>NC_060207.1:148041250-149502500 GCF_021130785.1 Homalodisca vitripennis
AAATTCTAATTGGTTTTGCCAATGTTTCCGTCATTTTATAAAAATTAATTGCTTTATTTCGTCTTATTGTTATCTTTTTTTACTTTTGATTTAAATAATGACTTATTTTAATGGGAAAAGTAATTATGAAGTACATAATTATATAATGGGGCATTTAGTCTTTGAAAACTTAATAACATTAATGGATATTAAGGAATATTTTTAAAGATATTTTATCTGTGTCTATTAATTAGTTGTGTATATAGAATAGACTTGCAGTTGTTTTTGGTTTAAACTAGTTAAATAGAGAATATTAGAAAGCAATAGGACCGCTTCTACTACAGTTGTAATTTGCTAACGTACCATAAGGCAATACTGTGCGAATTTCCATGAGTTCTAATTGTATTCTAATCCATTTGATTACAATTTAAATTGTCCATTATAGTACACATTAATTTAATTAATCAATAGTAGTATTCAAAATAGCAGTAATATTTAAAAAAAAATTACTAAGCAATACAATTCAATAATATGGATACGGTAAATTTTATATATTTAAATTATAAAGAGGATTTTACTATGTGTAACTTTTGAATCAATAATAAAAAATATATTTTTCAGAATATTTATTAATAAATAAGGTTCCAACCAAAGTTATTTCATACTCTATTTAATCAGAAAAAATAAATTTAATTTTTGTAATCGATGTTTTACTTAGTTGAATATAAAACTTATTAATTTCTAACATGGAGTCTTGCCAAATATTTCATACTCACAATTATTAGACACGTTTGAAAGGAAATAAGAATATAATATCGCTCAATGATTTTCTATTAAATGGCAATTAAATGAGTTATTTTATTAAGTTAAAATAACAGTTTAAGCACTCTGTTAATTTTACATAGAACATTCTAGTCAAATTAATAATGCTTATCCACACGTGAAATCTTGGCATCAGGATAAACTGGCATCTAGTCGAAAAAATAAAGACTGCTTTATTTTTCTATCACACTATTTGCTATAGATAATAGTTAAAAGCCAGAATGTGTCTTCTCATCGTTATGTAGGAATAATATATGAAAATACATTAAAAATTCAGGACAAACTATTTTTAACTAGTAGGGGCATCTTATGAAGGTGGAACTTCGCGACATAATGTATACACGGAACGTTTTACCTGTAATGGTAAGAATAAGTGTGGCCTTTTTGTTAATTTATACTTTATTACTTTAAAATTAAAAATTTATTTCTACACTGTCTATGTCTTCTTTTAAATATGACGTCAAACATGGTTAGTTTGTCTGTAAATGTTATTTGTTAACACTACATGTGCAAAAAGATTCATGTAATGAATTCATGAATTTACAAGGATGCAATGTTCGTTGGGATTATTAGTTTTAAGCTGTTTAACTTTAAGTTGATCGGTACAATTTTTTTTCGTACGTTTAATCGATTTTCTGAAAATTCCCGGCCCTTTACTGGAAAAAAAGGATAAAGGACACCGAAGGACATATAAGTAAATTTTCAAAACATAAGATTACAGCAATACTCGAACACTAATCTATCACACATGTTTTATATGTTTTCGATATAAAAGTGAAGAATGAAAATAGTACTTTTATCTAATATCTGGATATTACTGGTGCAACATTGTAGTGTATAACAAACTCATGGGTCTGCTTACACTAACCTGTCTCGTTTCGTTAAGAAGTAAATTTAGAGTAACTAGTAGTTGCCCGCGGCTTCAAATTCAGTTTCTTGACGAAAAAAGACTCTCCATGGGCATATTATTTCTAATTGCACTCTAAACACTCCAGAGATAAGTGATTGTCACTAAAAGGTATTCCAGTCTCCTATCCATTAGAGATTTACACGTAATACGAGTAAATAATACCCTGAAATAACACGAATTATATTTAATTACTGATAAACAGCGATTTCAGTAGTAAATAAACTATTATAAGCCAATGTGGAAGAGTATTAAATTTAAAAGCTTTTCAGTTTACGTACTTAATATGTAATGGAGGTTGGAACTCTATGTAGTTTGGAAACAGAAGTAGGCATATTTTATGTTATGTCAGTATCTATGGATAACAGCATAAGACGTTAAGCAAAAAATTAGCAATGCTTATTATTTTAGGCTTTGCACGTGTATGATCACTTCTGGTTTGAGTGAATTATATTCACGACACCAATGCTGGAGTTTGCCTTGTTGCTATGGTCGAGAAAATGTGACATAAATGTATAGCTATTGCAATTTAATCTGGTCGTAGTATTGTTTTGAGCATAGTTAATTTTACCTTGTTTCCTCAATAAAATATATACATCTACATAATTATGAGGGCTTTTTTTCCTTTTAAAAATTAGGCTTTACTTCTGGTAAAATACAACTAAGATGTGTTTTTTAACAGTATTCAGATAACAGTTACATTTAGATAGTAACTTTGCTGTTGATATCTCCGTTAAAGTATTCAACAAGCACTGCATACTTAATATTTGCTAAAACGTACAGTTAAAAGTATATTTGCCTAAAAACTTCTAATTTTACTATTAGATAAACTCTGTGCTTAAAAATATTCCAGACAAAGTTGAAATAAGTCGTGTTGTTATTCTCAAGTTGTCTCTTTGCTTTCAAGGCTGTAATGTAAAGAAATTTATAATAGCAGTTAAATTAATTAAATATATGGTTGTGCTGTCATAAAAATGTTTACACATAACAGTTGATTACATTTAACAGGCTTTTATATATATATATGATATAAATATAAATATATATATATATTATGATATAAATAAATAAATACATATATATATATATATATATATATATATATATATATGTTGTATGTACTCTAAACTCTCCAGACATAAGTGATTGTCACTAAAAAGTATTCCAGTCTCTTATCCATTTTAGATTTACACATAATATTAAAGAACAGTGTTTTTGGAACCATGAAGTCGGGTTACTTAAAAAGGTGTAAGATATGAATAGAGATGCAGTTCCAGTGATAAACAGGGTTGAAGTCTTACGTAATGCATAAAAAAGGACAGCTTGCCGTTTCTGTAAGTGCAGTTAGTAGCAACTTATATATTAATATGTTATATAGTTGATATAATATATATATATATATATATATATATATATATTATAATATAATATAATATATATATTATAATATATATATATATATATATAGGTAACAAAGGTATAACATCGGTAATTTGAGGGACTAAGTGTACAATAAGTCAACATAGAAAACAATACACTGAGCATTTCCGAGTTATTTTCTCCTACAAACGTGGAACTTATTATAGTTAAATTGATTACAAAATAGGACTGGCGCTCGGCATAGGAGAGGGAGCGGCGCGGCGTTGCCACGTTGACGTCGCGTCGCTTGGTGTTACAGGGTACAGCAGATCTGCTAGCCACGCGTGTTTCACTAATAGTTTTTTTTTTCACTTTATGGTTGCGTCAATTTATTCGCTGCGCTCTAAAAAACTGTTTTTGGTCAAAATTTTCAAACCGTCACAACACTTATATTGAAGCGATTTTTTACATGAAATTTCTTCTAGTTTTGAATATTTTAATGACTTTTTTTGATAAGCAAACAGAAAGAGCAGGGGGTTTGAGTAAATATGTTTAAATGCAAAGATCCATCGTTTACCTAATGAAATGAAATTAAAAGTTTTAATGATTTAAAAAATAACTTTAAAAATAATTGATTTAATAATGTTATACTTTCCTTGTGGTTTTTAACACATATTTAAAAAAAACTCCGGTTTTATATAGTAGTGTGAAGGTAATTGTTTTTCAACTATTCAGATAGTTTGTAAACCTAACTAATGGTCAAACCCTACACCTCCCGTATGCTTGTCTTGAAAAACTTTTCCTTATAATATTTAAATACTAAAAGAAATTTCACTCAGATTTCATATAAAAACGTTTCTATATAGTTACTAATAGGAGTGCTGTGACAGTTTGAAAATTTTGACAAAAAAACAGTTTTTTGAGTTCAGCAAGTGAACGACGCAACCTGGATCAACTTGACCCCAATGATTTGTTGGTCTTGTTGTTACATACAAGTTTGTCTTTTTAATCTTTATTGTATCTCTTATATTTTACAAGATCCCTTCAGTGTGTATAAAATTTGAAACACAACGTATTTTTTACAAGTTTTCTGCAGTATTAGTGAGAGGGCAGTTCCATGAGTGTCCGCTAAAACGCATTATTGTTTATACTTAACAACCATTTAGTTATTTAAGTTACGCGGTAACGAATTCAAAAACACTAATTAGTTTAACATTGTTTATATGCCAGAATATGTTTAAATGACTTGTTTGCCAAGTATGCACCTATTTGAAACAATCAATAGCAGATTTGTGGAAAAATCTGCTATAGCGGAAAACAAACGGCAATATAAATAGCAATGACGACAGCTACGTGTCACTCCATCCAGAACCTAACTTAGTTACACTGTGCTCTGTGCTTGCATATGGTCTGTGCTGTACGGTTCATTTTGTCTTTGTGCTATGGCAGTGTCTTTTTCAAATTTATATGAGAAGATATTGTTTAATTATAATTTTATGAGATGAATAAAATGTAGAATGACTGTTGGTGCCTTCCAGAGTATTGTAATTATTAACATTAGCCTATAGTAATTCATTTCTAAAAAAAAGATACCGTTGTTTTCGTAATGTTTGTAATGCAACATCCTACTAGTTGTTTATTGTTATGATATGATTGTTTAGATGGACCTAAAACAACAAACACACAACGGGTTTTTTAAGTATGACTTTTATAGGTGTTGTAGTTTTGTAAACATATCCACAGCATAGTAGCACAATATGATATGATACGGTAGCCTTTGTACTCATATATATTTCATATATTTATACATAAGGTTTCATATATTTATCATATACTGATAACAGCGCTTAATCTGCTGTATCCGGAAAAGTTCCCCTTCAATTTTATTGATTGTTTTAATTCCTCATCATTATTGAAGCTAAGCGTATAATCAAACAGTTGTTTTCAACAATGAGCGTTATCAAACAGCTGTTCTTTAAAACTGCAACACAGTAATCAAATCAGGTAAGTTAATAAATGAATTGTTATAGGAAGCAAAATGTTAAAATTTTCAATTAATTAAAAATGTTGATTCACATTATTCAAAATGTTCCAAGGTTTTCTGTTTACATAAGAAGTGGAGAAGACAAAATAAAAATATGACTTTACAAATTAAATTACTTCCTACTATCCATAATATGTCTAATATTCACTTAGCGTGGGTAAATTGAGAAGACCACTATGCAAAATAACATTAAGAAAAACTTACATAGCAGATGGCCCAATCAGGGCCGGCCCTATCTTGAGCTGGGCCCCCCCAGTACAAAATTTTACTGCAGGACCCTCAAATTGGCACCGAACTTGCTGCCCGCTTCCCAACTACTATAATTATGACTGTTAAAGTAGCACTTCTTTTCATAAAACCTATTTATAATTTAATCATTTGTCTTTAAAGTTAAGTACTTTTGTGCTGTTGCGCCCTCTCCCTGCCTCTAAGCCCACCGGTCACACATATTTACCCAGTGGTTAATTTCAGTGGGAACGCAAGGGAACGGCGTTCCCTTACCTCCCAAGACTGCCGGAACGCAAGGGAACGCTTTTAAAACTACGAGTACAAGTTTTAGTTAAAAAAAATTGTAGGTAGGATCAATATTATGCTATGCTTTCTTTGCGAGTGACTCGTAAGCAGATAGTAAGCACCCGTACAAGCAGTTGTGAGCTGTGCTGTGATGAGTCTTGCACGGAATCAGGCAGGAGGAAGGTGACAGGCGAGTCATCCTAGTTCGCGCATGCGCGGCTGCGCCTCTCAATAACAAAAGCTATACCACTCCACCCCCTTCCTTTCCCCCTCCAATCCTTCACGCGCCACCGCCCCAGTGATCACAAGTGTGTTGGACTAGTTGACTTGAACTTGGTGTGTTTCGCGTTTAAGTTACAAGTTGCATCGCATCCCATCACGCTTAAGTTCGTTTTTGAGGTGCAGGTCGTTGATTGTGTTTCGTGTTTATGGTTATTAGTGCTGGTGCAGCTAAATAGTTTCCTAATTGACTATGACTACCAGAAAATTGTTGATTTCTTTAAAACCTAACCCTAAGAAACAAAAAGGTTATGCGAATAATGAGAACTGCAGTTCGGAAGCATTGACTACAACTTCAATTGTTGATCAAGATAAAAAAGAAGACGCAATCGGGATCAATGAGGATAATTGCGATTACCATTCCCCTTCGACTTCCTCGTCGGTCAAAATAGTATCCAGGTTGGTGGGTTTGGGATCTGATGCAGACGAAGCTAAGGTTAGTAATGAAAATAATGATTTTGTTAATAGGGGTGAACAGCCAGTTTGTTGGTCTGAAGAACAAATTGTTGAATTTAAAGCTAAAAATCCATGGTTAATTGTGAACAGAGAACTAGGTTGCAACGTTTGCCGTCGTAGTGTGAGTACTCTAGGTGCAGAGAAAACGAAGGGCCTAAAGATTAGCGAAGAGTGGGTTTTAGGAACTGTTACCGCTTATGGAAACAATAAAAAAGACCAGCAATCCTCTCTTAGGAAAAAGATATTTTTACACCGTGGGTCTCGAGCTCATTCTTTAGCTGAAAAAAATACTCATTGAAGCTAAGAAAGATACAATGAAAAAAGCTGTTGCTTCTATGCATAAAGAGCAGCAGATTGTAACTGAGCGCATTTTCCGCACGGCTTATAAGCAAGCTAAACTAAATAGGCCATTTTTTGAGTTTGAAACTGAAATTGATCTTCAAATAATGAATGGCTTAGATATGGGGCGAATCCTACATTCAAATGTTGCTTGCTCCAATATAATTCATCATATTTCTGATGAAATGAATACAGACTTGATAAATGGCCTAATCAAGTCAGACTCTAAATTTTCCCTGCTTTTGGATGAAGCCACTTCAGTTTCAAACAAAAATGCTTTGGTGGTTTATATCAGAAAACTGTTCTAAAGGGAATGCAAAACCTATGACAGTGTTCTTAACACTTTTTGAGCTAAATAGCACAACATCAGCTGGTATATTATAAGAACTTTGAAATCAGTTACAAGCATTAGGTCTAAGCTTTGAATTCATGAAAGACCATATGATTGCTCTAACTTGTGATGGTGCTTCAGTGCTACTAGGCAAGAAATCTGGCCTTGCTATACAGCTTACTGAAACGTTCCCAACTTGTTCATTTGTCATTGTTTGAACCATCGTTTAGAGCTTGCCGCGTGCACGATTCCATAGAAGAAGTAGCTGGAATCAATCATTTTAAGATATTCATGGGATAAAATTAGAAACATGTTTAGTTGTTCACCGAAAAAACAGCAGGGAGTTGGCAGAAGTTGCTAAAGGACTAGAGGAGCAAATGTTGAAAATCGGCCGTGTTTTAGATACTCGTTGGGTAGCCTCCAGCTTAATGGCGGTGAAAGCAGTTTGGACAGATTTTAAAGCTTTGTACAATCATTTCATTGAAGCATCTGAAGACAAACAAAAGGACTCGAAGCAACGTTCAACTTACAAAGGGCTTTGTAGTACATTATCTTCTACAACTTTTGTACACAACTTGGCATGATGTTCGATGGTCTAGAAGAGTTATCGGATTTGTCCTTACAGCTTCAAAAATCAAGCATCAACCTTATCCAAGCCCACAGTGATGTAACACTGTTAATCAAAGTGTTTGAAAACCGAGTTGAAAACATGGGTAGACGTTCAGTGGAAGCTAAAATTGCTATTGACGATTTGATGTTTCAAGATGTTAAACTGTTAAACTTTGTGTAAGATCCAAGATACCCAGTATTCCAGAAAAACAGTTCTATCGGAGCCTCGCTAACAACTTGACTTCAAGGTTGCTATCATATTCATCTTCAAATGCGGCTGAACACTACACCAAAATCATGAATGACATCAAAAGTGATCCACCCATGTATTGGCCGAAAGACTTATCCATCACCTACGGAGAATGTGAGATCCAGCGAATCTGCGATAGATTTAAGATTAGCAGCTCTCAGGATATAATTAGAGACTTCAGACACTTCAAGCAGGGACTGAAGCCTATGTTAAGTGGAGAGAAACCTACTATTCTAGAGCAACCGCCGTCGTTTAAGAAAAACTGATTTCCATCATAAATAGTATTGCAGTGTCTAGTGCTGAATGTGAACGTGGGTTTTCTGCAATGAATCTAATTATGTCTCCTCTTAGATCTTCACTCTACATTAGCACTGTTTGCGATTTATTGCGGATCAGGCTCCTAGGACCTCCTGTGGCTAGATACAATCCCGAGCGACACGTCAAAACCTGGCTGGCGAAGGGACACCATTCTGCACTTGACACCAAGTCAAAACAACGAGGGCAGAAAAAAACTTACCATGAAGACAGCATTGCATTGTGGGAACTTTTTTCTAAATCTGTTTTTTAAATATCTTTTAGAATTTCAGAACATTAAGTTACATTAAAATAACTAGCCTATGCCTAACTTATAGTTGTGTTCTGAACTCAAGTTTCTGAGTTCTTTTTTGTACTTACAGTTAGTTTTGTGTATTGTTGTTTTGTTTCTTTTGTAGTTTTCACTTTAAAATATTAACAAACAACTAAAACTAAGTTTACCAACAGTCTTGGCATTGCCTTACAATATTATACTACAAATCCGTACATATTTGTTATAATAAACTAATAAGCAAATAAAATAATCAACCTTAACTTTTTAAAACTACACTAAATTTTAAAAAATGAAAACCGTGTTACTCCACTCTGTGTGTCATTTATTTTGTGTGTAATTAAACGCTTCATTTTCCTTTCCAAGAAGTTGGTTTATTTTGAATGTATTAATATTGTTTTGTACCCATAAGGTATGCAATTTTTTTGTAAAATATGCAAACTTGTAAAAAAGCTGTTATATTAACAAACATCCATTTACATATTAATATGTATTATTATTACTACTGTAATGTGTATAAATAAAACTGTGAATAAGGCTCAATTTTGTTTTTATTTTACCATTCATTAAAAAATTAATATTGGCGAGCTTCATTGATTCAAACAAAATGGTCAATGAAATCAAACCAAATATTTCTGGGAAATTTAAAATAGGCAACAAGGTGTTAATGGAGTAGAGTAGAGTAGAGAGTAAACTCAATAATTTAAATTCATGTTTTTATTTTCTTACATCCTAATCAAGCACCTTAAAGAAAATAAACAGCATTAAAATATCACTTGGTATTTTATAAAAATGAATGTATTATTATGTCTGGGTGGCCTAAAACAAAGGTTTACAGTTATAATTTTCAAAAGTTTTCCTGGGTGAGGGCCCCCCTCCTTCTGGGGGTGTATTCCATACCACCGGTCTGAGCTTCCCGCTTTAAGAGTTCCCACACCTAAAATTTTAGAAATTAAGCACTGATTTAACCCAAGATCTATTAACAGTCTATTATCAAGAAAATTCAAGCTGCAAGAGGTGCATATCTTTGGTCTGCACTAACTGATGATGACATCTGATACTTTACATATTAACAAAAATAAGATATAACACTCAGCTTCATATAAACTTTAGCTATTTTTAAAAACAAACAAGTTAAAGAAACTAAATATTTTCCAATTATCCAATACAATTCCTATATAATGACGATTAATTATATCAACTGCAAGTCTGTCACCACTATTACCTAAAGAGGGTCAGATAATTCATGAAAGGATTTAAAATTGCAATGACTTCAAAAATAAGTTCTGTATCTGTATAACATGACCATCGGTACAAGGGAGATGTTACAGAACAAGAGAACCCTAAGAACACCTCTAAACTCGTCAGGCAATTGATACTCTACACTAAGACAGGATATGCCGACTTTCTGATTAAATTTTGAAGAGTTAAACTAAAATAACAAATCCAACTTTATTATTAAGAAATTATTATTATTATTAGTAAGTGTCTTAATTTGCTTACATATTTAAAGCCAATTTTAAACATCCTTCAGTACAGACAAAATTAAAGCTTACAGCAAATTAGAGACCCGATTATAGAATAAACTTTAGGACACCTAATCTTTCATCAAGTAGGCTATAACGCTGTGAAACTGTGTCAGCATCCGCAGAGATTTTTTTTCTTTTTGTGTATTATCACTGTATTAACAGGCCATTTGTTGTTTTGGCCATCTCATTTATATATTGTGTATGCTTATTAAGTTTTTTCCTTACTTTATTTTATTCTTGTTTCGTTTGATATATTTCATGAGAATAAAGGATTCCAATAATGCGCTGCACAATTATTATTGTATATAACAGTACCGGTAATTATTGTTTTTTTTACATATTTTATTTTCATCCTTGGACTCCAGTTCAATTTTAAATTATTAGTAACTAAAGTTTTATAACAGGCTTTTAAAAATCTGTATATTGTTAATTGTTGATGACAGTAACTATAGTAATACAAATTTTAACATAATCTTATTCAAAATTCTAAATTAGAAGAGAGAGGGTTTATTAGTTATCAGTAAAAATTATAAATTGAAGATAATATGATTAACACATTCTAATTTATGATTTGGATATCCCAATGCTTTTATGTAAATTAGTACTGGGAAATATTCGTCAAGAACCTGGATGAAGGTAACTCAACTCACGTGGTAATGGGCTTCAAATCCTCAGTGTAGACGGATTGCTCTGCTTGTGATGACTCCAAATCCTAGTCATGAGCCTGGTCGGTGATTCCAGGCTTTAAATCCTCAGTGAAGACGGATTGCTCTGCTTGTGAAGACTCCAAATCCTAGTCATGAGCCTGGTCGGTGATTCCAGGCTTTAAATGAATAAATGAATGAATAAATGAATAAATGAATAAATGAATTTTATTTCCCATAAGTACAAGACAGTAATACAGTATTGGAAAAAAAGCGAGAAATTAATCCGGCCACTTTATCCAGTAGCGTGACCAGTTGAAACTATATACAATACATTAACATAGTAAATCATAGTCTAGCATTTAGAATATTTATAAAAGAAAATCGCCAACTGTAACATCTGTGAGTTCAACTACAATAATTTTGAAGAAGAAAATAATATTAGTGGATGTATAAGTAATATGATGTAAGTTAAAGCAAACAGATGGAATCAATTGTAATGAATATGAAAATAGTTATCCTATATATTAGTTAAGTAGGTAATAAATATGCCTAATAAAATGGGTTAAAGTTATATCTTATATTAGAAAAAAACTACCAGCAAGAAAATAACAATTATTTATACTACTTAATTATACTAAGACATAATTAAGATATTCCACATCTTGTTGTGAAGAAAGCCAAGTGACTGTTTCTTTGCAAAAGTGTTTGAAATTATTAATAATTTTGATTTGAAGTGGCAACTGATTGAAATATTTAGGACCTAGATATTGAAAGGGAGTGACGAAAAATAACTTTGTTGACTTTGGGTAATTTAAAACAGTTATTTACAAGACTTCTTGTATTGTGAAAATGGTTGTGTTGTCGTTGTGTTTTCTCTATTTCCCACTTCTGATATAAAACAATCTCAGAACTTTAAAAACGAAAAGATGCTGAATAGGGTAAAATTTTTTAATTGTTGAAATAATGGAAAAGAAGTTGTTCTTTTGGTTTTTTTTAAGAATTATACGTAAAAAAGTAATTTTGAGTGGTTCTTAACTTATCTATTAATGTTTTGTATGTTCCTCCCCAGCATGGTAAAGCGCGTATTGCAGTCTTGAGTTGATGAGGGCAAAATATAGTGATCTCAAGAGTGTCAAGTTACAAAAATTTTCTCAAAAAATAAAATTTTAATAATTTGTGATCTTAGTTTTGCGTGTAAATCTAATATATGAGGTTCAAAAGTCAATTTTTCATCGAGCAAAAATTCCCAAAATATTTAATAGTTTTTACTTTTTTCTAAGGGCTGGCAGGTACATAATTGGAAATTACAGGATGTGGAGTGAAATATCAAGGGGGAGGGTAGATCAAAACCAAAAAAATCAAAAGTTATAAACTTGGTCTTATTTACATTAACCTGCAATTTTATTTGCAGAACACCATTTTTCTGAGTACTAAAAGATCATTGTTGATTAAAATGTCTAGTGAATTAAGGTTTTTGTGAGTATAAAAAAGTGCAATATCGTCTGCAAAAGCGATAATATTTCCATTAAAATTGAGGTTCAACAAATCATCAATAAAAATAAGAAAAAGGGTGGCTGAGGTCATAGAACCTTGAGGGACACTCGTTTGGACAATTTTTGAATCACTAAAAAGTGTTGTTAATTTTTACTTGTTGTCTCCTTTCTTTGATAAAACTATTAAACCAGTCTAGAGCAACACCTCTAATTCCTGCTAGCTCTAATTTTGTTAGAAGAATTTCATGATTCACCATATCAAATGCTTTTTTAAAATCAATAAAGAGGCCAACTGTTTTAAGTTGCGAGTTTAAACCGGTGAAAATATAATCTGTTACTTTAATTAATGCACTTTCCGTAGATCTCCCTTTAATAAAACCAAATTGTTTACTGCTTAAAAAGTTCGTTCTCATTAAAAAGTTATTTAATCTTATCATCATTATTTTTCAAATAATTTAGAAAAAAACAGAAAGCAGGCTTATCGGTCTTAGGTTGTCTAATTTATATGAATTGGGCTTTTTCAAAAGGGGCACAACTAAAACTTAATTTAAGATTGTCTGGAAAAAATACCATTACTGAAACTAATATTGATTATATACTCTAATATCGGGGCAATTTCATCAATAACATGTTTTAATAAATTTACGCTAAAAATTATCATAACCTGTAGATCTTTTATTTTTCAAATTAAGAGCAACTGTTTTGATCTCATCTACTGAGGTAGGAGCTATGAAGAAGGAATTTAGGTAAACATGGGTGGGACGGAGAATTTCGGCAGTGAGTGTACTTGACTGACTGACCAGACTGTATCGAGATAAGATGGTTGTTGATTTCTTGTGCGATAGCGCGTGGTTCTGTTATCACAGTCCCATTATCCAATTCAATACGCTCAATACCAATTATTAGCTTTGCTGCAAACCAGTTAAATTATTAATAATCTTCCATTGTTGTGAAACATCCCCTTTACAGTTTTCTAACTTTTTTCGAATAAAAAACTCGTTTTTTTGTAAAATCGATTTCAGATTTTTAAGTTGTCAGAAAAAATTGTTGAAATAGTTCATAAATGTTGAGTCATAAGGTCTCCTTCTTGAAATTTTATATAACTTTTTTCTTTTATCTATTTTTTTCAAAATCTTTGAAGTTATCCAAGGGCTCAATAACTTAGCTTTTCTTATTTTACTGTCAGTTAAATCTGTCCTTACTACTACTATCTACAATATCGTTTAATATTTCTTGAAAATTTATTAAAACACAAGTTAACATCTTCCTCAGAAAGAACCTCACACCAATTGACATTTCTTAACTTATCCTTAACTACACTAAAATCGACTACAAACTTACGACATAAACTATCTGTTGACTTTTTATTATTTGATGAGTCATTAAACTTTAGTCCAAGACACAGTGATCAGTAATACCTACATCGAACACACCACTAGAAAAAGAGATTTATATATCTATGTCGAACAAAAATATGATCAATAAGTGTTTTGGAATTAACTGTTATTCTTGTAGGTGTATTCACCAAGGATGTAAATCCATTATTATTTAATATACTATTGTAACCATTTGTTATAGTGCTAGTTTCCAGAATATTAATATTTATATCTCCGACGTATATTACGTTATTTGTAACTCCTGAAAGAAGCTGTGCTAGTTCAGTTAGAAAAACGATTTCAGTTGTATTATGCAATCTATATAAACATATCAGCTTAAAATAAGATTTATTTTATTTTAATATTTAACAAAAAAGAGAATCAGCTGATAACATATTGAAAGGAGGGCTTATCTGAGTACATTCTATTGAAATTATCTATAAAACATAAAACACCACCTGCTCTATAATTATCATTGCAATTTGTAAAAAAGTTTATAGCCTGGTATATTATATAAACTAGCCTCATCACTATCAATCCAAATTTCGCTAAGAACAATAAACTGAATCCTACATTTTATTCTATCTATTTCTGCAATTAAAGTGTTAAAATTTTTTCCTCATACTCCTTATATTTTGCATATAGAAAATTGTAATTATTCCTGTCATTTTCCAGGTAAAAGAAATCTTGTAACTCGGAGTACGAGTTTTTTGTAAACATGTTATGGCTCATTTAGGCTATGTGTCTTCTTAATAAGCAAATGTAATAAATAGATTTAAATAGATAAAAATAAATATAATAAAATATAAGAATAAATAGACTATAAACTAAATAACAGACAAATAAACTATAACAAAATAACAAATTTGGAATAGATCAACAAGATAAATATTACTATAGTGAATAACAATCATATAGACTTCAATAAATAAATAAATAACAGTTAAACAGAATAACATAATACAAATACGGTTTAAGAAACAGCCCAAACAAGCTAAAATATATAAATACAAAAATACAATTGATATAATAAATCGTCAGTGAAGACGGATTGCTCTGCTTGTGATGACTCCAAATCCTAGTCATGAGCCTGGTCGGTGATTCCAGGCTTTAAATCTTCAGTGAAGACGGATTGCTCTGCTTGTGATGACTCCAAATCCTAGTCATGAGCCTGGTCGGTGATTCCAGGCTTTAAATCGTCAGTGAAGACGGATTGCTCTGCTTGTGATGACTCCAAATCCTAGTCATGAGCTTGGTCGGTGATTCCAAGCTTTAAATCTTCAGTGAAGACGGATTGCTCTGCTTGTGATGACTCCAAATCCTTGGCATCAATCTGGTTGGCAACTACAAAAGGCTCAAAGTTTGAAATGGAGATGTTACTACTTGTAACTGCTCTACATGAGCTTGTTGTGATCAGCCTGAAAGGAAACCAGAAGGTCTTGTAATTGTGAGTTAAAATTGCTACTTTTGAACCTGGAACTACCCCAAATTTCCTCTCTCTATAATAATTTCTTGAACTTTGTTTTTATTAATTGAAAACCAATTTTAAATTACACTGCAGTTTGGTTGTCTTAAAGTATGACATGTACTTTAGGGGGTGGCGGAGGGTTAATATGAAAATAAAATTTTAAAATGTGCAGTCATAGTTCTTTTTTATTTACTTATATACAATAATTTCAATTGCAAATGTTTGACGATGAATGAACAAATATATTTAGTCACTATAGGCCAGATAACATTTTGGAGTTGTTTTGACACTGAAAATAGTTAACATTTCTAAAACAATACAAATTTGTATAAATATTACATCTTACACTTGATGTTGCATCTTTTATTAATTTATAATTAAGATGGTAATTAATAGTTTTCAATTTAGTAACTATTGAATTAAGTGTTTATCATGATAGATCTTTTTTTGAACATTTTATTTTGTAATTTCCATTTATGATATGAATAATATTGTTAATATGTATTGAATGAGACTATAATACTGTTTAAAACTGGATATTGTATGAACGAACATGTTGAATAATGCCAAGTGTGTACATTTAGCAGAAAAAAACCCCGCATTACAAGTTAAAAGATGAGTGGCAGATGGCCAAAGGTACCAAGTTGTGACTAGAAGAAGTCAACATACAGATATTGCACACAAAATTTGAATGTGCCCTACAGATAACATATAATTATATTCATTACAGTCATCTGCCGTTATGTGTGTCAGCTAAGAAGATCATAATTTTGTTGTTATATCAAGACGCCTTTTTCAGTACTTGTACTGTAAGTTAATGTAGCCACCGTTAAAGTGTTTTAATCAACCAAGATGTACAGTTTACTTCATAAAACTTATGAGTGTTTGTTATTATTTTGAAAAAAGTGTACGCAATATTATAATATTTCCAGTACCACAGATTAAAAAACAAAAATATACTAAATTAATTTCTTACTTGAAAAGTCGTCATATTTAAAGTCTGTTAATTTATTTAGGCAGGGAATGTGTTGTTCTTACTGATAGGATAGTTGAACAGCCTCAACTGTAGCTAAGGGTAGGTTTCGATTTTTAGCAAAATGGTTACCTACATATTTTTGCTGTACATAAAAACCTACATATAGTTTTAATCTCGCAATTTTACATTCAAAACCTGGAATATATTTTCTATAAATAGTCTACCATAAATTATTAAATTTGTGAAGGAAACAGGATTTTCCGGACATTTGCCATTGTTCAGTGATTCTAGTAAAATTTAGCGTGCACAGAATTATTATTGTATTCGATTCATTTTCAACTTAAGACATAATGATCATGTATCTCCTTATTTTGAGCTATAATCCCTATTAAAATCAAATAACTTAGAGATCTTCATTTACTTAGTCTGTTGCACGCAATAATCCATAATGGTTATCCAGGTTATTTTTCCCAAAATTTTGTTTTTATGTCTGATATCGGTGCTCGTAGAACTCGTAGGGATCCATTTTTATTATCAACTCCAATTCATCGGACAGCCTTATATAACGAATCTTTCACTGTATCCACTTGTCAATTGTGGAACGACCTCCCATATAATATCAGAATCATTAACAAGCGATCGCTTTGGGGCTGAGGTTATGCCCTTATTGCTGTAGATCAGCTGAAGTGACGGTTGGTGGTTCTTGTGGTCACACTGGGGTAACTGCATGTAAGCTGAGTGAATGGAGAATGAAAACTGATAAGAATGAGATAATTTTATTAATTGCCTATTGTATTGTATACATTTTTGCTAGAGTTCAATCAATATTTGAAGTGACTGCAATTAATTTTTGAAGTGATTACCTCTTTTGGCAGGCTATGGATGTATGTTTTCCATGGTGGAAACGAAAACGGAACGTCACGCTTGTTCGCTCTATGGCGTGCTAGTGAGAGATTACTATCGCTCCTTGTTGAATTGACTACTTCTTTTGGTCGCCTATGATGTATTCTTCGCAAGTGGGGTAAACTTTTATATTATTCATCATGCATGTTTATGTTTTCCACATGATTTAAAATAGAATGATTACTTTACCGACATGTAAACAAATTGTTATATAAACATCTGATTTAAACTAATAAAAGTTGACGTTAGTGAAAACTCTTTTAGGAGAGATTAAAAGGGAAATATAAAGCGTAATAACATACAATATTATATCATAAGTAAAATAACAAAATTCTTCTCTAATCTAGTAGTGTTTTACAATTATTTGTTTTCTAACTGCTCAATCAGTTTACTCATATTATTATTTATGTAAATGTACGAATATAGCATCGTCTGTGATATTCCCTGCTTCCGCATACTTTCCTTGGTTATGGAATTTGTCATGTTAGATTACTTAAGGCTCAGTAGCGTAGCCAGAAATTACGTTCGGAGGGGTCCGAAACCAGGGGATCTACGGGACGTTTTGTGTGTTATTTGCCAATGAGTTCACTGGTAAAAGGTAAATACCAAAAATATGGAGCTTTACTACGCCTTACAGAAAGTGTAAAGATGTAATAGGTAAATTCAACTCTCACAGCAACTCTAGTACCACAAATTTTCTTGTATATCTTCAGAAACTTTTCGAAGTTTGATTCTGACCGAGTAGAAGGCACCAAAGTGATGTTGAATTCACTGGATAAGAAAGAAAAAGAACAAAACAGAGCTTCACTCAAGCGTATAATTGACACAACTATATTCTGTGGAGAAAATGAAATACCCTTTCGAGGACATTGGGCCACTGACAGCCGGAAACCCTTTAGAAAAGTAGGGCAATTTTCGAGCATTGCTCGGGTACAGATCAAACTAACGGTCGGAAAATACACAGGAAAAAACTCTACTGATTTAGAAGTTCGGCTACTTTGGATTTCATTGATAGAGGTATTTATGAATGAGTTATAATGACGATTTTTTGTATAATTCCACTGTAGACGAGAATATAGTTATCGGAAAAAAATCGCTTTCGGTCGGAAATAAAATACACCAGAAAAACTCTAATGATTAGAACTTCAACTACTTCGGACTTCAGTTATTGAGGTAGGACGACGATTTTTTGTTATCATTAAACTGTACTCGACTACCTGTATAGTTACCGAGAAAAAAATCACTCGGTCGGTAAATACCGAAGAAAAGCTCTCTACAGATTTAAGTTTTGACGATTTTGGATTTCAATAACAATACCAAAAATAGAAATAGAAAACAATAATAGACCATTTTTTGTAAGGAATAAGTATATAAATAATTTTCAGGCTTCCGTTTTTGATCAGGGTATAACTAATCATTGCTTATTAGCTGTAAATTTTAAAATTGCGCCTACACAAGCTGTAAACCCATCTGTAAATTCTGTACAAATTTCTGATTTATTGAAAGTAGCTATAGATTTTAATCTTGTTAAGAATAAGTTACAGACAGTCAATTGGAATGATGTATACTTGGATAGTGATGGAAATAATTCCTTTTGTAAGTTTTATGAAATTATAAATACATGTATTATAGTTGAATTTATTACAAAATAGGACTGGCGCTCGGCAATATGTATAAAATAGTAAATCTATCAAATTAAGCAGGATAAGAAAACAATCAACAAGCATTAAATGTTAAATATTTTTATTTACATACATATTACTGTCATTCAAAACAATAACGTTTAATTAGGTCTAGTTTAGTAGCTGTACTCTGAAATTGTTTATTACGTACACGTATTAAAATTCATCAAATTGTAGTACTCTACCTTCTGGGCATAATTGTTGCACTCCACTTAAGTCACTGTCACTTTCATCTTCACTGTCATGTTTGATAGCAGGTGGTCAAAGCGATCTTCTCCCAAATTTTGGTCATCCGAAAAAGCACTGCTGTCGTCGCTGGAGTCGTCGTCGCTGTTTAACGTGATGATGAGCTCTTCAATCGCAGTTTCCAGAACACCCTCATTTTCCCACGCTTCCTCTATGGTTTTCCTTGTATGTGATACAACTTTTTTCCACTCATCTCCTGTTACTAAGTCTATCCCTTCCTTAATTAATCTTGTTTCTTCCGTCAATGTGAACGTTTTATTGTTTTTTGCAACGTGTCCTTTGATTTGGGCCCAAATCAACTCTATAGCATTGAAGTGGCAGTGATACGGAGGTAAACGAATTACAGTATGGCCACGTTCCTTGGCTAACTCATCAATAACATATTTTGGAAAGCGAGGCTTGTGTAAATTTATTACTTCCAAAAGTTCTGCTTTCTTCATGTCTGCTTCAAATGGGATATTAAATTTCTGTAGCCATTCCACCATCAAACATTTTTTCGAAGCCATTGTTGGGGCCTTTTCCAATACTTTTGAGTGGTACTTAGCATTATCAAATACTATGGTTGAGGATTCTTCCAAATTTTGAAGAAGATTGCTTACAAACCAGCCTAAAAACTTTTCGTGGTCCATTTCTTCATGGTAATCACTCGTTTTTTTTTTAAGAAAAAAGTAGAAGGCTGTTTGGAATAAACCCTTTAGAATTACCGGCGTGAAGCAATATCATTCTTCCCCCTTTACCCAGAGGTACGGACATTGTACCTTGAACAGAGTCGTCTGTCCAAGCGTTTGTTTGGGAGTGATTTGTGTTAACCCATGTCTCGTCAATCCAGACTACTTCATCTAAATTTAAGTTCTTCATTTGACGAAGAAACCTACAGCGCCATGCAACTACATCTGGTCTTTCAAGAAGTACTTTCCGTTTCCCAACTGACTTGTACTTGAAGCCAAGTTGTTTTAAAACAAGTGAAAGTGAAGATTTGCAACCGTTAAATAAATCGGCATCCTTCAATGATTGAATTAGTTTTTTAAAGTTGGATATTCCTTTCGTCTATAGTATGCATACACATGACGACGGATTGCAACTTTTTGGAAATTATCCAGGTTTGTAACTCGTTTCTGACGTGGAAATTTCTTTTTGTTTGGGGTATGTAGTTGTCCACTTCCTCCCTGAACGATGTTGTTCTTCTTCTCTGAACAAATTTTTACAACGGTATTTTTATTTATGCCCAGGGCCGCTGCAGTTCGTTGTACAACTTTGGCAACGGGTAAGAGTGGGCCATTGTTTGTTTTTTCCTGTTGGAAATATTCTTTGGCAGTGCAAACAAGGTTTCTGGCTTGAGTGCGCAGAGGTACACCATGTCCTACGTTCTGATAATGTAAACGCTTATGATGAATGCGCGGACGCCCACGACGTTTCACAGTTTGATTTTCTGCATTCATGATGTAAATATAATCATTAACTACCAATACGAAGGTTATGAAAGTACAAAATAGTTTGTTACACTAGGCCTAAGTCACAACTAAGTCCTGAAAAGGACTGTTTAACAACGGTAACACCACTACAGTTACACAGAACACGAGACTACAAAGTGAAACGCACGAATCGGTTGCTGGGCAGAGACTGAGACTGAGGAGTGACGTGCGGATGTGAAAACGGCAACGCTGTGCGGTTTACTCGAAGCTGATTGGCTGCTCTAAGCCGTCGACCGCGCCCCTCCCACCGGTCCCAGTCCTATTTTGTAATCAATTCGACTATAGTTATTGTTATATATGAATTAACTTCAACTACGAATTCAAGATATCAATCAAAAGTATAAAATGAGTAAAGTGTACATCTTGAAGAAGTGTAGGTCTCATTGAAATTCATTCTTCATTTACTTGACATCTGATACGGTAATGATACTTAACTTAAAGTTAATACAACTTATCTTTATGGCGTCTATTACCTCTGTTGGATCTAAATAATGAATGAGTAAGGCAAAATAAAATGCTTTAAAACGTGGATAGCATCAAATATTATGTACAAGCTAGCAGCCTATTTTGTTTAATTATTACGAAATTTAAGGTACTTCGATTATAACATATCGAATATTAAATGGTTGTAAATTTACATACAAAATTAAACTAATTCTAATTATAAAGGTGTAACTCTGTAACATCATTTGTTTACTTTCATAAAAAAAACTTAAAATTTGAAACTAATAAATTAGATAATTAATTGTGTACAAAGCTATTAATTTTGCTTTCTAATACATTTCATCCTGCTATGTATGGCTTGGAACATCTCGTCCTTTAAGTAAAAAAAACGGTTAATAACCTTTCATATGTGCTTGAGACATGGCTTGGTCACTTGAAGAGGTGTAAGATATGAATAGAAATGCAGTTCCAGTTGAAGTCTTACGTAATGCATAAAAGAGGACAGCTTGCCGTTTCTGTAAGTGCAGTTAGTAGCAACTCCCTTAGACTTCTGTGTCTGAGGGTAGAAGCAATAAGTTGCGGAAATCAGATTTTAAACTGCCAACTTTTAATGAAGATTACTTGGAGGCCTATTGAAAGGTAAAAGGTGGGGATATTGATACAACATTATAATAGTATATTACATGAAATAAAAGGGTGGCTTATTAAAGTTTTATGGAACACATTTCAAAAATTATAAGTCGCAGGAACCAACATCATATTCACCAAGTTAGGGTGGATCAAGCTTGATCTAAATTTCTAAAATATAAAACGTGTGGTGAGTGATTGTAAAAAAACATTCTTTACATATAAAAACAATATACAAAGTATTTGATAGCAATATTTTTATATTTATTATATGGGCATATTAAAATAAGACTAACCCTATTTAATACAGGTGAAGGTATAAGAATAAAAAGGTGTTATAAAGAAGTAAAATATAAAAGGTATTAATTAATATTTTTTTATAATATTTTTGTTAATAAAGCTTGGATGATTCTTTGCTTTGATAATCTAACATAACTGATGGCGTACCTCTAAAAAGGTTAGTAAGGAAATCAGGGTACCGGTATTAAAAGTATAAATGAGAAAAGCGTGAGAAATAAATAGATTTATTTGTATATTCTAGTAATAATAATAATTAGTACGAGTGTACAATTATTGCCAGTTGCCAGTTGATTTACATAGTCTCACTCGGACTTATTTGAAATCACAAGGTAAGTTTCTGACTAGAATTATTCTGTGGTTTAACATTCTATTTACATATCTCTGTTAGAATATTCTCATAAACCATCCGAGTTAAGCTTTAAAGATAATATTCATTTGCATTTATGTTGTATATAATTCAGAAACTGATGCTAAAGTGGACGGAATACATTATATTATTTTGTTTTGCTGCTATCTTTTAAAAACCTGGAATATTTTTAAACTCTAAAAATATAATTTATGGTAGAATAACATTAAAGTAACAATTGTAAACAATTCCGTAGATATTTTTATGAGTAAAATAATAAATTATTTCTTATAATCATATAGTATTGAATAGTTAATTTGACCCACACTGTATTATTTCAAACTTATAACAGTTCAAATATGAAAGCTTTGATATTGACACAAATACTTATACTAAATGGTTATGATGCAGTATGGCTCGGCTATTACCACAATACAGTATAACGAAGCCAAGCAACGTTGAGCAAGGCCGCTCGTTGGGCCGGGATTGATGTGCGATCCGGTAGTTACAAGCTCTCCGCTCCCCAGGTCCTTACAACCGTTGGTCCCCCAGGCTGTGTTGGAGAAGAAAACTTGCTTCCCTCATGTCTCTAAGGAGAAATATTGGACTCATTGAGCTTTCCATTTGTGATTAAAATAGATCTATTCTTGAATAAAGTACAAATAATACAGAATACATTCATGCTAGAGTCTTTCCAGAATTACTATAAATTATATATTTTAAGAATGTTCAACAATACCTTTGAGAAGGGAAGGAGATACTGGAGATACTTAAGGAAGTTCTTAATAATCTCATTTGTATATTATCAGGAAGTCCCTGTTTTCCTAAGATGAGCAATACGTGATTGCCTCGTATTACTTCTCAATGGTTGTGGTTGCTGTGGGATATAATTATCGAAAAAGTTATCGGTTCAAACGGTAAGAAAAGAAAATTAAGCTTCAGGTTGATTCAAATGGCAAAGTTGCTAAGTTTCAGAAAAACTGAAATATCATTGAACCCCATCTTTTTACCACACCCTGTACACAAGAATGTGTCAAGTGATATTATTAAAAACTAGCCACGTCTCTAGCAAGTTGTCTACTACTAACTTCTGGATCATTCCGAACTGAATTTAGAACTACTTCATCTAATCCTACATCATGAACAATGTGTCCTACTTCGTTAGGTCTTTTGTGAACTGTACCTCCCTCCACAAAACGTTGATTGAGTCTTGAGAACACAGAATGACTGGGAAGTCGGCGATCAGGGTAGCGAGCTTGATACTCTCTTTGAGCAGCACGCGCATTTCCATCACAAAACCCGTAAATAAAGTGCATATCAGCGTATTCTCGAGTAGTGAACTCCATGGCAGCCTACACTTGACTAAATTGAGCAGAAAAATAATTTTTTGGAGGTAGAAGTAATTCATGTGGACACTGGTCTAACAAAACAAAATAAGGAATGAATGTACAATACTGGTGAAAGTGATAAGATAAGGAATTAAAACATTAATAAAGGATGTGACCATTAACCCGTAACTAGCATCTACAAATTATTTTAAACTGCTTTAATTTTTTGTAATCTTCAATTCCTTGTTTTATGAGGCAGTTTTATAAAACATAAAAATTAAGTATAGTTGTTATTAAATTATTTTAATCTTTTTGTAGCTTGCATGTTTTTTAATATTCAAACCGATAAAAGTAGGTAACCGAATACTTAACTATGGTCATATGTCATACCATTTTAAAGCCTATTAAATGGCAAAGTTTTTAATATCACTTGACACATTCTCGAGTACAGGGTGTGGTAAAAAGATGGCGTTCAATGATATTTCAGTTTTTCTGAAACTTAGCAACTGTGCCATTTGAATCAACCTGAAGCTTAATTTTCTTTTCTTACCGTTTGAACCGATAACTTTTTCAAATTTAAAATTTAACGGAGAATCTAAAAATGATGTAGTTTGCTCACACATGTCTATAAGTTGCTGAGAAATATACGTACAAAAACACGGGGTTTTTAGAAAAAACTTAAAATAATTCGTTTCAGACCTAATTTTTGGAGTTAGACTTTTTATAATTGCAATTGTATCATATTTACATTGCATTATAACCCAAAACATTTTGTCACATCAAGAGCCATTCACTCTGTATATATATATATATATATATATATATATATATATATATATATATATATATATATACAGCCTTTCGATGATATTAAAACAAATAATATGCGATTCGTTTTAGCCAATTATACTCTCTATGCCGATTCCGGGACATAACATTAAAACATAGGATTTTTCCGGACATTTGCCATCGTTCAGTGATACAAAAATCAGTAACACTACGTTTCGAGATCTGCAATCTGATTTCTTCAGGTTGCAGATCTCGAAATGTAGTGGTACTGATTTTTTGTATCACTGAACGATGGCAAATGTCCGGAAAAATTCTATTTCCTTCAGAATCCTTCCATTGTCAAAAAAATGTAAAAAAACAATATATATATATATATACTTCATTTTCATTTTAAGCACCAGTAATATTGCCAATGTCAAGACCGCGGATAACATTACTTTTAAAATATTTTACACTATGTTTTAAAGGAGAAAATTAGTTTTTTTGTAATTAATTAAAGCCTATGTCAATTAAGAATGATGCATTTGTTTTAAACAGCAATATGTTTATTTAAAGTAAGCTATGGTGATAAATTCGTATATCATTTATTCAAATCTTAGCTTATAATTCTAACTCTGGATACATTTGTTAAATTTAATGTGTTCTGAACGTATAGTCTATAGTTATTTGATGGGTGATTTTGTGTAAGAATGAAACATTAATAATAATTGATGAATAAAGGTGATGCAATATCAATGACAATACCACTTGTAAACTACTGACGTCTGATTATGTAATTGTAAAAAACGGTTTCATTTTAAAGAAAGAAACATATTAGTAAGGAATATAAAAGTGACCCAATAGTGAGGTTTTTCACTCACTATCCCAGAGAGGTGGGAACGGCATACTGTATGTCGTACAGGACTTTTAGCCATTCCCTGGTTAAGTAATCTTATATCGTAGTTGTTTTACAAACCAAAACTTATTTTAAATTTAAATCAACAATTTTTAAAAGAATAACTTCAGATATCTTTTATTATTTTTCACTAAAATGATGCCACTGAATACTGTATAATTTAGGTCTTCTAAAAGGATTAATACTTCATATAGTTGAAGTGCAGGAAATAGAGAAACAGGGCTAAAAACGATTCCGTTCTTTGATTTTTTAATACGTATAGTGTAAATTTAGAATTTTAAAGTCAAATTTCTGTCTTGAAAGGAACTAAGATTAAAGAAACCCAGGGATACGTGTTTACATGTTCACGACGGACGTGTACCCCCTCAGGTACACGGGATCTTTTAAAACTGCCGTCGTGTACATAGTCGGGTACACACCGGGCATTTGTAAAACGCGTAGTGTCTAGTGTGGCGGATGTGGTACACGTGGCTGTGCATTTCTTTATTGCATTTTCATTGTTTGCCTCTCTTTGTGGTTTGTTAAATGTGATCCGCTTAAATAAATACCTTAGATTATCGAGTACCCCGTCGGGAGCATGATTGCGTAATTTTTAATGTAAATAAATATTTTAGGTACCCCTCGGTGTACACAGAGAAACATTAAAACATATTGAATATTTTGTCATACAAAATTGAGAAGCCCATATACATTTCTTGTTACATTTAGACATAACGTAAAAAAAGATTAAGAAAAGAGTATTTAAAATTAATATATTATAATATACAAATAATATATCCATATGATATATATGTAATAATCTTAACAGAAACCGTATATAAGTTTGTAATTTACTGTTAAAAAATAATTTGGTTTATTTTAAAGAATTAAAATTATTTGTAATATTAAATGGAAAATGTATATGAAGATCCAAGATAGATAAACTGGCACAGTAACTCAGGACTATAAATTCTTGCCACCTGAGCGTATATAAATAACTACCGAGCAACTGCTTCTAGTATATATACACTCGTGGGTAAGGTCGCTGACTAAAGTTTATGGTTATGTTAGATTATAACTTACAATGTTGAAATATCCATTATAACATTTCTAAGTGGAGTGGGTAAACATAAAATATACCCATAATTCTATTTGTAACAAACGTATATACCATCATTTAGCTTGGAAGATAATGTATACTATTAGTTGCAAGGACTTATAAATTGTATCGACTAAGCATGCCTTTTGTATTTTTTCGGTCAAAAACCATATTTATTCTAACCTATGTACTTAAGTTACGTGCTCCAACAAACTTTACCCGAGAGCAAATAAACCTGTACCCAGATATACCTTAACCTTTGGTAGGGCGTTATACCCTCTGGTTGGATAGGTTTGAAAACATGCGTGAAAGTTTAAGCTGATGGGAGACGGGTCACCTGACTGCGATAAAAGATAAAACGAAGCGAAGAGATTTTTATTCTTTTCCCATTAAATGTTTTTAAACTTTTCCACCGAAAAACATACAAAAACTTTGTGTTCGGCACAAATGCCAAATTATTGCCAAAATAATAATTTTTTCTAGATAGTATTGATATTGTATATGTGAACAAGAAAATTACTATCTAGAATTTAGTTACATATTTCTATCTATTGCTAGCACTGATATAGTATATTATAGGAACAGTGTGTTATTACACCAGAGTAACTAACTACGAGTGGATTGAAACATCTCTACATCTGACTACATCCGCCCGCAGAAGGGCCATATGAGGTCTCTATCAGGAAATCAATAGCAATTACTTTCATTCTGATATGTTGAAGCATCCTTACAGCTAATAACCCAGAGTCTGTGATAGAAAATCTTTGCATTCCAATTAGTTTCCTACATCAGGGAAGATATCTCCTGACCTCATTGAGCTGAGTATGTTTATGGCGAGAATCCCAATTAGCATAAACATCTCCAAACGTATGAGAGGCCAAAGTTCATTATTGTCAGAAGTCCTGAGCGCTGCAGTCTCTATTCTCTCTGCTAAAGGACCGGACTTTTATTGTTAAAGACAATATAAAAGTATCGATTCATTAGAAACATACACGTATCCAATAGGCTATATTGGACGTTTAGATAGATTTAATGGAAATCGGCCTACTGCCACCGCCCTAACAACGGAATTTGCGGGAAGAATTTTTGTTTTTTTTTTCGCCGATAATAACCAATAAAATCCAAAACTATCATAATCCAAAAATTTATGTATATATAACAGTTACCCGCGGCTTCACACGCAATTTTCAGAATCGAAAGCCACAGCTTTTTTAGCGAAACATTTATGATGTGATATGATTGAGGCCTACAGTTTTTTTTAAACATAATTAGACACTGCAATAAGTAGACATGTTGGTATGTAATAACCGCACTCCGTGTTGCGGTTATACATACCATGGAGAGCTTTATGTGCAATCAGTGTTGTGTCAATAAAACATCAAAACCATTAACACATAATTAGTATGAAATTTAAGGATGACGATCACTTGTGAAATCAACCTTTCATTTGACCTAGCTGGAAGAGATTTTGTTGTCAAATAGAACTGCTTTTACCTATTAATAGGAACAAAACAAAAGTGGTTTATTTATTACGTTGGTGTGATAATGCTGCATTACAAAATAGGTACTAAATAATAATGTCAATGAGGTTGACTGTAATTAAAAACATCTACTACTCATTATACATACAAACTATTATACAACAACGACTAATATCACAGACAATTAACGAACAGTGGAGCACCGAACAACTCATTAGTCTACACGCGTCGCATAGATAACATGTAGGCTACTAAATTTGTTTGAGCAATTCTTGAAATGAAAGTTGTCACAAAATGACGTGTCTAAACAGATGACGGTGTCTAAAACAGCTCTGATATTGCGTATAAAATTAGTGCTATTTCGTTTTGGATACATTAAAATTAAGCATATGGACAGATTAAAGTCTGTTATCAGTAATTTTTGCAGAAGCAAAAGTGTGTTAGATTTATTTCTATATGAGAAACAGTGAGTTTGGTGATAGTGCTTGTCACTCCATGGAAATTGGCTGAGCGTTAGCGAATATTATAAGATCATATGAAATACATTATACGGTACATTAGCACGACATTGTGGATTAAGGTGTTGCTGCGTTTGTGTTAAATGATTGAACAGAAACTAAGAATTAGTGGTTTATTAGTTATTATCTAAGAATATTATTATTCTAAATTCGTATTTTTATACATGTTCCATTTTTGTAATTTCACTAAGGGTAGGTAGGGTAGGGTTTTATAGGGATAAAACTCCTATGTCACCTTAAAATGCTTCAAAAGGGAACTATATCGAACAATTATTTGATGCTTTTATACTGAATTTTAAATCCTCGCATTTTAATAACAAACATAAGTTTTCTGAAACGCCACATTTTTATGAGACATGAACATTTTACTTCGTTGAGTATTTATTAAGGACCCAACAAGGTCTTATTGATATCATATCATGGTCCGTTCGTTCATCTGTACGATAAATCTTGGTAGTAACTTGAATTCTGGATTACTGTTGTTTCACGAAAAACGCTATTGATTTCCAAGTTCAAAGAGCAGTTCGTCTGTCTGTCCGTTTGAACGTCTAAGCTATAACTCTTGATAGAAAGGTCCTAGAGACTTGAGACTTGATACATAAGTTCCTCGTGGTCCAAGAAATAGCTTTATTGACTTAAAGATATTAGCAGCTGCTTAAAGATATTAGATAAAGCAGCGTTTCTGTATCTTTGATGGCCTTCCCACCTTTGTGATAACTTTTGATACAAACGTCCTAAAGATTTGAAACGTGAAGCCAAAGGAAAGATTGTATGTCTGGTCTCATGTACTGTTGACAGAAAGGTTCTAGAGACTTGAAACTTGAGACATAGATTCTTCTTAATCCAAAGAAGAATCGTACTGATTTTAGGGTAAAAAAGTGGAAGGGCGCCGTACGTTTGTTTTGTCCGTCTGTGCGCCCTTTCGTTACGTCCTGTCGGGATCTTCGATACTCCAAAACAGAGGTGACGAAAGGTGCGATGCTTTGGTTTAAGATTTTAATGTATGAACTGATAAACGCTAATTTAGGGCCTAGAGAACTAATCTTTAATAAATACCACTCGTAAGGAATCGGTTAGTGTAAGCAAAATATAAAACAAAATAACTGTCTCAGAGAAGACTAAACAACAATAAGTAAAAACTGCAATAATTTTTGAAGCTTTTGAAAACTGAAAAGGAAGTAAGATTTGTTTAATAAATAAATAAAAAATACGTTTTTTGATAAGAGATGAACAATTTATTTATTTATTTTTTAGTTCCCAGTACCAAAAAAGTAGAATTCTGTGCAAGGTATCTGGATAGGTACCTCACATCGGTGGTTCTTACTCTAAAAAATGATGTTATTCTAAATTATAACTATTTCTTAAAATTCAAAAAAAACGCTATTTGTGGTGTAGAATATTTTAAATTAATCTATCTGTTACAAATATAAATAAATTAGATGGTTTACCACCACGAGAGTATGCAACATATAACTGCAAACGAGAGAAACATGGATTTTCTAAATCTAAGCCGTAAACGGACATTGTCTAGCCTTTTGACCTGGCGCTTGTTATGCATTTTTTATTTCCATAGTTGATTTTTCCTGGTTTCACGATCAAGAATACATGTACATACTCGCCTTCGGTTACGCCCCCAGCCCCCTAAATGGGTTGTTAGTCAATTCGGGGATAAGAAGAATTCGGGAATAGGTTAAATCAGAGAATTAGATTAGGGATCTGGGAGTTAAAAGTAGGCCTATTGTATTATTTTTCCCGGATTCAGCCAAAGTTTTGGCTTTAAGGGCGTTTTGTGATTTAACCGTTAGAGATACGATAAAAAGTAACTTGACCTTTCTTGTCGGAAATTTAATTTTATCTCCTCGGATTTGAGCTACAACTTCTGTTTTAGGCAGTACAGAGCTTGGGAGAAAATACTACACTAGTTGGCTATAGTGTGAATTTTTTAGTGAAACAAAATAAAAACTATCTTTATCAGATCAGAAGTTGATTAGGGGATTTAATTTAGTCAGGAGTTCATCTACCAGGAAATTCCCAAGAGGGGGGGGGGGTTAATGTTATCGGGGGTTATTAGAACGCATGGTACTTTTCTGAGAAAATATGTGTGTCTGTGCTACGACAGTATGTGTAGGCTACAGTAATTTTTATCAAAATAAAACGTTGATCAGGGGGTTTAAATTACTTAGGAAATCATCATTCCATACCAGAGTGTTGACAATGAACCACTATTTCATGAAATGAAATAAAAAAACTCTCTATCCCTATCTACTATTGAAGCTTCATTAGCCAACTCCATATGGGGGAGGGGGTTGTAGTCACTCGTTAATGTAGTAATACTAGGTCAATATGGAACCAGCATGAATTGCACTATTTGTAGTTGCAAAGATTTAAAACACAAATTGACGACAAAGAATTTGCAATTTAGAGCGTTTATCAGGCTTACGGAAAAATAAACGACAGAAAGCTGCTTTACCTTTTTACTAGATCCTATCAATAGCTAGTTCTAAAAATATTTACATATAAGCTAGAGCCAACGGTTCTGGCCGGTATCGAATGTAGTAACACAGTTCTTACATACAAATTACGAAATATTTACATTTATTAGCCAAATTATTGAAGATAGAGGGCACTAGACCTTTTTTGTAGATCGCATTTTTTTGTATTTAAATCAAATTTTTATTCTGTGCTATAACTAAGGTTATGTCTGAAATAGAACCCAGAAAACAAAATTCTTATGTAATAACTAAAAAAGTAATACATTAAAACGCGTTTTGCAGCCGAACACTGACGATAGGGCAAAGTGTTACTGTCCCTTTTTTGTAGATCACGTGATTTGCTAAATCCCACTAAAAATTTGTCTTGAGCTACGAGCAACGGTCAGCTATCGAGCCCGGAAGCTAAATTTTTAAGTAAAATTACAATAATTTGTCATATAATCAAGTTTTGCGGTTTAAATGATGGAGGTAGGGCCAAAGGTCATTGGATCTTTCTTGTAGATCACGTCATTTTATAAATCCCTCGTCGTTTAATTTTGACCTCCGACCAATGGTTTTTGCCGCTCTCGAACCCGAAATCTAAATTCTCACGTGAAAATTACAAAATATTTGCACTTATAGAATACGCGTTTTTTGGCCAAACTAATAGGAATATGGTAAAAAATTACTTGACCTTTTCTGTAGATAAAGTAATTTGCTAATTTGATGGGTCAATCAGATTTGAGCTACGACCAACCGTTCGACCGGTATCGGGCCCCAAAAATTATTTGTAACAAAACAGTTTCTTAACTGTCAAATATTCCAGCGTTTTGTCGTGTAACCATAGGAGATAGGACAAAAAGTCACTGGATCTTTTTTGTAGCTCACTTCATTCCTGACCAACGATTTTTCATCAGATCCGAGTTGATATCTCTCTCCAAGAGTTCGCTCCCTATCGGGCTAATTTGATGGGTCAATCAGTTTTGAGCTACGACCAACCGTTCGACCGGTATCGGGCCCCCAAATATTATTTGTAACAAAAACAGTTTCTTAACTGTCAACTATTCCAGCGTTTTGTCGTGTAACCATAGGAGATAGGACAAAAAGTCACTGGATCTTTTTTGTAGCTCACTTCATTCCTGACCAACGATTTTTTCATCAGATCCGAGTTGATATCTCTCTCCAACAGTTCGCTCCCTATCGGGCTAATTTGAATGGGTCAATCAGATTTGAGCTACGACCAACCGTTCGACCGGTATCGGGCCCCAAAAAATTATTTGTAACAAAACAGTTTCTTAACTGTCAAATATTCCAGCGTTTTGTCGTGTAACCATAGGAGATAGGACAAAAAGTCACTGGATCTTTTTTGTAGCTCACTTCATTCCTGACCAACGATTTTTCATCAGATCCGAGTTGATATCTCTCTCCAACAGTTCGCTCCCTATCGGGCTAATTTGATGGGTCAATCAGATTTGAGCTACGACCAACCGTTCGACCGGTATCGGGCCCCAAAAATTATTTGTAACAAAACAGTTTCTTAACTGTCAAATATTCCAGCGTTTTGTCGTGTAACCATAGGAGATAGGACAAAAAGTCACTGGATCTTTTTTGTAGCTCACTTCATTCCTGACCAACGATTTTTCATCAGATCCGAGTTGATATCTCTCTCCAACAGTTCGCTCCCTATCGGGCTTACAAGAAAAGCAGGCAAGGGTAAAAATTGCACGAATTTCTCGAATTTTTTTGAGGGTAAACATGTAATAAGTAAACATGTCTGGTTTTTAAACTTTTCTTATTGGTTATGCGGCAAAAGGTACCTGAAAGCCAAATTTCAAGTTTCCAGCACTTCTAGAAGTCAGTTTCACATGCGGCTGTATATTATATAGGACACAGGATAAAGAATCCTACTTCTATAAAAAGACAACTACGTTGGGTTTTATAACGGTATTTGAGTATATAATAAAGCTTTGATAGTATCTTAGTCTTTTATATCAACATTACAGTACTGCATATCAACACTTGCTAAAATATTCAGTTCAAAGAATATTTTTATTAACATTTTAAATTTTATTATATGGATATTTTCTTACTCTGTGCTAAACAGCGGTTGCAGAAAAGGTTAATAAATGAAATGATGTTACTATAAAGCTTACTACACGCTTTCAAGACTATAAATATAAACAAATTGAAAACTATGGTTAAATGGGTTCTACTGTCAGAAAACTATGTTTACATAGAACAGCTGATTACATTTAACAGGCTCTAGGGGTGAATTCAACCCTTTATCTACTGTATAAAAACCCTTACATTTGCAATAAAATATTTACGTTTATTAATTGAGATAAAATCTGTACTAAGTTTTAAGTTGGACCAAACAATATATATCTACAAAATTCATTTAAGTCGGTTTAGTGGTTTAGGAGAAGAAGAATCGTGATACGAGTTTTTTTTCATAACAGATAAAGTAAGATAATCGTCACTAAACCTCATAGGTTTATATAACTATATCACATTATCTGCAGTACGCATTAAACGTGATGGAATGGATTTGGCAAATATGATAGATAACGAATAATGTTAGTAAATCATTCTTTGTTGTAATGGTTTCTTAAATTAAGCTAAGAACATTTGTTTCTAGTAAGGTTAGTAATTATATCTCTTTATTATAAAGATAATATGCTCTAAATACAGAACTGTGAGATATCGCTTGACTTATTTTCATTTCTGCCCCTTTTAGAATCATTGTAATTGGTTTAAGGTTCCCAGTTCATTAGCAAAGTCAGACTGAGGGTGGTTAGAAATCACGGGGTAAGTTCCTGACTGGAATTATTCCGTGGTTGAACATTCTATTTACATAGCTCTGTTAGAATCCCCTCATAAACCATCTGAGTTAAGCTGTAAAGACAATTAATTTGCATTTATGTTGCATATTGTACATATTCTGTGCTGAAAAAGATACATTATATTCTTTTATATGGATTCTATTTTGTAAACAAAAAAATATAACAAGAGTTCTTCAGTAATTTTGAATAGAATGTAACACTTACACACAACAACTTACACTTGCAGTTACAGTTATTTTATGTACCAATGGAAATTTTACAAAATAGTGATAACGCATGACATACATTTTTTATAAAAAGAAAAAAATAATATATATTTTTTACCTGTAAAATTACATAAAACCTTTCAATAATATAATAAAATAGTAGGATAATAAATATTTAATAAATTTTGTGGTGCTATGAAATTTATCATTCTTCATTCCGTTACGCTTCATATATATATCCTTAAGTTATATTTTAGCTTTAAGCCATTATAAGTTTTAGTCTATAGTTTGATGAGTTAAAACTACTGTACGATTAATAATTCTAATTCAATATACTTCTGGTTTAATTTGACAGAGCTAAAGAATTCGTATAATAGGTACACATTTCCCAATTTTTTATCTTCTAGCAACTCCAAAATAATATATGTATATATATATATATATATATTTAAGTTTTTGGTAAATAATAAATATTAACTAACACAGTAAAAGTAAATAAGGAGATATGTGTACCCAGTGTGAAATACTGCATTAACGTTACATTTTTTATGTTACAACTGAGATAGAACGATTTAACTATCTTTTTAAAATGTTAAATAGTTTCTATCTAGAGACCTTAATATATATCTATAATTATGAATAAAAAAGTTTTTTGAAATTGCCCAGAATAAAAAAAAAACTTGTTTAAATTCGTTCCTTTCGAATTATAAAAAATAATAAGTTTCACATAATTTCATACATTAAAATTAACGCCACATACGGAGTTAAAGAAAAAAAGCTCACTTTTTATTTGCTTTATAAAAAGAGTACCAATTTTAGTACAGTTGATACCATATAGGTTTAGATAGCCCTTTTAAGTTAATAAAATGGGTACAAAACCAGATCTGATTAAAAATTATTTTTTGGAAAATAAAATGCAATTATTATATAAAGAAAACAATTGTTATATATTTGCGTCATTTATATAATTAAAACGCTTTTAGTACAGAACAGTAAATTTGGTGGTTACCAACTGTATATACAAAATCCATAACTTCCAAGTTAAATGGTTTGGAAACCTTCCCTGCTTATACAGAACAAGTCAGCTGGAATCTTCAACAGTCGACTGGTCTTGGGTCAGTTGAAAGCGGAGTCGGTGATATGGAAGAGATATCATGTCACATGCGGCTTAACTTATTATCATCTGTGGTATTAGAGTTTTAACTAAGATCTTAGAATATCTTATATAATGATTGCAGAACTTTTGAAAAACGACACTATTAAATAACTATAATAAAATATATGAAATAACTACTTCTAAACATAACGACTAAAATAACTAACACGCTTTATTACATAAATTTATAAAAGGTATATTTCTTGAAAGAACTATATTAACACACTTCTTACTGCTGAACGCCTGTGAACCCTATTAAGCATCAGAGCACTCGTATATGGTGCTCATCCCATGGGATTTGGCTGAGCGTTAAGAGATCCTAAATCTTATAATGATATTTCAAGAGTGAATTGAGCAAAAAACTAAAAATGTTGTGTAATTTACTTTCCTGTTCCCATGTACGAGATAATTCTAGAACTAAAACTAAAGTTTGTTAGTTTTGTTGTACCGTTAGAGGGTTCACTACTTTTCCTATCCAATTCAGACAATTTGATATACATCAATATCTAATACAATTACATACATATATAACCATTTGAGTTACAATTTTCATGAAATATCCTTTCCTGTTTAATAAGTTTACTACTTCAGATTACTGCCATATTGAACCTTAATGATAAAAACCAAAAAAAAAAACAAAAGACTTTCGTAGCTCTAAATATTTTTATTGATTAAATTACGAAACACGCATGTTCTCGGTGCGCACTTTCTGTTCGGTTTAAAACATGTTAGTCCAAAATAAATCTATTATGTATACTGTTTTATTTCAATGTGAATTTATAAATAAAAAAACGGCATTCGGGTTTGTTGAAAGTATAGAATGCACTATTAAGCTTATTTATGAAGTTATCATGCTATAAAAATGTAGCATCTTCAGGGTGTAACATGGTGAGCGTGGATATGTCCATGCATTCATTACTGCTGCAGGTGGCAGGCATAGTTGTCGAGGAGCTGTCAATGTACATGACTGACAGCCTTTACCAAATAACGTTGTTTTGAACGACGTCAGATGGTTGGATTCGTAATTTTGCTATAAATACTCTTCCGAGTGTAACATGTTCACTTTACTTCTGTTAGATCTTTAGAAGGTAAGTATAATAAATTATTTAAAATGTACATGTTCTTTTGGGTTAATACTGTGGTACTGTAACAGCTTCCCGTATACACACTGCAAAATTCATTCTATTTATATAAGTTAATACTCATTAATTAAATATCTGGTCAATAGAACAACAATTTTACTACGTTCCGAATTTTGCTGACATGATTTAATATTTCTTGATAGTTAGTTTTATATGTGCTATCAAAGTAATGGAGACATAATGTCTTTTATATTTATTGTTGTCTCTTATTATTGCACAGTTCAGTTGAACAAGACAGGGCATTAGATAATTTTATTATAAAATTTAAATAGAATTATAGAATAACTAGCAGTTACACCATTTTCAGCTTATAATCTAGGACATTATAGGGATATCATTTGTAAATGACAAAGCAAAAAGTTCCGTGATATGATGGTAACTGGAATGTATTTCAATCTCCTAAAACCATATTCAAATAATTGTACTTTAAGTTTAAAAATCATTATTTGAAGCCATGTGGCCAGAGAATGAAACAGTTTCCATCACCAATGAAGTAAATCAAATTTCTCAGCAACAATTTATTATATTTAATAGAATAGCTGGAATGGTTTCAGTGACAATTTAAATATTTTAGGTCCGTGTGGAGGAATAATAAGTCAAATTTCGTAGTAATGTTTGTGAATTTAAAATCACATTTTATATCATGTGTTTGGCCCTACGATGATTAGTCAAGGGAAATATGCATACTTGTACTAGTATATCAAATAAATATTAATGCAGTGTTTATTGTTAAGAGGAGAATAGAGCATAAGCAAAATTGCCTGTTTGAAATTAATTATATTTTCTTGCTTGAACTGAAAAGTTTGTATATAGCCTACATAATCAGAATAGTATGCCTCTTCAATGGAAATATACTAACTGCCTCCTCGTGGTTTCTGCCATAATAAACTAAAATGCAGTGCCTGGTACTCTGATTTGTGATTCGAATTGCAATTACTAACTGCCTCCTCGTGGTTTCTGCCATAAGAAACTAAAATGCAGTGCCTGGTACTCTGATTTGTGATTCGAATTGCAATTACTAACTGCCTCCTCGTGGTTTCTGCCATAAGAAACTAAAATGCAGTGCCTGGTACTCTGATTTGTGATTCGAATTGCAATTACTAACTGCCTCCTCGTGGTTTCTGCCATAATAAACTAAAATGCAGTGTCTGGTACTCTGATTTGTGATTCGAATTGCAATTACTAACTGCCTCCTCGTGGTTTCTGCCATAATAAACTAAAAATGCAGTGCCTGGTACTCTGATTTGTGATTCGAATTGCAATTACTAACTGCCTCCTCGTGGTTTTCTGCCATAAGAAACTAAAATGCAGTGCCTGGTACTCTGATTTGTGATTCGAAATTGCAATTACTAACTGCCTCCTCGTGGTTTCTGCCATAAGAAACTAAAATGCAGTGCCTGGTACTCTGATTTGTGATTCGAATTGCAATTACTAACTGCCTCCTCGTGGTTTCTGCCATAATAAACTAAAATGCAGTGCCTGGTACTCTGATTTGTGATTCGAATTGCAATTACTAACTGCCTCCTCGTGGTTTCTGCCATAAGAAACTAAAATGCAGTGCCTGATACTCTGATTTGTGATTCGAATTGCAATTACTAACTGCCTCCTCGTGGTTTCTGCCATAATAAACTAAAATGCAGTGCCTGGTACTCTGATTTGTGATTCGAATTGCAATTACTAACTGCCTCCTCGTGGTTTTCTGCCATAATAAACTAAAATGCAGTGCCTGGTACTCTGATTTGTGATTCGAATTGCAATTACTAACTGCCTCCTCGTGGTTTCTGCCATAAGAAACTAAAATGCAGTGCCTGGTACTCTGATTTGTGACTCGAATTGCAATAGTCACGGATTTAACAGCGCTCCTCAAGTTTTAGTTATAGACCGACAAATGTAATACAGTCATTTTAATGTCCGATCTCGCGTTTTTATTCCTCCACCTACTGTAAATATGCAGCCCCGCAATGTTAAAATAACTGATTTCGAGTATCTAAAATAACCTAAATAATTTGAATTCGTCATTGCTACCATCTATAATACAAGTTAGATTATACTACTGCCATAACTAGCAGCACACTAAGAAAGACGGTATCTGTTTATGTAAATACAAAATTCTGGAATAAGTATTGTGTATCGATTTCGAATAAAAATATGTCTATGTGTTATTCTCATATATAAGCAATATACATATACCAAATTTCATACAAACCTATCTTCTATAACTTGCGTCTTTGAGTACCAAAATTCCAAACGTATATATAACATACGTATATACAAACAAATATTCATACATACGTATATACATACAAAATTTTTTCAAACAAATGCAGCATTTATAATATTAATATCTGTAAATAAAAGGAACAGCCCTCACTCACTCACTTACCAATTCTCTAACTTCCCATTTGAATTGTAATTGGCCCAGAAAATTAAAATTTCATCCTCTTAGGCCTCATGAAATAAATAAAAAAGTAAGGAATTTTCACACACAGTTAAAAATATTTTATTTTTCAACTTCTCTTTGTCTTAAAAAGATGAAATTTGATACCCACGTCACTTATGGTCTCAAAAGACACATAAAATACTTTTAATGAAGATCAACCATGGATATAGGTTGAAAAAGAGTAAGCATCCTTAGAAAAACAATATTTTCGTTTTCTAACTTTCCGATGGTATAGTATGATGGAATTCACAATACACGTGGCTTAAGTTCTAGAAATATTTTTCATGAAAATTAACTGCCCATAGGAGCTGAAATAGGTTTGGAGCTCCAAGAAGACCTATATTTTATTTTTCACCTTTCCACTATCCTACAAAGGTAAAATTGGATACACATGTGCATATTAAATGAACAGACCACTGAGACCGGAAATATCTTATACCCGAAAGTAGAAGACGGAAACCGGCAGTAAAAGAGGTTTCCACGGAAAAAAAATTTTCCAGATTATGTATTTTTTAATATTTTTTATCAGGGAAGGAATACAAATGTTGCTACAGCTCCAGAATTTACTTAGACCCGAAGTTAATTGCAATAACCGGAAGTAGAAGCTTTTTGATCAAAGTAAACTTATCGGTACAATGTTCAACTAAGCATGCTTTTCAGACCAGTATGTTTTGTTTTGGTTGTAAAAACAAAGTAAACTCTACAATAAAGTGGTAAATATAATTGATTCGAACCAGAAATGTAATTCTTGACGTGAAAAACTTAATGAAAGAGCCAGTGCCAACTTTTGAACGTCATAAACATTGAAGTTATATATACTTTATATATCTATTATATTACATCATAAATGATCTCAATAAGATTACTAGGGGTAGCATTTCTACTCAGCTATTCACAAAAATATTTGGAATGATACAGAGAAATTTTTGTATCTCATTAGTGCTCGTAAAGATTTGTTTACTTCTGACTTCAGGGTTCCAAAAACTTACTCTTTAGACTTAAAGTCTAATTATTCTAAAATGTAAGTTAGACTAGAAGAGATTGGAATAACTTTTAAAGACCATAACTTTTTTGGGGGGTTTTTATTTTGATGTTCAATATAAATTCACGAGTAAAACCGTGGGTAACTGTAATAGTATATAAACATGTACGCTATCAATATGCAAATTATTTAATAACATTACGAGAATTAAAAAAATTCGCTCTTCTAGTTAACGTACTTGTAACTGTTTATATCTTAAATCCAATTAAAATATTTTTCTACTAAATTCACTTAGACGAATATTTATTTATATAATTTTTGTTATGTTTATGTATGTAACTGTTAATGATTATGTTATACATAACTTGTTGAAAAATAATTGTTTGAAGTTCTTGGAAACTACTTTAGTCACATTTGTTCAATTTACAATTTACTATAATAATAAACCTGATGTATTAAATTATGTCATATATTACTTTGTAACATATTTCTAATTATTATATAACAATCAAATGCGGTTTATTTGTAGCTGAAAATTGGTGACAACTGATGAAACTATAATACAGATATTTTGCAATACAGATATAGTCCAGTATGAAGGTGTTCGTCCTTGTAGCAGCTTACCTGGCAGTAGTGGCAGCCGAGTGTCCCAACCTTACACCTGTACAGTCCTTCAATATCGCCAAGGTGAATACTGAATATATTGCAAAAAAATGAGTCCTGAAATCTATAGTCAATTTTGGTGATAAGCACAATATATATTGCGATTAATTAACACTGCTATCTATTCTTCTGTTTTAATAAACAATATCAAGTTATTTGATTGGATTTATAACAAATGATATATAACTGCAACACTGTAATATACGTATGTATTTGTGAGTGACTCTTAGTATGTTTCTCCTCAGTAGAACTGTACAGAATAATGCCGCAATGTGGTTGTGCGTGTTGGTTATTAAGTAGGAAGTAGTAGTATGTACCTCTTAAAAAATTACAAATGTGGTGTTTTTGTTCATTTTTCAAAATATATTGAAATGTATTAACCAATTTTCACTGTTTTAAAAAACACTGTTACCTGCCTTTAGCAGTTGATGTAAAACATTTGAATATTTTGTTAAACAAACACCTTTCATTTTCTACTCCAAAAACTTAAGACCTTTAAGTTGATTCAGTGTATGTGTTATGTGTTAAGTACGTAGGAACCTGGTACCAGCAGGCAAGCTTCAATACGTTCTTCATGCAAGGTCTGAGCAGATGTGCCAAGGCCGAATACACCTTGGATTCCACCACTGGCATCGTACATCTTAAGAATTCTCAAAAATCCATGTAAGTCAGAATTAGAATAAACTTTCATCATCTTCATATTTGCCTTCTCTTAAATCTTTAATTTTTCAGAATCCTTAATTTTATATTCTAATTTCCTTTTTATTCCACTTTTCTCCTATCGTGTTGGAGTGTAAAACCGAGGGACTAAAAACTTCAAGAATTTCAATGACGATAATTTTTCCTAGTATTGAGCGAATATTCCGACTTATGTTCTCACAACCTGAAAATGGGGAGCAACAAATCAAATTTATTCACAACTGGTAAATCTTCCTTCTGTTGTCAATCCATTCATTTTGTTCTTCATATCTCTCATATTCTATTACTTTCATTTTATTTCCTCTCTGAGAAATCTTTATTTTGTCGCAACTCTCCACTCTTAAATTTCACTGACAGTAAAATTTTCAGATTTCCATAGTCCTGAAAATTTAACAGTTATAACGTTATAATAATAAAATATTTTGACTTTTTATAACTGATTCAACTATTTTGCATTAATTTTGAAGAATAAGTAAAATAAATAAAACTATTAAGTCAGTTTTGTGTAATGTCCCACATCAAAGAAATATAGCGCGAAAAAATATAATTTATATCTATAAATAAATAAATAGTTATACATATAATTGTTACTAATTTTGTCACACACACCACCAGAAAGAATACATTTATAACAAAAGCCTTGCATACCTTGTATAATTAATTGTAAAAAACATTTGTAGATTCGGCAGAGAAGAGGCGGTCAATGGGACCGTGGCGTTGGCTGATCCCACAAAGAACGAGGGCAAGCTGGATGTCTCTCTGGAGTTGCCTTGTGAGTATCTATCTGTCTGCTATTGTAAGAACATCCACGATTGTAGAGGTAGTGACAAGTTAAGTAGATTGAGAAACATATATTTAACATAAAATCAAGTTGAAAGTTTTAAAATCACTTCAAAGTTCATAACTAGTTGTGAATTAAAATGTAAATTTGTGAATACTAGAAAATGTTATTACTATTCAGTTCCCTTAAAACAAATAAATCATTTACATACATCTTAAATTAGGATATTGCATATTTGGACTAATCCTAAACTTTTTACATGTATAACTGTAAGATTGCGCTACATATTAAAAAACACTAACATTAGTAATGCTATTACTACAATAAAAGCCTAGGTGATAGTGTCTAATTAAGTAAACCGGAGAGTAGCAATAAGACTGCTTATTTATAATTAATTGTGATGAAAATCTTATGAGAAATTAGGACATTAACGTATAGTAAAAATATAAAAAAGGAGGTTTTAATACTAATAGAAAAACAAAAGTATTAGTAAATGGACCCTTAGAACGTTACGATAAAGCTGAAAGTAACTTATTGTTTATAGCCTTACTTACACTCATGTTTTTATGAACAGATTTAGAAATCAGTTAAGTAGATAATTTAACAACATAATTTAATGTTTAAGTAATTAAAGTCAATTTGGTATATCAAAATCTCTCCAATACGTGATTATATGTCAGTGTCATGTATTTACTGTGTAGCTTAATAAGTGTAATGTGAATATTTAAGGGTAAAATAATAAATATTAGCCTAAATCTCTACATAAGTCTGCTACCAAGGTCTGTTATTTCTCTCAGCCAATTAATTATTTAATTATTCTATTCTAAGTTCCCCACATACATTTCAGAGCAAACAGTGATTCATAGATATAGTATTGTTTTTACTTTTTTCGGTGTATTTGCAACTACATATATGGTTTTGTTATCTGTGAGTCATCTTATTATATTATTCATATTAATAAAACTAGAAAACTTGGCTCTATTGTACTTTCCCTAAAGTGAGACAATTACCAAAAAAGAATTATCTTATTTAAAATCTACATACAATAGCTTCCATACATACATTCAGTTAGCCACTGAAATAAAATCAAGTATAGTGAAGATTACTCATATCTATAGTAAATATTTAAAGTTAAAGCGAGTTTTTCAAACTACAACCATTTATGATATAAATAAATTGTTTATATTATGGCACTTATCACTTTTTACTCCCCATACATACATACAAGCATGTTTAATTGACTTTTATGTTGCTATAAGTTTATGTGCATAAGTTTTTTATAAGCATAAAAGGGCTTAAAATTCATTTTTATGTAGCTTGAAAGTTTACTTATTAATACATGATTTCATAGGGTTTTAAAACGACGCCGCATAGCCAACTTATTTCTTTATCAAAACTTTTAAAATAACTAAACTAATGACTGTGAATATTAACGTTAATAAAGCAAATTGTATTACGCGCAAAAAATTTATTCCATTTCTTTTTGTAAATTTTTGGCCAAATTTTCAAGCAACCAAATATAAATTTCCTGGGAATTACTTAAAATAACTAGTTAAATTAGAAATTAAAAAAATATTACTTGTAAAAAAAACATAAACTTATTCATATTTTTGGTATTAATATCCTAAAACGTTCCTCCTTGCAGAAAAAAAGGTTCGTTATATTTTCAAAATGATAATTTTGATTATTACATTATCAAATTTAATGTTTTCTTCATGAAATATATAGGCTGCGTAAATTTTTCTCCAATAGTTTGTTTTTTTTTTCCCAAAATCTTCCCCAAACTTATCGAAAATGTAATCTTTACTTTTTGTTCTATTAGTAGAGTGCATATGAAAACGGTCAAGCGAAAGGAGTATAAAAAAGATAATTCTCCAATAATAGACAGAAGTATTATAAAATGTCTAAAAATAAAAAAAAAAATAGAAATATATCCTTTTTAAGCAATTTAGAATTTAATAATTTAAAGATGCAGTAATGGACATGTGCTATGTAAATCGACAGCACTTATATCACGAAATCATACGACGATAACACATAAAATTAACATTTAGTGATGTTTCTAATTATGTGTAATAACATGAGATCACTAATTGGCCTTATATTTTCTATGAAAGTAAATAACTGACAAAGTAATGTTTCAGTCGGTACTGTCAAAGGACAAATGTTGGTGTTGGCCACCGACTACGACAACTATGCCATCGTCTACTCTTGCAGAATGTTCTTCGGTTTCCAAATGAGTGAGTAGTCTTCAACAACTTTATGCGTGTCTTTGTCCTTTCACAAATATGTCTTTGTTACATCTCATTAATGAGGAGTAAATTATTATTTAAAACTGTACGATATTAACAAATTTGATGTTTCACTGTCTTAAACATCAAAGTAAGCAAATTATAATGTAAATCGCAGTTGAATGTAACGTACTGTTTATAAGTTACGCATCATGAATAGATATACTAAAACATATGCTTCACATTTAATTAACTAATTGGCAGCTTTTGATCGTTCTTCTACTAATTACCAAGTGATCCCACAGAGCACGCCTGGATACTGACCAGGAAGCAGAACCTTGAGGGCAATGACAAGACCAAAGTTGAGGCTCTGGTTGACGCCGCTCTCACCGACATTTCCAGCAAAGGTGGCCCTAAGAAGACCGACTTCCGGAAAACTTGCCAGAAAAACTGTTAAATAACTAATTTTGTTGACAAAATAAAAACTGACTTACATTTTATAAATTTAATTTAGAATCCTCGCGTCATTTAATATAGTTTCTTGCACTTTCTATTCTCAATATTATATTATCAATAACCTTAGATCCTCAAAGTTAACGCTTTACGTTTTTATTTAATACGTCTTATTACTGTACGAAAAGAGAATAATTGTAGCTTGTAGCTCGGTTACGTATAAATCTGTCTCTTGCTTTTATCACTCTCTTTTCAGAATTTCTATAAGGTGGTTATTAATATTTCACCATATCTAAAGTATATATATATATATATACTTAGGAGAAGAATCAAATTATTTTAATCGGTTTAAGCGGTTTTTATTCTGAAAATTTTAGTAATAAATATTAGTGAAAGTTCTCCTTATTGTATAGAGTTAGTGAGAAGAGACATAACAAAATTTAGTTTAAACAAAGGATATATATACTTTTCGATCAAATTAAAAATTCCCTTAAAAAATAATCTGAAAACATTCAAACCCAATCAGATAAATCTTTAAACTTATGACGAAAACAAGTTGAAATGCGAAAAAATTATCTCTCTAATAAAATTCAAATAAAATCACCAGTAAGAATAATGTTTTTCAGCAATTATTGTAGATTTGTTAGGGTTTTTGTTCAAGAAACTATTTGAAGCCAAAAAACAGGTATAATTTAGGACATAAAACGCCAAAATTTAGACCAGTTCGATGTAATTTGGGAAGTGCACTGCCAATCTCCGTTGATCTCTATTTTTGAAAATCATACCGAAACATTTACACAAAGAATCCTGAAATTTTGTACACTATTTTTCCCAAATGTTACTATGTATCAAAATCATGTGAAAAACCGAATTAAATCGATTATAATCCAAATTTAGAAAAAATATTAAAAGAAAATTCAAAAAAATCGTTCTAACTATACAAGACCTGTAGGGAAAATTTTATTAAATAATGAGAGTAAAACAACAATATATTTAAGATTGAAAAAGGAATAAAAATGGAGTTGTGATTGATGACAAAATTACAATCATTTTTACTTAAAAAAACAAGGGGCCCTATTCGAATGGCCCCCTTTAAACAATCTTCATCCCTGAAACTGTTTTTTATCAATGAATCAGGACTTTTCATTCTCAAATTAAAATAAACTAGGTTAAATTTCTTTCTATCTAAATGGAGTCAGTTGTAGACCTACTCAACAATCAAGAGCTTACATTCAATAATAAAGACATTTGCACGATTGTTGACGAAAATAATGAAATTTGGTTTAAGGCTAAAGATGTTGCAGAAATTTTAATACAATATGAAAAATACAAACAAGCTATCATAAAAAATATTGATAATGACGAGAATATAGCCTTTAAATAAATAAATTACAAGAGTCTATGCCATAGCCCCTTTCAAAATCTTCATCCTGACACTATTTTCATTAATGAAACTGGATTTTATTCGTTAATACTAAGATCTAATAAATTAGAAGCATAAACATTACCAAAGTGGGTTACAAAAAAGAGGTTTTAATACCCTCCATTAAGAAAATTTGGTGGAGTAACAAACATGAAAACAAGATTAAATATTTAGATGACGAAGTTTAAACACTTGCAAATTAAAGATGAAAATGAAATCCATTGAAAATAGGAGAATCCAAAATTGCGAATGGAATTAATGAAGAGAGATATGGTATGTAAAGAGTTTGATAAGAAAAAAACACCATGTTTTTGTGTTAATTAAAAGAATCACATGTGGGAATATCCTTATTACGTTATCAGAGCTCAGAAACGAGAAATAACCAAACCGATTAAAACATCTAAAAATTTAAAATTATCCTGAATTAGAGATTTTGTTCATTGATGACGAACCCAAATTCTATCAATCTCTACAACCAAATGAAAGAATCTTTGAATATATTTATACAACGGAAATCATTTAACTAACAAATATGACTGAATTCTCGACTGTATTTATAGAATATCTAAATTACACGATGAAAATGTTTTCTAAATTTATACTAAAAAACTCTCAGATTTATTAATATTTTGTTTGTAAAATTAGTTTTAGCATATACTAGTGTAACACATCGCGTAGAAATCTTTTTTTATCATATTCACAAGGCATTTTCGTTTTTATAACTTTCGCTGAAAAATTTTTTTTAGCACAATCTTTTGCAAAAAGCATCCTTTTCTTATCTTTACTATACATGCCAGTTATTTAAATTCAGAAATATTTTTTTAATTTCTTTACAAAAGTAACACTTTTTCCCTCTTCTAAAGTTAAATTTGGTCCCCATTTTAACGTATAATTCCCTTACAATAACAGTTCTTTTTTCTATTTCCTACTTCTTGACACCTTTGTACATTTCTTTTTGAGAACTCCCATTTATATAGGACAAAAAATTATTACACGATGAAAAGTGTTTTAAACTCTTAACTTATGATATTTGGTTTGTAAATGTTTTTTGATTATATTAGTTAACCATTTTAATTAGTTCTTCGCACATTCACATTGAGATATCTTCCCATAATATAATCTATGAAGATTTCCTTCTTTACCACAATCTTTACAATATGAGTCCTTTTCTTTATCTCTACTATAGTGATCACTATTAAACTCTGAAATTTTTTTATGTTTTTCCTTTAACATTTAAGACATCCACATCTTTATCTTCCCAAAGTTAATTTTTTCTATTTTAATCATATAATTCTTTAATGATATTCCCTTTCACAACCCCAAATTCTTTGCAATTATAATGCATTCCATCTTTCCTATTGTTTCTTTTAATCTTTATATAAAATTCATTTAAATCTTTAAATTCGTTTGCAACTTTGTACAATTTTCTTTTTGATGCGCCCATTTTATATATATAGAAAATTTATATTACATTTTTTGACTTTTTACTTCAATTCATATTTCATAAAACCTTTCCGGTTATTTCTTCATTATTTAAATCTTTTAATACTATACAGTTAGCAGGATCGTGTGTTTAATCTAATTTGATTAAAATCACAAAGATTTCTCTTGACCAGATTTGTTTCTTATATTTGTTCGAAAATGTTTTGTTTTTTGTTACTTAATACAATTACTTACATGATCATTGACTTTAAATTTAAGTTTTTTTCGTGTTGAATTTCATGGTGGAACATACTATGGAAAACGGTCTCTAGATAACTCCCTTTTCTGCATCCTTATCTAACGTCCCTTTCGGTTTTTCATTTGTGATTGTGCTGTGAAACTGTAATCGTTAATTAATTTGTTTTACGATTTATTTTGGAAGAATATCGATCCATTTTAAAGTTTTTTTATTTAATCTCAAAAATTACTGTCTATTCACTCTCATTTGTTGAGTTGCTGTTATATACTCATCTACAATACTTGATTTCTCTTCGTTTTCAAGTATGATAAATCTTAATGTTGTATTTCCCTCAAAACATCGTTAAATTCTTTATTTTTTAAACTCTAAACTCCTTAATCTGTATGAAGTAAGGGTTTAGGAGGTTATATTAATTTTTTTATATGTTGGGAATTTGATCCTTATGGCAATCTGTTTAACTATAAAAGTGTCCCCCCCTTCGAAAGCTTTTGAAATATCCTTGCCGTTTTTTCTTCTTTTGACATAAGAGCTCTTGACAACAAGCGATATTTTTGAGAAAGTTGATCAATAGACATTTAACATATACTTAAAAGTCCATCATTTTGATCTGAATAGTTTAGACATTATAACTAAATCTGCTGCCCCATAAATCCGTCCAATTCCTAATGTTATAATTTTTTCTCTTTTTATAAAACATTCTTTCGTACTGGTGGCATGAATTTCTCGAGGCTGTCAAATCTCTATCTCCCTCATCTTTAGTCATTCAATTCCTTGCTTAACAGGTTTTTATGGATTTGGATTCTTTATAAACCTTACTCTTGGTTTGTCTTACATTATTGTGAACATTTTTGCAGGCAATTCTATACAATCCCAGCTTTTTGAGATTTGAAAACGATTTTTGAATCTATATTTTTTTACGTTTTTCTTTTTAAACACTTTGATGACCAGTGGAATTAAAATCATCTTCCATTTACATATCACATAGTTTCCAAGTTTATTTAATTCGTCTAATATATCAGATTTTGCTTCATTTTTATTAGCCATGCACGGTAACTGTATTCGATCTTATTTTTCTAGGACAATTACTCTTATCATCTTTAGGCGTTCAGTGCCGAGCTTGTTTATGGTAACAGTAGAACAACTCATGTTTATAACTTTTTTTGGATGACTGTCATCTTCCCCTAAAATTCCTTCTTTATCTTTCGAACAAACATCTCTTCAAGTTTTCGATATTTTATTGTTTTTATTTACAACGCTTTCTCTTAATTCCCTTTACACACCTAACTGTGGTTGTTTAATCTAGATATTTGTTACGAGTAACATCTTAGGACCTTAAACCACAAAATTCTTCTAAAACTGTTCAGCTATTTTTAACTCATCTTTGAATTTCCCTATTACCTTTCTTATTTTTAGTAGTGAAACATTTCATGATCCTTTTGGATAATCACTTGTTAATCAAAGTCATCTATAATTTTTCTTTAATTAATTTTAAAAGGATCTCGTTTTTCAATTCTAGAAAATAACTGTCCTGTATCCATGTATACGAACAGATTTCAAATCTGGATCAAAACTTCCCTTTAATTTGTTGTAATAAAACTCGTACATTAGCAATTTTGAGAGGTCGAGAACTGAAAATCCTATGTAAATCGTTTTGGTAAATTTTAACCATTTGTTTGTACATGTTGACCTCGCTAAATAAAGCAGTTGTCGTCCAAAGAATGTTAAAGCATTTTGAAATTTTGTTTTACTTAGCTTGTTTTCAATTGAAAATTCTTTTCTTCATTTCCAAGCTTAATATCACATCTGTTACTCACAACATTTTCCAGTAGATTTTTCCCAAAAGAACTGAGTTGTTCATGCAGCTTATACAAAGTCCATTTCAAAGTCGCTTGTTAGCATTTGGTTCTCATGTTTGTGTTAAAATCAATGTATTCTTTCATAAAAGGCTTCTGATATCGAATGCAATAACTCTATTCACATGTTTCAAAATCATACCTTGTTCCAAATAGAACTTCAAATTTCTCGAATGAACAACGTATTCAGTTTTAATCCAGTAGAGTTTGTTGCAAAGTTTGGTTTTTAAAATGTTTCTGGAGCAAGAGGATAAATCCTTGTGATGTTCGTGTAAAATTTTGTTTGGATATCCAAGATCAACTTCGAGAATATAGCCATATATCTTCGGTCCGCCAAGTGAGTTTCCAAAATTGTTTCTTGCCACTCTTCTTTTGTATACCGGTTTTTTAGGATCCATCCGACTTGATATCACTAAAAACGAGCAGTTTTTATTGGCATAAAGACCATACTCCCATAAAGGTTTGTGTTGCAATCGAGATAGAGTAAATAGTTTTCGGGCTTATTGTCTTATCAAAATATTTTAAAATATTTGTTATTTGGCTTTCACATATCGTTTAATATACACTGAGAAATGCCTCCGCGAGAATACCTTTTTCGATCAACAAATACATATTATAATCAACTAATTAATTGTAAATTCTAAATCTTCGTTAATTTTAACATAGCATGCCCATGCAAGACAGGTAGCTGGTAGATAGTGTGCCTGGATCAAGCTTATAGCAATTCAAACAAATATCCTAAAATTTTCAAAGATATCAGCGAGCCAATAGAACAATCTTGAATGTTATGAGAGATCAGGAGTAATTTCCTAGATTTTTTCTCTTTTAATTTTGTGTCCAAACATTTAAGTAGTGTTGAAAATCTTTTTCTCAGATATGCTCTCATCTGTCAAAAGTGAATAGAAATCTTGAATTCTCAATTCTTCTGTGTAATCAAGTTTTTCCATACTGTCCGATAAATTCATAGGGAAATATTCCTTTTCCAGATAGAATTTTAAAAATCTCGTCGTCGTCATTTGGCTAGTCATGTGTCTTTTTTTTTTTTTTCTGATTATCTCATTTCAATATTTCTTTCTCCAACCTGTAATAAAATGATTTGTATGTTTGAAGTCTTCTTTCTTTAGATTTTTCGCTAATTTTTCAATAGACGATGCCATGAATCTAAATGTGTCCCACGAAAGAGAAATTTTATGAACTTTCTAGGATTGTCACAACCATTAAACTCATACCCGTTATCCAGAATTTACAGAATAATTTTTATATATTTTTTCATCGGTGATTGCGATTCAAATCAACATTCCCATATTGCTTAGCCACTTCTTTTTATGTACAAAAGAGTATCGTAATTTGGACATATTGTGACAGAAAACGGGAATATTCTGATGAAATTTCAAATTTAGATTACAAATTCTATGAGCCTGCTCCTTGAAAACTTTCCAGTCAAATGACAATGATCTACTACATTTCTTGTACGTTATCATCGTACCAATCATCTGGCATAGAAACCTAAAGTTTTTCTGGTATCTTGAATACGATATTTTTCAAAAATGTGGCCAATGACTATAATTTTGGTACGCAAATTCTTCTTCATTCGGTCAATTTACATAGGTATTATAATCTTAGAATTTATACTTTTTAGCTATGTATTTCGATAATTTATTAAGTTCTTCAAACTATTTTGCAGGAACATTTGGCATATCTTCTTCAATTTTTGCTCGATAACATATCGGCATGTAACATACGATTGCGTCACAATTCGACACTAAATATAGAGTAAAACCTTAAGGAATGTGCTTCTGAATCTTGGGTTGTAGTCGTTCTTGTGGATTTGATCTTGCATGTCGGAATTTTTTTTTCATACATAATGCTCTCAAAATCCAATAAAAAATAACGTAAAGGAATGGCTAAAAACTTTCTTTTGATAATTAGTAAAATGATGTTGTTTTGACCTGGAAATGTCATAATTGGTTTACAAAACTTCATTGTTGCTTGCAAATTTCTAAATGAATTCTGTTAAATCAACAGATTTTTTTGTAGAAATGGCTTAAACGACTTCTACAAAGAAATTTGCTCTTTGTTCATGTTTAAGATAGCTGAGAACTAAACTAATCTATTTAAATCAGTTATCAAAACAAAATGAGATTTGTCTTCTTGTTTTACATACAATAAATTCAACTCTAACTCGGCGTCATAACATTTCTGAAATTTGCAACGGAACAATGTACAATTTATATTTTTTTTATTTATTTCATCCTTCCTTCATCAATCACTGTAGATATTTAATTACATTTTCGGATACTTATACTTGGAATTGTAAAGATTCGTTTTTCCAAAACTAATTGTATATCCTTTTAAAGACATTGGAAATACTCGAAACCTGAAAATATCTCGGTCAATTTACAAATTTTTCCATATTTTTTGATCTTTCGCAGTCTCTTTTCGGGTTTATTTCAATAGCACATCGGATAGAAAAATAAAAAGCAATAATCATCTTTTATTTTTGATATTAATCCAAGCTTTTTTATCTTTGATTTTCCTTGGCAAATCGATATATGATGCCTGCGTTCATAAATTGCGTGTTTATTAAAGGCTCCAAAAACTAATTGTTTACAACTTTTGACTGTCCATCCCAGAACCTTCTATTTGGGAGATTTGTCCTGTTCTCGATGTGTTAATTTTATTAAATTGCTTTAGTAATCAAGTCGTTTACGTCAAAGATTTCATTCTGCTTTTATAGTAATAGCTACATTGGGGCACACGTTTGTGTTTCAACCGTTCACTAAAAGTTCTTTCGTATTCACATTCCCAAAGAGAGATATCCTTTCATATTTTTTAACATTCGCGTTGAAATTTTTCTATTAAACTCTTAATTTCTGGCCTTCATAATTGATAGATATTTGTAAATTGACTTGGAATTATCGTTTAAATATTGTTAAAATGTATTGCTGTGAAAAGACCGTGTATTGAGGATAAAACTTCCACATCTTTTGATATTTTCAGGTTTTTTCTTAAGAGTTTTTGTCAATTTTCTTCGATCATTTCAGACTTAGTTTTATCGTTTGTTTCAAATGGACAAATTTTTCAAGCGATTGATTGAATTTTTTCATTCATTAAATAGATTGAGATCTTTTTTTATCTTCCTTAAAGTTTTTCTTTAATTCAACGCAATTTTTGCCTATATTGTACAATCTTTTCATGATCGACAATTTGATTTTTCTTTAGCCCAAGTCCTCATATAATTCAATTCTTTCTCATAAATGCCTTTTGTTTTTAGATTCCCAGATTCTTCGAATTATAATGCCGAGTATGTGATTATCAAAGAACATCGTTTTGCAGTTATGGGGCACTCTATCTTTTTTCCGCTCCATATTTAAAGAGCAAAAATTTGTAAACTAAAATTTTGAAAAGTGGTGATTTTTTTGTGACAACTTGACACAAATCAGCACAATTTCTGTCAAATGTTTTCAGATTGTTCTATTTAAATTATAGAAAAATCTTTTAACTAAAATTTAGTTAAAAGATTTTTCTATAATAAATGGCGGCGCTGTTACACAGAGTTGAAATAAGGTTGGTGAACTAAGATTCAAAAGAATATAAGAAAAATAAGTGGAATTGGGAAGAAAAAAAGATTGATATAGAATCTTGAAATTTTGGAGAAAATTGAAAGATAATTCGGGTTTTACAATAATGAGCCGAGTTGGAAGAATTGTAAAGTACACTTACCGACCAGATTTTTGACTGGGTTTGGATGAGAAAAAGAATTAAAGAATTTAAACAAAAATGAAAAATTACACTTGATTGTTACTGGAAAGAAGACTATTAAAAGATAAAGACTGTGTTACAATTAACATTGTTAGAAAAGATTTTTTTATTAAGTAGATTTCTGGATTTTTTCATTAAAACAGCTTATAAAAAAAAAAATTTAAAAATTTCGGTTTTTTTAAAATTTTTTCTGTTTTTTTAATTTTTTTTTTCAAGGAATTTTTTAAATTTTTTCTGCCCAAAGGGCCAGAAAATTTATTTTATATTTTTTTAATATTTTATTAATTTTTATAATTTTTATAAAAATTCTCCCAATGAATTTTGGGGGTTTTTTTACAAAACATTTTTTGGGACGGCCTTTTTTTGCCTTTTGGAAAAAAAAAATAAATTTTTTTTTGGGAAAAAAAAAAGTTTAAAGTGTTTTTTAAAAAATTTTTCAACTCTTTAAAAAAAATTTTTAATTTTTTTAAAAAAAAAAAAAATCTGTTAAAAAAAAAATTTTTGGAATTTTGGGGCAAACTAAAATTAATTTTTAAAAATTTTTAAAAAAAAGGTAATTTTGGGAAAAAAATTTTTTTTTTAAAAATTTGTTTAGATCTTTTAAAAAAATTTTTTTTTCTTTTTTGGAATCAATTTTTTAAAAATTTTATTTTTTAAAAAAAATTTTTTTTTCAAAATAATTATTTTATTTTTTTTTTTTAAAAACGGGGTACAAAAAACCCTTTTAAAAAATTTTTCGATCCAAAATTTTTTTTCAATTTAGTGGGCAAGATAAAGGAAAAATTTTTGACATTTTTTTAAAATTAGCAATTTTTGGCTTAAACTTTAAAATTTAATTTTGAAACAGAAACTTCAAGAATTTTCCAAATTTTTTTAAAAACTTTTTTTAAAAACTTTTTTTTTTTCAAAAATTTTATAAAAAATTGACCACTTTTTTGGTGTTTTTAAAAAGTAAAAATTAAAAAAAAAAAAAAAAAAAAATTTAAAAAAAAAATATTTAAAAAAATTAAAAAAAAATAAAAAAAAAATTTTTTAAAATAAAAAAATAAAAATTTTTTTTAAAAAAATAAAAAAAAAAAAAAAAATTTAAAAAAAAAAAAAAAAAAAAATAAAAAAAAAAAAAAAAAAAAAAAAAAAAAAAAAAAAAAAATTTTAAAAAAAAAAAAAAATTTTTTTAAAAAAAAAAAAAAAAAAAAAAAAAAAAAAAAAAATTTAAAAAAAAAAAAAAATTTTAAAAATAAAAATTTTTAAAAAAAAAAAAAAATATTTTAAAAATTTTTTAAAAAAAAAAAAAAATTTTTTAAATTTAAAAAAAAAAAAAAAACAATTTTTTAAAAAATAAATTTAAATTAAAATTAAAATTAAAAAAAAAATTTTTAAAAAAAAAAAAAAAAAAAAACTTAAAAAAATAAAGGAAAAAAAAAAAAAAATTCCAAAAAAAAAAAACCAAAAAAAAATTTTAAAAAAAAAAAAAAAAAAAAAAAAAAAAATAAAAAAAAATTTTTAAAAAAAAAAAAATTTTTTAAAAAAAAAATTTTACCCTATTATTAGATAGGTTTCCTGTTGTAATCTTGTTGTTGTAATTCTAAACATAGGCCTCGAACTGTAGAACACCGATATCGATTTAGGAGATTTAAAGCTAGTCTTCAAGATATAGCACAAGTACTTTTTGTGATTCAATGTTTATTGAAATTAAATAAGGCTATTGCCATTTATACAATTTAATAATATATATATATAATATTTATATTTATATTATATTTAAATAATAAAGTTAACTATAGAACTATAAAATAAAAACACCTATAATTTTAATCCTGAAGTATTGTTAAATGATTATTTTTATAATTATAACTATTAAATTTATATTTTTACAGCTTGTAAGAATTTTTTAAAGTTTAATTTTAAATACCAAATAATTTCTCCTTTGTAGAAAATAATTAAAAACCTTGATCTCAATTAATAAAGAAAAATTTATTTATATATTTTTAGGGTAGTATTTACCCTTGCCGTTCATTTCCTATAGACAAAATTATTGTGTTATTTCTCGTAAATAATTAAATTTGTCTGGCGTTATTTTATTTTACTATTCAAAAAACAAGCAATAAAAAAATATTATTATTAAAAAAAAGTTTTATTAAAGATGAAAATTTAAGTTACGTTTTTTTACGGAAATCGCATTTTAATATTGGTTGTAAGACGAAATCCAGGAGAATTAACAATTAAACCATGCCACAACTATTAAGCAAACTTTTAATCGACGAAATATGTAATATTCACAAAATTCGGTTCCTTAGAAGCACAATTTTGCTATGTTGTTCCATAGTCTTTCATTGGTGATTTCTTCCAAACTTTAACGTGGGACAAAGATTATGTGAGGTGCTTTTACACAAAACAACAAACACACACACACACACACACACACACAACCACACACACCACACACACACACACACACACACACACACACACACAACACACCCCCACACACACACACACACACACACCACACACACACACACACAAAACACACACAAAAACACACACACACACAAAACAACAAAACACACAACACACACACACACTTATATCCACCCCCCCCCCCCCCCACCCCAACCATGTGTTAGAAATGATATCCAACTTGAGTTGTCCTTAAGCTTAAAGTTAAGTCAGTGTGATATGAGGTCATGATGTGATTAAAAGCAAATAATCGGGGTTGGAAACTAGCTACAACGACCCCAAACTACTTTAAAAAATCACAGTAATTTCGATGTAGATTGAAAATGAAAACCGAAAACCCCTTGGTTTGGTCTCTATTTCAAACTTTAATTTGTGCTCATAATTGAGAAATAACTTGTCATAAAATACACACCTGTTTATGTTGTCTATACATCTGTTTAAGAGAGTTTTTTTATAACGTTAATATAAAATTACTTATAATTAATCAGTGATAAATTTAAAAACAAATAATTCAATCCTCCAAAAGAATGTTTACACATAGAAATTAAATAAGTTTAAACTCTCTAGTTTAGCTATGTTTTAACACATTTCGAACAACCATATTGCAATATTCTTGGATTATGAATATACTTAAAAATTAATATAAGTTTATAGTGAACTTACATAGAAACAGAAGCGAGTTCTCAATGTGTTGATTAATACATTACAGTAACATGACAGTAATTATGGGAAACCACTGCTAGTTCGCCTGTTGCTCCACTTTAATATTAAATAGGTTACAAAACTTGAAGGATTATCATAAAGATCTGATACAATTTTTTTGTTCAACTTTATTAGTTTCTTTCAAGTATTTCATCATTTTAACAGAACTACACGTTTATATAAACTGCCTTGGATAATCATGAGTAAATAAATATTACTCTAAACTTACAATGTTTAAATATACTCAATTAAAATATAAAATGCAAAAAGCTTTGATTAAATTCTTATTAACATATATAACCCTACTGCAACGCACTAGCTAATATCAAATTAGAATGATACTGAACTATCATTGTTAAGTATTCAGTAGTTCAAACTCATCCAATCCAACTATAGAGTAGTTGTGGTTGTTTGGTCTACTGTTAAACTTAGTTCATACAGTCGCTGTGATCTATTTATTACCTTAGTAGGGTACATACTCTGAGTTCAACCTGTGAATTGTATTTAGAGTTGTACCTAGTATACATCAAACATTGGTCTAATAGAATAAGAGAGTTTTGACAAAACCATTCAAAAAGTGTTAATGGTTTGAAATAGTTACTTGACTTATTGATAATTATTACATTTTCCCACATTATATATATATATATATATTCAATTATATATATATATATATATATATATAGTGATGAGCTTTTTGATTTTAACTTTACTAACCCAAAAATGTAGATATTTATGTTCAGTAACTTTGTGTAAGGTTTTGTAGCTCTATTTCAAATATTTTGAAAAATATTTAACCGACCCGGGACTTTTTGGACCTAAAACTCTTTGCCATCTTTGAACGGCTGTCATTTTTGACTCGGTTATCCGTTTGAGGTCAGGTTTGCGGCTCTGTACTCTACTAATATAGACCTTTAATTTGATATGCATATAAACCTATGCTTACATTTAAGATTTTCTTCTGACTCCTAGCGGGCCCGGGACTTTTTGGACACCCGGTATATATATATATATATATATATATATATATATGTATATATATATATATATATATATATATATATGTATATATATATATATATATATCTGATTTCTTCAGGTTGCAGATCTTGAAACGTAGTGTTACTGATTTTTTGTATCACTGAACGATGGCAATGTCCGGAAAAAAATTCTATTTCCTTCAGAATCCTTCCATTGTCAAAAAAAATGTAAAAAACAATAAATATATATATATACTTCATTTTCATTTTAAGCACCAGTAATATTGCCAATCTCATGACCGCGGATAATATTACTTTTAAAATATTTTCCTATTATGTTTTTAAGGAGAAAATTTGTTTTTTTTTTGAATTAATTAAAGCCTACGTCAATTAAGAATGATGCATTTGTTTTAAACAGAAATTTTTTTATTTAAAGTAACCTATGATGGGAAATTCGTATACCATTTATTCAAATCTTAGCTTATAATTCTAACTCTGGATACATTTGTTAAATTTAATATGTTCTGAACGTATAGTCTATAGTTATTTGATGGGTGGTTTTGTCTAAGAATGAAACATCACTAATAATTGATGAATTAAAGGTGATGCAATATCAATGACAATACCACTTGTAAACTACTGACGTCTGATTATGTAATTGTAAAAACGTTTTTATTTTAAACAAAGAAAGATATTAGTAAGGAATATACAAGTGACCCAATAGTGAGGTTTTTACTCACTATCCCAGAGAGGTGGGAACGGCATACTGTATGTCGTACAGGACTTTTGTCCATTCCCTTGGTTAAATACACTTATATCGTAGTTGTTTTACAAATCTAAACTTATTTTAAATTTAGATAGGCAATTTGTAAAAGAATAACTTCAGCTACCTTTTATTATTTTTCACTAAAACGATGCCACTGAATACTGTATAATTTAGGTCTTCTAAAAGGGTTAATACTTCATATATTTGAAGTGCAGGAAATAGAGAAACAGGGCTAAAAACGATTCCGTTATTTGATTTTTAATACGTGTGGTGTAAATTTAGACTTTTAAAGTCAAATTACTGTCTTGAAAGGAACTAAGATTAAAGAAACCCAGGGATACGTGTTTACATGTTCACGACGACGTGTACCCCCTCGAGTACACGCGATCTTTTAAAACTGCCGTCGTGTACCCAATCGGGTATACACCGGGCATTTGTAAAACGCGTAGTGTCTAGTGTGGCGGATGTGGTACACGTGGCTGTGCATTTCTTTATTGCATTTTCATTGTTTGCCTCTCTTTGTGGTTTGTTAAATATGATTCGCTTAAATAAATACCTTAGACGATCGTGTACCCCATCGGGAGCATGATTGCGTAATTTTTAATGTAAATAAATATTTTAGGTACCCCTCGGTGTACACGGAGAAATATTGAAAAAAATATTGAATTATTTTTTCATGCAAAATTGAGAAGCCCATATACATTTCTTGTTATATTTAGACATTTAACATAAAAAAATTAGATTTAGAAAAAAATATTAGGAAAAGAGTATTTAAAAAATGAATATATAATATAAAATAAAAATAATATATCCATATGATATATACGTAATAATCTTAACAAAAACCATATATAATTTTGTAATTTACTGTTAAAAATTAATTTGGTTTATTTTAAATAATTAAGCTTATTTGCAATATTAAATGGAAAATGTATATGAAGATCCAAGATGGATAAACTGGCACAGTAACTCAGGACTATAAATTCTTGCCACCTGAGCGTATATAAATAACTACCGAGCAACTGCTTCTAGTATATATACACTCGTGGATAAGGTCGCTGACTAGAGTTTATGGTTATGTTAGATTATAACTTACAATGTTGAAATATCCATTATAACATTTCTAAGTGGAGTGGGTAAACATAAAATATATCCATAATTCTATTTGTAACAAACGTATACCATCATTTAGCTTGGAAGATAATGAATACTATTAGTTGCAAGGACTTATGAATTGTATCGACTACGCACACTTTTTGTATGTTTTCGATAAAAAACCATATTTATTCTAACCTATGTACTTAAGTTAGGTGCTCCAACAATAATTTACCCGAGAGCAAATAAACCTGTACCCAGATATACCTTAACCTTTGGTAGGGCGTAATACCCTCTGGTTGGATAGGTTTGAAAACATGCGTGAAAGTTTAAGCTGATGGGAGACGGGTCACCTGACTGCGATAAAAGATAAAACGAAGCAAAGAGATTTTTATTCTTTTCCCATTAAATGTTTTTAAACTTTTCTACCGAAAACATACAAAAACTTTGTGTTCGGCACAAATGCCAAATTATTGCCAAATAATAATTTTTTCTATAGTATTGATATTGTATATGTGAACAAGAAAATTACTATCTAGAATTTAGTTACATATTTCTATCTATTACTAGCACTGATATAGTATATTATAGGAACAGTGTGTTATTACACCAGAGTAACTACGAGTGGATTGAAACATCTCTACATCTGACTACATCCGCCCGCAGAAGGACTGACTTAAGGTGACACCTTCTGACTTAAGGTGTGAGACCTCATAATGTTCATGAGGTCTCTATCAGGAAATCAATAGCAATTACTTTCATTCTGATATGTTGAAGCATCCTTACAGCTAATAACCCAGAGTCTGTGATAGAAAATCTTTGCATTCCAATTAGTTTCCTACATCAGGGAAGATATCTCCTGACCTCATTGAGCTGAGTATGTTTATGGCGAGAATCCCAATTAGTATAAACATCTCCAAACGTATGAGAGGCCAAAGTTCATTATTGTCAGAAGTCCTGAGCGCTGCAGTCTCTATTCTCTCTTCTAAAGGACCGGACTTTTATTGTTAAAGACAATATAAAAGTATCGATTCATTAGAAACATACACGTATCCAATAGGCTATATTGGACGTTTAGATAGATTTAATGGAAATCGGCCTACTGCCACCGCCCTAACAACGGAATTTGCGGGAGAATTTTTGTTTTTTTTTCGCCGATAATAACCAATAAAATCCAAAACTATCATAATCCAAAAATGTATGTATATATATAACAGTTACCCGCGGCTTCACACGCAATTTTCAGAATCGAAAGCCACAGCTTTTTTAGCGAAACATTTATGATGTGATATGATTGAGGCCTACAGTTTTTTTTTTAACATAATTAGACACTGCAATAAGTAGACATGTTGGTATGTAATAACCGCACTCCGTGTTGCGGTTATACATACCATGGAGAGCTTTATGTGCAATCAGTGTTGTGTCAATAAAACATCAAAACCATTAACACATAATTAGTATGACATTTAAGGATGACGATCACTTGTGAAATCAACCTTTCATTTGACCTAGCTGGAAGAGATTTTGTTGTCAAATAGAACTGCTTTTACCTATTAATAGGAACAAAACAAAAGTGGTTTATTTATTACGTTGGTGTGATAATGCTGCATTACAAAATAGGTACTAAATAATAATGTCAATGAGGTTGACTGTAATTAAAAAACATCTACTACTCATTATACATACAAACTATTATACAACAACGACTAATATCACAGACAATTAACGAACAGTGGAGCACCGAACAACTCATTAGTCTACACGCGTCGCATACATTATACGGTACATTAGCACGACATTGTGGATTAAGGTGTTGCTGCGTTTGTGTTAAATGATTGAACAGAAACTAAGAATTAGTGGTTTATTAGTTATTATCTAAGAATATTATTATTCTAAATTCGTATTTTTATACATGTTCCATTTTTGTAATTTCACTAAGGGTAGGTAGGGTAGGGTTTTATAGGGAATAAAACTCCTATGTCACCTTAAAATGCTTCAAAAGGGAACTATATCGAACAATTATTTGATGCTTTTATACTGAATTTTAAATCCTCGCATTTTAATAACAAACATAAGTTTTCTGAAACGCCACATTTTTATGAGACATGAACATTTTACTTCGTTGAGTATTTATTAAGGACCCAACAAGGTCTTATTGATATCATATCATGGTCCGTTCGTTCATCTGTACGATAAATCTTGGTAGTAACTTGAATTCTGGATTACTGTTGTTTCACGAAAAACGCTATTGATTTCCAAGTTCAAAGAGCAGTTCGTCTGTCTGTCCGTTTGAACGTCTAAGCTATAACTCTTGATAGACAGGTCCTAGAGACTTGAGACTTGATACATAAGTTCCTCGTGGTCCAAGAAATAGCTTTATTGACTTAAAGATAAAAAGCAGCGTTTCTGTATCTTTGATGGCCTTCCCACCTTTGTGATAACTTTTGATACAAACGTCCTAAAGATTTGAAACGTGAAGCCAAAGGAAAGATTGTATGTCTGGTATCATGTACTGTTGACAGAAAGGTTCTAGAGACTTGAAACTTGAGACATAGATTCTTCTTAATCCAAAGAAGAATCGTACTGATTTTAGGGTAAAAAAGTGGAAGGGCGCCGCACGTTTGTTTTGTCCGTCTGTGCGCCTATTCGTTACGTCCTGTCGGGATCTTCGATACTCCAAAACAGAGGTGACGAAAGGTGCGATGCTTTGGTTTAAGATTTTAATGTATGAACTGATAAACGCTAATTTAGGGCCTAGAGAACTAATCTTTAATAAATACCACTCGTAAGGAATCGGTTAGTGTAAGCAAAATATAAAACAAAATAACTGTCTCAGAGAAGACTAAACAATAAGTAAAAACTGCAATCATTTTTGAAGCTTTTGAAAACTGAAGAGGAAGTAAGATTTGTTTAATAAATAAATAAAAAATACGTTTTTTGATAAGAGATTTATTTATTTATTTTTTAGTTCCCAGTACCAAAAAAGCAGAATTCTGTGCAAGGTATCTGGATAGGTACCTCACATCGGTGGTTCTTACTCTAAAAAATGATGTTATTCTAAATTATAAACTATTTCTTAAAATTCAAAAAAAAAACGCTATTTGTGGTGTAGAATATTTTAAATTAATCTATCTGTTACAAATATAAATAAAACTAGATGGTTTACCACCACGAGAGTATGCAACATATAACTGCAAACGAGAGAAACATGGATTTTCTAAATCTAAGCCGTAAACGGACATTGTCTAGCCTTTTGACCTGGCGCTTGTTATGCATTTTTTATTTCCATAGTTGATTTTTCCTGGTTTCACGATCAAGAATACCTGTACATACTCGCCTTCGGTTACGCCCCCAGCCCCCTAAATGGGTTGTTAGTCAATTCGAGGATAAGAAGAATTCGGGAATAGGTTAAATCAGAGAATTAGATTAGGGATCTGGGAGTTAAAAGTAGGCCTATTGTATTATTTTTCCCGGATTCAGCCAAAGTTTTGGCTTTAAGGGCGTTTTTGTGATTTAACCGTTAGAGATACGATAAAAAGTAACTTGACCTTTCTTGTCGGAAATTTAATTTTATCTCCTCGGATTTGAGCTACAACTTCTGGTTTAGGCAGTACAGAGCTTGGGAGAAAATACTACACTAGTTGGCTAGTGTGAATTTTTTTAGTGAAACAAAATAAAAACTATCAGATCAGAAGTTGATTAGGGGATTTAATTTAGTCAGGGGTTCATCTACCAGGAAATTCCCAAGAGGGGGGGGGGGTTAATGTTATCGGGGGTTATTAGAACGCATGGTACTTTTCTGAGAAAATATGTGTGTCTGTGCTACGACAGTATGTGTAGGCTACAGTAATTTTTATCAAAATAAAACGTTGATCAGGGGGTTTAAATTACTTAGGAAATCATCATTCCATACCAGAGTGTTGACAATGAACCACTATTTCATGAAATGAAATAAAAAAACTCTCTATCCCTATCTACTATTGAAGCTTCATTAGCCAACTCCATATGGGGGAGGGGGTTGTAGTCACTCGTTAATGTAGTAATACTAGGTCAATATGGAACCAGCATGAATTGCACTATTTGTAGTTGCAAAGATTTAAAACACAAATTGACGACAAAGAATTTCCAATTTAGAGCGTTTATCAGGCTTACGGAAAAATAAACGACAGAAAGCTGCTTTACCTTTTTACTAGATCCTATCAATAGCTAGTTCTAAAAATATTTACATATTAGCTAGAGCCAACGGTTCTGCCCGGTATCGAATGTAGTAACACAGTTCTTACATACAAATTACGAAATATTTACATTTATTAGCCAAATTATTGAAGATAGAGGGCACTAGACCTTTTTTGTAGATCGCATTTTTTTGTATTTAAATCAAATTTTTATTCTGTGCTATAACTAAGGTTATGTCTGAAATAGAACCCAGAAAACAAAATTCTTATGTAATAACTAAAAAAGTAATACATTAAAACGCGTTTTGCAGCCGAACACTGACGATAGGGCAAAGTGTTACTGTCCCTTTTTTGTAGATCACGTGATTTGCTAAATCCCACTAAAAATTTGTCTTGAGCTACGAGCAACGGTCAGCTATCGAGCCCGGATGCTAAATTTTTAAGTAAAAATTACAATAATTTGTCATATAATCAAGTTTTGCGGTTTAAATGATGGGGGTAGGGCCAAAGGTCATTGGATCTTTCTTGTAGATCACGTCATTTTATAAATCCCTCGTCGTTTAATTTTGACCTCCGACCAATGGTTTTTGCCGCTCTCGAACCCGAAATCTAAATTCTCACGTGAAAATTACAAAATATTTGCACTTATAGAATACGCGTTTTTTGGCCAAACTAATAGGAATATGGTAAAAAATTACTTGACCTTTTCTGTAGATAAAGTAATTTGCTAATTTGATGGGTCAATCAGATTTGAGCTACGACCAACCGTTCGACCGGTATCGGGCCCCAAAAATTATTTGTAACAAAACAGTTTCTTAACTGTCAAATATTCCAGCGTTTTGTCGTGTAACCATAGGAGATAGGACAAAAAGTCACTGGATCTTTTTTGTAGCTCACTTCATTCCTGACCAACGATTTTTCATCAGATCCGAGTTGATATCTCTCTCCAACAGTTCGCTCCCTATCGGGCTTACAAGAAAAGCAGGCAAGGGTAAAAAATTGCACGAATTTCTCGAATTTTTTTTGAGGGTAAACATGTAATAAGTAAACATGTCTGGTTTTTAAACTTTTCTTGTTGGTTATGCGGCAAAAGGTACCTGAAAGCCAAATTTCAAGTTTCCAGCACTTCTAGAAGTCAGTTTCACATGCGGCTGTATATTATATAGGACACAGGATAAAGAATCCTACTTCTATAAAAAGACAACTACGTTGGGTTTTATAACGGTATTTGAGTATATAATAAAGCTTTGATAGTATCTTAGTCTTTTATATCAACATTACAGTACTGCATATCAACACTTGCTAAAATATTCAGTTCAAAGAATATTTTTATTAACATTTTAAATTTTATTATATGGATATTTTCTTACTCTGTGCTAAACAGCGGTTGCAGAAAAGGTTAATAAATGAAATGATGTTACTATAAAGCTTACTACACGCTTTCAAGACTATAAATATAAACAAATTGAAAACTATGGTTAAATGGGTTCTACTGTCAGAAAACTATGTTTACATAGAACAGCTGATTACATTTAACAGGCTCTAGGGGTGAATTCAACCCTTTATCTACTGTATAAAAAACCTTACATTTGCAATAAAATATTTACGTTTATTAATTGAGATAAAATCTGTACTAAGTTTTAAGTTGGACCAAACAATATATATCTACAAAATTCATTTAAGTCGGTTTAGTGGTTTAGGAGAAGAAGAATCGTGATACGAGTTTTTTTTCATAACAGATAAAGTAAGATAATCGTCACTAACCTCATAGGTTTATATAACTATATCACATTATCTGCAGTACGCATTAAACGTGATGGAATGGATTTGGCAAATATGATAGATAACGAATAATGTTAGTAAATCATTCTTTGTTGTAATGGTTTCTTAAATTAAGCTAAGAACATTTGTTTCTAGTAAGGTTAGTAATTATATCTCTTTATTATAAAGATAATATGCTCTAAATACAGAACTGTGAGATATCGCTTGACTTGTTTTCATTTCTGCCCCTTTTAGAATCATTGTAATTGGTTTAAGGTTCCCAGTTCATTAGCAAAGTCAGACTGAGGGTGGTTAGAAATCACGGGGTAAGTTCCTGACTGGAATTATTCCGTGGTTGAACATTCTATTTACATAGCTCTGTTAGAATCCCCTCATAAACCATCTGAGTTAAGCTGTAAAGACAATTAATTTGCATTTATGTTGCATATTGTACATATTCTGTGCTGAAAAAGATACATTATATTCTTTTATATGGATTCTATTTTGTAAACAAAAAAATATAACAAGAGTTCTTCAGTAATTTTGAATAGAATGTAACACTTACACACAACAACTTACACTTGCAGTTACAGTTATTTTATGTACCAATGGAAATTTTACAAAATAGTGATAACGCATGACATACATTTTTTATAAAAAGAAAAAAATAATATATATTTTTTTACCTGTAAAATTACATAAAACCTTTCAATAATATAATAAAATAGTAGGATAATAAATATTTAATAAATTTTGTGGTGCTATGAAATTTATCATTCTTCATTCCGTTACGCTTCATATATATATCCTTAAGTTATATTTTAGCTTTAAGCCATTATAAATTTTAGTCTATAGTTTGATGAGTTAAAACTACTGTACGATTAATAATTCTAATTCAATATACTTCTGGTTTAATTTGACAGAGCTAAAGAATTCGTATAATAGGTACACATTTCCCAATTTTTTATCTTCTAGCAACTCCAAAATAATATATATATATATATATATTTAAGTTTTTGGTAAATAATAAATATTAACTAACACAGTAAAAGTAAATAAGGAGATATGTGTACCCAGTGTGAAATACTGCATTAACGTTACATTTTTTTATGTTACAACTGAGATAGAACGATTTAACTATCTTTTTAAAATGTTAAATAGTTTCTATCTAGAGACCTTAATATATATCTATAATTATGAATAAAAAAGTTTTTTGAAATTGCCCAGAATAAAAAAAACTTGTTTTAATTCGTTCCTTTCGAATTATAAAAAATAATAAGTTTCACATAATTTCATACATTAAAATTAACGCCACATACGGAGTTAAAGAAAAAAAGCTCACTTTTTATTTGCTTTATAAAAAGAGTACCAATTTTAGTACAGTTGATACCATATAGGTTTAGATAGCCCTTTAAGTTAATAAAATGGGTACAAAACCAGATCTGATTAAAAATTATTTTTTGGAAAATAAAATGCAATTATTATATAAAGAGAAAAATTGTTATATATTTGCGTCATTTATATAATTAAAACTTTTTAGTACAGAACAGTAAATTTGGTGGTTACCAACTGTATATACAAAATCCATAACTTCCAAGTTAAATGGTTTGGAAACCTTCCCTGCTTATACAGAACAAGTCAGCTGGAATCTTCAACAGTCGACTGGTCTTGGGTCAGTTGAAAGCGGAGTCGGTGATATGGAAGAGATATCATGTCACATGCGGCTTAACTTATTATCATCTGTGGTACTAGAGTTTTAACTAAGATCTTAGTATATCTTATATAATAACTGCTTAACTTTTGAAAAACGACACTATTAAATAACTATAATAAAATATATGAAATAACTACTTCTAAACATAACGACTAAAATAACTAACATGCTTAATTACATAAATGTATTCAGGTACATGTTTTGAAAGAATTATATTAACCAGTTTCTTAATGGCTGAACGCCTGTGAACCCTATTAAGCATCAGAGCACTCGTATATAGTGCTCATTCCATGAGATTTGGCTGAGCTTAAAGAAATCCTAAGTCTTAGGATGATATTTCAAGAATGGATTGAGCAATACACTTAAAATGTTGTGTATTTTGCTTTCCTGTTCCCATGTACGAGAACATTCTAGAACTAAAACTAAAGTTTGTTAGTTTTGTTGTACCGTTAGAGGGTTCACTACTTTTCCTATCCAATTCAGACAATTTGATTTACATCAATATCTAATACAATTACATAAATATAACCATTTGAGTTACAAATTTCATGAAATATCCTTTCCTGTTTAATAAAGTTTACTACTTCAGATTACTGCCATATTGAACCTTAATGATAAAAGAAAAAAAAAACAGAAGACTTTCGCAGCTCTAAATATTTTTATTGATTAAATTACGAAACACGCATGTTCTCGGTGCGCACTTTCTGTTCGGTTTTAAAACATGTTAGTCCAAAATAAATCTATTATGTATACTGTTTTATTTCAATGTGAATTTATAAATAAAAAAACAGCATTCGGGTTTGTTGAAAGTATAGAATGCACTATTAAGCTTATTTTCTTATGAAGTTATCATGCTATAAAAAATGTAGCATCTTCAGGGTGTAACATGGTGAGCGTGGATATGTCCATGCATTCATTACTACTGCAGGTGGCAGGCATAGTTGTCGAGGAGCTGTCAATGTACATGACTGACAGCCTTTACCAAATAACGTTGTTTTGAACGACGTCAGATGGATGGATTCGTAATTTTGCTATAAATACTCTTCCGAGTGTAACATGTTCACTTTACTTCTGTTAGATCTTTAGAAGGTAAGTATAATAAATTATTTAAAATGTACATGTTCTTTTGGGTTAATACTGTGGTACTGTAACAGCTTCCCGTATACACACTGCAAAATTCATTCTATTTATATAAGTTAATACTCATTAATTAAATATCTGGTCAATAAAACAACAATTTTACTATGTTCCGAATTTTGCTGACATGATTTAATATTTCTTGATAGTTAGATTTATATGTGCTATCAAAGTAATGGAGACATAATGTCTTTTATATTTATTGTTGTCTCTTATTGCACAGTTCAGTTGAACAAGACAGGGCATTAGATAATTTTATTATAAAATTTAAATAGAATTATAGAATAACTAGCAGTTACACCATTTTCAGCTTATAATCTAGGACATTATAGGGATATCATTTGTAAATGACAAAGCAAAAAGTTCCGTGATATGATGGTAACTGGAATGTATTTCAATCTCCTAAAACCATATTCAAATAATTGTACTTTAAGTTTAAAAATCATTATTTGAAGCCATGTGGCCAGAGAATGAAACAGTTTCCATCACCAATGAAGTAAATCAAATTTCTCAGCAACAATTTATTATATTTAATAGAATAGCTGGAATGGTTTCAGTGACAATTTAAATATTTTAGGTCCGTGTGGAGGAATAATAAGTCAAATTTCGTAGTAATGTTTGTGAATGTAAAATCACATTTTATAACATGTGTTTGGCCCTACGATGATTAGTCAAGGGAAATATGCATACTTGTACTAGTATATCAAATAAATATTAATGCAGTGTTTATTGTTAAGAGGAATAAGCAGCATAATAAGAATAAGAGAGCATAAGCAAAATTGCCTGTTTGAAATTAATTATATTTTCTTGCTTGAACTGAAAAGTTTGTATATATAGCCTACATAATCAGAATAGTATGCCTCTTCAATGGAAAATACTATTCTTATATAATGACTGCTTAACTTTTGAAACAACACACTACGAAACTACTATAAAAAAATAAAATAAAATAACTGCCTCCTCGTGGTTTCTGCCATAAGAAACTAAAATGCAGTGCCTGGTACTCTGATTTGTGATTCGAATTGCAATAGTCACGGATTTAACAGCGCTCCTCAAGTTTTAGTTATATACCGACAAATGTAATACAGTCATTTTAATGTCCGATCTCGCGTTTTTATTCCTCCACCTACTGTAAATATGCAGCCCCGCAATGTTAAAATAACTGATTTCGAGTATCTAAAATAACCTAAATAATTTGAATTCGTCATTGCTACCATCTATAATACAAGTTAGATTATACTACTGCCATAACTAGCAGCACACTAAGAAAGACGGTATCTGTTTATGTAAATACAAAATTCTGGAATAAGTATTGTGTATCGATTTCGAATAAAAATATGTCTATGTGTTATTCTCATATATAAGCAATATACATATACCAAATTTCATACAAACCTATCCTCTATAACTTGCGTCTTTGAGTACCAAAATTCCAAACGTATATATAACATACGTATATACAAACAAATATTCATACATACGTATATACATACAAAATTTTTTTCAAACAAATGCAGCATTTATAATATTAATATCTGTAAATAAAAGGAACAGCCCTCACTCACTCACTTACCAATTCTCTAACTTCCCATTTGCCCAGAAAATTAAAATTTCATCCTCTTAGGCCTCATGAAATAAATAAAAAAAGTAAGGAATTTTTACACACAGTTAAAAATATTTTATTTTTCAACTTCTCTTTGTCTTAAAAAGATGAAATTTGATACCCACGTCACTTATGGTCTCAAAAGACACATAAAATACTTTTAATGAAGATCAACCATGGATATAGGTTGAAAAAGAGTAAGCATCCTTAGAAAAACAATATTTTCGTTTTCTAACTTTCCGATGGTATAGTATGATGGAATTCACAATACACGTGGCTTAAGTTCTAGAAATATTTTTCATGAAAATTAACTGCCCATAGGAGCTGAAATAGGTTTGGAGCTCCAAGAAGACCTATATTTTATTTTTCACCTTTCCACTATCCTACAAAGGTAAAATTGGATACACATGTGCATATTAAATGAACAGACCACTGAGACCGGAAATATCTTATACCCGAAAGTAGAAGACGGAAACCGGCAGTAAAAGAGGTTTCCACGAAAAAAAAAACTTTCCAGACTATGTATTTTTTAATATTTTTTATCAGGGAAGGAATACAAATGTTGCTACAGCTCCAGAATTTACTTAGACCCGAAGTTAATTGCAATAACCGGAAGTAGAAGCTTTTTGATCAAAGTAAACTTTTCGGTACAATGTTCAACTAAGCATGCTTTTCAGACCAGTACTTTATGTATTTGTTTTGGTTGTAAAAACAAAGTAAACTCTACAATAAAGTGGTAAATATAATTGATTCGAACCAGAAATGTAATTCTTGACGTGAAAAACTTAATGAAAGAGCCAGTGCCAACTTTTGAACGTCATAAACATTGAAGTTATATATACTTTATATATCTATTATATTACATCATAAATGATCTCAATAAGATTACTAGGGGTAGCATTTCTACTCAGCTATTCACAAAAATATTTGGAATGATACAGAGAAATTTTTGTATCTCATTAGTGCTCGTAAAGATTTGTTCACTTCCGACTTCAGGGTTCCAAAAACTTACTCTTTAGACTTAAAGTCTAATTATTCTAAAATGTAAGTTAGACTAGAAGAGATTGGAATAACTTTTAAAGACCATAACTTTTTTGGGGGGTTTTTATTTTGATGTTCAATATAAATTCACGAGTAAAAACCGTGGGTAACTGTAATAGTATATAAACATGTACGCTATCAATATGCAAATTATTTAATAACATTACGAGAATTAAAAAAATCGCTCTTCTAGTTAACGTACTTGTAACTGTTTATATCTTAAATCCAATTAAAATATTTTTCTACTAAATTCACTTAGACGAATATTTATTTATATAATTTTTGTTATGTTTATGTATGTAACTGTTAATGATTATGTTATACATAACTTGTTGAAAAATAATTGTTTGAAGTTCTTGGAAAACTACTTTAGTCACATTTGTTCAATTTACAATTTACTATAATAATAAACCTGATGTATTAAATTATGTCATATATTACTTTGTAACATATTTCTAATTATTATATAACAATCAAATGCGGTTATTTGTAGCTGAAAATTGGTGACAACTGATGAAACTATAATACAGATATTTTGCAATACAGATATAGTCCAGTATGAAGGTGTTCGTCCTTGTAGCAGCTTACCTGGCAGTAGTGGCAGCCGAGTGTCCCAACCTTACACCTGTACAGTCCTTCAATATCGCCAAGGTGAATACTGAATATATTGCAAAAAAATGAGTCCTGAAATCTATAGTCAATTTTGGTGATAAGCACAATATATATTGCGATTAATTAACACTGCTATCTATTCTTCTGTTTTAATAAACAATATCAAGTTATTTGATTGGATTTATAACAAATGATATATATAACTGCAACACTGTAATATACGTATGTATTTGTGAGTGACTCTTAGTATGTTTCTCCTCAGTAGAACTGTACAGAATAATGCCGCAATGTGGTTGTGCGTGTTGGTTATTAAGTAGGAAGTAGTAGTATGTACCTCTTAAAAAATTACAAATGTGGTGTTTTTGTTCATTTTTCAAAATATATTGAAATGTATTAACCAATTTTCACTGTTTTAAACACTGTTACCTGCCTTTAGCAGTTGATGTAAAACATTTGAATATTTTGTTAAACAAACACCTTTCATTTTCTACTCCAAAAACTTAAGACCTTTAAGTTGATTCAGTGTATGTGTTATGTGTTAAGTACGTAGGAACCTGGTACCAGCAGGCAAGCTTCAATACGTTCTTCATGCAAGGTCTGAGCAGATGTGCCAAGGCCGAATACACCTTGGATTCCACCACTGGCATCGTACATCTTAAGAATTCTCAAAAATCCATGTAAGTCAGAATTAGAATAAACTTTCATCATCTTCATATTTGCCTTCTCTTAAATCTTTAATTTTCAGAATCCTTAATTTTATATTCTAATTTCCTTTTTATTCCACTTTCCTCCCGCCCTTAAATCTCTATCGTGTTGGAGTGTAAAACCGAGGGACTAAAAACTTCAAGAATTTCAATGACGATAATTTTTCCTAGTATTGAGCGAATATTCCGACTTATGTTCTCACAACCTGAAAATGGGGAGCAACAAATCAAATTTATTCACAACTGGTAAATCTTCCTTCTGTTGTCAATCCATTCATTTTGTTCTTCATATCTCTCATATTCTATTACTTTCATTTTATTTCCTCTCTGAGAAATCTTTATTTTGTCGCAACTCTCCACTCTTAAATTTCACTGACAGTAAAATTTTCAGATTTCCATAGTCTGAAAATTTAACAGTTATAACGTTATAATAATAAAATATTTTGACTTTTTATAACTGATTCAACTATTTTGCATTAATTTTGAAGAATAAGTAAAATAAATAAAACTATTAAGTCAGTTTTGTGTAATGTCCCAACATCAAAGAAATATAGCGCGAAAAAAATATAATTTATATCTATAAATAAATAAATAGTTATACATATAATTGTTACTAATTTTGTCACACACACCACCAGAAAGAATACATTTATAACAAAAGCCTTGCATACCTTGTATAATTAATTGTAAAAAACATTTGTAGATTCGGCAGAGAAGAGGCGGTCAATGGGACCGTGGCGTTGGCTGATCCCACAAAGAACGAGGGCAAGCTGGATGTCTCTCTGGAGTTGCCTTGTGAGTATCTATCTGTCTGCTATTGTAAGAACATCCACGATTGTAGAGGTAGTGACAAGTTAAGTAGATTGAGAAACATATATTTAACATAAAATCAAGTTGAAAGTTTTAAAATCACTTAAAAGTTCATAACTAGTTGTGAATTAAAATGTAAATTTGTGAATACTAGAAAATGTTATTACTATTCAGTTCCCTTAAAACAAATAAATCATTTACATACATCTTAAATTAGGATATTGCATATTTGGACTAATCCTAAACTTTTTACATGTATAACTGTAAGATTGCGCTACATATTAAAAAACACTAACATTAGTAATGCTATTACTACAATAAAAGCCTAGGTGATAGTGTCTAATTAAGTAAACCGGAGTAGCAATAAGACTGCTTATTTATAATTAATTGTGATGAAAATCTTATGAGAAATTAGGACATTAACGTATAGTAAAATATAAAAAAGGAGGTTTTAATACTAATAGAAAACAAAAGTATTAGTAAATGGACCCTTAGAACGTTACGATAAAGCTGAAAGTAACTTATTGTTTATAGCCTTACTTACACTCATGTTTTTATGAACAGATTTAGAAATCAGTTAAGTAGATAATTTAACAACATAATTTAATGTTTAAGTAATTAAAGTCAATTTGGTATATCAAAATCTCTCCAATACGTGATTATATGTCAGTGTCATGTATTTACTGTGTAGCTTAATAAGTGTAATGTGAATATTTAAGGGTAAAATAATAAATATTAGCCTAAATCTCTACATAAGTCTGCTACCAAGGTCTGTTATTTCTCTCAGCCAATTAATTATTTAATTATTCTATTCTAAGTTCCCCACATACATTTCAGAGCAAACAGTGATTCATAGATATAGTATTGTTTTACTTTTTTCGGTGTATTTGCAACTACATACGAGTATATGGTTTTGTTATCTGTGAGTCATCTTATTATATTATTCATATTAATAAAACTAGAAAACTTGGCTCTATTGTACTTTCCCTAAAGTGAGACAATTACCAAAAAAGAATTATATCTTATTTAAAATCTACATACAATAGCTTCCATACATACATTCAGTTAGCCACTGAAATAAAATCAAGTATAGTGAAGATTACTCATATCTATAGTAAATATTTAAAGTTAAAGCGAGTTTTCAAACTACAACCATTTATGATATAAATAAATTGTTATATTATGGCACTTAACACTTTTTACTCCCCATACATACATACAAGCATGTTAATTGACTTTTATGTTGCTATAAGTTTATGTGCATAAGTTTTTTATAAGCATAAAAGGGCTTAAAATTCATTTTTATGTAGCTTGAAGTTTACTTATTAATACATGATTTCATAGGGTTTTAAAACGACGCCGCATAGCCAACTTATTTCTTTATCAAAACTTTTAAAATAACTAAACTAATGACTGTGAATATTAACGTTAATAAAGCAAATTGTATTACGCGCAAAAAATTTATTCCATTTCTTTTTGTAAATTTTTGGCCAAATTTTCAAGCAACCAAATATAAATTTCCTGGGAATTACTTAAAATAACTAGTTAAATTAGAAATTAAAAAAATATTACTTGTAAAAAAACATAAACTTATTCATATTTTTGGTATTAATATCCTAAAACGTTCCTCCTTGCAGAAAAAAAGGTTCGTTATATTTTCAAAATGATAATTTTGATTATTACATTATCAAATTTAATGTTTTCTTCATGAAATATATAGGCTGCGTAAATTTTTCTCCAATAGTTTGTTTTTTCCCAAAATCTTCCCCAAACTTATCGAAAATGTAATCTTTACTTTTTGTTCTATTAGTAGAGTGCATATGAAACGGTCAAGCGAAAGGAGTATAAAAAAGATAATTCTCCAATAATAGACAGAAGTATTATAAAATGTCTAAAAATAAAAAAAAAAATAGAAATATATCCTTTTTAAGCAATTTAGAATTTAATAATTTAAAGATGCAGTAATGGACATGTGCTATGTAAATCGACAGCACTTATATCACGAAATCATACGACGATAACACATAAAATTAACATTTAGTGATGTTTCAAAAAATAATATGTGTAATAACATGAGATCACTAATTGGCCTTATATTTTCTATGAAAGTAAATAACTGACAAAGTAATGTTTCAGTCGGTACTGTCAAAGGACAAATGTTGGTGTTGGCCACCGACTACGACAACTATGCCATCGTCTACTCTTGCAGAATGTTCTTCGGTTTCCAAATGAGTGAGTAGTCTTCAACAACTTTATGCGTGTCTTTGTCCTTTCACAAATATGTCTTTGTTACATCTCATTAATGAGGAGTAAATTATTATTTAAAACTGTACGATATTAACAAATTTGATGTTTCACTGTCTTAAACATCAAAGTAAGCAAATTATAATGTAAATCGCAGTTGAATGTAACGTACTGTTTATAAGTTACGCATCATGAATAGATATACTAAAACATATGCTTCACATTTAATTAACTAATTGGCAGCTTTTGATCGTTCTTCTACTAATTACCAAGTGATCCCACAGAGCACGCCTGGATACTGACCAGGAAGCAGAACCTTGAGGGCAATGACAAGACCAAAGTTGAGGCTCTGGTTGACGCCGCTCTCACCGACATTTCCAGCAAAGGTGGCCCTAAGAAGACCGACTTCCGGAAAACTTGCCAGAAAAACTGTTAAATAACTAATTTTGTTGACAAAATAAAAACTGACTTACATTTTATAAATTTAATTTAGAATCCTCGCGTCATTTAATATAGTTTCTTGCACTTTCTATTCTCAATATTATATTATCAATAACCTTAGATCCTCAAAGTTAACGCTTTACGTTTTTATTTAATACGTCTTATTACTGTACGAAAAGAGAATAATTGTAGCTTGTAGCTCGGTTACGTATAAATCTGTCTCTTGCTTTTATCACTCTCTTTTCAGAATTTCTATAAGGTGGTTATTAATATTTCACCATATCTAAAGTATATATATATATATATGGTTCGTTAGCAAGCCTCGTTCATACTTTAAAAGTATGGACAGGTGGTAGCTGTTTGCATTTTTATAATATTTTTATTTTCTGTTATTGAACACGACCAACAATATAAAAAACCGAAAGATAATAATAATAATATAATAATGAAGTTTAACGATAATTATATTTTTTATTATTTACAGAGAAAACATTTTTAGAAACAAGAACACAAGTTTCATTGCTACAAATTCTTTGATAGTTCTCTTTAATAAGATTTTTTTGATGGGGATCACAATACTTCTAAACAGCAAAATTTTTAAATTCTGATTGTTTACATTAGTTGTACAAAAGATTTTACAAAGACTAGTACAAAACATATTACTCAATATAGCTGCAATACGAGTTAAATCCGTACAGTAAAAATTTGGTATTAAAAACTGGCTCAGGCAAGTTTGTATTTAATAAACAAGTCAAAGGCATTGGCCGTTTGCATATATGCAAGAGTTTAGCTTCAGTTATTGTACAACACAACCCAAAAAGAAACACTTTATATAAGGGATTTTAAAAATATATTTGTAAATGTTTGGCCCGTCCGATTTCATTATTGTGGCCGATCAAAACTTTTGAACAGCAATCGTCATGCCAGCTATTAAATTCTTAGATATAAACAGGTTTTTTTTTAATTCTCGGATATTTAAATTCAACTGGTAGAATTCTAATACATTGTGTAATGTATTTTAAGACTTCAATATCTTAAAAAGTATAAAGTTGTATAAAATAACGAAGTGGCAGTACAGATTAAGTACTGTAGTTCTTAATACTGCAACAATCCCGGAACGCTTGCATTTAATATGCATTAATGAACTTTGTAAACCGTAAATATTCAATTAAAAGTTTTAACACTGCAGTTTTAAACAGTTTGTGAAACATTTTAATGGATATCTACACTAAGTAAATTAAGCTGTATAAATTGTTGGGTTTTTCATTCGTGGACATGTTTATTAATATTATAAAACTTAATATAAAACAAATATAACATTTTGAAAACTATAAAAAAATTGTCAAAGAGGTTTGTTTACAAAACACCATAATTTGCGTAACAGAATTCATTGAGTTAAGTTTAAAATAATTTCAATCCTATAACTCACTACTCTCTTAATATGTCCTTTGTAAATACAGACAAGCATACAATATTGACAGTACAGGAAATAAGATTTTTATTCTCCCCTGCAGAAAAATGTGTGTGTGACAGCATACTGATTTATAGGTTTCATCGACGCTCAGCCAAATCCCATTGATGATTAGGTACAAGATAAACTCACATTTTTGTTAAATAAGATACGTTTTATAGAGGAGTTTAAATAATAAAAACATCGGTGAGCTAGGCAGGATATTACAACGTAAGAATGAGAAATAAAATCTTTTCGCTAACTTTAAACATTATATTTCCACTCTATTTTCACCCTTTAATCTATTAATAAAAATGGTACATTTAAAATATAAAATTTTTGTTTGTTTATATGTATTTAAATATTACTTGGTGTGCTATTCTCGATAGCTACTGTTTACATTTGGAGATATGTCTCGTTTGACCATGTTCGACCCAGAACATGGAAGCAAATAAAGGTAAAGGAAGCAAATTCCGAGAATAACTATGTGGACTTTTGATAGCAATCAAAGAAATAAATAACAGTAAAAACTTATATGTCACTCTGATAGTCATCTTGTCTAGCTAGAGCGTCATCAGAATTCGTAAGAAAACAGCTGTGTCCCACAAATTGTGTTCCTAGATCTGACTGTCGGATCGTGCTACGAACATTTTCCAGCTCAAATTTATAAGAGAATGGACCTTGAGAATTGTGTGAAAAATGTGATTTGAACTGTGCGGTATTTGTACATAGAGCTAAACTTCTCATATACATAATCAAATGTTCCAGAGGGAATTCTCCTTTTTTATGCAGTTTACATATAAGTAATTCCTGTAGGGGTTTGAACTCATCACTGGTGCCATCTGTAGTGAAATTAAATAATACATTTTAAAACTAAGATTTATTTTAATATACTAATTACTCGCACATATATGACAAAATAACTAAAATGTTAATTTTCAAATTAAAAAAATTATATATTCCATCGAAGTTGTTGAAAGTTATATAAGCTTATAAACAAACGCTTGGTTCATCCGTGAGATGAACAATACAGTATATGCAACTAACCCGAATCGGTTTGAAACTATAAGAATAGCATATATACACAATGGTTATAAGGTTCGCCGTATGAGTTGGTTGTATGAACCAATGTTGTATATCCTTATTGTATAACAGGGTTCTTTATCAGGACCGCATAACTCAGTAAAAGCAGTGAGATACTATTACTATTATATCACACTGACACTGGCGTATTAGATTATTGATTACCAATCTCCTCTGTAATCACAGAATACCAAATATCTTGAGGGTCTGCATTGTATATGATACATTCCATAACAGTTGACATGTAATGAACATTGCTTAATATAATATACCTGTAATACTACGTTATTAGTTAGATTTCATAAAAATCTGCCTCTTGCAATCTGATTCTCATGACAGAAATTTCTGGGGCTTTATTGTGTTTGTATCAATGCGATTCAGTACCCAAAACCACCATAATACAAAAATTTATATATATATATATATACATATAAAATATATTTATATGTTTTATTTGTATATGTATGTAAGGGTGTATGCAAAATAACGCGAGCTAGTGAACACACTAATCGCCGTAGTTTTGTAAAACATCCGGATCAAACATGCTACTGAAACTTATTTTGTTAACCAGTCTCAATCAATAAATTTTATCCCAACCATTAACTGTAGACCTATTAGACCCAACACTGAAGATCATTATTAGCATTTTAGCATTAGGTAATTATAGAAAAATGTTATTTTACACTTTTTCATTAACTTTTAAGGCCTAATGGAGTTAGATGGGGTAGCTATTTGATTTTTTATGGAAGGGATATTTTGTATTCTTCTAAAGTTGCTTAATTTGTACAATTAAACTTCACGTTGTTTTAAGCCAAGAAATTAATTTTTGAAGACTTAAGAGGGATGAATCTCAAAGCCTATATTACTCTATTTATATTAATCTCAGGTGAAATGCAAGCTCTGAATGGAGCTAAGTATAATTAGACTAACAGCTGGTAAATTAACTGTGTATCTAGTTTTTATTCAACAGGAGTGACTGGTCCTGTATTAGCCTATCTCGAGGATCTTATAAAGAAGAATAAGGGATGTTTAGTATAGTACAAGTTCGACAGTAATACAAGGTGCCATGGTTACAAACAGGATTGTAACCTGTACCGTCCGTCTTTTATTCATATCAAACGGTCAAAAGCAACCGAGCGGTCATTGGCTCTCCCTCTTGTACAATAGTGTAAGCAACAACAGAATAATACTCCCTACATTTACATATTTTTTATTTATTTTTCTTAAAATATCTTAAAATGCATTTATTTTGCTATTTCAAATATAGACACGAGTATTAGTTCATTATTTACTTTCAACAAAATTAATTAAATAATAAATTTTGTTATTGAAATAATTATACTATTTTTTTTTTAGATTTTAAACGTATATTTTTTGAAGTGTTCTGTAAGTTAGGTTAGTTGTTTTTCAATGTAGACCTACTCGACTCAAATTGTGTATTGGGTCACGTTATTAAGTATTAAACTTATTTTGGTAAAAGTAAAATAATGTTTAAAAAGAGCTGAAATGCTATTATATCAGTGTGTCGTGCGCTAAAATGTGAAACATACATCTTCAACGTTCAAGTTACTTATGAAGAATACCTTGGTTTACTACTATAGGATATTCTATTTGAGAACGTTAGCAGCATGTCCACAACAGATAATAGAACCTCGTGAAGACATGAAGAGAACAAATATCGTGTTAACCAACGTTTTGTGAAATTAACACATTGACCGCGGAGGATGGAGGTAACTACGAGTACTATCCCGGCTGACCTAAAGTCGGTGCATGACTCATGTTGTTAAATTTAATGTTAAGGGTGTTATAGAGTACATTTTAATGCCTACTTATTATCTGGTATACTTCCTTCTATTATGTACATTTTATAATATGCAAATATTTTTAGTTTTTCAAGCTTATACCTTATTGTTTTCCGAAAATGAAAATGACTTAAAATGTTACAATGCCATATTATTATATTCAGTTTGTTTACTAATCTATTTGTTCTCAGATTGTTTTGGTGCCACTATGGTTACCCATAAGACCAATATAAAAAAGTTCACTAACTCTCAGCCTAATTCCATACACCATAATGTAACTCGATATTGCCTTTGTAGATATAAAGTTCCATGCATAATTCTAAGTCTGTAGGTCAGACAAAAAGACCTTTTCCACTAACTCGAATAATGTGCTTCAGTAATGGTCAGCCTATTAAAATATGTTCGTTTAGGTCAAAACTATTATAACAGGTCTAAAATGTTCGTGATTGTCAACAATATTGTTGTTTGACAATAGTTTTCAATACTTCAATTTTTAATTTGTATATTTCAAAACTACTTTTGTGATATTTCTGGTATTCTAAGTAACTATTATAGTTTACAAATCTAGGTATATGAAAACATTGTTCCAAGAGCTATTAGTATTAATGCAACTACTCGAGGTGTGCAAGTGACAATGGCAATGCTTTGATCACTTGAAGTGTCAATTCCTCCTTATCTGTATCCAAATACATGAGATACACATTGTATGATATATATACCATACCTGATATAACCTATATATAGGTAATATCAGGTACATTCGCTAGATTGGCTACTATATAAATAAGGAGTATTTTAAGCAATATCGTGTTATATCTATTTATAAAAATATAAGCATAACCGAATTTTACTTTAAACAAAAATGAGACTTTTATCAGGAAAACCTTGTCTAATTATAAATAATTCTTAATCACTAGTGATCACAAACAAGTAATGTGTCTAAGCAACGAATCTAATAAAATATTGTCAAATGAGAATAATATATACGCCTATTATTGCAGATTAAATAAATTTCCTTTACCGTGCTATGAAGAACAACTTACATAGTATTAGTGTCTTGCACTGAAGAAATAAGCAAAATAGGCTTAAAGTGGGAGGACGATCAGAAACCTAAGAATTTTGTCTAGCCTGTATATAACAAAAATTGATATTTTGTGGTGCAGATAACAGTTTATATTTCCTTCGTATTTTCAAAAATTATAAGAGCTGTTAATAAACAAAAATATTTATTTATTAATACTCTTATTGAAGTTATTTATTAAGATCATGAAACTGAAACTTTTGAAAGACTTCAACTATTAAATAATGAGATAAATATTTTAATGTATATACGTTAAATAAACTAAACAACCGTTACACGAGGATTAATGTTGGAGTTTTGCAGAGTTATAACTATTAACTTGGGATAAATACGTGAATGTACCTTTATTTTTGAAAGTTGGAGAACCAGTTTATTACTCTGTAGGCAGTGACAGGACCACAGGGTGTCAGAGATGCTGGCTATAGATATATTGTATCACACTTCTCTTTTAAAATCGAGCACCTGTGAATTCAGCACTTCAGGATGAACACTTTAGACGGAACCAAAAAGGAGCCTTGTTTTATCATGAATTAGAATAACTACAAAAAGTCAGAGTGGTTAAATCAAACTGAATACAACGAGATATAAAGAGTGTGGTCGCAACAATCAAAAGTCGCCCTGATCAACAGGCTTGAAGGTCGAAGTACTACTGAATGCTATTTTTCAATTATTCCCTAGAGGAGTAGTTACATTACTCGGCATATCTAGCTATCTAGCATATCTTTCACTTGAATCATACACGTATTACAGTGCTATACTGATTAAACTACGAGATTCAAAAGAACAGCTCAATATTTTGAAAAAGTAAATTGTAGAATTAAGGACACGCACTTTGTTAACATTGAATAACGGGAAAGTTATCAAGAATGGATATTTTTAAACTTTGAACTTTTTTTAGGGAATATATGAATTGTATTCAAGTTAATTGTAGTTGTATCTTCTTAAGTATGATACAAAGTTTACTCAAATGTAATCCCAATATGTTTAAATTAATATAATTATAACCAAAATTCTAGGCTTTCGAGACGATATTTTTTGTATACTAATAAAATATAAAATGATAATTTAATTAGTAAATGAAAACCATAACTGGTAAATGAGAACATATATAAAAGTATATTCCAGATATGTTGATAAAACATAAGTTTTATAAAGATCAAGTGCTTTCATGCAGAACTAGACTGTTATATGAATGACACAACATAAGTGGTACAACGTTCTTCTCATTCCTTATACGTTATGTTCTTAATTTTATTTCTAATTAAGCTTTTGAATCTATTTACTAATTCCAAGAAGCATTTACCAGTGGCCCTCTCTCATTTGACATAATTATTCAAAACTTTAAAACGTGATGACGTCACGTGTGACTATGGTCACAGCAGCATTGTAATTGATCTTTACCGGCACTTGGTTTGTACCGGCATTGATAATAAGCTGCTTTTCCCAACTTTAACCAATATGAACTGTTTTAGATAGGTATTGTAATTCTTCGAACTATGTTATTTGCCAACAGTCCAAATTATTGTCTAGCAATTGTTACAGATTCAGGATTATAGTAAAGATGGTTTTAGTTGGCTTTTATGCTAAAAAAATTTACGATATCCAGTCTTGTATTTACGAAATCTTGTATAAGTGCTATACAAGATTTCAGATTCAAACGCAAACTATGTTGAGCAAAGGTACGGATGTTCTACTTGTTGGAAATGAAGCCCTGTTAGAATAAATTTAACGTATTACTTGTACGTAAATAATATACTAGGCTGAGTGAAAACAGTCCCAAAACCCTGGATGTGAAAAGTTGCAGCTCGGCGCCGGATTCTACCAACTTTTATTATCTCATGAAATATGCATTGAGTCAATTCCTCACATTCTTCCTGATAAACTTTTTCCTGAGATAAGAAAATATAGTGCATTACCATGATTAACTAGACAGTAAAACATCCTTTATGATTCTCAGAATTGCGCTTACTAATTATTGTGCATTATTACATTTGCTTTAAGTCATAAACCTTAGATATGTTTCGTCTCAAGAACAAAGTTAAGTGAAAGTTAAATGGTGTTTTGACAGTGAGTCATAATATTTGAAAGAAATTGAGAACTCGTTATATGTATTATGAACATTTAAGTAGGAGCTGAGTAGTTCCAGATAGTAGAAAACTGAGGTTGACGCTTAACCCAAATTCTATTGGTTGGACTTGCACCAAAATAAGAACTCATTCTTGTTTATATAGAAATGAAACTTCATGCTAAATGTAAAGTCCTAAGATAAAATAATTCTCAAGATATCTTTCCACACGATACATTCGCATTTTTGTACATTAAATGGGTTTTTATATAAGTTTTTAAATAATACTACACTCCAAGTCACCGAAAATGATGTATGTGTTGGGAAAGTTAGACTACATCTGTTTCTTTGTCACTTCTTATAATCTCATAAGAGTTTATAAAAGTTTATTTATTCTACTACTTTCTTGTTGCTATCATGGTCAAAATTAAGACGAATGTAAAATACTCACAAACGTTCAGCCAAATCCCTCGTAGTGACATGCACTATCATTGGACTCAGTGTTGCCTACTTACGTAGTGACATGCACTATCATTGGACTCAGTGTTGCCTACTTACGTAGTGACATGCACTATCATTGGACTCAGTGTTGCCTACTTACGTAGTGACATGCACTATCATTGGACTCAGTGTTGCCTACGTAGTGACATGCACTATCATTGGACTCAGTGTTGCCTACTTACGTAGTGACATGCACTATCATTGGACTCAGTGTTGCCTACTTACGTAGTGACATGCACTATCATTGGACTCAGTGTTGCCTACTTACGTAGAAATGAAGCCTCAAGCAAAATTTCAAATCTACAGCATTAGCAAATAGTAATTATTGCGGCTGAAGGGCCAAGAAGTCGTCTCCCACGCAACTAACTATACACTCACGAGCCTTTTTTTTTAATTTTTCTCGTTATGATGTTTACAATATATATATATATATATATATATATATATATATATATATATATATATATATATATATATATACTTATTACTTTTGAGATTAGTATATACATTAACAATCAAATCTAGATCTGATTGAGGAAATTCACTAGATGACTAACAGAGCGGAAATACGGCCGACCTTAATCCCCTGCACTTGTGTGTGTTTGTGTGGGGTCTGCGTGTGTGTGACTTTGAAACTATCTGGGCCCAACTGAAATTCATAATTGCTAATACTATTTGAGTTAGTTTTTTCGAGATATCGCGCAGTGCATCAAACATATGGACAGAGAGATATAAAATGTTCATATCCATCAAATAATAGCCTTTACTAAAGCTCAGTGAATAAAAATGTTTTGTCAGTTAATGTCATTGAATAAACTGGGGACGATTTGAAGGAATACGACTAAAGTTATTTTCCATTATTAAGTAAAATGATAACGTTATGAGGAAATATATAATCTTACTCAGTTATTACATAATAAAATATATACGTTTAAGCATACAAATAAATACATCTATATAAAATAGTGAAAACATCATACACAAAATTAATGAAAAATGTACGTAGTGAGGGTTAGTTCTCCAAATAGTCTGATAAGAAGTTAAGAACATTCATAAACTAAAAAAAGAGCCAGTAAAAATTAAAACTCATTAAAACAGACTATTTTACAAAAGTAAAATTAGGTTAATATTCTATTGATCTATCAATAGAATATTAACCTAATTTTACTTTTGAAAATCTAATGAAATATTGAAAATCTTTTAGATAAGGGTCCATTTTGTTAACTTTCTTAATGGTGGGTTAAATGTCTTAACCCACCATTCCACCAGAAAGTCTGATTAAGACATTGGTTGTAGGTAAAGAAATACCTGCTGAACAAATCATGACCCGAGATCACAAACAAGAACTCAACTACACAACGCAATGTAACTCACTAACAATCGCTATAGCAGACTGTTAAGATTATGAGCATAACTAGTAATCCTTAAGTTATTTCTTTAAAAAATAATTTCTGTAAATTCGGAATTGTTTGTTGTTAAAAAGTTTATTTTTAACACTTGCTGCAAATAATTACCACTAATCTTCTACGCTAATGCTACTACTCTAACCGTTCTTTATCATCGACCTGACAATAAAATGCAAAAATAAACTCGTGTTGCAGTCACGACAATAAATTCTGAAAGAAAATCCATATGCTCGGGTTTATAGCATCATGAATGATTCAGTCAGTTTATGTTATGTTATCTGCGGATGTCTGCTATTGTTTCGCACGCAACGTCTATATTCTACGCGTAGATCGATGTGGCACATTCCTTGAAAATGTTCATTTCTGTACATGACTCCTTTTTAAAATTGCGGTATTTTGAAATGTTTAAACCTAAACCTTAAATCTCAAAACCTTAAAAGTAGTAAAAACCGGTAAGACACAAAAATGTTGAAGAATTTCTACAAATTATTATATAATATGTTTTAAAATCAGACACCTATAGACTGAGAAATTAAAAGTTTTATAAAATAACATTTCAATATTTTTCACAGGCGTTTGATATACCAAAGATTTAAGGAAACCCCAAACAAAAAGGTCAAGAGGGTATAGCCAGGAAACCTGGCAGGCCATAGGACCACCATGGGCTATCCATCTGTTTCAAAAAGTATGTCCTGTTGTTTGAATGTTCAATGCAAAGTATATTATTTAATCGTTAAAAAAATACGCTATTTATAAAAAAAAACAAATGTTTAAATGTATATTATTAATTGCAAATAAAATTAATTGATATTGTGTACTCGATTCCCCCGGAGGTATAACATGATGTAAATGGTAATTCTTTAGCAATCAACCCTGTTGGTCAGAGATTCCTTAAAATTAGATAGATCACTGAGGATTTCAAATAGATAACGCTTATTCATACTTTGTTTTCGTAAAACTGAATATAATCAAACCACTTCGTCCTAGGACAAGGTATGAATGCAATAGTTTCTTCAAGGCCCAGGGGGCGGAGAACATTTTCAGGTTGTAGATAAGTATTAAGCTATTATTATTATTCTAAGCTAAAGCGTAAAAATAATTTTTCTTTAGTAGAGAATTTACACGAGAGACCAATATGGACTATAAAACTAGGTTGTAATTTTAAATTTGTGACACATATTTAGCAAGTAGATAAATGTTTAAATGTATAAAGCTTAAATGTACTCTATCTGATTTATTACTAAATAGCTATAAAGAGTGATAACTTTTATTAATTTATGTATGATAATTTAAGTATTAAATGTTTCACTATAGTGTTACGTTCATCACCAATTTGAGCATCCTGAAAAAGAATGATTAGGAATTAAAAGTTGAGACCAGATAATAACTCATCGCTAGATGATACAAATGTAGACCCATTCACAGTGAATATCATATACTTAGTTGTTAGAAACTTAAGATTTTTGAAATTATACAGAATACTAAAAACCAAAACGTGGAACCTATTAATTAGAAATGTCCAAACCTCAACAATACGCTTCTTTACAGATTTTGTTAATGTAAAATTAATGGTCAAAGAGACATATGATTACGTTATCTAATGTAAAACTACGATCAGTTCCAATGAATACTCACTGGTTGTTAATTCCAAGTATTTAATAAGTGTTTTGCAGCGTTTACTAATATTGTGAACGGAATATAGCAACAGCAACTAACTCGACATTGTCGTGCTAATGCCCTGCATAATGTATGCGACGCGTGTAGACTAATGAGTCTTATGTATACAAAGCGTGTAGACTAATTAGTCTTTCGGTGCTCCACTGTTCGTTAGTTGTCCCTGCCATTAGTTGTTGCTATTTAATGGTGTGTGTGTGTGTGTGTGTGTGTGTGTGTGTGTGTGTGTGTGTGTGTGTGTGTGTGTGTGTGTGTGTGTGTGTAATGAGTAGTTGAGTAGTTGGTATTCTGCACTGTAGTGAAGCTAATTATCACGCGAAAAATGGTTTTGTATCTATTGTACGTACAGAACACGATGGTATACCCGATAAGCAAACAGGTCTGCATTCTATCAATTGCTAGTTTAAACATTGTTATTAAAAACAATTCAGGAAGTGATACATTTTTGAAAGTTACGAATGTAAATATAGAAAAATCTCAAAGCTATTCAGGTGTTATAGATTTAAAAACCGATATTTACTTGGTACAAATCCATGCAAAATTACACCAATAATTTAGTAACAATATAATTCACTACTAACTAGGAGTATTCTTTTACTACATAAGATATTGTATCTTTATAAATAAAAAAATCCCCAAGTTATTCTTTCACTAATTCACGACTTATGGTAAATGGAGAACTGTAATTTGCTCACTCAATGTTGGTCCCTAATATTATAAAGCATTCCGAGTACACGTCTCGTTCAGAAACGATCCAATTGTCAATATTGGCTTTATGAGAAATACTTCGCGGCATCGATAGATATTCGTCATTGTTTCGTGATCGACTATGATGTTATGTAACGGAAATCCAACTGAACAAAATAGATCAGGTGAGAAGACTAGTAAAAAAGTAAAAAAAAAAAAAAACACTAGTGGGGTGTAGTTTGGGCGTTCAAATATTATTATGTGACAACAGACATTTTTTGAAAATAATTGTATTTGAACCTGATTAGGGTTGCTACAAAAATAAACTTGTGTTAAACTCACGATAATAATGTCTGAAAGTCTATAAGATTGACTTCTCAGAGGTGTAAAATCCTGTATGTCAATGTATCGTAAGAAAATTCGTTACCTCAGGGTCGACTTGCCGTGTAAGATTTTTTTATGTAGCCTTAGTTGGGTACAAGTATGTGCCCATTGGATAGTATTATTGCATATTTTCCCAAATGGTGTTTATAACTAGACAAAGAACGTACGATTGTGATTGCATCATTGTAATGGGGTGGGTATATAATGGAATCAATTTCTATAAAAGTATCTAATTATATCAATCTTTAGGATATTATACACATAACAAATTAAATATGTTCTGGAAGATACGAACTTCTGGGCACTCACTATGTGAGGAGGGATTAATCCAAAATTTCTCGTTCACTGTGAAACCGTAAATATTCCCGCTTAGACAATGGGGATCGGTGGTAAGATAATCGAAATCAACATTTATTTTTATAGAAATATTTTACTATTTAAACATTTTTAAGTATTCTTTATTTAAATTTCTCATAAAAACATAAACATTCTCAACATGAAAGTTGTTTTCTTATTATTTATCTTTATTTTTGTGGAATAAAATTAACTACATTCGGTAATCTTCATAAAAAAACTCGTTAATTCATGTATATATTCATGTATATTAATTTTATTTCCAGTTCTTAAACTCAGAGATCGATTTATGTTCCCTTCAAACATTTTAGTAGATGGTACTGTTAAGGTCAACTAGTTTTCTGCTACGTACAAACATGTTTATATCCTTAAGGTACTAGATATATTTCAGTTATTCGTTTTGTTTTGATAAATTAGTTTACATTTTCTAGAAAAGATTCTATGGATATATGGAAGGAACAGAAAATACATAGGTTTAAGAAAAGTGATTGATTGTAATTCATTTAGGCCAGTCTTCCAAATCACGCCAAATTTGAGTGTTTTCACTCTACGTATTAAGTTTGACTTGGGAGCAGATCATCTCCCCCAATCATTGACATCGAGGATAGTTGGGGTGACTCAATACAACAAGTAATTTTTCACTAAATCTTCTAATTCAAATGATACATGATGGATTTAATAATGATTAACTTTAACTTCAAGGTTCGAACTACCACAACTGTACTTACTGTACTGTTTGTTTACCTATTAAAGGTTTTTGAGTATTTTCATGTTGGGACTTAGAGTTTCTAAGTGTAATGCAGTGAAGCTTAAGGATTCGATGTGATGTGAATTTCTGGAGACTATTATTAACCAAAGATGACTTGAAATATCGTGACATCTATGTTCGTTGGCGGCCTTAATTTCTAGTTAGTATGTAATAAATGAGACCTATATGAAGGAACTCGTAGGCTATGAATCATTATGGGTCAATTATACGAAAGTTGTGACTAGTATACAGCATTCATTAGCTACTTTACAAACATATGTACATACAGAAACTGAAATCTGTTATTTATCAAGAATATCTCTGGAGTTATCATTACATCGGTAATCTGTGGTCATATTACGCGATACGTAATGACCGTTAGGTCAATCATCGGGAAAGTACACTATTGCTAATATGCAATACAATCATCACTAACGTTATTGCCACTATAATCATCACAAATCATTCATCAGTTGTATTGCACGTAAACGTTATTGTGTTTCTATCCGAAGCTTGTAAATTTGACCTGAACAGTCTTTTTTCACATTTAATTCTTGATTTACATTAGAATGGACACGAAGAACTGTTTACTGTATATAATATTAGAATTGATACATACTATTATAAGTAATTCCAATTTTAAATGGCAGAGAGAAGTTACAAGTCTTAGCAAATATCTTTCATAAATGAAAGTTTAATTTCATTTTATTAAAAGCCATCCAAAGTACGGAAAGAATGGCTTAATGTAAGAGTATGTGGACTTTAATTGACTATTTTTTATGGACCAATGAACTACATTAGAAATCCATAACATGACTATGGATTTCTAATATAGTTCATTGATTTAACGAGCTGCTCACCTGTAAGTTGGCTTTCTTTCATCAGCTCGTGACAAAAATATTCGTTACATATAACTGCAATTGTAACAAGCCATGTAAACATGTTTTGTAAATGTATGTCAAACTAACTTCTCACCTTTTAGGTGGCATTCATTCATGACACTCAGATATGGCTGCATGATTATTTTAGAAAAATGGATTTCTCAACAGTTTGGCTTTACAATAGTAAAAAATAAACACAAGAAAAAGTCCATTGTTCTCCTAGACCGCAATCCTGGAAGTGGCCCTCCTTCTGAAAGGATGTCAAGAAAACTCATAATAATTATCATAATTAACTGGAATTTTTAGTTTTATTTATGTAGTAATATTTTCAGTATTTAGTGTCATTTTACAGGCAAGTTGGACAAATTTTCAGCCATTTAGTCTGTGGAGTTGCCATGCATTTTGAACCTCCACATAGAGGAAATGCATGTTTATGGGAAAGTATAATTTTTATCTGGTTCCCAGATCCTTCATCGGAAACACAATGATTAATAAAAGAAACAAGCAGAAATAAAATAATTAATTATTTACAAATCACAAAAGAACCATAAGAAATAAATACCATAAACATCAAGTTTAATTCAAATACATACAGCTTATTGGAACCTTTCTAGTCGTATATAATATATCATTAACAAACCCTCCCATTGCAAGCAAGACCAAGCACGCAGCTAATCCGCTCACATTTTCTCTCCCCACTTAAAGATCAAGATGTGAGGCAAACAGTTGAAGTATACTTTTGTAATCCGTGAAAATCGGTAGGATTAGTTCTAAAAAGGTGTTGTTCTGAAACAAGACGTTGTTCTTAAATCGCTAAGTCGGCTTAAAGTCTGTGTCCTTTAATCTTGGATTTGCCTGTTAAAGAATTACGGGCTCTCTGAATATAGACTAAACTATCTATATAAAATACAAATAAACAATCCATAAACAGTTAAAGGTTTTTGGTGGTCTTTACTAAGAAACGAAAACACTTTCAGGTGTTTTTCAAATAACACAAAATGTCCAGCAAAACTAATCAAATGCGGAGACAAATTTAAAAAATCATGAAAAACCTGACTAGTTCTAAGTTTAGGATTATATTGAAGTATTGAAGGGTGTACAATATATACTCAACAAGTCCCCCCTTGTATCTACTATGGGGGGTACATTGCTGATCCTCAAATATTCTACTCTTGTCTTATACGTTAGCACTGGGTTTGCACGTTTAGATTACAATGAAACTTTTAGAATTGTACTTTAATGATTGCTAAATCCCGAAAACACACACACACACACACACACACACACACACACACACACACACACACACACACACACACACACACATATATATATATATATTTATATTATTTGTTGTATGAAAATAACGTTTGCTTTATCAGGCAAGTTTTCACACAATATAGAATTATCTATTTGTTTCATTTAATTTGGTAGGTTAATACCATTTTATGTTATTTATATATTATTGAAATTATTTGTTACATAACAAATAATTAACATTAAAATGAATTATTATTTTAGTCATGAGATAATATTCTAATATATACATATATTTTAATATTACCAGAAGTACATTTACAACCTTGGTTTCCTGCACAAGTATTGAAATACATATAGTCCTTTATCATTAATTTACAAAAATCATTTTCCTAAATTGAAATGGGTAATTTAGTATGTTAATACTAATTAATATTAGTTTTCTATACAACAAAAATAAATTTACAGTGAGAAGTAAAGTCATAAGGATAAGACGAAATAAAAGCAATCAATTTTGATAAAATGACTGAATCGTTGGCAAAAACTAATTAGAGTTCTTAAGAGCTTGGATAATTAAATGACTTGCTCTTTTCATGCAAAGGATCTTTTCAGTTATCCATTCATTGTTTCTCCTCGAATGTTAAAATCTCAACACTTCCCTTTTCATTTCTATGTTATAGTCAATTGATAAATTAAGTCAAGTAAAGGCTGCCATTAGTTAATAAAACACAATACATTAATTTCTAATTATTAATTAAAGGTTCAATTTGTTTCTTTTTATTACAAAGGGTTTAAAGTATATTTGCTTGATAAGTAAGCATTCATAATATTATACTCTGATAATACATACTGATGTTGCATTCCAAATGCTTACATCTGTTGTTTAGTGTGGATTAGAATTTGTGTGCTAGAATGTAATTCTATAGAGTGGTGGGACTAAAAGTAAAGGAGCAAAATAAACGTCTAAAGTGTTGTAAACATGATGTGTGTCGGGTTAACTAACAAAGTGAGAAAGAAGGTAGCACACTCTAGCGGCTTTCAATAACATTAGCTCACGCCAAAATATGTCTACTTCACAGCTGTTGGTTTCGTATGCCGGCTTATCTCGGGTTCAAACTCTTGCTTTTACGTTATTCGCAAAATGCGGATGCTGAGTTTTTATTCACTTCAAATAAAATATAAACAAAAATAATACTATAATATTGAAAATTGAAGTAAATGAATTCACAGTGAATTTATAAGAATACGTTTTAAAACATTTAAATTACATTTATTTGTTAATAATTAAAATTACGTCGTGGGTATATTTTTTGTGTGTATACCCAATTCTAAAAAGTCTTAGGAAATACAAAACTCTCTTCAACCAGTAATATTGAGGGTACCACACTAGGGTATAAATACTGTACGCACTACTGCGTCTATTGGTTACACTGGATGTTTACGGTTAAGTTAATTAAATATGTCTACAAGTTAAATTGATCTATAGGAGAAGAGATTAATAGTAATAATTGTCTGTCTCTTACCTAAATCAGATATAAATTTCTTATTATTTTCTATGCAATACAATTATATATTAATTTTTAACATTCACAGATTAATTAATTGGTTTCTATTTATGGTATTTCATCATTGTTTCTTTAATCTAAGTGTTATAAATGGTAATTCGGCTTTAACTTTGCCTCTTTAAAGAAATGATTACTAATTTCATTTAAATGAAAGTTAAACTTATAGTAATCAATATTCTACAATATCATAACTTTCTACATATAAAACCTATTACCTATAAAATCTTTATTTTTGAGGCTATGAAGGAGCTTAACACATATTTTATAAAATATTAAATGATCTATTAAAGCAAAAAATGACTAAATTAAAAATTTCATTCACAGTTCTAACAGGTTGTTTATAAACGTTAAATAAGTTATCGATATACCAAGTATCAGGACAAAAATTCATTTTTTTAGCCTAAATGTTTTATGTAGTACAGTCTTATAGCCCCAACTGGCAGTAAAATACATACAACTACCAATGTTTTAACATTTAGTGTAATAAGCTACTAATATAAAAATATAATGAAAGTGATATATTAATGTAATAATATGTTAAGCATAGTCAGAACTTGAAAATTCCTAAGAGGAAAAAATAAAAGGTTGCAACAATAGACATTAGGTATCTCATATCAGTAAAAGTTGGATACAGTTTCGATTTCCATAATGTTTACGAATTCCGTAATTTACTAATTTCATTTAAATGAAAGTTAAACTTATAGTAATCAATATTCTACAATATCATAACTTTCTACATATAAAACCTATTACCTATAAAATCTTTATATTTGAGACTATGAAGGAGCTTAATGCATATTTTATAAAATAGTAAATGTTCGATTAAAGCAACAAATACTAAATTAAAAATTTGATTCACAGTTGTAACAGGTTGTTTATAAACGTTAAATAAGTGATCGATATACCAAGTATCAGGACAAAAATTCATATTTTAGCCAAATTTGTTTTATGTAGTACAGTCTTATAGCCCCTGGCAGTAAAATACGATAGTATTATTTTTGTTTATATTTTAATTTTTTAGTTTATATGTACCTAGATAATACATGATTGTTTTGTAATTGGTGTTTCATTTATCACTTAACTGTCAAATACTTTTATCTTTCAGTATTTATATTAACATTTGTTTGGTTTTTTGCTTGGTATTGCAATCAAGTGTTACTCTTAAGTTAATTAACTAAAATTATAGTATAGTTTGCAATAATATTAATACCAATGATTCAATTGTATTGATTTTGTGATGTATTGAAGTAATAAAGAAAGATATGTATTAAACATTTGGTATTATGACAACTAATTTACGAATTAAATGTGTGATAAATTTGTGACGGAAAATTTATTTGAATAAGTAAGCAGATTACCTAAAAAAAGTTATATTTTTAGTATTAAAATTAAAATCTTGTTCTAAATTATTATTGAATTTTTGAAAATTGTATATTTTGTCTGGATATAAAATAAAAATATTCAAATAGCCATAAAACAATTAAAATACCCTTCATTGCCTTTTCTAAGAAGTTTGATTAGGATCACGCTTAGGTATTTCAATAGACAATTAAACAAATTATAGCTATTCTATAAGTACTAATTTTACTGTGCATACGGGTGTGAAGATATTTTATAACCAATAATTTCCAATTTCATACCGAGACGTCTCATCAGTGAATATGGCTGTAACATTATTTAATGTCATAAACTAATAAATGTCTCAATTGTCCATTTAATAATGTATATTATATGATAATCTACATACGATCGAAAAAAACCGAAAATTATATCAATTTCCATAAATTATATTAAGTTGTTGTCCCCAGTCCAATTTGTAAGCCTCTTTTAATTACTCATACTCCTTCTTTACAAATGGATTTAATATATATTTAATGTTAAACTATTTCACTAAGATATTTTACAGCATATATTTCAACATTTATAGACATTACTAAACTACCATATCCATAAACCGCTGAGTCACCGAAGTTTCCCTTGAGTCTCTATATGTTAGAAGCTGTTGACTGGTATATATACCCTCAGGTGGCAAGAATATATAGCCCTGCGTTAATACACCAGTATATCCATCTTGGATATATCTCTTCATCTTACACGTGCGTTAATACTAACATTGCCGTTTATCATAATGCTATAAATCGTAAAAACTAAATCACTATTCTTGTATCGTTTAGCAGCATTGTTGGTGTTTATTGTCATATATCAGAATCCACAGAGAGTACCTCTATTTATGCAAATAAAAATAGACATTTCTTCTTATACAAAAATATCACACTGGAAGCATTAAATTTATAGAAGTAGCTTAATCAGAAGATAGTAAATGTGTTTTTTTTAACTCCTGTCAGAGTTACTGTATAAGTATAACAATTTGACACATCTAAAAAGGTGATAGTAAATGTTTGTTGTTATTAATTCATCTGACAAAACAGTTAAACTTTATAAATGCCATGTTACCTGCAGATGATATTCTTTGCTTGGATTATTTTTATTGGGATTATAACCAACTACAGTAAAATTCCATAATTTATTATATCATACACATGTTAACTGAAAAGCTAAGAACTTAGTCTCCATGTAGACTTAGGATTTATACAAAATAAAATAGTTCCATTTTTACTGAAGTTATTTTAGCTATTCAATAAAATATCACGACATATTGTAGAGAAATTTGAGAAATTTCAGGGTACTTATAAAAACAGTTTCACTCTCCGACTTCAGGGTTCTCATCCATTTTTAAACTTACATTTAAAATGGTTCAAGAGATTGAATCAAGTAATAGTATTTTTAGTGACTATCACTTATTGTTTCAGTATGTGTCAGAATTGTTTAGAATGCCATTTAAAAAGAATATGGTATCTCATGGACGGATTTAGACGAAATTTAGCATCTAAAAACTTAGATATAGGAATCAAACATAGGAAAATTTATATTCCGAATTATCACTCACAAATACTTTTTAAAACTATTTAAAGGAAATGTATTTATTGTCAATATAAGCAACATTTTTTGGCAGCTGATAAGTCACAGCAATGTCACATAACATTGTATTTGCATGAATAAATATCGGCTGATGTTGTGTGATGCATATATGCTATAGCAAAGGCTAATCAAATTATCTAATTTTTATTATGTATGGCATCAGTGTGAAATTCAAGCCAATTCCTTTATTCTTAACTTTACTTATTGAACTAAATTGTGTATATAGGATACTTAAATTTGGTTTTCTTAGTCATTGAGGGACGGCAGGCAGTATTTACAGTAGCTGAAGGAAGAAAACTGGAGGGACCGGACTTTATCATGGTTCAACGTCAATTTTTCAGCTTTGAGGTATATAAATATTGGTATAATTCCAAGACTGAACCAAGGAAATAGAATGATATAGTGAACATGGATTGGAAAGCAAAAGAACATTTACTGCACTATATCAGGTTTACACAGTCATGTTCATTTTTTCATGAAACAAATACCGAGGGTACAAACAAAGGCAACGACCTAGGTGGTCCACTATAAAGTGTACATATATTTCCTTTTAAAGAATTATATTAATCTTATATATTATTAGTGAATCGGTACAGTCTAAAACGTGCATGTCTTTTTGTGCCTCGTAGGTTTGGCCAATATTATATATCAAGTGTACAGTGAAGCCATTTAGCACTAATGTGTGTCTATTGAAGACTATTCTCACTTACACAGCCGGAAATTACAATTACACACGCAGAAGTAGACACTTTTTAAGTGTAGTATGGTTCTCAGTTCAAAGTATGTACTTTACATTTGACCCGTAGATTATATTAGAAAAACATTCGCTATTTTAAGAGAAAGAATAACTAATAATTGGTATAATTGGAATTTGGTTCACCGAAATTCTAAGAGCTCATTATCTGCAGTTAAACCAGATTGATTAAAAGTTACGGAGAAATCGCGGGCGAAGCTGCTGTCAATTGATAGTTGTAAATAAATTTTAATTGTTGCTCCCCATTTTCGTGTTGTGTGAACATAAGTTGGAATATTAGTTCAATACAAGGAAAAATGATAGTTATTATATTCTTGAAGTTTTTTTTATCCCTCGGAGGGAGGGAGGGAGGGCGAGAGAGGTTCACACTCAACATTCATATTCAAATTCCCTCAAACGACTCCGAAATCAACATGAACACACTCAATGTTACTACTGTCCTTCACATTGCCACTATGCTATTTAAATTTCATTCTCTTTAACGTTTTCCCCACATGAAGATTTTACGCCACATTACCTATACTTTACAAGCCAAAAGCCTAAATATTTTTAAATCTTACATACATTATTTCATGCAACCTGAAAAACTGCTTTGCTCACAGGGCTTTGTAATAAGATTTTCTTATGCAAACGTTATTAAATTTACTATTAATTTCAACTTTAAGTTGTACAGGTATATTGTGTTATTTCCATAGATATTATTATTGTCTGATAAAGTTTTATTATTTTTATATCATGACCTAAATTATTCTATTGGTACACATAAGACACTGCGTTATGGCGTATTAACTGTCAAGGTTTATGATAATTACAATACTCTATAGGCAGTTGTGAATTATAATAGTGTTAGGCAAACAACAATTGATAGTAATATATTACAAATAGATAAAAAACTAGACGTCACTTGAATATAAACATTTTTATTGCTCCTGCACATTATAAACTGCAATTACGAGAGATTTACGTATATTAAAAAAGCCACAATAACACTATTTGAAGGCGCTAAGTTATGATGTATATTTGCTTTTAAAATAAATTTCAGGTTGAACTTAAAGCTTGAGTGTTAGACCACTTTATAATAAAGTACGTGTACGTGTGCACTGGATATAAACCATACAATTTTTACTTATTTTCTTGATTGTGGCAACAAGGTAAATTCTACATTGGAGTTGAAAATATAACTCCCTAGAACCAGAAGTGCTCATACTTGGGCAAAGCTTACGAAAAGCGTGCGAAGCCGCCGGAAGCAGCTAGTTTTTCATTATAAAACCTTTAATTTGAAAGAAAAAAGTTTAAGTACTCTACATTGCAACTCAGAGTCTCATTTTATTCAAACGTAATTTTATTTTTAATACAGGTATTTATTCTTTCTTTATCAAATAATCATCACATTCATTTGCACTGAAACAAAGAAAACGATTACGAATTTTATACAAATTACTCATTCCCTCACACTGCTTACAAATAACCCAGGAAAACACATCCACTAACGTCCAGACTTCAACACAAGGGAGTATTTCCATTATGTCGGTGACCGGGTTAGCGATACTGTTGGTTATGTAAGCCTGTGCTGTGTATATCTTCATTACGTAACAGGGCTCTGTATCAGGACCGCATAACTGAGTAATAAGCAGTGAGACACCATTACTATTGACTGATCAACTGGCACTGAAGTTATGGATTATTAATTACCAATCCCTTGATCTTAATTACACAATATCAAACATCTTCATCATCTACATTGTGTATGATACCTTATATACAGTTTAGCACAATTAATATGACACCGATTGATGTTGGTATTAATACAGTATATATTACATTACTAGCTCTTATATACTATCATTTAAGATTCAATAAGAAGCGTTTTATTGGTCACGTATTCATGTATTTCGAATTATTAATCACTCTTTTTAAATATATCCATAAATATTTCATCGAGAAAAATGGACACAATCAAAGTTCTTAATAAGTTAATTTTAATTAGACTATCAACGAATAAGAAATGATATGATTTTTTGAGAAGAAATCCCTTTTTTCTGTTGTAATGCACCACTGGCATGTCACACATAATTTATTTAAAAAAGCAAATACAAATATTTTTAATTGATTTCTGAAACAATTCCAAATATTTAACATATTTTATACTTATTAATTAGGAACGGTTGTGATCTCCGCATGTATAAGGTTTAAAGGAAGAGAATACTGTTGAATGCTAAGATCAGGCACGCGTTCATGCAATCTCAGAGATGCAGACATAAACATAGCATTCGTAATTTGTCTGTTTGTATCTGAGGTCACTCAATATTAAATTACAAAAATATAACGTGTTATGGCAGGGGCACATAGGACCTTATTCTTCTTCAATTTCGAACTCAAGCTTTTAAACCTTGGCATTCAGTTTTTAGTAGTAAGTGATTTCGAAGATAGTGGGTATTGCAGAAGTAATTTCTGAACATACCAGTTTAAGAATAGTTCCTTTCTGACGCATTTGTTAGATTGCAGAGAAATATACGTTTCCTCAGAAGTAACAGCTAATACAATAGTACCAATGCCAAAAGGTCTAATACGTTGGACTATAGGTCTGATTACGAAATAGATCTGATTCTGTCTGTGGCCGTAGCACTTTTTATCAATACTGTCTTAATTGTACTGTATAAACTTTCCGGTTGTGTTCTGGTATGGATACAATATTCTGTTTAATGTGATCTTATTGATCTTAGATCTAAGATCTATTCTGTCCATCCTCGCACTTATGGGGATGGGAGGAATAAGACTTAAAAGGGGATCAGCCTCTCCATAAAAATTGGCTAGACGAGAAATAATCATATTCACATCTGCATAAAACGCTGTTAAAATTATTATTGCCTGTTTTAACAATAATATTTATTTTATTATTGCTTCATTGTCAGTATTGAAATTTGTGCATTAAAGACAAGTCATATTTCAAGTATTTTATTTATTATTCCAAACATGTACTTACTGCAGCAATTACATTTTCCACTTCACGTAGTCTTTGTAGAAAATGGTTTGAAAATCTAACAAATCTATATAGTATTATCTTGCAGATAATAAGGTAAATAGTTTATTTGGAAAAAATAGTTATCGTATTACATGAGTGAAAGTGAATTTATTATGGAGATGTCTAAGCGCTGTCTGACTTGAATCGTGTGTTTGACATGAATGGAGCCAAGGTAACTCAATCGTTCAATTTGTTTTAATAACATATAACGGGATAATATGAAAAGTTTAACTCGGTATAATTAAATGTGGCTTAGTTTGAGCAATGAGGAATTAATAAAATTTAATTTATGAAATAATACAATTAATAAGACTACTTCTCGGTCTACCATTTTACCGAATATGTGCAATATTAATCCATAATCATCATTAAAAATAATTATTTGTAACGTTAACTCAAGTTTGTTATTGGTTCATAGGGGTTATTTATACTGGTTTAAATTCAAAGCAAAATAATGTCTAAAATCACTATGTGTATAAGAATGTCTGACTTTTAGTCACACTTTCAAAGTAAACTTTGCATCCTTACAGTGGTTTTATTACTAACTTCTTTTAAACATACTAGCTGGTATGAACAAAAGCTGATATTATCAGCGGATTTAAGCTTATGAATATTGCGTATATTGTTGTTTATAGGCTTTACTGTTCTATATAGAGCGCGAGAAGCGTGCGAATGAAACAGAGGAGGAGAGCGTTAATGCTTAGTTGCAAGAAAATGCGCGAATAAAATGAATCACAGGAGGAACTCGAAGAGCGATTAACACACACTGTGTGTGTGTGTGTGTGTTGCGTGCGTGCGTGCGTGCGTGTGTGTGTGTGTGTGTGTGTATAATTATATGTATATATATATATATATATATAATGTATATAATATAATTATATGTATACATATATATATAATACATATATATAATTATATGTATACATATATATTTACATTTTTGTAATAATTAATATCCCAGCCAGCTGTAGACAAGGCAATCTTAACAGGTGTACATAAATTACGAATTAAAAAAATCTCGGACTTGCTAATACCGTGTTATTGCTGATATCATAGTTAATATTTTCTTAATTCCTGCCTTAATCTGAAAGTCAGATATTTTTATACTACACTATATGTTTTAATTCATTTAACTACATATAAAGTAAAAATATATGTTACACTTAAATGTGACGTTTGAATTACTACATATTAAGTAATACAAAAATTTTAAAACAACTAAATGTCTGTTATTGAAAAAAATTAAGGTAAGTAAAGTGGAAGTATATTAATATTTTATCATTCTTGTCAAATGTGTTGTGAATACCAGAAAGGATTCAGGAAAACAGGAGTCAGGATCACCCATCGTCAGGTGCGACTGAATAAAATATATCCCATGCAAGTTCCACTTATCTACTCAGATATATCCTCTTGACTCCCAAATGGCTGAAGTTCTAGTGCACTGTTTAATGTTTAAGAGTATCCTTCCTCTTTAGGAAAATACGGTTCTTTGTTATATTATTTTGAATACAGTACTGTATTGTTCCATTTATTTTTATTATGATTTATAAAATAAATATATCCTAGTACTTACTTACTTTTTTAAAAGTAATGCTTACAAACATTAACACATGATCACCATTAAAAATTTATTGATCATCATTAAAATAAGTACAAACTTACTTTTATAACAAAATAAATATTGAAAATATTCAAAAGTATCTGTGAGTAAAATGTGTTGAAGTAAATGTTAAAGGTGTGGGAGTTCAAAAGTTGCTATCGCGGTTTTAAAGCCTTTTTTAGAGGGGGTATAAGGAACACGATTAAAGTTAATGTTACAGTTTATATATTATTATCTGAATAACTTTATCGTATACACTAGATTTATAACGTGTGGGGGAAACTGTACATCTAGCATAACCCTTAAAACTAGTCAAAAAATAACAAGTAAAGGAAGTGTGTAAGAGAGGATACATATTTCAAAAACAAAAAGATATGAACACATATAGTTCCGTGAAAACACGTGTATATGTTGGCCAGAGACTGGCCAAAGTTGGATAATATTGCGGAAACACTTAGACCACTTTGGCTCATATTCAGTAACAATGGCACCTAAAGGTTACCCCATTAAACGTTTAAGGTCTATTAAGCTTCTACGTTTCTAGGAGAGTTGAATTAATTAATAATAGTTAAATATGTAAGAGACTGAAATATTCAATAATCAAACTATTTGTAAATACTTCCTTTATAGTGTTTTGTTTATAACGTAATCTGTACTAGTTGTAATTTTTTATATTTACATACTAACATAATTATCATACTTACTTTTTAACAACGTGTGTAACAAAGTTTGGATAAGATAAGTCTAAAGGAATACACACGTGTACTTCGAATTCGAACTATTTTATCCATAATTGTTTAGGTATATTTCTATGGAGTTAGTTAGAGGTACTTTCTAAGAGAATAATAGCTTCAAACCCAATATATATATATATATATATATATACATATATATATATATATATATATATATGATGCCTTAGCAGCCTTTTCCTTTACAATTCACAGTCCCCAAACTGCAATAATGTTCCTACACCTATGGACGTCTATATGTACATTTATACTAACATTAAAATGAAAAATAAATTTCTGCTTATAAAATGGTAACTATCACGTTTAAATATACATTATAAATCCTTCTCGTACAAAACATATACGGGTAAATCAATCAATATGGGTAAATGAAAACTGCAGTATCAAGTTTGAATCTTTTATTAATTACCGCAAGGAACCAACCAAAAATCCTATCATTTTTAAATATGATAATATAATTTTGTTTCGTTCATTTTATAATCCAATGTCAAGATTGTTACATAAATAATTGAAGACAACAGGGGAAGAACCTTATAAGTCCATTATTTCTCAAAATTACGTTTTTGTGCTTGTTTATACACCTAAATAAGTGTAAATTTTTATGTTATTGTCAAGGGGAAGAACCTGACAAGTCACAAGATATTAATTTTTGAAAAATACCTGTACAGGGGAGAACCTTACATGTCCATGCGTATCAGGGGAAAACCTTATAAGTCCGTTCATAGGTTTCTACCCTGATTCTTTACAGAGCTAAACTGTTAATTCAACTGTCACTGTAGATGAGTAAACCTAACCTTAAAGTGCTTGTTAGTGTTGTTATGTTTTACTAAAGTCGTGTTGTGTGTTTCAAGTTTATTTTATAAAGACAGAATGGAGGGTTTGTGTGTTGAAGATGAGACTAATAGTTATCTAAGTGTACAAAAAGTGAAAAAAGACCTAAACATGGCAGAATGTCGGACGCAAACAAGCTTATGAAGTTACAGCTACATGGAACTGGACACGACTGTAAGTGTAGGAATAAGTGTTTTGAGAAGGTTAGTGATGATGAACGTAAACAAGTAATCAAACGTATGAATAGTTTTAAGTCTCATGATGGAATCAACATTTATTTGTCTAGCTTTATCTCGATTTTTCAATTGGAGCGTAGGAGACCGAGGAAGGATGAAACAGAGGCGGTCTTTAGGGACGTAACAAACAAATTTATAGTTCGTGTTAAGAAAAATGATGAAGTCCTAGACATAACAGTGTGCAAGAAATGATTTCTGTCTATTCATGGCATAGGTTTAGGGAAACTTAATCACCTACTGCAGAAACTTAAAGCTAACCCAGACCCCCCACGAGATGGCAGGGGCCACCATGACAACCGTCCACATAAGACAGACACAGAAACGCTTAATAAGTTACACAACCATAAAAACTCATTCCCAAATCCTAATAGCCACTACAGTTTAAAAAAATTAAACAAAGTATACCTTTCTGAAGAATTAAATTTAAACAAAATGCACGAAATGTTTTTACTAAAGCACCCTGAGGAGGTTACAAACGTTTCTTATGAAACTTACCGTACAGTTCTAAACAGAGATTTCAATATTAGTTTTGGCTACCCTCGTTCAGACACCTGCAGTTACTGCGACGCATTTTTAGCCAAGCAAAAGTGTCTATCTCTAGAAATAGCTAAATTTAATAACGATGAGGCAAAAATAAATTTACTTAAGGACTTGGCAAAAACTGAAGTGGAACATGCAGTTCATTTGCGTAAGCAAAAAGCCTTCTATAACAGAAAAAGGGAAGCAAAAAACTGCACAACAGTCTAACTTTAAAGAAGCAATATGTATGGACTTCAGCAAAAACTTTGCTTGCTCCAACATCCAGACAAATGATGTTTATTATAAACGTCAATTGCCCCTGTATATTTTTAACATTCATGTGTTGTCAGATAGCTCAATTTACATGTACATGTACCCTGAGACTGTAGCTAAAAAGGGGACGAAGTGTGTTCTTTTTTGTTCAATTTTGTGACAAACCGACTCAGCCCTTCCATTTTGGAACTGGAAATATTTTGTGACTCAAGTGGAGGCCAAAATAAAAATACGACGGTCATTAGATTGTGCCACCACTTAGTGCATACACAGAAAAGAAAAGTGTCAATGATATTTCCCATTAGAGGGCACTCCTACTTAGAGTGCGATAAAAACACCGCTCTAATAAACAACAAAGCCAGGTGTGAAATCCCCGAAGATTGGTTTGATGTTTTCCGTGATGCACGTAAACGGCCATCACCTTTTGAAGTGATCGAAGTAACGCAAGATATGGTGAGGTCATGGACTGAACACTTTACTTCTAGATATGAGAGTAGCAAACTAGCTTTTCAGACAAGACCCATTAGGGAGTTAAAAGTTAAAAGAGAACACTCTGTACTAATATCGTATAGGGAGTCCTACCACGGTCACTGGGTGCAACACACTTCGTCCCCTTTTTAGCTACAGTCTCAAGGTACATGTACATGTAACTTGAGCTATCTGACAACACATGAATGTTAAAAATATACAGGGGCTCCTGTACTTCCACGCCAAAAAATACAAAAACCAAAAAAAACAAAATTGGAAAACAGCTGAAGAGAAGAATAAAGAAGAAGAGGACTCAGCAAAGTCTAGAATTTTACCAAAAGAACATTTCCAAGGGAAAACTTTGTACGAAGGATAGTTTCTGCTCCCGAGACTAGCATTTGAAGGTAAGAAGAGAACTTTTATTATTTTACAGATCAAATTTAACTTGCGTAAGGAATACCTTAGCCTAACAACTAGCTTAATTTTCACCTATCTCACTCAGTTTTTATCAACCTACATTACCTGGGCCTACTGTAACTAATGTAATTGCGTTTTCATCAGGTACTTTGCCTCTCCCAAAACCCAAATTTGATGACCTCCAAGCACTGAAGATTGTTTTTGGACCAGACACACAGGCATACTACAGTAGTTTAAAACACAAGTGAAGTACTGTATGTAGAAAACCCCTTTGTATAATCTAGACCTAGTGTAATTAAAGTTTACTTTTCACTTACATTCGCTCTTTTATTGTAGAGTACCTTATATCAAGAATTGTTCAGGGGAAAAACCTTACAAGTCCCTGGACAACTGCGTGTAACCTAGGAAAAACTTAAGTTTCTTACTAAGTGCTTAATGAAAAAGGTTTATATATATATATATATATATATATCAACATAAAAGTACTCAAAAATACCAAGAAAAAAAGAAAAAAATATTAGACCTTTTTTCACTTAGTTTAGTATTAAGCTGCATTAGGTTAAAACAGTAAAACAACTCTCCTGAAAAGTTTGGTAATTGTGACTTGAAAGGTTCTTCCCCTGTGGTCTTCAATTAATGTTAATTATATAGTTGATACAATTCTGGGGAATGTTATAATTCGAATCATGGAAAGCTTAGCATGATTCCATAAATTTAATTAGAGCAGGCTATATTAATTTTATTTTCAAAAATTATTTAACAGGGAGATTTTCCATAATTTACAAATAGTCTACCAAAGAGTGAGAACTAGATTTTAGAATAATTTTTAAGATTTTATTTTAAGAACTGCAATTTTTTTATTATTTGTGTAATTTTGCGGCTATTCACCGACATATTTAAGTAAACAACACTTCCCCAAGAGCTATTAATATTAGCTAAATATGCTAACTTGAGGCACCAAGACTAAACTGCTGCGGTTAACAGTAGCAAGGCGCTTTGAATACTGGAAGTGTATCCATATACACGTGATACATAGAGTCTCATCACGTAGGCAATGTTAGTTGGCTTATTACTTCAAACAGTATTGTTTTAATACCTTTAAAGAAAGGGTAAACAAAAACGAACACTTATTGTGACCTATTCAGCTTTATATTATATATGTAAGATTACGTGTTCGTTACTGAAATATAAACATAAATAATTTAAAGTTAGGAATCTCTCAGTGAAATTTAAAAAAAAAATTGTCTTCTGTCTGCCTGTCCATACGATATATCGAACTGTACCGAGAATGAACTGATCAGTAGATTGTTATTCTGCATGAAGAACTCTATTTCTAAACACATAACATCAAGTTTGATAATGGTGCATGTCAATCCATGGGATTTGACTGAACGTCAACATTCGTCTTATGGGAAACCATGCTTGCAGAAAGAACTGGTTTGTAAAAAACTGAATAGAACCATATGACATGTCAACACGTGAGGAAGTAAAACAGTTAATGAGGTAACTCCGTTGTATTGTTTTATTTAGATGTAGACAAGATGAAATTGTTTTTAATAGCGCATGTCCAACCATGGAATTTGACTGAGTGTTAATAAAGCCTACACAAATCAACGAGATATCTTTGGAATTAATTGAACAATAAACTTGAAATCTTGTACATTTTGGTATCACTCGGGAAGCAAAATTACTCTACTGCTGTCTCTTTTCCACTGAATATCACAAAAAAGAATTGAGTTATGGGCTTAAAATTTTGCATGTTCGTCTATGGGATTTGGCTGACCGATTGTGCCGCATATCTACCCGTAAGACACCTCGAGAAAAATTTCATCAATAGATTTAAATCTTTGTTTGAAACTTAATTTCCAAATAGACTAGAAAGGTTCATATTCATCCCATAAGGATTTGGTTGGTCGTCAATGAAGCTTATATATCACTCAATACACTGGTAAAATGTTCCTTCAGTCTGCCTGGGGGCTGTATAAAATTCTGTTATGGCTGATTAGCTTGTGTCTGTAGAATATCTCAAGAATGAAATGAGCTATAAATCTTATGAACTAAAGATTTGTCATGCAACTGCAGTGAAGCCTTTACGTGACATGTGATCTGGGGTATTCCTGTAATTGTATACCTGTCATAAGAAGTATATTACAAGCAATTTCAAAACGCAACAAAAATATTCTTAAAAATACATAAGAGCGAACATATCTTCATTTTATAAAAAACAGAAGATTATAATAAACCAAGCACTAGGGGTAATACGTTTATAAACAATAAAATAACTCATATAAACACAATTTCACTATGTTAGCTGAGAACTTTTCAGATAAAAGTTTGAGAGTCGGTAAGGGCGTCGTATAACTTAACAACTTCTTTTCTAATAAGAGGGGTTTAAGAGGCGAATATTGTTACTGTTATTATAAAAGCAGTGTTATTTTAAAGTACTATAACAAATAACGCTGAAAAACAAAAAGTAGAAAAATTTACAACTATGAGACAATTTCTCATATACATGTCTCAAAATGCAAAGAAAACAGGTCATAGAAACTAAAAACAGTTTTAAAACTATAACAAATAACAAAAAATATAGAAAATATTATTCATAAACAAGTTTTGAAGCAATTACTTGTAAATAATTACCAACTACGTAACCATTAGTAATGAATTTAAAAAATAAAAGGTATTTAAAATCCTACAGAAGTATATTTAAGTCATAGGGAAATATTTAAAATTCTGTAATGTCACAAAACAATTGTCGCAGGCATCCCCCCCTTTAAGAACAGGAGTAAAAGTGAAGGCTAAGAGAAAAAAGAAATCATGATAGCAATAAATAATTCTTCATGTGTTAACTGTACAATATTTGCAATACGTCTAGTTAGAGTAGGCTTTATTTTATTATTTAGAATAAGTCTCCTTCCAATCATTTAGAATATTTCAGAGTATTCCAGTAGAAAATCAAATAATTTTGATGTACCTGGTTCTATAGTCTGATGTAACAGTCTCATTGGTGGACTCATCGCTTGGTTCCGTCTGTCTGTTTACCCGTCCAGGATAGCGTCCCATGGACGCCCGAGCGGAAGGTATACAGTTTTGAGTATAACATGGTCCGAGAGCGATAACTCGACAAAGTAAAACCCTTTGTTTACCCGTTGGCAGTCTTCCGGAGTTGCTTTTTAAGTCCTCTCGATCACTTCTCGTTAATGTGCGATAGACCGATGAATCCCTCCAAACTTGTGTCCCACCTCGGTGCCAGTGACTGTTACAGTGACGTGAGAGAGGTCGTAAGTAGCCTGTCCTTCCATATACACCGGTTGACCCCCTGGAGACTCTGAACGAGTTGGAGGTGAGTAAGCCAGACACAAAGCTAGAACTACGTCGGTGAGTTGGCATAATCCCATAACCCTTTGATTCCAACCCTCAATAGTAAACCTATTTAACGATGTTTTTAAAATTTTATTCTTAACCAGTTTCTATCACCATGATACAATAACCATGGTCCCTTTATAATAAAGAAAAAAATATAATTAAAAACAGGGAACTAATAAGAAAAATACAAAAGTAATATTCCATTCAACTTCCTAGATTATTCTGGAAAACATTAGTGTTGAATCCATCCTAATTACACAGCGAATATTAACAGTACTACTAAGCGGCATTGAAAATTAACTGTTTCCCCAGCCAACTCTATTACACCTTTTTCCAGGTGGTAACCATTTTTCATAACTACTGTATAGTGTGTAAGGAATATAATGAGGTTATTTGCGTAATTTTACTATTTATACACATTTCTACTCAAATCAGAAAGGTGCTTCACATTGCAGGATGTAATTCACAAAGAAGTATAAGTTAACTTCTTTACGTACAACAATGGTAACGGTAATTGTAATAGTTCAAAACTTGGTGTACGAATAAAACAATTATATTCAAAGAAAGTTAACAAATACCTTCTTAACTCCCCGGAAAACTTATTTTGTTACTTGTATGCTAATAAAATATTGGGCTGAGTGAAAACAGCCGCAAAACCCCAGATGTGAAAAGTTGTAGCTGCGCCGGATATTCCCAACTTTTATTATCTCATGAAATATGCATTAAGCCAATTCCTTACATTTTTCCTGATCAACGTTTCCCTGAGATAATAAAATTTTGTATTATCTAACCAAGATTAACTAAAAAGTGCAAAGTATTTATGAAATTAACTCATTATATTACATAAAAAAACTATACTCAAGACTGCAGTTGCTAGAGTGTATGTCATTCTGGCTGAACTATTTATGAACACTAATTTTTAGTACAACTGATACACAGCATTTATACGATACGTGTATACAGGGAGTTCACGAAAGGGTGTAACAACTTCTGTGGGAGGTAGTATTCATCATTTCAAGCAAGAAATGTCCTATAAAATATATAGGTCGAGAAATGTGTCTTTTAGCCGCTAGACACCATTTTGAAATGTTAAAAAAATAATATATATCTAGAACTATTTAAGCTAAGGAATCCCAAACTTGGCACGTAGGTTTAAATAAATGAGAAAAAATTGTGTTATCAATGTAACCAATAAATTAACAAAATGTCGTCTGTTTAAAATATTTAATATCAAATAACAGTTAAAAACCCATATAGTTATGAAAGGATTACTAGAAATAAAAATATTTTACTAATCTCATTACAATTCCAACAGTACTTGTTTTAACGAAATCCGTCAGTACATAAACGAACACAGCCACTTTTAAGGTAAGCTTGCATAAGCCGTTAGCAACTTAACATTTCGTCACATATAACATCAGCTATGTATTACATAAAGTTTAAAAGATACCAACTGTTTTTTTAATTTTTATAACAATTCCAACGGTACATTTCTAACAAAATTCGATCTCGACAACTTTAAAGATACACTTATACAAGCCAAGGGTGCCAAACATGTCACAGTTCAGAGTTATCAGTTGTTTGTTGCTCCTGGCTTGTGCAAGCGTACGTTTAAAGTGGTCGTGCTCGCTTACGCGTTGACGGATTTTATTGAAATGAGTACCGATGGAGTTGTTATAAAGTTTTCTCAAATAGTTTGTATCTAGTACATTTTTATAACTAAGTTATACGTTTTTTTTTGTTATTTGACTTTACATATTTACAACAGACTCTATCCTATCACCCACAGAAGTTTGTGACACCTTTTGAGAATACTATGTATGTAGTAAATTGAAGTTGAATCGTGTCGTACGATAGGGCTGCTGCATCTTATACTAAAGATAATTTACTCTTTTTTGGATCGCAAAAACATATGGAAATATTAATTACTTAAAACAATTATGTTTTACGAGTAATAATATAATATTGTAACTTGGTGTTGAAATAAAATGATCTAAAAAATCACTCTTTTATAGGTCTAAAAAATATCTTATAAAGTAGGTTTTGTTGTGACTAAAAACTGAAACTCAAGAACTGTTTCGTGCAAATGTTACAAATCGAACACTTTTTCATTCCCTAACTTATAATTGTAGTGTACTTAATAAATGTGAGAACTCTTTGATCACCATGTGCTTAGTTTGGATAATTACTGCTTATATACAAGGATTGGTTGGACTCACGGACGTTTTCCACTTTAGCGTGCGTGACTGTGATCGTCTTCACTTTGGCTTTCTTCACCTCGCTTGATGACTGAGTGGCTGTAAAGTATGGACTGAATAAATAATAAGGGGTGAATAATAGACACGATGAATTTATTGCCATAGGTTCTCGTAAATGTATGGTATGGTCTCATGCACGCTCACTAACGAACAGGTTATCAAAAGAATTTGAATAATTGTATACTACATTTTAAGCGATATTGTTCTAAGCTTGAAGCTGTCGAATAAATTATATTCTGATTCTGGGGAGATGGACATACCCTTCTCCACCGTGTTATTTATCTTTCACAAATACTGTCAAAAATGGAATATTACATCTATTCGGGGAGTATAAAAGGAACGTCTCGAAATTTTTACTAAATGATAACAATATTTTAATTAACAAACCAAACCACTGTAAAAATATATCGCAAACAATTCAAAATTATAAAGTGTTGTGGCAATTTGTATGCATTTTTAAGTAGTAGATGTTCAAAGTGTAGGGGCTGTGGCAGGATTGTTTTGCAGAAGTAAAAGTAGCAAGGGTTTTAGAGCTAAGGCTCATGAGAAAACACAGACACAGACTCTCCATTAAAGGCAACCTATTTTTATAAATTTTATAAATAGCGTAAAGCGTTATACTTAGTCACAATCAAAAACATTCCTAAGCATTCAGTTTATTCCTGTTTTCTCTATAACCCTCTTTATCTTCTTGAAATCCTTCTCTTTTTAAAACCCTTCTTTGAGTTCTGCCGTAAAGGATCTTAACTTAGCTCTGGGTTAGATAAGGTTTTTCAAACTAGAGTTATCAGATAAAAAACACGTTCACGTATTAGCCCAACCTAAATATTAAAATAACTCAGACTATACTAACCAACATATTTGTGTAGTTCTGGATGTGATTCCCAGTCGATGTCGGCGTACCACATTTTTGAAACAAATATTTCTCACATTTATTATAGTTAATGTTATACATAAATGTAATATGATATAAAATAGTAATACTAATTGAAAAGTGTGATACTTAAAAATGTAAAAAAATGTCTAAATAGAATCATTAATAATAGAGAGCAAATAGAATAGAAGAGCGAAAATGAAAAATACCAAAATAAACTTAGTGATTAATACCAACTTGTAATTGAACTACTACATGTTTTTTCTATATACAATTAAAGCCCCGCTATGATACCACCGGTGATAAAGCATGAATAATTATATTTGAATATTCCTGTTTGTAGAACAAAAAGTATTGTTTCCCAGTTAGACAAGTATTTGAAGGACGTTGCTGGTTTGATTTCATCAAACCAAACATTTGGATATTTTTGTTATTCATACCGGTACTTTTTATTCGTTTGCAATAAAAATTACCTCATTTTGATCCTTTCTCTATGTTATTTTGTTGTATATATGCAATCATAAAATTAAACCTCTTTGTGTAATCAACTAGGCAGGGAAACTCATAAAAGTGGTTTGATTAACGACTTCTTTGTTGTGCTCTGTTGACCAGAGTTTTATAGAGCCGAGTGGAAACACCACAGTTCACATTCACTATGGGGGCAACATCGTCCTATCACTGATATACAATATTTTGTTATGTGAATATCAATGGCTTTAGAAACGCAGCAAACATTTCTCATGAATAAGGTAGAGAGTGAGCATTCTAAACCTTTTGTGTTGTAAGGTCTTCTTTGATTTTATACGTTTTAACCAGTTCACGGATACGCTCGACATATTTATAATATATTTGATCACAGTTCATTTAGGGAATGTTTTATAAAATATAAGAATGTTTAGATCCGACATTTCGTTTCTAAAAAGGATTAAAAATGACTTCATTATTTATCCAATATATCCAAATTTCGTTACAAGGTCTCTTTATTACAGTTCTACTTACATGACTAGACTAATGTAAAAGAAATGATTAGACGTACAATACTTATTCCACCTAAAATTCAATAAAATGCGACTCTGGAGGCAGAGCCCTAACTAAGTTATAAGCAATAATTCAAATGACCGACATTAATTTTTCACAGCACCTAAATTCGGATATCTTATTCTGCAACCTAGGACGTATTGTGGGCCAAGATTGATTCAACACGTTTGGAGCCAAAGGGGCAGCACTATTAGTCAAAACTGATATATACAGCTTGGTTATTGGCACTTTGTTAGTATTATTTTTACCAAATTGAAAAAGTGATATTGCAGAACAGATTTTGATTGTGCGGGGGGGGGGGGTAGTAGGAGGAGGTGTGAAACCCAAGGATGTATGCAGTGAATACAACAATGTGGTCTGAGCTTCCTATTTCTCAACGGATCTTACCCAATGTACATAATGAACACGATAATGACCAATAAGGGATGTTAGGTGGAGGTGGGGGCGGGGAGTTGGCAGATCCCTAGGCTGAAAGCCATTACGAACATATAGATACAAGAGAAGGAGGTGTCCGGTTTTTAACATTTTTTTATTCCGCTTTTTTCATTCACAGGTCTTACCTTTAATTAAATAGAACACTGATCATAAATTGTTTTGTTATCTAAGTGTATTACTGTTGTATGCACTGAAACAAACATGTTTCTATCCATAGCAAAAACTTTTAATCTCTTTCACTTTGTCTCTTTTGAAAAGAACATTGATTTTAAAATTTACAAATATAACGGTGTAGAAATATTTGTTTTGAAATATATATTTTGCACTGGAAACACTATAAAAAGGCATGTCGCTCTTGAATATTCAGAAAGTGTTTTCCTTGCCTATGAAACACTTTCTAATGATGTCTCTGTTACATACCAAGTGTAACAGAGTTCACTTGCATAGTTCAATTGCAGTTCACACGTATAAATTTAAAACGAGAAATAAACTTATTTCTGTTTTTTAATAGAAGGCTCCTCTTTAGTCAGTGAAGCAGCATTTCAGACACAAGTATTTGTCAAGGACTATTAAACACAATTTTAAACATTATAACTGCTAGAAATTAAAATACAGTGTAACGTATTTAAGAGTATAAATACCAAATTAATAAAAGTAACTGTTTATTTTGTTATAACTCCTTATAAAAATAACATTTCATTTAACTAAACTTAGCGAAAATACATGCAAAGTCATTAGTTATACATTTCATAAGCCGAGATAATTACTAAAAATAAGCAATAAACTTGAAATCTGCAAAATATATTTGTTTATACATATTGTTTATATAATTGGTTTACAACTGAAAATAGAACAATATATTGGTCGAATTCAGGATATTTATTCAATTAACTTAATTGATTACGGTTGACAGTACGAACTAAGGTCAATAGTGGATCGAACAACCACAATTAGTCTGTAGTTTGATGGAACTTCTGTTAGTGTTAATACAATGCTAGCTCAGCATCGTTCTCGGAAAATAATGGCCAGTTTAATTACAGTATGCTTTTCACTATGTATCGAAAGTCTTTTGTAACATGTGTATTCAAATCAGAATGTAAATAAAGGTTAAAAGTAATTATGAACTGTAGGTTTGACTTCTTTTTATACTTGTTATAAGTATTTAATATAAAACGTTTTGTGAATAAAGTGTATTTAAAAGTATATTATTTTAAAACTTCATTGTTTCACATTGTCAGCAAGTGGCCATTAGCCATCATGAGGTAATCCGAAATAATATTTTTAGTGTTATATTTTAATTAAAACAACGGCCATCCAAGTAAATTAAAAGCATAAATATGTTAATTGTGATTTATTTAAAATACCATTATCGAACTTTAATCTTTACAATAGGTTTTGATTAATATTGATCATTTTGGTTAATACGCAATGAACTTGAAGAACTAAAATGCTTATTTTTTTATTTTCTGCTCAATCTAATAATGTTAGTCAGTGTTAAATAATTTTTAAAACTCTTTCACTTTGTGTCTTTTAAAAAGAAACATTGATTTTATAGTTTTATAAAACATAACGGTGTAGGAATATTTTTTTTAAACATATATTTTACATTAGAAACACTCAAAAAGGCATATCGCTTTTGAACATAAAGCCTCTGGCTTCCTATGCTGCAAAGTCCTTACAAGGATCTGATGCTGAGACTCATTCTTTTCATTCAGCTTTTTCATATCTAAAGTTCTGAAATATTATTTGACAGAGCCTGTTAAATATAATCATCGTTCTGTGTAAACATTGCTTTATGACAGCACAACAATATTTTTTAATAACTTAACCACTATTTTCAATTGTTAACATTAATAGTGTGAAAGCATAGAGTAAGCTTGATAGCGACAACACTTTTTACTTCAACCTCTGATGAATCTATATATTCTTGATCTGGAAACAAGGCAAAATAAACTAAGGAACAAAAATTAATAATACCGAATTAAATTTTAATGACCATAAAATAAACACTTTTTGATATTCGCTACAAGGCAAACTCAATATCGGAAATATAATTTACTCGAACCAGAAGTTTCTCTTACACGTGCAAACCCTACGAAATTAAGTTGCGAAGCCGCGGGTAACTGTTAGTAGACTATCAAACACTTAGTTTTGACAAGTATTATACACTTATACAACATGTTTATAACAGCATTATAAAGTATTTTGAGTAATAAAACTGTATTATGTTAAGAACTAAATTTTTAACGATGCAATTGTGAAAATATAATTCATTTTTTAGCCATGAACTATTCACGAAATTTACTATATCTGTTTTGTTAAATTTCTGGTAACTATATATAAAATTATGTAATTATTATTGTAGAGTTTTTATTATGTAAAACCGATACATATATGTTACTTCTAAACATATAATTAAATATGTCATCTCTGTGATTTTGTCAAAGGTAGAATTATAAAAATATAACATATTTTGCCCTGTCTAGGGACATAATGCAAATGCATATTTATCTTTGCAGCTTAACTCAGATGGTTTATGAGGGGATTCTAACAGAGCTATGTAAATAGAAATGTTCAACCACGGAATAATTCCAGTCAGGAACTTACCCTGTGATTTCCAACCACCCCCTGTGAGACCTATGCTAATGAACAGGCTACCTTAAGCCAATTACAAGAAAATACAAATAAACTGAAAACATCTTTCATGGATCTATCTTTACAATGTTTTGTACTTATATTCCATTGGTAAGTTTTTTAGTAGTGTGTCTTCAGATTATTTAAAAAAAATACAAAATAAAATCGAGAAATTGACAATCTATGAGCACTTAATATTTACTCCCTTTATTCGTGTATAAAAAATAAAGAGCCTCTTAATTTTACTCCTAATTAAAACTGAAAATAGCGAAACACAAATGTCAATCTTCCTAATTCGGTGTAATTATCATTGTGTATAAAATACTAGCACAGACCAGAGGTAATAAATATACATACAAATGTTTCATTGCAAGTACGATCCCCTTTGATAAAGATAAAGGTCCTTAATATTTGCACTTTTAGTGGGGTTGAGCTATGGAAATGATGTAAACCCGACACATTTATTTAGGTATCTTTGTACTAAATCTAATCTTTGTCATTGAGTCTCAGTATACCGTTGTATCACAATGTTTTACAGCGTCTTCAATATTGCATTGATATTATAAATGATACTTATACTGGAGTAAATCAAACACTTTTCTGACTACTCCTGAGAAGGCGATGAGGGATACGAAGGGATATAAGTTTATATATTTAAAGTTTCGCAACTTACAAATACTTCCATCCACACCACTCATGTACACTGTAACATCTTAAAAACTACTCAACGAAGTAAAAATGACTTTATATTGTTTAATAAGAGTTTTTCTTTTTAGAGAAAACTTGATGTAATTGTTGGTATCTGTGGGTATTCATAGGAATAACATTAAAGATGTTTAATTATACCATTTTTCTTGTATACCTAAGTATTTACGGTTGCGGTCAGTACAACTATATCGGTAAATAATAACTAATACATCAGTTTATATTGATAGTAACTAATAACTAGCTCTTGATTGCTTCTGTTCGATAATTTTATAACTAAAAGATTATAACATTTAATAAAATTATAGTAAAACAGCAAACGCCAACTAATTTGTCGTGTTAATGTACCGTATAATGTATGCAACGCTTGTAGACTAATGAGTTGTTCGCTGCTGCACTGGTTCGTTAGTTGTCTGTGATATTAGTTTTTGCTACGTAATGGCTTGTATGTGTAATGAGTAGTTGGGGTGTTTCTACATTGTATTTTTATCACAGGTCAAAATTATTTAGCACCTATTGTACATTGCAGGATGAAACGAGATATGATACGATTATGGGCTTACACGATAAATAAGCCAGCTGTGAATTTTGTCGATTGATAGACAACATGAAAGAAAAATTAAGATATAACTTTTTCAACTTATAGTAGACATGTAGAATTTACCATACAAACAATATTACAATGTGTTATTTTAGAAACATCTTAAAACATGTCGAACTTTTTCAAGCTTAATAAATTTAAACAATGAAATTTCTTAATTGGCTAAGAGTTAGCGAAGATTTTACCACTCGAGAGGCTAGACATATTTAATTCATATCTGTCCGTCTCTCTCTATCTCTCTCTGTCCATATTTCGAGAGCAAACTTAATTATACACTTAAAATTGTGCTTGAGCTTCTAAATTTTTATATGAGGACCTCGACTTCAATGATGGGGCATATTACTCCATGAGTGAGCATCAGCGAACTTTCATTACATGTATTTTATGTGTAACCTGAATGGAAACAAGAAGATCGTGGAATAAGTAAGCTGCTGATCGGCACCACTCCTCCTTTGTCTGCAGGAGAATGTAAGATTTTATTTTCCGTTTTCAGTTTGTTTGCCTGTCTGGCACGAGATACCTCAAGAATGAAATCAACTATAGACGTGTTAATGTGCATACAACTTCTGTGAAGCGTTACACGACATTGTGGTGTAGCGTTGTGGTCCTACATTGTTTTATTTAATAATAAATCATGAAGGGACTCAGTAGCAATAAATATTTACTCAGTATACTTTTTTACTCTTTATTATACATGCATGAAGGAAAATCAAAGGCCTAGATGACTCCTTGAATTATCATGACTCCTGTAACTGTAGAAACTGGAACTAGCACACGGAGAGTCAATCCTAAAATCAAGGTATCGAATATTGAGTTTATGGTTTTGGTTAAGTGTTATTTTAGAACTGATAAAATCTTTGAATAGTCAATCATATTCCTCCTTGCGGCTTTACTCGCGTGCGTTACTAGAAACTAGAAATTTTATGAATATATGTTTCAAATTTCATTATATTATATTTTGATTCACTAAAATGTAGTATTTATAACTTTAGAGACAAGAAAAGGTTGAGTTCTGAAATAAAAAAATCCAACTAATATGAGTTACTATAAAGTAAAATGAAATTAAAATGTCTTGGTATTTAGCCCTCTAGATTCAGAGATTTTATTACTGACTTTTCAATCCAAACTCAGAAACATTTATTAACCTCAATGCTAACCTGTTATTCAAAGGGGACAATGGCGATGTTGTTGGAGATCATGAGGAGGTATGGTCGCCATACGTCCTGAATTACATTTATTAGGATTTATCGCAACGAACATCGTGTACCTCTTAGGGGTTAAAATTATCCTCATGTGGCCTAGTATGGTGACAATAAGTCCAGAATGTTTGTGTTTATTACTGTAAACTAATATCAATTGAGCTTAGAGTTATAATGATGCTTTGGTAAGTGTCCTAAAAAAGTTTTCGTTTAATGGGCATCAGCACGTTCTCCAGGGGTTTTTCTAACGACTGCTCCACTTCAAATTTTGATGTGATTTCTGTCCCATCCTCAGGATACTTTACAACAACTTTCTGTCTATTGAAAGTTGAAGTTCTTGTTGGAGGAGTTCTAACTGATACAGGAAAACGAAATTTTAAATAGTGTAAACTTTGAAAACTACTATGATTAATAACCAAAAAAGATAATTTGGAACTTCTTATGTGTATTTCCCAATCGTAAATAATACCTAATTAATGATGAAGGATATTTTTGAGTCAATGATGCTACGGATCTAGAGCAATGCCTTTGCATATAATATTAATTAGCGTACAATATATAATCTTATGGATATTTTGGAAAAAACAAGTCCGTCATAATTCGGAAGTATTACAACATCGTTAATATAACGGTTATATATACGCGGTGCGAGTAGCGGCCGATAGCCGTTAGATCATCAGTAAAGTACACTTACTTACTGCTGAGCTTTAATGAACTAATCATTACTGGCGTTATTGTCATTTTAATGATTACTCATTTATCAATTGGATTCCGTTCAGAATTTGAAGGTTATTATGGTTATACGAGTATGTTAGCAGTAGCTAGCCGAGGCCCTCACTTATACAACTGACCTTAATCAGTACTTACACACATAATGCTAAGACGGTTTGCATGAAAAATATAACAAAAAATATTGTTTAGTTACATTAGTATTAACAGTTTTGTGTATTGGAGCATGTCATATTTAAAATAGTTCAGACGGTTTGCATCTCTTTAGTAATGGAAGGTTTTATTATGATTTTAAATAATACAAAATACGAAAGGATTAATTCAACTACTCTTGTTATTTTAATTTTCAACATAAGTGTCAGGAAAAAACCATCTGATGTAATCATGGCAAGTTGATGAAGTCTGTGATACAGAGATCATGTGATTGAGCATGGACGATGTTAAAAGGACGGAGACTGATAGATAGATCGTTGCTAATAACAGTCAGCCTTCACTTCAATCAGCATTTAGTCAATAAGGCTGACGAATCGAACTGTAGGGCAATTGTAAACGTAGCGATGGGACAGTCAGCCTTCCACTTCAATCAGCATTTAGTCAATAAGGCTGACGAATCGAAACTGTAGGGCAAATGTTAAACGTTAGCGATGGTCAGTCAGCCTTCACTTCAGATCAGCAATTTAGTCAATAAGGCTGACGAATCGAACTGTAGGGTAATGTAAACGTAGCGATGGGATAACATATTCAAGGTAGCAACATGAATTGCTACGCATAGTAAATGAGTGGGATGAAATACATTTCATTGCAGTAGGTATTTATGGTTATACTTAAATAAGTGGCCCTTCAATAACAGTAACATTAAATTCTACTTCGTTATTAAAAACCTTAAATGAAAAAATAGATATTGTGTAATTTTATTTGTTCAGTATAAGTACAGATATTCTACATGACAAAGATCTGTCATAATATACGACATACGAGTAAAACAAACCGATTGTAGTCACAGTTAAGAGACATAATGGATATATGTCGTTGTGGTTATAACCGACTTCTCGACTGTGAGATGACGTTCATTTATCACGGATTCCACACACCAAGGATATGGTGTTATTTATCATCACGTACGACTTACAACATAACCGATTGTTACTCGTGGTTAATGAGCTTGTTTGTTTTATTAAGTGCATTTTTTAAGTTCGTGAGGTTGACACACAGCATGGTAGTTGTGATTCCTGACTTGACGGGTGTCACAAACGCTTCTGGTATGATTTGTTTCTTTTAACCTAGTTTGTAATTATGTGTTAGGTTAGTTTATTTACCCAAAGGAAGATATCAGAATGCAGATCTCGAAACGTAGTGTTAAACTGATCTTTTGTATTACATTTGAACGATGGCAAATGTCCCGAAAAACCTGGTTTCCTTCAACATTCCTTTCACATCTTTTTTTAATGTATGAGATCAAAATTTCATAAAAGATTACTTATAAAATACAAAAGTTTAAATAAATATTATTTTTTTTACTGATGAAAAATAATAATAAATATAATGACTGTACTCTACTTTTGATTGAAGTGGATTAAATCAGAGTAAGTAGTAAAACGCATATTTATTTCGTTATTTATCGTCTGTTATATCGTTTTGTTATTTATGATATGATATATTAATTTATTAATAATATTTAAACACAGTTACAATATTAATTTTAACAAAATGGTGAGAGATATGTAGTCTAAACACAGACGATGGCAGCCACAGTTTATCTAAGCAAACAATAGACGCCCAGTGTGAAGGTTTTACTCGTACGAAACAATGTCCTACCAGATGTTCCCACAACTACAACAACTCTCAATATTAATTATAAACATCTCTTGTATTCTTACTCGTCAGGTTTTGGGGATAAGAATGTTCTTTATAATATACTAATAATACTACCCAGTATAATTTGAATTTTAATTTAATTTTACATATTAATTTTAAATTAACATCGTTAAATGTTATTATGTTATTACCAAATAAACATATTTCGATATCATTCTTAAACATATATTTTATGTTATTGAAATTTTTTTCAATATGTAACTATAATGGGATAGTTTATTGTAATCAAATGGGAAGGTGAATTAATGCAATTAAAAATTTTATGCATGAGGAGGATTAAGTTTGTAATTTTATAAAAATGTGATTCCATTTCATACATACGTTTTATTATTCTTTCGTTTACAGCCTAGATATAAATAAAGACACGAATGCCACGATTAATTAAAATGTTTACCCTTCCATATCTATAATATTTATAAGTATAAAACAGAAATTCTTGAGATAGGTTTTATAATGAAACATGACTCATGGATCTTTTTAAATTTATTCGTTCGTTGTTTCCCCATAAAATATTGTAACTTAAACCCTTCTTTTCATGTCAATATAAGTATATTAAATTATCAGTTAATAAGTTTAATAAACTTATTCAATTGTTATTCACTTATTTCACTTGATGTTTCAACACGTGTTACTTAACTAGGTATAACATACAAGTTAAAAAATTATATTCTTTAAAGGATAAATACTTAAAGATGAACATAACCAGTAAAAACAAATGTTGAAGGTAAAATGTTCAAAAATAATATTATCTACAGCATTAGGGTGAAATATAGTTTGGGATTACGTGTTATAACTTTTACTCTAAAGAGTAATTGAGACTTGCTGAATAGTGGAGAGTAGTGGGCAAGAAAACCGTTTGTTAGAAACCCAACAATGTTCAAAACCAAACAGCTGTTAGTAGCAAAACAGCTTTATGAAAATTCAAATATTTTAAAAAACAAACTATGTACCCATTGTTTTGGAAACTTTGAGCCACAACATACATTTTGTTCCTCTTTGTAAGTTTTTGTAATAAAAAAATAAGAACCGTTTAACGGTTTTAAAAAATATGCTGAAATATTTACATTATACACAAAGATTAAATTTGCTAAAAGCTGTTGTACTAATGCACCCCCTTCTGAGATTTTCTTAAACGGAATACACTATATAGAGAAAACTTGTTTTCTTTAGTTATCATAGCTTTATGATAAAATATGATATCACTGGATTTACCTTAATATTAAATAAATATTTTGTATTTTAGAAATATTTTATTAAACTTGTAGATAAAAACTTAATATTTAATTAAATTTAATTCAAACCATAGCCATTTTGGAATCAGACATCTGCAGTGGGTTAATATGTTGTATAATTGTGTAACTCACTATGGTAAAGAACTTTTGTTGGAGTTTCATCAATTTATCTGAACTCGTTCAGGATGTAATATTTTTTTACAAAAACAAACTTAGCTTCAAAACTAAGTTGAATAGAATACTTGTTATGTAATGTGTTATTTTTTCATGATTTTATATATGACAAGAATAATTTTAATTTTAATAAAGTACTGGATCCCGCCGGAACTCGATCTTTTCATTTTTAGGTCGCGTGAGCGGTGATACCTCTACACCATAGAGCCCCTAACGTTTTAATATAAATATATACAAATCTATATATATTTATTTTATTTTATTTAAAAGCTTGGCCATATGTATGATTTTATTCGCGTTTTCCACAAATCCACGTTGTCTCTCCATGAAGATGCAAGAAGAATATTGCATAGAAGTAAACGTTTTTCTATTGTAAGACCGGAATATTTTTCCTGATTTTGTATACGATTTTCCAAAACGACTCATGAGGATCCTGTGGGGAAGCATATACAGTAACAGAAAAACGTTTCCAACTACATTAGAGACTTTAATACAGTATTAACTAAAAAAATACGACATTATTTACTAGAGAGAATTTTAATTAATAAACCTGTAACATTTCAAGATAGATTTCATTCATTATCATTTGTATTCAGCTCACCTGCGGGGAAACGAAGTTCTGCTGTGAAAACTAATAACTCTAATTTATAAAACAGTATTCATTTGACTTTCAAATGTTGGTTAGAGTCGGACAATGGGTGGCATTAAATGACAAAACCTGCAATTTATATTAATGAACTTTGCAAATAATACAGTACGTGAAATACTCTACTAGTGTTGGTTGGATTGGAGAAAGCTTTTTACATCGAACAGTTCTAAATCAGAAAAGGTCAGAAAGTCCTTTATATGAATAATAACTAGTATATTTATTTTTACAACCGATTACTTCATTAACCCATTACTTTCCCAGCAATCATCCAAGTTTAATCAGTTCATCAGAGATCCGTGTTTTAGAGAACACTAATTTTCAGGAGTATGGATCATACGATTTATATGGTAAATCAGCTTATTGTGAAGACAACCATAGTTTTTAGGCGTTAAAAGTATATTATAATACTTGCGAATAGAACACATAAAAAATTAATGAGTGATAAAACCAAATATAAAAAAATGTTTAGGTAGAATGATCCTCAAATAAGAGGAATTTATTCTATAAAACCTTTTATGTTTTAAATATTCTTGTCAACATCCCCAAATTCTTTAGACAGGTTGGTCAACATTTCCCTAATTTTAAAGTTGCATTTTTTTTTTACACTGAGAAGTTTTGAATCAAAAATAAAAAATAAAATCCATTCATTAAATGTATAAACTTCAAAAATATTCATCTCTAAATTATCAAAGATAACAATGGTGTTTAAAACAGCAAGAAGTGGTAAATTATAATATGTTTTTCTGGCGTTTCTAACAATGATTCGTACTTTGAAATCTGATAAAATTCCCTTTGAGGTCACTTAAAAGTTTTGCAGATCATTAGTTTCAGTATGGATGAGTTGAAAAACACGTCAAAGGAACGTGTTGTATTTTCTGCCACCTACAGCTATACGACGAAATTTTATTGAGAAAATAAGGTCTTTGGATAGTCAGCTAGTATAGTCCACGAGATTATGTACATATTCAATATGTTATTAAATATATTTATATATATTTTATATACTATATATATATATATATATTGTAAAAGGTTGTTTTTCTATGAAATAGGTTCAGATATGTATTATTTGTTTTTACACACAAACGAGTTTGTTACCAGTGACGGACTTGCAAATATTTAAATTTGTGATTTAAAAGAAATGCGTTCTTTCCATCCATGAATAAACTATGTTTTAGAACTTTAACCTAAAGAATATGGGCAGATCTGGTTGTCGTGTATAACTATTTTTATGAGACGAACAACACCTCTTAACCTAAGATCTCGCTTAATGTTGTGGGTCTAGGTGTCTCCGATGTAAAAAACTATTCAAATGTCGTTTTGGGTCTTTCCGACGTCTCTTTGCAATCTTTTTTTGTTCTCCATAAGAATATATTTCCAATACCATTGTTGAGTTAGCTTGTTTTCATGATTAAGAAAATATACTTACATTTTAAGACTGAGAACAGAAGATTAGTCTGTTAAATATTAGTTATGAATTCATACATGTTATAATTAAAAATAGTGGTTAAATTAAACAAACACTTTTTCGTGCAGTCATGTACAATGTTTACATGGAACAGTTGATTACATTTGACAGGCTCATTCAATTAATATTACACAACTTTAGAGACCGGTGGGGCGCCAGCTCAGAGAGATTCCCGAAATAAGAACAGGCTTATATTCATCCAGAAACGTAAGTAAGAATTTCTATGTAAAAATTTCAGTACAATCGGTTTGGAGTAATTTACGTGTGAAAACAAAAGCAAACAAACAAGGGCACTTTTCGCATTTATAATATTATTAGAATGCCTGGATGCAACGTTTTTTTTTCAAATGAATTTCTGTTATTTTTAAAATTTCTATGTTTATATCTCGTAAGACTAAGACAGTTCCTACTTTTTTTTTAATTTAATGTTTGCAATACACTACGGGTTTGAAAACTAATTCCAAAATAATTCCTATTTGGTTGTACAAAATTAGTAATCTAGATACCTGATAACGTTTCTTGCTACCAACTTATTACTATAAATCAATCATTAACTATCTATTAAAAATTATAAAATTATCCAAATCCCATTCACACAATTACAAACAACTACTATTACACATCCCAAAATTCCTTCACCCTACCTATCTTCACCCCCCTCAACAAACCCTAAACCAAAATTAAATTCAAACTACATTCAAAATCCCTACACCAAAAATATCTTAAAAACACAACTTCCACACAAAACACCCAAATCAAACCCATCTCTCTACCAAAATACCCATACACTACTTTCAAAACCTACTCCCCCCACACTCTAACCACTTAAACCTCTCCCCTCCCTCAACTACACCAAACACTTTCCTAACATCTTCCCCCCTTCACCCACAAAACCACAACCTAACCCACCAATACACAAAACCAAACATTATCATATATACTACAAACACAAAAAATCCTCTCCTATCCCACCCAAATACTACATATACATAACAAAAAACCCACCACCCCACTTTTAAACTACAACCAAAACACATTTCCTTTCCAACACCCCCTAATCCATCCTCCCCCCACTCATCCAAATCACCCAAACCACCATCTCCCAATCCTTTAATCCCAAATAACTCCCCAAACACACACACAACACACACGAATTTAAAATTATAAAAATTGATCTGCTGAGAATCACAAGCATTCAAACCTTAACATTTTTGTTTACTATTTTTATTTCATGTACACATTTACACATTTCCTTACTCTTTTGTGAGAGAAAAACTATTCTTGTGTTAAGGAAGATTCATCACTATCAACTAAATAAAATTTTACGCTAAAATAGGATCATCATTTAGAATGTGTCACTTTAAGTAATAAACATTATGATTTGAAAATTAAAAGCCTAACATAAATGTGTCCATGTGTCCTAACATAAATTTTTAATAACGCATTAGCGTTATTAAAAATTAATGTCTGCTTTTTAATATTAACAAAGTACCGAATAGAAGAACTGTGATGTAGCCAGAAATAATACTAGATATCTTAATTTTATATTAATTAATCTACGACTATATTCCTTTTTACTCGTTTGACATAACTTATTCAAGGGACGTAATAAAGAAAACCCCCCCTTAACTTATCAACCGAGTGAAACATGAAATGTTGGAAGCAATCAGTTGCACTTAGGACATTCATTACTAAATTAAGATAACTGGAAAGGTTGACTAAATGAAAAGAGCAAAAGTCGTATTTCACTATTCGAGCTCTGAAGAATCATAATTGGTTTTTGTCAAAATTGATTGCTTTTGTCTTATCTTATTGTTGCAATTAGTTCAATTCATTGTGATTAATGTTTTGGCTTCTCCTGTTTTGTCTATATCCAGTTGAAAAGTTTTTCTTAAATTATATTTGTTAGTGCTATTTTATTGCACGTAAAACAACATTACCAACCAGTAAAATATCTGTTTAAGATATTTGTTTAGTTTCTTATTGAATAGATGATAGTACAACTTGCCAGCTACGAGCTATAGTTTGTAAGATCGTTACACGAAGAAGTATTAGATTGTGTCGACCATGATTTATAATAGTGATTGCTAAAATTAATTTATAAATATCTATTTAATTAATGAATTTATAATTAAAAAAGTCACTGTTGAAGTCCTTCTTGACATTTGGTGGTTATTAACAATGGAAAGTCTACTTTTGATCGTGATTGATAAAGTTTAATGTTCCATTTAATACAATATAAAACTATTCACAACAGAGGGGTAATAATAATAAGTTTAAAAAAGGATTTAATCTCACTCTAAGGCTTTTACAGCTTAATAAATTGTAATTTTAGTGGTCAGATTACTTAGTTAAAGGAAGTACAATGTTTGGGTTACTACCCAAACTTATGTTTTAACATTAGTCCAGTGCTTGAGAATCGGGGAAAGAAGCTGGGACCTATCATGATTCACAATGTATGAAGCTGACAGCATTATTTCTTGCGGTTCTTTTGTTTCGAAATACATGTCACTATAAATAATCCAAGAGGGAAGTTTTTGTAAATACCTATTTTTTTAACAAATTTAATATGGTTGGAATAAAATAAATTTCAAAAAAATATTACAATGTCTGAAATAAAGTTATATTGTAATGATGTTTTAGACTGTTTGTTAATGGCTGAATAAAAAAATAGTGTAGATGATTCGACGAATAATTATTTTTACACTTTACAAGGAATAAAGTAAGGTTACATAATTATATTTATTATAAATGAAAGATTTATGATTTGTGAAATGCAGTACAACGAATCATTTGTTTACGTCTTGACAAAAATATCCATCAGCATTGATACACGCGTCCCAACAGTTGCCTTTTTATGGTGGTTAGAGAGAAGATGGTATTAATGGTTTACTCAATTTACCCCATATTTCATATAGGCCCTACCCCTCTGTTTCAAAATTCTTTGTAAAGCCTTCTTTAGAAGTCCAAAATAGGAAAACCAGGTTGTGTCAAACCAGGGCTGTAGGAAATATAAGGTTGTGGCTCCGACTATTGTAAGTTGCAAGTGAAATCAAAATTCAAAATTAATTACATGTATTATCAATCAGATTATACTTATTAGGTTTTAACAAACTATCCAGTATGTATATACACATAAAATATGCACCATTATATTATTTTATACAATCTGTCATCCAATGGATTCAACTGTTTTGAAAATTTGTCTGAAAAATGCTAAAATTATTTTATTGGGTGCTCACAACACAGGGTAGGCGTGAACATAAAAAGTAGACTGATTGTATCTGATAATACTTTTTAAGATATAGCCAGTCCAAACCTAAGAGGTGAATATGGTTTTTATATGAACAATATTATGTAGTTTCAAAGCCCTAGAACCGTTTAAATCTACAGCTAAGAATACGACTTCTGCCCTTTGTCTCGTACGATACAATTACAGACTAACCAGTGCCTTTGATGGGTGTTATTATTTTTCAGTCCAAAATTATGAAAAGTGTCTGTTGTATTTATGGCAATCACGGAACCTAAATTTACAATATTTGCTTTGTATTAAACTGCAAGATCAATCTTTAGTTCTAAATGAACATTTGATAAAATAAATAGCAAAATTGGCATAATTGAAAGTTCAAAAGCTCTAAATGTATTAGGTCGTACGTGAGGAGTTGCACATTGCAAAATATTTCTGAAACACACACTCGTAACATAGATAAGTTATTTCCAATATGTATTGGTAAGGATTTTAAATTTGCATGATTTTGAGTCAAATGTGTCAAGTTTTGGTGTAAAAGAGTTTTCGGATAAACTTAATATTGATTCGTCTAGTAACTAGTAGAAGAAAATTATGTCATGCATACATTTTAGAGGCTTTAGTAGATGGTATTAATGGTTTACTCAATTTACCCCATATTTCATATAGGCCTACCCCTCTGTTTCAAAATTCTTTGTAAAGCCTTCTTTAGAAGTCCAAAATAGGAAAACCAGGTTGTGTCAAACCAGGGCTGTACTGTAGGGAATTATGAGGTTGTGGCTCCGACTATTGTACAGTTGCAAGTGAAATCAAAATTCAAAATTAATTACATGTATTATCAATCAGATTATACTTATTAGGTATTATCAGAGTATAAGATTATCAGATTATACTATATCCAATATAATTTAAATCGGAGTTATATGACACTCTTCGAATACCTAATCTGACAAAAAATAAATTTCTCTTTGTTGCCACCGACAATTTCAATCTAAATAAATTATAATTATGTATTTTAGATGGATAGTGGGGCGTATAGAGTAAAAGATTTATGAAGTTAATTTATATTTTGTGGTATAGGTTCCCCCTCACATAGTTTCCTGTTAAGAAATGTGATGTAAAAGTTTGTACAGAAATATTATCACTTTCACGAAGATAGTCAAGGCAATGTTGGTGGAAAGTAAATGGGGTTTTTATTATTAGAATGTAAAATAATAATTAAAACTAATATGAGAGATTTTATACCAAATATAAATGGAAAATTTTAAATGCCAAAACTTTTTTATTACTTACGTACATTGTATATATTAAGTAATATTTAAGTGGTATGAATGTAGTAAGATGAATAAACCTCATCAGATAAATCTAAAAAACGACAAATCTAATTTATTTTATTAATAGTAATTTTTGTTAATAATTAAAAGATATTCATATTAAATGACTATTGCACTGTTTCCATAGAGGTATAACTATAAAGTATCTAGTAAAAGTATAATCAACGCCATAAATAGTGCAGTGTAAGTTTAAGCTATCTGCTTATAGAGGCCGTTGTTTGTAATCGAGCAGTATCGGTTTACCCGCTGTTTGATGGATCGTTTTTTTGTCTGACGTTTCAATTATGTTGTTTTTACGTGGGAGACAACACGTAAAAACAAGTTCTTTGTTCTCAGTAAATCCATACAGTTCGCACTTCAAAAAACGTTAATGTAACTAATATAAAAATATTATTTTTTTATCAGTTCTCTAGCGTATTATATTGGAAACCCAAACTAAAAATGAATTTAGATTGATTTTTTAATACCGAAACAAGGATTTTTAATCTTATAAGAAATCTGTTACAAACCACATAAACTTTATGAATACAAAGTGCTATCTGGGTAAAAAGTGTTTCGTGAACTTTCAAAAAATACTCATAACTAATGGAAAATGTGGCAGTAATCTCTGAAGTTACTGTACAACTGGCTACAATCCGAATCAAAGGTTGATGTGGTTATAATTTGTACGATTTAATTAAAAACTTATATATTTTAGAGACCTTTTAATTTTTTTTAAGGGCCAAAACGGTGTAGGCTGATGTTCTTCCTACGAACAGGCTGGTATTTTCCTCTACAAGACTGGTAGCGTCTGATGGTTTTGTAACTCGTATCACGAATTGTCACCTATATTTCCTTTTATTGCATGAGTATCTGGTAGTAACTGTCACCTCTGATAGTAAGCAAAAGTATTTATGTTCTATTAGGACGATAAACTTAGAAATTGCGCCTAGTCTTATAGGACTTGTGCTGCTTCCGGAGAGTGACAGGATATTTAGACAGACGCGTAAGGTTTGGGAGTAGGGGGCCGCCTCCTGTCGAAATCCATGAGAAGAATTTATGGCACTTATCTCAAGTAATGTCTACTAAGAAGGGTGGAAACCAGCTCTGAACCAGCCTCTGTAGTCAAGTAGACAGGGGTGGCATACCTTTATTTCTAGACTAGCTGGAATCTCTGACTCTTAGGAACGGATTCCGCCTAACTCCATCAGTCATCTCCCGCAGTAGACTAAACGTTTAGTGATGTGCCGCAGCTGGACATCCATAAGGTTGCCCATAATTAAGTGACACATCGGTTTTTTGCTGTGCCCAGTGTGGGATTAACTGGTAGGTAATAAATCAGTCAGAAGTGAACCCTCCTGGGGACAGAATAAAAAAATGGTTAATTCTAAGCGCGGGTTTCCTGATAAATTTGAATCCCTACTGAGCTTTTTCAATCACTTTTTTATCACTTACGTATATTGTATACATTAAGTAACATTTTAGTGGTATAAATATAGTAAGATGAATAACAAATCTATAAAAAAACAAATCAATTTATTTTATGAATAGTATTTTTGTTAAAAAGATATACCTATTAATTAAACTACTACACTGTTTCCATAGTGGTAAAACTATAAAGTATGTGTAGTAGTGAAGTGTTAATAAACGCCATACGTATTTCTAAACTAGCTGGAATCTCTGACTCTTGGGAACGGATTCCGCCTAACTCCATCATCAGTCATCTCCCGCAGTAGACTGAACCCTCCTGAACCCTCCTGGGACAGAATAAAAAAATGGTTAATTCTAAGCGCGGGTTCCTGATAAATTTGAATCCTACTGAGCCTAACTTACCATTATAGAACTTACCTTCGAGAAAGCAAAATGAATATCAGTACTTAGAATATGGTGATGAAACATGAGCTTTCAATTTAAGTTATCTCCCTTTTACTATACAGTAAAAATACTGCAGCAATTTTACAGATATTACTGATAAAAAAACGTGCTAAAAGACAACCATCAATTTCTGTGTCAGGCCGTTAATTAGAAAAGATTTATATTAAGATACGTGCAGGCTATGTATTTGGGACTATATGTTTGATGTATATTTGGGAGACGACACCATAACGTTTCATTCTGCAATTGTAACTAACCATAAAGCTTTGTCCCGTTCCTAGTGAACATGCATGGACACTAATGAATATCGCTGGCATGTCCAGTTAATGAAGCACAGTGTAATGTCTATAACAAACCATACATATATTTACGTACATAGTCTTAAAGTATTGACAGTCAGAATTGTTCACTGAGATATTAAAAGCTTTATTCTAATATATTAGGGGACTAACATAAAACTGAGGCCGATGGCTTTCTTGATTTATAAGTTCTTTAGTGACCAAAAAGAGGCCCCCATCACAGATGTTTTAATAAGTATCAGTCTATTTTTAGTCATATAATTAACACCGTATATATTTTTAGTCCAAACTTGGTCTGTAAGTAGCGAGATTCAACTCACTGGAATATTAAATACAGTCCTCCATTGAAATATTATTTTAAAAATTAATTATTATATTTGATATTACTTCCTAAATACTACAAGCAACTAGTAATTTCATGTAATAGTAGATGAGCTACAAGTAGTGTTAATTTACTACAAAAAGGGATGGATTGGAGTGGTTGCAGTTTAGTAATAGATTTATAGATTATAAATGAACCTGGTTGTTGACCTTATAATAACGAAAGCTTCACTCTGACATGGCACAGCACAACACACAGTCTGGGACATCACAGTTAAAATACTGTTTTAGAGTATTTTCAAAACATCATTGACAAGATTTACGTCATGTAAGGGAGGAAATTTTAAAGAGAGGTAGGCCATCAAAACACGTCATAGTTATCGTGGGAAAGTTCATACTTAAAAGGATTTACACGCAACAACAAACGCGGTGAGCAGCCCAATGATTGTGAACCTCTTTTATTTGGCACTAAACTAAAAACTACGCCATATAGAGTAACTGGCCACACGAAAGGAGAAAAATAGAGTGCGAAAGAAAGCGAGACGGGGTATACCACAAGCCACACTACCTCGCGTGATTCCTCCGAACAATGGAAGACAAAGGGAGATATCAGGGGATCTCTTAAATCATCTTTATATGCGTATTCAATTAGAGTAGGTCATTTGAATTATAAAAAAAACATATTAATCAAAACCAGTAAAATTTATACAAATAGCAAAATTACTTCATTTCCATGTGAAGACAGAAATTGATGAACGGATGTCAGAAGTTAGTGAAAAAGTTATTTCATTTTATTTTTCATATTTGTACTAGTATTTCCCCATTTATTTACTAATTTATCATTATATCTTTTATATGTAGATAATTAAAAAACATCACCACTCTTCTGCTGCCTTTCTACGTACTTTGGAGATTAACTCTGCCTCCGATATGGGTCAACATAATAAAAGTGACCACCTCTATTCGATGTTTGGTGTTTGTTTCAGATATTGTTTATACTTTATAAAAATTTGTAGTAACTTCGGATGGATTTTTTAAAGTTTTGATTACATTAATCAACATAAAGGTAAAACAGTTTTAAGGTAAATTTAAAAAAGTATGAAATTCAAACTTGCTTTGGGTCCGCAATACTTATTTAATGAGTATGGTTGCCGACCCGAAGTATGTTTTATATGGCTCTTTGGTCTTAGGAGTATAGTGGTGTATCCAAGTTTCATCAACAATGACGAAACAACGCTTAAAGTACTCCAGGTTGTGCTGAAAACAGTTCTATTTACTTTCAACACTTCAATATGTTTATAGATACACACTTCAAACGATTTCGTTTTTTGGTCAATCGTGAGCAATCGCGGCACCCACCTTGCGGATAGTTTTCTCATGTCCAAGTATTGATGCAAAATATTATGTACCAGTTCACTCTAGATGCCCATAGCACTAGCAATCTCACGTACCTTCTCTCTTCTATAGTACATCATCATGAATGTTGTCAATGATTTCTGGAGTTGTGACCTCAACAGGGCGTCCAGAACATTCAGCGTCTTTTGTACTCTTATGGCCTCTTCGAAAATGTTAAAACCACTTATAAAGTATTCTTACTGAAGGTGAACAGTCGCAATAATATTTATTTAGCTTCTATTTAGTTTACTGGCGTTTGCCTTTCATAAAGTCATGTTTTATCAACACACGAAATTCTTTTTTCTCTCAATTTTTTAAAATTACTTGCCTTCCTTGATTCTAACGGAATTCCAACACACAGAAATAGACCAATCAGGCTGAAACTTATTGTGCGTTCCAAATGAGTCTCGTATCTGTCACTCAGTAAGCTGTCACAATTTCTCTTTAGTCTGCTGGGGGATGGAAAACTTTCTTTTCTAAATTTTTGCCTGGCTGTCTGTCCCCAGGATATCTCAAGAATTAAATTAATTATACATTTGAAACATTAAATGCAAACCTCAGCAAAATCTATTACTCGGCAAGTGGTGTATATACTTTCTACCGTTGTAACGTCAGAGACCAACAATAACTCACATTTTAAAGTATATGTATCCGAGGACATCTGAATAATGAAATTCTACACCCTTTAGGGGCTTTAGGAGTTTAAGCCCCTAGAAATTTGCTTCCTCTGACATATCCAGCCATATTTCTAAACGTTCCCAGCACCATAGACATGTTAATTAGTAACACATTTTCACTCTCAGAGTTTTAATTTATGTTAAGAGTAACGTACTCACACAACAGATGATATAGTTTGGGAGAGGTATTTTAGCATGTTGCATGTTAATAAAACCAAGGTTGTATAACATAATTTGTGTCGTAAAGCGAAATGTTAGACATAAGCACTTCCATTTCCTGTCAAGAGGTATATTTACTGCAGTACTTGAAGATGACAGTGACTGCTAGCGTTCATTGGCTCCTACAGCGCTACAGCCATATGAGATTTAGTGACTCTGATATACATTTAGTAATAAATTAAAATCGTGTTTATGTTTTCCTTATCTCATATTTTCGTTTACTACACTGTGCACGATAATATTTATAATGAGTTGATCATGACTGTTTAGTGGTAAGTGAGATTTTTAATATTTTATTATTCTAGAAAGATTCTATAAATTAACATGCAATAATTTGTAGTTATTTTATTTATAAATTGTTTTTTTTGCACTGTACTCTTTTGAAAGATTGTCCTAAATTATATTACAATTAAAATTGCAAGGAAAGCGTGGTATACCATTTGATAAATGATAATGTTGATTTTATTTACAGTGGTCTCGGTCTATAACAAAGAACAGAATACAGCGACGTTGTAAAAACTGAAATTGAATGTAATAAATACAACTGTATGTCGCCATGTAGATCCAGATGTTAACTGGAGTCGAGCTGAGATATTGGCTGACTGAACCTAATACTTATCCGTGGAATTACAGTTATTAAAAAGATTAACATTAAAATTAAGAAGGGACTACAGGAAAAGAAAAAAAATGCTATGTAATACTTTATTTATCCTTAAAAAATGTTTCTTTCTCCATATCTTTTTCTATATATCATTAAGCTTTACGTTATCTGTTATATTTTTTATATATAAATATTTAAAATGTAAAGTAGTTACGAGAATAGCCGGTGTCTGTTTGCACATAGAGATTTGTAATCATAAATACCTTGGGGAAAAATTGGCGGTTAAATATAAAAAAAAATTAGAGTTATAATTACTAGAAACTATTAGACATAAAAATAGATGAATTTTCTAATATCGTGCGAAATACTATTATAGAAGTCTTCAATCTAGATCGATCGCATCTGAACCAATCATGAAGCGCAGAACAAGTTCGTCGGATGGTATTCCGCAACCGCAGCCCTGACGAATATTTGTTTGTCAGCAGTTTTCAATATAATTCCTAGCTTGCGTCCGCCTAACCAATTTTTTTATTGTAAGCTGTACAAATATTTGTTTAATGTGTACACATCCATATTTAAATAAATGATATCACATTAATGCCCTAAATAAGTATTGGGATCCATTTATTAGACATCATATCCTATTCCACAGGTGTAACTATGCCTGGAAATCATAGCAGCTGTGGGTAAACCTATGCCTTTGAGAAGAGACTATTTTCCCTTCACCCACCTTTACTTATATATTAAATACTCTAGATCAAAATCACCTATAGATATCGCTTTATCTCGCAAAGACATACAGATATATCGTAATGACCAATACTTTATGATATTGAAACCTGTCATTTCTGATTCACAGGAGGGAATACAATGTGTAAATTTATTAATATATTTAATAGCCTTCTGTGCTAGTAAGACATCTAACTTAAAATATCTACAGTAACTTGTTGACATTGCCACTGTCAAGAGACGCTTAATTATACCTGTTGGACTATAATATCATACTGCCAGGACTTAAATAGTCAGTGTACAGTACAAAAGCATTGGTGTACAGTATAAGCCAAAAATGTACGTTAAAGTTTTATTAGACTCTGGAAACTATAAATATAGTTTAAGCTACAAAAATAATTAGTAATGTATTTTTTAGTAGTATGTAAACCTACCAAATACTTCATCCCGGTCAAATAGGGTTATTTAATAAAAATTGCACCGTAATACATTTGCGCCTCGCGGAATGTGCGGTATTCAGTAAAAAATACTTATTTTAACAGGATTTTATAACAATTGTTTGAAATGGCTTTTAGAAAATACAATATTCCTCCTCCATTATATTAAAATTAATTAAGAATCTGTTTTTATAACGAAAAAAGGAATAATTACGTTATATCACGTTTCTGGTAACAGGCCTTGCTGAGGCTGTATGCAAAATTTCAAGTATGCAACTTGTCTATGCAAAAATGAAGTTTTATGCACAATTTATTAACATTGTTTCATTGAGTTTCTATAAGAGAGTTAAAATAATCAGTTTATAAAATAATTATTTATAAGGACAAATATTCCTCATGTGTCAATTCCGACCCCTTCACAAACAAAAAATATACGATTAAAAACTGGGAACTAATAACAAAATCGCAAACGCAACCTTCCACTCAACCCCATAAACTATTCTGCAAGGAGGTTAAAGTATAGGATCTGGATCGTAATTACACAGCCAACATTACAGTGCATATTCTTAGCTGTAGTGAATATTAACTGTTGTCCAAGGTAGATCTGTCACATTTTCTCCAGGCGATACCCATTATTGATATGTATTCTATAGAAATAAGTTTATCAGACAAATTGAAGACTATATACGTAATTTTAATATCCATACATATTTCGACTCAAGTAAAAAAGAGGCGCTTTACAATGCAGGAACTAATTGACAAAGAAGTATTGATTGTGAACTTTTTACAGATAACTTTTAATTGTTATAGTCCATTATTAATGATAGGATAAAAAAATCTTGTTTAAAAAAGATTTTCCAATTTCCTTCTTGGATATTTGGAGATGTTACTTTGTTACTTGTACGCAAGTAACATATTTTTCCTGAGTGAAAAGTTGTGAAGCTCAGCTCCCGATTTTCCCAACTTCTATTATCTCTTGAAAAATACATTAAGTCAATTCCTCACATTCTTCTTGATCAAAATTTCCCAGGCATAAGAAAATTACGCATTGTCTTATCAGGATGAACTAAAGAGCACATAGTTTTTATCATATTGACTTTCAAGCATAAGCCATACGTTTCATCGAAATCCATAAGAACTCAGGACAGAAGTTGTTTCTAGAAAGTGAGATGATATTCTAGCCAAACTATTTAAGAACACTAATTTGTATGCACTAAATAAAACTAGAGTTAAGTGCCATTTATGTTAGGGCTTCTGCAGGAGAGAGAACTATTATTTTGATCTAATACTGAAGATAATTTTACTTTATTTAGACCATAAAAAGCATATTGAAATAATACATACTTAAAATAATCGTGTTTTACTAGCAATATAATGTTACAACTTTGTATTGAATTGAAAATATCTCAAAAATGCTCGGTTTATATTCAAGAAAATAGTCTTTTATATATAAGGTTTTGTTGTGATAAAAACTGAAACTGAAGCACTGTTTCGTGTAAATGTTGCAAATCATACCCTTTAATTTCTTAACTTATCATAAGACTGTACTTAATAAATGGGAGAACCCTTGACAATCATATGCTTAGTTTGGATAATCACTGCTTATGACCAAAGATTGAACTCACGGACGTTTTCCACTCTAGCGTGCGTGACCGTGATCGTCTCCACTTTGGCTTTCTTCACCTCGCTTGATGACAGAGTGGTTGTAAAGTAAGGGTTGAATAAATAATAAGGGGTGAATAATAGACACGATGAATTTATTGCCATAGGTTAATGTATGGTATGGTCCTCACGCACGCTCACTAACGAACGGGTTATCAAGAGGAGAAAGAATATGAACAACTCTAGATTCGATTTGAAGGGAAGACGAACATATTCATCTCCACCGTGTTATTTCTTTTTTTTTACTAATTATGTTAAACAAAGAATATCATAGTTGTTTTAGTAGGCATGAAAGGAACATTCTTAAAAGTTTTGTTAAATGGTACCAATAATTTTATTATCGAACCAAAAAACCTCTATTATAAATATATCCGTTTAAAAGACGAAATTATAAATTTTTGTGGCGGTTTTTTATGAATTAAGTAGTAGGCCTAAGTAATTAGTTTTTAATTTAAAAAATATGTATTACTAATGATATTCACAGTGTTGGGCATGTACGAAAGGGTGTTTTCAGAACTAGTACAAGTAACGAGGGGTCAGTACTAACGGTAAGTTGATAAAAAAGTAGCTTATGTTTATAAATTTTAGAAATAAAACAACAAAGCGTAAACAGTTAGTCATGCTTCAAAACGTTCGTAAGCATTCAGGTTATTCCTGTTTCTCTCTATCCCTCTTAATCTTCTTCAAGCCCTTCTCTTTAAAACTCTTTCTTTGAGTTCTGGGTAAAGGGCCTTAACTTAGCTCTGGGTTATGTACAGTTTTGTAAGTAGGCTTCACTGCCTGTAGCAAAATATAATCAAATAAAAATATGTTTACATATTAGCCAACCTTAATAATATAATAAATAGTTCACATTATTCTAGGAAACATGTGTTTGTTATTATGATAACGGATTTGATACTCTGTTGATGTCGGTGTACAACATTTTTGAAACAAATATTTTTTCTAATTTATGGTTAGTGTTATACATAAAATTATGCATTAATTTCTATACATAGAATAATAAAAATAAAAAAATAGATTCAGTGACTAAATGCCCTAATGACAACTACATGTAACTGAATTTAATGTTCTCTCTATAGAAATAAAGCCACGATATGATACCACTGGTATTTAAACATGAATACTAGTGAGGTCATATTTGACTATTGAAATGAAATGTGCCTTTATTTAAGAGAGGCGGAGTTAGGGCTATTTAGCCCTCTCTACCACTCAACCTCAGACTATTGCTGTTTTGTTGCTTTCTCTTTTTCTTTTGTAATATACACAATAATAAAAATTAACCTCTATGTGTAATCAACTTCGGCAGTGAACTCCATAACAATGGCTTGACTAACGACCAATGCTATTTTTTTTCCAGGGTTTTGTGGAGCCTAGTGGAATTACGACAGATAGACGAAACATATGACAACGTATGTGTCACAATATATGAAACATTTTTTCATGGGGAATCAAAGATTTTATAAACGCAGCAAACTTTTCTCATAAACCAGGTAGAGATTGAGCATTCTAAATTTGTTTATACGATTTATTTATGCGATTTGCACTTTATAATCTGTTCTTGGATAATTCTACATACTTATCTTATTTTGGTTTACATTAGGTTTACAAATGTTTGTATCTAATTCTCTGATCTAAAAAGAAGGAAAATTACTTCATATGTATAACCAATGTATTTAAATTGTGTTATAAATCTTTTAGTACAATACTAATGTTAACACAAATCTAATGTAAAGGAATTTACTAGAAGTACAATACACTCTAAACCTAAAAACCACGAACGCGACTCAACAGACAAAGTCCTAACACAGTTTGGTTCGGTTATTCTGCAGCTTACGACTTATTGGCATTGAACACGTTTGGAACAAAAACAGCAATAACGACATGTTCCAATAGATTTATAGAGCTCGGTTTTTGTGAGTATATTAATACACAGTGTTCTTGCTACATTGTAAAAGTGATATTACAGGCGATCCCAAAGTAAAGCACATATTTGGATTATAGGGTGAAGGTAAAGCCCAAGGATGTAAACAGTGAATCTAGTAACCCGGTCTGAGCTTTATATTTTTTATGTTTACCCAAGATAGGTAACAAACAATTTTATAACCAATGAAGGGTGGTATGGGTGTTGGCTGATTCCTAAGCGGAAAGCCATTATGGACATAGAGATTCAGAGAGCCTTGTTAGTAAGAGGAACTACAAACATTGTACATAGTTATTTTAAAGCTTTTTTGACAGATCGTTCAATTAGTTAAATAGAACATTAATCACATGTTCTTCTGTAATCTAAGTATAGCACTGTCGTATGGATTGAACACAAAAATCCAGTCCATAACAAAAGAAATCGGCAAATTACTAACAACTGCCAAGTAACTCGCAACTAGAACTACTTGCTATTATTAGTAATAAATAATTTAAAGTCTTTCGTTTTTTATTGTCTCTACAAAATTGATAAAATGGCTTACATGTAAACGAGTCTTATTTCTCATATTATTTTAATTAGAAAAAGTACCAAAAGTGGTCATTCATAAAATATTATAAAAATAAACACGAAGTAAGAATTTATTTTTTTGCATGTAGTTTTCTTTATGCATATTCTAGATAACCCAAGCAGAAATAATGTAAAATTAAGCGTTGAAAATTATTTTAAAATTGAGATGTATAAGGTATTGAAATTCAAAACGTTCTATTATACAGTTGATTTTATTTAATAATCTGCATTTAATTAAGGCCGGTCCTTTGAATAATGTATTAGAAGGGTTAATGAAATTAGTGAATCGTTATACTCCTTCATAAAATACTTTTGATTTACTGCCTAATAAATTATCTTAGAATATCTAAAATATTAACTCACGAGTCAGATTCCGTTTGTTTAAAATAAAACAATAATTATTAACAATATACTAAAATAAACATTAAAAAAGAAAGAAATCATTTACTATGGGCAAACACCCTTAAACTATTGTGTATTCGTCCCTTTTTCTAAATTCATTTATTTTATTAAAAATATTAAAGGCCAACAAATATACAGATATGCTTGAAACAATTACTTTCTTATAAATAAAAACAGTTTTAATTTATAAAAAAACACGATTTAAAGAGCATTTATCACACACAAAATATGGAAGATTTGACAAATCTGCTGTAGCCAAGCTCTGCATTGAATCAGGACACAGAACATCAATTACAAATCTAAAATTAATAAAAGAAATAACAAAACCAGTGAACTTGAATGCTTGGGAAACACTATACATAAACAAAAATAAAGAAAAACTCATGAACAATAAAGAGGGCCCTATTGAAAATTCCAATCTTCTTTCTTCTCAATTTATTCAAAAATTAAACTCTAGTCAAATCTAATTTTTCATACTGGCTGAAATATTTCCAAAATTTTTGTATTTACATTTTTACACCATATGATATTTTAATATTAATTATAACAAACAATGTGTAAATATTTATTTGTGGAGTTGCCTAAAGATGAAACCTTTGGTTTCGAAAGGCCTCGTCCAAAAACTAAACAATTTGGAAAAAGTAGTGTTTTTATTAACATTTAATAATATTTAAAGAATTTTCCAATTGCTCCAAGAGTCTACAAAAACAGTTTTGTTTTAACTAAAATAGACAATATTATTACTACAGATATAATCCTTATAATTATAGTATACAAAGTATCTTTTAAAGCACAATATAAAGAAAGAAAGTATTTAAAGTACTCGGCTACCATCTTAAACAATTATAAGGTAAATTGTTATATGAGTAAATAATAAAAAGCAACGCTTATTTGTAAACATTATGCGTTTTATTTTTTTATGATTTGAGAGGGCGTTCGTTCAGGATTTTGAAAGTCAATTAATAATGCTCCACTCCCAATCCTTCGGTTGTATAGAATATGAAGCATTACTTTGGATTTGAAGTGGTGGCGTGGATTTAAAAAAAACTAAACTCGCAAGGAAATTACTAAGATTTACTAACCATAGAGATCATTTGAATCCTTTTGACATACGTGTTTTCCCAATCGTAGTTAATACCTAATTAATGAAGGATGTTTAGCCAATGATGCTACGAATTGTTTCTCTACAGCAATGCTGTCGAGGTAGCTGCCAGTAGTAATTACCTTAAAATATGTAGGGTACAATTATGTTGGACCAAAAACATTGATCACAATTCTCACAAATATTTCTTTAGTATTATTACGTATTAATCTGTGATCATATTGCACACGGTTCGAGTAACGGTCGTTAGGTTAATTATCAGTAAAGTACACTTACTACTGTTGACCTGTAATGAACAAATCATCACTGACGTTATTGCTATCACGGAAATGATCCCAATAGATGGTTCAATTGGATTCCGTTCAGAATTAGAAGGTTCTTACCTTCAAGTTATATTGGCAGTAACTAGCCGAGCCTACACTTGTACCTGTGACCTTTACTGTACTTATACACGTATTATTAACACGATTGGAATGAGTAATATAACAAACCATCGTTTAGTTATATTAATACTAAGAATATTCTGCATTAAGTATTTCAGATTTTAAATAACTCAGAGGAGTTTTACCTCTTTAATAATAGCGGGTTATTGAATTTGAATAACAGTCGTTCTAAGTACGGAAAGGATTAATTACACTACAATTTTCATTTAGTTCCGAACTAGTATAATGAGTGTCTCAGAAAACCCTTATGGTGGCAAGTTGATGAAGTTTGTGAGACGGAGATCATGTGATTGAGCCTGGCGTGTTAGAAGACGGAGATTGATAGATGGATATTATGGATCGATCCTCATATAGTTAGTCCTCAATCAAGATTTAGTCAATGAGACTACGAGTCGTGCTGTAAAGCAATGCCAGCGAAGCGATGATTAACTGCTAGTAAAGGATTTGTAAATTCTCTGTATCATAAATTGGTTCATTGTGTAATCTACACAGTTACAATAACACATGGTAGTAAGGATAACAGTCAATATAATGTGTATTCAGTATAATCTTACTTTGTAATCATTGTTTATATATTCCGTGTCCTATCTTGTTGCTTTTTATCTCTTTCAAATGTAATAATTATAGTTTAAAACTCTGTTAGTACTTTTAATCACTCAGGATAGCTAATATATTTCTACCTTTAATTATGACAGGAAAATATGTATTGGACAGGGTAAATATAAATTCTTGTGGTGGAAACTTAGTTTCAACTAAGTGAGCCAATACAGCTCTGTGAAAACAGCGTTATATACCTTAAACAGTGCAATCGCTTTTGAAGTTTGTATTACGTTAGAGTCAATCAGTTTGATCAATTTGATTTGTCTTCCTATCATATACAAATTATGACTTAATTAATACTTAACTAAAATAATACAAGTTTCTAGTATAAAATATCATCTGGTATTTACACAGCAGACAACCCCGCTGGTCTTTGAATAGTGTAATATATAATATATTATATTCAACGTGAACATATTCAAAGTGGTAACATTTCTACGCAGTCTAAAGAAACGAGATAAATACATTTCATTACATTAAATGTTATATATATATATATATATATATATATATATATATATATATATATATATTTGTATTCTATTGATGTGCATAACAATAGCTGTGTTTTTATTATTAGTTAAGTATAAGTTCCTAACTAACAAATATTCTAGATAAAATAATATTCTAGGATTACGACATAAAACGTAACCGATTATACTCACAGTTAATTTGAATTGTAGATATACGTAGTTGTGGTTAACCAGCCTCTCGACTGTCAGATGACTATAATTTATCTTGGCCTCCGACGTAAAAGATTTTTAAACATGTAAGATTAGTATTATTTATCATCACATACGACGTACAACAGAATCGACTCTACTCACAGTAATTATGAATTGTAGATGTACGTAGTTGTGGTTAACCGGCCTCTCGACTGAGGGATGACTCTAATTTGTCATGGCTTCTGACGTACAAGATTTTCAAACATGTAAGATTTGTATTATTTATCATCACATACGACGTACAACAGAATCGACTATACTCACAGTTAATATGAATTGTAGTTGTACGTAGTTGTGGTTAACCGGCCTCTCGACTGTGAGATGACTCTAATTTGTCTTGGCTACTGACTTACAAGATTTTCAAACATATAGGATTTGTATTATTTACCATCACATACGACGTACAACAGAATCGACTATACTCACAGTTAATATGAATTGTAGATGTACGTAGTTGTGGTTAACCAGCCTCTCGACTGTGAGATGACTCTAATTTGTCTTGGCTTCTGACTTACAGTCAGTGTGGACTTAATTTTTGTTAATGTGGAGAGTAGTAAGCGCATTTCGTTATTTATCATCTTTGAAATATAACTCTGTTATTTATGATATAATATATTGAAAAACAACACAGTTATAAATATTATTGTTTATAATGAAGAGAGACAGGTCAGACTGCACAGACGATGGCAGTCACAGTGTATCTAAGCAAACAATAGAAGCTAAGGTGGAGGTTTTATTCGTACGATACAATGTCCTACCAGATGTTCCACGACTACAACAACTCACTCTCAATATTAATAAACATCATTTGTGTTCCCACTCCTTATTTAGGGTTAAGAAGTTTCTTATAATATACAAATAATTTTTGCCGTATAATATAAATGTAATCTTATTTAATGTTATGACCAAACAAACATCATTCATAAACACGTAATTTTACATAATTCAGATGTATACTATAATGGATAATTATCATTGTAATCACATGGCTAGTTGGATTTATGAAGTTAAAATTTATGCGTGAGAAAGAGAAAGTTTTTATTGTTTTAGTGTGATTCCATTTACACACACATACATTATAATATTCTTAAACATACACAGTAGGTGTAAATAAAGACACGACTGTAAAAAACATGATATAAACACGTAATAGAGAAAGGTTTTACTTTTTTACTCCTATTTTTATATTATTATTTGAAGAAATAGAAATTCCGTAAGCATGCTCTTGAGTGCTAATCAACATCAAAGAAATTATCAGTTTTGAGAAGATAAAAATGAATCAATACGTCTTAACAGAAGCAATCAACGTTAATAAACAACGGAATCGTTGGCAAAAAACCATTTTGAGAGGTTGGATAATGAAACGCAACTCTCTTTTCATCAAATGGACCTTTTCAGCTCTTCGTTCATTGTTTTCCCATGAATATTATAAGTGAAATATCGCTTTCAATGTTAATGTAATCGTCAGTTAATAATTTTAAAACACTTATTCAATTATAACTTAAATTTATGTTCAATAAGAGTTATTCAAAAAGTTATACGCACTGTGAATCACGTAATAGATACAAGTAAAGGAAAGAAAGTATTCGTCAGCTGTTTAAACAGCTATTACATTTGAATAACCTATAAAATTGCCAAGTCATATTTAATTTATAAATGCTACTTTAGACACGGCGATGTGTTTTAATAGTATCATAGCTTGCCTAAACTGAGTTTATAAACTGAATAGAAATTTAGAATTTAAAGCTATTGATATGACCATTTTTGTATAATAAAAACTTTAAAGGAAAAGTTTCCCATCACATTGGATGAAAACTTTTGTTTAAAAACAATCGGACTTCAAATTAAATATTATTCCTAACGTTCTTTTCTCCACTTACATTCGTTTTAAAAATAAAGGTTAAGCTCAAACTAGTCACTTGATTCACTTTTTCATACCAAGTCTTAAGTATTGACGTGGAAGTACAAGATGACACAACGTGCCAAATTTGAAGAAAATTGGAACAACAATGTTGTTGCTTGAGTGTTTTTAGACGGATGGAAAGTCTTTGAAATTGTAGAATAAAGTATTATCAACTCTATGGCGGCACATCAATTAATAATTAGTGCTATGTTGTTCTATAATTTAATGCTACCTATTAAATCGAAATTTACTAAAAACATCAGTTTTAAAAGTAAATGTAGTTAAGTTCAAGAATAATATTATTTACAGCATTGGAGTGGAATATAGTTAGGGATACGTGTTATAAATGTAATTCTAAAGAGTAGTGACAGGGAATATTATTTAATATTTTGTGAGGAAAATCATGATTACGCATCAAATTACAAGAAAACAGTTGTTAGAAACGAATCAGTTGTTAGAATCAAACAGATGTAAGAAGCAAACAGCTTTATGACAGTTAAAAACTTTTAAAAACAAACTATGTACTCATTGTTTTGCGAACTTAGAGTCACAACATACAGAAAGGAACAACTTTCTGTAAGTTAAGATTTAGAATAATTTTCTAACGGTATGATAAAGGTTTCTTACGAATTTAATGAATTTCTATGTACAATTTATTTCTTTTTATGAGATATTGTTTGTAAAACTCACTTATGGACAGGTATTTTCTAAACTGAGTAAGATGGAATACTTGTTATCATGAATTAATTTTCATCCTTTATATATATATATATTTTTTTTTTTTTTTGAAAACGACATAAAAGTCGAAATATTATAGATTTATATGAAGTCTTTTTCTTCTATTGTGTGTGTGTGTGTATATATATATATATATATATATATATATATATATATATATATATATATACTAATTTTAGTCAAGTATTTTATATATATATATATATGTATATATATATATATATAAATACATAAATATATATATAAAATACTTGAATTTTTCTATAAAAAAATTTAATTAAATAAAACTTGTTACATTTCAAGATAGAGTTTAATTCATTATCGTTTGTATTCAGCTCACCCTGCGGAAACGAAGTTCTGCTGTGAACTAATAACTCTAATTTATAAACAGTATTCATCTGACTTGCAAATGTTGGTTAGAATCAGAGACTAGGGTGGCATTAAATGACAAACCTGCATTTATATTAATGAACTTTGCAAATAATACTGTACGTGAAATACTCTACTGGTGTTTGTCGGTTTGAGAATGGTAGTTTACATTAACCAGTTTAAATTTAGAAAAGATAAGAAAGTTCTGTATATAACTCCAATATTTGTTTTTTACAACCGATTAATTCATTATTATTATTATTCATTATTATATGCTCATTACTATTCAAGGAACCATGCAAGTTTAGCAGCGATCACTGTTTAGTGGACACTAATTGTTATGTGAATGGAAACTAGTTATACGATTTATATGGTAAATCAGCTTATTGCGAAGACAACACAAAAGTGTGATAATAGCCAATCATCAAAATTGTTATAATAAATTAATAAGTCGTATAACGAATACAGAAGAAGAATTTTTTTAGATATAATATTTCCAAATAAACAGGATTTTTTCCATCAAACGTTTTCTATTTTAAATATTGTTGTCATCGTTCTAATTCTTTAAACAAGTTGGTCCACTATCTTGATTCTAAGGGTGCATTTTTACATTTAAAATTTTCGAACCAGTTTATTCATAAAATGTACAACTTAAAAAAATCATCAATAAATGACAAAGGTAACGATGGTGTTAAAAGCAAGAAGTGGCAAATTATAATATGTTTCTGGTATTTCAACAATAATTGATACTTTGAAATCTGATAATATTCCGTTTGATTTCACTTGAAAGGTTGTAGATCATTAGTTTCAGTATGTAAGGGTTGAACAACACGTCAAAGGAACGAGTTGTATTTACTGACACATTCATTTATATGACGAAAAGTTTCTGAGAATATTTTCATGCTTTTGACAATATACAATAATATTGAAATGTAGGATAGTTCCCAGAATATGCGCATATTGAATAAGTTATTATAATTATTGTATAAGTTTGTATTTTCCAGTAAATAGGTCCAGATATGCATTATTTGTCTAAAATTTAATGAGAAGGTCGAGGTTGGAGAAAATTAGGCTTTTAATTTGACAACATTTTATCCTCAAATCATATATTAAACGAGGTTTATCATCAAGAAGCATTAAGATTGACAAAGAATCTCATAGATTAAAAACTTAAATACAAAACGAGAGATGGACTTTAAAATATATAAAATTTGTGATTTAAAAGAATGTATCCCTTTCCATACAAACATTACATGTATAAATATATGTTTTAGAACTTCACACCAGAACAAGAGGACAGATTAAAATCGTATGAACGTCATGTACAATTTTTATAGTCTCATCGAGAGCAAAAATTATGAGATAGCGACAAACACTTCTTTACCAAGATTTGTGATCTATGCGTCTTTTTAATTTCATAAAGATGCAGATTCGTTTTTGAGTTTCTTCGTTGCAGAATTGTTGGATCTCTTCCAACGGGCATGACTCCAGATTATAGGAGTTAAGTATGTGGCATTATTATCATTATGTCTATTATACGACATTAATCCATATGAGACTATGCTAGGGAATTCAATTATCTTCAGAAAAGGTTGGTATATGTATATCGTAATTCTACTCGAATTTTCGAATATTCTAATTTTGGTTCGTCTATTAAACTAAGATTATAGTATAAGCATGAGAATTATAGTAGAGATAAACCAAATCTAGACCAACAGCTATGCAACATATATATATATATATATATATATATATATATAATATATATATATATATATATATATATATATATATATATATATTGACAAGAAATATTGTTATTGAAAACCTTTGGCGAATGTGCTGTTTTCATTCTTACTTTGTTATTTAAACAGAGACATTTCATATTTCCACAAAGTCAGTTTTAGTGGCAGTTTTTCAGTTGAATAAAGTAAAGCAGATTACTATTTAGAATTAACATTTTTTTTAATGTATCACTTTAAGCAACAAACATTTTCATTTGAAAGTAAAAAAACTAATATAGGTTTTCTTTAATGCATTATTATTAATTAAATTTTACTTTTTAACAAGAAAACATCGAATAGAAGGTCTGTCATACAACCAGAAACTGGATTTCTACATTTGATATAAATTAATCTTTTTCAATTTCTTGACTATTTGACCAAAATTAATCTAGGAACATAATAAACAAACTCCCTGAAGTTATCAAACGAGTGAAACATGAATATTGAAAGCTATAAATTGCACTTAGGACATTAGTTACAAAACTAAGATAACTGGAAAGGTTGACTGAATGAAAAGAGCAAAGTCGTATTTCATTATCCAAGCTCTCAAGAACTCTAATTGGTTCTTGCCATTGATTCTTTCGTCTTGTCAAAATTGATTGCTTCTGTCTGATCTTATTGTTACAATTAGTGCAATTCATTGTGATATATGTTTCCACTATTCAATTGAACAGTAATCTTAATTTTATCTTATTTTTATGGTAGCTATAATATTGCTTGTAAAATAACAATAAAATACAAGGACAATATCTTTTAAAGGGATTTGTTTAGTTTATTGAATAGGTGATGATACGATTTGCCACATAAGGGTGTATAACTAACTGTAAGTTATTCACACGGAAAGAGGGTTGATCGTGCCAGCCATTTTGGATTGTTTTATGACATTACAAAATTGTATGAAAAGGGAATAAATAATTTCTATTGTAAAAATGAATTAAGAATTCTATTTATTTGGATTTGGAATTTAAAGTCACTGATGAAGAAGCCCTCTTTAACGTTTATTGTTTGAAATCTTATTTTTGGTTTTGATTGATAAAGGTAATACTTCCACCAAATTTTAAATGGTTTCCCATATAGAGTAATACTAATAAGCTTTAAAATGCATAAACCTCACAATAGGAGGAGCAGGAATGCATAGTGAGAATTATTAATAATGTTTGAATCTCACAGTCTACGTTTTTGTGTTTTTTTTTTATTCGAAACTCATATAACTATTATAATTAAAAAATTTAATATGGGAGGAATAAACTAAATTTAAAATAATTATTTTAATGTTTTAAATAAACCTAAATTGTAACGGTATTTTAATCTAGGTAAGATAAAATTCCGAATATGATAATTATGAATAATGATGTGAATGAATAGACCACAACAACAATTATGGTTACACATTTTAATGAAATAACTTAAGGTTATTATTATAAGTAAAAGATTTATGATTAGTGAAATGTAGTACAACAATAAAAAGCGTTCTAACAGTTTACCATTAAACCCGGTTAGAGTTCAAACATGAACTTGTCTACCAGAAACGTAGTCATCAATTACTGAATCCCCCTAATCTCCGAACTGGTGTACACACTTATAGAAATTGTCGCAATTCATATGACTTTTACTGTTATTCTGCAGTGTCGTGTATTGAGTTTTCACGTAAAAAAATAAAAAAATTAGTGCTGATCAACCTTTGTAAGACGTTTTGAAATGATTAACCTAATTACAGTTAATCCATTAACTGGGTATAATTATGTTAATAATCAATCACCCAAGTAATTTTTAGTTATACGTCAATGCAATAACGAATCTTATGGAACACAGAGATGATAAAATATATAAAAAATGATGCAGAACAATATTGAGAATGAGTTGTAGGCGCGAAACATCTGGCGCAACATTGTACTGTATAACCACCACCTGAGCCTCTGTTGTCTGCTTCTATATACGCCACTGTCTTCTTGTGTTTCATCCTTTAACATTTCACTCATGCAGTGAAAACTTGCGGTAAAATCTTTTACGATGAACTGGTATTTCAACTTAACGTGTATGTAGCATTTATTTAGCGAAATACAGTGAAGCTCATAACACTGTGTTAAAACAGATCTAAAACTTATTTTAATTATGGTATATTATTTTGTAATCGATCTAATAAATCATTGTGCATAAATAATTCAAGTCATCGAAATGACTTAAAAACAGATTTTATTTATTAGTTTTAATAACACATTTCTTTTATTGTGTATGTAAACATAAAATCCAAACCATTATTATTATTATTATTTTTTGTCTACATCGGCAGGGAAATGGATTCAAATTTATTGGAAACATATGTAATTCAGAATCTAAATAGTGCCTGAAACTGACTTATTCCTTTTCAATGCAAAAGCATGGAAAGTGTCTATTATCTTTACAGCACCCTCGGTATCTAAATTTAAAATATTTGGTGGTCATCGTGCATGATGAATCCTTAGTTCTAAATGAACATTTTGTCAAATACATAGAAAATTTGCAAAATAGATAATGTAAACCATTCACTGAACTATTCAGCATTCCATTTATTAGGTCGTACATGAGCAGTAGTATCTAGTTTCGTATCAGAGCTTGAACATTGAGAAATTTATTCCGAGACATCAAAACACACATCCATAACATAGATAAATTATTTTCAATATGTACAGGGGCGGATTTTGGATTTGTAAGAGTTGTGTCAGCCTGCGTTTCTTTTTGATATAAAAAGGGTTAACGGTTACACTTACTATTCAGCTTATTTAATGCTAAAAACGAAGAGAAGAATCTCATGTGTACATTGAGGAGCCCTTACAGTGGCGAGAAGTGTTTCAAGCGCAGCCATATTACCATCTTCGAATAACTCATCTGACCAAAATTATTTTCTCTTTGGGGCTACTGATAAATTCATCTAATAAATATATTTTAGCTGGAGAGAGGTATAAAAGAATACGTTTGTGAAGTTGATTTATATTTTTTGATGTAGCCCCCCCCCCCACATAGCTTCTTGTTAACAAATCTGTGATGTGTAAGTCCGTTCAGAAATATTATATCTTGCAAGAAGTAAAGATAGAGAAGGTTCTATTTGTGTAATTAAAGATTTACTTGCCTTTTCTGTCAAGTAACTAGTTTTGTTATACATTGTAAAATAAAATTTAATACAAATTTAAGAGGTTTTTTTACTAAATATTCTAAAAGGTTTTTATTTGTGTTATTTTTGGTCGCTTACGTATAATGTATGCATTAAGTAATATTTTATTGCTATAAAAATATAAAATGAAAGACGAATCTCTTTAGATAACGCTAAAAAAACTAAACTCTAATTTACATGACCCTAATACAATATTTTTTAAATTAGTTAAAAGTTATACAAATTAAATAATTATTACACTGTTTCTATTAAGGGAAATCTATAATGTATGTTTAGCAGTAATGTGTAACAAATACCATACAGAATAGTGTTAGCGTAGGCTCTGCTTATACTAGAAGTCGTTGTAGTAGTGCAGTATCGAGTACCCGCTGTTTAATGGATCGTTCTTTGTCTGACGGTTTGATTATGTTGTTTTTACTTGCAGGCATTATTCATATCAGTATATTAATCCACACAGTTAGCACTCCGAAAACGTAAATATAACTGAGACCAAAATATTATGTTGTTATTATTTCTATAATACAAGATATTTATTTATTTTAATTATCTACACAATAGCTACATATTATGCAATATTCTTATAGCTATTTTATTATCAAAAAAGTTTATTAAAATAAACCAAATACAACACATTTCAGTACAAAGGAAAATACTTTAAATAAGAATATTAATAAGAATGAATTTACGTTTAAAACTTTGCTTTCATACCAAACCAGTGTTTTTTAACCTTATACAAATCCGTCACAAACCACATAACATAAATTTCTGAATAGAAAGTCCTGTCTGGCCAAAGAAATTCTATCAACTATGCAAAAATATTCATCATAACATGATAAATGTGGCAGCAAGTGTCTAAAACCACCACGTTGTTAAATTTGTGCTGCCAATTCATGCTGAAATCCAGTATCTAGAAGAAGGGGTGCTAATGCTGTAAATTTTCTGGTTTTGTCTAGAGCACATGTTTTAAAGACATTTATTTGTTCAAAGGGTCCAAAACGATGTTGTAGATCTTCCAATAGACTTGAACAGGGGGCAAACAATCCTCGAGTAAAGACAATAATTATCGCTACTTCAAGAGCAGGCTGGTACCTGTTTACCTCTTCAAGACTGATTGCGTTTGATGAATTGTAACTTGGAAGGCGTCCAACAGGTACAGCGGTTTGTTTATAGAGAATAGAAAAGCGCACGAGAATAGAGTACAGAGCGAGTCGGGGTATACCAGAAGCCACACTACCTCGCGTGATTTCTCTGAACAATGGAAGACAAGAGGAGATGTCAGGGGATCTCTTAAATCATCTTTATATGCATATTTAGTTTAGTAGGTCACTGGAATAATATAAAAACCAACTTAATTAAAACCAATAAATATTATAAAAAATAATAAAACTATTCCATTTTCCATGTTAAAAGAGTTGCTGATGAACGACTGTCAGAAGTTGATAATAGAGTTATTTCATTTAACTTTTTCATTTTTTACGTATTTTACACATTTAATTACTTATTTACCAGTATCCATTTCATTCTGGAGACATAAAACCATAACAAATTTTCCGTTGCCTTTCGAACTACGTTCAGAATAGCCCTGCCTGCGTTATGGACCAACATCATAAAGCGTTGTGATATTGGTCTCAACTCCTCTACTCTTTACCTAGACTTGGTGATTGTTCATACTTACTACGTAACTTTGATTTTTGTTAAATGCATTTTTGTTTTTTGTTAAGTTTCACAATCAAATTAGCCTTGGATCCGCAATACTTATGGATGTGTGGTAGAATAAAGAATTTTCAATGTTTTACTCAAAATATTTCGGATTGACAGTAAAACTTTCAAAATTCAAAACAGTTCTTTCCTGGAAAAATATTAAAAGTACTAGTTTTTTTTAACACTAAAACACTTAGATACGTAGCTCAAAGACGGTTTAATGTACATGCTCAAGAAATGTTCTAGTGAACAAATAGAATTAAATAAGGGCAATGAGAATGAAATTTTAATATGTATGAATAATAGGTATGAAAGATTATCAAACATTTCTCAAATATTGTCTGAGCGATATTGAAACTAATCACTCGAAGGAGACAAAAACTTAGTTTCTGTATATCTTCTGTACCATATCTAGAACTTACTAATAGACTTGAAATTTTACTTAAAGATTTATTTCAATGTCAGATAACATCCAGTTTGATGAAAGTACATATCTTTACATGTGACATGACTGATTATTATATAACATTTTTGCATTGATATTATTGGTAACTTATAATTTGTATTGAAACTCCATTTCTAAATAGACAAAGATTGAGTTATATCATGTTGCATGTCATCCATGGGATTTGGATGAGATTTGTTGAAGCTTATCACTCAGAAGGCTGGCAAAAGGTATTTTAGTCTTCTGGTGGACGTAAAACTTTCTTTTCTAAATCTTTGTAATGCAACCTTAGCAAAATATGTTTTGCGGCAATTGGTATGTCTGAACTTACATGGTTGAAGTATCTAAATCCAAGTACATCTGAATATTGAAATTCTGCAGCCCTAAAGGCTTTTAGAAGTCTAAACTCATGGAAATATGTTTCTTTTGAATTAACCATACTTCTAAACCCCCCCCCCACCCAGCACCATATATTCTTTTAAAACATGTTAATTGTATGAATACCTTATCGTGTCTCGTTTTTCACTCTAACGAGCTTTATAATTTATGTTATAAGTAACGTACTCATAACGAATGATATAATTTGGAAGAGTTTTTGTAGAATGGGGCCTGTTAATAAAACCAAGGTTTACATGCATTATTTGTGTAGGAAAGCGAAATGTTACACATAAACCCTTTCATTTCCTGTAGCGAGTAGATTTACTGCAGTACTTGAAGATGACAGTGACTACTACAGTTCAGTAGCTGTTCCAGCTCTATAGACATATGAGATTTAGTGGAGCTGATATAAAATGTAGTAATGAATCAAAATTATGTTTATTTTATCTTTATCTCGTATTTTCGTTTATTATACTGTGCATCGTAATTGTTACAGTGTGTTCATCATGACTGATGATGTAGTAGTAGATAAGATGTGAATATTTAATTACTTTGCAATGATTGTATAACTTACATACAATTTTATTATTTTTTTTTATTCATAAATTATTAAAATATGTTTGCGCTTTAAAATTTTAATTGTTGAGAAAATTTGTCTTAAATTAGTTTCTAAGTATATTGTGACACTACAAAGATCTTGGTCTATAACAAAGAACCGAATGCAGTAACGTTGTAAAACTGAACTTTCATGTAACTGTTGAACGTCGAGTCGCCGTGTTGTTCCAAATCCTAACTGGAATCGAGCTGAGATATTGCCTAATATCATCTGACCTATGCTCGTTTGTGGGAATAAGTTGTGTAAACAGTTAGCGTTAACATCCAGAAGAGACTAAAGGAAAAGAAGAAAACTGCTATGTAATAATTCATTTATCCATCCAAAAGATCTCTCTCTCTCTCTCTCTCTCTCTCTCTCTCTCTCTCTCTCTCTCTCTCTCTCTCTCTCTCTCTCTCTCTCTAAATTTAATAAAACTTTACATTAACTGTTATATATTTTCCATACGAATAATTCCATTGGAGAGTTTTTGCGAGAATAGATGGTGTCTGCACATAGAAATATTTAAACAATTTTGTCGTTATATTAAAAAGTGTATATTACTTTATATTTATAACTATTAGAAAATATAAGATTTTAAAAAGATAAATTTTCTAATTTCGTGCAAAATGCCATTAAAGAAGTCTTTAATTTAGATCGATTCCAACTAAAGCAATTACGAAGCAAAGTACATGCGCGCAGAATGGTGTTCCACGCTGAACCGCAGCCCTTGACAAACGTATCTGCCCTGTAGATAAGAGCATTTGCTTTTACTTTGTCTTTGTATGCCATTTACTAATGTACTTGTCACCAGTTTTCATTGTAATTTCTAGCTTGTATGCACCAAACCAACTTTTTATTGTAAGCTGTACAAATATTTTATTATTCTGCACACATCCATATTTAAATAAATGATATAACAGTAAAAGTTCTAAATGTTAAAATATGTCTCCTGTATTTCAATATTGAGAATATAATTGAATGAAATCGTTTGCCAAAGATGTCTAAGACCCTCTGAAAAAAAAAAACACACATTTTCATTACAATCGTGATTTACGCAGTAATTTATGTGTAATTATTACGATAACTTATGTCTGTTATATTTCAAAACACTTAGGTGTTATATTATGTGTTACTATCACAGTTATGTATTTTTAAGATAACAAGTATTACTGTAGAATTCATTTATTAGACATCATATCTTATTCCACAGGTGTAATGGTGCCTGGAAGTCATAGCAGCTGTGAGTAAACCTTTGGCTTTGAGAAGAGACTATTTTCCCTTCACACATCTTTACTGACATATTAAATACTCTAGATCAAAATTTCCTTTAGATATCGCAATATCTCGTAAAGAAATACATATATTCTTTTCTAATCAATACCATATTGCTCCTCGATTATAGCCAAAATGTTTAAAAGTCTACTCTTTAAAATTTAACGTTTTTAAACTAATGAAATGAAATGAAATATTTCTTTATTTGAGGAGAAATTAGGGCCTCATGGCCCTTTCTTACATTTAACCTCATATACAAACTAGAACAAAATATTTTCATTTCTAAATAATAATAAAACTAAATATTGTATTGTAAACATTTTCAATATGAACAAAAAGTACAACTTTATTTAAGAATATAAAATAAAAAAATGTATAACGATAAAAAGGTATATAAACATATTTATAATCACATACTCACACGCAAAATAATAACATGTACTTGTATATAATGCATATAAGAAACACAACTCAAACCACTCCACACATATCACACTCTACTCATGCCAGTGCAACCGCAGCGAAGAGACCTATGCCGACCCCGCCCCAACCATCCGCCCCAGATAGTGCTCTCTCAGCGACGCCACGAACCGAGGACGACTCTCCAAGGATGTTATACTACGAGGAAGGGAATTCCACAGACGACATGCCGTTACTACAAAAGACTTCTCATATACAGCAGTTCTGTGCAACGGCATGCGGAGCACAGACGAACCAGAGCGAGTTCTATCCACACCACTTTGAGAGACAAATTGGAAATCGTTTAAGAAATAATTTGGAAAGCCAGAATTTAAAATTGAATGGACCAATGTTAAGATTTTTATTGATCTGAGGTCATTCAACTTCAAAATCTTTGAATTAATATAATAGGGTGTTATATGCTCATCTCTCCTGAGATCAAATGCATATCTCATACAATAATTTTGGGTTCTCTGGAGTTTTTCACCCAAAGGTATTAGTACGCTATATTAAGTATCCGATAACAAGCTTCACTGAGTGTATACAAAATTTCAAGTCTATAACTTGTCATTTTGTAAATGCACAATTTATTCACATTTTTTCGTTGGGTTTTATAAGAATGTTAAAATAATAAAGGTTGCAGTAAGGTATGAAGGGTACGAAAACGCAAAAGTTCACTAAAATCAAATCTTTTTGGCGGCTTTTAACATTGTCTTTTCACTCTATTATTTATTCTCTTTACTGCATAAGTAGGCTACATGTGTAAGTATTGTATGGTAAAATGTCATATAATCGTAGTCATATTGTTTAAAAATGTATTTACTCTGATGTTTTATTGTAGCAATCTTACATCGTATTGATACCCATACTCCCAATGTAAAACTATTTGCTTACGCCCAGCTGAATCGCATGGAACGACATGAACTATCATTTAGTGTGAACTTAGAACTTAGTGTTGCCTATATAAAAATTAAGCTTTACGCAACGTTTAACGTCTACAGGTCTATAATATAAATACTTACATAGATCTGAAAAATCTTCTTTAGTCAAACAAGTCTACTTTTATTCTCAGTACCCTACTTTCGGTCTAAGGTACTTCCGGCGCAGTAGTAGGGATTACCTTGTTTTTGCGATCAAGAAAGTGTATACCACTACACATGTTGGTCCGAAAACTTACATTGTCATTTATAAAAACAATATTGTTATACTCGTATAGTTAAAGTAAATACTATAAAAAAATATAGTTATAATATATATATAGTTAAATAAATAAATAAAATAAGTACAGTTATACATTAAATACTATTAGTTTTAATTATTTTGCATTCATTTTAATATTATTTAGATTTGTTTCATAATAAATGAATACGTTTAAAATATATTTATTACATGGAATTTAATATTTGAAATAAAATTAAATAACATTAAAGAAATTTCTCAAATCAAAAAAAGTTAATAACAACGTCATTTTGAACACAATGAAAATATGTGAACAATGTATTCAAAGGACCTGCATTACTATTGATTTTTCTCAGCAATGTATTAATTTTTAACAGGGAAATTAAGTGATTTAGAAACAACCGTTAAACATATGTAATTCCTGTTTAACGTAGATATTATTATTTATATTATATTGTAAAACGATGTTGTTAATATAAATCCAATTTCATCCGTTATTTGTGAACCGATGATAGGAATTGTGTCAAATCCTTTCATCATTTAACAAGCTGATTTTATCTATTTTATTGTTGCCACCAAAGTTATGATATTTATAATAAATGATACGAAAAAAGATTAATAACAACAATCTAATAATGAATGCAGGTACATTTCTCTTGGAGAGGATGGTGTGACGTATATGTCAGGTTAACTAACAAAGAAAGAGGGCTACACACTCTGACGAGTCTCAATGACATTAACTTCACAGTGAGGCCAAAAGACGTTGACTTCATTCATAGCTGTTGGTTTCGAATGCGGATTTTGTCAAAACCGGATTTTGTCAGATTCTTAATACACAAAAGAACATTTACACGTTTATATTCTAAAGAAAGGTACATATAAGTAAAATGAAAATTTAGACATGAGCTCTTTCATTTCCGATTGAAAGGTAGATTTACTACAGTACTTGAAGATGACAGTGTGTCAATTAACGAAAAAAAAATTATATGCAACGTAATTATGAGCAAAAATGATAAATTTACTTATGTTTTCTTATCATGTTCGATATAAAAGTCTATGTTCTGAAATACATACACACATACAGGCACATTGTTGAAATGCAGAGGATCAGTTAACCTGTTATTTCCATTAATTTCATTTGAAAACTTACTCACAATATTTTTTACTTAAAAAGTACTTTCTGGTAAAACATGACTTTAGATTTTATTTGATTTTCTTTAAATATTCAGTCGTAGAAGCAACAAGTTTAAGTATGTGAGGTACTTGTTATAGAGGGTGTTCAGGTATTACTCACTCAACTTCACAAGACGTTTAATTCAGTCAAAATATATAATAAATACGGTCTTGTCTCAATTGCTACATTGCTTAACGGTGCGTGGTGTTTTTGAAGATAAAACAATAACATTTAAACTCTTCAAATTATAGTGTTGCATTTAGGAGTGCGTTATTTATTGTTTGAAAGTAAGAATGAAATGAATACAATGATATATAGGAATCAATGCGACGTGGAACCATATACAATATGGTATTTCTGGTACACCTAACGGTTAACTTATTGCCGTTAAGTCGAATAGTTATAATCATCATGTATAAAGATCAATATATGTTATATAGAAACCATTAACGTTTCATTGACTATAAAACTATAACATTGGAAGTTATATTGAAATGATAAAATCTTTATCCATACAGAGAAAGTTACTCCCAAATGTTACTAGTGGACTATTTTTACTATACATCCTACCTAATGAAACCAATGATAAAGCGAAGTTCAAGCACCGGATGGTGATCTTCGGCTAACCGCAGCCCTGACTAGATGGATGCTTGCTTGTCAATTGTTTCAATAGCAATTTCTCGCTTGTCTGCGCCTACCTATTGCTGAATTGTGAGTTAAAAAAAATACTTAACAAAATAATCAGAATATATCCGAGTTTTAATAAACGTAACAATAAATATATCAATACAATAATAATAACCTGCACAAAGTGTCCAGTTTATTTTGGTTAATATTATGTTAAAACAAAATATGTATAAATATTTGGGAAACTATATTGAAATTTGAATTTTTGTGTAATTATGACAAACATTATGTAATTGATATAAAAGAGAGTATAATAAATTTAAAAAAAATAAATGAAATAAACAGAGGCTTGGTTTGACCTCATCTACGACTTGGCGCTCTCTCGCTATCCTCTCCCCCTCTCCACCTTTCACCCCTCTCTCACTCTCCTCTCTCTCTCTCTCTCTCTCTCTCTCTCTCTCTCTCTTCTCACTCTTGTTAGCACCTTTTAATTTTCACTTTTCATTCATAAATGTTTCATTACAACTAAGTTATACAGAGCTGAACTGTTTGGGATGGGGTGTCCTGAAAGTCCGGTATGCCAATTAAACTGGTACATAATAAGTCTCCTGGGAGCTATGACTACAAGTTACTGTAAACCACAAGTTTCCTTAGAGCACAGATCACAGGACATCAACTTTGGCGATTGATTTGTACAGTGCTTCCTCCAATGTCTAGTTAATATTCTCATACTTGTACCATACCGTTATTGCTGGCCGTTGACGGGCGGCCACAAGTACGAGTATGTGATCTGTCTGTAACGGTTAGCAGCGGTTAGAATCGCCGCTGCCTTGGATCTATTAGGTTGCAGATGCACTTGTCTTACTCAAACATATATATCTGTGTAAAGATGGTTAGTTTACCACCTATCAGTAATCGTTGTTTATATAATGACTACTTCTGAGGGATTCAAACATACGTTTATGTATGATAATTTGGTAGTATTGGGTGATTTTAATCTACCTAAAACTAATGGATCTGTAATATGTTGTTTGGAAGCACTGTAGTAAAAAATTGGTAACTCTATGGCTATCACAAATCTCACAAAGACATTCTTAACTGTAACTGTATTAATCTTGATTTAATAATTATTAATATCAAATCACTGTCTGTTGATCACAGTAACTGTCCTTTATTGTCCCTAGACAGATTTCCTTGCTAGTCGTTCCTTGTTAATAATTTAACTAAAAATAAATGAATGCTTAAAATTTATTAGTGCTTTAAGAAAGCTTATTTTTACACCATGTAAATTTAGAGAATGTAATTGGAATGAAGTGTATAGTGTTAATTATTTGGATAGAGCTGTAAATATGTTCTATAAAACAACTTATACTATTTTTGATCACTTTGTGCCTAAAAAGGAATTAATCTTTAAACGTAAATATCAGTGTTGATTTACAAAGGATATTATTAGTTCTATAAAGGTAAAGAATAAATGTGTGAAGAAACGGAAATTTTATAAATTCAATAACAGTTTGTTCAAGGATCTCAGAAGAAGTATTAAATTGAAAATACTTCTCGCTTATCGAGAATATATATGAAACATTGAGTATTGCATTAATATAGACTCTAACATTTTCTGGAATTTTATAAGGACTAGCACTTTTTCTAATTTAGAGCTGGGCTCTTTAAAAATGAAATTAAAAGACAACGTGGCTCCAATTATTCACATTTCCGATTCATTTTTGGACTGTTTCTTCACTTTTGTCAAAACATTGAAATAAAGGAATCTTCTGGATCTGAATGTATTCATAAAATGTAGGAATCGGCTGTATTGACGTAGTATGTGTGCCTTTTTGCTATTTGTTCAATCTGTGTTTAATAACCTGTTTTTCATGGAGGAAAGGAAGAAAGTTAAGGTTGTTCCTATTTTAAAATCATATTGAAAATATTGAGAGTTAACGTCCGATTTCCCTATTAAATATATCGGCTAAGATATTTCAATCCATTTGATATAAGTATATTTACTACAACCTAAAATCTGAAATTTATCCTCAGCAGCATGGCTTTCTTTCTTGTAATTCAACAGTCTGCAGTCTAATGGAATTTTCGTTTTACGTAGCATCTTAATTCTATATAGTGGGAGGGTTGATGTGTTCAGGGATCCAACTTAGGACCATTACTTTTCCTAATTATTTAACACTGTATAAATGCCTTTTTTATGCTGATGATTTGAAACTATATAGAGAAACTCGAGACAATAATGATATTGCTGAAGCGCAATCAATACTAAATCTACTTCTTGGTGCTTAAATAACAGCTTATTTTAAAATCTAAATAATTTTTTTGTTATGGCATATATCAGGTACTAGGTATATCATGAATATATCAGGTACTAGGTATCAAGTTCTAAGCTGCAATTCTCTAATTCATTTAATTCTTTAGATAATAATCTTGGAGTAATATTTGACAATCGCCTTAAGTTTATCACAAATTAATGTCATAGGATATTAGATTGTGAAATTAGAAAGAAAGTTTGTCCATTCAATTGATTGTATCATTAAACTATATAATGCATTCGTTAGAAGTAGGCTGGAATATTGTGGGATAATTTGGAGCCCTTGTACATAAATGAAATTGCTTCTCTGGAGCTAATTCAAAACAAGCTTTTAAGGTATTTATATTTAAATTATTTAATGTGCGGTACCTCTCAACTACTGTCTTAAGAAGTGCTTTTCTTTCAAACTTTATTCACAAGAAGAGACCGACCTATTATGTTATTCAATCGTAAAATTTTAAATTACTTACAGTAGTTGATAGTTCTCTTTGGTTGGATAGGTTTTTCTTCACGTTCCAAGAATTCCACTATTCTAATTATAGTTTAAAGCAAAATCATGTTATAAAATTCATAAGCTAACAAAACTATAATTACTAAATCAATAATTATCAGATAAAATAGTTAAGGATAATTAAAGGGCTCACGAAATATATCAGCTGCAGAATAGTGGCTGTTGAGTTAAAAAATATTGAGGCGGTAATATTTAATGCATGTGCACGAGACTGATGCCAATCTAAATCATTTAGGATACTCTGGCTCAGAAGACGACCTCTGTCCTAAGGCATGACAAACTTTAAGTCTTTTGTCTTTTACTTTCTTAGACTTGAGACATTTTCATGTGGGAGGGAAACATAATGTGATGTAATCCAAATTGCAGCTCTTCGTATTTAGTCAAAGATTCTTTACACAAAAACATGTTTTTTATATTTGCAACCCAATACAGTGTACCGATAAGCTGAGCACATACTGTATACACACTCTCACACGCACATGGCGTATAGCTCATCAAACCCTCAACGGGAAAAATGTATATGCCCGTCCATGTGAGGATAACAAACGAAAATCAATTCTTCTAAATTTATACATCGACCCAAAATTGACGGCCTGTCAAGAGAAAATTATCGCGATGAATAAGAGTGATCTATTCAACACACAGATTAGAATAAGCGAATTAGCTAAGCTCCAATGTCCACAATGTGACGATTTGTTGAAGCAAAAATTATACATCAGTGCGGATTCTACTTCTGCTATGAAGCCCTTGCTCTAAACTGCAGAGGTAGCCCTTGAGTCCTAGACATTAACATAGGCTAGAGGCTCATTGTTCTCTTAGGTTCTGTTCCTCCACTGTCTCCTGTCCCTCAAGTATCACCTTTCTTAAATCATTTGGGCACAGAAAATTGGCAGCATCAGTCAGATTTCGATAATCTGGAAGGAAACGCTTACATATTGTCCTTTCCATCGGACCCAAACACTGTCAGCGCTGCTTCCTTTGACCTTACTTCCCTCTCTAACTCCGCCTCTTTTACTTTTATCCACATTTTCTTCATAGACAAAACAGTTAGTGACATATTGTGGTCTTAATTTATATTGTTTGGCAAATATTTAACTTGTATTAACAGAATATACAAATGCTTTAACAATATATATATATATATATAAATAATACTTTCCTAACATACATACACTGACAGAGCAAATGTTAAGAAACCATTTCATGTGGTTTCCTTCAATTGTAAATTTAATTCGTAGATTTAATTGTATTTAGATATGCAATTGCGATTAATACACAAGATTCTGGTAAAAGTGGGAGTCTTCGCGTTCACCTCACGGCGAACATCCCGACATGGAGAGCGATTTCCAATGAATTGATGTTTACGACCAGTTGACCCAACACCCAACACGTTAGCAGTTAACTGGACAGAAATTTATTTTCGTCATCAGGTGGCGTGCGAGGCTGTTGCACCAAAATAATTTATACTTACTATTATAACAGAGAAAAAAAAACATTAAAATATTATCTTGTGAATACAACTTTGTGATAAATAACTCATTTATGAATGAATTTAACTTAATTTGATTATTTTTCTAGGCCATATACTAATCAAACTATGATGATTTAGAGTCATAATAAAATGCCACTTTTGTCTCAGTTACATTAAGTTTTCTACATGTACAGATGACAAATGTATCAGATAATAAGTTTATATACGTAAAAATCAACATAATCGAAATGTCAGACACAGTATAATCCATGAAAACAGAGATTAATCGATATCGCTCTATAATACAACCGCATCTGCACGCATTAGTTTATGCATACACTGCATCAGTTTGGCTTTTGTTATTTACCTAACTGCTGAACATACATTACCTAGCTTTACCTTAACAGAAACAGTACAATAGCTGTTTATAAATGTAAAGTACACAGTATGTAAATATTGGATTTATTTTTACCGACCTTACTATTGTTATGTCATGAACATAGTACATAATGCATTAAGAACATAAAATATGTAATGAATAAAAATAAATGTTTGTAATCGTGTAATTTAACTATTCATACGTATTCATGAATGCAGATTAAGATATTAACAGAAAGGCAGTGCATGTTTTAAATGAATAGATAAAATGTTGAACCAAACAGAAAAAGACAGAAGCAAACAACAGAGGGCCCAGTTGGTGGTTATAACATACAATGTCCTAACAGACTCATTCTCAATATTAATCTGTATATGTTTTATGGTTTTATTCTTCGTATTTATTTCAAATAGTTATATAACATTTATATTTGTATATATTGCATAATATAATTACATTGCATCTGGCCAGTCAGTTTACAACACTAATACCCATTTACTGCCTAATTTACATATGCTACTTTGTTGTACTTTGTACAAGTATTTAAGTATGTACTTTGTTGAGAAACCTCAAATCAAAAACACTAATTTTTATAGAATACTATTCAGCCAAACCATACTTAATATCCTGATTATTTTTTGTTACGGATAAATCCTTTACTGTCCACTAAATTTCCTAGTTTCCATTATATTCTTACACAAATAATGTCTTAAAAACTGCCTTATTTTATTTTATTTTCAGTATATATTATACATTATCTATTTCATATATAAAATTTAGATGTTTACTTCTTAAAGGTAAAATAAAGTGACTGTCTTTGGCGTAAAAACATATCTCTGTGCCGAATGCACCTCAACACGATAAAACATTCCAAAGTTCTAATCGTGCGTTATCACAGGTACATATTTATTACTATGCCTCTCTAAGATCAAAACCTGGATCAAACCATTATATCCTTCTCAGAGAAGTGAACTCGACTGGCGGCGTGCATCTCTAACGGAGTTAATTTGACTCACCCTCTCCCTCGGGTAGTCTCTTGGCCTTGAGCCTTAGGAAGTCGACTGTGAACTCTCAGACTACAGTATTTTAAATAAATTAGGTCAAATAACGTGATCTGTTTAGTTTATAACCGACTATTTAAACAATGACGAATTTTATGCTGTATAAAAATTATTTTTCTGAAAATGAAGAATGTCAGATAATATAATTTTCAATTATCTTTTTTAAATGATTGTTAATAGAAAATTTTGTTATATAATGTTTTTTATTTAAATATCGTTTTATACACATTTGCAGATTGCTAGATATAAATAATAAAACTACATTAGACGTCCGGTCAAATGTCTCTATGAATGGGATTAATTGTTTATCGAATCAGGATATATTGCTATTTAATATTCAGTTAACCACTCATCCTGCTGGAAAGAATTCAAATATATTTTATGTTCACTTTTAACAACACCAAAAAATTCCAAACTGTAAAGATAAAATGAGACAAAAGCAATGAATTTTAATAAATAAACAGAATTGTAAAAAAGGTAAAAAAACAACTAGATGTCTTTACAATTTGATAATAAAATACGACCTACCCCTTTTATTCAACTGACCTTTCCAGTTATACGTTTATTAGCTATCGATGAATGTTATAAGTTCAATTTTTTATGCATGTAATTGTGTTTCATTTGGTTGATACCTGAGGAGACTTTGTTTATTACGAATAATGAATTGTTTGGAATCACGAGCCATTAAAATTATAATTATTTAAATTACATTCTTAAACTTAATTTGGTATTTTTACGCAAAAGATTTCATATAATACAAGCATAATATAATATAAACATAATTTAAACAATACTACCATCTGTGAATGTAAATTGATATGTGATGTTTAGAAATACATAATATTCTTTTTGGAAAAAGATTTGTTGAATATTGTTGATTTAAATTAATTTTTGGAAACGTGAATTTGTATGTGAGAAAGACATATAAGAATCATTGGAGCTACATACTTATCAACAATCGGCTCATCAACAGTAGATCAATATTCAGATGGCCAAATAAAATAGTAAGTATAAAATTATAAAAGTAAAACTGCACATTGCAACGTAACACAACACATTTCCGTGAATTTCATGTATTACTTATTTTGCCGTCAGTGAGACATATAATTTTGGTTCCATTCTTTGGCTTAGGTAAAAATTGCACTGTAACTCTTGCACCGTAATTCTTAGATGGTGTGCGTAATTCTTATTTTTCTATTCTATTAGAAGTGAAATGCCCGATTCATAAATAAATAAATGCAGCTTCTCAATAAATAAAATGATAATCATAAAATGGCTAAACGACATAAGTACATTTCAGTAGTGAAATATTTCTAGTTTGGTAGAGTGTGATAGACTCTTGACAGTGTTCTAGAGCGTTGGGTGGTAGTGAATAAATCATGAGCCGGTGACACCTCGTCATGTGTGACTTCCCGCGCTAGACAATGACAACTCTACCTCGACTTGGCTTTCCAGGTGAAAGTTGTGTTACAGATGTTATAAAAATCAAATAAATATATCAGTTTATAAGAGCAGTTAGGCGCTACATGTTTTTCTGTCACAAATTATAATGTAGTTTGATTGTAATCAGTTTGTTTACAAATGTATCCTACGATTTTCTCATTGCCATACGATTAGACATATAACCAATGTAAAAATGTTCGCTATTATTCAGTAAAATTCTAAGGAGTGACATGGGCCATAATCAAATTATTTATTTCCTATATAGAAATAGAGGTTGACGCAATATTTCAAGCCTGGAGGTCAGTTCCCTCTAGAGATATCTTGTGGACAGACAGAGAGAAATAAACAATTTCAGCCTCTTAATTGACAGGCTTCTCTACGTTCGGTCAAAAGTAGTAAACTAATTTTTAACTGTATATGTTTGTTTTATGTAATGTTTTTCGTTGTTCCTTCGTATTTTGTTATTCCATTTTACGATTTATGCCGCTGACACAGGTCATCAACCTAGTATTTGGATAGTCAAAAGGTAAATACTTACGATTCTAAGACGACTATTTATTTATAGTTTAGAGGCTCCTACACCAAATAGTTTGGACAGTATTATGTCTGATGTAGTTTTCAATCTGTTCAAATGTCCATTACCAAATTTTCAAAGCCAAATAGTTTGTAAGTTATATATATATATATATATATATATATATATATATATATATATATATATATATATATATTATTTTTAGTAAATTACTGTACAAATAAAATATTTTTAAAACATTGGCACTATATTTCGGTGAAAACTGTTTTCAGGTGCATAAATTGTATAAAATATCAAAATATAAAAGAAAACAGTACAAACGAAAGTAAATAAACGGTGAATAAATAATAATAATAAATACAGATGATATGAACTAAATAATTGTTCCATATGTTGATTTTAAATTTAGAAGTTTTTGGCTCAGTTATCTGATGTTGAGTCCATGTAGAACTTTGCTCTTTAAAACCAATTGGTGTGCTTGTTCTAATGTTCTGAGGTAAATTGGGTTTGAATTTGTATGTACTTGCCGAATAGGTTTGACTGAATATGTATTTTCATTATATATATATATATATATATATATATATATATATATATATATATATATATATATATATATATACTCAGCAGTTGAGTAGCTTCATGGTTGAAACTTTAATAATATTATAAACTTTCGAGGTTGGATAGCAACATTTTAAAAACTTCTCATTTGAGAGTATGTGAGATGAGGAAAAAAACCCTATAAAATTATATATATATATATATATATATATATATATATATATATATCAGATATATGATATATAAGAGCTGAACTTATTTTTATTAAATGAGTATGTTTGTCAATAGCCTAATATATTGCTAATGAAGAATGATTAACGAAAAATAATTTCCACCAGACTCGAACACGGACCTCTGACTTAGAGGGGTGAGAGGAGTAACCATTACACTACAGTGCTCTTTCATTTTTTTATAATTTATTTTGTATTTGGATTTTCATATGATTTGTTTTTAGTGTAACTATATATATTTTTGTGACCTATGCATAATTACAGGAAATTTTATTAAGAAGATATCTGGTTTCCACAAAAAGTTGAAGCTGTGACAATTAAATTGGTGATTAAATAAAGGCACACTATTTTAAACTGTTTTGCGTTAGTTAATGAAAGTATTAATGTTGTGATTTCCAAGTGATTCACATATGACATTAAAACAGTGATCTTGGTCACTTGGTGGAGTTGATTGCTTTATGAGTTCACAAAATTGAAATGATTGCTCAATACAATTGTATGAACAGTGATTCAGCTATTACAAAGTGACTGCATTACAGAAGTAATAACGCTGGTACGAGGAACACCACTAACTGGCACAACAAGTTCATTACAGGTAACCCAGATACATTCACGCTATTATGTTCCAGAAGATATTTAAAACTATTATGGCCTCGGACAGTAATAGTGTGCTGTTGTTACGGGGATAAAAATGTAATATTATTATGTTCAAGAAAGTATTAGCCAAATTTGATACCTTATGTCATACAATTATTGAGCTTTTTTGAATGATATGTAGTAACAATAATACATAAGCAGGTGGTTAAAATAAATATTGTATATCAATTATCTCTACGCAAGACATTTGTAAAAGATATCTTTTTGTTTCGAGATATCTTGTGGAAAGAAAGGGCTGGAGAAATTTTATTTCTGTTTGTATGTTTTTATCTGTTTTTCTGTCACAACGATATCTCGAGATCTATAGACTTTTCGATAATAAACTGAGTTCAATAATGGTGCGTGAAACTCGATGGGAGTTGGCTCAGAGCTGGGAAACATTTTTACATTGGTGTAAGGTGTGTACAAATCTAAACACAATAATGTGAGATTGTAACATGAGATACATTAACATGATATGTAATGTATCTCAAGATTGTAATGCATCTCACTATTATCACAAGAAGATCATTCCTATAGAAAAAATGCAAAGAAAACAATCTAAAAACAGTATAAAACTAGAAAAATATATAAACTATTATGCATACAAAGTTTTGAAGCAATGATTTGCAAAATAAATAAACAACACTAATAAACGTATTTAAAATCCTACAAGAGAATATATTTTAAGAAGTAGAAAATCTGTAAAATTCTCCAACGTCAAAAAATGTAGGTAGTTATGCAGGCCTCCCCATAAAAAATAGGATTAGAAAAGGAGTCTTGAGACAAAGAGGGAAAAATAGCAATAAATAAATCATCATGTGTTAACTATGGCAACTTTAAAAACAAACAACAATATACGATACAACATCAGGGAACTAAAAAAAAAAAAACACACACAAACTTAACCTTCTATTCAACCATATCAATTATTCTGAAAAGGATTTAAAGTATTGGATCTGGATCGTAATTACACAGCCAACATTAACAGCACATATTCTAAGCGGTAATGATAATTAACTGTTTCCCAGGCAAATCTGTCACAACGTTCTCCAGGCGATACCCATTTTTTGATATCTATTCTATAGAATTAAGTTTGTCAGACAGATTGAAGACTATTTAAATAATTTTAATAAAAATCTTGCATAAAAAGATTTTATAATTTCCTTCTTGGACCTTTGGAAATGTTATTTTGTTACTTGTACGCGAGTAACATATTCGGCTGAGTGAAAACAGCCACAAAAACCCAGATGTGAAAAGTTATAGCTCAGCGCCGGATATTCCCAATTTATATTATCTCTTGAAATATACATTAAGTCGATTCCTCATATTCTTCTTAATCAAAATTTCTCAGGGATAAGAAAACTACGTATTATCTTATCAAGATGAACTAAAGAGCACAAAGCTTTTATCAAATTGCCTTTCAATCATAAGCCATTAATACGTTTCATCATAAACAATAAGAACTATACTCAAGACTACAGTTGTTGCTAGACAATGAAATGATGGTCTGGTCGAACTATTTACGAGTACTAATTTGTATCACAATCTAAAATTCTCACCTTTTCTTTTTATCGCAGCATTCATATTGTGAAAATCGAAGTTGCTAATAGAAGCTAAATAGAAGTTGAGTCAGGTTCCATACGATACGGCTGCTGCAGGAGCGAGACTATTATTTTAACCCTATACTAAAGATAATTTACTCTTTTTTTGAGGCCGTAAAAACGTATGGGAATACTAAATACTTTATGTCATAATAAATACATAGTCATATTTTATGAGCAATGCAATGTTACAACTTTATATTGAAATTAAATGATCTCAAAAACAATCGTTTATATGCAAGAAAATATCTTTTCTTGTGATAAAAACTGAAACTGAAACACTGTGCTATGCAAATGTGACAATAATACTCCATAATTTCCTAACTTATCATAAGACTGTAATTAATAAATGTGAGAACTATCATTGACTGCCATGTGCTTAATTTAGATAATGACTGCTTCTTAACAAGGATCGAACTCTAATTTCCACGCCAACGTGCGTGAATGCGGTCGTCTTCACTTGACTTTCTTTACCTCGTTTAATGACTGGGTGGATGTGAATAACGCACGGACTGAATAAATAAAGAGTGAATAACAGACATGATTAACTTTTTGACATTGGTAAATGTATGTTATGGTAACATGCAAGCTTACTAACGAACAGGTTATCAGGGGGGGGATATTAAAATGTCTTAGACTCGATTTTAAGGGTAGACTGACATATCCATCTCCATTATGTAGTTTCTCTTACACGAATATTGTTAAACAATAGAATGTTATAGCTATTCAGGAAGTATATAAGGAGAACGCTTGAAAATTTTATGACATGATACCAACATTTTTATTAACAACGCAAATCATTATAGTAAATATATCACTTAAAATACGGAATTAAAATATTTTTGTGGCCTTTTTATGAATTAAGTAGTAGGCTTAAGTAATTATTTTTAATTTTAAAAATGTGTACTGATTTTCACAGTGTACGGGCTGTTGAATAGGACTTTTGCAGATGTAATTAAGGTAGCTAGGGTTTAGGACTAACGGCTCGTGAGTAACACAAAAAAATGTTCTTAAAACATAGTTTGTATCTGCAAATTTCAAAAATAAAAGAACATAGTATAGGAAGGTATTAATCATACTTAAAATTGTACCGAATGACGATAACAAATGGGAGTGGTGACTTCTGAGGTCGTAGTAATAAATACTCGAATTGCAAAGTTTGATTACAAGTTCAATTTAATTAATGAAACTTACAAGCACCACTTTTAGTTGGCACATTAAATGTATGCCTTGCCTTGTTGCTGCCAATTAGAGTACAAGAACTAAAAATGTAAATCTGATAGGTGGGCCTAAAATATCCAATGTTCTATGGAATTATGCCTACGATATTTTACTTTATAAAATTTTAAGATTTTACTTCCCTTCGCAATATGTAGTCTCACAACCCGGGCGTCGGCGTCTTGGCACGAGACATTGAAGCTGTAGTCTAAGAAGGGTTATTTCTAGTCGGTAATTACTAGAAGAGGAGTAGAAGTTATGAAAGTGGTAGGCATCTACTCAAATAATACGTGAGCTCGCCTAAAACAAATTCGCGACGGTATTAGCCATTTAATGAGACAAAAAACTTGTCACGACAACGTGCTCGTCAGAAGGACGACGCCACAACTTGTATCCATTTCAATCTAGCAAATAATAAAAGATCTTCAAGGGTAAGTTACTTTACTATTTACAACTTTACTTTACGTTACATTCATTTTTATATGTTTGGCATCAAAGGGCTAATTTAATAATACGAAAATATAAATTTTACTTACGGACATAGCGCGCGAGGTGAAATCGGTCACGTAGTTGGGGTGCTGCGAAGGGTTACAATAAAATATTCATACGCGTGCCAATTAGGTAGTTAGTCCGTCGATAATTTAGTTCCGGAACATTGGATAAAAAATAATATTTAGTTGTACTGGCTAACTAGGTTGTGAAATGTTGCATTATATAAAACGGAACTAACTAACGGTACAAAATATTCTTAACTATTCAGGTTATTCCTGTTTCTAAACATCCCTTTTCATCTTCTTGAAGTCCTCTTGTTAAATCTTTAACGCAAATAAGTAAGAAAATAAATGTGTAACAATGGTGAGTTTTGAATCCTGGTAAAATTTATTTAAAATTATTTGTCCAGACTACAAAACACTCTTTTATTACATATTTATTTTTTAATTTTCCCGCAAAGGTTTTTTACGTAGGAATGGTTAGTAAACGTTTTGTACTAACTGTAGATCAGCATCATCTAATAAAAACATATTCACAGTTTAATCAACCTAAATAACAAAATAATTTATATTATTCTAGCCAGCATATGTTTGTAATGTTAAAGGGATTCTCTGTCGATATCGATGTAACTCTTTTTTAAACAAATATTTTTTACATGTATAGTTAGTGTTATACATATATATATATATATATATATATATATATATATATATATATATATATATATAATATAAAATAATAGTACTGATATAAAAGTGTTATACATAAAATTATTCAGAAATTTCTATAGTAGAAAAGACAAGAAAAAATATCAAAATAGATTTAGTTAGTAATAACAATTTGTGATTGTACTAAATGTTTTTCGATATACAAATAAAGCCCCGCTATGATAGCACCGGTAATCAAGCATGAATCATTTTGAGTTCAGATTACATCAAACCAAACATTTGGATATTATTGTTATTTATCCTTGTATTTATTATTCGTTTGCAAAAACAATGAACTCATTTTGACCCTTTCTCTGTTTCTTTTGTAATCTATGCAATCATCAATTTAACCTCTTTGTGTAATCAACTCGGAAGGGAACTTCATAAAAGCGGTTTGATTAACGACCACTGCTCTGTTGGCCAGAGTTTTATAGAGCTGAGTCAAATCACGACATGTCGCATTCACTATGGGTGTAACATCATCCCATCAATGGCTTTATAAGCACAGCAAACTTCTCATGAACCAAGTAGAGAGTGAGCAGTTTCCTTTTTTGTCTTCATTGGCTTTACACGTTATAACCTGTTCGTGATACGTTCGACATACTAAAACAACTTTTGCTCACAGTTCATATTAGGGAATTTCATACTAAAATTAAGGATGTTTTGCTCCAACATTCCAAATTTTACTAGAACGGGAATCCGATCTGAGCTTCCTGTTTTCGGATGTATCTTACTGAAGATATATAATGAACAAGTTTAAAGCCAATTGAGATTGGTGAGGGAGGGATTGACAGATGCCTAGGATGAAAGACATTATGAACCTACAGTTTCAGAGAGCTTTGTTATTAAAAGGAACTTATTAAGTTACATAGTTATTTTATTACTTGGTTCCAAAGATAATGCACGGTTTTAATATTTCTTCGTTCCTCCTATTTTTATTTGCAGATCGTACACTTAGTTAAATAGAACAGTAATCACATTTTGTTCTGTAATCTAAGTGTAGTACTGTTTTATGGATTGATAAAAAAATCCGGTCCATAACAAAAGAAATCGGAAAATTACACGTACCAACAACTTGTAAGTAACTCGCAACTTGTACTATATGCTATAATTAGTGTTAAATATAGTTCAAAGTCTTTCGTTTATAACAGAGTCAAAGTCAAAATCTTTCAGGCTCTGAGCCCTTCTTCAAACTTTGGTGTGAGGCTACGCCTCGCTTTACGGATTAAGCTAACGTAGATTTATACATGATAAATTTACTTACATTATGTTTGAGTAAAATGACTTAAAACTTTTCCAAATATAAATTTTAATTATACAAATCATTGAAAAATTACAACAAAATATCAATAATATAACCAGAAAAATGTTCACTACTTTTGTAGTATTTGTGTGAGGGCTGCCACTGTTTCCCGTTAATTATTTTTTTGTACGTTTGGTTGCAATTTTGGTAAAAATAAAACACCACAAGTCACTTTAACATTTAGTCTGGCTTAATATTCAGATTTTATATTAGCCAGGGGTAAAAATCCTGACGCATAGATATGTTGATGAAAATTGTACAAGCATCTTGGCTGCATCCATTGTCTACTTCTAGGTAAACAGGAGGAATATATAGTAACCAGAAATCATCGAGATCTATGTTGGAGAAATCCACTTCAGCTTTGGAATCACATTGCAAGTCAATTATTTGTTCTTGAATGTGATCAGAAAGTACAACAACGTTGATGTGAAAGGGGTCTCTTTTTAACTTGAATTCCCTGTTTCCAAGCTTATATAATGGGAAATAGTTTCAAATTTCGTTCTTCAGAGACAAAAAATGATCAAAAATTAGGCCCCTAATTTCACTTACTAGGCCTAGTAAGAATATTTTGGGTTTCATCGAAGACGTTGCTTTATTTTGGAAGGGAAGAAAAGTTCGGCTCCGAATTCTATATGCGACGTTGTCAAAGGGCCATCTTGTCAGTAAAACTCTTTAATGAATCACAGTTCTTCAAAGTACTTTTCTGAAATTGTAGCTTTAGGTTCAGAAGATTTATTGTTTCGAAAAAGTTTGACAAATATGCCAGGTCAAAGATAAATTTGTCATCTATAAATTTCTTGTACAGTTCTACACTTGAACCCATGAAAAAGATTTCTACTTCTGATTTCAAGGAGGACAATCTTGCAAACATATTACTTTTGGACAACCAACGAAATTCGTTGTGAAAGAGAAGTGTTTATCACTGTTAAGTTATTGATACAACACTTATTGCTTTGGGGCAAAAGCAATAAGATATAATTCAAGTGCTTCTTCTGAATATGACTTTGAACCTGTCCCCTCTGTCGCTTTTTAAATCTATGGTGAATTTTGTAAGAAACATATTCCAGGAAAAGTGGATGACATCATCATTGTTTCACCCTATATCTTTGATACAACGTTTGAAATAGATCAACAATGATAATCATCAAAATGTAAAATTTTTATACCAAAGGGTGCCAAAGAGACAGCGCCGAAATGGATATATACAGCTCGGTTTATGGGACATATTAGTAGAGTGTATTTTTACCACATTAAAAAAGTGATGTTACAGTTGCTCAAAAGCCAAGCTCAGATTTTAAACAAATTTGACTAGAGGGGTGAAGCCCAATGATGTAAGCAGTGAGTCTAGTAACCCGGTCTTAGCTTTACATTTTCGGACGGTTCTTACCGAAGATAGATAATGAACATGTTCAGAACCAATAATTGGTGGGGGAGGGCAGATCCCTAGGACATTATGAAGCCATTATGGACATAAATTTTCAGAGACCTTGTTACTAACCTAAAAACATTTTAATGCTCAGATTCATAGAGAAGTCACGGTTTTAATAATTCTTATTGCCACACTTTTTCATTCACAGATCTCACAGCTATTTAAAAAAAACATTGATAACAGATTATGTATGTTATGTCATCGACATAGTACTGTTTTATGAATTTAAAAAAATATATATACAGTTCATAATAAAAGAAATTGGTAAATTACCAACAGCTATTTAGAAGCTCGCAACATATGCACTATTAGTTGTCCTCTAATCTCAAAGTTGTTAAAATGTGTATTTAAATTATCTCTATAATACTGGTACGTGTATACTAATACATTTTTATATATTTACTTTGTTGTATTTTGTACAAGTTATTATTATTATTCATTAATAAAACGCTTATCATTAATGAAAAGAGCAACAAACAAAACTTTCCAATTAACCGATTTTAAGAAGAAATATTAGAGCGTAAAACCAATAAGAAAGCAAACAAGCACATTTGATGTGAGGATTAACTACAGCTTTATTTTAAAAAACTCAATAAGCAATGCTGTGACTAGTAAAATTTGAAAAATTGAGACTGACTAAAACTAAACTGCACGGAAAACTTTTAATACTACAGTATTTATTCGCCAGTTTGAGGAATATTATAAAGCAATTATTAAACATGAGAGTACTTTTATTCTCTTTTATGTCGACCTCGTTATCAAAATTTCATTTGTTACTAACAAATCTTTCAAGAAAATGTGCTGGAATAAGATTGAAATAAAATAAATGCATATTTAGCATTTATTTATGATCTAAATTGATTTTTATTTACGAAATCATTTAAACCGTCCAATAACTACACATAATATAATACACAATAAATACACAATAAACTTGAAATCTTAGAAATCTTTTTGTTTATATAAAAAATTCAATTCAAAATAGAACCATATATTGGTTGAATTAAGGATATGTATTCAATTAACTTAAATGATTATGGTGACAGTACGAACTAAGTTCGATAGTAGACAGAAGTACCACAATTAATCCGTAGTTTGATGGGACTTCTGTTAGGATGGATAACAATGCTAGTTCAGCATCCTTCTCGAGTAACATTTTCCAGTGCAATCACAGTATTATTCTCTCTATTTATTGAATGTTTTTTTGTAACAAGTGCAATAAAATCTGAATTTAAATCAATGTTGACGTGATTATGAACTTAATTTTAACAAGTTTTTAATCGTAAACAATTTTGGCAATAAAGGTTATTTAAATTTTTTTATATACAAAAAGTTAGTTACCTTACTCCTCCGAAACGGCTTTACCGATGTTTACCTAGTTTTATATGCATATTCATTAGGTCTAAGAATCGGCCACTATCAATTTTTTCATGACCCGAAATGTTCCGGGTGGTCCACCAATTAAATTTAGAAAATCATAATTTTCAAAGTGCCTGTAAATTAGAAACTGCAAATACGAGACAGTTACGTTTGTTATATAGACAAACACTATTTGAAGGCGCTATGTCAAGACGTATATTTGTGTTTAAAATTAATTATCTATGGGTGGACTTAAAGCTTGAATTTTAGACTACTTTAAAAAAAGTACATGTACGTGTACCTTGCGTATGTTTTAATTTTGTTGTTTTTCGCAGGACACCTCAGCCTACAAAAACTTTAAACCTGTAACATTCAATTTTTAAATATGAGCAGTAATTATCAATAAGTAATTTTAATTATTTATTTAATGTTACTTGAATTATTGTGTACCTGTAAAATGAACTGGATTTTTTCATTCAACTATAAACTATTCAAATGACTGCGTTGGAATTTGACATGGAGATTCTTAAGGTCCTAGGATGAATATATGCATATTCTTATTCTAAAATCCCTCAGGGCTATGCCCCACTGATCTTTAAAGTAGCAACATAATCCCTCTAAAGTTCTTAAATATTAAGTAAAAGAGTATTTCTAATGTTATCAACTGTTCTGTGTAAACATTGTTTGTTATTTTAAATTTGTTTACATTTATAGTGAGTGAAAATATTTTAACGTAGTTTTAGATTTCAGCGATTAGGTAAGTACTTATCTATTTTACAAAATATCCCAAAACATAAGATGGTCAGAATTTGACACCGAAGACTCACTTTGAAGCAGTCGGCAATTACTATGCTAGATGAAAATTCGCTGGACTGTGTTTTTTTTAACTAATTCCAGCCTCTAAATGTTCTAAAATATTAACAATGGTCTTCAGTTAAAAAGGAAACAAACGCGTAGTGTCATTGTTAACGTACTTTTAGCTGTGCATTTTAATCAAATATTCAGTATTCGATCTAAAAGATAATGTTACTATCTAACAAAGTAAATTAGAATAGCCATAGATATAAACTTTTCACGTATTTTCTTGATCGTGGCAATAAGGCAAACTCAACATTGGCGTCTGAAATATAATTCACTCAAACTAGTAGTGGACATACACATGCAACGCCTACTAAATTGCGTGCAAAGAAGCGGGTAACTGCTAGAAGTGCAGAGACAGTTTAGTCTGATATTTACATTACATTTAAACACTGTTATTAAACCTATATTATTTGTCTTTTTACAAAAGTGGAGTTATCCTAGCTGTGTATGTATATATATTTTTTCAAAAAAAGAGGCAAAATCAGCAATGGAAAAAACATTAATATCAAAGTAAATTATAATGACCATAAATAAATCAGTTTTTAAATATTTTTCTTGATCTTGGGAAGAAGGGAAACTTAAAGTTAGCGTCGGAAGTATAATTCACACGAACCCGAAGTCGTCATACAGATTTGCACCGTAGGTTGTAGAAAAGCATCCGTGTAGAAGTATTGTTTATCACACGTGCAATTATATGTGGCATGCTCTCGAGTGGGCAAGCCATTCAGTTTGTTTGTGTTAGCTAAAGATTGGCTAGCAAAAAATTATTGTAGAATCCATTGCGTTAAGGGATTGATGTTGTAATTAGTAATATTATTATATGTATCATATATGATAACATGATCATATGTTTGTTTTGGTGTCCATAAATGGTACCAAAGGAAGTCACAAAATATTTTCCAAAATGAAGAAAAATTAGATGGACAGAACAGATAAAAATCTCTATTCACGTTATATTATGTGTAAACATGCTCCAGAGTTTATCGGGATTTAAATTTTCATGACAACCTATTGGGATTTCTTGCATTTCTGGGCCTTTATTGATCACAATCAGTGCTATATAGTTATAAGGATTAATAACAATAACAAGCAATATTTCTCGTGTTAGTTCACGGTGTGTTTTTAATCTTTTTAAACTTAAAAAGTTATCCTGTATTCAGAATAAACTTTCTTTGATTTTACTAGTGCTCCGTAAAAGATATCTTTTCTCAGCGGCATCCCTTTTTAAACTCAAGAGATTTGATGAAAATTACATAGAGCTAGCTACATAGATAAGAGTTGATTTGCATAACCAAGTGTTGGAATCCTTAAACATGATCAAAGTTCCTTATGAAAGCTCCTGGAATATATTATTATAATATATATATATATATATATATATATATATATATATATATATATATACAGTATATATATATATATATGTAATATATAATTATAATTTTATTTTATTATTATATACACTGTACGAAACAATCTACACACGTATTTAACTATCAATTAATTGAAAGGATAGAAATAAATGTTTCCTGAACTTTAATTTTAATACATTACATGGTAATTTATTCAACTGAGCAAGTTTGTTTAGTTGCATTACTGACTGTAACAGGTTGAAACCTGTAAGTTAAAAGATGTAAGTAATTACTGTAGTGTACTTTTTTCATTCTGATTTCCAAGTTCTGTCTTTAATTATAAATCCCGGACTCAGGATACTTTCCAATTACTTGATGTCTGCTGACGGTTTAAGTCCGTTGGAGGTTGTAAGTTTCTAAGAAGGACACAGCAAAACGATATGATTTGAAATGGTGTGGATTTAAAAAAGAAGGTAATAAGGCAAGAAAATGAGGTAATATGGAATATATTGTCATATGTGTTTTCTCAATTGTAAATAACACATAATTATTGGATGTAATTTAGCCAATGAAGCAACGAATTGTTCACTACAGCAATGCCAGCGTGGTAGATTGAATGTAATAGTAATTTAGAGCTTACGAAAAAACACAGGTTACAATAATTTTGGAAAACAAATCTGTCGCAACTCTTACTAATATTTTGGAAGTATTATAGCATCGGTAATATAACGGTTGTATTACACGCGGTGGGAGTAGCGGTAGTTAAGTTTATCATCAGTAAACTACACTTACTACTGCTGACCTGTAATGAACTAATCATCACTGACGTTATTGCCATTATAATGATCACAATTCATTGATCAATTGGATTCAGTTCAGAATTGGAAGGTTATTATCGTTATATGAGTATGTTGGCAGTAACTAGTCGACTCTTAATGTATATATACCTGATCTAACACTACTTATGCACATAATAAACATAACAAATGATTGTTTAGTTACAATAGAACTAACAATATTTTGTATTAATTATTTAAGATTTAAAATAGTTCAGATAATTTGCATCTCTTTAATAAGGAAATGTTTATTTTATTTTATTAAAAGCCATGCTGAATACTGAATGGATTAATTTAACTAAAATTTTGTATTTAGTTTTAAACTAATATGATGAGTGTCTCAGAAAACCCATATGATGTAATTATGGCAAGTTGATAAAGTTTGATAAGTTTTGCGATGATAAGTTTGATTGTGTTATTGAGCATGGCATGTTAAAAGACGGAGATTTGTAGATAGATCTTTAGTAATAATAATCAGCCATCACTTCAATCAGCATTTAGTCAAGGTACGAATCGCACTGTAGCGCAATGAAAACGTAGCGATGAGTAACCGGTAGTAATTCATAGAATGATTTGTAAATTGTCTGTAACATAACTAAGTTAACTGTGTAATTTACACAGTTAAGGTGGTTAAACATGGTGGTCAAGATAACACAAAATATATAATATGTATTCAACACATAATATTACTTCGTAATAATTGTTTATGTTTTCGTGTTCTGCCTTATGACATTTTATCCCTTTTTGGAAATGTAATTATTATACCTCTAGTTCTTAACTGATAAGACTTTTTAATCTCTCGCGATAGTTATTTATCAACGGTACAACCATTTGCATCAATGTACAACAAACAATAAATATATTAAATACAACAAGAATAATGTGAAACAAAATAAGCTCCTTTGGCAGACATTACAACAAGTAAAATACAGGAAAACCCAAAAAAAGTCTTCTATAACGTGCGACTCAAAATTTGGAGAACCCTCCTCTTAAAAGTGATGCCACTCATTTCATCAAAGAAGTCCAATTTAGGGGAAAGTTCATTGCCAAGGCATTGCAGTCTAGGCAGAAGAGCAAAGTACTCATAGATTCTATCATGTTCCTGCGACCAAAGATGCCTCTAGAGCGAGTTCAGTTGGGATGCAGAAATCGCACCTACTCAGAAGATGAGGAAAGTCAATAAAGTTGTTAAGAAGCTTGAAGAGAAATGTGGCGTCCTGAAGTAGTTTTCAATTGTATAGGGACATGAGTCCAAGACGATTAGCAATGTCTTCAGAAAGACAATGTCTAAAATCGGTAAATATAACATTTTGTGGTAGAATCTTTGCTGTTCCAATTGTGTGTTCCAATGGAGTAAATTAACTTGATATGTCAGCATATCAAAGTTACGAATATATATGTTAGCCCAAATAAAACAAGTTTCAAGTATAAACTAACATCTGGAGTTTACACAACAGACAACCCCACTAGTCTTTAAATAGTTTAGTGTATAATATATATTTAATAATAATATCATACTTTAAGATACTACATGAATTGCTAGGTAGACTAAGGAAGTGAGATAAATACGTTTCATTGCATTATTAAGAGTTTTTTTATTTTTAATTTTTAGATACATTACACTTTGATAATAATATGTTCTATTTTAATTTGTGAAATGGCTAAAATAAAATAAAAATAGCTATGTTTAATTATTAGTTAAGTGTACGTTGCCAACCAGACATTCTACGTAACGAGAAATTCTCGTGATATAAGACGTAAAACACGACCGATTGTACTCACAGTTACGATAAATGGTGGGTGTACGATGTTGTGGTTAACCGGCTTCTCAACTGTGAAATGAATTTAATTTATCTCGGCTTCTGACTTACAAAATGTCCACATTCTAAGGATATTGTATTATTTATCCACACATACGACATACAAAATATCTGATTGCTCTCTTGTTAATTTAAACCGTGGATGTACGTCGTTGTGGTTAAAAGTGTCCTCGAATGTGAGAAAACTTTGTTTTATTTTGGCTTCTGACTTACAGGCTTTCCACACACACAAGATTTGGTATTATTTATCATAACATACGACATACAAAATATCTGATTGCTCTCTTGTTAATTTAAACCGTGGATGTACGTCGTTGTGGTTAAAAGTGTCCTCGAATGTGAGAAAACTTTGTTTTATTTTGGCTTCTGACTTACAGGCTTTCCACACACACAAGATTTGGTATTATTTATCATAACATACGACATACAAAACATACCTATACAGTAATTATTTAGAACTTAGCAACTGTCGTTTCGTACGTCACTTGTGATGCAGAACAAAGCTGAATTAGGTAATTGCAGTTAACCATTTCCTAACCTGACTAATAACATTCATTCACTTGGTTTATTCCACAAATCAAGTTTAAGTTATTTGTCATTATATACATTATAGAAGACAGCACACAATGTCGTAACATATGCAGTTATAGAGAAGATAAATAGTAGATTTATCTCATTATAGTTGGCCGACTCTGAGGCTTGGCAGATGGCTTAGTTATACCGTAGTAAGGATTTACTAATCATTCATTTTACAGTTTGATCTAAATATATAGGAAACTAGCGGACCCGGCGCGCTTCGCTGCGCATTTCAATAAGTTTCCCGCGGCTTCGCACGCAATTTCCCGTTGAAAACAGTACACTATATTCACTTATTCATTTTCTATCACATTCTAAACATTGCTGAGATAATTGATAGTCGTTCCTTCGTGAGCTTCTTGGGCGCATTATGAAGGTATGTACCACATTCCTGATACTTCTGTCAAAAAAAAAACAACTAAGGTTGATTTTATAACATTCTTTATATTTGTAGCCAACGTAAGATAGTAATTATGATATCTGCATTGCTCTTCTGATCAAGCATGAGCATGGTTTATATTAAATAAATATTGCAGTTAAAGGTGAATTTTTACGTCAAATTTGAATTGTATTATCTGGATAGTAAAGTCTATGTTTAACAGTGATTGCAGAAACAGTTTAAACAAAATTTGTCGTTTCTCTTAAGCTTACTCTATGCTTTAAAACTATAAGTGTAGTAATTAAATTATATATAAATATATTTTTTGTCGCATTATATATGTTTACAAAGAACAGCTGATTAAAAATTTGAAAAGACTCTTTCACTTAATAACATATGTTTGCTGCAATGCATTTCTTACGGGTATTTCTGTAACCAGTGGGGCGGAATCCTGAATCGGGAAAGGGATAAAAAGTATCCTATAACCTTCTACAGATCAAGACGAACAAATTTAAAAAAAAATTAGGCGAATCCGTCCAGCCGTTTGTGAGTGATGCTGTTACACACGAACAGTTTCATTTTTATATAATAGATATTTTGAGATTCGGTCAAATAATTGAAAATAAACATGACATTTCTTATAAGACTATAATATATTTGGTTGAAGCTAAACGAAGTTTTATAAGAAATATCATGTTTAATATTTCATTTATTTTACCAAATCCCAATATACATGTATGTATATATATATATATATATATATATATATATATATATATAATTATATATATATAATATTATAGTATATTACTACATACTTAAAGTGCTGTATAATTTGGCATTCATTGTGCGAATTTTCTTAGATATTCAAAATATATAATAAATAATTTCAGAAAGGTGTGCTTTAATATTTACAAGATATTTACAAGATCTTTATAAAAGATCAAAATATAAAAACTTTAAAACGATATTTTTTACGAACAAAATAGCAATAAAATATGATATAAAATCGAATTAACAAAATTAATGTGCTGTACATTTGACTAAAGTGATTTGAATGAGAGTAGTTAACGCTTATTTATTTCGTTATTTATCATCTGTGGTATATAATTTTATTATTTATGATGGAACAAATTGATAAACAGCACAATTACGATTTGTATGCATAAGCAGACGTGTTAGACTACATAGAAGATGGTCATAGTGTAAGCAAACAACAGACGCCCAGGTGGTTATTTTACTCGTATGATAGAATGTCCTATGAAATGTTCCACGACTAAAACAACTCACTCTCAATATTAGTAAACATTTGTGTGTTCTTATTCGTCATGTTTGGGCTAGTAAGGTTCTTATAATACATTAATGGCCTTATCCGTATAATACGAATTTAATATTTTTTATATAGTTGATAATAAATCAATATTATTTCATGTTATTACTAAATAAACAGTTTTTAGTATAATTCATAAAGACGAAATTTTATATTATTGAAATGTATTATGTACTATAACGGATAAATATCATTGTAATAAAATGGGTAATTTAACTTATGCAATTGAAATTTATCTCTAATGAAGTTCAAAGTTTTTACATTTGTAAATGTAATTCTATTTCACACACACACATACGTTTTAATATCCTTACACATATAGACGTATAAATAAAAAAAAATACTGTACAAATGAGCCATAAGCGATATAATGTGACGTCGGGGCCCATGTTCCCGCCGTCTGGAAGTACTGGAGGGGGAGGTCAGCAAGGTGAGCGCCCGAGGCGGTGTGTACGTGAGAGGACTCCGGCGCGAGCGGACGTCCGAGCTCCCTGAGGGCCGATCTAGTGTAGGGCTTAGCCTAGTGATGGTCGTAACGCGTGGTGTCCGTGGGTTCGGAAGTGTTGTCGTTTAAATAAAGTTGCTGTAATCTGAGCTGCGTTTGGTTCCTGAGTACACCCCCTTCGCCCCAGCTGAGCAGGAGGCGTGACAAATTGGTGGAGGCGCCGGGTATCCTGAGGTGATCCAGAACCAAAGACGGACTAACGATCCCAGGTTAGTAATATAATATTTAATAGTAATATAATATAATAGTGAATATTTCTTTTTAAAATTCGGATTGTTTTTTTTTAGTAAATTGATTAGGTTGAAAAAAAATAAAAATGTAGATTGAAAGAACAAGAGAGTGAGTTAGTTTTTGATCCAAATAATTGTAGTTACCTTTTGAAAGCAAAGTGTAATTTGGAGTAAATAATTTTATTTGTTTTCTCGTAGCTTGTAAGCCGAACATAATTTTGTAGTTGTTGTAAGAGTAGCCTAATTAGCAGCCACAGTGCGTCGAACCAAGGTACCGGTAAGGGAGGCAACCTACCCGTGATGTAAACAAAGCTGTTTCTTTTTATTGGTGAATAGAATAATTTTGAGAAATAGTTTGTGTTGTTATAAAGTGGTTTAAAAAAAAAAAAAAAGAAAAAAAGAGAGCTTGTCCATGGGTAGGCCAGGTCAAACCCAATTGGTACGACGACTGTCGCGGCATTGATATGTTGTGGTGTTTTGAATAACCCTTGTGTTCAGGGGAATATGTATATTTAAATTGTTGATTTTATTTGGATTGTGATTGTGATTTTGATTTTGTTTTGATTTAATTTTGTTCTGATTTGGTTTTTATTTAAATCTTAATTCGTGATAGGGTGGAGCAATCGTATGTCGTCCCCAAACATCAAGTTTAGTGTAAAAACAAGAAGTCAGTCAAGGCTGACATCAGTTAGTGAGGTTCCCGAAGACCCAGGACAACCCCAAAGACATCTTGAGGAAGTAAGAACCGTAGCTGAAGTCGATTTAATTCCCCTACCTGGTAGTGGTCCTGACGGTGAAGAGGAAGTAGAAGCTATGGCTGAAGCCAGGGGGCCTGTTATTACTCCAGGAAAGTTCAGGGGCGGAGTGGAGGACAACGTGGAGGAGTATCTAGCCCAATTTGGAAGAGTGGCAAAGGCCAATGGCTGGAACGAGGATAAGATGTTGGTTATTCTCCCCTGTTACCTGGAAGGGGCCGCTCTGAAATGGTACGAAAACCTAGAGCAATCTTTAGGAGCCAATATCACCTGGGAGCGGGTAAAGAATGGAATGAAGGATACGTTTCAAGCAATCGCTTGGGATGAACAGATGGAGTTCCGACTGCGGATGCGGATGCAAGGGGAGGAGGAGCCCGTAGAATCGTATGTACAAGATGTGTTAAATTTATGTTCAAAAGTGGACCCCGGAATGAACGAGAGAACTAAGATCAAACATGTTTTAAGAGGATTAAGGCCATCTCTATTGGAGAAAGTGATGGTGATGACCAATGACACTCTAGAAAGCCTACTGGCTAACGTAAGGAAGATCCAGACCGCACGTTTCATGGCTGGACAACGGGTAGACCACCTACTGGGGGAAGTCTCATCAAAGGCGACAACTACAGGGAACGCCAGTCAGCCATCCAAGACGGAAAGAACACAGGAGCTAGAAAGCAAACTAGAAAACTTAACATCTGAATTTGCCAAGTTAAGCATGCGTCTTCTAGAACAGCAGGAGAAGAATCGAGATACACGAGGCCGCATGACTGAGAACAATAAGCAACAGCCAAGGGTTCAGTTCGAAGTTCCGAGGGAAAGAAGAGCACAAGATGGTGAACAGTATGGAAGGTGGAACCAAGGGAGAGCAAGAGGAGCCTACTCCACCTCAAATCGTGGAAGAACTAGTGACGGTCGAGTGATATGCTACCAGTGCAATAGACCCGGTCATTATGCTGTTTCCTGTCGCTCAGGAAATCAGGGAAACGACAGAGGGAACCACTAAATCAGGGAGCGAGTGGTTCCGCTAGAATGAGCTCCCAACAACAGAGGATGAGCGTCTTGTGCCAAGAACATGAGCGCCGAGAATGGCATGACACATGGAGGAGATACAACCGAAATCCACGCCATGAGTATCGCCGTGGGGATTTTATCAACGCTATACCTAAGGAATTTCCTCGTCCCGAGGCCAGTACTGTTAGGACCGTGGGAGTATTGGAAATAAAAGGAAAATTAAATCAGAGGACAATGCCAATAATATTAGATACTGGGGCCTGTGTGAGTTGTGTTGATGAGAATCTGGTAGCCAACGTGAGAGACAGGATTAAAGCAGTACAAGGAATGAATGTTAAGACAGCCACCGATGAGCCGGTACAGATTTTGGGTAGAATAGAAATTATCTTAGAAATCAGCCACTGTGTGATATTGTTCCCAGTGTTTGTGGCCAAAGGAGTGGGTGACTGTTGTATCCTGGGTAACGATTTCCACCTGAAGTTTGGTACAACAATAGATTTCTCGAGGAGAAGAGCCCAATTTATAATCGCCAACGGAAGAAAAATCTCAGTAGATTTCCTCAGCGCGGAAAAAGACGCCAAGTATTTGCGTCCACCTCCAGACCCCTCGTGGTTGAAGCACATACAGTTTGAAGAAAGACAACAGATACAGGCGAGAGTAATATGTGATGATTCTACTGAACTCCCTCCAAGAAGTCAGAGACTCCTGAAAATTAAGTACGAAGGTTTGTTGCCCACTTTAGGAGTTATGGAACCAAAGGAAGGAATATTTAGAGAAAAATCTGTTCTATTGCCCTACGGATTGACTCACGCCGAGCCACCTAACCAAGTATTGGTGATGAATCTGGCAGATGATAAAAGGTGCCTACAAAGAGGCGAAGTGTTAGCGGAGGTATATGAAATCTGTGAACTGCGTGAAGAACCGACCAGCGAAGTCGAGGGAGCAAGACAAGAAAAGAGCGAGCTTGAGGAGGCGAACATAGATATTAATCCGCAATTATCCCCAGAGAAAAGAAAAGCCCTACTTAAACTGCTGACAGAGTTTAGAGACCGCTTTGCCTGGAAGAAATCTCAAATAGGACGAACAAACGTGTGTGAACTGGCCATTCCGCTCACTGACGATACCCCAGTGCATCAACCTCCCTATAGGGTGTCGCATCGTGAGCGAGAGATTATCAGGGAGCAGGTGAATGAAATGCTAACGAAAGGAGTCATCCGGAAAAGTAACAGCGCTTACGCATCCCCAGTTGTACTCGTAAAGAAGAAGAACGACACATGGAGGTTCTGTGTAGATTACCGTAAATTGAACCTATGTATCCAAGATCTAGCGTATCCCTTACCATTAATTGGAGATATATTGACATACTTGAACGGATGTCAATGGTTCTGCACCCTCGACATGAACTCTGGTTATTGGCAAATACCAATTAAGGAGGAGGATAAGCACAAAACTGCTTTTATAACGGCAGACGGCCTTTGGGAGTGGGAATGTACCCCCTTTGGACTCAAGACTAGCCCAGCGGTGTTCCAGAGATGTATGGACCAGGTACTAGCAGGGTTGAAATGGGGGAGCTGTCTGGTTTACCTTGATGACGTATTGGTCATGGCACCAGCATATGATGACATGCTGAGCAGATTAAGGCAGGTCTTGGAAAGGCTTAGATCAGCCTCTATGACTCTTAATCCAACCAAATGTTCGTTCGGGTATAGCGAAGTCAAGATCTTAGGACATACGGTAAACGCCCAAGGTATAAGTCCCAACCCTGACAAGATACAAGTAGTAAAAGACTTTGAGGCTCCAAGACGACTAAGAGCTCTGCGATCCTTTATTGGCATGTGTAATTATTACAGATCTTTTGTGCCGAATTTCTCTAAGGTAGTTGGTCCTTTAGTCCATCTTACCAGGAAGGATGTAAGATTCCATTGGGGTCCTGAACAGGAGGCAGCCTTTGTAGATCTGAAGGAGCGCCTAACATCAGCTCCAATTCTGAGACATTTTGACCCAAAGTTGCCCATTGAGTTGCACACTGATGCGAGTGACCAAGGAGTAGGCGCAGCCCTTATGCAAAAGGATGGAGAGACAGTGCTTCCAGTAGCGTATGGTTCACGAAGGTTATCGGACGCCGAGAAGAAATACACTACAACTGAGAAAGAGTGCATCGCTGTGGTCTGGGCGGCGCAACATTTTAGGCAGTTCTTGTGGGGCCGAAAGTTTACTATAGTGGTGGACCACCACGCGCTATGTTGGTTAGATAAGAACAGAGACCTATCGGGCAGACTGGGCCGTTGGGCTCTCAAACTTATGGAATTTGACTACAAGATTAAACACAAGCAAGGGAGATTGCACGTGGTACCAGACTGTCTATCCAGGAATTACGGAGGGGTAGACGATCCGGAGGATCAGGACAAGACCAATGATATCCCAATGTTAGCAATTAACCTGAAAGATCTCACCAGTCTACAGAGAGAAGATCCCGATTGCAAGAGGATAATAGAAGCAGTTCAAGACCCCGACGGAGCAGCTAGCGCAGATCGACGGTTGGCTAAGAGCTTTATGGTTGAAGACGGGTTACTATATAAGAAGAATGTCGCACATGTAGGTCACAAGAAGTTACTAGTAATCCCAAAAAGTATCAGAGATGAGGTGTTATTTGAATGTCATGACAGTCCGTTATCTGGCGGCCATCTGGGGTTCAGTAAAACATTCTTCAAGATAAAAAGCAGATACTACTGGCCAAATATGGTTAAGGAAGTTGAACGATACGTAAAAACGTGCCCGGACTGCCAGAGTCGCAAGACACCCAAACGAGCAGCCGCAGGGCTCTTACAACCTATTCCCGTGGGACAGCCATTAGATACCATAGGAGTGGACTTCTTGGGACCGTTTCCGAGGTCAGCGAAAGGGAATGTGTATATAATAGTAGCAGTAGACTACGCCACAAAGTGGGCAGAGGCCGAGGCAACGAGAACCACGACTGCTGAAACAACAGCGAGGTTCCTAGTAAACAGGATAATCTGTAAGTTCGGATGCCCAAAGAAGATATTGTCAGATAGAGGGACGAATTTCACATCCTCCTTGGTGAAAGAATTGTTAAAAGGATTGGGAATACGACCAGTATTTACAACTGCCTACCACCCCATGTGTAATGGACTGACAGAACATTTTAACGGTACTTTGGCCCAAATGCTGTCGAATTATGTCAGCACTAACCAGAGAGACTGGGATTTGTATGTAAGCCTTACTTGCTTTAGCTATAACACATCTGTACAAGAGACCACTCGACACACACCCTTTTCCCTTATGTATGGTCGAGAAGCACGACTCCCCATAGACGTGTCCCTACGCCAACATGCGTCAGAGGACCCACAAGTCGAGGAAGTGCTGGAGAGAGTTCAGAAGTGCCGTGAAGACGTACAGAAGATAGTCAGCGGTACACAGAAGAAGCAGAAACAGAGGTTTGATAGGACCCATCGACATGTGGAATTTGAACCAGGGGAACAAGTAATGGTGTGGACTCCCATCCGCAAGAAGGGTAGATCGACTAAGCTGCTACACAGATGGTATGGACCATACCAGGTCGAAGCTAAGCTATCGGACGTGAACTACGTGATACTAGTCACCAAAGGAAAGAAGCCTCCGTTCCAGGACACAATTCACGTTAGTCGGCTGAAGCGGTACTACCCTAGGACACTGTGAGAGGGTTATGGTAAACAAAACAAAATGGACTAAAAGTAGTTGTAAATAATAATTAGTAAAAGGTAGATTAATAATTATTAATGTAGGACCATGTTCAATTTTTGGACTTTCCAATTTATTGTGAATTGTAGTGATTGGTAGTAAAACCTTAACATTAGTGCACGAAATGAGGAACTCATGACGGTGTGCTTCACGACAATCAATAGCCGGTGAATGAACTATGAACGTGCCGTCAGCAAGATCAAAGTTCGAACGGAAGGGGAGAGTGTGAAGACCTTGCTGAGGACAATTAGTTCGGTTAGTGTCGGTGTCGCGTGGACATAAGTGAACTGAAGACAACCTGAGTCCCATAATCGTGGTTCATTATATATATTCATGTACGTTTATTCTCAGAACTGATTTAATAATTTTCAAATAATTGCTATTTATCGTACAGTGTTTAACATTTTATTTCTTGTTTAATTGTGTTACTTGTGTGTGTACCTAAGTCCTGACAGAGACAGGAACGAGGTGAGCGGCTATGGAATACCAGATAGCGGTGATGTATCTAGTTACGTGTAAGTGTATTTTGTGTGCAGTCGCAGTTACCGGGATGCACAGCGACACCCGGGTGCCGATATCTGTAACTACAGGGGTGTACTGGAAAGAGATACCCGAGATGGTGATGTACGAGTCATCAGTTCCTCTAGTGTATCAAAGTGTGTTGCCAGAGGTCGATATGGCTCATTTGTCACTGCCACAGAATAATGGTTTTTGTAACAGAGTATTAAATGATCCCCAATGTATGTTGTTCGCATGGATTCTTCAGGCCGATAAAAGAATAGGACAGCAAGTGAAATGGCTGAACTCGAGCCTCAGTGGGAAATCCGATGTATATGTAAAGTCTAATAGTATGTCTGCTAGAGTTCAGAGGAGTTTAAGTGTGATAGGAGATTTCGCCCATTGGTGCTGTGGAGTAACGACTAAACGACAGTTAAAACCTTTATTCACTAATCAATATTTAATGTCAAAATTTGAAAATAGCTTAAGTGAGCAAGTAACTGAAGCCTTTTCAGAAATAGAGAATGTCAATTTAGGTATGAAGAATTACAGTGCAGAAGTAGAGAGGACCTTCGCACGTGTCGTGGATGTTGACGTTAACATAACCAAGTTAATCGATCGATTTCAGAAGCAGGAATTCACAAACGAACAGAGAAATGATCACAAGAGTTTTAGTTTGTTACAGGTGAGCGCGCACCATACAGTACGTCAGTTACAATTGTTACAACTTGTTACACGCCTAGAGATATTGAGTCAATGTCGAGAGGGGAAGATCCCGAATTCTATAATAACTGTAGATAAGCTAAGAGAGGATTTAACAAAATTGACAGTTGCATTAAAAGCGGACAGCTATGACCTAGCGATACCAGTAGAGGAAGTGTCTAAATACCTTAAGTTAGAAATAGCTGATTGTGTAATTTCTGGTAACTCAATCTTAATTAATTTGCAGATTCCAATCAAGAAACTTACGTCCCAATGGAGATTGTATACCCCTTTAATAATACCTTTTGCGTGGAATAACCAGACTTGTACCATTAAGCAGGAAACGTCATTTTTGGTTAACAGTGAAGACAGTATGGTAGTGATACAGGGAGCAGCCTTGCAGCACTGTCAGCCGAATATTAATCCACTATGCTATGTCCCTAGATACGCCGGTGATGCTGTGTCCGGATCACGTTGCCCTAGAAAAACATTTATGGGTGCGACCATACAAAAGCTGAGCTCACTATGTGTATTTTCATGTGTGTCAGGTGACGTGCCACTTATCACCCAGATAGACGACTTCACCTATGTACTAACCCATATTGTTGAGCATTTAGAGTTTGTGTGCAGATACACTTCGAACACTACAGTTAAGATAACAGAGCGTAAGAGCCTGGGTGCACTACACGTGAGAGTGCCGTGTGATTGTAGCTTAGTCGCTGACTCCCACATTTTGGTTTCAGAAAGCTATCCGTGTAGACAGGAAGCGGATAAGTTAGCTGTGGCACACATACTTCCAGCTTCGTGGTCAAAATTAAAAACTTTGAAAATCACCTCTAAAATTAATCATGTTTCCAGCACTTTCGAGACACTAGACGAATGCTTAGACAACGAATGGCCTAGTCAGCTGCCGCACTGGAATTTATCTTTTTCAGAACATAGAAAGTTAGAGAGCCCGACGCTTAAGGTTTTGTCAGTGGAGAGGGACATGTATACATCACTGTCAGCCGTGCTGCACTCCATTTATTTTTGTTTACTAACCATAATTGTTGTGAGAAATCCCCATCTAGTAGGCTTAGGTATAGGAGCATTTGTGAGAGCAGAAAATGAAATATTCTCCCCGAATCAGGAACAATTTATTGTGGATTTATTTTGTGGCATTATAATAATATTGGTTCTGATTGGTTGTCGGTACGTCGTGGGATTATGGGTAAACTGGAGATCCATGGTATCGAGACGAAAAGGCGACGACATAGCGATGACCGCCAAACGTGACGTCAGAGACGATGGCTTGCCAAAGAACTTACCTATCACGGAGGTCGATGGAAAGGAGCTGAGAATCACTCTTGAATGGTGGGACCAAGTTCGTGATCAGGTATAAAGGATACCAGGTAATCGTTGTAACCATAGGTAAACTTCGAGGTAAACTGTATAACTGTGAACGTTATAGTGTATGATTAATAAAATGTCTAAAATATATTATTTCAGGAGATTATTGTTATCATGAATTCGTAAACATGTAAGTCCAGTGTGGGAATGAAAATGTGGGGAGTGTGAAAGTTTGAATGAAAAAAAAAAAACGAGTGGCCACTCAGAGTGAATGTGAGCGAATGTGAGTATTAGCTAATATAAGAGTTTATATTCCAAAACTGTTTATTATGATTGACTAGGTGAAATACATGTTCTGTTTTCAGCGGTACGTATACATACGCCAATATCAGCGTGGAATGGTTAGAAGTTGATTTTGACTAATAATAATTAAATTGTAAACTCATAATTATTCTGTAAATACAAGGGACCCTTGAAATAGTTTTAGAATTCCTAGATTAGGTTAAGACTTAATGTTTAGGAGGATTGGTACGTCGCAATGACATAATAATTTGTTAGTAAAATATAATGATGTAAAACATTTAATAATAATTTATGTTGTTCTTCCAGTTGTCATTAACGTAATTATGAATTAAGCGTTGACAAGTTAGTTTCTAAGATTGTAACACCGTATGTGAAACCAAATGTTGTATATGGTTATGCTAACCAATGTGAAGAACTAAGTAATTACTTTTGCAATTTGTTTGTAATTTGGGGAATAAAAATAATCAATTATTAACTTGTCAATGCATACAAAGTAACTTATAAGTTGTTCGGGTATAGTTAGCTATTAACATATTCTTGTGTGGTATTGAGGTAGTTATGTTAAAAGGTAGTTAGATGTATGTAAAGAATAAAATTTAAGAGATAAGAGCTTTGTTGAAAAACGAAGTCATTTCATGCTAAGTCTTAGAGCACCGGTGGGAAGTCCAGTAGCTCAGAGCCAGGCCGGTGACCCGAGAGGTCAGGTGACCAGAGAGGTCGGACGGCTACTGCTGACCACAGCTACTTTTGTCACGTAGACACTGCCGCTGTGCACAACTTCAGTTACAAAACTTTGTACCACCTCTTGCACTGTAAAATATCTGTATCCTGTAGTACATGGTTACGCTTATAATGTCCTACTATAGTTTGTTTCACTTGTCTATGTTAATGAGTAGGAAGATGTCAAATATCTAGAATAGCCTTGTCGTGGACTTATAATTACAATTAAGTAGTTTAGGTCCCTATAATAATATCCACTTTGTAAGGTTATTATCTATAAAAAAAAGTTTTTTTGCAATAGTAAGTTATAGTATGGGTAGATAATAAGGATTAATGTACTAGTTAGTAATTTGGTAAATAGTTCTAATAATAATATTATCATGTTTGAATTGGAATATCGTCATTGTACTAGACCATAAGAAAGGGCAATATAGAGGATTAATATATTTTGTTTTGTATGACTCGCACAGGACAGCTGAATGGTTCCGGAATGTGTCATGAACTCATTTATTCATATACAATTATAATTTCTCGCTTCAAGTAATTATAAAGGCATGTAAAGTTGATTAATGTATTTTTAATATAAAATGTCGAATATACCTACACGTAAGGATAGATGTACAATATAAGGGAATGGACACCACCGCGGGTATTTAAGAGTAAGTTTCTATGAACTAATGTTTCTGTCAAATAAATGCGATTACACCAATAGCAAACATTGCTAACTAGAGTAGGTAGATAGGCTCTCGTAGGACAACATGTTTTTGTAGAAGGCAAACCTTTGTGAGGAACGATTCATTGCCTGTTGCTGGAATAACATTAAAATTAATAAACTTTCCCTGGAAATGTATTAGTGAAGCGGTACCGATGGGAGCGAACGACTGAGGCTCGTGATCGGGCCGTCCCAACGCCAGAGACTTTATGTGTGATCGAGCCGTCCTAACTTCAGAGACTTTATGTGTGATCGGGCCGTCCCAACTTCAGAGACTTTATGTGTGATCGGGCCGTCCCAACGCCAGAGACTTTATGTGTGATCGGGCCGTCCCAACGCCAGAGACTTTATGTGCCAGTGTAAATGACTGTCCCTGAGAAGTGGCTGCCGCAGTGTCGTTGTTCCCCATGTGTTTCCTCCACATCTAAAGACAACTATTGACTGTTGGAGAACCCCGACCGCTAGCCACACTGTTAGCGATATGCGGCGAAACGTGAGGGTAGACGCCATGGTAACTTGTGCACGTGACCCAGCCGCCCAGCTGAACACAACCAAGGGACCAGCTGCCAGGGCCTGGAAGAATGAAGAAGACGAACTCCTAGAGGGCATCCACCCCAACAACCACCCTTAATTTGGCTGGGGGTGTGTGACGTCGGGGCCCATGTTCCCGCCGTCTGGAAGTACTGGAGGGGGAGGTCAGCAAGGTGAGCGCCCGAGGCGGTGTGTACGTGAGAGGACTCCGGCGCGAGCGGATGTCCGAGCTCCCTGAGGGCCGATCTAGTGTAGGGCTTAGCCTAGTGATGGTCGTAACGCGTGGTGTCCGTGGGTTCGGAAGTGTTGTCGTTTAAATAAAGTTGCTGTAATCTGAGCTGCGTTTGGTTCCTGAGTACACCCCCTTCGCCCCAGCTGAGCAGGAGGCGTGACAATAATATAGACAGATTTAACTTTTTACTCTTAATTAATTATCTATATTTTTATACGTAGAAACAGAAATTCCATAACCGTACCTCTTGATTGCTGTTCAACATCAAAGAAATAATCATGTATGTAAGAAGATTTATATAATTTATATGTATCAATTCTACTTAACAGAAGCAATAAAATTTTATAAAACAACGCCATCTTTAGCAAAATCACTCTTGAGAGGTTGGATAATGAAACGCGACTCTCTTTTCATCAAATGGACTTTTTCAGTTATTCGTTCATTGTTTCCCCATGAATATTATAAGCGCAATATCTCTTTCCTTGTTCATGTAATTGTCAGTTGATCATTTAAAAACACTATTCAATTGTAATTTCAATTGTTGTTCAACAAGTGTTATTTAACAAGATACACGCACAGTGAATCACGTAATAGATACCAGTAAAGGAAAGAAAGTATTCGTCAGCTGTTTAAAAACTCATTATATTTGAATATGAAATCGCCATATCATATTTAATGAACAAATACCCACTGTAGACACAGCGCTGTGTTAATAGTACCATGGCCTGCCTTTATATAGCCTGTCTGATAATAAATTCAGAATAAAATAATGTTTTAAAATATGACCCTCAGTCAGGCTGCAATACAAAAAAGAACAAGAATTAAATTTAGGAATTTAATTGAAATTAAAATTTACAGCTATTTTTGAAATATGGTCGTTTTTGAGTAATTAAAATTTCAAGGAGTTTTTTATCAGATTTTGAATGAAAACGTTTGTATTTGTTTCATTTGAAGCCCAACACAATCGGACTTTCATTAATAAATATACCTAGACGTTCTTTCCTCCATTTGCGTTCGTTTGAAACGTAAAGGTAAAGTCCAGACCTGTCACTCGATTCTCGTTTCAATACTAAGTCTTTGATATTGACGTGGAAGTACAAGACGAAACGACGCGACGTGCCAAATTTGTAGAAAATCGGAATAAAAATGTTTTATTCACTGTTTTATAGACGGACAGACAATCATTGCAATTGTAGAGTAAAGTATTATGCTACCTTATTACGATACAACAATTAATTAGTGGTTTGTGCTTCCATGATTTATTGCTACCTATTAAAACGGATTTGATACTTTTATGGAAAATCACTTCAAGATTAACATACACGGTAAACTATATTGAAAGTGAATGTTGTAGTTAAGTTCAAGAATAATATTAACAACAGCATTAGGTTGGAGTATAGTTAGAGATACGTTTTATAAATGTAATTTTTAAAAGTATCAAAGACTGCATATAATTGAATATATCGTAAGAAAAATAACTATAAACTTATATGATTACAAGAAAACAGTTTTTAGAAATCAGACAGATGCTAAAAACCAAACTGCTGCTAGAAGCAAACAGTCTTATGACAGTTAAAGACTTTTTAAAAGAAACTATGTACTTATTGTTTTCCAAACTTGAGCCGCAACATACACTTTCTTACGTTCTGCAAGTTCTGTAATAGAAAAATAAGACCCTTTTACTTCTTCAAAATATGCTGATATTCATTTTATATTTGGATTTGTTAAGTTGCACTAATACGAACCCCCCACCCCAATAATATTTTCTTAAACTGAATACAACTGTAAGAAAACATGCGATATTTTTGGATTTGCCTTGATATTGCCTACAATATTTTGTACTTAGATAAACTTGTAGATAAAATAATAATTAAATTATCTTATTTAATTACATTTAATCTAACGCCATTTTGTAACGGATGTCTTGCAAATAAGTTAACATTTCTCATGATTATGTAACTCAATATTGTAAAATATAATAAATATCATAAATTTATATAAACTCTGTCATGAGACAATATGTTTTTCTCAAAACACATATGCACAGGCAAGCTCTAAGCTAAGTGAAATACCGTTCTTGTTATCATGTGTTATTATTTATCCTTTACCTGTTGAGCAACATAATATATACAAATATTTAATCATAATACTGGTTTTTAATAAAGATGACTCAAAAAGTACTGGCTCCTCTAGGACTCGTTCTATTAATTTCTGAATGAAGTATCCTACGACTACACCTCAGAACCCTTACTTTTTAATGTAAATATATAATAATTTATATATTTTTTGTATCCATTATAAACCCCAGCCGTAACTATATTTACACTTAAGTTTTACACAAATCCCTTGTTGTCTCTCCATGTAGACGCAAGGAGAACATTTCAGTGCACTAACAGTTATTCTATTGTAGACCCGGAACGTGTTTCCTGATTTTATATAAATTTTTCCAAACAATTCTTTTGATATCTTGGAGAGAGGCATTATCTTGCAGATATTTCTGTAATATTAAATAAAAAAAACACTTGACAATCTTTACTAAAGAGTTTTAATTAAATAAAACTTGTAACACTTCAAGATAGAGTTTAATTCATTATCATTTGTATTCAGCTCACCCTGCGGAAACGAAGTTCTGCTGTGAACTAATAACTCTAATTTATAAACAGTATTCATCTGACTTGCAAATGTTGGTTACAATCGGAGAGTAGGGTGGCATTAAACGACAAACCTGCATTTATATTAATTAACTTTGTAACTAATACAGTATATGAAATATACTACTGGTTTTTGTCGGATTGGAGAAAGCTATGCTACCTTAACTAGTCAACTAGTGAACTAAAATCAGAAAAGATAAGAAATCCATTTATAATAAATAACTATAATAATAACTACAATATATTTTATAACCGATTACTTCTTTAACCAATTACTATTCTAGTAACAAGTTAACCAGTTTATCAATGATCCGTGTTTAGACCAACACTAATTTTCTGTTGGTCAACTTAATTTTAAATATGCATTTTTACATTGAGAAGTTTTGAACCAAAAACAACAACAAAACAAAAAATTCATTCATATAATGTATATTCTTTAAAAATAAATTCATCTGTACATTAAAATGTAACGATGGTGTCAAAAGCAATATGTAGTAAAACCTAACATTTTTCTGGCGTTTCAACAATAATTGGTACTTTGAAATCCGATAAAATTTCGTCTGGGTTCACTTAAAAGGTTGAGGATCATTAGTTTCTGGATATAAGAGGTCAACAACACATCAAAGGAACGTGTTGCATTTACTACCAAATCCAGCTATATGACGAAATACACTTAGAATTGGAAAATATACGAGGAATACTGTAAGCTAGAATATAGTCCCCAGATTAAGTATATATTTAATTAGTTATTAAAACTGATGTATGATGTATGAAGTAGGTTTTCCAAGAAATAGATCTAGATAGGTATTATTTGTTTTAAATATTAAGGGAAGGACTAAGTTAGAAAAGAGTAGCCCTTTATTTTGACAACATTGTATTCTTAAAACATATACTAAACAAGGTATATAATCACGAAGCATTCATTATATCTAGAATTAGATTAACAAAGAATCTTAGAAATTTAAAACTTTAAATACAAAACTAGTTGTTGCCAGTAATGGACTTAAAAGAATTTAAAATTGGTGATTTAAAAGAATTGTACCTTTCCATCCATAAATAAACAAATGCTTATAGCGGAATAAGAACAAAATCTACTGGACGTCGTGTTACTATTTTAAAGTCTAGTCTGGAGCACAATTTATAAGCCAGCGACAAAAAATTTGACCAAGATTTTTCTTGAAGTTGTGGTTTAGGTGTCTCTTTGCCAAAACGATGCAGAATTTAATTAATTCTTAATTTCTTCGTTGCTGACTTGTTGGATCTCTTCAGACGGATATGACTCGAACATTCTAGTAGTCAATTATGTGACAACATTAGATATCTGACTCTTCACTAAGCGAAAGCTGACCTGGAGCTAAAACTCAACATTCACACTTGTATTAGGAATTTTTCGTGTGGAGAGTATGAACTGTCGTTCTGGAGTGACATAAAAATGAAGTATGGGATAATCTTCACGATACGCATCAGGTAATAGTAAAAATAAAATCTCTAGCCCGTAAATACTTTAGTAGCCTAACGTCGATATTTCTATAAATTGTGCCTCAATGTCTTGCTATCTATTTCATACTTATGCAGCTCAGCAACCGCAGATAATGTTCCTTGTTATTTGAATACTCTGCAAGTCACCTCAGACGCGAATACATGTGGATTTTATGTCCTATTTGTGGGTACATTTTGTATTTTTGTTGATACTTTTTCAACATGGTCAGAAATAACAACACCGAATTCCATGAGTAAAGCATCAACGGTGAAAAAAATTAATGCAGTTGATTTGTTTATACCTAATGGATTTCCAACAACTATCGAATTTGACAACGGCAACTGTTTTACTTCTTCAGATTTTTTAGCCTTCCGTAAACAGACTACCATGAAACCTCTGTCAACTATTCTTCGTCGAACCAGCAAGTAGATCCAAGTAAATATTGGATACATGCAATCAATTAGCCATCTAGAACAACATAGAAGCTGGTATTAACACTAACTGGCACGATAACTTCATTACAAGTTACGCAGATTCTTTCACGATTCCGAAAGATATTCTCATGCTGTAATGATATTAAACAACATAAACATCGTTTAGCTGTTAAAAATATTTTCATTTTTTTTGTTTAGCTATTGTTTAGTTGTTTAGCTATAAAGCTTTAACGACAATATAAATGTAATAAGAGATATGAAACGCTAGACACCCATCTTCCGTGATAGATTTTGATCAATTTGCAAGTAAAATTAAGTCTACAGGTCATATCTTTCTGTAGATGTTCTGCGGATTGACAGATAAAAATAAAATCATCAAGAAAATAATAGATTTTCTTTGGATATTAATTTAGATGGATTTTTATGGTTCTAGTTGTTAGTTTGTATCTGCTTGTATAATAGAAAATTATTCAATAAATCTTTTAATACTAAAAACTTGGTTTGTGTATTCATATCTCAAGAATGGTTTCTCCCGGTAGATTGAGAGAAAAATTGACGATATCACCTACCGAATGATTTAACTTGGAGGATTGGAATTTTAATTGAAACGTTATCTCTTCCATCTATATATCGAAATTTAAATTATAAATATCGGTCTATTAAGAATCACATGTATTTAACCTTATTTTACCACATTGTTTTTTACTATTCTATGTTAAGTACAAATTTGTACATTGATTACTTACTTTTAATAGGAAATTATTGTTGTAGTAAGAGAAAACTCACCTTTATCCACTAAATAAAAGTTTTACGCTAATAATTTTATCTCTAAAAAGACAAGAACTAACGTGACATTGACGCACATAACCTTTAGCAAAAACTCCTCTATGTATATTGCAATACTACTCTATGTTTGAAGTTTTCTGATAAAAAGTTGTAAAATAAAATATAACCGAGCTCTTCTCTTACGCCACGATGATATTTAAAAATGAGATTACAGTCAAGATAAAATACACGGAGACGAACAGCTGTAAAAAAACTCATCTTTGGGCACGAGGTAATATTATTTAACACCGTTAGAGTCTGCAGCTTTCTTTCTTACTGTGTTATTTACAACGATATATTTTCTGAATGTACACATTTTTTGGTAGTTTTTTTTTTTTTTAGTTAAATTGAAACAAATCACTATCAATGGTCACCATTTTAAAAATGTATTATTTTAAGCAACAAACATTCTGATTTGAAAGTAAAAATATAATATTTAATATTCTTTGACTCTAGGATTTTCTTCACTGCATTATTATTACTTAAATTGTGCGTTTTTATTGTTGTGTGTTGCAACTAGAAATAATACGGTACTGGATTTGTTCATTTGATATTAATTCATATATTTTACTTTCTTGACTCGTTTGACAAAACTCATTCAAGGAACGTAATAAACGATCCCTCTTACCTTATAAACCGAGTGAAACATGAATGTTAGAAAAAAATATTGAATGAAATCAATTTAAAACAATTATTATAGTTTTTTAAATAAATTTAAATTGTAATTGTGTTTTAGACTGTTAGATACATTTCTGAACAGATGTAAAAGAATTTCTGTGTTGTGAAAGAATCAACGATTAATGATGCTTACACATTACAAGGAATAAATTAAGATTACATATTATATTTATTATAAATGAAAGATTTATGATTTGTGAAATGTAGTACAACATAAAATTTGTTTACGACTTGACATAATACCCACCAGCATTGATACCCGCGTCCCGACAGTCTAGCTTTTTATACTGGAGAGAAGATGGTCTTAACGTTTTACTCAATTCACCCCATATTTTATATATATTTCTGTTTCAAAGTTCAATGTAAAACCTTATTTAGAAGTAGGAAAACCAGGTTGTGTCAAATCAGGACTATAGGGAATGTAAGGCAGTGGCTCACAGACTAATTTTTGGTGGGTTCTTGTGTTGTAATGCTGTAGAATCACACCTCTCGTCTGAGATTTACGAAGTTTATCTCCCATTTCTGGTAAAATCTTGTTCATACGAATATTTAAAGAGCCACGTGATCCGCAAGAATGATGTGTTAATTTAAATTTCAAGTGAACAAGTTCAAAGACCAACTTATGTTCAAGAAACGCTCTAATCAATTACAGTCATCCTAATTTCTATGCAGAGCAGTTTTCATAAAATTTGAAAAAGTTTAATTTTATTAAACTGTATGTTACTTTCATATAATGTATATATTAAGTAATATTTAGATGGCATTAATATAGTAAGATAAATAACAAACCTCATTGGATAAATCTAAAAAAAGTCTAATTTACTTTATTAATAAATATTTTTATTGATAATTATAAGGTATAAGGTTTCCATAAAGGTTCCATAAAAGTTTAGCAGTAAGGTGTCACAAATGCTCTACAGAACAGTGTAAGCGTAGGCTATGTCCTTGTAGAGAGAGGCCTTTGTAATCGAGCAGTATCGAGTACCAGCTGTTTGATGGATCGTTCTTTGTCTGACATTTAATTATGTTGTTTTTACGTACAGAAAACATGTTTCAGTTTCTTCTCATTAATGTTATACTTATAACTCAACAACGTTAATGTACCAGACGTAAAAATATTTCTTTTGTTAATTTTCGAGTACATGATATAATGAGACCCAAAATAAAATTAATTTACAATTTGTTCTTTGCTTTCATACCAAACCAAGGATTTTTAATCTTTTAATAGATTTTTAAATATTTGTCACAAATCACATAAACTCTCTGAATAAAAAGTCCTGTCTGGGTAAAAAGTGTTCCGTGAACTATGGTAAATTTACCAGTAGCCTCTGACGTTCTCGTAATCTATAATAAGATAATCTAGGCTAAAATTCTAAATCAAGTGTTACTACTGTTGTAATTTGTATTCTCTAAAATATAAATTTTAGAGACCTTTAATTGTTTAAGGTCTAAAACGGTGTCGTAGAACTTCCAAAATACTTGAAGCTCGTAGGCTTTTACAGGTATTCTTATGAACAGGCTAGTATTTCCTCTACAAGGCTGGTAACTTCTGATGTTTTGGAACTTGTAAGATATCCCACATTAAGCATTGTGGACATTTTAATTTCTCATCAAGATAATAAATTACCATTCAGGATAAATGCAAGCGATATATCTCAAAAATATCTCAAATTTATGTTGCAAATCAGGCGAGACGATAAGTTCTTCACTTAGATTGACGGCTTTGATTGTTAACGAATATTTGTTTAGATGTTAATAAGAGAGTAAGTTCACATAACAGATAAAGCTACGAGATTGAATAATAAAACCATAATAAAAGCATATGAACAGCTAGAAAACAGACTTGCCCTACAAGAAAGGGTATTACAAAATCGATATATGTAGTGTAATAACTATTATGGAATAATAATAACTGTGCTATGTGATAGCCCGAGTTTTTGGACCTATACTTTGTTTACACCTACAGTTGAGTTTTAATGTTTACTGTATTTTAGTTATTTACCTTTTATTATACACTTAAATACTTCATCCGTTTTACAGATATTACTGATAAAAGAAAATATAGTTTAAAGGTAGCGACAATCATCTAGGCAGGCTTGATATAATCTGAAAAAGCAGATATTCTGTAGAGATTTCACAGCCGATATCATTCAGGATGAGGCTGACCAAGAATGGAGTCAAGTGAGATCCTTGGAGTATACCGAACATCACTGGAATCGGTATAGAGTGATCTCCAGGAAATTTGTCTACGTCGATTGGTAGTCTACTTTATTTTGTCGGATAAAAGCAGAGAGGATGGTGTTGTTAAGAAAAAGAGATTTATGGGGCCCATGTTGCTCATTAACGATTAAACGTCTCGAAGATTCATCTAACACCAGATCCTCAAAATACATTACCTAGATTACATTGATCAACTATAGACATGTAATGAATAAAATCAGCTGTGTCTCCAGACTCACATATATGTGTACCGTAACTGCTGCTAAAAGAGCGAAATAATATATCTAACGGTGATGTCAACAAAACTCCGCCCCAATAAATATTGCAAGTGGGCTTCTACTGAGAAAGAACAACCATAGACTTTGGATCTTATACTAATTGTAGCTTTAGTTTCAAGAATACCTCCCGAGAGATTAACCATTTAATTTAATGGGTCAGTGAAAAATGAATGCAACGACACCTAAAACTTTTAAAAACGAGGAAGCAAGCACTAAATATTATATTTTTAGTCTCTTGTAATCTAGACTTTACGCTCAGTCTATTTCCATTGTTTGTGCTTTACTGTTCATTATTATCCAGTGGTAAGCAGGAAGGGCACCTACAGGGTTGATACTGTTTGTAAATTTATGTTATTCTGAGACCGTTAGGCTGAGTTTTCTACAGTTACAATTAAATACATATGAATATAACGGATGCATTAGCATATAATGAAGTTTCCTACTTTTTAGTTACAAAATACTAATATTTAATGAACTTGACAAAGAAAAAATATCCATCCTTCTCATTATGGTAATATAAATTATTGTTAAAATGAAAAATACAATTAACTTATAATTAATAATTAAAATTTCGCATTATATATTTCATTTATAATATTTAGATAATTACTTCTAAAATGTACTATAATAAACTCATTTTCTTTGGTGTAAAAACTATCTCTGTGCCTAATGCAACTCAACGTGATGGAACATTCTAAAGTCCTAATCATGCCTTAACGGGTACATTGTCCTTACCATGTCTCTCCAATACCATAACGTGGATCAGACAATTCTATCCTTTTCAGAAGAGTGAAACTCGACTTGCGGCGTGCCTCTCAAACGGAGTTAAGACATTGTTCATCACCCTCTCCCTCGGGTATCTCCTTGGCCTTGGGCTTCAGGAGGTCGGCTAAGAACTCAAATACTCATCAGGTCAAATAAACGATTAACCATAAAATAACAACTTCTGTGTTGTGTAAAAGTTGTTTGTTTTCTGAAAAGGGAGAATGTTAGAAAATATGATTTACAAATAGTATTATCTTTTAAAATTATTGCTAATAGCAAATGTGGTTCTATTAAGTTTTCATATCAACGTCGTTGCATACACATTTCTGGATTTGTTTATACAAGTAAAAATGTACATAAGATGCCCGGTCAAATGTTTCTGTAATTGTATTAATTCTTTATTTAATCAGGGTTTATTGTTATTTAATATACAGTTAGCCATTTATCTTGCACCAAAGTATAAAAATAAATTTCTTGATGACTCTTTAATTCGAAAAAGGAAAAACATATTAATAACGAAATAAATTACAATTGAAACAATAACACCAGAAAAAAGCAGTTAATTTTAATAAATCAACAGAATTGTTAAAAAGACAAAAAACAGTTAGATGTCTTGAGAATTGGATAATGATATACGAACTGCCCCTTCCAGTTATCCGTTTATTGGTTAACAATGACTGCTATAAGTGCAATTCTTCACTTTAATCTTCATGTTTTACTTGGTTGTTAACTGAGGAAACTTTGTTTATTACGCCATAAAAATAAGTTTAAGACTACGCTATAAAAATAACAATAAAGACTAATGAACAAAACATAATCTCCACAAGGCTCGAACCCAGAAATCTGATTTACCAGGTGAGAATCCTGACCCTCACTTTTTGTTCATAAGTTATTTGGTATTTAGTTTTTCCTATGGTTGTTTTTTTATAACTATATGTATGTTTGTGATGTATACATATACGTCAGTTTGGTGTAAATATTAAATTTAAGGTTATAAGTAAAATAGTTAGGATATTAAAACAGTATTCTAGAATACTTGGTGGAGTTGATTGCTTTATGAGTTCACAAAATTGAAAACATTGCTCAATACAATTGTATGAACAGTGATTGAGCTATTACACAGTGCCTCCATTCTAAAAGTAATAAAGCTGATACGAGTAACAACACTAACTGGTACGACAACTTAATTTACTGGTAACCCAGATACTTTTACGCTATTATATGCCGGTAGGTATTTTAATATTCATATGGTTTCAGCCAGTAACAGTGTGCTGTTTTACGGGGATAAAAAAATGTACTATTCATCGTTTAAGTCATTAGGTAATTTAATCACTTATTTTATTCCCACACATTACATACTCGTAGCACAAAATGTATATAAATATGTGTAAACAATACAACAGAAGAAGACATTATTACAAAGTTTGTGACTAGACAAAATGAACGATTCGACAATGTCACTCTGTTTATTAATACCACATCATCTTTTTCAAGAATTACTTATTCACTCTATATCGCTGTTGTCATGCTAGTGTAATTCATTCAGCAGTTTTCTGTCGGTCAGTTGCTAAGTGACTGAGTGTTAGTGAAGCCTAGTAGTCGGGGGTTAGACACATTTAATTTCTCTCTGTCTATCTGGCCCACGATATCTAAAAAACAAACGTACCTATAGACTGTAACATAGTATGAAATTTAATTTACATAGCAACAATGAGTTCAATAATGGTGTATGGTTTGGCTACACTATGGGGTTAGACTCAGCGTTAGGAAACAAGATAAAATTTATATTGTTTAAAAAATCTTGTTTAAAAAATTTACCAATTTCCTTCTTAGACCCTCGGAAATGTTATTTTGTTACTTATACGCAAATAACATATACAATAACAAGTGAAAACAGCCTCAAAATTCCAGTTGTTAATAATTATAACTCATCGCGGGATCGTCCCAACTTATATATTGAAATATGCATTAAGTCAATTGCTCACATTCTTCTCAGTCAAAATTTTCTAGAGATAAAAAAACTTACATATAGTGTTACCAAGATTAACTAAAAAGCCCAAAGTGGTTTACCAGATTGACTTTCATCATAAACCATTTATAGGTTTCATCATAATTAATAAGAAACTATACTCAGGACAGATGTTGTTACTTGAAAGTGAAATGATGTTCTGGACAAAATATTTACCAACACTAATTTGTAGCACAACTAAAACATCTTACATATGATAAATATCGAAATAAATAAGCGTTTACTACTCTTGTTCAATCCACATTATTTAAAAGTGGAGCACAGTCATTTTGAATCGTTTTTATACCATAAATTATTATTATTATTATTTACATCCGTTCATAAAAATAACGTTTTTATATTTTAGTATTTTATAAGCAATCTGTTATTAAGTTTGTTATTATAAATTCGAAAAGATCAAATTTATGAAGTTATTAATTATATATCTCTTTATTTCTTATAAAATACGCATCGTGCATGCAAAATGATACATTAATTTAAGTCTATTCTTAGTCATGATGTAATTAATATAAATACAGGCAGGCAGATGCTAAACGAAGTAAAATAGATTATAGTTTTATAAGAAGTGTCATGTTTTTTTTTCATTTATTTGACCAAACCCCAAAATATTTTCCACTTATTTAGATCAGCCTATGCAATGGATAATTAGTGAACCCTTAGTATGCAATAAGTTAGCAAGACAAAACCTAAACTGAATGGAAGCCATCTGACAGGTCGGCCTACTATGGTGAAAGTTAGCAAGTCAGGTGCCGTGACGAATACAAGGTAGAATCCTGATTTAACGAGCTAGAAGTTTATGAACACATCGATTTTATTCAAATACGTATTTAAATATTTTAAGCACAACCTCAGTCATATTACGTATTGTAGATGTTCATAAATAATACCATATACCATATCCTTGGTGTGTGTAAAGCTTGTAAGTCAGAAGCCAAGATAAATGAAAGTCATCTCACAGTCGAGAAGCCGGTTAACCACAACGACGTACATCCACTATTCATCTTAACTGTGAGTACAATCAGTTATGTTGTATGTCGTATATAATGACAACTTCTCGTTATGTAGAATATCTGTGAGTTAGGTATTTATACAGAACTAAGAAATAAACACAGTTGTTTTTTAATTTTAGCCATTTCATAAAGTTAAATAGAAAATACTATTAACAAAAGTGTCATACATTTATAAATAAACTAAAACAACTTAATGCAATGAAACGAATATATCTAATTTCTTTAGTCTTCGTAGCAATTTATGTTGTGACCTTGAATAAATAATATCAATATTTAATATCGTGTATTATATATATGACTATTGAAGGAGCAATGGGATTGTATGCTGTGTAAACACCAGATGTTATTTTTACTTGAAACTGTTTTACTTGGGGTAAAATATATTTAATTTAGTTCTCAACTCTTTTATATGTTAGACTGACAAATCAAGCTAATTGACTCTACCGTACCTCAAGCTTCAAAGGGATGTTACTGTGATTGCACTGTTTTATATAAATAATGCTGTTTTCACAGAACTGCATTGGGTCACACAATTGAAATAGCAGAAATAGCAAAATTTGCACCATAAAAATGGCCTCTGAATTTTAAAGAAAAAACCTCCTGGGCGTATAGTGACTGTTCGAACCCCAGAAAATGTTGATGCAGTGCGAGTCACAGTGGAAAGGAGTCCGCGTCGTCCTGTACGACAAATCGCCTCATCATTGCGACTTAAGCATCGGAGTGGGCAAAGAATATTGCACGGCCTGCAGTTTCATCCTTGCAAGCTTCAGGTTGTTCAAGGTCTAAAACCAAATGACGGTGAATTACGCTTACAATTCTGTGAACAGCTACTGACTAAAATCAATGAGGACGCAAATTTCCCTGAAAATCTTTGGATGTCTGATGAGGCCCACTTTCATTAAATGACCATTTAAATTTTAAATGGTCAATGTCAATAAGCAGAACATGCATTACTGGGCTCGCATAAATCCCGGTGAACTTCATCAACGTCCGTTACATAGCTTTAAAGTTACTGTATAGTGTGCAGTGTCTTGTCGAGGGATAATTACTTCTTTGAGGATGGTAATGGTCCACTGTAACTGTCAGATCTGAACGTTACATTCATATGCTGGAGACATTTTTGCGCCACGGCTTCATGCTTTTCCAGATATTGACATTCAGCAAATCTGGTTTCAACAGGATGGAGCCACTATTTACACACTGCCAATCTGTCAATGGCAGCACTGAGGCGTTTGTTTGGGGAGCGCATTATTTCAAGGAACGCTAACGTCTCTATGAGGACATCTAAAGAGCGTTGTTTACCAGACTAGGCCAAGAAATTTTCGTGAGCTCAAGACTCAGACTGAAGAACACGTCGCCAACATCCCAGAGAATACATTGCGTCGCACAATAAAGTTTTCAAAATCGATTGAATGAATGTGATTGGCGCAATGGACAGCACTTAACTGATGTTATTTTTAAAAAGTGACTTTAGATTTATTGTTATTTCCAACATTTCTCATGTAATTTCCACTCTTGCCTAACACATTTTAAACATTAAAAAGCTGTTTGTACAAATTCATTGGTTTATTATGATTATTTCAAAATTTCCCGTTTCTCTGCGCCACCCTATATATATATATTTAACGCTATGCTTAATTGCATGTTTTCTTCATCATGAGGGCGTTACTCACCAAATTCGGCTATTTATTCTTCAGCCTACGACTTATTGACTAGGAATTGATATTCTACATATTTGGTACCAAAGGGGCAGCACCGAAATGCTAAAATTTATATATATGCAGCTCGGTTTTGGGACATATTAGTAGCGAGTATTTTTACCACACTGAAAAAGTTATATTACAGTTGTCCAAAAGCCAAACCCAAATTTAAAAACAAGTTTTCTAGAGGGGTGAAACCCAAGTATGTAAGCTGTGTACCGTATGACGATAACACATGGGGGTGGTGACTTCTGAGGTCGTAGTAATAAATACTAGAAATACAAAGTTTACTTATAAGTTCAGTTTAATTACGAAAACTTAAAAGCACCACTTTTAGATGGTAAAGGAAAAGTTATGTAAGGCCACGTTGCTGCCAATTAGAATATAATAACTAAAAAGTATATCTTCTAGGTGGGCCTAAAATATCCAATGTTCTATTGAATTATGCGTACGACGTTTTACTTTACAAAACAATAATATTTCACTTCCCTTCGCAATAGGTAGACTCACAACCCGGGTGTCGGCGTCTTGGCACGAGACATTGAAGCTGTAGTCTAAGAACGGTTATTTCTAGAAGAGGATTAGAAGTTGAGAAGTGGTAGCCATCTATTCAAACAACACGTGAGATACATCAGCTACGTAAACTCGCCTAAAACAAATTCGCGACGGTATTAGCCATTTAATGATACAAATTACTATTTATATCAACGTGCTCGTCGCCATAAGGACGACGCCGCAACCTTTATCTATCTCAATCAAGCAAATAAAAGATTTTCAAGGGTAAGTTACTTTACTATTCACATCTTTACTTTACGTTACATTCATTTTATACGTTTGGCATCAAAGGGCTAATTTAATAATACGAAAAGATAAATTTTACTTACGGACAAAGCGCGCGAGGTCTGATCGGTTACGTGGTTGGGCTGCTACAAAGGGTTAGAAGAAAAAATTCATACGCGTGCCAATTAGGTAGTTACTCCGCCCAATAATTTAGTTCCGGAACATTGGATGTAAAATAATATTATATTATACTGGCTGATTAGGTTGCGAAATTTACATTGTATGAAATTTAATTAACTAATTTACGGTACAGCTGTAACTATAGCAACCCTGTCTGAGCTTCATATTTTCGGACGGATGTTGCCTATGATTATGAAGTCATTATGAACATAAATTTTAGAAAGCCTTTTTACTAAGAGGAACTTAACAAACTTGACAAAGTTATTTTAATGTACAGATCCAAGGAGAAGTCACGGTTTTTAATATATCTTCGCTCCACTTTTTTTGATTCAGAGAACTTACATATATTGTTATGTAACCTAAGTATAGTACTGTATTATAAATTGATGCAAAAATTTATTCAATCCATAAAAAAGAAATCGGTAAATTAATAACAACTAATAAGTAACTCGCAAATTTCACTATTTGCTGTCCCCTGTGGTAAATACTTAAAATCTTACGTTTATATTATTTCGAAGAAATTTATAATTTTCCTTACATACGAATATATTTTCTTATATTTACTTTCTTATAATTTTTACACGAGAGTATTCATTAAGAAACGCATCCGAATATGTTTGCTTGGATTAAAATTATTAAGGAAACTATAAAAAAATAAACTAAACTTTTAAGTAAAAGTTTAGTTTATGGTTTATATTGGAAGTCCAATGATCAAATTTTAAGAAGAAATATTAGAGCCTAAAACTATTAAGATGTTCTACCGACCGCTTTATTTAAACAGCTCAATAAGCAAAGCTGCATCAAGTAAAGTTTATGAAAATTGAGATGGTTTAAAAATAAACTGCACAGAAACTTTTACTATTAAAATATTTATTCGCCAGTTTGTGGAATATTAAAGAAATTAATTAAACATGAGAATTATTTTGTATCTCGAACTTTATAACGTTATACTTCCAAGAAATTAAAACATAATGTATTTATAAAGTTAAACAAGTTATAATCAGTAATAAGTCAGTTTAATTTAATTCAACATATTTTATGAAAATATAAAAAATTACGTAAAACTTGTTATTTGCGAAATCTATTAAGCCGCTCATTAATTACTAAAACTTTGCAATAAACTTGAAATCTTAGAAATCTATTTGTTTATATACTAGTTAAATATCAAAATAAAACCATATATGTGTTGAATTTAGAGTATTTATTCAATTAACTTAATTGATTACGGCGACGGTACGAACTAAGGTCGATAGTTGATAGAACAAGCACAATTATTAATCTGTAGTTTGATGGGACTTCTGTTAGATGGATAACAATGCTAACTTAGCATCCTTGTTGGGTAACATTGGCCAGTACAATCACTTTATTCTTCTCTCTATTTTTATAAAGTCTTTTGTAACAAGTGTAATAAAATCGAAGTAAATGTTGAAGTAATTATAAACTACAAGTTTTTACGAATATTTAATCTTAAAGCTTTACCCCATCTTAATTGATAAATTTATTTATGTCATAATCACACCATTCCTGTACATTGCTACATCTTAAAAACTACTCAATGAATTTAAATTACTTTTTCTCGTTTAATACAGTGTCTTTTTAGAGAAACTCGATGTTTCTTGTTGGTATCTCTGGATATTCATAGGAAGAACATTAATGTGTTTAATTTATAGCTCTGTTCTAGTGACTAAGTAGTTATTGTTACTGTCAATACAACTAATAACTAACGGTAACTATTAACTAAAACTTCGGTTTACATTGAAAGTAACTAACAACTAGCACTTAACGATTCTGTTCGAGCATTTAACACAAATGTTATTGCATTTAATATAATTATAGACACAACAACGTTAACTAATCCGACATTGTCGAGTTAATATACCGTATAATGTATGCAACGCTTGTAGACTAATGCAGTCCGCTGCTGCACTGTTCGTTAGTTGTCTGTGATATTAGTTGTTGCTATGTAATGCTTTGTATGTGTAATGAGTAGTTGGTATTATACATTGTATTATTTCACAGTCCACAATTATTTGGCACCTATTTTACATTGCAGCATAAACGAGATATGGTACTATTTTGGGCCTACACGATAAATAAACCAGTTGCGTTTGAATAAGAACATTTTTTAATTGGCTGAGAGTAAACGAAGGGTTTTCCACTCGAGAGGTTGGAAAAATTGAATTAAGTCTAACTGTGTCTCTCTTTTTGTACATATCTCAAAAACGAACTTACTTGTAAATGTTATATTGTGCATGAAGCTTCTACATTTCTATATGAGAATCCCCGAGTTCAATGATGGTATATGTCACTCCATGAGTGATCGCTCCTTAACTGACTTATCACGCATTTCATTGTAGGTACTAATATTGCCACACGAAGGAGCGTGCCTAAAGTTAAGGATAACATATATGAGTTTATGGTTTTGATTAAGTGTTATTGAGAAACATTGAAACCGAATGGTCAATCTTAATTCTCCGCGCGGCTTAACTCAAGTGCCTTTCTGGGAACTAGACATGTATTAGTTAAATTAACGTCTGTTTCTAATTTAATGATATTAAATTCTGATTCACTAAAAATCAGTAATTCTAACTTTCAAGGTTGAGTGCTTAAATAAAAAATCTAACTACTTTATAGGTTCCTATGAAGTTTTTTGGTATTCAGTCCTCCAGATTCTGAGATTGTATTACTTTAAGTTGAAACTTGCACCAATTTTGAGCTTGGACCTTGCACCTCAAAGCTACATATATTAAAATGAGACTTGCTTATGTTTTGGAGGAAATGAGTAGTTGTGATACTTACTGAATTACACGTATTAATATTTATTGCAAAAAACATCGTGAACCTTAGGGCTAACTTGTCCTCATGTAGCCTAAAAAGGAGACAGTGTGCAGTAGAGAGAAGATAGTAAGTCCGGACATACTTATTTTGATTATCACAACTAATATCAATTGTGTTTGGAATTATAATTATATCTTGGTAAGTGCCCCGGATAAAAGTGACCTGTTTCAAGCATCAGCCTATCCTCTTTATTAAACGAAGATAAGTTGTGATTAAAGACACGTTTTTGTATCAATAAGGTTTTAAAAACTTGTACATTGCCTTTGGGGCTGGTTCCAGAGAAAAAAAAGGATAATTTTTTTAATACCTTGCCTAAGGTCGTTTAGATTTAATTATGGTTTTGGATTCTTATCATAAAAGGTACCCAGCTCCATTCGAACTCTCGAGGAGCTGTCGTAAGTGAACTTTGATCGTCTTAAGGATTCTAACACTTGATTATGCAAATTGCGCTATGTAATTTCTATTGTATCTCTTAAGTTTCAAATGGGGTGCGCTTAGAAAAGATATGTTTCACAGTGATAGTCACCATGAAATGACTACTATAAAAAACCTTTTATCCGAGTACCAGTAAAATCAAAGAAAGTTTATTTCCACTACAGGAAAACTGGTTCAGTTTTCTAAAAAAATTAAATTACATCGTGAGTTCAGCGCAGGACTGTGAAGTAAGTATCATATAAGTCTCAAGGATTATTGATGTTAATTATGATTATTCCTCACCACTACATATCATTGTCTGTGACCAAGGAAGGTCCACAAATTCAAGACATGCCAATAGGTTTTCAAAAATATTTACTTATATTCCGAGAAATTCTGGAGCATTTTTAGACGTAGTTAGGATTAGAATGTGGACAGAAATGTATATCTAGTCTGTCCATCTCATTAACTCTTCTTCACTTGGGAAAATACCTTGTGACTTCCATACTACTTCCATACAATGATAAGTGACTGATATTGAATGTTTTGGAATTAATTGTAAGACAAGGCTTTGTGGCCCAAAATTTGGCCTTTTGTACACTCTGTTACAAATAAAGTAATAATTTAATAAATAATTATTTTAATAATCATTTACATTTTCAAAACCTTTTCTGATATTTAGCACTTTAATTTATCTTATTATAAAACAAATTATTCCTTCAAAGGAAAAAACCTTAATAGCTCTATAAGCACACTACAGTGATTTTTAACATCTTTTAACTTACAGGTTTCAACCTACTACATTTATAATAATTGAACTAAATAAGCGCGCTAAGTTGTTTAACTGACTATGTGATGTATTGCAATTAAAGATCATGTAAAATTTATTTCTATAACTTAAGACTTGCGTATTGAAAATAGTATAAAATTGTTTAAGAGGAAGCTTACTATTTCGTTGGTGAGTTTGCGGATCATGAGATTAATAAATTCTGTAGGGTTGGGGGTGCCGTTATTTGTAGCACTTTATCTTTTTACCTTGCACGCTCTCTACGTTCTTTGTTTACAATTAAAAGTTTTATACAATTGAATTTTATATTTTTAAGGGTAGTTATTTATATTATTTTGTTACTTTTACTTATATTCTTGTATATTTAATCGATATGAAACATGCCATACAATATTGTAATTGCCTACGGTAATGAAGCTGCTATTATTATTATTGATGGATACATTTTATGGGTAACCAGTAACCATGTTGGCAAAGAGAAAAACGAATGACAAACAAATTCGTAAATAGAGCATAATGGGAAGTTTAATCATAGGGCATTTTCCAGCAATATATCAACACATGTGATAAAGTTACTTTATCAAATTGGTTGGTTCATACAAATTGTTATAATTGTAGCTTAACCTAAAACACCTCTTAGGTATAATTTTTACTGATATCACTGATAAAAATGGATCTCAAGTAAAAGTTTCGATAAACTAACCTTTTATCTGTTAGGTAAATAAATATATTTTACTTATTTAAAATTATTTTAGGGAAGAATTATTATTTTAAAACTCAATACATACTTAATAACTGTACAGGTATACCAGTTCTACATTATACAATTATACACCTCTAAAAGTTTTTCTCTAAGAATGCAAGACCCAACTTGACGTGGCGTTAGTTTAAATAAAAAAATCAAGTTTTATGTATCCAAGATAAAATGGATTTAACATGAAGAAATATCTTCTAGCTTAACGATGATATTTGTATTTATATTATAAAATTGCTATGTTATGTTTGCATCAAAACCTTGCATTCTAATTATACGTAGGTTAAAAGTAATGCCTGCATGCAAGAGTATAGGAAGCAAATTTCCAATCATTATGTCTTTCATACGGCACAATTCCATCTGAGACTAGTCTAGGGAATTTAATTATCTTCAGAAAAGGCTGTTATGTGTATATTGTAATTGTACTCCTAGTTTAGATTATTCTAATTATGGTTTGACATTTTAGGAAATACACAAAATTAAAATGTACACGTCTAATAAAAAAGATGATAATGAAAGAGTGAGAATTAAAGTCGAGATACCAAATCTAAACCAACAACTGTGAAACATATATTTTGGCCTGAATTAATATTATTGAAAACCTTTAGTAACTGTGCTGCTTTATTTCTTTCTTTATATTCTTATTAGACACATAATATATTTCATATTCCAATAATGTGAATTTTTTGGCAGTGTTTTTAAGTTGAATAAATTAAAACCGATCAATATATAGATTTGACATTTTTAGAATGTATGAATTTAAGCAACAAATATTTTTATTTGGAAATAATATTATAGTTTTTGTGTAATGCATTATTATTAATTAAATATTACTTTTTATTAATAATAAATCATCAGAAGGATTATGATGCGTCCAGAAATAAAACTGAATTTCTGCATTTGATACTCCTCACTTTCTTGACTCTGACAAAACTCATTTGAGAAAGATATTAAACAAACTATAAGTTATCATGTGAAACATGAATGTTGGAAGCAATAAATTTCACTTAGGACATTCATTACAAAACTAAGATAACTGGATAAAAGGTTGACTGAATGAAAAGGGCAAAGTCGTATTTCATTATCAAAGCTCTCAAGAATTCTAATTGGTTTTTGCCAACAATTCTGTCGTTTTGTCAATATTGATTGCTTTTGTCTTATCTTATTGTTACAATTAGTTCAATTCACTGTGATTTATGTTTCATCTATCCAGTTGAACAGTAAATTTAATTTATATATTTCTATGGTAGCTATTTTATTTTACTTAAAATAACATTAAAATACTACAAAAATATATGGCAAAAAGATATTTAAAGGGATTTGTATAGTCTATTGAATAGGTGATAATAGCTGAAAGTTCTTCACTTGAACCGCTCTTCATGCCGGACATTTTGGTTTGTTTTATGACATTAGGAAAGTTTATGAACGTGAATGAACAATTTGTATTATAAAATCAATTGAGAAATCTATATAACTAAAAATTCGCGGATAAAGTAGTTGTAATTTTAATTATTCAATAAAATAGTAATTTTTGAAATTCTATTTTTGGTTTTTTATTGATACAGGTAATACTTTCATCAAATTTATAATTGACCACCATATAAGTTAATAATAATAATAAGCTTTAAAAGAGAACTCCTACAATGGGAGGAGCAGGAAACAATGTGAAAATGCTTAATAATGTCTGAAGCTCACAGTTTTTTTCTTATTTTTTTTTAACATAAATCACTATAATAATTGAACAAATGTTATATAGGTGGAATAAAATAAATTTAAAATAATGCTTATAATATCTTAAATAAACTTAAATTGGATTGGTATTTATATCTAAGTTATACAAAATTCAGAATATGATGATGATGTGGATGAATAAACGAATAATTGTGGTTACACATTTCAAGGAAATAACGTAAGGTTAGATATTATGTTTATTGTAAATGACATCAGTGATGACTGAAATTTAGTCAAACAATAAAAAGCGTCCAACAGTTTAGTTTTTACCGACTTAGAGTTCAAACATAAACTTGTCATCCAGAAAATCGTTGGAGCCGTTCTGAGATTCAGATTATATATATATATATATATATATATATATATATATATATATATATATATATATATAAGAATTGCTCGTTTGAAGGTATTAGATTTAGCTGAATTTTATATCTTTCTAGAACATAAACAAGTCAAACTTTCATATTTTTGGCAAGTCATAATAAAATGCTACTTTTGTCTCAGCTACATTAAGTGTTCTACCTGTATAAATAAAAAAATGTATTAGATGATAAGATTATCTACGTAAACATTAATATAGTCAAAATGTCAGACGATCCATCAAACAGAGGGTAGACGATACTGCTGTATAATACAGCCGCATCTACAAGCAGGTAGCCTAAGCTAACAGTACATCAGTTTGGTCTTTGGTATATACCTAATGGTAAATATACATGACATTGAATTATCTTAATTGAAAAAGTGTAATCGTTTATTACTAAATATAAGTTTCGTAGCATTTAAAAGTAAAATTTATTTTAATCCACCTTATCATATTTTTGTCATTAGTAGATAGTTTATTGAATATGTAAAACATTGAATGATAACACATTTTTATAACTATGTGGTTTAACAAGGTGTACGCATGTATGAGCCTAGTTATGTTCAAATAGAGGCAACGCATGTTTTCAATGCATGGATGAAAATTGAAAGGATGAACTAAACACAAGAAGACAGTGGCGTATACATAGAAGACAACAGAGACCCAGGTGTCTATACAGTACAATGTCGCACCAAATGTTACGCACCTACAACTCACTCTCAATATTAGTCTGTGTAGTTTAATGTTTCTATTTACTATCTTTGTTTTCAAAGAGTTCTATAACATTTATATTTGTATATATTGTATCACATAAACAATATATTGGATTTTGGCAGTAAACGTACAACAGTAACAACCATTTATTGAAATGATTTGAATATTCCACTCTAAAGTAAATACTTTTTTTTAAAACCTGAAATTAAAAATAATAATTTTCAAAGAAAAATATTATTATTTAGCCAGACCAGGCTACTCAAACTAGTTGTAGAAAATGTGTTTTAATATTATATATAATTCTTAGGTAGTTCCCATCAAACTAATTTAAAAAGTCCATATAAACCTATGTCCGGAAACGCTTTGTTAGTGAGCTACGGCTAGCGAAAGCTTTCGCTCGATTATCTAGGAAAGGACGGAAATAAAGCGAAACTGATGTTTTATGGCGTAAAGGTAGGTGTTAAACGTGTTGAATGTCTTATTAAACGAACTGAAAAATTTTATAAAATACGTCTCATCCCTTTAAGACCTCCTAGATAAATATATTATCTGATATCTCAGAATATATTTCTGAGATGTCAGATAAATTTCGTTCTCGAAAAACATGCTTTATTTACATTTTAGGTACATTAGATTCATTAAATTGTTAAACACGTGAACATTTAAACGAAAACTTTTAGAGAATTTAATTCCAAAGAGGATAATGTAAAATAGGCTAATAATAAACAAAGCATAAAGTTTAAAATAATAATCCTTAATTGAATCAACACACAAGAAAAATATGACAGAAAGTGCAATAAATTTCAAATCTGGTAGATTCTCAGAAAGTCTTTTGAGTATACAACATTTTACATAATACAAAAAGACGAGATAAAATTCTTATATACAGTGTGTTGATTTGACACGATAAAACTATCTAATAAATTAGCAGCGCTCAATGCAGAATATAATAGATTGGAATTACGATTTTCAGCTAAGGATTTATTAACTATTGGTAGCAAATTGCAGTTAAAACGTTGTAAGCGATAAAGTCAAAACTCTGCATTATTACCAAAACCCAATAACATTCATCATTAATTTTAATATACTAATGAAAAAATACTTTTATTAATCCTAAAATGTATTAGAAATTTTGTATGATTGTTTATAGTTTTTACCCTAGGAGGGCCCGATTCTGGATGGTTTAAACAGGCCTGTACACCTACATTAAGTATATACAAGATATTACTATAGATCTGTCTAACGTGTAAAATTATTTAAGTGCATTGATTAGACTTCTAGGCTCCACCAGACTCTTACAGTACAGATAACCAAATCAATAGTCGCATGAGCGATATTACCCTTATTTGCAGCCGTCTCAAAGTGTACATGTGGCCAGATTGGAAGGGCACCAGACAATTGAAACTACTCAAATACTTTTGAACTGGATGGTTTGAATGAAAAATCCAAAAAGAAGTAAGTCTTACTACAGATGTGTAATGTATGCTTAACCATACATAGGGATAGAGATTAAGTAATATTACCATTCTCAAATGCTTTAATTTGTATATATTTTCTCCACAAATCGAGATAGATTGTAGTCGAAGTTGACAGGATCAGTGATATTCTTGAATATGTAATAACAGCTCTCTTAGAAGCATTGATATCCATAGTGTTTAGCAGACACCGTATCATTATAATATCTAAGGTTCTTTGTTGATGGCGACAATCATACAGGCAGGTATTTTAGATTCAGATATTTTGTAGAGATCCCACTGCTGATGTCATTCAGGATAAGGCTGAACAGAATGGAGTCAATTGAGCTTCTTGGAGTATACCGACCAAGACTGTAATAGTATCTCCAGCAAACTTTGACAACGTCGATTGGTTGTATAACTCCTTACTCAACGCACCCGGAAATTTCACATCCCTTTAGTAAAGAGTTTAGATAATAAAGTGGCCATATGTTTTATTGAATGATTCTATATCAGTTGATTTCTCCATAGTCGATTCTATTGAATAACTAAGAGTAGTCTAACAGAATGCAGTCTGTTGTTAAATGAAAGCAGAAGTAGTATTGATTTTGAGAAAAAATTATTTATGGAACTACTTCCATAAATAATTTTCTACATCTTTCACAGCTAAACCATGTTGTTCTTTAACGGTTAAACGTCCCACTACACCACCTAAGAACAGATACTCAAATACTTTAGTTAGATCACATTCAATCATCTAGAATCACATCTAATTAGAAACGTCACCTGAGTTTCCAGATTTACATATATGTGTAATACTGCTGCTAAAAGAGCAACATGATAATAAATTTAACAGTGATTTCAACAAAACTGAGCTCCAATACAGGATGTCTGAGCGCTTCTACTATAAAAGATTTGCTTCTTTAACCTATTATTAATTGCAGGTCTAGTTTCAAGAATACCTTCCGAGAGATTAAACTTAATGTAGTATAATGAGTATAATGGGTCGGTGCTGTATGAATAGAGAGAAACCTGTCACTTTTAAGAACGAGGCAGCAAACGGTAAATGTTATCTCTACACATTTAAAATGTAGACTCCGCTTAGTCTATGTTTTATTCCAGTGTTGATACTGTTTGCGAGTTTATATACTTATACCGTTCGGGTGGGTTTACGGCAGTTATATTAAATGAATATAAATAAAATATTTATAATGCAAAAAGTAAATTCATACATTGTTGTTAACAATAGATACATATTTCATGAACTGAATAAAGAATAAACTATTCCACCCTCCTCATTATAGTATATATATATATATATATATATATATATATATATATATATATATATATTATATATATATATATACAATTTAAAATAGAACAACATACGTCCTGAATAATAATTTTTGAAATTAAAATCCTTCCTGATTCCCACCACATTAAACATATTAACAAATTACAACACGATTAATGTTTTAAAAAGAATACTGTCTAATTTTATTTTATTTTGAGTATGTGTAGTATATTACAATTTATAAAATTATTGTCTACAAAAGTTCAAATTTCCTGATTTTGGTTATCCGCGATACCCCTCTGTTATCCTAAAATATAAAAAATATTTCAAATAACAAATATCATTTACACATTTTAGACGTTTAATTCTGTACGTATAAAACATGAATTCTCTTTTGCGTAAAAACCATTTCTGTGCATAACGCACCTCAACATAATAAAATATTCCAAAGTTCTAATCGTGCCTTATCACAGCTACATTTTCCTTGACTTATCCCTCCGAGATCAAACAATTCTATCCTTTTCAGAGAAGTGAACTCGACTGGCGGCGTGCCTCTCTAACGGAGTTAATTTGAAGCAAGACATTGTTCTTCACCCCCTCCCTCGGGTAGCCCCTTGGCTAACTCCCTCGAGGTAGTCCTATATTGAGCCTCAGGAGGTCCGCTGTGAACTCTCAGACTGCCGTATTTTAAATAAATACTGATTAGAGCGATAACCTGTTAAAAGTAGCTAAAATGACTGTTTAGTCCATAACCAACTAAACAAACAATAGTAAGTAATAACTATAATAAGTTTTGTTTTCCGAAAAAGGGAGGATCTTAAAAAAGAAATGATTTACAAATATTATTATCTTCTAAAATTATTACTAATAGCAAATTTGCTTCTATAATAGTTTTAATTTCCATGTCGTCTCATACAAATGTGCGGGTTACTTGATGTAAATAAAAAAACCTGCCTAAGAAGTTAGGACATATGTTTCTATAAATTGAATTATTTATTGATTTTATCAGGATTATTGTTATTTAATATGCAGTTAACCACTCATCCTGCATGACAGTATACAAATAGATTTTATAATTACTTGACAACCGGAAAAATAGAAAACTAATTATAAGAAACTAAATTTGTAGTAATAATAATAATAATACAAAAGAAATCAATTTTATTTTAATAAAAATACTCAAATGTTTGCAAAAGAAAAACCAATTAGATGTCTTGGAATTGCATAATCTAATATGACGTGCACTTTGCACACAATTGATCTTTCCAGTTGTCCGTTTATTGGTTAGCAATGCATTTTATATTTCCCTTGGTTAATAAATAACTGAGGAGAGTTTGTTTATTACGCTCTTCGAATTAGTCATAAAAATACGTTTAATAATATTATAACATTATAATTAATACGGTTATCTATAATAAAGCTGTTACAGGAGTCCAATATTTGTTCCTTATTATATGAAAAGACACTTAAGTAGATATTCTTTATTATTGATTAAACATGGTTAAGATTTCATGAATATCGACATTAAGTTTGTGTTTATAAATAAAATATTTGTTTTGAGACATATTCATTAAATTATTGAATGCATTAATTTAGATAGCACTAAATAGTGATGATGCATTCCTTTAAAAATGAGAAGCATAAAAAACACCTAAATTGTGAAAATATTAAACGTATTTTACTAAATGATAGAGAGACAGCAGTTATCAATAACATTAACTCCCACTAAAATATGTCAGTTTCACAGCTGTTGATATCTAATGTGGTTTATCTTGACTTTAACTCTTGTTTTACGTTATAGAATCTATAATATGGCTTTGATGTTTTGTTTACATTGGACACAGAAAAATAATATTATTTTAAATATTACGAGGTGATAGAATGATGAATTGTTTGGAGTTATGAGCAATTCAAAATATAATCACTTGCATTTTAACCATACACTTAATTAAATACTTTTGCGTTTTTACGGTACAAATGTAATAAAACTCCAGCATAATTTAAAGAATAGTGCCTATATTTTTTATTAAAACTTATCATATCTGCATATTTTCTTACTCTGTTCTCAACAGCGGTTGTAGTGGATGAAATAAGAAGTGTTGTAACTATTAAATTTATTCTATGTGCTCAAACTATAAATGTAAACAAATAGAAACAGTGGTTAAATTAACATAATTATAGTTGTGCTGTCAGAAATAATGCTTACTCAACACAGCAGATTATATTTAACAAGGTTCTTTCTAGTTTCGCAACTTTAGAGACCAATGTGAGATTTTTCGCTACTTTCGTCATCACTGGAGCGTAACCCGAATAGTTCATCGAAATTAGAATAATTCTATATTCATAACAGGGATTCTAAGAATGTCCATGTGGCATTTTAGTACAGCCGAATGAATACTTTACTCGTGGAAGCAAAACATGCAATTAAAGGTACTTTCGTTATCAGTGGAGCGTAACCCGAATAGTTAATCGAAATTAGAATAATTCTATATTCATAACAGGGATTCTAAGAATGTCCATGTGGCATTTTAGTACAGCCGAATGAATACTTTACTCGTGGAAGCAAAACATGCAATTAAAGGTACTTTCGTTATCAGTGGAGCGTAACCCGAATAGTTCATCGAAATTAGAATAATTCTATATTCATAACAGGGATTCTAAGAATGTCCATGTGGCATTTTAGTACAGCCGAATGAATACTTTACTCGTGGAAGCAAAACATGCAATTAAAGGTACTTTCGTTATCAGTGGAGCGTAACCCGAATAGTTCATCGAAATTAGAATAATTCTATATTCATAACAGGGATTCTAAGAATGTCCGTGTGGCATTTTAGTACAGCCGAATGAATACTTTACTCGTGGAAGCAAAACATGCAATTAAAGGTACTTTCGTTATCAGTGGAGCGTAACCCGAATAGTTCATCGAAATTAGAATAATTCTATATTCATAACAGGGATTCTAAGAATGTCCGTGTGGCATTTTAGTACAGCCGAATGAATACTTTACTCGTGGAAGCAAAACATGCAATTAAAGGTACTTTCGTTATCAGTGGAGCGTAACCCGAATAGTTCATCGAAATTAGAATAATTCTATATTCATAACATTGATTCTAAGAATGTCCAAGTGGCATTTTAGTACAGCCGAATAAATACTTTACTCGTGGAAGCAAAACATGCAATTAAAGGTACTTTCGTTATCAGTGGAGCGTAACCCGAATAGTTCATCGAAATTAGAATAGTTCTATATTCATAACAGGGATTCTAAGAATGTCCATGTAGCATTTTAGTACAGCCGAATGAATACTTTACTCGTGGAAGCAAAACATGCAATTAAAGGTACTTTCGTTATCAGTGGAGCGTAACCCGAATAGTTCATCGAAATTAGAATAGTTCTATATTCATAACAGGGATTCTAAGAATGTCCATGTAGCATTTTAGTACAGCCGAATGAATACTTTACTCGTGGAAGCAAAACATGCAATTAAAGGTACTTTCGTTATCAGTGGAGCGTAACCCGAATAGTTCATCGAAATTAGAATAATTCTATATTCATAACAGGGATTCTAAGAATGTCCGTGTGGCATTTTAGTACAGCCGAATGAATACTTTACTCGTGGAAGCAAAACATGCAATTAAAGGTACTTTCGTTATCAGTGGAGCGTAACCCGAATAGTTCATCGAAATTAGAATAGTTCTATATTCATAACAGGGATTCTAAGAATGTCCATGTAGCATTTTAGTACAGCCGAATGAATACTTTTACTCGTGGAAGCAAAACATGCAATTAAAGGTACTTTCGTTATCAGTGGAGCGTAACCCGAATAGTTCATCGAAATTAGAATAGTTCTATATTCATAACAGGGATTCTAAGAATGTCCATGTAGCATTTTAGTACAGCCGAATGAATACTTCACTCGTGGAAGCAAAACATGCAATTAAAGGTACTTTCGTTATCAGTGGGGCGTAACCCGAATAGTTCATCGAAATTAGAATAGTTCTATATTCATAACAGGGATTCTAAGAATGTCCATGTAGCATTTTAGTACAGCCGAATGAATACTTTACTCGTGGAAGCAAAACATGCAATTAAAGGTACTTTCGCGTTAAAAATGCTATTAGGATTAAATTAATAAAACTAATGAACAAAAATTAACTCCGCCGGTCTCAGTTTCTATTTGTATATGCTATTAGACAAAATAGCATATTCGGTACAGATTTATTAAGAAGATATATACAGTTTTCACATAAAGCTATAATTGTTAATTCAATTTGAGGTAAATATAAATTTGTGACTTCTAGATTATTCAATTAAGACTTTACAACAGTGATCTGGGTTACTTTGTGGAGTTGATTGCTTTATGAATTCAAAAAATTGAAATGATTGCTCGATACAGTTATACGATCAATAATTGAGCCATTACACATTTTCTGCATTCTAGGAGTAACAAAGAAGTAACTAGCTGCAATAGCTGGCACGACAACTTCATTACGGGTAACCCAGATTCTTTCACGCTATTATATTCCGGGAGGTATTCTCACGTTCGTATGGTCTCAGCCGGTAATATAAGTAGTGCGCTACTGTTACTGAGGTAAAGAATTTAATATTATTGATCTAAAATAAGTTTTAAACAAATTTGAAATCTTACGTCGTAAATTAGGAGTTGTTTGCATGTTATGTAGTAACAATAATGTCTGTGAGCCAATAGCTTAGGTAGTTAAGTTAAATCTTTATGCATGATATTTAGATAATCAACTTCGTAAGAATGTCATCATCCCAGTGAGTTTTCGTTCAGTAGGTTAAATTTCAGTCACTTGTTGTGTTTCTACATATTTGTGGCATGAAAGGAAATAAATGTGTGTAAGTAATATAATGAAAGCAGAGATCAATATTACAAAGTTAGTGATTAGACAAAATTACCTATTTAACAATGCTACTCTGTTTATTAATATCATGTAATCCATTGCGAGAAAGTAGTTGTACATTTTGTATTTGTTGTCGACGTTCTAGTGTACTTTCATCAGTTTTAGACAACTATTAATTGGCTGCGTGCCAGCGAAGCTTGACGTAGGGCTGGAAAAATTTCGTTTTTATCTCTCTGTCTGCACACACGATATCTTAAGAACAACAGGCATATAGACCTGAATTTCACATGAAGCTTAAATTATATAGCAACACTGAGTTCTTTGATGGTGCAGGTCACACTATGGGATTAGGTTAAGTGCTAGCAATGATTTTTACATGGGTGTTATGGACAACCATCGCAAGGAAATATAGCTGGACGAATAACTTTTTACACAAGCTGAGGTTGTAATATGTAGTATACTAAGTATATCATTCCTGGAGGAAAAAGAAAAAAATATGGTATGAATGCCAATATTAAAAGTTGGTGACAAAATCTGATTTCAGGGCACACTTTCTACCTCCCTGTAACTTTATGTTATGAAATCTAATTCAATGAAGCATTGGAAATTTTGTCTGGAAGTCAGTACGATTTCAAGATATCGTGCTGAGAGACAGAGAGATATACAGACAGACATGTAGACATACAAAGAGGAAGTTTAACAATGCTCTGAAGTGATAGGCTACGCTAAGGCTTAACAGACTAATGATTTTTTGGACCCATATCAAAAGTATAATGACATAAGTAAAAAGAGCATATCAAACAAACAATACCAACATAATAAACTTCTTGCTTTCACTTTATTATTTTATTTACTGCGATTCAAGTATGTAAATTTTTTACGGTAACAGAAGAAAAGTGACAAAGCTGACCAACAAAGAAGTGCAAGAAATTTTTTTCGGAAATCTCCCATTGTGCAGTGATATAAACATTCATTACAACTACGTTTTGAAATATGAAATCTGGTCTCTTCTTTAGGAAAATAACTAACATAACACATAATTAAAATCTAGATTAAAATAAACCAATCGTACTAGAGCGTTGTGACACGTATACATTACAACAAACATGATGCGTGTCAACTCCATACACATTAACTCTAAGTTTAAATAACATAATTTAGACATTAAAGGATAGTATAATGGCGAAAGCCTTGTGGAACGTTAAATTCTTACTGTAAGTATTACCCAAATACTAATTTAAATAATACATACATATACAGTATTTCACACAAATAATACACAAATGTAACTCCATTGTTTGTTCATAATTAGTATTTTAAAATTGGCTAGTCGAAATTCATATGAAAAATAAAACATATGTTGTAGATTAATAGTTATTATAGATACTATTTTATACTTTGTTTTCGGACAATTTAATATTTCTATTTTCTTTTTTTACACACATTTTAAAACTTTGATGTAAAGAATAGTTATACTTCATGACAAATTGTAGTTTTAATTGTGAATCAAAATATAATGAATGCAACGTTATTGTCATTCAGAAGTAAAGTGATATTTATATTGTTTAGCATTAATCTTTGAAGTTAGTTCTCAACTTATAATATATCTTTACACTTAATCAGCAGCGACGATGTTTTACGTTTCAACTACAAGTAATGAAGTACTTATAATAATTATACTTCAAAACCGTATAGGGATGAACGAATAGTTTAAATTCTGTAAATAAAACTAGAAGGTTAGTTGAGAATACTATATAATATGTTTATATGACTTTTTCGTTCTACTATGCCTTAACTAATGTACTGTATAAGATAACAAACTATCAACTAACCATACAGAGTCGACCAAACATTATCAGTTTATTATCAGTTAAACAATACATTAACCTCAACAGCCAAAGCTCGCTTTCTCTAGTTACTCAACCGGTCCATCAATATTCTATTGGCTGATTAATTATATCTTTGTTACCTCAAGATTACCAAGACACATCTGTAAACACTCTCATATGTAACAGTTGTTAACCTGTTTATTCCCCCCAAAAAATGTTCTTCAATGTTTGTTCCTCTCCTAATATTTTGCAATTGGAATAATAAGTAACTTAATTTCATAAATGTAAAATTTTAAACCTTAAACTTATACTTAAACTTAAACTTATATAAACAAATAATGTCAAGTCATAAAACGGCCACAGTGGCCACGATCGGCTACAGTACGTAAAATTCGAAAAGGTGACAGTGAGCGTGTACAAAATTATAAATATAATACACAATACTAATTTGCCATAAATATAAAAAATATGTAAAAATGATGCAACATAAATAAAATACTCTCTATTGTCTATATAAAAAACAGTCTAATTAAGAAAAGCTTTATAATGTAGATACTTCTATAGTGGCAAAAATATCTCAGGTGTCCGTGTCAATGTTTAAATGCACACAGCTTCGATGGTTTAATTGACTGAAAAACCAAACAAATTTTGTGATAGTTTACGTGAAAAATGTAAATTTCAGTGAAATAACCAAATGATAGTATGTAAATAAAGAAACTGATATAAAACACGCGATGAACAACACACAAATCAGGAACAATGAAAAGCGATAATGGTACTAATATTAAAATACATTCTAAATCACGTGTCTCTAATAATAATGGAATATAAATATCCTTTAGGAATTAAGGCTCAGTATTCTAAACACAAAGAAAACAAATAACAAGGTTCTCTTTATATATCCAAGAAATCAAACTTTTAAATTACGAAATGTACGATACGACCCTACGTAACAAAGACAGAAAGCTACACAACTCTGTCGGATCGTAACGCTAACTTCACAGAGAGACATAAATCATCTGTTGGTCTAAATTGTATAATTTACAAGAGGTATTATGTCATTGTGCACGTTGGTAACATCAAGGTTTAATTACATATATTTGTATAAGTGAAATATTAGACATAAGCTCTTTCATTTCCGGTCGAGAGGTAGATTTATTGCGGCGCTGTTACAACCGCTGGTAGCTACTGTATTCCAGCTCTATATACCGATGCATTCAATTCTGGAAAGTAATGATAGTAATAAACGTACTTTATGTAAAATACAGTTTTTTACGTATTAATAAGGTTTCTTAACGTGTTTGATATAATTTTCTGAAATACTGATAAATTATTAATGTGGGAAGAACTAAGCATTCTACCTATCAATTACAACTGTTTATATTTTTATGTTTTCACATAGCCATTGTATACTGTACGCGTTGCTTAAACATTTTACCCTAAACCATGTTTACTATTTAATCGTAATAAAAATGTGAATCATCATTTGAAAATTAAAGACAATTAATTTTCATACTTTAAAATGTTCAGGTTCGGTATGTAATAAAGCTAATGACTACCATGACATATTGAAATTTACTTTATTCATTTAATTTAGATCTATAGGCTAAATGATTAAATGCTGAAGCTGATCGCAGTTGCACTTAAACAGTGAGATTAATGTGATTGCCTCTTAAGAGTCGGAAGTAAGAGCGGTCAGCTGCAGTGCTCGTTATATCCATGCAATAGTTCTAAAGAGCGCTTCCCAGTAAAGTTGTGGGTTTAGATAATTGGCTGTGCTGGATTCGAATTCAAAGTAAAACAATTTATCGAGAATAATTTTTAGACTTCAATATGCAGCGATCAAGTAAAGTTTTATCTCTTTACAACCATCTACAATTTTCTGAATAAGACTAAAGATTTTCAATTGCCATTGTATTTAAAAGACATAAGTATAATATCAAATTTATATGTATGTATAAAACACGTTGAAACGAACACTGTCAGAAAATGATGTTTTAATATTCCTGTATAGTTTTCTTTTCCAAAGAAAAATTTTCACTCTCTTAAAACTATTATTATCAATTAATACTTTTGGGTGGTTTTGTAATATACATTGTTGAAACTAATTCTTTTAATTTTGAAATTTGAGCGAACGTATTTTTCATTTAAATAAAATACAGTTGTACGATAAAGTTTTTCTCATAAAGACTTCGTCTCTTGAATTGAATTTACTTTTTTTAATGGCCAAATATATGTATTACTTTCCGTTATAATAACAATACCAAGAAAAACAACTTTGCGAGATTAGCTTCACTGTCTATACGGATGAAATGTCAAACCAGTAATTAAAGGTGAGCTGACATTTTGCATGATTGAACTGTCCATATATGCGGAAATATGATTGTAAACTAAATTAACCATTGAGTGTAACAGTGTTAATAGTATATAAGGAAATAATGCGTTTTAATTAAATCAAAAACTATTGAATTAGCAAGTTTTTAATGATTTAGCTACGTTACGCAATCGAAATTGTGTATATCATTTGGACAATGTTTGTTGCTGAATTTATTACAAGTTAAACATATTTTTTTGTACGAACCTCATGGCGGATAATAATATATCTTTATGTTATTAATCTGTTTACAAATATTAATTACATTTCTTGCTCGATGTTCTGAGTTAAATTACATCTAACGTTTCACATTTGTACTAGTGAGAAAATAAGAAGCAAGTAGGCTTCACAACTGACTATGATAAGTCACAACTGATTGTTGAAAACCATATTCAGTAGCGAATTTAGGGGGGGGGGAAGGGTCACAGACTCCTCTTCAAATATTTTCTAGATGACTATATTTTGAATTGCCGTTCCTTATAAAAGGACATATTTGACTACAAAATGTGTTTTCAGATGTGTCATTTCAAAATTTACGGCAGCGGACTATTGCATGCGGCGAATTACATATCACCCAAATCCTCAGTTGAGACCCCTCCTCAAACTTCATGCTGAATCCCAGGTAGATTGAAATTTAGAGGTGTCTTCTATAGTAACACGATTGGTATAAATGATTAAAGCGTAAGGAAATATATAAGTTTCCATTATGTGTAAACTGATAGAGACGATTCTGTATACTATTGATTTCAATGTTTTATAATAACTTAAATTATTCCCTTTTTTGTTTACAACAGTAATCTTCATAACGGATATATTTTATTTTGAGTCCTGGCGGCAAACTATAACAATAATTGCACACTAACAAACTAGGCATTTTGTGTGTATCTTATCTGTTATAAAAACTGTACTGGATTAGGAATACTAAAGTAAAGAACCTTCCTCTTATATGAAACTAAGCCAACTGTCCTTTAGTTCTTGAACACTAATAGAGAATAATTACTAACTAGCCATTATAAAACCTAACTTTTAATGTATCTCTCTGTGCATGTTATATATTAAATATTTAGTAATTTCAATTGGATTGGAATTCATATACAGGAATTTCTGATATCGAATATACCAGGGTGGAACTATAAATGTATGTGCATAATTATAATTGCAGTAAGGTAATAAAATAACTGAACCATTCATGACGCTAAGTGCAGGCGTGCTGGATGGTGTTCCACGCCGGACCACAGTTATGACAAGGCGATCTGGAAAAGAACAGATTGCAGGTCTCAAAATGTAGTGTTATGGATTTGTTGTATCTCAGAACGATGTCAAAAATCCTGTTTACTTATTGCAATGGAGATATACGAACGCCTTCTATCTAGTGACACCAATACCACCTGTCCGTTGTTCAGAGTGTACGGTATACAAACTTAGCGTATAGCCGTTTATTTTTCTAGTACAAAGTTACTGGCCTTTGCCCTTTTGATACCAAATTCAATAGATTTCCTGTTAGGACAAAAATACCTGTGTGTCAAGTTTCTAGTCTAAAACGTTTCTATTAAGAGTTATCGTACACATACACGGAGGTACAGACAAACAGCGACAAAATTTTTAGAACAGTTCGGGTATATATGATAAGAGTGGTAAGAAAAACAAAGATACAGCCTACCTTTATTTTCTACAATACAAATAGATTATGACAATAAGGTAACCAACCATATAATGCATAGATTAACACGTACTAGTTCCCTCTCTATTGCGAAAGTAACAGGTGCAAGAGCACGCCATAAAAGCCATTAGATAACAAACCGACAACTACTAAATCACTAATTAGCCGATAGAATAGTGATGGAATAACTGAGTGGCCAGGAAATGCGACTACAGAATGGTGGCTACTGAGGTTAACAAGTAACGATGTAGTAATGTATAATACACAAACATAGTAGGTACGATACTCTCAGACTTTTCTATTTTTGCCTTCCATCTATTTCATCCTGTTCAAGAGCAAGAATGTTATACAGTAAGTCCCAACGCTCTTTAAACTTCGAGGCTCCAATAGGTAGGACACTTCGAAATGATTGTGTCAAGGCCTTTACAAAATAAAATTCCAATCCAATAGAAAACTTCTTAAACTAAAAGATGATGAGTTTAAAAAATAAACGACTTAGATTAATATTGAGAATGAGTTGTAGGCTTAAAATATCTAGTGCGATATTGTACTGTATAAGCAACCACACCTGGGCCTTCTTTGTTTCGGTATCTATACCACCACTGTCTTCGTGCTTGGCTTATTTTTTATATTAATCGAAATGGTTTGTGGATTATTGTGTGATCAGCGTAAGTGCATAGTATATTTCTCGATTACTTCACAATCACTGGTCTAACAAAATTTACGGTAATAGGATTTATATCAAAATTATCAAGAGGCAGCAGATCTAGAACGAGGAGGTCGATTTATCGACCTGACTTGATAAACCTGATCCATGTAATAGGCTTACAGCTAAAGGGTCAGCTACACACTATTTATAGTTAGATTAATTTTTGTTACAGTGGTAAGAAGATTGGGTCTGGTAGAAAGGACTGTAATATATATAATACATACCGTTGTCCGATTCGCCGCTATATGTAATCTGTAACTTCCCCTGGGACGAAGAGACCAGGGAACGTGGTGGTGTTTATCTCACAAGAATAGTGAAGGAATTGGAGCTAAGGAGAACAAACATTCTCCATACTAATCACTCATATTCAAGGACTGCCACTTCAGTAGTCTGCAAGACCTTTAAAGCAAGGCAGTGGACTTTGCAGTCATACAATAATCATGTGTCTCACATAATAAGATAGTGGACATGGGGAAATATATATTCACCATCTCCAATTTGTGTTATACAAAACCTATTTTAAGACTATAATAGTTGTTCATAGACCAAAACCGTGTACTTACATGGACCTCTAAATATCATCGGATATTTGGAAATAAGTCTCTGGGTTAAAGAAAAACAATCAGAGCGTATGCCTCTTGGTCTTTGTATGCGCAGGTCCAGAAATTGTTCTCCTTCAAGGGGAGATGCGGCTAATGGCCTCTAACTTGGAAAGCGTACTGAAAAAATGACTTGTTTGTGATCTAGGGTTTAAGTTTTTGACGGTGGAAGGAGAAATATTCTTCTTAAATATTTGGGGTTCGAAGAGAAAGAGGTTCGAACGAGAAAAACATCCAATGCCATTTTGGATATGGATGTGTGGATGTGGCATAGTTAGGGGTGTATAACAGTACACCATATCCCTTCAAAACATATTACAAGCATGTGCAGATTTAAAGGCCTTAAAATATGACGTACCCTAGGTCAAAACAAATCGTAGAGCGGGAACTTGTTTGCAAAAGCCAAGTAGCATTCTTAGCATTCCCAAGTAATAAAATACGCCTTACTCTTTACATTAAGTCGTCCTTTTCCTTTATCTATTTAATTTATAACAGTTAAGGTTATATGTGTAATTCTAATTTATTAATATTCCTGTTTGAATTGATTGCTAACTTTAAAGGGTTTTTTAATTACACACTTTGAACGAGTTTTGTAAAATAGGTCATATAAATGCAATTGATTAATTATTGCCATCCACGATTCCCCCGCAGCCCTCTTAAGTAAGTAATTATTATCATTAAGTGATAATACATGATTAAATAGTGTATTAAATAGATATTCAGTTTTATATTATCATTATAATCCCTTTCATTGTTTTAGGAAGAAAAAATGTTAGAAACAAATACTATGGTGATTCTATATAACGATGGTGCTTAAGTCATCTTGATGGGATGAAATCACGTTTAAATTCTGGAAAAATGAAAGTTTTTGACTAACTGCGAGTATCAAAGTGAGTAAGATGGCAGCACACTCTTGTGGTTTTCAATAACGTTAGCCCCCGCCAAAAGATGTCTAGTTCACAGGTGTTTAACACGAATGTGGACTTTTAATCTTTACTTTCTTATTATTATTTTGCATTAATGTGGGTGTTGTTTGTGTATATTTTATTTAAGAGAAAAAATAAAAATAATAGTGCTCGAAATTAACTGTAAGGCTATAGATGAAGAATTTTGGTTATATCTTACTGGCAGGTTGAGTTAGGATTTTGCACAGGAATTAGAATGTAGCAGTTTTTGTTAGTACAAGCCATATCTAAAGATCTTCCAGTGCTACTAACCGACCATAAATCTACTCAAAGATTTTATTTGAAGGATTTCAAAAGGTAGCCAATACCTGTTCGAGCGGCTTTTAAACTTTTTCAAGTCTTCTGTGAAAGGACATGATCAAAATACTGGAAGAGATGAGCAATGCTCTTTGATTACCCAAGCTTATTAACTCGTTCATAAAAGTAGTTAACTCATAAGAATACGTTCCAATGAAAGAAAATAGGATTTTGAAAAAAAAAGACAAATTCCATTGATGAAATATTTCTAGTTTGGCGGTGCGTGATAAGCTCTTGACAGCTTTCTGGAGCGCGGCGGCTGCGAGTGAATAAATCATGAGCCGGTGACACTTCGTCATGTACGACTTCCCGTGCCAGACAATGACAACAACCCTACCTTGACGTGACTTCACTGGTGAAAATTGTGTTGCAGGAACTAAAAAAAGTCATGAATCAAACACATCTTTTATTTTGTAAAAACTACAGTCCTATGTACAGATTAAACTGGAATTAGAGAACAGATTAGTTAAAAATCTTTGTAATAAATAACTATACGTTTTGTGGAGAAAAATTTTACTTGAAATGGTTTACTTAAGGCATTGATTTAACTATATCAGATTTTGAAGCAGCAGGGAGAATTGAAACGTCGTAAACTAGAATGTTTTTCACCTGGTAAAGTTTGCAGAGCCAGCTGAAGTGGCAACTGCGTAGGTAGCTAATTCTTTAGGATTTTTTCACATTTTCACTTGAAGGATTGGACACCTGCATAGATCAAATCTGAGTTGGATGAAGTCCATGTGGGTTCTGCACCAACATTTAAGACCATTTTCTTTTGGATCAATGCGTTTACGCGTGGTCTGAGAAACACGGAAGTTGAAGCACGCTCCAGTCGGCCCGTTGAAGTCACCACATACGACACTATCGATAAGGTGCATGATATGGTAATGGAAGATCGAAGATTAAAGGTGCACGGATAGCTAACATTGCAGGCATCTCAATTGAATTAGTGCATTGCATCCTCATCGAAAAACTGGCCATGAAGAAGATCTGTGCGCGATGGGTGCCGCGCCTTCTCGCTTTGGACCAAAAACAGAAACGAAAGAACATTTCTACTCAGAATATCGCACTTTTCAGGCGCTATCCATAGGAATTTTTACGCAAATTCATAACTGTGGATGAAACTTGGATCCATCATTGCACTCTAAAGACCAAAGAGCAGCCCAACCAATAGTGGAACAGTATGGAGAGCGCAGCAAAGAAGGCAAAGACTGTTTTGTCAGCTAGAAAGGTGATTGCTACTGTCTTTTGGGGTTCCCAGAGTATAATCCTGCTATATTATTTGGCCCCTATTGTGCTGCTCTGCTGGATGGTTTGAAACAAGACGTAAGGAGGTGCTGTTTCACCAGGATAATGTTCCAGCCCACACAGCAGCTATCGCAATGGCAAAAGTGCTCGACTAGGGATTCGAATAGGTTCCTCACCAACCCTATTCACCAGACTTCTTATTATATTACATATACCAGAATATTGTTCCGAGTAACGCATTACTCCCAAATTTGAAATTTTGCCCTGGTAGGAAGAACTTTTTATCAAATAATACAGTGCCCGCCGCTGTGAAACACTATTTTGCAGAGTTTGACAAAGCTTACTTTGCCGATGGGGTGAACAATTAGAAACTAACTTGACTATGTATATTGCTTTGCAAGGAAACTATGTCGAGAAATAATGTGAGGTTTTTCCATAAAAAAAATACTATATTCTATTTTAAAAGACTTATAAAACCACCCTCGTATATCAATCAATAGAGTAATGGAAGTTCTCGATAAATTTCACAATAAAATAAGATAAATTATTAATTTAAGACTATAATAGTTCCACTAACTCTCCATATTAGACATAAATAAATATTAATGTAGTTATTTAAGTTATTATTTAAAAAAGAAAAACAGGTGTTGGTGGAACAATATATACTGTAGGTATTTAAAAAAATGTGAAATGGAAGGTTAAGATTTTAAAAATTATTATACAGGTTACTATTGATCGGCTTATGCCGTACAGGTTTTTGATCCTGAAAAAAATAATGGATTCCAATAATTCAAATGTAGTTCCATATGTGCCTTATAACATTACCAAACACCTTTAATAGTAAATATATACAGTTTAAATTTCGTTCACAATGTTTTTTTTTTTCAAATTATGAAATAACAAAATCAGGATTCATCACATATAATAAATTACAAAATGTTTGAAGTTACTATTTAGTTTAGTTGTGAGAAAGTTCTTTATACGTGTTTATTTAATTTCCTTGCAATAATCCCTGGGTTTAACCCATGAGGATACACATTTCGGTAATAAAATCACAAGTATCACATTGTATAATTACATGGTATAAAATAGCGTAAGGCCTTTATATAAATGTGATTACTATATGAAACTTAATTTTTTGTTGATACCATTTAAGCGGCATTCAAACTTTTGATAAAATCATGTATCATTTTAAATTTTTAGATATTGTTGAATACAAGACGTATAATAAGTAATATTTTACGCATATATACATGATAATCCATTATCAAAGATATACATATTACATAATTAACATAATTCATTCTAGAATAATAAACTGTTTAAACTTTGTATTATTTTAGGTATATTTCCTTTTCATCCTCCCTCCCCCACCCCCGAATTTATGAACAAGACGTCCAAATTATCAGTTGGTCCTTTTAAAAGCAGTGTTCTCAGTGGAATTCATCTCAAAAAGGAGTTACTACGAAGTAAGACATTGTTCTTGTCCGTTTTCCACGGAGATCAACAACCCTTGGCCTTGAATCTTCAGAAGGGCGACTGGCAGCTCTCAAATTGTAATATTATATTATATGTATATTGTTTTATTTATATACCAATAAGATCACATCTATTTTTACTGATTGGTCCATAACTAACTAATATTAGGTGTATTGATTTAATCTTATATTTAATATTTATTAATATTTACATAACATACTCTACTATTGATTTAAACAGTCTGTTGTTTTAATAATTAGTCCTTTTAAACGTTACAACAAAATTCTCAATACTAAATGTTCGAGAATGTAAATACTATTAAGACTATATGAACTAGTTTTTAACTAGTTTTAAGATGGGATAAAAGCAATAATTGTGATAAAAAATACAGAAGAGTTCACAAGCGTTAACTAAAATTATGGAGAGCTTGGGTAACGATAGCCATTTTATTTCAGTCAGCTTTCAGTTTTATGTTTTAGCAATAAGTTTTTGACAACGATTCCTTGCTTCAACCTTGGGTTAAAATAGCTTATTTATCATGCTACTGGAACGAGGTTTGTAAAACGAGTCATGAAAGTGGCAGAAATTTATAAATATTATAGCCACAAATCTATGAGCATTATAAATATTAAGTACTAAATGTAAAGAATACAATACTTTTCCAATTTATTTATGTTTCGGACTATAAGTGGAGTCGCCTGATGATTAAACCAGGTCTCGTCCGAAAAATAAATAAATTGAAAAGTATTTTATTCTTTACATTTAGAAGTATTTATAAGTTTTTCCAATTGCTCCAAGAGTCTTCTATGAGCATTATGTTTTTTAAATATAACAGGCGTGAGCGATCACTTAAGCGCCTGGAAAATGTTTATTTTTCCGTAGTCTTACAACCAGAAAATTGCTGAATAAATCAAATTGTAAACAAAAATGAGTACAATTATGTTAAGGTAACACATGTAGATTAATAAAATAAGCTAAAACTTTATCATACAAACTCGGCGAAGCCTGTTAAGCGACACGTGGTGTGGATTCAACCGATCCAACAAAGAATGTAAGTTCACGTACTGTTCGATTCTTTCTGAGAAATTACATATTATTAATATTCATAGCAAAAACAGTTTGTTTACAAATTTATTCTGCGGTTGTTGCCATAATGGTTACCCAAAGACTAAAGTAAAAATTTCTTTGTTGCCTTTTTACCTTTTCAATCAAGAATAAATAGTACATTTTCCTTCTGTACCAAGATAAACGTACCCGTTCCAAGTCTCTAGAATCTTTTTACCTTGTATGGGCTATCAAAGACAAACGGACAGACAGCACGATACGATTTAAAATATATCCGTCGGGTCCTTAATATTGTGCCTAAATGTAAAAATCCAGGAAACATGAAATGTGTCAGACTAACTAACAAAGAGAGAAAGAATGCATCACACTCCAGTAGTTTTCAATAAGATTAGCTCCAGTCAAAAGAATACGTCAACTTCACAGCAGTTGGTCTCGAATGTTGTTTATCTTTACTTTAACCCTTGCTCATCATTTCTGGCCCTGAAATAATCATATAAATCAGAATTAACATAGCAAAATACATCAGAAATTTCATTCCATTGAAAGGAAATAAATCGTGGTTTCTTAGATTAAATTGGTTGACCAACCATAATTTAACCGTGAGCTGAATCTGTTTTTGTTAGCGATATTGAAAAACGAACTAAAAGGGATATCTTAAAAATCAAGCAGAGCAAAGAGTTAAAACTTATAAATGCACAGTCACAGTTTGGGCTTAAGAAGTTCATCAAGAGTGAACGAATAATACAAAAACCCAACCCCGTTTCCTGATTATTCACCATCTTCTTCCTCCCGAGACGATTACCGGCCACTCAGTAGTAGTTATCGGTAGGCATTGTCAGTCATTTGTTATCAATAGTTGGTTATTGTAGAATGTTTGAAATACATTATTCAATTAAGTTTTATACAAATTACAGTTAAGTGCCTCACCATCCAAGTTCAAGAGTATATTTTAGAGATAGCGTGAATGGAAAGTCAGTACAACATGTCTCTTCTAACACTTGACATAAGCTTCTAACACGTGTCACAGTGCTAAAATATAATTTTGTTATACATATATTGAATTATATTTTAGGTAGTCTTGTCTACCTGGGGAAAATATCAGATTGCAGATCTCGAAATGTAGTGCTACTTATTTTGTGTACCTCTCAACGATGGCAAATGCTTGGAGAATCATGTTACCTATATCTTGATTTTACGTTGTAATTTTGTTATAATGGGAGTACCGAAGTTTATTAGTTTGGAAGATACATAAACATAATAGTATCCTACATGAAACATACATTAAACATGCAAGTAATATATAATAGACGGTCAGTGACAGTTTGGATCATGTCATATTATTCGATATCTATATTAAAACTATAACCGGTGAGCGTTACTTTAGAATTCTCGTTAAATATTACGAATATATTTGATCTAGTAACTATACGGTTTAATTACACACACTTTAGGTATGCGAGGTTTAACGAATTTCTGGCGCCGGCAGTCTGTTTAAAGCATTTAAAGTTGTGTATCAAATTTCACCTTTTTATCGGGACTTCGAAACTAAACAAAATAAAGTACTTCTAGAGGTTTCACCACCATTTCAATCCTTATGAATGGTTTATCTTTATGAACAGTATTTTATTTGTCTGATGAGAGCATAAAACACGTGTGTATTTAATTTAATCTTTCTAGGACATCAGAAGTTGAAAAACAAATACAGTTCTTTTAAGGGTTGCAACCAAATTAAATTTCTATAGAGAGGTAACTAACTATATACCTAGTTGTATTTTCACTTTAGATGTACCTATGGAACGTTTTTAATCCGATTTAGTTAAGAAACCCAGGATTTAGATCATAAATATTTATACAGTATCAAAACTTAAACTGCTGTTATTAGATTATATATGTATATATAAGTTTAATTTTCCTGAAAATATTGAGCTCAAAATTATACTCAAATAACACATTGTATCAGGCTTTTTAATCTTTACTATCAATGTTGAATTATAATGATAGTTTATTTAAACTTTAAACATAATTCGACCTGTATATTAACATCCTTACATTCGTTAAACCAGAAACAACTCTTTTTTATTAAATAGTTTATAACAGGGCAAATAACAAAATTAATTGATAGTTTCAGTATAGATTAGTATAAAAACATCATTGCTCCGCCGAGGCTCAAACTTCCAACATTGATAATATGTATGTGAGCTATAAGGGTTATTCTAAAGCCTTACTCTCATAATAGGCTATCGATTTGGATGTAAACTCTATCTTTTAGATTTGGATTTTCTTAAAGGTCGTAAAGATTAGCTGTGTTGAAATCTTCCGAAAACCATATCCTTGTTACAAATTCAGACAGAATATTAATTTAAAGTGATTTTGTGAAAATAACTGTGGAAAGTAAGTGTGTCAAATCTAAATTGAACCGTGAATCCTTTTAATTTGACAGCTTGGTAACAAATTCAGCAGTGTTTGGGAATGTAATTTGAAACTAAATTTTAAGAGGGAAATGTAATTTTTTTAATGAATTATAATATTTTTACTAGTGTTAAGATTATACGAAATCTTCCCTAATATCGGTGTGTAAATATTTAATTGTTTGAGCAAAGTTTCGAATTTACTATACGATGTTATCGCTAAATAACTGTATATAAGAGAAGTATATAAAGAAGTGTGAATTTTGTTTTATAATCCTGAATTTTTATATCGTGTTTTTATCTTTGATGGTGCATAAGGAAGCGGGGAAATCTTTTGCGGGGTCAGTGGTGATGGTAGTGCCAGAAATAAACGTGTATTTTAAAACTTGATTTTCAATAATACTATTTTAATAGTTTATGTTTATTTTTCTGGTGTAAACAGTTTTTGTTTGATAACAGTGTTGTTTTGAATAGTACAGTAGAGCAAGACATGGTATATAATTATGTCATCTTGGAGTACCAAGTTTGTAACAAGTGTGTTCCATAAAGTAAATGTAAAAGAATCATCAGCTATTCAAGTATGTCTTTGGTCCTCGTAGATGTAAATATATACAGTTTATTGACAGGAATGGGGACTAAATGCGTACTATGATCATTACATAGGCCCTGCAAGGGATTTCATTGGGCCTAATACAGAGAGATTTTATAAATTGTAAGGGGTTGATTCCTATCAATAAATAGTGCTGTCAACAGTAATCAGTCTGTACATTACGTAGCTATGGGGGTAAGGATTGATTCATGAGATTTTTATTTTTAACTTCAGTTCATCTTGGTCACAGACTTGACTCCTGGAGTATGGACTCATGTCGTCTGAAGAGATCCAAAAAAAGTCAACATATTTATTTAACACGGACCATCCAGCTAAAATAAATCTTTAAATACATTTTAGATAATAGAAGAATTTATGTTTGTAAAATAAATGCTTAAACTTGCTAAAAATGCTTGCTTAAAAATGCTTATATCTTAAGTTTTTCAAGACTCGTAGTAAGGTCTTCGCATCATAAAACCGTACTGTTCTTTATAATATAGATAAATTAGTCTTTTTTGATGTGTGTAAATTAAAGAGAATTCATTTAATCAGTTCAAATTTATATTTTTTAAATTTAACCGATACAATTTTTTACGATATGGTTCATTGTTCGATAAAGCTTGTAATATTTCCAGATTGAATTACATTAATTACCATTTGTATTCAGTGTGCCCTGCGGAAACGAAGTTCTCTGCTACGAACCAATTAGCTTAATTTATAAACAGTATTCATCTGACTTGCAAATTTTGGTTAGAGTCGGAGGGTGCAGCACCGAGGTTGCGTTTACTGGCAAGCCTCTCACACTGTTGTTCTAATCAAGTTTAACAATTTAACGCTGTACAATAAAACATATTAATTGCAACAATTCATTACTTAATGTGATACTTCAAAAAAATATTATACGAGTTTCTTTTTTTAACTCACAATGAATAAGGATGTTGTTTTGTCCAAATTTCATTTTCTCCCATTACTTTGATCCATTATATCACATGATAACGCAGCTTTAACTTTTCTACGAAAGTTGCTATCATGTTTACGCATAAGTCCAATGAAATATTATTCGTCAACGCTCAGATAAAACCTATGAAATCATCATCGATCTCTGTTTTACTCATATAGAAATGAAGCTTCATGCTAGCTTCTTACAGTCAAGATAGTTTAACTATAACTGGCAACAGTGTAGTATAAATACAATTATAGCAATACTAGCATCAACTGTGATAAATCTATATATCAAAAGGTAACTATAAAATACAATAGCTCTAACGAAAAATACGTAACATTTATTTGTATCTACACAACTCTACGGTACACAAATGAGGTATAAAACAAATCTTACTATTTTTATCGTTAATATTAAATTTTTACATTTATTTTGTTACTTACTTTCACTAATTATCATTCTATAATTACAAATAAAGAGATGTATCGCGGAAGAGGATTTTTCGTATGGATGCAAATTTCTTTGTATCTATACATCATTTCTTGTTTATGTAGGAAAGTAGTTTAATGCGAAATTTGATGTATGCAGAAGAAATGTTTCTCTTGATTCCTTGTCACACACAATACACATTAACGTGTTCATGAAGTTCTGTTTTATAACAGTGTATTTAAACAATGTTCCGGTGAGCTAGGGAGTGTATTACAATGTAAGAGTGCGCTAAAATCGAAACATGTCACTGACTTTTAACGTTTAATTTCCACTCTATTATTTATCTTTAACTCTATGAATAAAAAATTACACATGTCAAATGTGGTTGGACTCGGTTTACAAATTTATTTATCCTACTATATTCCCGCGCCTATCGTGGTTACGCATGAGGTATAAGTGACATTCGCCAACATGATCTCTGTATTGCGAATATATAAATAAAGCTTCATGAAAAATTTTAAATTAATACATGAGTTTTTGCTGATATATCGTGTGGATAGACAGACAGACAGAAGAAATAAAATTTTTTGAGCCCCTCAAGTTAGGATTAGTCTGGATAAAATCGCATTTAAAATAAATCGAATGCTTTAATAACCTTGAAAAAAAGATATTTACAATATACAAAATTAAATTTTCATCTGGTGTTAAATCCTTAAACGAAAATTTCATTCTTGGAAGTGAGGAAATGATTGGACACAGTGAGTTTTCTTGCAAGGTTCTCTACCGTTGTATTAAACAAGTGTAATATTGTTATTAGGTAAAAGTCTTCTTACTTGGAGAACTCAAACAGTGATAATATGTGATATCGGAAAAGGGAGCAGCGAACTATGGAGGAGCGACGGAACACGTGTGGATCATTGTAAAGCTAAGGGTTGTTAAGGGAGATGAGGGGTTGAAGAACAATGTCTTGCCCTCAAAGCGTGTAATGCTGCCTCACACCTCGCCGTCTATAAGTATCAATCCTCCCTCTAGTTTCCCGCTTTAGTGGTAATCGTTCCTTTGCAAACCTCTTCGTCTGCCAAAATAATTATTCTACAGTCAACAAATATTTAGTTACAATTAAACAAACAAACAACTTCTCTGTGAAAAAACGTAGATAACGCGAGCAATCGATTTTGGAAGATTTTAACACACAAGTTTGTACTCCCACACGATAACAAGATCTTCAAAGTTATGCCAAGTACTTAGTATACTTGTAATAGTATTACATACATAGCTTCTTTTCTAAGTGTAAATACTCTTAGTGTAATAGTATTTATACTTAGTAAAATAACTGAACCATACTATTTTAAACTGCTCATACAATCCACTTTATTGTATCAAGACCTTTTTTAATTGCTTCTATAATAAAAGCCTTAATTCAAACACATATTTAAAATGTTGTACATTGTGTTTTTTATTATTTGAATGAGTGGTAAGCTGTGAACATGGATGTAAGCATTTACAAATAAGAATTATACGTTAAATGTTGGCTGTGTGGTAATCAGAAAATAAAATAAGATACTAAACGGAATCTTACCTCATAGTCTTTTTTTATTTCAAATGGATTAGATAGATTTTTAATTATTCAAGTTTATTATTTAGAATAAAACTAATATTTATATATGTATATATATATATATATACAGGGTGTCAATTAAGTCTGGAACCTCTTTTTTAATTTTTGAACCATAATAGAAAGAAATACCAAAGTTCACACGTGCTTACTGGTGATAGTAACGCACACATCTGCCTAATTACCGACCGATGGTAGGGGAACATTTTGAACACTTACTTTGATCACAGATACTTAAAAATTGGTGTTTACTTGTAATACTTAATAATTTACATTGTTCAATTGTTTGAAAATTCAAATAGCTATAACTACTGAATGAATCCACCTTTTGAAGTCCGGTTTGCGGCATTGTACTCTGCTAAGTAAGACCTTTAATTTGATACCAAACTTGACCTATGCTGCTATTTAAGAATTTTGTCCGACTCCTTGTGGACCATCCCCCAAAGAGATTATCTGGTCGGTAATTGGGCAGATATGTGAGTTACTATCACCAGTAAGCACGTGTGAACTGTCGTATTTTTTGATATTGTGGTTTAAAAATTAAAAAAGAGGTTCCAGACTTAATTGACACCCTGTATATATATATATATATATATATATATATATATATATATATATACGGGTGTCTTAACAACTCCAAAACCCCTCCTATTAATTTTATTATGAATAGAGATGAAGTGATGTAGTGTAGGAAATGTTTATATAACCAAATGAGGACTTTTTGATGTATGAAAAAATGGGATAGTTTGGAGGGAAGTTCAATAAAAAAAGAGAAACCTCTAACAAGTGACATAATTTAAAAGGTATTATAAAAAGAAAATTAATTGCAAAAACTAGAGGTCTCTAAATGTTACTCTGTCAAATTAGGTGGCTAATTAAAGGAATTGTTTAATAAAAACCCCGCAATTTAAGTTATATCCAAGTTATTGTAAGGCTAATTAAACATTCAAGAGCTTACGACACCAAATCGTAAAATAAGTTATTACAAGAATCAACAAACATCAAGAATACCATAGTATTTATTAGGTTTTGTTTTGTTTTACCGAAGCCCAATAGGAAGTTCTCGGAATACCAATGGCTGGTTTTTCTATGTTATCACTTATTGGTTATCAGTTACTATGTGTTGGTTTGTGTATGGACATTCAGTCCAGTTACAATGTTACGTTTCATTGTTATTTCGTAATATAATAAAAATAAGGTAAAATCACTCGGTCAAATGAAGATAAAATAGAAATATGCTTGAAGCAGTTCATTTATTCAAAACTGCCTATCCGGATAGATCACTATACAAAGCATTTAGGCGTTTACTAAAAACAATTCTCAACAACTTTCAGTGTTAATGATGCTCCACGATCAGGCCGCTCTGAATAGTTATGATATACGAGGTTCAAATTCAAGTCTTAGCAAATTATGCCACACAGAAAATTCAGTTGTCGGGCCACTATTTGTTGGTGGCAAATTAACTGGTGAGGCATGCTATGAAACGGCATTGTTCCGTCAGTAAATGAGTTCGTACAAGGTGCTTATAAGGATTCCATACTGGTTGGCAACATTGATTAATTCCCAAAGGCCAATAAAATAGGAGAATTCAGTGATACATACTAAATACGATTATATTGAAAACTTTTCTCCAATGACCTTATTATTATAATTTTTTTAAGGGGAGGTCGATTCTCTTTGTAGCTTCTGCCCTACTACATGGCCCACTAGAATGTGTTATGATCTTACCAAATAGAAGGAAGAGCTTCGGAAGGAAGAGTAAAAGGTCGACAGTACTGATAAAAGTAGTGCGGTTACAGACAGGATTTGAACCTGCGCTATCTTTAAGTAATATTTAAAGTCCGATGTCCTAGACCGAGCGACATCTCACTCTCGATTAAATGTTTCTTAGATCACTGACAGTATCATTGAAATAAGTACCTTGTGATTGAAATTCCCATAATCTTATGTAAGCTTATAGAATCTGATTCGTACTATATTCCGACATATTGTTCTTTAAATTTTAATTATTACAGAGTGGATTTGGAGATAAAAAATCCTCTAGTCAGATATGCTTGGTATGCACTAAAAAAGATATTTACAGCTATACAACATGAAATTGTATTCAAAGCCGCTGGTTAAATGTAATATAGGTGTAATACAGGTAAAGTTATTTTTGTCACTTACTATTATAATACATTTTAATCTTTAATATTAAATACTAAGCAAGTAATGAATTTAAATACAATTTGTTAGCAAGAATTAATGTAATGTCGAGGAATGATGAAGTCTGTAACGAAATCATTGACACCGCAGGGATTGAGGCAGGATACGGTGTTATTTGGCTGAGGGTTGTGATGAAGGGTGGGCGGGAACAAAGTGCAGTCTCCTTGTGATTATTGCGTCTCTCACACTTCTAAGCACTCTGTCACTTTGACACAAACACACGTCTCTTTGGCTGAATAAAAGTTGTGATTAATCCAACAAAACTGTGTGTGTATAGAGATGCAACTTTATAACTGAAAATAACGTACTCTTCTCACCACATGCGCAAAAAGCACTGGGTCCATTGTAAGAAATATTTATGACAGTACGACTAAATAATACTAATTACGATTCGATATGTAATTAGTCAAAATAATAGTATTGTATTGAATGATATGTTACTAAATAATTCCCTAATAATGTTTTTTAAACTACGGGATGTTTGAGGATATGGGTTACTTAAATCTTAATTTAAAACTGTAAAATTAAAAGAGAGGAAGCAGTTTTCATTCGTTTAAAAACTCGATTAGTGTAAAAGTTTTATAATATTCTATTCACAAATGACAGATGACATTATTGTTATTAATAAATCTGTATTTCATAAATTTCTAAGCTAAGAGCATTAGATCTTTTATTACACTTTACCTGCATTTAACATCTAACAATTCAGAATCACAAGAAACCATTAAATTTATAAAAACCTAATTTTAAGCTATTTGGAAAGACAGGGAGATTAAGCTAAAAACTATTTTAGATCCTGACATATGATCTATCAAAATTATTTGGTTAGTAATACAACAACATCTTGGAAATAATATATGTTCGATATTAAAATCAGTATAGTATGAATATTTCAAAGCAATTACACAGAACATTTAATATTCAATGTTAGATTGAAACTCAGCCTCCATTCTAATTTTATCGGTCTCGTCGATGACAAAACCTGTCTAGTCTACAATCTGATAAGGATGATAATTCGGGATGAGGAACCGATCGATGAGTCAGTCAGTCAGCGCCGCGCTCTTACCGTGCTTGTGTAGACAGGGCCCTCAGTATTTCTATTGATTTATATATTATGTCTCATATAGTTTATTTCTTGTGTGTCATGTGTTTTTATTTATGTATTTGTTTTGTAATGTGTTTGATTTTCACTTGGTGGTTAATAAACAACTTCATATGACGATAAACTGTAGATGATGATCCAGTAGAATCGAGACATATCTGAACAAACTCGTATTTTAATTAAACCGCACGACAGAACTCGTAAGTAAGCCAGTCTTCCTTCTTTTCAGAGGTTATGTAGTAATTAATATGAAGGTTTTTTTATTTATTTGCAACCAAAGGTAAGTTGTAAAAATATAAATTAACTACCGGTACTATTAATCATAATTTAATTTTACATGGACCGATTTGTAAGACCAACTGATTTTTCTATTAGTTCCATTCTATTAGAATATCCATAAATTACTATATCAAACCAGAATTTGATTTGTCAGGTAAAAACAAGTATGAAGTGTCATATTAGATAATAATAGTGAATTGAAAGTAGTACGCTTTTCAAACACATATTATCATAAAAGTTGTATTGTTTTCTATTACATAAAATGCCATATATTTATATTTCTTTGAAATTTAAATGTATGGCTTTTACTGTAATATAATCCTAAAAGTCTATAACATGATTCAGTTTTAACATTAATGTTCCAAATAAATTCAAACAAAATTACATTATGTCTTGATATTGAGTAATGGCCACCAAGGCGGATAATAATGTTGTTTGTCAATACAAAATTACAACATTCAAATTTTAACTATACAACACATAAATTGGTAATAAAAAGTCCTTATCTACTATTCCTTATCAGATTATAAATACGAACGTAATATAAATATGATAACTAAGCTAAAGATAACTTTTACATGCTATCACGTGATTTGACCTTGATTTAGGGTGGTTTCTCGAAGGACACCTATTATAATGCTGCCTTTTTGGCTGATATATACATTTTGAAACTTTTGAATGACAATCTATTTCCTGCTAATTTTGTGAGCAGTTCTCACCAGAATTTTGAATGCTTATTTCGTATGTTACTTATTGGATTAACTGTAAAACTAGACATCGCTGTGTGGTTGGTTTAATTTATACTGCTATAAATTGCCAAGATTATTTTTTTTTAATTTATCTTGTGGTACTATTTTTACAACAAATGAACTTTATTTAAGCTTAGAATACTGGAAAATTGAAACAGATGCCATTGGCAATGATCACTACTCATTGGTTCATTCATGTCTTATACAATTGAGCAAAGTATATGTAATGTAACAGGATAGCTCAATGTTAGTAGTCCTAATAAACTTGCATTGAATTTGGCGATTTATGTAGCGTAGGCACTATTGTAGAATTACTATCATTTACAAGAACGTAATCATTATGTGCTTAGAAAATATATTTACCTCTTGAATCAGTTTTTAAAATGCCTAAATGTATAATGGCAATTTAAATCTACTCATACTAAAATATGGTCTTTGTCTTTTGAAATATCATACCAAACCTTATATACTATTATTTCTCCGTTTGCAACTTTAATACTTATATTTGTATTAATTTTAGTGTTAGGAATAGTTGTATATTTGTAAACATAGCTAATCTATGAATGAGAAAGACTGTACGCAGGAAGGCTACAGGTATACTGTCATACCCGTCCTCTCTACCCTGACTAACGTTTCATTCTGGTCATCAAGGCCGTCAATGCTGTTAAGCTTATTTTCTACGATTATGGATTTATATATATATATATATATTATATCCATATAAAATTATTAAATATTGAGGCCATTTGGGTAAAATATATCTATTGCTTCACTGGTTCATTGTAAGCATGTGCTAGGTTACTATTTAGATCATCCAAGATATTTTCATCTGTATTATCGGTAACTCATTGATTATACTCAAATATCTTATTACATAGGTATATATGAGATAAAATGTAAATTTAGTGTTTTGTACTATTTTGTTGAATCTTATCTATTTTTATATAAGGCTTTTAAGTAGCCACTTTCTACCGTTATGTGTTATAGCTTTTGTGTGATTTTTAGTTTTTACTGTAAGTGGAGTATTAAGTCTACTTAATTGGGCGGTTTTATACATATTAGACTATGAGTGTTTAATGATGGTTAGGTTTTATGATTGGAGATGAGGTATTGGGTTTTTTTGATAAGGTTTGTACAAAAAGGGTATTCTTTGAAATGTGTTATGTTTTCACAAGATGTGTAAGACATTAAGGTTTGCAGTCTTTACATCAGAGTATGACTTGACTAATTAAGTTACTGGTCACACGTTTCGCTGTTTCGTGCGCAAATAGGCTCATATATTGTGTTATGAATTCGGAAATTATGAATTACCAGGATGTTCACTCAACAACGTACTCATTTGAGTATTTTAAAGCATTCATGTCAATGGTAAGGATTCTTATATATTATATTTCATTTACAATTCTTACATATTACTCGTATATTTCTATTGTAGGGAAAATTTGCAACACGGCAAAAAACTTTGTTTTAAGCTATCTTATAGTGGAGGTCTATAATTACATAATTAAGTAACTTCCTTTGGTAAAACTAATAATTAGGTACAAGTAACTTTGACACAAGAATTATAGATAAGTTCATTACTTCATGTTTTATTCTTTATGGCATTAAGAAGTAGACTACTCTTAATTGCTGAAAAAGTTGAGTTTCTAGAAGTAAAGAAACATTTAATAGATGAAGTAGTTATCGTCGAAATTATCATTCTTTGTGAATTTCCACAAAAGTACAAAAGTTTACATAAATTTCTTTATGTTTTCGCGTAGTTTTATTGTACTTTATCACCAATATCAAACGGTTAAGCAACTATTGGTCTTTATATCACATAAACATTGGTATACGTGTCTAGACACTGCAAATATTAAAAACAAAATAGAGAAAGCTTTAAATGACTAAATAACTTTGAATTCCACAACTAATGCTTCTTTAGATCATAAACGTACTGTGTCTCGTACTGTGTATAATTAACTGGTTGTGCCATAATCTACTGTGCCTGATATAAACGTAACGTAACGTTATGCCTAAGAACGTAACTAATCACATGATGCTTCTGACCAAACATGGCAGTCTATTATCAGTTAATCTGCTCATTAACCTCAATAGCCACAATTCTGCAATAATGGCGTTTCCTGGTCACTCAATTATCTCATCACTATTCAAATGCCTGATTAATTATACGTGCGTTAATGGGTTTATAAGCGGGAAAGCACATGCTTATGTATTGAAATGCCCTGATGTTTGAGCACAAAGTCCTGTATAAAAGTGACCCAGAAAAGCAATCATTTATTAAAAATCTATAATATTTTGCAATTTAGAGTTTTATTAAATTACTAAATCTACAGTTCTAATTATATACTTTGTTTTGCATGTTCTTACAAATGAGATATCATCAACATCGGACTATACAACTTCTAGGTTGTTTAGAAGTTTAAATTGTGTTTTCATCCAAAATAAAATTATGGCATTTGATAACTTTTCAACCACAATCACATTTTAAAGACAGATTTTATTACTTTATTTAATATCCCATAGGCCACCTACTGATGACCTGCTTTACTACGAGATATGTTACCAGAGACGCGTTGATTCTCATATCCGCACCAACCGCTGGAAATCATTCTTCTTGTGACATTATTCATTTTCACGGCTCGGATAATGTCTAGTAGAAAATACAACTAAAATAAAGTGGTAATCTTTAGTAGTGATGAGAGGAGTATGTGGGATGGAGATAGTACTTACTTGGAACATAAGGACATAAGAACATAAAGATAATGTCACTTTAAACACGTGTGTGCAGAGTTCTAACCTACATTCTAGTGTCATTACAAAATCTTTTAAGATAGAAGTTACACAATTACACAACTGTTACAACCCCAACGCCGCCACAGAGGACTTGGAGTAACGCAGAACTCTCTGGGAAATGCTCGCTGTCTCTCAACCCCAACCATGAATTCAACCAATTCGTACATTACTATTTGGATTTGTATTCTCAAACACATAGTTTCAAATAATTCGTTGCTGTATCTTTTCTTGTGGTAAGAATTGCTATTTTTTCAACAAACACGCAATAAATTTATATTATTTTTTGTGCAATTCTGTAGTAGTTTTATTTGATGTTGGAAACATGTGAATGCACTTGGTAATAGCTTCCTAACTTTCTTTTACCATAGGTGACAATAAACGCTTTATCACGTACCTGTTAATTATCACTAACTAATCTAAATTAATACCCGTACAAAGTGATTTTTAAATAACTATAATAAATTGGCAACTTCAAACATACTTTTATACCATTTACTTTTTAACCTAAAACGGGTATTATTATGATTTTATGTTTGTGGAAAACCGATTAAAATTAGTATAATAGATTTTAGAGCCATAGCTTGCTTAGTATAAGAGATAGCTTTTAGTTAAAATTCCTGTGTGTTGAAAGTTGTACCCTTTAAATATGCAGAAAAACTGAGTAAATAAAAAATTACCGTTAAAAGCTTTAGTAAAGAAAAACTAAAGGTATTGGTTTATTGAAAATAACAATACTTCTAATTTGTAGAAAGTAGCATTTGGAGTCACAGTGAAAATACACAGTGAACTGTAGTGAACGATATTGGCTGACTTGAGTGATAGTCTGAGAAAGTTTTTCGGACCTGTCAAGAAACTGGGGTGAAGTTATACAAGTAAAAAGTATAACCTTTCTGTGGTAGAAAGAGTCAATTGACAGTAACATAAACAGCTGATAGTGAAACAATCTCAGAGATTCAGATTCTGTTGTTGTAGCCAACTGTATAGTTTTTCAGAAAAGTTAACTGCTATTGTGATTTTAATTTAAAATGTATCTGTTTATTGGTTCTAGAGAATTTTAATACGGTTAATTACAGTTTATGAATTAACAGTTGTAGAATTTCAATTATAACATAGAAGTTTTTACAGTCAAATTTGAGTTTACTTCGAAGAACAAACATCGTTAAAACCGAGTAAAATAAAAACCTTTTATTTCAGGTTATTGATTGCAACGGTATAACACCATACAGGTTATTAAAATATGGAAGTGTAATTTATATGTAACGAAGGAAAGGCGAAGTTCTAAAATTTTTATGGCCACCGCGCGGGTGGTGGCTACGTTGCGTGAATGGCCGGAGGGATTCTCACTCGTTGGTCGTGGGTAACATGGCTACTGTACAGCATAAGGTTTCATGCGGCCTTGAATTTTGAAAACTTGCAGCGGACAATTTGTTTGTTCGTAAAAGCCGTTAGTTTAAGTATTTCCATAAAACCGGGCGTTCTGCAAAGGAAACTCCAAGCCAACTGCGTGTGCAAAAGCAACATAACTTACCAGAACAAATTGGAAGACCAACATTTTACTTAGTCTACCGAAGATTCGGAAGACTGCATTCTCAAACAAAATGGAACGCCTATTGGAATTGTTATTTTCAAGATCTTTTTACATAAATCCCTTTTATGACTAGTCTATGGGATAAAGTTCTTTTATAGGAACTTAATGATATTCGATTGTTTTAAGAATCTAACTTTAAGATTAAGTGCGGATGGTATTTGTGGTTTTTGCATGAGTCATAGAAAAGAATAATAATTTTTTATCGTATTTAGTAAATAGAAATGTGAAAATTCAAGAGGAATTTATAAAAATCATCAAAATTCTAAAATTTAAACATTTTTAAAATTACATTTTTAATAATTGATATAACTAGAATGAAACATGTATATGCCAAAATTATTGGTAGACAGTTAACGCATCTGGTCTTAGCCATGGTGCAAACTAACGGAATGTTAATGAAAAAATGCGTTCCACAGTAATTATATTAAAAATCATTTACATGAAATATTTACTGTAGAATATATTTCTCTCCAGTCAGTTTAATTATCTCTTTTCATTAACTTTTAGTTTCTTAGCTTTTAGTCAAAAAGAGAAAGGTGTAACACAATCTTACATTGTTACAAATATAAGTAACCACTCGTAGTTCAAAGCTACGAGTAAAACCATTTGCGGATAAAGTGATGCTGCAATCGGTTAAGCGTTGAACGGTAATCCATCAAGCGTAAGTGAAACGTCTTGACTCCGAGACCGATGTTGTCCAATATCTTACCAGACGAACTTCGTTTATAGACACTAAAGCAATTCTGAACTTTTGAATCTATATTCCTAGAAACTGACATGTTTCACTAACCCACTTCAATAATTTACTGCACGTGGAATTTCACAAAAGTAATTTAATTGAGCTTTAGAATTAGTTATGGCTCGTTTAATACAATAAGAAACAACTCTTAAAATACTAACTCAAATTAAGATATATTCTGCATATAGTCGGGGGACTAGTATGTACGTTATTGTTTTGGTTCTAAAGTATTTTAAAAATAGCGAGAGTGCGATATAAATGGCTTTGACGCAGACAAGCGAGTAATTGTAATTGAAACGGTTGCCAAGTCTCCATCAATCTTGTGACAGGAGAAACTTTGGAAAGAAAACACAACCGTATATTTCATTACTATTGTGGCTGCGTTGTTCCAAGTTTGATTGAAATGATTTAGAAGTTTGTCTTACATGAAAATAATGTGAACAGCACAATTTATGGTTTTATTTATTACATTAAATAATATATTTCTGTAATTCATGGAGATAATTCTTCTAAAAGTAACATAGATATTATAAAAGTGTATAAAAATATAAAATAATAATAATATATATAAAATAATCTTTAATACAAGATAACAATATTGTAAAGCTTTAACGAATTAAAAGTGAAATAAATGTCCGAATAACTAACTACATTCTTTAACAATATTTTGAATCTTGTGAGGTCTTAATTAAGGATCTAGACAGGACAGGAACAATATAACAATCCCTAAACCTTGTTTTACTAAATAGCTTTTAAACAGTTAACGAGGATATCTAACAAAACGTTAGTGTCAAATTGGAAGAGCACACACGCGCGCGCGCTTACCAATACCTTGTATCCAAAGTTTATACCCCTCAAATTATTACTTTAGAGAATCGGTATACGTTTCACGTTTCTACACTCGGATGTTGCTTGTAATATTGTGATTGTAATAGCTCAATTCTTATGGCAACCCGAAAAGCGTATATTTTATGAATTTTGTAGTATATGAATGGAATATTATTTTACAAAAATCAGTTTCCAGAAAAAGAGTAAAGTCCTGATCCTGCGGTAGATGTCCTCTGATGACAAATGACCTCGCCGACCGGCAGGCAAACACAACTGACAGGTTGTAAGATCGGTCACTCGAGATTGTCGTCAAACGAAGTCTCGAGAGAAACACAGATGATTTATAATGCTGCAGAGGCCTTTATACTGCTTCTTAGATTAAGCCATATGTTTATTTTATTCTAATGAGATTAAGCCATTTGTTTGTTTTTTTCTAGGGAAATCATTTGAGACTGGTGTAATCAGAACTGTAGAAACATTTAGCATTCAACTTGCTGCCTAACCCTAAATTTAAAAATTTCATGTAAATATTTTACTAATCTTCTCAATTGTATCTGTGTGGAAACCATTTATGCGCAATGATAATCCGTTATCTCTACTATATATTGTATTGTAAATTTATATTTCTCAATCATTGTTCAATTTTAAAATTAAACAATTTATTAAATTAACACTGCCTTGAGAAATTAGTTGTGGTTGGAAGTACAGTAGTCACTTATCATTCATTGTCTTGTATTTCGGTCCTCTTCTTTCTTCCGAAAGAATTTCAGAAATATACTGTTTATTACAAACTCCTGATGTATTTAAATGTAAGATTTTCAATTTAAATAAGTACGTAAAGATTTCAAGTAATCGGTAAAATTTAAACTTATATATTTACTCTTGAACGGAGCTTACATAGTATGACTAGCCAAATCAGTCAAAACGCGTCTAATAGCTTAGCTACGTATTTGTGGTGCCGAAGTAGCTTTTGGATTGATGACTTGATTAATAAAATATAAAATAAAACGTGAATAAATGAAACTTGCTTCGGTGTAAAGTATTTACTTCTTGTCTTAAGGCATGTGCGGTGCCATGGAACAAAAGCATTGTTGCCCAGATCTAGAAAATCTAGATCTAAACATGGTGAAAAGCCTTCTTGGGTCAAAAAGCGTATATTTCCATTCATAATTATGGTACTTCCTGTCTAAGGTATTTCCAGCGCCATTGTAGCATTTTCTTTATTGTGCCGATCAATTGAAATCGTATTGAATTCGTATTGCAGTTTTTAAGTTTGTCTGAAAAGTATATTTCGGTTAAAGCGGCTACTTCTGGCCATTGTAATCCATTCTATATGTCACACGACGATGGACTTTGGTATAGAAATCAACGACTTCTATAAGTCGACAAACAAAAATATATTTCTTTTATGGTTTTTGCAATTCCATTTTAACCCTTACAGGTGTTTGACGTTCGTGGAAATAATTTTGTTATTCAATTTAAGTCAACAGGCACGTGGGTGTAAAATTTAACCATTTAATTACAGTGGAAAGTTTGAAGAAGAAAAATATATCTCTTCTTAGCGTTGCAATTACATCCCAGTGGGTGGGTTATGACAGTTATGAAAAATACATTTGAACAATTAACAATATAAAAAGGGTACAATTCTTTATTAATTTAATATTGATTGCATCACAAGTTCAAATTATGAAGGAAAAGTATATATATATATATATATATATATATATATATATATATATATATATATATATATATATAATTAATAATACAGTGCCTGATATTAATTATTTCGATATAGATATATGTTTTTTTAGAATGTTATTTCAGAATTTAGTTACCTTTCAATAAAATGTATTAAGTCCAGCACACAAAAAATCCCTTCCTATATATAATTATATATATATATATATATATATATATATATATATATATATATATATATATATATATATATATATATATATATACAGGGTGTCCAAAAAGTCCCGGGTCGGTTAAATATTTTTCAAAATATTTAAAATAGAGCTACAAAACCTTACAAAAAGTTACTGGACATAAAAATCTATTTAATCACATATTCAGTGATCCGCTACTTCCTCAGGGGGGGCGGCCCGCTAGGAGTCAGAAGAAAACCTTAAATGTAAGCATAGGTTGATATGCATATCAAATTAAAGGTTTATATTAGTAGAGTACAGAGCCGCAAACCCGACCACAAACGGATAACCGAGTCAAAAATGACAGCCGTTCAAAGATGGCTAGAGTTTGGGTCCAAAAAGTCCCGGGTCGGTTAAATATTTTTTTAAATATTTAAAATAGAGCTACAAAACCTAATATAAAGTTACTGGACATAAAAATCTATTTAATCACATATTCAGTGATCCGCTACTTCCTCAGGGGGGGCGGCCCGCTAGGAGTCAGAAGAAAACCTTAAATGTAAGCATAGGTTGATATGCATATCAAATTAAAGGTTTTTATTAGTAGAGTACAGAGCCGCAAACCTGACCTCAAACGGATAACCGAGTCAAAAATGACAGCCGTTCAAAGATGGCTAGAGTTTGGAAATTAGGTTAATGTAAAAAATACACTGATGAGCTTTTTGATTTTAAACTTTACTAACCCAAAACTTTTTACAATTGAATCTGTCGTTCAAATGACCCTCAAACACCTCAAGAAGCACCTCATGTCCATTTTTTAATGTTAGTAAAGTTAAAGTCAAAAAGCTCATATATATATCGAAATAAAACTTTCTAAATAGTATCAGACAATGCATTATTAAAAATCCAAATTATTAATGACATATTGTGCTTAGTTTGCTACTTTAAAATTAAGGAATTACGGAACTATCTGGCTCCGTGCAGTCATTGTACCTCATTACCTAAAATCACTTTTTATTCCAACTTTTAAAGAAAACTTTATATTGTATTATTTCCATATTTATTCCAATAACATTTATATCCGAGATAGTAACAATGGACAGTATTCGTACAAATACAGTAATAGTAACGATACTTGAATGAATTTAGTATCGGTTCTCAAGAGAGCTGTTATAGTGGAGAGCTGAGTTCGTACTTCATATTGTGGTTTATTGACCTTTACAGTTTGACCACAATCACAAACAGTTTGACTACCGATTGTCTACTTAAGTCCGTGCAAGATTTGAAGAAGGTGACTTCGGTCATTGTGAGAACTAACTGCAGGTCACAGAATCCACATTGAAACCTGTGGTATACATTTGTTTGGATTATAACGATAGCTGCTGATTCTGTTTTGGTACTGTACACAGACTGCTGTACAGTAATTAGATTTACCGTAGCCGGTAGAGTGTCAAAGAGGGTGAAATTAACGCATGTCCAACGAGAATAGAAATGTTTCAGTGGCTTGAAATGAGAGGTCATTCTGCTCTAAGAATTTTGCCTATTTATGATTTTGTGGTCAACCCTGAATTTGTTATGTTTTTTTAATTAATAGTAAATACAGTACATTCTGAAATAATTTTATAAATAACATATAACTATAACTTTCATATGAATAAGCTGTTTCTGTATTAGCTTGTTATTAAAATTTATGTAGGAAATTAAATTATATATTAAAATTAGAAAAATAAAATTTAACTCATATTTCTTTATGGCCCATTTTACATGTATTCCTTCAAAATTCCATGTTTTACATTTGTGGAAAATTTAGTTTGAGGTTTTTAAATGTCAAGTGAAGATCATTACTTGACTAAAGGCAGTAACTTTGTTGAAGATTAAGGAATTTTGTCTCTTGGAACTTTTGATTTCAAATAACCTTTGTTAAAATTTACATAATTTTATTTATCACGATGTAAATTGTAACGTATACTGTATTTACAATTTGATTGAACATCCCGCATCGATTACTCATATACTGTCCAATAAAAACTCATCTATACGAGTTCTAATATAAAACCAACATTCCCCTGTTGGAATGTTCAGTTAAACTCAGGCATGTCCAGATTAATCGAGTATTTATTCAGATCACAATACAAAAAGGGTTAGGCCCAGACAGGCGAGAAATTGCAATGGGAACGACTGCCAAGCCAACATCTGTCTTGTCAGGGGCGTATCGGCGAGTTCGGTGTGGGACTTAACCTTTAACGGTTTGGGTAGGAGTCAATCGAAATCGCTTGCCTTCCTTGCTATTGCTTTACCGATAACTTTTAACGTTTTTATGTTTAAGTGTAGTATAAAACTTTTTATAAACAAAATATAGAGATAGTAGTGGAAGTTTGCAATGGACTTGGATATTCAAAGTTAATAATATGTCTATTGTATAAAATCGTTAGTACGTTATAAAAATTATCTTACTTTCTCCATTCTTAGTTTTAACTGGATAGTACATGTTTTCTGACACTAACAGTTTTTTTATTATTAATTTGAAGTTATAAAAATGTATTGTGAAACGATTTTGTATCCATTCTTTATTTACCTAATTAAATGAACTAATTCTTACTAAATTCATTACTCCTGACACAACTAATGGATTTAGAATATTACTTTTAATAACAATATATTGTAGTTTAATAAATAAGTAGTTTCACTTATATCATCCGTGGATTTTAGTGCTTTGCTAAAAAAATATCCTTTCTAATCCGAAAGATTTAATCCCGGAACTATTATTTTTCATCCACATAACTTTGTTCGAAAGAATTCTGGTCTGATAACTCATTTAGTCAACCTAGTGGCTATAATATTATTATACTAGTACTATTGTACGTACATGCAGTGAGTACGCGAACCACGTATCGTATAACAGGCTTCGCTGTGATTGTTTTCAAAATGTAAAATCTATAGCTCATATCATTCTAGAGATATGATATGTCAAACAAAAAAGTATTTTTTACATTCCCTGAGAGACAGACGAAAAATTGTGTCACTCTCCTAGCCTTTACTGACGCTCTGGCAAATTCCATGGTTGGACATGCAGAATCATAGAATTCATTCTTGTCTATATACAAAATGAAGTTTCATACAAAATTCAAAGTTAACATACAATTTATCTCCATCTATTTGTTATCATCATTGTCACACATAAGACCAAAGTAAAAATCTTCGCTAAGCTCAACAAAACTCCATTGAGTGACATGAACCATCATCAAACCCAGTGTTGCCCATATAAAAATGAAGCTTTATGCAAACTATCATGTCTATGGAGCAGTTAGTTTTTATTATATGTTGTGCGGACATACAGACATATAGACAGTCAGAAATAAATATTTTTCAGCTTCTCGAATAATAGGTTGTCCAAGATAACACTCGGCCAAATACATGCATTAAGAGACCGTATATTGATTCTCTTATTTTAAGACATAAGTATGCTGCTTTCGTGAAAGAGATATCCTGGAATTAATATTATGACATATTTACTCTAATATGTGTTACTAATTGCAATAAATTGTTTAAACTAGAAATGTTCAATTATTTATTGAATTATTGAATCCTAAACTTAGATAAATGTTTAAATCTACTCCAATTTTTGATCGGGTATTGACCAACATCGCGCGTTTGCAGGTACAAAGGATTTTTAGGACTAAGCGCAATAAGAGGTTTCTCAGCTTCTTGTCCAAACTGAACAAAATACCTCAATCTTTCAGCACAGAGAAATAACATGAATTTGAAGTACATCATCAACAGTGATACACTGTCTCCATGACACGGATTCCTCTGTTTAAATCAAATAACCTTATTAAGTTTGAATTTAACAATGTCGATTTTCCATAAAAAGTAAAGTAATCGATAAGGTCTAAGAATAATGATTTATACTCGTGTAGATCTAAGAAGTGAAGAATCTCCAGTGATCAGTTGTACCGCGTAATTATGTACAAGTAGCATGTGGAATAATATGTAAAGTATTATCAAACTCTCCTTTCCAAGAAAGTTGGAAATAAAACATTATCCGAGGTAAAGATTTGATTTCAAATGAAATTGATTTAAGTCGGAGTAACTGATTTTGATAACATTTCGTATGTTTAGGAAAGAACTGCAGGCTTAGGAATGCAACTTTAATATTTATTTAAATTACCCAATAATTCAGGTTTTTAAAGAACTTATTACTTACAAAAGTAAGCTTCAGGCAGATATTTGGGGTCAAACATTTGGCTGTGTTTACTATTTGTCTCGTAATTCAAATGTGTTTTCCCGCTTCTAAATCCATTAGCACACGTATAATTAATCAGGCATTTGAATAGTGATGAGATAATTGAGTGACCAGGAAACGCCATTATTGCAGAATTGTGGCTGTTGAGGTTAATGAGCAGATTAACTGATAGTATGCCGCCAGTGTTTGGTCAGGAGCATCATGTGGTTAGTTTTCTTTTATCTTAGGCAGAACATTATATCACTCAGTAGATTATGGAATAACCAGTAAATTATACAAGACAGGATACATATGTTATGGAGTAAATATGCGGTAGTTTTTTAGTTCAACGTTGCGTTGTATAGTCATTTAATTTTTTCTGTACCAACAAAATAATGTAGTGTCTAAAAATGTTATAAAATATATTTAGTAATAATATAATATACTACTAGAATTTTTATTCCTGATGATAAAATAAACATTATATTCTATCTTCAGTTACTATAAACCGAAGTTTATTGAAATGTTTCCACGTTTTATAATGCAAATAATATCGTTAATAGCTCAAAGTTAATCTTTTAAACATCACCTAATGGTGGCTTTACTTCTTGAGATAAAGTTGCTCATTTATATTAAACCGTTTATTCCATCATTACTTCATAAAGAAATGCTGAGCAATCAAGTATAAACTTTTGTTTCTTGAAGCTTTCAGATTAGGATTTATACAAATCCATTCAGAAAATATAATAGTGATGACGATTTGATACAATTAAAATTTGGATCAAAACGATATGTTTCTATTATTTTAAGTCATAAGGTTATATTTACGAGAATTTTTCTTGTTTCCGATTTTATAAGATAATTTTCATTATGACCCGATATCCTTCTAACGCATAACAGTTATCTTGTAAATTAATTTTATAAAACTGGATTCTGGAAGTTTCTTAAACAATAAAACTTTATTGGAGTGCACAATATAACTTTGTGGATCCAACACATATTAACAAATATTTTGAAAATGGATACACAATTCATATAAATCAGTAGTATAAACCTTTATAATTTAGGTATTATTTAAATAAACATAATTTTGATTCTGATAATTTCTTTTAAAAAACAAAACTTAATATGTGCCTCTATTCTTTTGGCAATGTGCTACAAAATCATTGTACGGAATACCTATTAAAAATACTTAAAAATATTAAAGTAAAACAGTATAGATAACGTTTTTATTTCAAAATTTATGTTTGTAACTGGTTCCAACTGGTTCGCTGGTGTGTAAGGATTAATATTTCTTTAAACTCTTATAATCTGACAGCTGTTCCTTCCACTGCAATTACGTACCAATTGCTGTTGTATCTCACGGAATAGCATCCACGTTGTTGGAACAGAAGAAAAACTGTGGATTTGACATATTTAAGTTATTTCTCAAATTAAATACTACTGACTATACCAATGTACGTTTCGAAAAAGTCCAACTCAGCCCAAGTTCTTCGAGAATGTAAGCTTATTGTTTTCGAAGCTATTCACGACCTAAACACATTAACAAAATAGATTTGCCTGGACGTACACAATTTGAGTACTAAAGAAACTTCTTGGCCCAGGAAAAAATCTATCCTTACTCCCGAAAACGACTTTTCAACGTAAATTAACAATCTTTTATCCGATCTTTATATTATGTTGTGAAGTACAAATCTAGCGATTCAGTAGTAAAATAAAAAGACGCTATTCACTAGCATGTTAAATGTGTACAGTATCCTAACCTGCAAGTGATTTCACCTCACAATTTGTGCTTGAATGCTATATCTCTAATAATTTTGCTGCAGATAATCATCCCTCCTAAACTATGCAATGGCACAAGAGCGGGAGTTAAAACATTGCACCGACATATAATAGAATCTACCATATTCACTGACTATGAAAAACCCAACAATTTATTTTAAATGGAAGTTTTTAAGACTATACATTTATAAATATTGATGGTTGACTCATTTATTGCTCAGTAATACATGTAGACAGTAACAATTGATGCATAACAAAATAAGTGAAACAAGTTTATGTTTTGCTCTTAAGGCAAATGATGGGTATTCAGCTAATTCAGTTAGATATTTTAAAACCAGGAAAACAACCAGGAAAACATCGGTATGTGCATAGTGGCACATACCGATGATCTGTTTTTCAGCAGTGCTGACTGATATATTAATTGGTATAGTAGCAATCGTTCAGAAATTAAATCACAACAAGAATCCTCTGAACAGTATTTTAAAACTGTAATTTCATTCGTTCAGTTATAGAGAAAATCATAATAATATTAAAATATATGAAAGTGCCTTTGCCTGTTTCTTTGCTTTCATGTGTAAACTTTTCAACCGACTGTATTTTGACATTGAAATTTTATTATATGAATATAGGCCTATTCTTATTTCGAAACTCCCTCCGGGCTATGCCCAATAGTCTACAGTAGCGAAAAATCACGTCTTGGTCTCAAGTCGTGATATATTAATGGAAAGAGCCTGTCAAATGTAATCCAATGTTCTGTGTAAACATTGTTTTATGACAACACAATCACATGTTTATTTAATTTAACCACTATTTTCAATTATCGTGTGTAAATTCTATAAAGAGTAACCTATAGTTTTCACGCCGTTTTTAGATTTCAGAGATTAGGTAAGTAGTCATCTACCTTATAAATCTACCTTATAAAATATCCTAAAATATAAGATGGTCAGAATTTGACTCCGAAGACTCCCTTTGAAGCAATCAGCAAGATGTACTCTTTATGCTAAATGAAAATTTACACTGGGCTGTGCTTTTGAACTAATGTACCAGTTCCAGCTCTAAATGTTATGAAATATTCCAAATATTTTTTGGTATATGAAGAAACGAATACATTAATAGTGTCTGTTAATGCACCTGTACATTTTTTATAAAGTATTAAGAAATATAACTTTTACTATGAATTTAATTAATGTTATGAAACCCCATTTAATTGTCTTTTAACAGAAGAAAGCTCAGATCTTTTAACTATAAAACAAAAATTATTTAGACAAGAGTAAATTACATTGACCATAAATATACACTTTTCCAACATATTTTCTTGATCTTGGCAAGAAGGCAAACTCAACATTGCAGTCGGAAATATAATTCACTCGAACAAGTGCTCATGCAGGTGCAAAACCAGCGAAATTGCGTGCGAAGTCACGGGTAACTGATACATAGTATGTATGTTGAATTACAAGTTGGATATGTTATAAAATATGAAATCACAACAGTTATTTAAGCATTTAAAAAGAAGAAAGAAAATAAATGTACATTACAAAGATGAGAAATACGCTTTTGATAATAAAGTAAACAGGAATGCAGCACACTCTAGCGGTTTTCAATGACATTAACCCTCGCATAAAGATGTCTACTCTACAGCTGTTAGTCTCGAATGTACGAGTAAGCTTATCTCGGCTCCAACGTTTGCTTTTACGTCATTCAATTGCCATAATACGCTGCTGAGTTTTGTTCTCGTCATGAACACAGGAAGAAAATAACAATACACCAAATTTGCTGTAAAGCGAGATTATGAAATCACAATAATAACATTATAAAAATCTCGTTTAAAGTATAGACATTCTTCCTTCAGATCTTAAAATAGATGCCACTAAGCGTGATAAATTAGGCATTTATGAAATTCAGTGAATTGAGCTTGAACTGAACTTTTTGATGAACTGTCTCTTTTTAAGCCTGCCTTCTCATGAAGACGCAATCTTCTATTCAGAGAAATAAGTGTCTGACATATCTTTGTTGCACATGGTCTTTATTTAAATTGACTTAAAGCAAAGCTTGTATCAAGGATATTGGAGTCTTGCCGCTCTAGTGTTTTAGCTTAGGTACAACTGAAAACTCATAAAATACTTCAATGAGTACATACAACTCAATCTTTTACCTCAGAGATGTGTACTGGGGATGTACATGTAACTACAGGGATCCACTGTCTGGTCTTATATATTGAAATATACTTAATACCATACTGAATGTCTGGAAAAAACTTAACAAAAGTGCATAATATTTGGCCTAGAGATTTATGTTGGTGTTATGGTGCTCACTAAATCTAGTCGTCATTAGCCATAAGTTTTCTCATGTCAATGATGTCATTGAAGGGCGTGAAGAGCTCCAGGTAATAAGTAATAATACACTTTGTGTACTTTGAGTTTGAATATTGCATCCGTTAGTTAAATCATCGTTTCTGAACTTAGTTATTTTTTAGCCTTACTCTCTGTCTCTTATAAACGTATATATTACAACATAAACTTATATTTTGACATGCTATCTTAAACTATTTCTTTCGCTCAATTTTCTGTTAACGTAGGCAATTATGTAGCGTATTTGAATACATCATTAAAAACTTTGAAAGGGCTCTAGTAAATATTTGTCATACTTCAAATAATGAAATGTTTTACATTAAATGAATATTATAAATTATTTGTACGTTTGAAATAAAATTAATATTGCCGAGGAATTGCCTGGTAAACCCAGGAGGCTCAACATAATTAGCAGTAATTAATATTTTTTATGCTGATTGTCTACTTTTGACTTTAAAATTTATGCATATCGTATGTTTTATGTTTAACTCCAACAAAAACTGCCTAACTTTGGATCCTCGAGCATTGTTAAAGAAAGTGTCTCAAATATGTTCAGGCATGTTTTGGAAAATGGTAAAGTGATTAAAAGGTTCAACTATATATTATTTATACTCTTAATGAAGGTTTGAATGATATAAAGTGTTAGTTTTAAAGATAAACCTTATTTATTACCGGTACGTTATTAATTTCCTTCTATTTGGCACTGTCACACAATTTCGTACACACAAAGTTGTGTTCAGCCTAAAAATAAGAGCAAACAAAAGTAGTCCCAGATTAGATTTACACTGCGGTAATGGTGAAATATTCCTTCGTTGACGGTGTGTGATAGGTTCTTGACAGTTTTTGAAAGGGTTGGGTGAGAGTGAATAAAACATGAGCTGGTGGCACACCTCGTCGTGTACTGTTTCCGGCACGGTGTGGCTTCACCGGTGTTTTGCAGAAATGAAAAAATTACTATTTAATTAAGGTATCATTTAGAAAATCCAGACTACTTTAAAAACTTTTTATGCGAAAGTACTCTAAATATCAACCTTCTGAAATTATTAACAAACAATTATAAGGATAGTTGTAATTGTATAGTTAAAAAATTTATGATTGGTTTTTTATTTATTGTTGTACTTTATACTACGAATGAGTCAAAAGAATGTTTTGAATTTAGATAATATAATATACTGTAAGCATATTTCGATATTTAAAATATCACTATGAGTTAAGGAGCGCCTGTTATATAACACCTGGTTTATCAGTCCACATCAACTTAACTTATTTATTTTACTAGACGTAATAACGTGTTTACACAAATTACAGTTACTATAAATATACGCAATTACAAGTTTCTGCCCATAAGTTAAATTCAATATTTATCAAAAAGTAATCATTTGAGTGACACATGATTTTTTTGATTTTATTCTTGAACCTCTCCCACACTCCTTTATCGAGTTTGTAAGCAAAACTTAAAGGTGTGCATGTATAATTAAACGTAAAAAACATGTAAGATGTGTCTCACCCACCCACATTGTGACACATATAGAGTACTCAAAACAGCTAATGTGATTATTATAGTGATTGCTAATTGTATGTAAGTTAGCTGCGTCACCCATTTTGTATGTATTAGGTTTACCCATTAATATAATTTCTTAATATTTATGTATTCCATAGCGTGGGATGTTTTATTACTGTTATGATAACGTTATTCTTGGTTGAAATGAATGTTGTTAAATTGTGTATGTAATGTAATATGTCTTAAGTACGTACTGATATAATTTAAGTTATTACAGTTTTAATACTATAATAAAAAGCAATATCTTTGTAAAAATGTGTTTACATTCAAATGAAGTAAAGTTGAATACTATATATAAAATATTTACCCACACAAACTTTGAATGTTGATAATCTAAATAATGGTTACATCTCTAAGAAAAAGTTTATATTAAAACTTGAGCTTACAGAAAACAAATTTTTATTCATGAGTTTTAATTTAATTTTATTTTATTTATAGAGGGACCTGTATAACGTTAACAGTATAAATTAAAAGTATATACACAATTACTGTAATAGGGATAGGGAAGGAAAATGTTTGTGTTTAAATTGCTAACGTATTTTAATACAGCTGATTAAAACAATTAAATTGTAAAACAAGGAATGATTGGGCAAACTATGTAACCCCAAGTAGGTTCCTCTCAATTTGTATGATTTATCTTGTTCCAGTTAGTGAATTACATATGGGGAGCTCGACAAACCGACGTGATGTAATGGGTTTACAAAGAACTCCAAAAAATTCAATTGACGAGGATATCCTAACGTTTAAATCGTAAAAATAATAGTGTACGATGAGCTTTGGTGCAATATTGAACTGACCAAGCTTAAATGGAAGGTTATCTCGACATCTGGTCGCAATGAAAAGGTGTTAATGTTCATTTAAATGCTTTAAAAATCATATTAGAATCATCTCAAGCACGAAATCATAATAGCATTTGTTCCCCAGTAGTATCAAAAAAATTTTACATTAACCGTATCGTTAATAGCACTATGTTAATGCGAGTTTTATAATTTGTTCTGGGGTAATCTTTAATCTCAAAAATCAACGACTCAAATACATGACGAAGCGCCTGCTTATGGGACAGTTTTTTTTTTTTGCTTTCTCTTGGATCAAACGTCGAATTATAAACCACTTCGTGTGTAAATATTTTCTCGAATCTGCCCCATCATAAGTTATATTAAAAAGTCAAGACCGATTAACTACCTATATTTTATATAAAGTATCCACATGTTATGAAGTCTCAAAGAAAATAATTAAAAAATGGTAGGTATTCGTATGAAAGTCATCAGTGTACGTTTGTACTTGTAAGAGATATTAAGTTAGTTAAAAAATTAAAATTATTTTACATAATTACATACTAATTTGCGCTTCTGTATTTTTGAGAAACTCATGAAGGCCTAATTGTTTCCACAAGCGTGTAGTATTTACGTAACTAATAAACAAAGAATAATAACCTTTTTCAACCTACTTAATTGTTACCAGAATTTTTACTATACTAAATGGCTAATTATACTACGTATTTGGTTTTTCTTAGCGTCACAAACACCAATTAAAGAAAAGAAAGTAACACAGTACAACAGTAAGACAGGACCAAAGCAATCAATTTTGTTAAAACAGGAATCGTTTGCTAAAACCAATTAGAATTCTTGAGTGCTTGGATAATGAAATACGATCCGCACTGTTCATTTAATAGACATTTCCAGTTATCCGTTCATTGTTTTTCCATGAATGTTACAAGCGCAACTCTTACCTTCAAATGTTTGTGTTCCAGCCAGTTAGTAATTTATTACTATGAGAGAGGTAATTTATTAACGTGCTTAATTTAGTGCTTAACGAGTGAAACAGAAGACTAAATAATAGCAGATTCTTTCAGAAACCCAAACTTCAAATCAGAGACTGTGAAAAACCTAAATATTTTACTTTAGAGCCTCATCGTTATGACTTTAATCTGACTGAAATCTATACTTTAGATTTTATTCAAAGTAATTTTCCATAAGTATTACACTGAAGTAATTTATATATTTATATAACCTAAGGTTTATAAGAAACAGCTGTTTAAGTTCAATTTAGATAACCAACTGTAAGCCACAGAGTAGTTTAGGTTTACAGTATAACTATACTCTTTATTATAATTAAGACAACATAGTTAGTAAAACTTTTGTCAGTAATAGGTCGAGTATTATATTTAGTGTGTAGTCATAATTTCGTAGCATAGTCTATGAAGTTTACACATCATTCAGAACAAGAATCGCATACCATGTACTGGAGTGATTCTTGTTACTAAAGGCACCCCTAGTTTATGGAACGTACATAATGATTGAATAGTTTCCTGTACAGCACAGCATTGTGGAGTTGTGCACACATTTACCAATGGTCATATCACGTTATGAAATCAAGTGGGAATGAAAGGATAGAGGGAGCACTCGAGAAAAATTATTAAGGCACTTGAAGGCATAGTTAAACAACTATTAAGTTCTATTGCTTAAACAACCGTGCCAGCACAATTCTACTCTGCTCCTGATAAGGGACCACCAGATATTGCCTTAAATTACAAAAACTTAAACTGTCATTATGGACATTAAAATTCACAAAAAGAAGCCTATACCTCTGTTATTACGGTTACAATTACACAGGATGTGATAATAACTGAAATACCAACTATTTTCCTAAGTAGTTAAAGGTAAAGTGTTTTGGAGAATTAAAAAAATCAATTTTTGATTATGACTTCCTCACGCTTACAGCAGTATGTTTATGCTATATTAAAAGGACCTAGTACATCGTGTCGGTTTTTCACTGCTATCACAATGAATACAATACATTGTGATAGCAGTGAATTAAATTAAAAATAATGAATACAATGTTATCAGTTTCTATGTGACTTAGAGCCAATTGTAATTTTAATTACCCCCTTAATTAATAGCACTAACTATCTGTGACTAATAGGACTGCACAAATATACACGTAATTAATTTAAAATTCACCCAGGAAGCGAGATCTTTGATGAATGAACAAATAAAAAAAAATATTACGTCGCTCGAAATACCGCTTAGAATACTGAACGCAGAAAATAAAACACTGTTCACACTCGAGCCGTGTCGATAGGCCTAACGGACGTCTTTTCAAATGTTTCAATTCCGTGTTCGTGTGTATATAAGAATTCAGTGCCTGATCTGTCGCGTTTACTTATCAATGATGACGACGCCCGAGGCTGAAAATAAAAAGTTCTCAACTGCCTTGACAAATATATTGAAACATTGAAAGGCGTTACTGCAATATTGTTCTTTTATTGCTGACTAAAGGTATAAATATGGAGTAAATAGAATATATTTAAATACTGAATATCGCAATCCAGAGGATAAATATTTAAGAGGATAGTTCGTTACGAGGAACGTAATTACTGCAGTGTTATTTCGTTATGAGAGGAGATATACTCCTCCACGTTATCACAAATGGAGTCAGAATGGATAATCACAAGAACTCTCCTAGCTAATAAATTTACCAGGGTGTAATTACAGGTTTCATACCACCCTCATCGCAGAGTCTGGAAATCTTTATTGCCAAAAGTGAGTAACTGTAATCCGATTAATTTTGGAGTATAATCTGAAATCTCTACTGGGAAGGAGTCTTTATAGTTTCCCAGTACCTGATATCATATTCGATTCCTCACAAATATATTGTGTTCTCCCAGTCTTCCATTCAAACTGATGACAGCCCGTGAATGCGATTGATAATTAATAATACGGAAACTAATTTTAAATAGTTTATTTTTAGTCTAGGTTAAAAATTGCGCAACGCCAACATATACAATGCATTGCCAACACATCTTCTTCAACAAGTGTGTGTGTGTGTGTGTGTGTTACCGGAGTTGAATGTCTTAGTTATTTTTCTGTTCATTGATTTTATGACGATAATTATAATAAGTTTTTGGTGAGTATTTATTTTATTTTGAAATGTTTACGATATTAACACCGATACCGGGGCTAGTATTTATTTTAAGTAAATAATTCTCAGTATCCATGGTTTTGTAAAACAATTACGTAACCGAGTAATACTTGATAATAGTAACAACACTCCTTGCAACTTTAATATAGGATTTTTTTAACATTTTTGAAATGGAAAAAGACATGCCAATAAATTTAATTATACTGTATGAAACGTAGCCTTTACACTAAGTAATTATATAAATTGTTGAACATTTTATAGTAACTTTTCACTAAACTATGTAATACAATTAAGCTTTTAATATTCTGAAACTGAATTTCGTCCATTTGGTATTCAGCATATAATTTGAAACAAAGTTTTCTGCTGTAAAGCAATTACTCTAATTTATAAACTATATTCATTTGACTTGCAAATCTTGGTTAGGGTCAGACGGTGAGGCACGGAGTTTGATATTTACTGGCAACCCTCTAACACTGTTATGTAGGTTAGTAATTAATACTAATATAGATTACACTATATTCATTTGACTTGCAAATCTTGGTTAGGGTCAGACGGTGAGGCACGGAGTTTGATATTTACTGGCAACCCTCTAACACTGTTATGTAGGTTAGTAATTAATACTAATATAGATTACACTATATTAATTTGACTTGCAAATCTTGGTTAGGGTCAGACGGTGAGGCACGGAGTTTGGTATTTACTGGCAACCCTCTAACACTGTTATGTAGGTTAGTAATTAATACTAATATAGATTACACTATATTCATTTGACTTGCAAATCTTGGTTAGGGTTATACGTTGAGGCACAAAGTTTGGTATTTACTGGCAACCCTCTAACACTGTCATGAAAGTTAGTAAATAATACTAATATGGATAAACTACAATAGATAACGGTGTCTTTTAAACAACTGAAATTCGGTATATTACTTTTGTAACTTCCTTATGATATTGGTAAATTCTTAATTAGCGTTAAATTGCAATTTAAAACGTACATTAATTTCATAGTAATATTATTAGCCAAACGCCCTAAATACTTACATTGTCATTGTAAAGTACAATGGGAACCAACGGCAGCATTTATACATCCATTTGAGGTGGATATAAATTCAATGGTAAATATAATAATAATAATAAATCTTATGGTTGCAAAAACTACAAGAGTTCTTTGTACAAAAAGACATTTTATCACCATCGTCAATTTAATTCACCTTTCCAGAAATATGAAGTACACACTCTTCTCCAAAATGTCAATCTGATTTCGTCCAGTCATTATATTTACAGTGTTATTCTTAAAATACGTCTTTTCTCCCGACATTCTTATTTCATACTTCAGTATAACTACTGTTCTTCTGGGTAAACGATATCACACCACAAATGAATAGAGGACTTGTCATAAGAATGTCTAGAGGCAGTGTTCAATTTTTCGAAAACCTTTGATTACATTTACCAACCTATTCTGCAAATTCAAAATGGGGAAAATCTATTCTGTTGGTGAATTTTTGAAGTTCAAGATGCATCTATCTGAGCATCAGCAGCCTCCTAAAACTGACTAGGGTGCTGTGAACTGGGAACCTATGGCACGAGAAGTGCTTAATTGTTGTTTTAAACAGAGTGTACAGCACTAGATATTTATAAAAAGCACCGAATTTGAATCGGTCACAGACAGTATTTGAAGCTGTGCTATCTTTAGGAGAGTTCCATAACTCCCAAAACATAGCACAATAACATAAAAATACAATTTTTTTAAATGCTCCGAGATTCTACATTCAACATGGCACTCAAGCCCAATGAGCTGAACAGACTCACAAAATAAAAGTTACATTGGAAAATGTTGTATTCATTTATACTAGTGATAGTACAATAAACCCTTTTTTTCCAATGCTCCGAGATTCTACATTCAACATGGCACTCAAGCCCAATGAGCTGAACAGACTCACAAAATAAAAGTTACATTGGAAAATGTTGTATTCATTTATACTAGTAATAGTACAATAAACCCTTTTTTCCAATGCTCCAAGATTCTACATTCAACATGGCACTCAAGCCCAATGAGCTGAACAGACTCACAAAATAAAAGTTACATTGGAAAATGTTGTATTCATTCATACTAGTGATAGTACAATAAACCCTTTTCTCCAATGCTCCAAGATTCTACATTCAACATGGCACTCAAGCCCAATGAGCTGAACAGACTCACAAAATAAAAGTTACATTGGAAAATGTTGTATTCATTATGTATTAGTGATAGTACAATACAATAAACCCTGTTTTCCAATGCTCCAAGATTCTACATTCAACATGGCACTCAAGCCCAATGAGCTGAACAGACTCACAAAATAAAAGTTACATTGGAAAATGTTGTATTCATTTATACTAGTGATAGTACAATAAACCCTTTTTTCCAATGCTCCAAGATTCTACATTCTTCACAAAAACCCAACTTTAGTTTTTCTATAATTTCTAATCGTTTTTATGAACATATAGACGTAAATAAAATACAAATTGTTAAGAAAATCCATGTAAATATATAAAATAATTCATGGATTTTCATCATTATAACGCTCAAATTCATCGCCCTTAAAATCGTAAAAATCCGTCGGCTGCCCCACCTTTATCGTTTAGGAAACAAGAATTCACTAATGATGATGACTCATCGCTTTTTAAACATCTTTAACTTTAAGTCATGAAAGACAGTCTTGAATGTATGTTTACATGTCATATACTCGTAATTACACGTAACTGTTGGAAGTGAATAATTGATATACTTTCAATCCTAAATCAGCATTAAAAGATTGCTGCAACCTCAAAGGAGCAGGAACATTTATGGCTTATGTGGTTGTGCTTGTGGTGAATGTTTGTCAGCCTAAAGTTGAATCTACTCGTAGATGTTTATATATTTTTTAATGTCAGCCTTTTAAGTTTTAAATATTATCACTGTAAAACGTAGAAGAGAAGTTCAAGTGGTATGTAAATAATTACTTTAGCAAGCACATTATACGACTGTACTTTGTATTCAAATCACAATAGCTTGATTGGCCTTCATTAAGCTGTGTCATGTCTGACACTGCAGTGTAATTTACATTCGACATTCATAAAAGTTGATTGTTCTGCTGGAATTGATGAGTGTGATTGTACACAGTTGATAAACACAAATGAATACACAAGGTAAGCTGTTTGTTAAGTATAACTACTTCAATATTTCAAAAATATATTGTAGGTGAATTTTAATAAAAAAATATTATTTATTTCCTATGATGCTATCGGTTAGTTTCATTATTAATTATATATGCATATATATATATATATATATATATATATATATATATATATATATATATATATGATATATATATATACTGTCAACCATTGATGATATATTTAATGTCATAAACAACGGGGTTTTAATAAATATATTACAAATTTAAAATATACAACTATTCTGAGATTTTTCATTGAATTTGTACAAAGAGCATACTTTTTAAAGACGAAGAGGATATAACCCAATCTGTAAAACGCAGTGTTCGGTTTTTATAACAGATAAGGATGTGAAATTTCCAAAAGGAACTTTTTGGTTTCAAGTACGAAGAGCAATTCATTACTTCTACTAGTATTATTATGAACACACATTGTACATTGTTTTTAAATACTACACTTTATCGTTTTTTACATGATATAGAGATAATTTCCGTTATTTATGTCCAACGAACCTACAACTAGTACAATCATGAGTTCAAATATTTTATTTTAATGGCTCGCACTCTATACCTTTGCACATTTCACGAGAAGCTTTATAAAATGTCTATATACCGATAAGTTTGATAATTAATTAAACATTAAAATGTAAGATTTTGGATTTGTACTCTATGTATTGGATTTATGGAGTATGTAATGAATACCAAAGCATTTTAGGCTGAAAATTTATGATAATACAATTCTCTTACAATTTTTTAGTAATATGTTTCAAGAAAGCGAGTGTGAAGAAGCAGAATAATGATGACAGTAACGAAATCATCGGCACCACAGAGATTGAGGCCGGATACGGGGTTATTTGCAGGAAGGTTGTGTACAAGGATGAGGGGAACAATGTGCCGTCTTGTCTTCCCGTGATTATTCTGTCTCTTACACTTGTAACCGCTTTGTCACTATGTCACAACTGTCTCTCATGTCGCTTTGGTAAATTAATTTTCACTACAACCGTTAATTTTTATTTTGTACATCAGCAATCAGGACTGTTTCGTTTATTTTAATAATTTCATAGGAATCCCGTCCTAATCCCGTCATATTTGTTAATCCAATATGTACAATTTTATCCTATTTACTCTACAATATTATTGGTGTATTACACTTATAGTGCAGTTTGTGTATGTTATTATATGCATACTCATCCTTACTTGTTTATACATAATTCACAAGTTCACTGTCACTAATCCAAGTTAACAAATTAGTTATTTGAAGCGAGACTATTGCTCTTGGTCCTGAAGCTTAGGCGACTTGTCATGACTATTATCCAAGTTTTTCAGATCACCCACTTCCAAACATTACTCATACATTTAAACCCTTTACATATTTAAGCCTCGCAGCGGACATCCATCTTAGTCAATTGATTTCAAAGCATCCTTCACAATTATGTGATTTTGAAAGCAAATACAGATGTAGGAAACTTTAAACAGTGTGTATCTGCAATACACTATCAATAAATTATATGTGGTCTTTATGTTAAACACCTATTTTAATAGAAATAACACATATGAATAATAACATTGAAATGTACAAAGAATTCAGAGAACTCCATCAGAAACAAAAAATGATCCCTATTATTGTAAACTAAACTAGAAATTGAATAGCGATCCACTACAATATTGTAAAATGCAATAGTGCTTTAATTAACAACAAACGCTGTTGTAACTAACCAGAGAATTCTAAGATCTTTTCTGTTTCTTTCTAAGATACCAAATAACTGAGATAGAACCATTCTTCGCCGAAACTTTTAAATTACAATAAAACAATGTTAATAAATTCTAGTCATATTGGTTTTTTGCTAAGAAATGTATGGTTTTAATTAATGGTAGTTTTGAAAAGAAATATAACTGCATTTTATGAGTGCAGATGGCAACTTATGGACATAGGAGTAACATACAGTTGTATATAATCAAATAATATCTAGGCACTCTGAACAATATTTTAGTACATTTGTATAAAATGAGTGTTAATGTCCAAAAATTGCATAGTTTTATCAAATACATTTTAATTACACGCGCGTATACTTCTACCACATGTTGTTGATGACTGGGTAAATACCAACCTGAGAATATCGCTACATGTGCACTCAAGTTCGTTAAAATAAAATAATTACACAGTAACAATAGTCGAGGATTAACTGTATGGCACGGCAACTCTATAAAAGGTGACCCAGATTCTTTCACACGATCGTACGATGGAAGTACTCGCATATGATTCCAATGTAATGAACAACACAACGTTAGTGTCAATTAAACAAATGGTTTGTTTGATACATTTTCTTGCATTTCAATAGTAATCAATTTACCTTACTTTCCTATCTAATTTAACAAAATATACACACGATTCAAAATTAAAATAGATTCATTAGTATAATTTTGAGTATTATCTCATCATTTCCTATTCATAGACCCGAAATATTATTTAGTTGATTTGTACCTTATTAGTAACAAAACTCACTCACTATTTTCAGCGGTAGAAACTCTTTGTTTCGTTCCCTGTCCACGTGCTACTCAAAAGTCAATTGAACTCAGCAGGTTTGAGTTCTTTTCCTAAAAAGAGGAGTATATGCACGACTACAGCATTAATAATACGAATGAGTGTCTTTATTTTGAGCATTAAGTGGATTCTTGCAATGATTTATGTATTTTCTTTAATGTAAGTTGGATTTCATTTATAATATGTTGATAGTAACAATGAAATACTTAATTATCTAAAAGAGGAAGGAAGATTAATAAAACTTTTAAACGGTAGTAAAGCCAACTAAAATATAAACAGAAATTAACTAATTTGTATCTTAATTTTACTGTAGTGAATCAAGAGTAAAAAATAAGGAAAATAAATAAGCTCGTAACTGACTATTAAAAATGACTATAGAATAGAATCTGTAGAATGTATTGTATATGATCTTGGACGCCAGATTATGTTGATAAATATGTTGACATTATTTTAAAATAGCACAACCATACGTAAATTAACCATTTTTAATATATTTCATGTTTATACATTCTTGAATGTATAGATTAAGCTTGAAAGTAACAACACTTCTTATTCGACTTTTCTGCAACCACTGTTAACCATAGAGTACGGAAATATCTAGACAAGAAAATTAAAAGTTACTTTTACAATTATACTTTTAACTTTACATTTTACCAAACATTAAGTATGTAGTGTTTGGTCTGTACCGTGTTGCAGATATCAAAGAGAAAGTTGCTAACTTTTGTTTGAAGTGATGAATACTATCTCCCACAGAGGTTTGTGGCGCCGTTTCGTTGAACAAGCTGTATATACAACGCGGCTTGTGGAAACAACAATTGTTCCAAAAAAGCCCAAACAAGTTGATACATGGTACAAGTTGGTATGTTGTAAATATTTCGTCCTGTTCATTGGACAGGCTGGTGGGCCACTTCGCTTCAATATGGCCGCCGTTCAAACTTTTTAAATAAGCTCACAACTGATTTATTTTTGAACATAAAGGGAAGGAAAGTGTTTTGAAATGTTTATAACAGCAGTTGATCACAATTCTTTATCCATTACCTGTAAATCCCGCAAGAATCGTCAAAAGTTGTCGATTGGAATGCTAACACTATTTCACCATTGGTATAAAAATAGGTATCATGAATAACTACACTAAGTTTGTTGGAGAGCTTGGTATAACCATTAATAGAAACGTTCCATTACGGTGGCCGTTCAAACGTAAAAAACACACATTTCATATATTTTATGATACTATAAAAACATAATACGTTTTATAAATTCTTATAAATGTTTAAATTTGTTTGTATCTTAAACTGTTTTCGTGATGTTGCGTAGATTTAAGTCTCTTGAAAAAATTAATAATATCTTCTTTCAGCTGTCACGAAATATGTCTACTTTTTCTGACCGAGATCCGACTTTTTCTGCATCCGAGTACTATTTGAATAATTTAAACTTTTTTTAAAACTCTATGGAACTAATACACATACAGCTTAATACGTATGAAAGCTGCAAGCGACATGCAAAGGCTTGCCATCTTTCATCAATAATACACAAATAATTTTCAAAAATTGGTTCAAAAAATTTAAACCATAGTGAACCTCTCTCTCGGAAAGTACACGTTCATAAACTTTCATATTTTGGTTTGCTTTTATAATCTACCCTACTCTCCTAAATTTTTACTACCTATATATCGAACTTTGTAGGAAATTCGTACTTCACAATCTAGTACGCAAGATTATCGGTAAATAATAACATCGCGACGCTGAGTCAATTATTATCAGCTTAGGCAGCTCATTAATTCCAACAGCCGTAATAGAGCGTGCGATAATCACGTTCCCTGGTCGGTCAATTATGTCATTACCAATCCGATAGTTGATCAATGATCTGATTATTAACTAACGAATTTTGAAAATTGAAAACCCTTTGGATTAGCTCGCTGGCGATAGATTCTTGATATCTAAACTCATAATGCTAATTAAACTCAAATATATCAATTTATGAAGAAGGTATAATTTATTGGTGCAATTTTACTGTACTTAAAATTGGGCCAGTAAGCTACACAATTGAAAATTTTAATAATCAATAAGCAATATCGTTTGTAAATATGATTTCATTAATTGTTTATGAATTCATTATTGTCAAACAGAGAATTTCGAAAAGATACCACAGTATAAACAAATAACTATATATAAGACGACTGGTCCGTTTATAACTACAGCAGCCTACTATTAATGCCAACTTTCGATACACACTATTTATCAAACGACTAAATTAAAACTACATTTAAATTCATTAAATCAATTAGAAAAATATAATTATACATTTTAATTTTAATTATATATTTATAATTATATATATAATTTTAATTCTATATTTTAATATTCCCTTCAGTTATAATCTAAATATTTGCCATCATATCGTGTTTATGTACTGATACGTACATCAACATGTGATAGCTTACATCAATCCTCCGTTGATTACCAATCCAAATATTTACAATTTGTTTAACTGTGATATATATTCCCTTCTACTAGTGCATATAATCCAGGAAAACGTGCTACTGTGATCGGTTGCCACATATTAGTCTTAAGAGAAGTCACTTCAAGGTCGACGTAGTGAAATGTTCTTAACAGTAAGAAAATTGTAGTGTTTTTAAATAGTTTAGCTATTTTTAGTTTCAATTTTAATTACTCGTAAGTTCTGGAATAGACGATAATACGGGTATATATGCCCTAAAGAGTTTAAACTTGAAAGCCTTACCGCTAAATTAAATTGAGGTAGGCTGACACGGATACACATGGAATAAACTATCATCAGGGATTTCAAGCTCTTTTGAATGGAAAGAATATTACCTAATTCAAATCTGTATTCTACACAACTGCTTTATAAATTTATTGATGCCAGGTATTGTATTAATCAAAATGTAAAGAATGTATTTTAATGTGAAGAATTAATCTTTGCATTATTACAGCGTACTGTTCTATCAAAAGAGCAATGTCTGAGCTACAGGTTAATGTGGTGTATTGTTCTATTATGCTACTGGTTTCTAGTGCAGAAGGGTATAACCTCTTCAGTTGTGTTCACTGTAATAAAGTGACTGGAATATGCTGAATATTCTCCCCTGAAGAAAAGAAGCAACGCCAACACTGATTTCCATTCGGTACGTTCTAATATATCGTTAGCCGAGCTATGATAGAAAATTAGTAGCAGTACACTCACTTTAACATACATTGCCTACAGGACAGGCAAATATATTTTTAAGAACCTGAATACCTTAAAAATGGTATTATTTATTTCGTATACATTAGATGACGTATTAACAGCAAGATTTACATTAAGTATTTTACAATGTTATTATAGGTAACTAAAAATTATACAAAGTATTTAGTACAATTGTTTATTGCGTATATCCTACCTAATAGGCGCGATTGTTATTACACGAACGTATCTTATATTGGCGCGTTCGTTAATATAAATTAAAATTAGGCAAACTTTATGTTCAGGTTACATACTTCGTATTTCGTACCGTATAAACATCACACAGCGAAAGATGCTACACCAAAGTTGAAATAGACTTAGAATGAAACGTTTATTTTCAAATGTGTCTTTATAAATGTCAATAAGCTGTTTTGCTTTTTATTTATTGAACGTTTCAGATGTTTTGAATTTACATTGTTTTAATTTAATTATTATAGTTCAGAGATATTTTTCAAACAGAGCTACTGTACAAGTTGGATAAATGGTTGATGACAAATTTTTCATTCCATCTTTAACATACAGAAAATCTTATGGCAGGAGTCGATTAAAAGGTGGATTCATCATATCTTATCTTCTTCTAGCACATAAGATTTAAGACAGTTCTAACCAGTGTAATCAATGTCTTTATATCTGTTGCCTCCTTTTAGTGTTCATATGCCATCTTTATCTATTTGATAACATTGTTTAATTTCTTATTATAAAGAATTAAATTAAGTTCACTAATTACACCTATGTATTATGTGTTACGTATAAAAAATCTAGCAGAAATCTGCTTTTTTAATGAGACAGCCGCGAAGCTGTTTGAGACGTTAGGTGGCGCCTTTGGGTGTTCCGGCGCACACTTTGGGAACTTCTGCTCAAGAGGGAAGGGAAGAGATGGACCAACCTGTCGCGAGCAAATTATGAGGGCCGTAAGAGGGTCAAAACCAGATTTTATATCAAATACCAGAAAGACGTCCGTTGGGAATTGGCCAATTACATACAGACTAAAGCATATTTGTTCATCGAATTGCTGACGACCGTTGTCAAAACATATTTAAAAGCGTAAATTAGGAAACATTGGCAATAAGAATTAAAAGGCCTGAGTGATTATCCCTGACCTTATATACGACAGTAAGCTGTGATTTTTATATTTTGAACTTACTCGATAGTGGTTATTCACAAATCTTTAGTTTTGCAATGAAATGTGTCATTATAATATAATGGTGATTTTGAACTAAGATCAGTTAATAAAACAGATTGTTACTAACTAAACTTCCAAATTGCGTTAATAATTCCCACTGTGAATAAAATCGTCCATGATATTATTTGCTAAAGAACAATCATAAAAGGTGCGCCATCAAAGCTAGTCGAAAAGTAAAACTAATGGAAGTGCAATAAAAACGTTGAACTTCCATTAGTTTCAATATCGTTGAACGAAGGTTTTACACATTTATAAAATATTATAGACTAAGCACTTTGTGTAATTTTTTGTATCAAAAAGTCATGTTATTGACGTATATACAAAATACAATTTTAGGAACGTAAGTATAATATCTTAAACCAGCATGCAAAAAAGGTAATCGCTAAGTACCAATCTAAGTTGATAATTTTGTTTGCTACTCGTTGAAGTCCGCAATATCGATAAGTTTTTCTGAAATACTTAAAATTCTGATTGTTGAATAATAATGATTATTTTTTTTTTGTTTTATTATCCAAATTTAACTGACACTAAACAACTATTGACGCTTTCAGCCTCATCAAGTTCATCAAAGAGGCTGAAATATTTCTTTACACTTACAAGTATACAGTGCTTGATCAATGGGGTAATGCAGATTCCAAAGACAAAGTGTCTATTTAATTCTTACCACAGATTGCGCCAATGACGAATTTAATCATAGCCACACATCTAAGAAATATTATTTAAACAATGTTAATGTTTTCATACAAGTACACGAAACTAGTTGACTTGTGATGCGGCATTTTTACAACGGCTTAAAAAACAGAGAAAAACACCAATATTCCTCAAAGAGCCATTAATTATTAGGCTACAGTCCGAAAAAACAAGACTGCTTTTTAAAAATATCATAGGGTTCCGTCATATTACAGCATAAGTGCCTGTATTGAGTATGTTACTGACTTATATTGCTCGCGAAACCACGTGACGGGCAACGAACAGTTTCAACAATAATTGAAATAAACATAACGTTAACACAATTACAGTATGACACTGTAACCAAGCAATTTAAAATTCTAAATTATCTTGTTCTCTAAGAGGAATTTATATGTCAAGGTTAATTCGGAATCGCATATTTTATTTTCTTATTTTCTCATTATGATGTGACTAACTTTAATGTTCTCCTAGTTTAAAACTATATAAAAGCATCAAACCTAAAACAAACTTATATGATTTAAAAGTCTAGTATACTACCTTAAGTCAAAAATAAGAAAATAATTATTTGCAATAATAATATGTACAGTACACATTTTCTTTAAAACATGTATTTAAAGACGATTATCGTCAGATTCGCAATCTTTAGTTAACTACAGAAAGGTTTAACACAATGCCAGGCACTTACTAGAAAAAAACATACGGTATTGGTTTAGTTACTGGTAAGAAAATGTATGTTCATCAAAAGGTGAATGGTGGTAATATCGCATGTAGTAAATAAATGAAAATCTCAAGTTCCCAGCATGTGTAACTAAGCTAAAACATACCAGGATATAATTGAACAAGCTTTTTAGTCACGATTAACAATAATTTATTTTCCAACACTATGGAACTCCGCCATATTGGGATGATGATACCTGAAAATTACAAAACTCGGCGTTGCTTGGGTTTGTGGGAAATCAAGGCCTTCTTTACATTTTTGCTACCTCGATGTCACGATCTCATCCCTTAAAACTTTATTTACGGTTATTTTTACACGAACGCAAGTTAGCTGCCGACCGAGCATCTAAGGCTTCGCTTTTTACAAAGGGCTCAAGTAGAAACCTGCGTTCTAAACAGAAACTCTTCCAATTCATAAATGTTTCACATAGAAATTTTAATGTCTCAATGCCATTGTATTTCTTAAATTTTGGATTAACTGTTAGTACCGATAATTTATATTCAGTGTAATTTTTTTATAAGAAATTATATTGATTACATATATTAAAAAATATTACAAATATGAATAACCATGAATAGTTAGAAAGCAATAAGTAAAAACATTGGAGGATAAAGTGATGATGAGATCGGTTAAGCGTTGAACGGTAATCCATCAAGCGTAAGTAAAACGTCTTGACTCTGAGACCGATCCTGTTCAATATCTTACAGACGAACTTCTTGTATAACCATCAAAGCAATTCTTAAATTTATTTGTTAGGAAATAAGTACTTTAGAAGCTTATTCCAAACATTCTAACTATGCATGAGCAATTTAGTCAATCACGAAAACATAGTAGGTTTTTGAAAACTTATTTTAATAACATATGGTAAAGGATTTGGAAAAATGGTTAGCCAGTATAAAATATTTAAATGTAATCAAGGTTTAATTTTTTTATGAATTGCGATGAGATTAGAATTGAATTTTCAGTAGATCCGTCATCATTATTGATAAGTTTTTCGGGATCATTGTTTTTTTAAATGTCACCCAAGCATTCAAGTGTGTTGAGTTGGAAACTTATTCTAATAATCGTAAAATTGTATTAGAGATGATGTGTCCAGTTTCACTACAGTGTTTCGCGAGAGCAAATTTTTCAGTTCTTCAATATTTTCTATCGAAAGGCCTCACAAGAAATAAAAGTATTAAATACTGGTTTTATGTTTTAATGTAAGTAAGTTTTTGAAGACTTCTTTAAAAGTTTTCTGGTATTTGAGTTACATCGGAGCTATCAATATGAATTTAAGACCGTTACATTCTCAAACTTACATTTATGGTCAATAAAAAATAAAAATATGGAATCAGAAATGTATATGGTATATATTAAAGTGTTAAAGCTGTTTTATTTGTTTAAGAAATACGTTGCTTAACATCTTCGTACGGTTGTTATTGTTGCAAATTCAAAAATATAAGCAATTTAAGTCAATAATAAGTTAGTAAATAAGGAATGTGGTACTGATTTATCCTTCAATAAATTACATCTACAGGTACTCTTAAACTAAATGTAACAGTGGTTTCCAGCATAAAATCCCATTTAGTATTTACTACGTGCTTTCTCAGTAAACACTAAGATTACGTTGTTTTGGGTTTTGGTTCTGAAGTATTTTGAATATGGCAAGAGTGCGATATAAATGGCTTTGACGCAGACAAGCGAGTAATTGTAATTGAAACGGTTGCCAAGTCTCCATCAATCTTGTGACAGGAGAAACTTTGGAAAGAAAACAAAACCGAATATATTTCAGAACTATTATAGCTGTCCAAGTTTAATCCTAATTAATGATAAGATTTGTCCCAATTGTGCGTTTAAATCAAAAAGGTATGGTTTGATTTAACACGTTAATTAATCAATTAATGTTTTTTAGTTAATATTCAATTTTAATTTAAAATAGTGTTTACTTTTTTTGTACTGCTGGATACATGCTGTTTTAGTAAAATAAGGTCTGTATTATACGATATATATGGCTGTATCGAATTCTGCATGAACGATGTTCAGTACCCATATGATCTGTATGATACGATGTAAATGACTGTATCCAATTCTGTATGAAAAATGTTAAGTACCAATATGATCTGTATTATACGATGTATATGGCTGTATCGAATTCTGCATGAACGATGTTCAGTACCAATATGATCTGTATGATACGATATATATGGCTGTATCCAATTCTGTATGAACGATGTTCAGTACCCATATGATCTGTATAATACGATGTATATGACTGTATCCAATTCTGTATGAACGATGTTCAGTACCAATATGATCTGTATTATACGATGTATATGGCTGTATCGAATTCTGCATGAACGATGTTCAGTACCCAATATGATCTGTATGATACGATATATATGGCTGAATCCAATTCTGTTTGAACGATGTTCAGTACCAATATGTTCTTGTTTGATACGTTGTATATGATCCAATTGATAGGGCTGTATCCATTTCTGGATGCTCGCTGTTTAGTACATATATATTGTGTATGATATGATGGATATGGATGTATCTAATGTTGGATTCACGCTGCGCTGTTCAGAAACATTATTATCTATATGATAGGCGATGTTTATCATTCATACTCTTAGATCTTTTACGTTACCCATTTTGATTAGTGTAAAGGCTAAAACTAAACATTCAAGTTATATGTTTGTTCTTTATATAATACTAGCACATACCCCGCGGCTTCCCCCGCAATTTCTAAGCGATATTCCGTGTATTTGTTTTAATAACTCTCACGAGTTCAGTAACACTTAAAACTGTTTCAAATTAATGCAGAGGGACTTTAAAAGTTGAACTTCATAGTTATCATAGTGAAATTACTTGTGATGTAATATGACAGAGTCCTATGTTATTTTTTAGAGTGGAATTTGTTATGTATTATGCGTCAGGTAGCCAATTTTTAAGATTAAGAGGACCAGAGGTTAAACAAAATTGTAATTATTTCTTATTTTATGTTTTGTCCTTCTAATTCAAATTTCAAATAGGAATTTTGTATAGTTTTCTAAACTGTATGGAAATGTCAATATTTTTTATTGAAAATGAAAAACTACAATCAACATCAATTATTCTAACTTATTTCAATACTTACATTGTGACAGCTGCCATCCATATGTAAAGAATACATTATACAGTAAAGTTCTTAATTCCCATTTCATGTTCATTTATGCTATTTATTCGGTCCAGTCTAGGAATATCAGTATTTATATACCTAATAAGTATCGTATAACTCATCAGTAAGAAATGGATGCGATGTTACCCCGACGATTTTCTGTCATAAAAATGTCCTTTAGTGTTTCGTGTATTGCTTTGTGACCCAGAATAAATAAATTGGTTTGCCTTTTAATAAATAATTAAACATATGGCCCTGCTGACATGATACGATGTTTATTAATAAAAGTTGAATGTTTTTAACCGGGTCTTTGAACTCACATCAGAACTTTAGAAATGCCAGCGGGGGTTTAGCCCGAAAGGATTTACGAAATTAGAATAAACATATGGTTATACTAGGGACATTGGGAATGTCCATGCAAAACTTCAGTACAACAGGTTGAATAGTTTAGCGTGAAAGCGTAACAAACAAACTTAATTTCACATTCATAATATTTTTAAGATTGTGTGCTTTAATTTGCATAGGATGTACCTGTTATTTGAGTTTTTCATGCATCATCAGATTACATTTATAAGAAACTATCATCTTTGTAGTATGTCCAAATTAATTAACTACTTATTCAGATCACACTACAAAAAGGGTTAGGCCCAGACAGGCGAGAAATTGCAATGGGAGCAACTGCCAAGCCAACATCTGTCTTGTCAAGGGCGTATCGGCGAGTTCGGCATGGGACTTCACCCTGTATATCGAAATTACAATCACTATTTACTCATTTGCTTTACGATTTAATTACTATTAAAACTTAGCTACTTCAGATGAATTACATCTCTATACGTGCGTTAACTACATCAATCTCCCATAACGTTTTTATGGTGTTCCTATAATTTTTATACTAAAATTTTACTTTATATTATATTTTCTTAAACAAGAAAAGCATAAAACCAGGATTTATTGTTTAAAACGATTACAAAATAATCTCCTTTTGTTTTTGTCTTAGAAAGTGCATAAATATGCTATCTATTATTTAACTTTTTATTTGTTGGCAATTATAGTAACTTTGTAACTCGCTACTGCGTGCAAAATATGCAACCATCTACAATAATAAATTTTCATGACCGATCCAAAGCTAAATAATTTCGCTTAAATGGACGCAGTTTAACATTGTCGTCTTTTACTCTACGTCTCATACCTTATGACCGACGCCTTGTATTTTGTCTTCTTTTACTCTACGTTTCATACCTTATGACCGACGCCTTGTATTTTGTCTTCTTTTACTCTACGTTTCATACCTTATGACCGACGCCTTGTATTTTGTCTTCTTTTACTCTACGTTTCATACCTTATGACCGACGCATTGTATTTTTAATAGTAAGACATTTTTATTGTTTTAATTAACATTATATCCGTAGCAACATTTTTTTATACAGTTATCATAAATCAAATTATAGCACTGGTTTTTGCGCAATACCAACGTTTAAATTTAACTTTTATTTTTATTTTATGGACTAATTAATACAGGTTTTTTTCATGAAATTGCTATAAATATTTATTTTTGACTCGTAGTACTAATTTTTGCTAACAGTCTTGCCTCAGCTCATACTCAGGTGCTTAGTCAGCCTTGTACTCATACCAAGGCGAACCTTCAGTTGCGACGGACCGTGATGGTGCAATTAAAAAAAATTACTACTTTTTATAAAAAAAACATGAAGAGCTTGGTGTAATTAGACAACAGATTTGGATATTCAATATGGATGATATTTAGTTATCATATTAAACTCGTTGATATATAAAAAATGATTCTTGTTTAACGGCATTATCCGCTTTAACTTGGATCAAGTTGTTTGACACTAAAAGTTGGTTATCGTGTGTTAATTTGAACTTATGAACCTGTAATGTGGAACAATGTTGTATCCATTGACACTTTACTGAATTAATTACTTACCTGCCACCATCATAGTTAATGAACTAATGCTTGACACAGCATTTGCATCTCGAATATTAATGCTTTATTATTATTTTTCTTTGATATTGTTGTATGTCATCCATGGCTTTCATTGTTTTACTCAAATTGTTAGCTCTAATTCAATTGTACACAAGCATTTTTTTCTAAGCTCATATGTAACGGAGTTTGTGGATATTATTAAAGATTGTATGGCCGTATATGGGAATGAAATAGTGTACCAGCCAACGATCTTACCAGATATATTTATAAGATCAATTCTTGTATTACGTTTCAACTTGTTTGGGCTTTTTGTGACAGTTATCGTTTACAGAAGCCGCTTTGTAGTGTAATATTTTATTTATAAACATATACAGCATATTTATTTATTGGTAGAAAATTCGGAACTGAAGGAGGTTCTGAGGATCATGATCAAAAAAGTAACGAAGGTATTTTATATACAATCGGTAAGTCCTACCGATTGTAATCAACCAATTTTGTTTTAAAATTCTAGCTCAAATGTGCCAAAAGGAAGATTTCATCATGAAATACTGCTTTTATCCTCATATTTTCATTTCTATCATTTAAAACATCAGATACATTATTAAGGCAGTTTTTAACTCCTTATAAAATATAGATCTTCAATGTCACGTCTTTAAAACATATCTAATAGTGAAAATGGCGTAGAATCCATAGGGTTCGAATTGTCGTTATATTGTGATCAGAGATAAGTAAATAAATAAAATAAGTAAGTAAATAAAATAAGTAAGTAAATAAAATAAGTGAATCCTACTCCTTCTTCTGGCTCCCTTCCGTAATTTCTTCTTTTTGGAGCTTTTCAATTAATATTTTCTAATATTCTCTGTACAATTAATGTCAGTTAGTGTAATAAATAGTTTTAAACTTTCCGTAGTAGATAATAATATTTGGTTTTAATATTCCATGGTTGTAACTTTGCATATGAGGCATATGAAAAAATATCCCAATCATATTTTAAGATGGGCACAATTAATGTTTATGTCGAGTGTTTTATTTCCATCATATACCTGTATATCATTTTTACTGTCTCACTAGTAGGGTGCTTTCAAGATAGCATAAAATCTGGCCTATGTATATATATATATATATATATATATATATATATATATATATATATATATATATATATATATATGAAACAATCATAGGAACAAATCATAAGTAAGTGCTTATTTCCAATTTTAAAACATTTGTTTCAATTAAGTTAGCGTTTTAATCCTTGTTCATTGATAATTGTTCAATGTAGCTCTACAACTGAAACTTCGTATTTATTTAATGTGTGTGTGTGTGTGTGTGTGTGTGTGTGTGTGTGTGTGTGTGTGTGTGTGTGTGTGTGTGTGTGTGTGTATGCCTGTGTTTGGCCTATATGTATATGTATGTTCAGTTGTAGAGCTACATTGAACAATTATCAATGAACAAGGATTAAAACGCTAACTTAATTGAAACAAATGTTTTAAAATTGGAAATAAGCACTTACTTATGATTTTTTCCCAAACTCAAACTGTGGTAATCTAAAAATTATATGCTTGCGTCAGGCCGTAGAGTTTGAATAGTATAAAAGCAAGGGCTGACTTTGAAAAATCGGCATTCGAGACCAACAGGTGTGAAGTCGACGTCTTTTGGCGGGAGTTAATGTTATTGAAAACCGCCAGGGTGTGTTGCCCTCTTTCTTACTTTGTTACTCATCTTATGGCACACATCACGCCATGTCTCCATATCCATTTTGAGAGAATTTAACTTTTTGAAGCATTGTTATATAATAACTTCATACAATTTTTTATAATAAGATACACAGGTTCGTTGTTAAAAATACACTTAAAAAAATAAAAGGTGAATACTTAATAACAGGTCAAAGAATATTATATATTAAGAAATGCTTGGTAAGAATGTATAAATCTTACAGAATGCAAAACATTCCTGTTAGTGTCCCTCAATGGCATTACGCCTTATTTCTGAAAACCTTATCGTAGAAGGGTGCGGCTTAAATAGGTTACTTATTAGGATCATATTGCTAATGCTCCATTCAGATTATAAGTCATAATTCTCTTCAACTGCTTTTGACTGATTCAGCTAGTCTTAAGAGGTTTCAGAAATTTCGATGTTTGGCATATCCCGGTCTTTTAAACTTTCAGACTGTAGATCATTCCACTCTGGATTCAAATTACACTTATGAATTTTCCTGACCTACGTACATTCCCTAGCCTGTTAAATATCAAGCCTTTTAATAACTTCCGGCCTTGGAGCTACCGAACTCTGACAGAAGTTGGTTTATATGAATCTAGGAATTTTAAATCTATATAGTTTTTAGGCTTTAGAAATCTCTTGCCTTTATCTCTATCGTTCATTTGTTGCCAAAGTTGAAACATCACGAAAGCTCTCATTTTGACTCTTTGAGCATACAAATTCTTGAGGATTCTGGGAAATTTTTCTAGGATTCGAGAACCATTGTTTATCTAAAGGAATTTGATGTAAATTACCGAGCACTAGGAATGCATGTCCTTGTAGTAGTTGATGGTCTTTGGAGTTTCCTCACTGCTAAAAAATAACTAGCTTCTAAATATTTATGGTCAATCGAATCAGATGAGGCATTCCAACCACTCGGAAGTTTCAGTCTGTGTGCGCATCTGGGTTTGGAAGCTATATGCTTCAAGGAATTTCAATCCTCTATGAGCGTCTGGAGGCTGGAAACTTCTTGAAAACTTCAGAGACTATTATAAAGGTACCTAGCTACCAAGTACCTTCAAGCCGTCTTGGAGCCATCAGCCTTTACAATATGTGACCTACTGCCTATTAGTAATCCACGATATATACGAGTTCCCGGCCTCTAGAAGCTTACAATATCTACTTTTGGCATATGGCAATGTCCTGCCTCTGGAAATCTATGGCCTTTGAGAACTCGGAGTCATTAAAACGCTTGTCTATTTAATCGGTTGGTCCCAAAAGGTTTGTTTTTTTAGTTCTTGTTACAGGAACTGCAACTGGAACTGCCTCGTCATGACGCTCCGTGTCTAGAACGTCAATGTAACCTTGACTACGAAAAGGTGTAACAGGTTCCACTGGGACTGACAACGCGGCCGTTGCAACGAATCGGAGCTTTATTACTAGAGGTGAACGTAAAAACGAGAGAATCGTAAGAAGTGTACCTTTGTAAGAAAGTGCGTTTTAGCTATACTTCCTAAACATTAAATATATACGGATACAAGGATATCGTATTCAGGTGTACGGTATGTAAACTTCTATCAGCATTACATGAATTATGTAAATAATTAATCCTAGTATTACAATCGATTTATTATACTAATAACTTTCATTGACATTTTTTAACATAAATTAAATGATACATTTTGCTAAATAGAATGCGCCCTTAATGTTTCTAAAGTAGTTGTGCGAATAAACACGATTGAGTTTTAGACGATTAAAATCTCAGTAGTAGATATGTTGCATAGAACATCCAAAGTTATAGCACTAGTGCTCTTTTTATAGGTATACTATTGCATCCACATATAGATATTGTGCTTTGTAATTCTTTTTGTTTCGAGTATAACTTTTGTGATAAATTAAAATGTTCTCTTTTATAAGATACTGGCCTATATAAAAAAATTGCGCATAGTTAAATATTACTGCGATGTTTTTATAAAATTGGAACTTTGGAATTAATTTGATGAGAATTAAGACATTAAGAATCATTTATCGGAGACATATCTAAACGCCATTTCACTCGTACATTGCATAGCTAATACTCCTCAGAGAATTTATCAACCAATAGATTGGTAATAAAATAATTGAGTAACCAGGAAACGCGATTAACGCACAGTTATGGCTTTTGAAATTAATGAGCTCGTTAACTGATAATAAGGTGATAATAATTAGTTCAGCACGCGATGTTGTAGGTTACTAATTATCTTACCCACTACAGTATAGAATATAAAGTGCGTTAAAGAATTAAACATTATATTAAGGAAGATACGCTTTGAGCTCTAATTAAATAATAGAGACAAAATAAAAAACTTTTTTCCGCAAAGAGGTTTACTATAATAGTTCAAATATTTTAAATGGTTTTTGACTACATATCAAACATTGTACGCATTTACGTATCATTATTAGCTTAAAGTATAGAGTATATGTAAGTTGAAACACGCTGGGCATTTTGAACTGTCCATATTTACGTACTTACAGACTTTGTTTGGGAACTAAATTTAAAGATTATTTGTGTTTGTGTAAAATATTATTTCATGCGTGCTTAGAAACTAATCCTTCCTATGTTTTAACATAGTACCTGCAGTTACTAATAACTATAATATGATCGATAAAGAATTAAATGAACTTACAAGTTGAAATTACTTTATTTTTGTTTTATTATTTAATTAATAATATATTACCCTAATTTAAAAGAATAAATATTTTACGTTTGGCAGGAATTTTATCCCAATGTTTTAAGCTTTTTATTTAAATTTTATGTTACGTATTGCTCAATATGTATTGAAATCTGTGGGGAGGCCATGGATTATCTTGCCTTTTGTCTCAAATACTATACGTAGTGAATACACACACATTACAATGAATCTCATTCTGATTAGAGATATTCTTATTAGTATATCATGTATCTTGTTTTAGTGACCTAGACTCACCATTACTAAAATTAAAATATCAACTGAAGAAGGTGTGCTTTTTATTTTTAAAATTTTAATCAAGATTTGTAATGATATGCAATTTGGATTTTGAACTAAACTGTAGAAATAAGTCTTTTCTTGGATTCCGCTTGAATCTTATTCGTTAATGTTTATAAATGCTACAAATATTTAAATTATTGTTAATCACATAATTGAAATACCATGTGGACAGGGAAACAGAGTCCCTCACCTACGCAATGTAGTAGTTACATGCTGTACTATAGTTTTTACATAAGTATAATATAGCAAAATAATGTTTGGAAAGGAATATTACTAAGTAAATTTCCATAGTGTAAATAGTTTGATAATTTGATACTCAACATTTTGTATATTTTTATGTATCTACTTTTTTGCATATTTAGATACAACTTTATGTCAAAAAGTAATGCAGTTTTTTGCCAGATCAAAACACGAATAACATTTTTTTTAGAATAAACATCAATCAACTCTCTAAATTTGCATTGATATGATGTTAAGTATCCCATAATATGATAGCATGAGATGACCTGGGTCACGTTTAATACAGTTGCTATCCCATATAGTTGGTAGACCTGATAATCCTCGATTGCTGTTACTGTGTAATGACTCAATTATTCTACATTAATAAATATATATCATTATAGCATAACATCAAGTAGATGCATCTTACCATATTTATTAATCAGATACCATTCTTTAAACGTAGATATGATTAAAATACATATTGCGAATTCTCCTTACTTAACACTGCCATTCTGAATATAATAAAATTATGTACGTACAGTAAACAGTAAAAATACTAAGAAAAAATTTCCGAAGCTGTGTGAACTGGAAAACTTATACAATAGTCATTAAAGGTCGGGAAGTTTAAGAACTGAGAGCAGTTGTCTTGTTTCAAAAAAATAACATTTTAGTTGGACTGATTTGATGAAATTGTGAATTATTTATAACAAGTGAGAAACAGTAAAACATATTTTATAACATGTATAAACTTCATCATCATTGTACTTGTAATACATTAATAGTTGTTACAGAGTTTTAAAAAGAATATGAATAATTAAATCTTTTGAAACTGCATAGATAGTCAACACTAAGCGGTACTATTCTGAAATGGTTAGAATATCTGAAATGTTATGTTTGAATTCGAACATTTCTGGACAACACTTATTTTTTCTACTTCGAGTGAAAATTAATTGACCCACGTAACATGAGAGACAGTTGTGACATAGTGACGAAGTGGTTACAAGTGTAAGAGACAGAATAATCACGAGAAGACAAGACAGCACATTGTTCCCCTCTTCCTTGTACACAACCCTCCTGCAAATAACCCCGTATCCGGCCTCAATCTCTGTGGTGCCGATGATTTCGTTACTGTCATCATTATTCTGCCTCTTCTCACCCTCTTTTTTGAAACCTGGAAGTAATAAAATGTGAAGAAGCTTCAGTATTTATGTATTAAAAACGCATGAACGGTGTTTGAAAAGTTAAATATTTTTAATAACATACGCAAGGGTAGCACCATAGGGCATTATGTCCGTGGATCAAACACTTAATCAGATGTTATAACTATTTTACAATTATTTAATTATTTTGGCCCAAAACGCACAAACCTCTGCTCAGGGTTATTTATTTGTGTTTATCAACTGTGTAAAATCACACTCAGCAATTCCAGCAAAACAATCTAATTTTACGAATGTCGAATGTAAATTACACTGCAGTGTCAGACATGACACAGCTTAATGAAGGCCAATCAAACTTTTGTGACTGGAATAAAAAATAGAATCATGTAACTTGCTTGCAAAACTGATTACCTAGATCTGTATCAAAAGCTTTAAAAATGTTGGAGAAGTTTATATGGCTTTATTGCACTAGGCTTTATTCGGTTTTCTAATAGCTATAGCTGTGACCTTCAAATGAATTTCAAACATAATAGCCTTATTTAGAAATAAAGATTATTAAAATTTTAATACAAGCGTAATAAAAAGTTAATTTATTCAAGGTTAATACAAACTTTATTTACGTTTATTTATTTATTATCTTATAATGATGATACTAAGAAACGTTTTACTGTGCTGTTTTAAAGTTACGTTACAAACATTTTAAAACATTTTAAAATTAATAATTAGAGTACCATTCATGTAGTAAACTAACTAATAATGAAGATGATATATTTTAATGTACAGTATTAACTACTAACCTTCATAACAGGGTTAGAGGGGTGTCAATAAATGGTGACTTTAATGCCTTACCCTCCGACCCTAACCTAAATTTGCAAGTCAAATGAATACCGTTTATATATTAGAGTAATTGGTTTACATCAGAAAACTTTGTTTCTAGAGGATAAACTGAATACGAATGGACTAACTAACCTGAAAAGTTACAAACTTGATTAATATGATATTTTAGTTAAAATTCTGTAGACCTATCAAGAATTTATATAATGATATATATCTTAACTAAATATATTCCACAAACTTTAATATAGCTTTCGACATGCATTGTTTCTATTACCGGATGTGAAGATAATTCGTACAACCAAATAAATAGTAATTTAATTAAGGCAATTAACATTCGACAATATGCAATTTATTATAGAATATAGAAGTATGTACGTAAGATAACGTAAGTATAATTCTGCCCATATTCGATATCGGTTCATGGTACATTACTATAGATACTGAAAATGATAATTTACCGTCATTATCAGTACGAGTGTACCATATTCTCAATTACAGTACACAGTAACATTTAATTTAAGATTATTTTATTTAATTCAAAAGCATGGAATTGACAAATTACAGTCTTTACAAATAACGTGGTTTTATTCAATATTTATTTTTTTTTATTTAAAAAATGATACAATTATTCTTGTTTCGAGAATATAAAATTCATTCTCACAGAAAAACCTTATTAAAGAGTCTGGCTATTTTCCAAAATAAAAATGTATTCTTACAATAAAAATTTAACTAGAAACTCTTCTCAAAATACTTATTAAAGAAATCTTCGTTAGAAATCTTGATGAAAGACTGTAATTAATATTTAACTCTACTTTAAAAGATTGAGTCTTAAAATTAAAATGGCTTAAAAAAGAAATATTTGTAAAAATTACAAAAATTATTAATAAATAACAAAATTATATAATTTACCTAAAATTAAAAATTCCAAAGATTCAAAAGATTTAAGATCCAAGAGTTAAAAATCCAAATGTTGAAATAAAAATATGGAATCATACGGCGACTTACAATAATTGATGACGATTGGATAGTCTCACAGGAGCTCTAATAACTTTATTTGGATTCTTCAGAGATATATGGTAAACAGAAACTAGTTCATCAGCTTGAGCCGTGAGCAAGGGATGGGTTGTGTAGGGTGGGTAGGTGAGATGGTCAGGCCCCACTGATTAAACATTAAACAAAAGAATGGAGCCGCTGCGCCAACTGCCATCGGCCGCGGTTCCGATAAAATTGCAACAAATACATTGCATCCTAATCATTTCAGCTTTCATCTATACAAATATAAGCCATATACTATTCCCTCACTGTACGCTATATATCAAGAACTTTAAAACATATGCACTTGAAACTTCCTTCTGATTGATGACTCAATGTTCGGTGCTTTCTTAACGGGATTAATCCTAAAGGATCTCTAACTTAAAATGCCACTCACATGTACAAGTGTTCCTAAAGTAGCTCAAAACATGGGTTTCCTTTGAACTTAATTTGTAATAAGTTTCAACAAATACTTTTGTAAATGCAGTCGATAGAATGTTATAGATTAATTGATCCTAATGAACAATCTTTATATTTATATACTACTTTTTACTCACTATAAGAATGTAATGGACGAGTTTTTACAGAAGTTCAATTAAAATTGCTATTATTAAGTTCATTGGTAAAAAAGTTTTACACTTGATGGTGAAGCGTAGCATAAAACTCTGTCGTCACTTTGACTATCAATATTGAAAAGAGAATTAACTAGGAAAGCTAAGTAAACTAAACACCTAGCTTATTAACAATTTAATAAACTATTATTTGTATATTGAGACCAATAACAGGACAAGTTGTAAGTAAAAAGTAGGCAATAGGCGTCTACCCATCTCCCCAACACACGCCGCCATCGCCGTGCGGCGCCGCCCTGTCTTTTGTCGGCTTGCAGTGTTGTTGAGTTAAGGCCATGTCACACTGCCGTGGCGTCGCGTCCGTCCATCTGCGGATGGATTTTTAAAATAATCACTAACCATGTTGTCAAATACGACAAGTCACACTGACATAACCGACGTGGCGCAACGTTCGTCGCGTCGGCCGCCGTCTGCTGGGATTATGCGGCTGGATCGATTCTTGGCCGACGTGCGTTGGCGAGTTACGATGGCTGGCGCATTAGCATAAAGCACCTTGGTCAATTAAATCTAAAACTTCGTCAAACTGTTCCTTGTTTAGCCTAAATTAAGTACGAAATTTGTCATCATCGGCTTCAAGGTCATGCATTAAATGATGGTACTCGCCAAACATCCTTCGTTTATTATTGATAGGATGTACCCAGTGATCTCTTTGTGCCACTGAATATAATAACACCAGGTAAGGCCATGTCACACTGTCGTGGCGTCGCGTCCGACCATCCATAGTATGAACGTCCGCGTATGCCGCGACGGTCTCGAATCCCGTCAAACTACCAGACACGCATCCGCGTCCGCAGCCAACGCCACGTCTTTCTAGGAGGGTGGAAGCTCAGTACACAATAAAATGTCGTTACTCACCCTTATGATTGTAGTTTACATTGCAGCCGTATGTGTCCTAAATAACTCGTAAAAACTTTTTAGCTGTAGCACAAATAGTTTTTGAGTTATGAAGGAGACGGTAATGTAAAACACAGGTTTCGGAAAAATCGTTTGACGGGATTCGAGACCGTCGCGGCATACGCGGACGTTCATACTATGGATGGTATGAACGTCCGCGTATGCCGCGACGGTCTCGAATCCCGTCAAACTACCAGACACGCGTCCGCGTCGTCGGCCAACGCCACGTCTTTCTAGGAGTTTCTTATGCATTTCAACTACTTTGAATTTGTGTAGTTATACACTGATAATGGAATTAATAGTTTGTTATAGCTCTACAAAATTAATTTATTGTTCTGGAACGTATTCATTAATAATTATTATTATCAAAATTATATTTTCATTATTACATGCAATACTATTTCTATTATGAACTTAGTAATTAGGGCATTCAATACTTTGATATACCTCTTTAAAACTATTGGTTTTTATATATAAGATGCATTTGAAAGGATTATTTTGTAATTTTTGTGTTGGTGTTTTCAGTTTTGTAATAAGTCTTTATGTTTTTAAATAAGGCGCATTTAATTTTGTTGTAGATCAAACATAATATGAAAAATAACAAATAAAATGATTGCATATAAACATAACACCAGAGTATTCATTAACCCTAGAACTGGCGGTCATTTCATCCTGGAGTGTCGGGCTGTTTTAGAGCTTCGCGCAAGGGTTTTTTAAACAAATTATTAAAAATATAACATAGAAGGAGGAGTAGGCAGTGGCAAGAGCGCTCGGTGTCCCGGTGAGGGGGTTGGGGAGGTGCTTTATGCGCATGCGCGAGCCTTCGTAGCATCGCCGACGTCGACCAAGGATCGCTCCAGCCGCATAGCGTCACTTGTTTGTGCTTTAAGTGACGTTAGTCATGGAAAGAAAAAAAATTGTAATTCTCATCCATGATTAATGATACATTCAGATTCAGATATCGTTTCTTTATATTTTTGTACAGTAGTGCAATAAATAGCGTCACTGTTGACTAAATATAAAAAAAACATCATATTCTGGTTTGAAAACGTATAAATACCTACACTTAACGTAATCACGATAGCTTACAAAATCGTACTGTGTTTATCTAGAGTTAATTGGAAAAGTTGAGCCAGAGTGTATGGGGAAAATTAATTTAATTTATACGATTTATCTTGAAGGCTGAATAAACACTTTATAACACTGAGTAAAGACTTTTTTCAGGTATTGTAGATGGTTCTAAACGGAGGCATTTAAACTTTTACTCCAAATGAATTGGTATACCATTTCTATTACACATGCTGATTTCCAGATACCGTCATAAGAGTTGTATTAAATCTATCATTTCCAGTAGAATATGGACTCCAAAATAATCCACTCTTAAGAACCCCCACCCTTTGTAACGGACTTGTAACAGTAACACTAACCCCTCTCAATAATTATGTAACGCTGCCACCAACAACTCCTCTCTCCCGCCCAATTTATACTATTCTAAAAATTGTGACATAATAAAGCCAATTTTAAACTCCGAAGTAAATTTTGATTTATTAATATAAAACTGGAATTCCACAACTGTATGACAATCTACCAGGCGTATTTAACGTGAGTACAGTAGTAGACTTTTTCTGCACTTAATATGCGCAACCATAAGACAATCACTACACAATTACACTGCATGAGACTCACTGTGCTGTTAAGGCAATACCATAACAAAAGAAAAACCGTGAATCTACCAGGCCGAATTTAACGTCACTACATATGGAGATTTTTCTGTCACTTAATATGCTCAGAATTTCGGCGTGTCAAACTATAACAGTGTTTTTTAGACAGACGGAACGCTTTTATCAGTTTAGTTTTTATATCGATGTCAAAATGGATGAGGAAGAAATCGTTTGTGCCAGTATATTCATTCGCTTAGTTGCCTACAAGATTTAGTTTTAATCTACATAACTTCAGCCCAACATCTGTCCTTTATTTTTATTACGATATTTCTTACAGCTGACATTGTAACAGAGCTGAATGTTTCTCTACTGCCATAATAAATGTATCTGTATCGGAAGTATCGTAATATTGTATGGATAAACTACATGGCAACCAGAAAACATAGCAATAACCTTGGTCCCTGTTGTGGCTCGTGGTTCAATCTGAAACCGCGTAAAGCTCCGGCGTTCCGCTAGAATTTGGCTCATACAGGTTAGGTTAGGATACACGGAATTCAACTCTCAGAATTAACGCATCGCTCAACGTTATTCCACCCATTTTATAGGTCTTAATTAGTAGAATCTCAAGCCGCAATTTAGCCTGAAAATGTTAGTCTTAAACAAAATGGCGGCGCTCGAAAGTTTCAAAACTGATCTTATTTGTAAGTTCAAGAATGGCTTAATTTTATTGTAACCATATCAGATGAAGCTACAAAACTTCAACAATGATTAGTGTACACAAATACCTACTTTAAAATGTATGCAATATCCTGCTATTCATCTATGGGGAAGGTCCGCGAGGAATTAGTATAACATTTCTATATAAGCGTAGGTCGATATGCACATAATTTTAAATGTCTATTTAAACAAAGGTGTATGCCGCAAACCGCACTTCAAATCCTTTACAAAATAGTGGCGGTTGAAATATTTTAAAGGTAAACTCTAAAATTCAGTAAAAAATTCAGCAAGTTACTTTAGATAGTTAAATTTTACATTATCAATTTTGTGTTACTATTGTTGCTAACCACAAAAAGATATTTTCTTCATTCAAGCATGCACAACGCAAATAGTAATGTTGAACCCAAAATAAGTGAATGCAACCTTTCGGGATTTGTATGGAGGCATCAGTATTTCCTAAAATTCTAACCCTGCCTTGTTTGATGTGTGGGAGGCTGCTACGAAGTAGCCAGGGTCATCGTACTAGAATGATGAGCGATTTTCCATTCGAAATAGGTCGAATATTTAAGAGTACTTCAACAGCATGATTATACCTTGGTTAATTTTATAAGTTATTAATTTGATTTAAACATTAACATTTGTGAATTTCGTGGATTTCAACGTCCCGCACTTCCCGGTGAAGTCACATCAAGGTAGAGCTCTTGTCATTGTCTGGCGCGGGTAGGTGCATGACGGGTTGTCACCGGCTCATGTTTTATTCATTCCCAGCCAGCGCTATAGAAAGTTGTCAAGAACTTATCACATACCTTTAACGTAGAAATTTTTGAATCTTTGGCCCAAACTGCTTGAAATATTATTGTAAATCACTTAGGTGTACAGCCTTTTGGTTCCTTTTTTATCTCATCATATAATTCGTTTTCTTGAATGGTCTTGTTTGTAAGACAGTGGTATTTTTTTTATTTGATTAAGTAATAAAAACCCAAACCCATTTGCAAATTTAAACTGATCTCCTAGGATAGCTATCGGGCAGATCCGCACCTTTACTTCTATGCTACGGAAGAGGTTAAAAGCATGTTTTAAAAATGTAAACAGTTATTTTGCTGATATATTACCCTTCGGTTATATTAAACATCGTTATTTTTTATTATTCCCACTTTTTAAACAAATAGCCTAATCTGATCTAAAGTACAAAAAATACTTTATTTTAAAATATAACAACAATGATTTTAATATAAATAGGAACTGTTTTCCTAGATCTAAAGATAGTCATTTAATAATTAGAAGAATGTATTTGTTCCCACTATCATTATTTCATTAATATATTGTACTGCTTTATCTTATTGAAATGACTAAATGGAATACCTTAATAAAGAAACTTTCTTGAATTATTAATCGTCTGAAACATGAACATTACAAATGAAGAGCTCGGCTTATAACATTCAAGAAAAACAATGAACGGATAACTGAAAATGTCTATTGGATGAAAAGGGCAGATCGTATTTCATTATCCAAGCTCTCAAGAATTCTAATTGGTTTTAGCAAACGATTCCACGTTTTGTGCAACAATGATTGCTTTGTCCCGACTTATTGTTATAATGTGTTCCTTTCTTTGTAATTAAAGCTATAAAAAGCATACAAATATTACATTGCATATTTTCACATTTGATAGTGAAAAACTACTGCTAAAAACTAATAATAAAGTACGATTTTTATAATGATTATTCTTTCTCTATTTGGCAAAAATATAAAAATTTTAAAAGTATTTCGGCCGTGATATTTTTACAAAAAGATTTATTGAATAGTGTATATTGTTTAACTGAAATTTGTGCAGAAAGTTGTCTGTGTTTAACAAGGATAAATATTTTAAGTACATTAAGTGATAATTGGTAAGAATGTAACAGTTTTTCTAGTTTTCCCCATTTGAGACAATTAATGTAAACTGTAAACCATTAAAATGTTTTCAACACCTAATTTGGTGTAAAATTATACGTGGTGAATAATAAATAAATAGCCTTTTTCTGTTCTGAGATGAATATATTCTCTGGAATGATTATTCTGATAAATCTGATTAAGAAAGAAAAATTCTTTTGCGTTATCTGATTTTTCGTATTCCATTCTATTGCTCCCTTCTGGTCTAATTTATTAAGTCTTCGTAAAGTTTTAAAAATGTTATAAGAACTAAGGATGTTTCGGTTTGCATAGCCTATAACTTTTATTATGTTTTCTCCCTCCCAGGTTTCATGTTTAAAAATTTGAAACACTTATAATAACACTCATCATACCCAGTTCTTATGAAGGAGTACACTTTCGGACGTTTCAAGAAGCAAATTGTTGGGCGTCGAAATGCTCTCTCCCGTGTTCATAGAGAATAACTATTTACAAAGTACATACAGGAAACCTTTAACCTAGGCGTTTTACTTAAGTCTAGGGAATGGAATCTAACGGCCTCTCAATAAGTAAAACCTCTGTTTGTATTAGTAACACAGGGGATAAATATTCATACGGACAAGCTACCCTAAAGTCCGAGATTATTTTAGTTAGTTCTGAGGGCCAATGCTAAGGTTGCGCAATGTAACTTTGATTGTTACCGTACAAACTTTACTACCTGAGTCTCTCTCTCTCTCCTCAGAGGGCAATCCGAGCGTTAAAATGTCCCATTCCTCAATTTATAATATTGGAATAATTTTATCTCATTCGTAACGTATACAAGGTAGGAGTGCGCTGCACCATGTGTCATGTAATAGGCTTCGAGTTGTAAAAACTTTGTATGTAAAAGTTTATAGCTCATTACATCAGTACGCGTGTGCTACTATGTGAAATATTAAAATCTCATATGGTTGTACTCAGCTTGTACACAAGTTTATTTACTCTGCAGTGTTCTTATAATATTATGCCACCTTGGTTACCCATAATAGCACTGTAAAAATATTTGCTAATTCTCAGCCTAATTCCATGGAGTAACATGAAACTCAGAGTTCCTCAAATGGGAACAAAGTTTCATGCACAATTTCAAGTCAATATGTCAGTTCGTTTCCGAGATATCGTGTGCACAAACAGAAATGATACTTTCCAGTCCCACGATTACTTTCCAGTTCGCTAACGCTCAGCCAACAATCACAGGTAGAAGAATACTGTTGGAAGTGATTCACTATGGTTTGCAGACTGATGCTAATGTGATTAAAAAACATGTGATGGTGTGGTGGTGTGTAATGTGATGGTGTTACATGGAAAAATATAGCGGGTCTCGCATGAATCTTGTGCCCTCTTCGAGTTGGTCATCGCAGCCTTATCCGTCACTACTCGCATAGAGAAGTGTATTTTTACGATTTGTCATGAATTCTAATACAGTAAATAAATGAGATGAGTGGAGTTCCCGACTGAGTGGTTAACTGACTGTTCCCCCACCAAATTTGTCAGATTTGTCACAACGATTTGTGAACAAATAATGTAAACATTTTATGTCTTACTAATGAGGACTATTTCTAATATTTTCCGCAACTGAAATGTTTAGTAGGCTAGTCTATTAGATAAGTGTATAGCTAATGTGTATATATGTAATTATTATTGTTAATATTTTTTGTTGATTTTTTAATGTAAACGTCATTAGGTAGCAAATCAAAGTTAGAAAACAATTGTTAAATAACGTTTACAAACATATTTTGAACTATTGAAGTGATTACTTATCTTAACGAGCTGTAGATTTATGTTTAGACGGAAGGTAAAAATATCGTTTCGCGTCATGGAACGTCACGCATCATGCATGTTCGCTCTGTACCCGCTAGGGGTGGAACTATCGCGGACCCTTTGATGTCAGTGCGTTTCTCCGTTCAGTGGATATCCAGGCGTGTTGTTTGAATTCACAGGTAGTAAATATTTGTTTATTTATTTTCAGCTAATAATAATAATATTTTTCTACACAACATATATTATTCTAAACAGAAATTGTTCTTTAAACTTAAAAAATACATGTTAACTGAGGTTGAGGGATTCTTCAGATATTGAAAGTTAGATTTATTGTCCATTGGCTACTTGTACTTACCAAAGAAAAGTACAACTGGTCTTAATTGATAATAAAAACACATTTGAAATAAAGTTGTTTTGGATATTGGGTTTGGCAAAATTAATTATATTATTAACTTTATTTTACAATTGATTGGTTTCAGTATAAAATTGAATATATTTAAAATTTTGTAAGTCATAATACAGAGAAAATGTTAACAAAAATGGAGTAATACTACTAATAAAATGGTTATGTTTGTAATTGAGAATTACTATAGCTAATAGTTCAGGTAATCAAATTTTATGTCAGAAATATTTAGAAATAAAAATCAGTTCATTGTAATATATGAAATATAAAAAATATTACAAAAAATATGTATAACATTTTTATAAAATATAAAACTTTTATTTTAAGGAATGTTCTCATATTATCTTACAATACAAAAAATAACCGTTTAATACTTAACAAACGTACTTTTTTTTAATATATGTATTCATAGCCCATTATAAAAGTGGTCAATTCTCTCGCTCAGTCTCACACGTCCGTTACATTTATTTTAATTTATTATAGTTTTAAGATTGTAATTGCTATAATCCACAAAAACTTTACTCCTGTATAAAAAGTAAATACACTCATTAAAGTTTTAATTTTTTTTATATTTACAGTTTCTTTTTACATTATATTACTAGTTCCTAAAGTATTACTAGTGATTGGTTTGAAGAAGAAATACATTATAATGAAAATGCTTTAGTTTTTGTAATGATTTCGAGATGAGTGATATCTTTATGTTTATCTACAACCCAATTTTCACCGGCGTAATAACGTCGAAGTAGGGCTGTTATCATTGTCTAGCACGTGAAATAACACATGATAGGTATCACCAACTCACGTATCATTCATTCCTGCCAACGATCTATAAAGTTGTCAAGAACTTATCACAAACCGTCAACCATGAAATATGTCAAAATTTTTGTACTGTATGTATAGCTATCCTCGAAGTATTCTTATTCATCCCAAGATAATATGATGCAAAATTCTATGAAATTTGTTCAAAGTGTTTCCAAAATCTCATAATGGACTCATTTATATTTATAAAATATTGCAAATTTCTGAGGTAGCACAATGCACATAATAACAAAATTTGAATTGTACGCACTACTTAAATTTATGTTTACACTTCTAACCCATAACTTGTTATATGGGATGGTATCTATTTTTGAATAAGGATATAAAAAAATTCATTTCTGGTATGTTTGTACGTTTCTATTCTTTAAGTTATGATTTAATCCTTTGATGTCACTGTATTTACTTGTAATGTTTCTGAAAGTAAAAAAATAAGTTTTACTTGCAAGAGAAGAACAAAAACTAAGCACCCAGATTATGGTGAGTGAATAACGTAAAAGCAAGGGATGAAGCCGAGATGTGGCCTATTCGAGACCAACAGCTGTGAAGTAGACATCTTTAGGCGGGAGTTAATGTTATTGAAAATCGCTAGAGTGTGCTGCCTTCTTGCTTACTTTGTTAATGTACCCGGAAAATTTCATGTTTTATAAAGTTTTATATTGCTCCTTAGCCCCTTTATTTTCAGTTAAATGAGTGAAAAACACTGTCATTATTTAATTATGAGTCACCATTATTAAAATGATTTGGACAGTTTGATGTAACCCTTATAATAATAATTACACCTTCGGACTCAATGGGGAGAAAGGTAGATTTCATCAGATGCCGTATTGAATGTTAAACTGGAGATCCATTTATTGGTATAGATGTATAATTTGCACAAACACTGGTGGGACAATAACTCTCCATATTGGCATGTTTTTATAATCGTTACGCTTTCTGAGGTAACTGAGGTAGAAACTCCGTAATCTTAAATCCTTACAAGTCAAAAACTGTTACGTAAAAAAAACTTCGGCTTCATTTATTTACAATTAATCCAAAGTTACGTTTCTAAACAGATTTATGTATAACAGTCCAATTGTATTCTTCAATAACTTTAAATTGCTACTGTCTAGGAATCTTAAGAGTTATGTAGAATAAGTAAAATACATTTTGCCTGAAATTGCTTGAAATTTTTAAAAATGTCTCAATTTATATTTATGTTATGAAATAACACAGAAAAAAAACGTTGTCCGCATTCCAATGACCGCGCGCGCCATCTTGAAAGGCTTGACTGGTTAAAACTGGTTAATGAACTCATCCATACTATTTAAAAACACGACGCGACGTTTACTATTCTTCAATAAACTATATTTCTGAAATACATCAATAGTACCTTAAATCCGAAAGCTGTGAACACTAAAATTCGTGATCTAGTCACCTGATGACATCACATTATCTCACGATAGTTTTCAGATTTAAGGGAGCTCAAGAGGAAGGCGTTAGGAATACTGAAACTTTTAACACAACAATACAATTTTTTACTCTGAAATATTCTATCCATCTTCCAGACCGCATCTCAGTATTATTAAGTGACATCTTACGCCTTTTAACTAATAATAATAATGCGTGTTAAAACCTCGTGTTCAAAATATAAGACCGGTTACATTTTCACATATTTTAATATGAAAAGAAAATGTTATAAAAGAAGTATATATACTTCCCAGCGAACGCATAATGTCTTCGCAGGTACTTCCTTACGTAACCGGAACCACACGATATTAGAATATTTAATGGTAACAATTAAGTCTAGTACTTTAAATGTTCTTCTTGAGCCATAATTATCAATTTTTCAATATTTACTATGAATTTATACGTAAATTTTAAATCTTAACGAAAAAACTGAACTTTTCCCTAAAATTTATTATATTGTTTTGTAGCAAATGTACAAAATATAATGAATCAATTATTTAAAAATAAATTACATAAAAGGTATTTAAGTTAATTAATATACCAATATCACAATATTAATATCACAATAACCCGAAGCCATAAAGTATGGATAAAGAAATCTTTCATACAGAATAAAAATAACGCTATAAAATAATATTAGGAAAGAGTTGTCTGCGTGAAACATCTGGTGCGACATTGTACTGTATAACCGCCACCTGGGCCTCTGTTGTCTGCTTACATACTGCCACTGTCTTTCAGTGTTTGGTTTAGCCTTTCATTTTTCATTTTCGCAGATGAAAATATAACACTCAAACTTTCTTATATCCTTTAAAGTTATGAAGTAATATATCGTAAATTTTGCTTTTACACCTATACAATTATATTCTTAACAACTATATTAATAGATTCGTAAATCTCTGGATATATTAATATCGTTAAATGTATTTAACGATTTAAAAATGAGCGTCCGAAGGTTATATTTTGTCTAACTTTGTGAATGATTTTTTTTAAGGTAACACTTCATATATATATATATATATATATATATATATATATATATATATATATATATATATATATATATATATATATATATATATATATATATATATATATATAAAATAAAGATTTTATAAATTAACGTACAGTTTTGTAGTTTTGTATAGAATTTTGTATTATTGGGATTTATCTTAGAAAATAATAAATAATGTATTTACTAATTTCAATTGGAAACAATCTGAAAACTATTTTGTATTGTAATAAATCTTATAGAAAATATTTATAGCTGGATGGGATTCTAATTTATTTTTTTAATATATTAGACTATTTATATAAATAGATTTGGGTTAGTCTCAAATAATGTAATATACGTATGAGAAACGTATGATTTGTGTCTAAATATGTTCTCAACATTCAAGTAAATATTATTAATATGTAAACTTTTGTTTACCCAAGGAACAATAAAACAACAAATGTGTATATGGAGCATGGTTTTTGTTATTGCTACATTTAGATAAGCACCGTTATTTTTATGTATACAGATTGTCAGTTGATGTTCAATTGCAATAACTATATAATTTTGTAATGGTACAAAACGCAAATTTCAAGTGTCATGACGTATGCCTGTATCCTCTCTCTTTCGACAACATATGAATAAAAGTAAATAACTAAATTTATAATTTACTGCATAAACTTAACAACAACGGTTAATAATATAATATTCTGTGTATAGTAGTCGGCTTTAGTAGTAGGTGACGACATCATTTCTGAAATTTTGAATCAAATAGCGATAATGCTGATTGGTAATAACATAATTATGACGGTTTATAAAACACTGGTTTTTATAATGTCCTACTACTTAAAATGTGAAATGAAAGAAATCGCCTTTAGGAGTTAGGGGCTCTAGACTTTACCCTAGCTGTACATTTTGAAAATGGGCCTGTAGTGTCGATACAAATGTCTGTTGACTCAGGGTACTTAGTGTCATGGACTCAAGGTGCAGGAACATATTGAGAACTCAACCTCACTGAACTTCTGTTTTCGAGCAACATCCGTCTTGTGTTGTTTTCAAGTTAATCAATAATATCCATAGCTCCATTAAAGAATTGGAAAAAAATAATAATTTTAAAGCTCTTTTAAGAGATATTCTAGTGTTGAGAGCCTTTTATTCTGTGAGTTACCTCATTTATGATGAGACAGTGGTAAACGGCATGGGTCATTAATTTGAACTCTCAGTTGCTAAAAGAAATATGTTATTCTTTTAAGTACATAGTACTTGTGTGTCTAACCTGTGGATAGAATCGGGGAGGGAATGATTATAATATAGTACTAGTTGTATTTTATTATTGGTTGTATCTTTCTTTATCTAATTATTGACGCTTTCAATAACATTGTGAAAATTGGTCAAACTACAATACAGAACATTTGAATTTGAAGTATCACTGACATATAAAACAACCCAATTCCTGCTTAGTAACAATCCGAACGTAACTAATTAATTTTTCCAAATACCATTGGTATTTTTTTATTGGCTGTATATACAAACTTCTGTAAATTGTCTAATCCAAAATAGCAAGCGTTTAATTTCCCTACGCTCTTCCGAGAGCAGAGAGCTATAAAGTAGAAGGACTATAAATAACAACTTAAAGTCGGTTGGTAAGTTACACCTGAGCGCGGTCACACGGGTCAGTAAACTATTCAAAGGCTAACCAACGGCTCTCCTGGGGCTTTCTGATGGCTCTTAGTTTATACACCACACTAAGTTCTTACTGTTTAAATAAATGTTCACTTATTATTAATCGTGGAAAGATAATAGAAAATCATAACTTATTTGGATTTAGTATACCGAACATTAAAACATTATAAAAAATTGAGAGCTATTAGAGATAGTGTAACAGCAAGAACTATAAAAATGGGCTTATTGGGCGTTAATTGTATATGTACACCTTCACACATAATGTTAGGCTATCATTAGTAACATCTGTATTTACAATAAACGCTTGTTAGTGCAGCAGCTATTGTCAGCACTACACTTCCTAATCTTAAGCACAAACATTAACCAGTAATTCTCAGAGCATTGACAGCAATGACGCACGCAGATCATTCCAGAGCAATGCAAACTACGTGGGTGTGCCTATTTAATGCACATTTTAATTACGTCTCTAGATATAGAGTACCTACATGTTTTTAACCTTTAATGCTGCTCTAAGTAGTGTACATGTTGCTAATTTTCAATATCCCCGTAACTAGTTTAGTGGTGTCAATTTTAAATGGATCTCTAGATAGGCTACATGTTAAACTTAAATGCGTATCTAGCTGGAGAACATATTGTTAAATAAATCAGTCCAGTTGGTGGTTTAAATGGTTATGAATATAATACTAATTATGCAATCAGTTTAAAGCACCAATGAGTAAGTAATAAGTATAAAATCTTGTTTATATTTATTAGTGTCTTGTTTTTTGAAATCACATATTTTAAATGTATCTTACATTAACACTCCTTTGTTTGTACAGTCGTAATCGTCTCTGTTGTTAAAATAACTGTTAAACAAAACACACTCATTCACAAATTTAAAAATATGAAACTGCACACTACGTAGATTGTTAACCATGAGCTACTGTATTTTAACATGTATGAAAACTGTATTTATTTTATCAATAAAATACAAGAAAATGAAAACAAGTATTCTTTATTTAAGATGCTCTTCTATCAAATTAGCGCTTTATGACATATTATTATATGGAGGCTAAATAGTTTCAAATTCTATAGCAAATACAAGACTTTTCAGAAAATCTAGTAATTTTTGTCCAATAGTTAAGGAAAAATTAAAAATAAATTTCAATTTTTCTAAGAACTATTTTAGATATAAAGACGCTTAAGAACTAAACGGTTTTCTTTTTTCTATTTTGAATACATGAGGAAAGATTTGTTAAAATTCACAAAATGACCTAAATCTTTTACTTTTGTAAAACTATTCACACCCCCTTTTACCCTTTTCCATCAATTAACGAATCTGTAAGTGACAATACTAAAAAGAAGGTGTGTGCTATATTTCATGAAAATATGATAAAATATTGCAAAACTAGTTAACACACAGGTGCGTCACGTGTGTTCTGTACAGTGGAACAGTGTTCTTATATACCTCTGATTTAGTCCTGCTATGTCTCATTTTTCCTGTAGGAAATCGAAAATAAGGTAATTGGTGAAGTACTTTAAGTTCTAATTACGTAAATTTCTGCTAAAAAACGTAGCCTAAAATTTCCAAACACATTAAACTGTATAATGATAAACTCGAGAAACTACTTATGCTAGCAACTGCTTGAAGGAGTAGCGGTATTATCGAACAATATCGTGTACCCACTGCTTGATGGATCGTTCTTTGGCCGACATTTCAATTATGTTGGTTTTTACGTGCAGACTTATACCCAAAGAAGAACTTTTTCTATATCCAGACTGTTTTACGGTAACATACTTTTAAACCCTGAAGCCCTAACCCCCTTCCAGATCAAATTTTCGATCCTTGCAAGTTTTGAACATTGTAAAATTGTAAAAAGTAAGTAAAGTATAGCTACTTTTTGCTGAAATCATCATTGACTTCATACAATACCACAAAAGTTTACGTAAGGTTTTCTGTTTTTTAAACTACTGTTACACTATTAGCTGTTATTATTGACAAACTATTATTATTTAATTTACACCTGCTATTTTAAAATATTAGACATGTTTAGTAATACTTAAACTAATTCTTATTTTTAAGTATAACTGGAATACCACATTTTTTTCTTTAAAGCTAACATAAAAAGCAAAAGAACTCCTTTATTTTTTACAAAATCATTCTATTCCAATGGTTCTTATTATATTACAGCCATTCAACCTTAGGTAACTTAAAAATATATTTTAAAAATTCACAACTTCGTGTATTTTATCAATAGAGAAAAAAAAACAGTATTCTGGAATGCTTACAACATTTCCTAAACCTTATGAAATTATCCTTGTTGTATCTCATATTCTAATAAAATATGAGTTGCTTTGAAAACATGTATTAGTCTACGACCCCAATCCGGAACATACTCATTGAGGAAAAGTTAAACAAATAAAATAAAATATATTTTAAGCGTATTTACTTCAAATTAACCTTCGGTTTTATTGATTTTTTTAAGGTTTAGTGGTTCTTTAAAAATTATCAGTTGAAAGATACTACATGTACGATTTTCATAGTTATGACTGATTGTACTTTGATGTTATACGTTTAAAAATACCTTGAACAAAAAAAATATTACATGTTTTTTTACTAATTTTGATTTAATTCATCATTATTGTATTACTTCCAACATTTTCGATGGGGAAACAAAATATATGCAGACGGAAATTATCAAAAAATAATTTGTATTTCTAAGGAAATTTATCCTTTGTGAAAAACTTAAGTTAAAATAACCTTATGCAAATTAACTGAAAAACCATGAGCAGTAAAGTATTTGATTAATAAATACTACTTCTAAATTAAATAATGCCGTTTATATTTTGTTTTGAAAAAGAATAAATATGTAAGTTTTTATAAGACAATGTACTAGTTATTTCATAAACTTGAAATGCATAGCACACAAAGATTCATGAGACTAAATGAATGCAATAACATTCTAATAGCACCTGCAGCTAGAAATGTTTGCGTTGTTGTCAGGATTCGGTAATGGAGTTATCGCATAGCATTTATTGATTTTCAGGCAATAGGAAATTATACAGACCCATTGATTACTATTTATACAGTCACAGCTGCTATTTGATACTACTAAATATTACTGCTACTCGCTTGGTGCTAATATTCGAGTATAGTTCTCTTATATACAAGAAATATTAAGATAACAGATTTGAATACCGAACTTGACGTTTCTTAGACGTATACCTAAAGTGAAGTTTCTAGCATGAAGTTCAATACTAAAAGAGTATCAGAGAAGGATATGAGCGTTTAGAATGACTGCACACTTTCCATTAGTATTATTGATTGATTTTAGTTTTAATAATTATAAATTCGTTCAGTACTGTCGAAACGCAAACCAAATCTTATTATTATTTACTTTGCAAGAGATGCAAATAATTTTTATTTCTTTAAGTTCATAGCTGCTTATGAAATATAGCGTATGACGACTAATTTTAAAATTATATGAAAAGCTGAAATGGGGACAATGTAATAATTAAGGGATTAAAAGTAATCTAAACGAAATCCTTTGAACTATAGTTGTAAAATATTTATTTGTTTTATGAACCTAATTAGCTACATTTTACTGTCTTAATCTTATTATTCTTGTTTTCGGATAACGATTGTGTAGTTTTATAGTTCATGAATGAGGTAAACAGTCACTGTATTTGTAATTCAGAAACAATACGTAGCTTGATTTGCAGAATCTAAGTCACGCCTGAATAGGGTTCTATGAATATTGTTGGTAGTGAAATGAAACAATTTTACTGAGTAAAGAAGATCTATCTAAGATAATGAAATCATACGAATATATTTGGATAGTTATGACAAGCCATTTACCAGTATGACATGCTAATCCAGCAGGCACATTAATGTGTCCCTGGAGACTGTAGCAGTGACAAGTTACTACAGACCGCAAGCTGGGTGTCCTTGGAGCATATATAGGATATCAACTACTCTTCTACACAGTACATCTCCTATGTATTTTTGCACTTGTATTAACTTCTAGCATAAAATGTTTTAGGTCAGGAGGTATATGAGAACTCAACAGACATTACAAATAACAATAATATGGTAATGCACCCTATGCTCGAATGCGAAGAACAATTTTTATTAATTAATTTGATAAAGCTATATTATAGTACAAAGAATAAAAGTTTCTTAATACAAGATTCTTTCTTCAAAACACTTATTCTCCCTTCTTTAAGTACATATTTAGACACATTTATAATGTTAGTATGATCGTCTTCTAATGAATAGTTTGGGTCAAAATATGATGATTTTTAAAATTATGTTTGTTTTGATTGGTCAGAGAGATCTCCTTTGGTATGTTCATTTTCGTTAGAAAGAGGGTTTACAGGTAATATTGTTCATTCATCATCTGGAATAATGTTGTGTCTAAGAACAAAGTCAAGGATTTCTCACTACACCAAAGATAACTAGGGTTTTGCTTTTTTGTACATGAACGAGTCTATTTTCAACCAGAAATGTTTACCTCTAACAGTGGACTTTTCCATTGAAATCTGTAATAATCTTATTAAATATATATATATATATATATATATATATATATATATATATATATATATATATATATATATAAATGTCAGCGCATTACCATGTTGTTTGCTCAATCTTTGGTATGATTTTAACACTAAATTGGATATCAAAAAGCTTGTTTAAAGAGCTAGGATGTTAATGTAATGATGAAGCAAAACAGGCATACCGGAAATAGGCATTTTGTAACAAAACCTTTTGGACACACGCCTAAAAGTAGACATGTACTTATAAACATGTACTCTTTGAGATTTGGAAAAAACATCTTTAGTTTCTTGACAATTTTGAAGAGGATTGAATGCTCTTTTCATAATTGAGTTTATTTGTGAAGGCAGGATAAAATTGAGTTATTTACTTTATTTTTGTGCTATAACTAAAAAACCGTGTCATTATTTTAACGAATTAACGCTTTAAGACGACATCATATTTAAACGTAAAAAGCTCTCTCACATTAAAGATAATTATAAGGAACGTAGATCTTTTAACTTAAAAAATAGCACTATCTCTCAATGTCTATCTCAAACATTTTTAAGAATTCATTTAATGAGACATGGGATCATCATTAGCGTAGCTCTTAGGTTTTCTGTGAAGAGTAACCGCTGAGTAAACAGATCGAGTATCTCATCGATCACCTAGGTAACGGGGGTGTTTTGTGTATGCGTTTGGTGGACTGCAGGTGCATACTTATTGACAATATGTAACACAAAAATACTTAAGCTAATAGCTACAGTTGTGAATCTTGCACATGTTGTCCTTCACAAATTTAATTTAATTCCTATCAGACTTGTAATAAATGCTTATATAAATGAAAGAAGAGATTATAATGTAAGAAATATACATGTAACATAAAATGAGCAGAGCGTAGTCACGAGTTAAAGCGTGATAATGTGGGAAACGTCAGAACACTGTAAATCAGAGTAATCCCGGTAAATGTGCATAATGTAAACATTAATGTACGTGGGCTGCAACGTTTCCATTCCTATCATGCATATATACCCCATACTCCATTACATTTAGATACCACTTCTATAGATCGAGGTACTCAAGATAATATCCATTCAAACTTTGCAATATCAATAAGTAAGTCTCAAGATGAAACCCTTAAGTCAGTCTACATCAGGAAATGCAATACTTCAGCCACGATAAGCTTTGTGTGTTTTACTCTAGAGTTTCCTGCATTACTCACTCATCGTATTATTTATACATATCCGTAAAAAGGTTGTTTAATTATTCACAATAGCATCTCATAATAGTTTAATACATGGGATTATACAAAATTATAATCTATGAACATCAATTTACATGTTTTGTATTCGCGCAAACAGTGAGTTTTAAAAGAAATAGGTATTTAGTTCGCTACTGCAACTGTTATAAATATCAACTTCCGTAGTAAACGCTGTTAAAGGAAACCGAGTACAAGTTGTGAAAAGAGTAATTTCTTTATTTTTTATACTTCTTTGTAAAAGTATCTGGTTGATCAAATATTTCAACTTTAATAGTGAATATCTTTAAATTCTATCCTATTCCAACGTAAAACAGTTAACCATAAGTAGCATTTGTACTGTGATTCATTGTATTCGCATTTATTAATAAAATTATAACTACTTCAGACGATCTAGTAATTGTTTGTTGAAATATGATGACTTCTCTACATTTAACTATAAAAATAAAGTATGTATAACACAAACAAGTTTAAGTAGCTCTATCAAGTAGATAGTAAAGTATATACAAACATATCCCGTAGTAGTGTAGTCGATAGCCCGCCTGTACTCCGAGCACATGTAACTTGCTATCCACACTAACTTGTGGTCAACTGACGCTGTCTCAAGGGCCACATCAATGTTCCAGCTGGATTACCATACTGCTAGCTTCTAATGGTCATTGTAATATTCCAATACACTACACAATGTCTAACTATACATTTAACTATAAAAATAAAGTATGTATAACACAAACAAGTTTAAGTAGCTCTATCAAGTAGATAGTAAAGTCTATACAAACATATCCCGCAGTAGTGTAGTCGATAGCCCGCCTGTACTCCGAGGACATGTAACTTGTGGTGTGCTATCCACACTAACTTGTGGTCAACTGACGCTGTCTCAAGGGCCACATCAATGTTCCAGCTGGATTACCATACTGCTAGCTTCTAATGGTCATTGTAATGTAGTCGATAGCCCGCCTGTACTCCGAGGACATGTAACTTGTGGTGTGCTATCCACACTAACTTGTGGTCAACTGACGCTGTCTCAAGGGCCACATCAATGTTCCAGCTGGATTACCATACTGCTAGCTTCTAATGGTCATTGTAATGTAGTCGATAGCCCGCCTGTACTCCGAGGACATGTAACTTGTGGTGTGCTATCCACACTAACTTGTGGTCAACTGACGCTGTCTCAAGGGCCACATCAATGTTCCAGCTGGATTACCATACTGCTAGCTTCTAATGGTCATTGTAATGTAGTCGATAGCCCGCCTGTACTCCGAGGACATGTAACTTGTGTGCTATCCACACTAACTTGTGGTCAACTGACGCTGTCTCAAGCAGATAGTAAAGCTGGATATACAAACATATCCCGTAGTCATTGTAATGTAGTCGATAGCCCGCCTGTACTCCGAGGACATGTAACTTGTGGTGTGCTATCCACACTAACTTGTGGTCAACTGACGCTGTCTCAAGGGCCACATCAATGTTCCAGCTGGATTACCATACTGCTAGCTTCTAATGGTCATTGTAATATTCCAATACACTACACAATGTCTAACTATACAGGAAAATATACATTAAATAAGTTTCACAATTAAATATAAAAATATGTATTATAATACAGATGGTTTTCATGCAGTAGTAAATGAGCTCTTTGGGGTATATCATAGAATATGTAAACATATAATAACTGACATCTTTTTCTAAATGAGGAAGATATGTAGGGCAACGTGGTATTAACGGACAAAGGAAACAAGGAACACAAGATCCTATTCTAGGATTTATAAACAAACTCAATGCAGTTAGTGATTAGGACAGTTCTCATGTATTCATAATAAAGCGTTTGTGTCTGCGAGTCTGGTTGTCAGCGCGATATCACGGGAACAAACTGACATGTAGATTTGAAAGTTTACGTGAAGCTTCATTTCTTTATACATTATTCTTCATAATCTGGAGGGGATATATATATATATATATATATATATATATATATATATATATATACATACAAAAGGAACATCATGTTCAGCGAAGTAAGCTATAATCAGCTTACCTGTGTATTCAATAACTAAACTAAGTTCCAAACATTGTTACAAGCGTTAAAATTCAACTTAATTAGTTAGTAGTTTCAAACCAATTCTCTAAATGTTTTATTCACGTTCAGCTAAGTAGATTTTTGAGATATATAATCCAATAATATATTCTTGATATTTGAAAAGTTTCTTCAATTAGTTTTTTACTTTATTGTATTATCATTTGTAATAAATAATCCAAAATCATAAAAAATGGCATGATGAGACAAGATTTATTGGTTTGTCAGTTCTGGTTCAAGACTGAAAGAGAGGATCATATATAACGACTTGGAATTTTGTAATTATAGTCCTTGGATTGTATTATAAGAAACGAGGTTTTGGTGGACATCGGTTGGTATTTTTTGCACTTCTAAAACGAGATTATATTGTAACATACTACAATGTCCCAACTTTCGTGGAGCGGGGATAAATTACACGCGATTAAATTAATTAAGATGAGGGATACAATTACTTAGGTGCGGAATTTTCGACCTTGAATGAAATACAAAAGCAAATCATTAATAGAAAGACAATCTTAAATAAAATGACTTTTTCACAAAATCTAAGAAGATTAAGAGTTGTAGGTTACCTTCCCTGAGGTATTTAGAGGAATGCTTAATAAAATAATGATACATTTTCAATCGCGAAGTATTATTTACTTTTATACTATTATACACAATTGTGTAATTCAAATTGTAGTTATTCTAAGACTTTCGGACGATATCAAGTACACAGTATAAAGTGATGTAGAATTATTCACTCATTATTTCACACTATCCAATAAAACATGTTTTCCACTAAAAAAATATATTACTTCCAATCTTTGAATGCGCACTGAATTACATAAGTGCTGGTCATAAACCCGTTACTTATTATAACTAATGGTTTAAGAATTATTTAACCCTGTTTTTATCATTTTTACAAACAAACAATTAGGCAGTTTACTTTATTATCTTGCTAACGAAACAATTTCTTCTTTAAAGCTGTTTGCTTGAATTGGACAACCCATTACTAATTCTTTAGTTACGTGGAGACACAATTGTGGAAATCTTATAGTTTGCAAATGGTAAGGTATGGCAAGTATTTAGCTCGTAATAAATACTGTTCTCAAGAATGAAATTAATAAATGCGGAGCGACAACTTCATTACCAAGTTGTGACAGCCACGCGACCCGCCATCCCTGCATTTGATATTAAATGTAACTGTTTCCTTTTTAGTTGCATGACTTGGTTTCTTTGTTCGAGAGAGGAATGTAATCGTTCATAATACTTTTTTATTCCTTGCAATTTCAGTAATGGACTTGGTTTTCTTTTAATGCAAATCAATTTCTTGAATATCTTTTATTAAGGGTCACGCAGGATCTTTATTTATCAATCCCTTGTTCAGTCTTATTTAGAACTCAAAGTAAAAAAAACAGAGATGGACAGAAAAAAATACAGTGAATGAAGAAATAGTTAACTGCAATGTTGCATTGTATCATAATGTGCGACGTATGAATATCATACAAAAATCTCATTTTAATACAATTTAATGAGCTACTCTTGCTCCCTACTTGTTCTCAGGTTTAGTGTTTAGTAAGACATCGTAATAATAATGTTATTTTAGTGATATTCTAATACATATGCTTTATACCATTATTAGAAGTGTTGGGTACATTTTTCTAACAAACTCAAATCTCTGTGTACTGCTTTAAAACTGATTTGAGTTACACAAAAAATAAATTAAAGTTTTTATAATATCTACCATTAAAACTGTAATCAATACGGCGGTGATTGGTTGTAGGTGAGGCAATATTTATAACCCACGTTCGGCAGACTATCGAATCCACCTCTTTACGTTATTTACATATTTCTATAAGCTGTCGACAGAATCGTGATGAAGTTAAGTTATTGAATAAGTTGGTCTAATGAACGCTTGATAGTTTTATTCTAAGCTACGATGTCTATTTTCTAGAATAAAACAGAGTTTGGCTTAGAGAAAATGTTTTGCATAATTTTGAATAAACCATATAGAATTAGGGCTTTAGCGTATAAATTAAAATAATTGGTCTTCTTATTTGTGTATTAATTGGGTTCTAGATAAGTTTAGGTACGGTTATTGGATCCATATCTTGGATCATCGCATTCTAATATAAAATTTAGTAATGTTGTTCTATTAGTTTATTTTATTACTATACTTTACTTATGTTAGTTAATTCATAAGAGTTATACGATTAACATTAGGAGTAATGAAAACATTTACTGGATATATATAAAAAACGCAGTTACAAACTGTTTCTTGTACAATACTAGAATGTCGAGAGTAAACCCTGACGATACGGCTGCAATATTTTATTCCCCATTAAAGGAAATGATCCTCTATTGGAGGGTATGCTATTGTTTTCTAAGCTCTGATTCATGGTATAGTGGCGGTCTCGATTTGGCTATTTAATTATTAGTTACAGCTCACATCGACTTAGTACTTAACCTTTAATAGCAACAAAACCTTTTTAGATTTTAGACTATATCAAAATGTGTAGACATGGAATATAGGCAATTAAATTGAAACTGTTATTAAATCAGATAAGCGAATTTTGCTTCGTTTGTGAAACTTCCTTTTGAATATTGGTTATAATTTTTACCACAGTTTAATTAAGTGTAGTTTTATTTTAGCGTCATTGTTTTATTTATATGAAATGTGTATCTATGATTTAATTTTTTTTATAAATTATGATCATGTTCATAATAATACAATAACTGAATACAAGCTGATGTGTAAAATTTTAAACTTCCACATTTAGAACATTGCTAGAGGGTGGTTTTTAGGAATTCTACAAAAATTTCCTCCTCATGAAATTGCCTACTCAATAGTCTAAATTTCAAAATAGCAGATTTAGCCTTATATTTATATCTCTATACTGAAACCTTATATTGGTCTCAATTTAAAGACAAATCTTTTAATTTGTATAAATTGCCATATCGGTTCTTTACTAGACATTATGCTTTTCATTAAATGGTTAAATAGTTATAAAAAAGTTTATAACCAAATTTGTGTAATTAAAATATAATTCTTTTGCTATTATCAAAATGGGGAACATTCATTATTTTTATTGGGGGACACCACTAAAATAATCAATGTAGTAGTACGCCACACTACGTATCATGTAGTACGCTTCGCTAAGGTTGCATGCAAAATCGTCATAGCTCATTTGATTTTCGAGATGTCAGCGGACAGATAGATAGAATCGTGCAGAAAATAATTTTTTATATCCTCTGCTAGTAAGCAAATAGTGTGCGTGATAGTCTTCATTGAGGCTCAGGAAATTCCAAGGTTGGACATGCCCCAACCTAGAACTCATTCTTGCCTATGTTGAAATGAATGATTATGCACAATTTAAGCCTACAGATGAAATATTTCTCCAGATATCTTGTTACTTGACCGATGTAAAAATATTGGACATCGGTCAGCCAAATCCCATGGAGTGACATACACCATTATCGAATTTAGTATTGCCTATATGAAAATTAAGCTTCAGGCAAAATTACAGTTAGCTTCTGAGATTTCAGGCGCAAACAGATAACCAAACATAAATAAGGTTTTTCTACCACCTTGAGTGATAGGCTTCGCTAACGCTCAAATTAAGTACGTATTACTAATAGGGCTGAAATATTTATATTTATCTACAATGTATATAGTTTCAATTTGATTACAACTCTTTACTATAACGGTTTTTAAGAAACCGGAATCCCTAACATATCCGTAGATCATTTTCTAATTCATGTAAGAATGTTCTTGACGATCTAATGAAAAGAGATGCCACCAATGGAAAATTACTATGGATGTACTATGGAAAATTAATGGTTCGAATCTGCTGTTTAAATAAACTACAGCTTTTTGTGTTGCAATAACATTCTTACAATGTGAACTTGTCCAGTCTCTAGCACACACTTATTACAAATATGGCCATGATTATCCTATCCGTATGCTTCCAAATTAGGAAGAAAACTAAGCATTGACTTTTAAAGAATATCATACATAATTCAAACTTGATGCTAAAATATTGTGTTTTATAGTTAAAGTGCTTGATGATACATTTTGTAAGTGAGCCCGATTTTTAAGAAAGATGATCCCCACTCCCCACACAATTACCGGCCTGTCTCAATTTTGCCAGTTTTGAGCAAAATATTCGAAAAACTTTTCTTGGTAAGAATGCTTCAATTTTTAAATAAGCACAACCAGCTATCTGAAGACCAGTTTGGCTTCAGGAAGGGTAAGTCGACAATAGACGCAGTTGTACGTCTAGTCGATAGGGTTGTAGAGGGGCTAGAACGTCGGGATCCCACATTAAGTGTGTTCCTAGACTTATCGAAAGCATTCGACTGCGTTGACCATGTTACAATGCTTGACAAACTTGAAACTCATGGCATTCGAGGCGTGCCTCTCCAGTGGCTCAGGTCATTTTTTAAGCCACAGAACCCAAATTGTCCAGATCGCAAACAAATTATGTGAACCAATTCACCTGAGCTATGGTGTCCCACAGGGCTCAATTCTCAGTCCAATTCTCTTCCTGATCTATGTCAATGACGTAGGTTCATCACTTCTGCACGGAAAACTTGTGCAGTATGCTGATGACACGACTCTCTGTTTCACTAGCAAATCAAAATTGATTCTGGAACAGCAGAGCTTTGTTGAGATCAACAACTGCGTCCAACATTTCAACAGCCTCAATCTTAAGACAAATTCTGCAAAGTCTAATTTTCTAAATTTTGCTTTGCGATCAGTAGACAGGCATGACGAGCCAGCTGTTATGTTGGCTGACACAATGCTGGAAGAAGTCTACTGCTCGAAATTCCTGGGAATATACCTAGATCGAGGGTTGACTTGGAATAATCACATCGATCACGTTTGCTCCAAATTGGCCTCAGGCATTTATGTTTTGAGGTCTCTAGCCAAATACTGCCCTATTCAGGTTCTAATGATGGCGTATTATGGTTTGATTTACCCCCATCTCACTTACGGGTTGGTGTTGTGGGGAGCTTGTGCAAACAATCAATTTATGAGAGTGTTCAAGCTGCAAAAACAAGCGATCCGCATTATCGCTCTGTTGAAATTTAGAGAGTCGTGTAAGGAAGCCTTCAAAAATTTACAACTGTTGACGCTGCCCAGTCTCTACATCTTGGAAGCAACTATGTTTTGTATGTCTAAATGTACCATGACGAATGGCCGAGACATACATGCGTATGAGACTAGAGGCAGAGATAACTACCGAACATTTAGACACAGAACGGTAGTTTATGAACGCTTGCCTTCACAGGCGGGTGTTCATTTCGTCAACAAATTACCGAATTCAATAAAAAACGCTCCAACGCCCAAGGTGTTAAAAACTCGTTTGAAACGCTTTTTAGTGTCACAAGCACTTTATAATGTAGACGAGTTTTTGGCATATGATTGGGAGACCACCAATTAAAAAGACTGACTGAACCCGTCGCTGGAAGTGGGAATCATTGGCGAATGAATGGATGTATGTAAATTAGTAAATTGTATGTCTGAATGAGATCTATTGTGGGGTGTATGACAAAATTCTAGCAAGTAAAAAGTTGACTTTTGCCATGCATTATAGAATGTTCCGGTAATAAAAATCTGATTGATTGATTGATTGATTGATGTAATGTGGACAGTCTCAGATTCCAGACCATCTTTGTTTTTAGCATTTAACTAAGCAAGAGCACACTATAAAACCTATTATCTAACTAACCAATAATTAGCCGGTTTAATAGTTAAAGTGTAATATAGTGGCCTGGAAATATATTAAAAATGGAATTATAGCTTTTGATGTTAACGATAATGGAGGTAATGTTTAGCATAAATACTGGAGTATATAAAGTAAAGTAAAGTAGTCTTATTATACCAGGCGAAGTTAGGGCTAAGAAGCCCTCTCTAACACTTTAAACCTGGGGACCAACGGCTTAAAGGTGACTTCCGAACCACCACCAACGGCCGGGCAGGCGAGCTGGTTTCGAAGACAGGATTGCTTAGCAGTCACCCACCCAAGCAGCAGCCACGCTTGACGTTGTTTGATCTGGTTATCTTGCGATAACTGTTGTACCCGCTACACTTGCTCCATGGCATATGTTAAAATCATGATTTATACACTTTTAATTTTATAACTTATACTTGGGGTACAAACTCTGGCATTGGTAATATACATTACGGATTGAAACTTGTAGTGTAAATTTTAAATGCTAATGCAAGTAATTTTTCTTAATTCTTTAAAACACCCTCATTTATGACGTTTCCTGAAACAAAACTACTATTAGTAAAACAACAATGGTTACTTATAACAGTTATTACTTAAGTTACTGGTAAAAATATAAATACAGTTTAAAAGGGTTGGGGTCTGGACAAAGCCAAGACAAAAATACTACGAATAAAACGGCTCTTTCTTTCTATTCGAAATTCTACAAATTAAAGAAGACAGTACTCCGTAACACCATGTGTCTTATTGACAGACAGGTTGTATGTAACATCTCAAGTCCATATCTTATTTCTTTGTCGAGATGTCTTGGAAACTTATACGCGAACAGATAACCATACAAAATACAAGTTAAGAATAAAATGACACATCATATAACCCATTCTGCTAGAAATGAATATTCTTACAAAATTTAAAACCAAGATATTAAATCTATCTCGACATAATTATCTTGCCACAAGATACATTCAGAGTTTTTGCCATTAATTGGGTTTCATATCAGAGTTTAAATAATAAAAGACTACACAGGAAGTAACTATAAAACTGTGTGTTTAGGAATAGCTATTGAAATAGGCTACATGTGTTAATATGTTGCATTTTCAAATCTCTTATATAGATGTACTGGGTTTTGTTTAAAAATGTATTTGTCCTGCTATTATATCGGTTCTATCATGCTTATCTATAAGATCAATGTACAAATATTTGCTAAACACATGAAGTGATATGCACCTCATGTAAATATATCTTCATCAATATATCAACTCAATTTTCCTCATATAAAATTGAAGCTTCTTGCATAATTTCAAGTCCATAAGTTTCTAGATATCGTGCAGACAGACAGAGAGGCGGGTAGACACACAGGGAGATATAAATTAAATTTTCCAGCCCCCCGAACGATAGGCTTTGCTAAAACTCTGGCAATAAAACTATAGGAATTCAGGACTAATGGTGAAGATTTTGCTTGAATATAGTACCGTTAATTTTAATTATGAAGTTATGTTCCAGAAAAACTATTTAAATTTCATTTAATTTTAATTTTAATCATTTATTGAAGATTAGTTAATACAATCTCTAACCCTCTTAACAAGGCATCCCGCAGTCAGTCGTAAAGTATGTCTTATCATGCTGAACGTTCGTAGCTCGATTTGTGAGAGACACGTGTTTGTGACAAAGTGACGGAGTGGTTACAAGTGTAAGAGACACAATAATCACAAGGAGAAAGCACATTGTTCTCTCCTCACCCTTCTACACAACCCTCCTACAAATACCCCCTTATCCGGCCCCAATCTCTGCGGCGCCGATAATATCCTCCTGGGCATAATTTAAGTATTTCATCAAGCTCAATTCCAGCACCCTTAGACAGGTGAATTACAAAATTTGTACCTGAATGGATTTTGATGCAATAATGAACATTAAATTTGGTGGGGAAATTGCATAGTAAAATTACAATTGGGTCTATATTTTGAGTGTGTTTAATTATAAATGTGTAAACTACAAATATTGTATATATTAAATGTACTTGTAACGTGTATAACATCTTCTCCTCCTAATAATGTGTGTAGCCTGAACATCTATTAGTTGGACCCAAATGTCCCACATTGCCACCAATCCATTAAAGTGTTTTTACAAACGTTGTACTTGCTTCAATTAGATGTAAATCTGTTATCTAATACATAAAGTAAACATGTTATTAGATAAACAATCGGATGTACCGTAAACAATTAACTAAATTAATTATCAACACAATGGATGTATACACAAACAGTGTTATTTTCTGTTTCCTTTGTACTAAAATAGTATAAACTGAGAGTCCGGAGTAGGGATACTCGTCGTATCCCTACATGTACCGGGTACACCCAAGACCCAATGCGTATGACCTTCCACCTAGGCGGTACTAAACAGGGTTCTAGCAACAGTCTAGAGGTCTGGGATCACATAACCCTTTGTGTTTGAGGGCTGGAGCCTCCAACCATTCGTGAGCCGTATCTATGGTATAGATATACTGTCCATCTTTATTGCCAATCATCTTCTCCTGTATCACAATCTCTGCTGACAAAATTGAAGCATCGGTATATATCTTCAGAATCGAACACCTGCTTTTGTTCCACAGTACAAACATAGCATCGGATAAATTTGCTGCCACCGTGCCACGTACAGATCATATCGGAATATCGCTGGCCAACTGATAATGATAATTATTTGATAATGATAATGGTTTATTTCCATCTAAAAAATCACACAAACTTCAGGGTCGAACACCGGTTCTACATATACCACAGTACAACCATTTCTAAATCTAAAGTGTCAAATACATTGTACAAATGTAGTAACAATCGTATGTGAGCAACAAATAGACTCGGCACTGAATATACGCATGTTGTCTTCTTAAAAAGAAACATAAATAAGACACGAAAAGCCGTATTGTTTAGAAAAATTTTATCGTAAACAAAGATCACCCCAAGCCGGCAACACTGGAAATCCAAGGAAAGAAAAAAACTATGTGCGATATTGAGAAAGTGGAATTGGTTCTCTATATAACGGTAGCTCTTATGAACGAGATACCAATGTAACGACTAGAGGCGAAGACTTAAGCATAACTCCTGGAGTAAAGGCGCTAGGCACAACCTTTGCCGTCTACAACTATAACAGAACCGACAGAGAAATCAAGGGGTTTCAATTCCTTAAAAAGAAGTATGAAGATCAATTTTCAACATCTGTTGGGGTTTCTGCATATTATAATAAAATGCAGTATAGCATAGTTTTATCAATATATGTATATCACTAATATGGTATAATATAAACTCATCAAATTCAGGTTATGAATCCAACTCTAAATCAGGTAGAGATGCATAAAAATCTTCATACTCTTATTATATCATTGAATTTAAATTCATATCGCTTAATTGGTCGAGTATGAGACTGGTAAAATTATTGTAACCGCGATATTTTGAGAATGAATTGAGAATGAATACTACAGACTTTAAAGGTTTTTACTTGTACGATTGTGATTTACTTTGATAAAGACAACATCGAGTTTGATAATGAGCATGTCTCTCCATGGGATTTGGCTGAATGTTATCATACCTAAAATTTGTGCAGGTATCTTAAAAAAGATTTTAGCATTAAATTCTACATATTTTGTTATATCTCAATAAAAGTGTAACATTCCTGTCTGTTTGTCTGTCTGTATATTTTCTGCAGAAGGCCTCGAGAACGAATTGGGTTATAGACGTGAGGTTTTGCAGGAAACTTCATTTCTATATAAATAAGGCAGAGTTCAGTCTGTGTAAGACAATGTGGACGTGTCTCCAAGAGGTTTGGCAGAGCGTCAGAGTAGCCTAAGTGGTCGCAGGATATCTCAGGAACCAATTGACCTAAGGCCTATAGGTTTTAAGTTTTGCATGAATCTTTATTTATATATCGGCAATATAGACGATGATGGTGGTGCATGTCGCTACATGATATTTGGCTGAACGCAAGAGAAGTGAACTGTTTGTAGGATATCTCGAGAAGGAATTGAGTTATGACCTTTAGAAGTTTACATAAGACTTCTGTTACAAAACACCCATTCTTTAGTAAGTATATAACATGAAGTATGATGTATGGAACTCTCTTACCCAACAAATAATGAGCCCTAAAACGTTTTGGGGATAACACTATTCAATCAATAGCTAAAAGTTTGAGGGAATGTAAAACACTAGAAAAAATATTTAATAACATCTAGTGTATTTAAAACTTTGTTTTCTGCTATGGATCGTAAGTATATGTATATTACTGAAATGTAAGAGAAACATCAACGCAGGATAGTTTCAAAATATACTGTTCAGTTTAGTTATCAGACACCAAGAGTTAGGTAATGTAATTAGGTTGTGTTCCGCTTGACCTATCTTGTGGATGGTCTGGAACTATCCCCAGCTCGGAGATTACATCAGTTTTGTTACGGTTAGTGCTACACCATACTTATAATAGAGAGGCTATAAATACCAAGAAATTAATTTCTACTTTTGAATCTTTAGTGTAAAATGTTGGAAAAAAATTAAAGTATAAATAGTAAACTGTGTGTTTCTCAATTCTTTATAGCCAATAAAATCAGAAATTAAACTATCCTGCTTACTTGTAAAATTACTATAATTTCTCCCTCTGCACTTTCATAACTGTTCATAACCTGTTTTTCCAGGTAGGAGAGGTCATGATATGAAAGAAAGATTGAATTAAGTTGTTTTTATTTATTCAGCGCTTCTCAATATATACAGTACTATGTTTCAACTGTCGTCAACACGATAATTCAACATGTTATAATACCACAACATCAATTTTATAACTTAAATACATACCAATAAAATTTAAAATAAATTAACAGTAAATATAACATACAACAACAATAACATGAATAGAAAACATATACGCCAACAAAAATCTCAACTTGAACATTTCAACTAGTCAGAATGTTAGTCAACTACCAGTAACAAATTTTTTTTACTTTACTTTAAAAGTTAGGGCCCTTATGTTTGTTCTTAATGTAATTGGGAAGGTCATTGTACATCTTTGGACCAAATTAGTTAAAACCAGTCAAATGGATTGACTAGTCAAAGTCAAATCATTTATTGTCCATAGGTAAAACATTGTCGTACAATAAACAAAGACGTACATTAATTCATCATAACGTTAGAATTTAAAACAGTCTATTATAGCTATGAAAGAACTAAGGAGTATAATAAGAAAACTAAGACAAGTTTCTTAAATACTCCTTACGGCACAATAAAACTTTACAATCTCTTTTTCACAATCTCTTAGTATTTCTGGAAGTGAACAATTTAGCTCCAAGGGGTTGAATTGATTTTTTAAATATGCTATTATTCTTCAAATGTGTCTAGTTTTAAATCTGTGGGGATTAATTGGAAAATTAGAGAGATTATTAAAAGTGAACAGACACACTGAGTATATAAAAATAGAAGGTACAGTTAACAGATTCTAGGCAGGAAAATATTATTCGAATTACCTCCTTCTGTAATTTAAACACTCTCTCAAGTGAAGACTTAGCAACGGTTCCCCAGAACATAATGCCGCCGTAGCTTAAATGAGAGTAAAAACAGCTAAAGTGTAAAACCAGCAAAATGTTTTTATCAAGGAAGTTGGATAAGTAGACAGCAGCTGAGTTTGGAGCACAGAACTTTTATTTTATGGTTACAGTTTAAATTTGAATCGATATAAAGTCTCAAAAACTGACGGCATATTACTTCATGGAGATGATAATCGGGATTGCGGCATCATCATACTGGGTCCTCAGACGAAATGCACTATTTTTGTTTTTTATCTGTACTAAAAAATAAGGATTTTTTTCCGAACCAAATGCTAAGGTGATTCAAAACTGAGGAAAGTTTCTGGTTGAGTGCAGTTTCTGATTCAGCATTTATAGCGACACTTGTATCTTCGGCATATTGAACAATGTGACCAGTAACTGCGTTTTGGAGATCGATAACATAAATAACAAAAAGAATGGGGGTGATTATTGTACCCTAAGGGTCCCCTTTTGTGACGGGCATAAATGAAAAAAGGGCTGCCCCGTACAAGTTTGTAAGTTCGATGTACTGAAATCGGCCAGAAAGATAAGAACGAAACCTTTCCAGAATAACGCCTCTGTCACCAAAAGCCTCCAACTTTTCAAGGATGTCAAAGGCCCTGCTAAGATCACAGAATATGCCAGCAACAGATCGCCTAGAATCCAGATTATCGATAGCACAGTTACCAGAAAATTTTTTATTGCCTCCGAGGTTGAACAGTCTTCTTACAATCCAAATTATATTGATTTATATTGTTCTTACACACAATATAATATGACAGTAATGTGGCAAGCACAAGCAACTATAACATATAATGTGTTACTGAAAATATGAATTAAATTTTGTTTCTTGACAAACAAAAACTGCAATTACTATACATATTTTTTATTATAATTTTTAAGTTTTAGATATCATTTGAAATGACTTTTGAAAGTATTAGAGATTATCAAGAAACATTTGTTTTCAAAGTTTACAGATGTATATTGTATTGTAATTTGTTATACAATAATATGTCAAGGAATGTCAACAGAAAAGAAATATTGTTAATAACCATAGCCATATTGTAATATTGAGAGCTTTGGCAGCAATATGTAACTTAGATTATATTGGTGATTTTGTTTATACAGTATAATAATGATAATCAACAACCTTATTAATGGACCAGGGGTTGATTATCAATGATGAAAGAGACTATCATTGGGATGGTGGATGACTAAGACTTATAGACGGTGAGGTGTGAGGCAGCATTACACGCTTTGAGGGCAAGACATTGTTCTTCAACCCCTCATCTCCCTTAACAACCCTTAGCTTTACAAAGATCCGCACGTGTTCCGTCACTCCTCCAGAGTTCGCTGCTCCCTTTCCCGATATCTGTAGGTGTAACTCATTATTTGAACTTTTACATTTTATCATGTACTATATATTTTGTATAAGGAACTTATTTGTAAAATACAACGGTTTTAAATTTCAAATTTACAAATTATTTTCAGTAATTATATGGTACACACATTTCTCCCTCATAGTATTACACATTGTAGTGTCATTCTCACACTGTAGAAGGCCAGATCGAGTTGTCACACAAAATATTACAGAATTCTAACGACAAGTTTATGCCGATGTGTATTATTCCATTATAACCATTCTAAAAATGCGTCCTGACATTATATTTAGAAATGGTTCGAACTGCCAACAACAAAACTTTTATTTTTGTATTGTTTTTACGCTTTTATTTAAATAGCACGCCTAAATAAGTAGTTTAGAGCAGTTAACTTCATTTTTCCTTATGTTTGTTTATAAAGTATATTTTCCCGTCTCCTTATTTCTAGAAACAATTTAAACTTACTTTAATTGTACTAAGAAAACTAATCAGTTTGATAATTTCAATATTTAATTACAACCGAAAATAAAATTTAATGTTATATTATATTACTAAAACATTTAAAAACATGCAGTTTTTACATTTTGCTAAGCAAAGAAATATATTTGTTTAATAAAATATATAACTGATTAAATTAAATTTAAATCCTGAGCCATTTCAAAAGATTTTAATGTTTGACCAAAAAATTGTGATTTTTTTTATCAGACTTCATTAATTAACTTACCTGTGTAATTTTAAAAACGTATTCTGGTATTCACTAAGCACTTAGCAATGTAAATTTGGATAATTCATTTCATTTATTTGACCTCACTCAATTCCTATTCCTTTAGAAATTTCTTTAACCAATATTTCTACTGAAAACCAGAATTTAATATTCTTACTCCTTTTGTAATAATTGTATTAGTATGTTTTTGCCACTTACATATGAATAAATGTTTAACAATACGCAAGGATTATGTTTTACACTATTAACATAAACGAAAAAAGTACCAAATCGATTTTGAAATAAAAGAGGACTGCTCCACGGTGGCTGTAATTGAATCTTTTATGGATTGCACCAGTTTATGTCCAGGAAATGATTTTGAAAATCGTCTGAAAATCAAAATTAAATTGCAGAGAGGGGGTTTTTAATTCCTACAACCTTTGAAATGCTGGGAAGCATCACTTTTCGTGTTTGACTACGGAATAACGACCCTATTTGAAGCAATAAAAAAACTACATCCTATAGCAAGAGCTGAGAGTACAGAGTTTGGAATTGTTCAAACATTCATGTTACTTCAGTGTTGCTGTGGGAAGCTTCCTACACTTTATATCAACTTTCCTAATAACGCTTATGTAAGAATTCTTTGAAACAAAGCATGAATCATCGAAACGGAAAAGCTTACCGAGCTGTTAAGCTCATGCTAGGAAACATCTCTTTGTTCATATTAATGGCCCAAGTGACTTCCATGTTAGATGTAATGCAGAATCCGTCTTGAGGGAATGAGAGAGGATTGGGTTTGGAGATTGTATTTTCTGTTTAATATTCATGTTACTTCAATTATTTAGATAAGCGTTCCTGATAACGGTTATAGAAATCCTTTGAAAATGACATTGATCAACGACACATAATTACAGTGGTAGATGAAATTTAGTTTTCTTCCAATAGCAATCGGAAACTAGGTGATTTAGTATTGTTCATATTAACACCGAATGGTGTCCCTATTGAAGGCAATGTGAGATCTGTCCTAGAACAGCGAGACAGTATACGAAGTGTGGCTAGAAAATAACCGGCTTGGTATTGGTGGAGTTACCAAACGAACGGAATAAGGTTGAAATCGTACGGTCGTCACGTGATTCCCCTCCCACCCCACCTCCTGTTTCGTCTGGCTAACGTTCTTATTCCTCATGTAGAGGATAATTTTCCATAACTTACTCTCAAATCTCGTTCCTTTCAAAAGTGACTTTACTTTAGGGAACAAAAAAGTCATAAGGGGCCAGGGTGACTAAAGTCAGTGATCTAAGACGGGGATGTTGTGTTTGGCCAAAAACGTCTCTTACAAAGCTTTGTGAGCTGGACCATTGTTGTGGTAGAGGATCCATGACATTTTCACAAGTTGTTTCGATTTCTCTGTACACGCTCCTCACTGAGGATAGTCACGAGCTAATGTGGTAGTTGTGACTAATGATCAGTAATGTAGTAGAACAAGGTTACCGATCGTTACAATGTTAGTATCAGTTTCGATGACGATGGTCTGTCAATGCGTGTGTCGTCACTCGTGTCTTGGCCATCTTCAACTTATTTATACCACTCAAACAGTATATACCACTCACTGAGGATAGTCACGAGCTAATGTGGTAGTTGTGACTAATGATCAGTAATGTAGTAGAACAAGGTTACCGATCGTTACAATGTTAGTATCAGTTTCGATGACGATGGTCTGTCAATGCGTGTGTCGTCACTCGTGTCTTGGCCATCTTCAACTTATTTATACCACTCAAACAGTATATACCACTCACTGAGGATAGTCACGAGCTAATGTGGTAGTTGTGACTAATGATCAGTAATGTAGTAGAACAAGGTTACCGATCGTTACAATGTTAGTATCAGTTTCGATGACGATGGTCTGTCAATGCGTGTGTCGTCACTCGTGTCTTGGCCATCTTCAACTTATTTATACCACTCAAACAGTATATACCACTCACTGAGGATAGTCACGAGCTAATGTGGTAGTTGTGACTAATGATCAGTAATGTACTAGAACAAGGTTACCGATCGTTACAATGTTAGTATCAGTTTCGATGACGATGGTCTGTCAATGCGTGTGTCGTCACTCGTATCTTGGCCATCTTCAACTTATTTATACCACTCAAACAGTATATACCACTCACTGAGGATAGTCACGAGCTAATGTGGTAGTTGTGACTAATGATCAGTAATGTACTAGAACAAGGTTACCGATCGTTACAATGTTAGTATCAGTTTCGATGACGATGGTCTGTCAATGCGTGTGTCGTCACTCGTGCCTTGGCCATCTTCAACTTATTTATACCACTCAAACAGTATATACCACTCACTGAGGATAGTCACGAGCTAATGTGGTAGTTGTGACTAATGATCAGTAATGTACTAGAACAAGGTTACCGATCGTTACAATGTTAGTATCAGTTTCAATGACGATAGTCTGTCAATGCGTGTGTCGTCACTCGTGTCTTGGCCATCTTCAACTTATTTATACCACTCAAACAGACGTTTGATAAGAAATTTGATGTTCACATGCTCTTCTTTTTGGATACCTATCAACATTTCCACATTAAGTACTTGTAACTGGCGCTACAGACGGACTAAGTATGGGAGTAAGACGAAACACCAAGAGATGAGGGAGGTGGAGTCACGTGGTCGGCCGTACAATATTCAGCCTTATTACTTTCCTTCTGTAACTCCGCCAATACTAATCCAATTATTTTCCAGCCACACCTCGTACGGTGAAAAATTGAATGTTTCTAAAATAAATTATATTTCCGCGCAATTATTGTGGTAAGTTTTCCTGTATATACCAGGATGATACTTCCTCAACCTCATCTGTATTCCTTCATTAAAATATATACAAGTTTCAAAACATAAGCCACTAATTTTTAAAATTTAAATTAATCAACTTTAAGAAACTGTAAATACGTTAGTAATGAAATCCAATAATTAATACATAACAGATTATGTTTATTTCGGAAAACGAAAAGTATTAAAGCCGATACTTTGTGTACCGAATAAACGTGTATTAATAAGGCGTTGTCAATGTTAAATAAATTCAACATTAAAGATAGAAAAACAGTGATAAAAACACATTGAATGGTATTTAAAAGGAGAGACGCGTTTGTAAATAAAATGTGGTTTCATGTATTTATCGTTGCTATTAAATTACTTTGCTGGTAATGTAGGTTAAATATTAGTATTTTTGATTCATACTTTCATAATGTATGTATACAACCTCTTATGTACATTAACAGGTAGTTGAATAATATGCACTACTTAATAGCTAATACTGAATAGGCTAGGCTACTTCTTGATACTTAACTATCGAATTTGTTATTCTTATTATGTAAACCACTTACAATTTCGATGCTTATTCTTAAACTTTGGTGCAGTTTTGTAAAATTGTGTGGTGTCAGTTTTGAATAACTTTTGTTTTATCGAGTGAGGTTTTTTTAGTGTCTTGATTTTATTTCTAACATATAGATTCTTGAAGTCGGTTTGCTTTTTATTAAATTATGTTTTATGTTCCGGTGTTCGTACTTCCTGTTCGTGCATGAGGCTTTATTATCGTTGGATTTAATATTTGAGCAGTTTGACCATGAATATTTAAAATAAATTACTTAGCAAATTATGATATTAGTGGATCCAACCGATTTCATTTGCCTGCGTTTCAACAATGCATCAATAAATGTCTGAACTAATCTATGTCCTTACCAGGTAATATATTGTACCAAATTACTATCATATAGTAACTGGTACAATAACTAGTATCATTTAGTATCAATAATGAAAAATGAACGAGTCAGACAGTAAAGAGGAAAACAATTCACTAAAATTAATTCAATAGTAGTCTTTACTGTGCTATGTGTGTATAATTATTCTCCAAAGTTGAATAGTACAGATAGATACAAATTAGTATAAAGTTATTTACTAACTAATCGAGCCGAACCTTTTTTTTAATTTTCAGATCTGATTTTTAAAGTGTATTCATATGAACCAAGATTAACAGATCAGTTGGAAAAAAGTTTGTAAAGAAGTAAGTTGGGAGAGAGACGCGACTGACCGTAAACTGAAGTCGGTGGCGGAAATGAAATGTCTTCACTGCAACATTTCACGGCAGGTCGAGACGAACCTGATATTAAAGTTTTGGTATTTGTGTGAAAGATACTCCGTATGATGGAGTTTTAAACTGAGGGTATTTTTCTTTATTTGGCAGGGGAAATATGTTCAACTTCAAACTTCTTTTGGGATTGTCATCACTAATTTTTACAATGAACTTGTTTTGTTGTCAATGTACTATTCAATATAATGATAATAAAAAATGTCTGTAAACTGTTCCTCTTTCAGAACTTACTTTATTTGAAATGAAAAATCTACAGTATCAATAATAAAAAATTAATCAATCTGGGTATATGGAGGAATAATAAGTAAATTATTTAATGGACACTTAGCGTATGAAACATTGGGTTTAAAATGTATAGATTCAAAGCAGGCATTTACAGTAAACTTTATCAAGAAAATAATGAGAATAGCATTTTATAGCATTTAAAAAATATACAACAGTTAATTTTAGGTTACTTGAAAACTTCAGTAATTATTTTTTCCGTTTTGTTTTAATTATTCGCAAGTGTTTAAACATTTTTCATGAATAATATTGAATAATAAGTAGATTACAATATCATATAAAGTAGTGTAGTAAATGTTAGCACTACATATTAGATCATAAATCCGAAGTTGTATAGGTGTTGTTAATAGGATTAATATATACTTTAAATTAAGATATACAAGCAAAAAGAATGGAATTTCAATTTATTTCAACCATTATTTGGACTACCCCATCTTACAATATTTTTATTACTATTACAAATTATTTTTTAAATAAAATGTCAATTATAATTCATTGTTCTTGTAAAATTAAATGAATCATTGCATTTCAGTTATTATAAATAAATTAGAATCAAATGGTTTTATGCTATTTGTTGAAATTATTTTATACTCTGGCATTATAAGATTAATTTCCTGTGTACATTTCTAAAACATTGTGACGCCTTCATTTAATAATCTGCTATTATAGTGCAGGAATATCTTGTAGTTGTCTGTAAATTGTGTTGCAGGCTCTACGTAAAACACATTCGTTAAAATTATTATATTATAACTCCCTTATTTCATATATTTTATTTTATTACTATTTATATTCGTTCAGTGTATTTTTTCAGTTATACATTTAAAATAAAATAAAAATATTTATGTTTCTTAGTTACCCAACTGAATTAATTATATGTTTATTTATGGTGGTAATAAATGACATTCTATTACTTGTGACACTTATGTTTAAAAAAATCTAAAGTGGTTTAATAGATTTGTATCGTAATTTACACAATCATAACATTTATCATTACAACATTTGAAATTTTTCCTCAGCTGTATTTGTACTAAACTTTATTGCTTTATGGTTTTTTCCTATTACCCAGACTAATGTCATATACAGAATAATTAAATTAGCCTACTAATTATTAGTTACGTTATATTTTAACTATTATTTAAAGGCACTCTATGTCTTTAATTCTTTCTAAAATGTGATCGAAATCAACACCGATTTACTACTTTAACGTAGCTATTTTGTAACAGATATTTTTCGTAATTTTTCGATAAAAAAATCTATCATTGGTAACTTTAGAACGCAGACCAAGCAATGAAGTCAAGATAGTGCTGCTTCTAGCGGCAAAATTGCCAACTATTGAAGTGTTGCATCCTGTCCACTATAAGGAGAATGTTTTATTTCAATTTCCTAACAAATTATATTTATAGGATAACTATATTTTTTTAGTGGCCTTTACTTTAGTCATTTATAATTTAATTAAACTGGCAATGTTAATGGTTGATAAAATTGCAATATTATTATGGCAGCCTGAATGTTTATTTATGTTGTATTTGAATATGGTAAAAAAATGTAAGGAAAACTCGCCTCTAGCGCTGTTACATAAATGACTTTATCTGAATACTTTGTCGATATAAGCAAACAGTTTGAATAATAAAATAAAGTAACTAACCCATTTATAATTTAGGTCTTTTTACATTTTTATTCATTACGTAACAGCACAGTTTATCGTTATAGACACAGCATAATGCAAAAAATTAGACTTATGTGTTAAAAAAACTATCGTCACTTTAAAACTTGGGTTTTAATAGCTGGTATCTTATATCGATTGATTTTAAATGACTTAATATTTTAAATTACAATTAATAGGCTTCTGCTGGAGCTAAAAATGTTTCTATGATTTTGGTTTAGTGATCTTAACTGGGAACTTCAATGTAAAACAAAATAAAAGTCAAATACTACGTAAAAAAAGAGAAATTGGTTAGCTGTGTGTCAATTGTTTCATTGTTATGTTTCTATACGATGAACTGTCTTAATTGTAGTTTCTTGTGAGACTCGAAGATCGTACAAAAATTAAGAGATTAATTTTATTTCCAACGGAATCAAATGAAACAGACAAAAGGAGAGATGTTAACAAGCATAAAACAATTTGGCGAGATGGAGAGGCCTGTTGGCAGGCAAATAACCAACCGTCGTCGGGGTGGTGGTGCGGGGAGGGTGGGAATGGATGAGTTCATACTGTGCGAAGTCTGCAATATAACTTACACGCGATAAATAATTGCGGCCTCTTCTTTATCTGGTGTTTATTTATCACATCTTTATTCCTTCCAGTGAGTCAGTAGGCTTCCCCGAGCCATATTGGAGGAGTGTTCTTGCGTCATATCTCGTACTATCCCTTGACAGCGGTTTGTAGATGGAGGATAGTTGTAAACATGGTACAGAGACTTTGAGTTAAAAATAATTTATTGTTTTTCTTAGAACAATTATTCCTAAGTAAGGCTAATTTTCACTTCATTTTAAGTGTTTTTAGCATATTAACAATTAAAAGTCTTACGGTGATAAAACGTTTTATACCCCTATCTATGCTGATATTTAAACATCTCTTACGTGTTTAAATTATAAAAAAGCTCAAATGATGTACAAAACGTTACAGCTCATAATAATGAAACTCTCCGTATGGAATTTTCCTCATTTGTTGAGAAATAATTGAGGAAATTCGAAGGAATGATAGCATGACAAGCATGACAGCTTAAGGCCTTTGAACTCCTTAGCAAAAGTCCTTAATAAAAACTATTTTTACAAATATTGTTATATATAGAAAATTTATAGAATACAAAACGAGATTTGCCACAAACCTTGTTCAGCTTCCTCAGTACTGTACTGGACTACAACAATCTTCAAAGAATTCTCATTTAATGATTACCGGTACAGATTGTTGTTGAGACAAACATGTAAACACAAAGATATAGACCTACACTTATTAAAAATTATGTTTTTGCACGTGATAAGTATTTGACATCAGTACGGTATATGTAATGTTTTGTAACCTCAACAGTAAAATTAAATTCATATTGAGATAAAAAAAACAGTTTGACTCTTTGCACAACTTTTTAATAAAATGAATTTAAACAACTGCTAGATTTATTTTATATTAAACTGTGTATATTACAGTATAAATACTTTAGCCGATAACAACCTCAAAATTATTGCCTTTTCTTTTCATGGGACATTTTTCACTCCAAAATGCGCTCTTCCATTGTAACTGCAGTCACCAAATTCAATTTGTGTTTTCTGTGTGTGAAGAACGACATCCAATCAGTATTAAATATTTCGTATTCTAGTTCAGCCAAAGGCTGAAGTTCGTATTCTATGGCTTTTATCGTTTGGGCATATAGTACACCGACCTGACTAACGAGGCCACAAGAGACCTAAGCAAAATACAAATCATTAATTGTATGAAAATAGAAGTAATTAATACTCGGCTTTAAGTACCACAGTTTTATTGAATTGCTGTAAGGTGTTGATTACAAGTCCTTAAGGTTTCTAAAAACTTTAGAGAATTTACATTTTGCACTGCAACTGAGCATATCTTACTAAGAAAATTTTTCGGAGTTTGGACCACAAAACAGTTCTTGAGGCTGTGTGTTTAGGTTTCGCATGCACTTTTTATAATCGAAGTCCTCATACTACTTATTAAAAGCCCTTATTACGTAATGTGATGTAATCTTACCAAATTTTTCAAACGTAGGTAGAGATACATCAGCTACATAGTCTACTGTTTCAGTGTTTTTGTTTAAGAGTACCGGAGTAACCTGACTCTTGCACCATTTTTTGCACGTGTAGGAGAATTAGTTCAAATTAATTGTTTTCCAGAGCTAGAGCTGAATCTGCCTTGTTGTCTAGATTAAAAATGCAAATACATTGGTCTCAGAAACCTACTTCGGTAATAAAACTTATTTACTTCAATTCTTATCATGTTCTTCCGGTCTAAGATATTTCCAGTCCCATAGTAGAGTTTACCTTGTTGTCCCGACGCACACAAAATGGGTACATACGCAGGCCTGAGAAGCCTATTTCGGTTAAAATGTGTCTACTTCCAATCGTTTGAAATCATTAACTGTGCCACAGTTATATTTGCCTTATTGTCCCGATCAGAAAATTTGTATATTTATATCTCTCAGAAATCTACTTCGGTAAAAAAACGTCTACTTCCGGCTCTTGTGATCTACTTTTGGTCTAAGATATTCCCAGTCCCAGAGTTTGCGTTGTTATCCCAAAGAAGAAAATATACATGTATACGTTGGAATGAGGAGCCTATTACGGTCCGGGGGGGAAATCCTACCTACTTTTTATCTCCCGGTATAAGAGGGAAATCCTTATTAAGTTCATGCAACATTCTAAAATATTCCTTTATAAGGTTCGGCTTTCTAGAAGTTTTATTTTTGGACTGTATTCTAGAAAGAATGGATCTTTGAAACATGTTAGTGTTAATTTTCTGTTTTTGCATAAGCCACTGTTAAAATGACATATCACGATGTCAAGGAAGCCTACATGTTCAGAGTAAATTCGAACATGTAATAAATAAAATATTCGTACATGTAAATGTAAATTTATAGCTTTTTTTCATTAATTTTGGTTTTGTAACAGTGTTAAATAGTATTTACAACTCATCCATTATATGTTTAAATTCCGTTATTGACGCAATCTGGAGTAAAATGTATATATTAACCTTTTTTGATATCTACATTACACTACTGATAAAGCAATTTAGCCTATACTCAATCAATACATACTGTAAACTAAAGTCACTTTTTATGTTGGTCTGTTTGCGGATATATTTTTTCTAAACTACTCAACGGAATCTGATACGGTTTTCACTGTTATATATTAGAGCGGGTTCTTAGGTATGACATATCAATATTTTAATCATAGAAAGTAGAGAATACTGTGTATAATGCGAAAATTGTCGTTTTTGAAAGCCTTCATTGTTAATACAGACCACACCTTACGACTTAAAACAAAATAATGTACTACGGAATTGTACATTTGAAAAAAGCCTACAAAAACGTCCGCGGCGGCATATACACATCAAATAAAAACACACAATAATTATTTTCTCTTTTAAAGTGCATTTTTATTAGCATTTTCGAAGGTATTAAGATTAATAAAATATCCTAAACGGTGCACTAAGATACGTAAAAATGATCAAATTACTCTTTAAGAAAATAATTTCAATAAATATTAAAAAGTGATAATAACATTTTGTTTTAATTGTATTTAAACAAATGTTAAAAATTCAGTACTTGGTCAGTATGTAATGTAGATATAAAAAAAGACAAATTTAATATCTAAATTTTACTATAAACTTTAAGTCTGTTATAAAACCCATCTTAGTTGCCTTTTGACCGAAGTAGACTTCCCTGTCCTGTGTATGCATAGGTATATATTTTCTTGGTCGGGAAAGATTGCAAAATCAAGTTTGGATTAAAAAAATGCAAAAACCAGAGTAAATTACAATAGTCATAAATATACACGGTTTGACATTTTTTCTTGATCGTGGCAACAAGGCAAACTCAACATTGGCGTCCGAAATACAATTCACTCGAACTAGAAGTTCTCATACAGATGCAAAGCCTAAGAAATTGCGGGCGAAGCCGTGGGTAACTGCTGGTATTTTCTAAAATTTTAATGTAAACAGATGTTTCAGCCAATTTGTCGAACTTTAGCTGAAAGTATCAACAGCTATTTAGTGTCAGTTAAATCTGGGTGGTGAAACATAAATTTTTTTTTTTTACTTACCAAATTTTCCAGGTAACTTTTCTCTTCATTCTCTTCATATAAACCTTCCTCAGATTTCAGACAATATTTTACAAAAAGAGTTAATCGAATCGGTCCAGCAACTTCAAAATTAGCGCCTAACATCACATGTTGCGATGAATTCTTCTTTGTAAGATGTAACTGTTCTATTTCTAGTCTATAAGCTGAGAGCAAATTTGAATTGTATAAACACACAATCTGGGTTCTATGAAAATCGACGGAGCAATTTTTCGTAAAAAAATGAATTGATCGTCAACTGTGCTATTTTTAGCGGAGGTCAAAATGGGTGGGTTTGGAAGGGTTAAAAATATGAAACGATCATATTTTATCATACCACTTATTTCCTAGCTTGCCATTTTAAAGCATGTCGTTTGACACATAATTAATATTTATCTGAAGAATATTCAGACTAGACAATGAGACTGAACATCGCCTGTCACTTTCAGGTTATGTAAGTTACATGGTTAGCTAACGCTGTTTTAATTTTCATTTCAGTGTCTTACGGTTTGGTTTGAATGTTTCAAACCAAGACAAGGAAGGCTTACAGGAGAAAACTTAAATTGTTAAATCTTATTACTCCTTTGACACCCTTCGACTTCTATTTCCACCAAAACTAGTGAGGCTGATGATCGATTTCTGTTTATTAGAAATTCTTCTACCGAATTCATGAGAAACTAGATGTGTGCAGAAACAATGCAAATTGGCTTTCGGCTCCTGGATTAAGGTCTGAGTCTGGTTCAGATTTTGTGAATAATAAAATAAATTTCAACTACGTGCGAATATGAAAGGGGAAGGAATTTGAATTAAATAATCTCATGTACACCTTAATACACTTTTTTTTAAATTTAATATACAGATGTTACCAGATTAACTGTTACACATATCTCCTGCCATTTATTGTCCTCTTAGAAGAAAATACACGTAAGAAACTATAATTTTCAGAATTATTCAACCTCAATATTATATATCAATTCTATGAACTGGCCAGAAATACGTCAACACGTTCTATCATGTATCTATAAATTGCACCAATCTCATTCCTTTCCGGTAACATTCAATATAAAAATAACTAGATGTATCGATTCAGTTTCTGCTTTGAAGTTATTTATGTTGTGCTGATTCAAAGGAATTGCACTCTACCCCCCTCTCCTCAACACTAGCAAATGTACTGGAATGTAGATAATGCGCTTCAATGACGAACCTAACTATATTTAAACATAGTTTGCATAGTATTTAATATGTGATATGATGACGGCAAGATAGGTGCAAGCCTATACTTCATTTCATTCTTGAGATACTGTGAGGACAAATACACCCATAGTAACAAAAGAAATTGTTACATCCGCCAGACAGGCATATTAAGTGTCAGAGAGGGCTCTTTACCACTAACTTCGCCTTGTACAAAAACACATTCTTTACTTTCTTTATAAAAAAAATAGAAGTTATCTCAGCTTACTGATAGGTTTCAATGACGCACAGCCAAAACCCATGAATGGGTATGCACCATCACATTCAAATATGTCTTGTCTCAGTAGCAATGAAATTTGACAACAAATCTACGGTCTCCAGAAGAAATATTTCTAGGGTTATCTTGTGCTTAGTTAGGCTATAGGCTATGCATTACTATGTTACATGTTAAAATGTTACATAATGTTACTCAGTTTGTTTACAAATGTATTCATTATGAAGATTTCTTTTTACCATCATAATTACCAATGTCAAAATGTTCGCTACTGCCATCCAAATCCCGTGGTGTGCACTATTATTGAACTCGATGTTGTTTATATAGAAATTAATGTTCATGAAAAATTTCAAGGTTGGGTTTTCTTGAGATATCGTGCGGGGACAGATACACAGATATAATTGTTTCACCCATTATTATTATTTCCATTTCCTTTATTTTATTATTATTATTTCAAGTTTGCTACCATTCAATTATGTGTTCATAAAGCAAAAATAAAATAAGTATTTTAAAATAATTTTTTTTTTTTACTTAAATTGTCTTTAGCATTATTTAGGGCATTTTATTCTATAATGTATAGAATTAAATTATGGTACTACTTCAACACTGTATGATTACGAAAATAAATAGTCCCTTCTTATCTAATGTTTATAGGACACAAGTTATTGCAAAAATATACTTTATTTTAGGAGCTGCAATTAATTACCAAATTCGTTGTTTTTCTTGTGGGACGAACTTCTTGTCGAGAATTAAATTTTAGAGTTTCAAAGTTGATTCATCTATTGTTGTTATATAGATATAAATACAAAAACAAACACAACAACATCCTTTGACAAAACATACAATAAAACTTTCTACTGCCCAGTTGAATAAAGTAAATTAAGGGAAGTAAAAACATCATATTTAATGTTTAATTTTTATTCATGAAGCGTTCACACTAAGTTCGCTCATTCAAATTATAAGTAATAGCATTTATATGGGCTATACTATAATGTCTACTTCTCTTTAAGGATTAACCAGGGTTTTTATAAAAACAATAATATCCTTGATGGTGGAAGAGATTCCACCATTAAATCTAAGTTTGTCTGAAGTAATAATTGAAGAAGGGCCTGTTTACCTGAATAAAACATTATATATAACACATCTTTGAGCCAGTCAATGTTATTAAACTATTCAAGAATTGAATTACATTTTTGTTTACTTTCCGAAAATAATCAAAAGCGTGTTGTTAGCCCTTTGGTGCAGTGTTTTTGCCGTATAAAATCTGAAAATAGTACTTAAAATGTACATTCACTTAAATTTAAACATATAATGTAATTTTACTCTATAATATCTCAATTTCTATAATACTCTATATTACTCTCTATCTATAATACTCTACAATTTCTTATCTTGATAGCTGAGAAATACCCATTCATATATTGTATTTAGGTAAATAAAAATTTATTTTATTTTATTCTTAATTTAAAATTTAGTATAACACTTGAAAAACACAAAATATATAATGAAAAAACGATTCCAACTTTACCAGTTTAAAGTGGCAAACGAAGAAGTACAACCAGATAGGAAAAAAATTATTGAAAATATGATTAAATTAAATTCAAACTTACTTTGCAAGTACGAACTGTTGTTGAGATCTTAGAAACTCGGAGAGTGGCCAGCATGTAATCTAATGTAACTGAACTCAAAAAGTACTGTATCAAGTTTATTTTATTTTGTTAAACCTAATCACACTACTGGACATGTGATTAGGCTATTGCTAAGATTTTATTTTTGTGATGTTTTTGTATTTATTTGAAGGAATAAATCATCATTCTCAACTATTGTTATTACCCCCATTTGATGAATGGGGATCCCTAATATTTTGTATATTTGTGACCATGTTTACAGTTAGGATTTCTATTCCGATGGCCCTTATTTTTATGTCTGTCACATAAGTTCAAGGATGGTGGTAAATTCTTACAAAAACAATACCTTACATTGGGTACCACAAGGAACAAAAACTGTATGGCTTACAAAGTTTAATACAAACGAGTTTTAATGGAAAAAATAGCGTTTTTGTACTTCCTGTAACAGTTCAGAGCACGGACAAAGGGTGAAGGGACGTCGACCCCGTTACTCCACTGGGGAGAGTACCGCGTAGAATTGCGTCAATAAACTCACCCCGACCACCCCAGGAGGCGCGGCGACTAAAAAAGCGCTAAAACGAAATTGTTACACCTTTTTATGACTTGATTGGAACTTCCCGACATCTCTAATACTACAGTTATTACGACATGCTGCAGGGCAGCAATTTACTGCGCTTTATTCTCTACCTCTTCCACCCTGCCAGGAAATAGAAGTTACCAGGACCTCCTTACTACATGACTCTGCCACAACACCCTGAGGCAATTTCCGTTACACAGTTTCATCTACCCATGCACACACATTAAATACTATATTTAACCCTCAATGCCATAATAGCAGCAACCTGTTTCTTATTACGGACACACTGTACCGTAATTTCTGTACCCTTAAAACTGGCAACTTTCAGTCTCTTATCTAGTCGTCTGACGGCGTTATTATGTGACTGAAGTCGGTTTGAAGTGGCACTCGGCTCCTAGACAGCAGCAATTACAGTTAGTTATTAAAACATTTGATCATCAAATTCTTTTTATATTTTCAAACATACGTTTTGACGTCTGTATAAACTCGGTATAACAAGAAGTTCATAACATTTCTGGTAAAATCAAATTTACCTTCAAATTTGATGGAGTAAAATACTTAAACAAAATTAGCGGTTAATTGTATTTAAAAGATCGCACAACCAGAAAATTAAATATGTCAGATATTTTAGTGCAAAAAAACCACATAGCATTAAAAGTACAGTCAATTTAAATCTCCACCGGCAGAGTTATAAAAAAGATCCATATGAGACAAGCCGTCTTTGTATAATATTAAACTCAATATATTAAGAATGTAATATATAAACTACACTTTATTTTCAATCTAAGTTAAAATGCTGTATTAATATAAAACTTTACAATAATAATCTTTTAAACAAAGTTGTAAAATAACTAAGAAAAGGTCTTGTAAAGAATAACTGTTGCCACCAGAGATATTTAATTTAGTAAAAATGCTTACAAAACTCTTACATGACATTTTATTTGCAATGTAAGGTGTAGTTGTAAATAACTTAACAAAGCGTTTTCGTTAAATATAGTTTCGTTTTTATTCATTTATTTTGTTTCTCTAATACTTTCGACCAAATAAGACTTATTTATACACATTTGTACGTACGTTACGTAAATTTTGTGTACCCTACTCCTTTACGCATATAACTGAATGAAGGGGCTTAAACATATTTATTGTCAATCATTAAAGAGAAAATCTCGACGTATACTAACACACAGTTTGAATAGCTCCAAAAAATTAGATTACATTTAAACTCAAAAATATTTGTAAAAATGTTTACCATTAAAAATCTTTCATATTCCATGTAAGGGTAGGCCTTCTTTAAACAAGAGAGTAGTATTAGAAACTGCAATGAGCCACCAATTGGGAACTGTACATTTTGAACCGTTGATAGCCTCGAGTCCAGCTGCGAGAGTATCAGCAACGTACTAGTGGATGGCGACTCGCGACTGTGGTCTGTGCATCTGCGGTTGCGTGTGGACTTAATGTGACCTGTATTGTTTAGTTCAATTTATATTTACTGTGATAACAACTCTTAGTGTTAAAATTATGTTTATTTTGATCACAGAAATATGTGTCTTACAACACTTGGTTTGATTGTTTTATCTTGGCTTAGAATGTATTTATATGTTAGATTCGTTAACCAACAAATTACATCAGATTGCAGATGTAGAAACGTTTCGCGATGCTGAAATGTTACTCCCTTGTATTTGTAATACAGCACAGGGTTGGAAGGCCTTTCAAGACTTTTTCTAGCTTCTGTCCTCTGACGTTATTAGTATGATGTCTAGTTTTGTCCGGAAATCCTGAGAAAACCTTATATTTTACACGGTGTCCATAAATTACTCTTCCAAACTTCACCATTTGATTTTTTTTAGTTTAGCATAAGGTTAGGTGGTTACAATTAACAAAAAAATGTCATAACAAGTGTTCAAGTCACCAACGAGCTAATAGGTTTAGTTGCTCAATGGAACAACAGCTGATTAATAATCAGCATTTAAACAGCATTAATAACTCGATTTAGTGAAGAATGGTGCTCAGTGAAACCTTCACTACTTATTTATTATTCGTTGTGCCTAAATAAACTTGGTATTTGAATTATTACCTAAACGTAAGCTATATTTACCTCTTTAATTTCGTCACAAAATCTACCGATTTTATTATTACATTTTGCTATTTTGTATGGTGACCATTTTGAAACCTGAGATAATATTGTTTTTTCTTGACGGGTCTCAGACTAAAATTTTTACAAAGTTTTAATTTTATACCTTAATTCAATTTAAGGATATAATATTTTCTTAAAATCCACACAGACAGATAGTTGGTAAACTAAACAAGATAGGACGATATTTTATAATGTATGATAATGGCTTACTTATTTTATCTTGCAATTCAAATGGTGAAGTTTGATAGAGTAGTTATTGACCCCCGTGTATTGAAAACTAAGTTGTAGATGACAAGTGGTGGACAAGTTGCAACTTGTAGGCAGTTACAAGTAGCCTAAGCAACATCTACGAGGACCGTCGCACTGGGCGGGCAGTATAGTTACGTTTCACTATATTCCTGCTAACATGTATACAGAACTAATGTATTTAAATCTTTGAGTCGTTATTTATCATACTTATCCACCAATTTGCGTGTTAGATTTAATTAGCTTTTTTATACGGCCTTTTCGGCATCCCAATTTTATTTCCAGCAATAAATACAAGGAGAAGGTTTAGGTTGCCCTTCACATAGTAACCAGAGGTCAAAGAATCCGTCGAGCTAAGGGATGTCCCAGTTTAATATTTCCAGACAGACTGTCTCCTCCTGTGTCGGTTTTCAGACAGGAGAACTCCCTGCAGTTGCGGGGAGAAATGACAGCATCGTGAAACAATAACGAAGGAATGTTGCCTCCCCGATACTCGAGTCGACGGTTGGGCACGCACACTCACATCAAAGTATTTGTGACTGTAAGCCTATACCGGCTTAGTTAGTTCAAGATTCTGTCCGCATAAAAATCCGCTTCATACAAAATATAAGTTTTTAGTTATAGTCCCTATCTTTAAAACTATTCGATACTAGAAAATGTCTATACTAACAAAATCAATATTTACAATCTCAAACATTCCGGTCTTTAGTGGATAAGTATCAGGAAGAAAAAGAAATCCTAGTGGAGCGTGAACAGAAAGAATGGAAGATATTCTAGAATGAAAACCTACGGTAATAATAGGAATACGTAATCTTCACCTCATTGTTGCTTATCTACAAATGTAAAACTTTAGCTCATTACACTAAAGTTACAAAAGGTTTGCTAAAAACATTGATGTGCAATTCTTCAGTTTACAAATAGCATAATAACTTTGATAAAATATTGTAGTAATTTATAGTATATTATTAATATAATATAGATACCAGTTGCTTAAACAAAAATTATGTGTTGCATTTTTCGTTTCTTCAAGTAAAGGTTAGTACTTTAGACGCATCACTGGAGGAAGAAACAACTGCAATTAAAAAAGCTAAGTGATAACAACTTCCAGAAGTCACGAAGAGAAACATATCTTATTCCCCGTTGTTTTTAAATGACAACTGAACATTATTGCATTAGTAGGCTCTACTCTCGATATAAATCAAATGAAGTTTACATACGATTTGTATTGAATTATGTCCTATATTTCTATTGGATTCAATATTTTATACAACCTATCGGCCAATAGTTATTTGAACACGGTTTTTGGATTTTTTTTACATGAGATTTATGTTACGACTTATCAGATACAATTTATTACGGGTTGCATAGGGCATGTTTAAATTTTGGAATTATTTAAATTAGCATTAATATTATTTATTATAATTATCATTATTATTATTATTAAATCAAATAAATTCTCTTCTACTCGACTATGAAAAATGTTTCTAGGAATACTTTAGTGCTACGAGTACTGGTTTTAAATTTCATTACTATTCCGTTATTTAGCACATGGTTACGTTTGGTGAAATATCTGATTAGTAGTAATGTGTACTATACCCGTCATTTAATACCGTTGATTTTGTAGAATGTTTATTCTTCATTCTACTTGGATCTAAGGTAAATTTGTAAATCGTTTTATTTTTATGCGTCTTTACTTACGTAAAACATTAAATTGCTTGAATATAAAAATATAATGTATTCTATTACTTATTGGAAACACTGTTTATAAAAAAGATTTTTGTAATAGTTTGTCAATAAAATTTGTGTAAATAGTTTTTGTTATTGTGTTTGGAGAAAAAATACAAAAATATTCCACTAATACGTTTGACTTCCCACAAAATTCCTATTACACATTAGATTCAACCCTTTTAAAATATAAACTAGCAAGAACGGGTATATTTTTCAAAAAATAAGTACGAATGATTTGCGTAAAATATTTCTTAGTCCTCAACCTCGCTCCTTTAAAAGTCTAAAATTAAAAGTCTAAGCGAGTAGTTATTTCACATATACGTATGACACGACAAAATCACCTCTTAAATCGCAGGCTCACTCCTTTTAAAATATATATTCTTTTATATATCAATATCATAACGACAAAATATCTCAGCTTATTTGACAAAAACATAAAGTGTCTCCGAACGTAATCAACTTTCACTGTGGACAATTACGGGTCATTATCCACATATTAACTGCCACCTGTGAAGTGCCGCTACTCCCAAGGGTGTTTTCACACTCACGGTTTACACTTGCATAATTCCACCTGAACAAATTGGGTAATTAGTTTAATCCAACGGCCTTTTGAAGACCGGCGGATTTCCAGTAAACCACTTGTCGACCAGCGACTCTGCCTTTCATTGGGGCTTGAAACGAGTTTGAACGGAACGGGTCGGAAAGACACGCGTTTTAATTAAATCTGGCAGCACATGGAGAGAAGGGCTTGGTCTCACAGCGTGTTTGTTCTCGTATTGGCCACTGTCAACACGAAACCACTTCGGTTTGATTTAAATCAACTCGCTCAGTATTTGTTTGAACTTGTTTTTAGCTTTAATTAAACCTACACAAATACGGGATTAATTAAAGATCAACTCGGTTCCATCTAAGTGGTTCAACCCAATTTCGTTTGACGGATTACTTCAGTTACAGTTGCGACGAACCTTTCAGAAATTATCTTTAGTCTTCACCTCGGTCAGCGTGACATTTAAACTAATTAAACCAGTCTTTTCATATCAGATTGTTTGTCTTTTATAGCGTCCTGACATTCACAGACACACCTCACTCGACATATCTCTGCACCTATTGCTTACGGAGAGAAATCCTAAGTATACAAGCACAAGGCCTCTTCCCTATTGATAGTACAGTTCATGAACAGTTTCAAACTAACCTTTACACGACTACACACAAGAGATGATGTTTTCAGCGCCCTCGTAAGTATGCCTTTCCAACTGACTTTTTACGATTTACGTCTATCACATTGTTAATGGGGAAGTTGTTTTAAAATGCTCATTCATTGATCAAAAGAACAAAAGCATGGAAAGCAATAAAATTAATGAAACATATAAAACTAGCCACTACTTGGTGATAAACGACCAGCATAACCTAAAAAAGTTCTATTTCAAATAAAGATAAAGTTTATTTTGAGATTATTTCGGTCTGATAAAAAGCATAATTACAGTGGATTTCTCCATTATGTAAGCTATGGAGCTTACCGCAGAGGTTCTGGGTGAACTATTCCTCTTTAAAAAATGTTTATATTCTTTTTTGTAATATTAGTATAACTTCTTCCTATGCTTTAGTGCAATAGTCTTTTTAAAGCTATGTTAGTTTATAAACATGTGTTACTAATTAACTACAATAAAATGAATCATTTAAACTAGATTTAGTTATTACTCTGAGAATCTTCAAAATTGTAATTAGCGAAAATAGCCAAACCCGTCCAAACATTCAAAGAACTATGTGGCCTTTCCTTAATACATACAAAGGCCATTGGACAGCAAGTGTAATTCAATTTTTTATAAGTTTAAACTAGCTAGTTGGAAACTGTTGAATTGCAATCCTCACGATTAACTTTTCAAATGTTTTTTTTTTTTAAACGACCCTAGTTTGGATAGCAGGATTAATGTGTATTGCCCCAATTACAGGAAAAAAAACAAACATAACGGACTGAACAGGAGGTGGCACGCGGTGGGATACTACGAGCTCGTAGACGAACTGAACAGGAGTTGGCACGCGGTGGGATACTACGAGCTCGTAGACGAACTGAACAGGAGGTGGCACGCGGTGGGATACTACGAGCTCGTAGATCTGCTCTAGTTTAGTGTGTGTAACAACCGATATTACTTCTCTATCACTTGGAGGAAACTACCGTGTTTTGTCGATACTTTTCTGTTCTATAATTATAATCGCAAACTTCAGATCTAAGCTGACACTCATTATTCAAATAAAATTATGATTTTTATTGTAACTATTGAGAAGTTGTTGATGAAAGTCAGAATCATTTCACAGCTATTATCTGAGTAAACAAACGTCATAATATTGTTTATGAAAACACATATTTTACCTGTTCTTGTATTTTGAGAATTGTGTCTTATACTTCGTAATGTGTTTTTTAATAATTTTGATTATGGCATTTTTTCCAAGAAAGAGTGTGCAGTCGGTTCAGGATTGCCAAAATACAATCCCTTACTATCGCTTACTTGTATCCATGAAATGAAGAAGCGCTTTACTGGTTATGCACCTAACGTCCTTTCCTAAAATATTTTACACCGTTCCTCTTAAAATTACGGACTTCTAAGTATTAAATGATTCCAAATTAAATCATTACATCCTTTTCTGATCTTTAGAATAATGAAAATCAAACAAAGATCTTTGAGAGATTTTTATTCGTACGATTTTCTGCCAAGTTTTCCTTCTGTAATTTTACAAAAAGTTTTCCTTAACTATTGAATAAGCATTTTTAGCCTTGAGACCAAAACTTTTTCAAACATTTTGATTTTATTGTAACTTTTGAGAAGTTTTAAAGGAAATTTGTTCTTAAAACAGAGAACTGTGATAGCATTATATAATCACATTACTCATGATTATTTCTTATAATCTGAAATCAAATAAACTTGATTCTAAAATTGGTTTTCAATGATTTTTTTGTTTAGAAATCTAGTTCAAAATTATATAAATAATACAATTCCGTACCAACAACTTATTTTTTTCAGAAAATTTACACTATTCCATTGCAAATTTCCATATGATTTCTTTTGCAAAATATTAAACAATATGGTGTTTCAGATTGTGACAAAATTAAATTTATGTTTATAGGTTGAACATAAAGTTAAGAAATAGACTAAGATTTAAGGAAAAACCACGAATAAGATTTCGATCAGAGTATTTGAAACAACTTATCCAATATAAATTTATGGAAAAAGAAGATTTGTTGCCAAAAAAGAGTGAGATTGTGTTAACTGAAGATGAAAGTAATAAAGAATTTAGTAACTAATCACTAAAGAGTTGTTAATGGAACAGATGGAAATGCAGAGAAGTGTATTTAAGAGTTAGCTGTATAGAAACTACCAAGAAATTGTATCTTAATGTTTATTAGATTCTTACAAGATGTGATGAAATGGTTACAGTTTCATTTTAATGATTAAGTAAAGAAGCATCTAAACGCTTTAAAATTTTTTCTTGGTAACATTTTTGTTTTATAATAATTATGAAATATTAAATTAAAAAATATATTTATTTCATAATAACCAATAATATATGAAAAACTATCTTTTTTAAAAGAATCATATCCCATACATCTAAGAAAACTTAATTGCAAAAAGTGTTCAATGTTTAAAATTATTTTTATCAGGTTAACATTAAGATGACACTCGGATATTTTAGTGGCACCAGACCGTAGAAGATGTCGGCCAGAGAATATTTTCGCTCTAAATAGTTTCTTATGCAAATTTAGAATCAAAAGAAGTGAAAAATGGAAATCCTCCTTTTGAAATAATAAAAAGAAATTTTAATAGGATAATGTATTTAGATAAATGCATAAATTGTAAAATAATTAATGGTACATACAGGCAATACTTTAATGCATATGGAAAAATAAGCGCGGACAGAGAAAGTAATTACAAGGATACAAAATGCAAAACAATACAGTATATGTAACGTGATTATTACACATTAGTTTTATTTTTAGAAAATATTACAGTGTCAAAATATTGAATAATCTTAAAGGTACATTTCTTTAAGGCTTAAAAATGATAAGACAACGTAACATGTAGCTTTTCACAACGATATTTCCACTTGTCGGTGCAGCCTGTAATGTTCAAATTACCTGCACAAATTCATCAGGCATGACGAATCACAGCGGAAGCTCACGTAAATTTACATCGTGTTACAATATACATCAGCACCGTAACAATCACTGGTAATGTAAGCTTACAAGTTGAAAGTGCTACATGAATTCGTCATGGCTCTCTGTTGCTTCTACACTCTGATATAATGAAATATGTGGTGTTCTCGTGTACTAACCGAGTTACCTTTGCGTGAAATCAGCCTTGCAGACTACTTACTCGTAGTTATTGTACTAGCTTAGAGGCTCCATCTTTGTATGTCTACAAGTCTAGTTATGTATGTATTGGTTATGTATTTATCATATTTTAAGACCAAAATTATTCCCTATTATAACTTCAGGTAATAATGCTCGTCCAGCAAGTCACAATTTCGGATTGGATGAGGTAATACTTCTTGTTTATCGACTTTTCTTGGAATTGTATAATCGTGTATCTGTATCCGTGTAGCTGCTGCTATTACTATAGAAATAAATAACATTACATGTTTAATACGGAATATACTGTTATTTATTAATATAGCATTAGCAATATCACACTATTATGCCGTGACATGTTAACTCATAGTTGCGATTTACAGACGAGTTCGCAATCTTGCCTCCGAGTTTCGACTCGACAGCTCTGAAAGTATAAATCGAAACTATTAAAATGTCAGGAACCATTCATACAAGTAACTAGCAATTTCGCTTGGAGCTCATTCATGTCACCATTCAGTCGCTCTCTCCAATATTCGCCTGCTACACAATATCCTTAAAATTCATAACAGTTATAGTAACATGTCGGATATTACAAAATTATAAAACATTAAAATTATTTATATTACTTTAGAGTTGTCATTTACAGAGAGTTGTGTACTTCAGGGCACCTTTCACTAGCTTTTAACGCTATAGCTAAACATTAGTTGAATGTACGGGAACACTAAAACGTCCACCGTGAGACGTTGCATGAATATTTTAACGATTTACAAACTCAGGACGATGGCCTTTTAAGTTAAAAAGTTTAATACCGAGAGACTACTGAAGTTTAAAAGCCTACCAAACAAATGCTCCTATGGAATTCTTATTACCCTCCGACTACACAGCCCCCCTACTCACTAATTCTGAATATAATACATATCTTCCAATAACAGTAGCTTATTTCATGGGCTTTTTTCTTTTGATACAAATTGCCTTCAATCCTCCTGTTATAATCTAGGGAAAGGATTGGAAACCGCGGGTAACAGCAGTTTACTATAAGGATAAGATCACCATTATTTCCATACAGTTATTTTTCTATCCTATTTATATACTCTTTCATTAAATTGATGGGGCTCAATATTGTGTGTCAAAATTCTATTTTTTAATAGATGTAAAATATTTCCAATAAATATAAGTATCAATGTATTAGGAAAACTCTCTTATAATGACTCATATTGTGTTTATTATTAAAGACATTAAGAATATTATAGTTTATTCAATTTTTTATTGTATTTTGTTGAAGAAATTATCATATTTATACTTAGGCCTACTTTGCACATTCCCAATATATCTGCTTGGAGAACTGTTTAAGCAAATTAAGGGAGGGAGTCGATACTCTTATACCGAAAATCGAGTAACCAATTCAGTAAGTAACATCAATTCTCATATTATTGTGAAAATAAGAAACATTTAACTTTTTAAATGTTTGTAACTACTGTAGTCAATTTGTTAGTGAGAGGTATTCAAGGATATTTTTGCTGATATAAAGAAGATACATTACTGATAGTATGTTATATAGAAATATCTATATACCCCTATAACATATGTTATAATGTTGCAAATTGTTTATACATTTTTGTCACAAACATTGGCGAGGAATAATTTACTTTATCTTCAACAATATTCTGAGTGCCTAAAGTATAAATGTCGGATATCAGTGACCTAGTGATGATTTTGCAATATGGCACAATAAATCAGAAACTTAGTCGAATCCTTCCTTTTTTTCTTTTTTTTAAACGCACCGTTTTGGAGCCCTCATTGAAATGAAAAATGTCTTTATTTTAGAGGGAAAGTTAGGACTAAACGTGCTCTCCTCCGCCTAATATCTAAAGGATGGTAGCGATCACGCAAACATTGGAATACAGTACGAAATATCAGTTTTGTATCATGAAGATATGTGCTAAAGGCATGTGCATTGGGATAGTTAAACCTTTATAGGACTAGAAGACAATACGTGGTGGTGGTGGGGGACAAATGGTGTATGCCGTGTATAAATAAATAAATAAATAAATAAATACGGAAATATCAAAACCACAAATTGAATTATAACGCGTAGTCTCAACTCATTTGTCTGCTGCCTTTAATGTTATAATACATTTACTTCCAGAAGATTCGAAATATGTGATACAAAATTACCTTTTCAGTAACAAATACTACTATTTACCTCCAGGTAAAGTCAGCTTTTCCTACTATGTATAGAAAAGGATGAACTAATTCATCGCAGTGCCGACAGCTTGTTATCTAAGTTATACGATCTACATCAACGTGGTGGTAGCATTTCATTCACCATTGCAATAGAGTGCACAATACATTAAGGACATTCGATAAATTCCTCTTTCGTTGCTGAAAGCTTGACTAATTGTAACATCAACGACTTACAGAGATAACAAGAGATGACACAAAACGAACTGCGAACATTATAATTTAGTAAATATTTATATTGTGAAAGAGCGCGGACGATGAAATGTTTCAACTTAACCTTTTCAGAGTTAATAACTTCTTAAGATATAAAATTAAACACTAAACTGAAGTAAAAGGTCGCCGGCAGCGAGACAAAGAAGAAGATTTGCCGCGAGTTGAAGAATTTCTATTAAAATGCCTCGGCAAGAATAAAATGACAACAAGTTTGACAATGCAGTGTTTTATTTAACTCAGTGCCGTCTTTCTGATTCGTCATTAGTGTATATGAATAACACATGACAAATAGATGCTGTGATTGTATGAATAATATTTTTGTCTTTGGTAACTCCGTTTGTAATCCCTGCACAAACATTTTGAAGTAAGTTACGTAGTTACAGGTTAGTTACACAGAAATGTGGAGTTATTTAAACAATATGTAAATAACCCACCAACCGATTTAAACATAGTTAAAGTTACAAAAAATTATTTTTGGGAAACCCTTCAACGCTAACAGCATTTTCTTACTCATAATATATTTATATTATGAATAATCTTATTCATAAACTTTTAAGGTGTAAGTTTCACAGAAAATGTTTGTTTACCTCCATGGTTTAGACCCGCAGCTTTATCTCTGGGCAACAGCGAAGTGTTGAATAGCTATCGATAAAATAATATTTTTACTTTCTGTTTACTTTTAATGTCATTTACTATCCTATTAATGTTTCCAGTTGGTATTTACTATAAATTCTGTATATATATATATATATATATATATATATATATATATATATATATATATATATGGATATTTTAACATATTGTGTATATATCATCTTTACACTAGGTGGAATATGTACGAGAAATTTCAAATGTGTAATTTTTTGGGAAATGGGACATTCAGCAATAGATCAACAAACGCTTTGAAATCCATATAATTAAACAACACAAGACATAATGTCTATTGGCCTGTGCCATTTGATAGTACATCAAGTAAATACGTACACCTATTTTAAAGTGGTCATTTCCTCATATTGAAATTAGAAACCAGTTAAAATGTCATGTCATTATCCGAAGTGGTTATAGAAACCATAAGGTGGTTATAGTTATTTATTAGTTATGGCCTGAAATAGGCCTTATTCAATATAATGCGTATTAAGACTACAATAACAACACTAAACATTATTGTGTTGTTATTGTATGTTATAATTAAAAAGAAGATACTTAGTACAAGACAAATATAGATTTAAATTAAGATGGAAGAGATAAACAGTATTCCTTGGTAAGTCAATTATATGACCGGGAGTAAGTGGTTTCTGTTGACGTGGGCAGGACAAGGAGAACAAACGCTGGTACAAGTCTGAGAGCGGCCCGAGCATGTGTAATTAACTGATGTCACTTCATTTGTGTCCGTTCTTTTGTTGCTTAGGCAAATAAATAGGTGGCGAAATATTAATATTAGTCATTACAATTGGTCTTCAAGCATTTATATGTTTGATTGAATAACTCGGACATTGTAATTGCAATGGCCTACAAGGTGTCCGTAAATTATTATATTAAACTTCACCAGAAGATTATTGTAATTAAAAAAGTAATGATATTTTATATATAGTAATGTTGCTTAGTTTAAAGTTTGTCCGTATGATTAAATTTTACAGACAATAATTCAAATAAAATCAAAATCTGCACGGTTATTAGTCAAGTGCCGAGTGTACACTAAGTTGTACAAAATCACTTCAGTTTTAAGTACGGAAATAGTTCCCATAATTTTCTCAAACTTAAAAAACTAAAACGTGAGATTTTATACAAATAGTAAAATTTGGTTTAATTTTATATGAACATTATGAGACTTAATTGTATGTTCTGCGACAAAGAACTGGGTAGTATTAAAGATTTTGCTGATTCCTGACTGAAAAATGCAATAATGCAATCAAAATTAATGTAAAGTCAATTAATGTAATAAAAAATGCATTATTGATGTTGATTATAAACCTGCTCATATATTGTAATCGTATTATTAATGTTTACCACCTAAATTATAATTCTAGTCATTTTGTTTGTATTTCGACAACGTAAATTAGAAAGTTTAAAGCCGTTCGCGTATTTTAAAAACACCACTTTTACTAAACATAAAATAAGTTCATATAAGTAAAGTAATTATTATATTTTTCGTATTTATTTGAATTGTGTATATACTCATTTCAAACACTAGACTATCATGCTATTATATTACTAGCCTAGTTTGTTAAATAAATTCAACACTAAAAGGCAGTAATTTCAGCTGAGTATGAATTCCAAGGTAATAATATTTAATAACTGGATTAGCGTATTCTTGAGTGAAGGAGAGTGCTCAGCAAAATCTTCAATGCTCCGTTGTTATTTGTTGTAGCGTAATAACTTTATTCTTCAAACGTCAAAAGCAATCTTTATTGCTTTTATACATTTTTCATAAAATCTACTGAATTGTATGTAAAAACCTTTATAGCTGTTAATTTAAATATGAAATAATCTTTTTCTATAACGTCGTTAGAAGATTTATATGTATAAAAAACAAATAACTAGGTTTTTTAATGGCATTTATTATTTACTTTGATATAAAATCATCTATTAGAGGTACTAGTGTAATTCATGAGCAAGGTGTATCCTAAAATCTCAACCAGTTAAAAAACATTTTAAATCAATCAAATTATATAAATATAATATGCAATGTTTTACTCCTAACCAAAATAAATGGTTGTAATTTTATGAGTGCAGATTTTTCTTTCGGATTAATTTTATTTTAGAATATATACATTGGTCTAATTGAATAAAAAATGTTGTCTTCTGATATCTATAATTTGCATAACTTATGCTATTTATACTATGAGAATATGCAGGATAATGATTCAAAGTAACATAATGGATTTGGTTGTATTACAGTTCACAAAGAGTATTAATATTATATGTAAAAAATAATTTATATTTTACTATTGAACAGTTATATGTTACATTCCCAAAAGATGTACATGTACTCGGCTTTAAATGTGACACCTTTTAGCATGATAATTGATTCCATGGTAGACCAAACAAACTATTGAAAGTCTACACCTTCAAAATAAAAATAAAATATAAAATACCGGTCACCTCACATTTTGAAAAATCCTAAGGTTACGAATACGTTTCAGCCAAGGAGAACGTAAAAATCTAAGATATCCATGTATAACAGACGCCTCAAAATTTTTTGGGCTAAGAATACATAAGATATTGAAATGTTACAAATGGATATATGGTACGTTACAGCACTTGAAACTGTGCTTTTACGACAAAAATTGCTTGCACCACAAAGACCATTATATATTTTAAATTCAAACATTCAAATTTTATTTTAATATCAACGAGCATCTTGCGTTTTGTTCCTGCAACATAATCAATTTCATAACTTTAATATTTTTATAAAATTTATTTTCAGAAACATTTTAGCACCTACTACAGTATATAGTTAATAGGAGTCCTACCTAAAAATACCTTAAAATTGGTAATTCTTTGTATATTAGCGGCAATATACCGAATAACTGCAAATATTAAGTTTATCCCTTAAACCTGTCACCAAACTACAACGGTGGGGGCCCCGATATAGATACGGCCCTGATGATAGCTTACCCTATTCCAAGAAGTAGATGGACTCTTGGGACAGAGGCTTCTGAAGTGGAGCGCGAAATGTAATGATTAGAGATCGCATGTATAAGCCTCTTAGTGAGGTCTAAAGCTACATGAGCCTAGGAAATGCGTCAATTCTTACATCACTAAGACAAACTATTACGGGGTTGACCCCTGTATAGATACGGCCCTGATGATAGCTTACCATATCCCATGAAGGGGATGGGCTCTCAGTGAAGAGGCTCCTGAAGTGGAGCGCGAAATGTATTGTTTAGAGATCGGTTGTTTGAGCCTCTTAAAGAGGTCTAATTCGACACGAGCCTAGGAAAATTGCGTCGATTCTTACATTATTAAGACTAAGACAAACTACAAAGGTGGGGGCCCCGGTATAGATACGGCCTTGATGATAGCTTTCCCTATCCCAAGAAGTGGATGGGCTCTCGGCACAGAGGTTCCTGAAGTGGAGCGCGAAATGTAATGATTAGAGATCGGTTGTTTGAGCCTCGTAATGAGGTCTAATGCGACACGAGCCTAGGAAAATTGCGTCGATTCTTACATTACTGAGACAAACTAAGCCAATATACGGCACCTGACTCATTATACGTAGCCATTAACGGGTAATGAGTTTTGAGAGCGTTTCGGCCCGAATATCGCGTTACTCGTCAACTTATTACATATTTTTCATAAAGTTTCAGTCTCTACCGAGCTTTTTCTTCATAATCATTATTTCATAATGTGGATTTTTAATACAAATGAATTACGAATGTATAACGTTAAAACACTGTAGCCTATATACAAACATTAAGTATCAGTGCAAATTTTACTGTTATTAAAATTAAGTTATTTTTAAGATATTTGGAATATCTCAATTTTTTTTAATTTTTAGATATTTTAGAAGTAAAAAAAAATAATTTTGAACTGTATGAATTATTAATTATTCATACCCCTAAAGAGGGGTTAATTAATTTGTCATGTATGGGTAAGTCTCGCCATAAATTGGCCAGGACCGTAGGCAGCTGTGACTGGTCCTGAGGAAAAGTACTTGGCCAGGTCCCTCTCTTCTTTTTAATATTATTCTATGGTACTATTACGATATGAATTATTATTAATATAAAAATTGACGAAAATTAAAATGTCCGATTGTTTAGCTTTACAAAATGTGTTTATCCATACATCTTATACCTCTCCTTTCAACCTAAATTTAATATTGTGTAATAGTTTTAGAGATAAAAACCAAAAAGTAATCGTTTAAATTGAATTGAAAGTTTAAGGATAATAGTGAATACAGAGCTAAATACTACCTTTAGTAGTTTCTCTTTTTTAATAATACGCAAACCTTCAAACTAAAGGTAAGTACTCAAAAAGCAACAATAACTAATAATACTAATAATGTGCTGTAAACTCTCGTTGTGATACACACAATTTTATATATACATAAACACACGCACAATATACACAATGTCCCACGAAGAGGTTTAAACATTTGATTTTATATTACTTGCCCATTTATGCACCGAAACTTTTCAAACTCTACACAATTAATAAAGTTATAGAAACAAAATGGTGACATATTGAATATTTTACCATTTTGCTTCCTATAGAAATTCATTTCTTAAATTAGCTGATTTGATTACTGCGTTGCAGTTTTAAAGAATAGCTGTTTAATAACGCTCATGTTGAAAACAGCTGTTTGATTGAAGAATATTACTTGTGCTATAAAGACATAACCTAACCTCCTCCTCCGTTACAGTTTTACTGATATTAAAGTTCGAGAAATGGCTTTTAATGTTGAACAAGAATTGAAGTATTGTGCGTGGGCTATTGCGTTTAACAACATTACAGAAGCAATTAGACAATTTCAGGTTGCCTACCTAGGAGTTGAACCACCTAGCGATCCAACAATAACTAAGTGAAAAAATCTTTTGTTAGAAACTGGAAGTGTCGTAAAAAAGTACTCTAGAGGATCGAATGAGGAAAGAGAAGTACTAGTATGCGTATCAATGCTCCGCTCTGCAGGTAAACCGAAATCACTAAGGAGGGTTGAACTTGAAACTGGTATTCCGTACAGCCTTCAGTACAGAGAAGACTTACTTACTTAAGAAAAACAAAGTTAAATTTTACAAAAGTCACCTAGTCCGTAACCTTCTTGAAGATGATCCAGACAGGAGAGTGGAATTTTGTTCTCGTATCATTGAGTTTCATGACCTAGATCCTAATTGGCATACTCAAATTGTTTTTTTTTTAGACGAGTACAATTTATACCGCAATGGTGATGTAAATATGCATAATTATAATTATTACAACACCGGTCATCCACACATTTTTTGAACAGACTCTACTCAAATCAAAAGGAATTACTGTTTGGGTTGCTGTCAGTTGTAATGGGGTGATATCTTACGACATTTCAGACAGTACAATGACTGGGAATAGGTATGAACAGGTTTAAAATGAACAAGTCTTGCCTCAGTTTTCGGTTCCAGAAATGGATCAAGCAATCTTCCAACAAGAAGGTGCTCCTCTTCATTTCTCAAATGCTGTCAAGCGATTACTGAATGACAACCTTCATGGCCGATGGATTGGTCGTGGAAGTGATTTTTTAGATTGGCCACCCCGATTCCAAACTTAAGTTGTGTGTGATTTCTTTCTATGGTGTTACTTCAATGAATAAGTTTATATTCGTAGCTTCAATAATGATGAGGAATTAAAACAATCAATTGAAGAGGAAAATTTCCGGATACAGCAGAATTTCTTTGTAAGAGTTTACGATTCATTTGTTAATCGCTGTTATCAGTGTGTCACTGTGGATAGATTTCAGTTCGAATAGTTGTGGACTGTAATTTTAGGTTTTTAAGTAAGTTATGTTCTAATTCTCTGATTTAAATGCTGTATTTCTTTAGAATATGAAAATAAATCATTTAAAAAAAAAACAAAAATACTTTTTTGCTGTATTTAAGTATAGTTTTTCAAAATACCACCATTTTGTTTCAACAGTTGCTAGATAGCTCAAATTTTCACCGAACATTTTTATAACCTATTTAATGAATTGTGTAGATTTTAAAAATATAAATGGGCAAGTAATATCAAATCAATCGTTTAAACTCTTCGTGGGACACCCGGTATATATATTGTTTTAATTTTATATTACTGGAACGAAGCTTTAGATTGTTAAATAAATTCTTTAATAGATAGTAGTAGTTATTGTATACGTGGTCAGAGCCAAAGTCGAGGAACAAGGTATAAGGTATCTATGGTGAATGCCAGGTATAGTTATTTAGATATTAGAATAACTAATTCTCGACAACACAAAATGCACTTATAACATTGTTTCTTTTATTAAATACATAACCAAAGTCCTTTAAAATATAAATTTTTAATTTTGTACAAAATGTTTTATATTTCTGCTTTATAACTACAATACTAATTATACAATTGTCCTACAGGAATTGACACATTTTAACGTAAATTTTTATTCTAAATATTCAAACTATATTGAACATTTATTTATGTAGAGATAAAAAAAAAAAAAAGTTTTTACTGTAACATAGTCAAATATCTATATGGCCACCGATTACGAACGTGAACTTGAAATTTAGCGTGTCACTGACGTTTCCTGCGAAATTTATTTTTCCGACGAAGCAACTTTTTACATTAATGGTCAGGTCAATCGCCATTGCTGTAGAATTTGGAGATCAGAACTACTACATGAGTTTTGAACGTGGTACTCAATAAGATAATGTCTGATTTGCTTGAATGCACCATGGATGTATGGAGCCATTTTTCTTTGCAGGGAATTCTGCAACCGATACTATTTATTATAATATGCCGGCTCTTTTTGCGTTTCCTCAAATAGATTAAATTTAAACTATGAAATGCAATTTACTTGCCGCAGGATGCTGCTCCTCCGTTTATTCAAAAGAATGAAGTCATTTGGACTTGAATATAAACATTTTTATGAATTAATGTCATATATTGGTTCCATTAGACAAAAAACATGATGAAGAAACGCAGATTAAAAAAAAACTTTGTTCCCGGTATGAAAATGTTTTGATATATTTGTCATAACAACTCGCTTTAAACATGTTTAATTAATGTTTCATTATTACAGTTATTAGGTTTTTCAGTTCAAGGGTTTAGTTAGCACTAAAACTCTAAATATAAGTTCAGATATATTATATGTAACATCTTGTTGGTGGAATCAGTTTTTAAAATATAGGATATAAAATATTTAAATTTATTAATAAATGTAATTACATTAAATTAAATTTCTTTTAAAATGTTATTTCCTTATGCAGGAACTATTCTAAAACATATTATTCTAGCATAATGAGAACATAACACTCTCATATCACACCGTGAAAGATTACATTCTTAATTCAGCAGTTCTTTTCTTCACTCTGGTTACAAAATTGCCCTAAACTCGTACTTAAATGCTTATAAATTATCGATTAGTGATCCAAAGCGTTTTATTACTCTCCTGCCCGAGAAATACACATGAAGGGGAATTACTCTAGAAATAGTAACCCAAGTAAAGTTAATAACACATTTTACAGCCAATAGACTTCTATTGTAAAAATCACCACCAAAGCATTAAAAAAAGGATTAGACTACATTTTCTTTCTGTGTGATACTGTATATCAATATCTAATTGAACATTACTTTCTTCTTTTCTTTCGGTAGTTTTTCAGTCCACAACATAAAGGGTTGCAACTTTCACAATAAAATCTTATGTAGAACAATTAGAATGCCAAATCTGCAGTTATTTATTAATGGAAGTATGAAGCACTCGCGTTTTCCCTAAACTTACAATTTCCCACTCTTACAAATGTTCAATGCGTCAGTAAGTATTCTGAAACGATCCATCCTTATTCTAATCAGGTTTCCTATTTTGTAAGTATTCGAATGGCAGAGGGGGAGGTGGAAGTAACCTTATTTCCTCACTGTATGCCGTAACAAGGGTGTAGTAATGGACCTGTTTTGCCGAGCTTCTCCGGGGTTCATCGCCAATTAGTTAATGACCGCGCATAATGGAGCCATAGGCTGACGCATATTGGCTTAGTTTGTCCCATAAATGCAAATATTTGTGCGATTCCAGCTCTCGCGTTAGACTTCATTAAAGAGGGTTATAACAGAGCTCTCTTCAATCATCCTATTCTGTCCTTCACAATTTGTGGGCATTAGTATGCGGAGAGCTCTCCTTCCTGCCGAGGGTGCCGCAGCCGATTTTACAATTGCGGTGTTAACAGTTTCTTATATCAAAATTAATTTGAACTTTTATCCAAACAGGCATTACCGATAAAGTATATTAATAATCCCTAATCTCCATTAGGAATGGAAATAATAATTTTTTTAAATATTGTATTAAAAAAACTAACTTCAAAAGTGTGTTAAAAACGCTTCGCTAGTTTTCAAGGAAAATTTGAATGAAAGATAGTAAAACATTTAGTATGTTCCAAATTTTCCACTTAAAACCGCGTGGAAATATTGCTAACACAGTTAAAATCTTGAGGAATTTCGGCGTCGCTGTTGAGCGCTATCAATAGATATTAAACAAAGGCACCGGTTTAACCCTACTTTTAAGTTTTGATTTAATATCATTAGACTGAAGTTGGCTCTCCACAATGAGATCAAAATATTTCAAAACTGTTAATTGTGCAAACAGTGTTTCGAACCAGAGAGGTGTGAACCAGAGGAAATCTTAGATGATAGTCAAAACACCTGGCGGTTATTCCTAATAGCTAAAAAATCGGAATAATAGTTTAAATCTTTTACCTTTTATTTTTTTTATAATTCCGTTTCTGAAGGATTTTACTTAAAATTATAAATGATTAAATAACTTGAAAATACGAGTTAACCATGATCTCCAATATTTCTTTCATAATAACTTTAAGATACATTTCTGGGTACAAGATACATTTGTTTTCAACGGTGTTGCTTATGAACCGGACGAAATTGAAGTATTTAGTATGTGCTGATACAGAGATTTGTTTCTTTCCTAAACATGAAAAAATTAATTTATAGCTTCAAATAACAAAATTGCCATTGAAAATTATATTTTAGTAATGAGTTTAACACATAACTTGTTATATTGGGAGTGGAACAATTATAACAAATCCCACACTTTGTTATATTCCACTTACCGTACCTCTAAACCAAAGTTAAAACTATTTTCTAAAATGCGTGCGAACGAACTCATGTTTCTTTTGCTATAACACTATAATCCTTACATAAATATTTTTATATTCATATAAAATAAGTTTTTCTTATAAACTGTGTTATTAGTTCATATTTTAAAAATTACAGCCATGATTAAAAATAATGGTAATTATATAGGCATCAAGACAGCTTCCATACAAAAAAATTATAGAGATATTCTTCGGGCCTCGTGAAAAGGAGTATTAGGTGCCAAGAAATGTGTGAAAACGGCAAGAATATAAATTCAGGGCTTGGCGGTGAAGACGCACAATTATTTTGGGTGATAAAATACAATCAGAAGCGAATAAGTTAGGGGGAGCAGCGATAAATAGCGGAGAAATACGGCGTTAGCGAGGAGATGTGGCCGGGCTAGGGACACCGTAACTTGATGTTCACACTGGTTCAGCTGGTTAGCCTATCTCAGTCCTCATCGTCATGAGGGGTTTCTACTCTTTGAACTCTTAAGATATCTGTGTGAATAGTAAAGAGATCGTCCAGTTGGAAATACGATATCATGTGTATATGTAAATACATAAATGGACACACACACACACACACACACACACACACACACACACACATACATATTGTTTAATTGTCTAGTATCGTGATTATTTGATTGTTTTTCAAAACTATCTATAGGTCAAATCCAATATTTTCCAAATACAAATAGCTTTAAACAATTTTAAAATTATAACTGAATGCCGTGGTGTGTTATATATTACAATGTCATATGATTGTATCTAGTTTGTCTACAAATTTATTTATTCTAAAATTTAATACCCGAAATGTGTTTGGTTTACCCGAGACCAATAAATAAATTTCCACTAACACTTAGCCAAATCCGATGGAGTGACATGTATATAATCAAAATCGTTGTTCCTTACATTGCAATCAACTTCCATGCAACATTTCAAGTGTACAGGTCAGTTTGTTCTTGAGATATTGGTCAGACAGATAAACAGACAGAAATTAAATATTTAACCCCTATTGCATTTTTCTAAAATGTCGATAAAAATAGGTTATAATTTCTTAGTATGTTTTATATACCAAAACCACAGACGTTGCATAACAGAGTAAAATGCTACTTTCTCTTTACACTGAAATGTCTCATAATATCCATATGAAAGTAGTAGTTAACAACTAAGCGGCAGCGGGAGCGAGCGCGATCCAGGAAGACATAAACTATGGCAGGAACAATTACGGGATGAATAATGGAAGTGGGTGACAGCATTATCGAGCTCAGAGCCTAAGGATGTCTGAATCTTCCGGTAGTGTGTGTTTGTTCGCAGCCTCCAACTTCTCTACTCCGTGGAATAATTTAATTTTCAATCGCACAATATTTTGGAAATTTAGCATATAGTTAGTTAGTTGAGAGTGTGTCTAACTTGATATTTGGCTCGGCGTTGGCAAAGACTGTCACGTAAGTTTGTCTATCGGATTAGTGCATGTTTCATGTAATTGTGCTCATATCTAACTTTAAACATTTGCAGAATCTTGCTTTTTAAGCAACTAAAACAGTAAAGATTTTAGTCTTTCTGAAAGCACCTTTTAAAACAAAAAGGATCAAACAATATAAAATTTAGAAGTTTAGGTGAGAAAAATACTTTAAACCATTCTAAAACCAAACTCTAGACACCATACATAAATTTATTACACAAGTTAGCAAGATATATCTCTGCAGAAAGCGTTAGTACTTTAAACCTTGCAAATAATGTTATATTTAGCATACAATTTTATGTCCACGAAACGTATATATATATATATATATAATTAAATTCATGTTACTTTTAATTTGAAATTTTCATAAAATATAGATATCATAGCAGAAATAACACAGCAATGGTGATAAAGCTCTAAAACGTGCTAATGGCTCCAAAGATGGTGTTTTTAATGTCTAGGAGTGTCTCTGATAACTGATGAAATGGACACTAAACCACTTTCATAGCGTTTAATACACTTCTTAACACAGAGACCTTCTCTCAATCAGTTCCAAGAAAACGAGTAGCACGAGCATCTCCAACACATTCGCTTAATTAGTTCCTCATCAAACAACTACTCTAGTATGACAGTCCACCTACGAAACACATAACATTCAGATAACGGCCACGCATGTCTTATGTAGCAGCTTTGTATTTTATGCGCAGCGATCTTTGATACAAGATACCCGGAATGGCATTTAACAAGTGTACCGTATTGCCAATGAATACAAAGCTGTAGCCCTTGTAGTATAATTTTCCTTGGGGGGAAGTTTATCAAGACCTGTTTAAACTGGAGATAAGCTCTTATGGTTGTAAAGAAAGCAGAAACGCCCGGACTTTAGAGGGTGTTATTGTCGCACTGTCTTTACTTAAAACTATTCACTAAGTCGAAAGCGATCTGGCTAATTAATTTTTCCCATAGGTACTGAGTAAATAGCTATTCTACGAGTAGGGCAAAGATGGTCTCTCAATTTATCCAGGAAGTAAAACTGCTGCAAGGACTATGGACTATGAATTACAACCATTCATAAAGCAGGGGGATGGATAGACAAAATTGGATTCTTAGTTCACTGCACACTATAGTTTGAAAAAAAATCAGTGGATAAACTTCTGAGCAGTCACAGCTCTCCCCAAACCGAAAATTGCCTAGTGAAATAAACATTTTAAACTTTCCCAGCGATTTTTAAGCATAAAAATGAGTAATTAGTTTTGACAGTCCTTACGCAGTTTCAACACTCAAAACATTTATGAAACGAACTCAGTCAAGGATGAATAGGGGAAAGAAGTAGTAGGTGGAAGGGTCCGGATAACGTATAAGAACCGAAATATAAGATTTCTGCTGTTTCATGAGCCACCAAACTCAGCATTCTGTGTCAGTGTCCGATCATTTAGTAAAAATGTACTGCATGACCAAGTCCAACGCATTTTTTAGGGACAAGTTGTTTTTATCCATCTTTTAAGGTATTTCGCTAGTGGCTAAACAGAATATCCATTCTTCCAATATCTTTCTCAATTTATTACTCTATATCAGATTTATAATATTATTGGGAACTTATTTAATACGAAATTTTAAGGTTCTACGAGGTTTATGTTTCAAAAATTTTACGTCGGCATGCAAGTCAATCACTTAGTCTTGGCAAAACACATTCAAAACGACGATTAACGGTAATTATATAAAAAGAATCACAATATGACCCAATATTTTAGATTTCTAAATTAGAAATATATGTATCAACTTTGTAGTGCGTTTTACACAGTGTTTCAACAGATTCATGTCAACGTCGTGTCTAGGGTTCGAGCGTGACAACTTTGGTCCAAACTTTCTCGCAACACTGTAGTATTGTCGGTTGAATCAATAATCAGCTGTTTCATTTGGGTTTAGAAGTTTTCTCTTCTGTTGTTGGTCTTGCGCAAAACTTCGATTTTTGACAATATTTCTGAGGAATATGTGTGGTTATTGAAATATAATATTACTTACGTACATATTTATTGAAGTCACGTATAAACAATTTGTTTTGTAGGTATAATTTACAAATATTCTAGTTATTAAACAATTTTGACGTAACAACGTCTTAAATTAGGTTGCGGCTCGGAGTCACTCATGAAAAAGTGTAACGCCCGGTAACGTTACGATGCCCGTCCAGTGGGTCCGCCGCACGGGATCCGCACGGGATAAAGCAGATAACTGTGGGTCCGCCGCACGGGATAAAGCAGATAACTATGTTTATTCGTGAAAATGTGGAGTGCTTAGATTCGTCATTTACAACAACTACAACAATAAAGGTAAATAATTGTACACTGATATTTCATTATCGTAAACTATGATTGATTGATTAATTGTTAGATTGACACAAAAGTTGAGAAACTGAGTTTATAGGTTATGTCATACTATTGACAAATGTTGATAGTGTTAAGTAAATTATTAGTTTAAATCACTCTGCAATCAATCGTAATTCAGTCGATTGAGAAGAAACAGCGCGTATTGCTAGTCAAACATTTTAAATAACAAATTATAACCTCTAACCTGTCATAACAGTGCGACCAAACAAACGAACTAAACCGACCAATCACCACGCGCGGAGTTAGAATTTAACTGTGTTTAGCAAGAATTTCAAATTCCAATTTTAGTAAATGTTTTATTCAACTTTACCATTTACAATAACAAATTTTAATTAATTTCAAATTATGTACAATGTTTTAGTAAACAAAATATATTTCTATAGTTAAAATTTGTGCAATTCTTATTTTCATTCAATTCCTTGTTCCAATTGTGCAATTTAATAATATTCATATCAATAAATATTCTACCGAGAAAAAGACGTTGTCACGTAAAATCTTCGCCCGTAAAACCGACTTTACAGGCAACCATAATTTTTTTATTAGCCATACACTCTTACTGATAAGGATATAACTAAAACAAAAACTAATACGTGTATAAATTGAAAAGCTTCAGTCGACAGAAGAAAATCTAAAAATTTTCCCTACCAAACGATGTGGTCTGAGCAATAGCTGTGAACATAACACATTTCTACCGTGACGCCACAGTCCCGATGTAGCCCCTGGTGTTTACACTCTTCGACCATCGTCTCGTAGATCAAACATTGTTATCGTCAAGGCTTGTGCAAACGTAAACCTGGTTTTAGCCACTGGAACACATCAAGCCCATCTATAGCTGACGTCACTAGTATCTATACTTCCATGTACAACAGACGCGCAACAGGTGTTCGAGCAATCTGAATTCCTTTGATCGTTCAACTCACAAGAAAATTATGATTTCTCTGTATCTTTATCTGTTTACATGTTGATATGATCATTTACAAGTCTGATGTTCTATTTTAAGTTTATTAAAGTCAAAAATATGATCTATAAAACCCTATTTTAAACCCTTTCTCTACTCTGTCATTTCAAACTTCAACAAAATTAATTGTTTTAATGAATTTTCTATATCGCCAGTTCGTCAGTCAAATTGAGAAGAGCAATGCACGGAACCTAATTGCCACTCAGACAGCTCGTCTGACTGAATATTCCACGTACTAACTGTTCCAATATAACTTTACTAAAGATTTAGGAGCAATCTGGCTTAACCGTTATTGAACATATGCACTTTTTATGTATTTTATTCGAATATTATAGCAATTTCATGTATAGAAATGTTTAATCACAGTTCTTAATAAATGGAACGATAAGTTTAAACAATAATAATGATCTATATAACAGTAAATTTTAACAGTAAAAAACACTAAAATGGAATTTTGCGATGGGGTAAATTTGTTCACGATAAAAATAGTAAACCGTTGATAACCGTAAGGTTACTCATTGTACTGAAAATGCAGGAAACCAAAGGTAATTTTTTCCACACGCTGCGTGCATAAGAATGATGATACCATCATCGCCGAAAATGTATAACTAGTTAAATATGCACGGGGGAAACTTTCAGTGAGAATAAAACATTCAAGGTACAAAGCAATTATATTTTAGTTGCGTTGTTTGAAGTTTATATCACTCAATCGTAGTATAAGGATTTAATTTTTTTTAATGGTTTCCTTAAATAAATATAAATGTGTTTTATGAAAAATATGAAACAATCCAACGTCCACGTACAGTTCAGAAATTGAGGATCAAATATTTATCTGGCATATCGAAAAATTTCCCAGTAATTCATCAAACTTTTATTCATATATATTTTTGTATTACCCATGAAAACACATTTCTCTTTGAAGTATGATTATACATCTTTGTTTCCAAAGGTATATTAAACATAAATATAGATAAAATTAGCATAATAGTATTATTAAAATTGTATATGTAGATGTTAATTCTGGTTTAAAAACAGTAGAACTCTGATATAAGCCCGCGGTCATCAGATGAAAAAATCAGAGTAGTACCGAAAGTAATTTTATTGCCTTGAATTTCTACATCGTGCTGATGGTCGCTTATAATCTAGAAACGGCTGTATTATATGACAACACTCTAAATAATTATCCCAAGAAAACCTGTAGTTTTTTTTTTTTCTTCTCCGCTTTGGTCAGACGAAAAAGAAAAGAAACGTCATGCATGACATTTTTTAATTTAATTTCTAACTGTTCTAATTCATTCTAACTGTACCATTATTTCTACACGTAACGCAGCTATGGCGGGAAGGGTTGATTCAATGTGAATTTTGAGTGTAGCACCAGTTTACCTTCCCCTTAGTGCGGCGTCTGGAATATGATGCTGTCACGGACTTGACTCCTGGAATATGGAAAGTAGAGCTCCATTACTCTGCAAATATCCCAATATAAAAATCAAGTCCAACGAATACAGAAATTTTGCCTGCTCCTTGGTCCTGTTTTTGGAGATGAAGTGGGTCTAACGTTTATTCAGCAATATAATATTTTGCATATGCATACTAAAATCGAGGAGTTTAAAGAAAAGCAACGCAAGGCTTTGAAGATAATTTGACAGTTTGAAAGGCTTTAGGATGAGGCTAAAGTTGTGGGAGGAATCGTACTAATTCATGAATCTCATGAACTAGAAGAGCTCATTATCATACCAATGTTAATCACTTCAGAGTTTCTGGAGAAAGTTTTCTTGTTAAGAAAGTAATCTAATAAAAACTGAGAAGTGTTTTGTTGAAAGGAGATGAATGTACTCTTACCAATGTTGGGAATAAAAGAGAGCACACCACTCCTCTACCACTGGAAATCTTGAAGGAGCAAATCTTCCCAACTTTCTTCTCATCGACATCTGACCAGAGAAATATATAATATATTGATGAGCAATCAATTCGTAAAAATGTTACATGTTAAGGCATACATGAGAATCAGGTTCCCTTCTTTCACGGCTATGCTAGGTATCGTCATAACTTTCTCAGATGAGGTTAAATTTTATGTTCAAATGTATAAAAAGATTTTCTTTATTCAATTGTGCAATTATTATAGATGCTGTACATCTCTTTATACTTATTAGTTTGGAATCAGTAAAAAACATTCTTTTTAAGTCAAATTTAAAACTCACTTTCAAAGTTTTTTTCTGTTTAACCTGACGTTGTTTTACAATGCTTTAAATAAAAACAATTCAAAGTTACCAGAGGAATATAATAAATTAGACCGTATATGGAAATAATACGATATTTGCCAAACAATCTACCCCAGCCTTAACATAAAGATAAAGGTGAGGTAACGCGGAATACAAAATTATCCTGTAACATTGCAATCTTTGTGAAAGAATAGAGATTTAAAAATTTTGTTATTACTTCACTGAGCGTTACATTAGTATTTAAATACCAGACAAGATTTAACAATCATCTGTATGAATATTCCTATATCAAGTCTTCCTCCAGAATTGTCACTTCAGAGTAGTGAATCCATTGCTGCATTCTATACGTGGATGTCAAACCTGATACGACTTGTTAAATATAGACGTAATTTACAAAAAAACTAATATATTTTGCTCAGAATTTAAATTACTCGTGAGAATAAATTCAATGTTTCATGGATATCAAACTTTACGCTTTTCCTAACAAGGAATATCCGGGGCCGATTGAGTAATAAAGTAGTTGAAGGTACTTTAACGAGCTTGACAATAAATTGAGACGGGGGCAATAAATTCAATCTACTAGATATTAACACCGCATTATAACTTTACAAAGACGTAAACGAAGTGTAATAGTTGTCTGGCAAGAGGCGGCGAGCGCAGCGGGTTCGTCATAAATAAAGGGGAAACGATGGGCGACAAGGTTAGGACTGTATAAACCATCTCCATAACTCCAGCCAGGACTAGTGCCACCACTAAGGTACCCACACCTGCGGTTACATTTATTGGCGGGTAACTAATACTTATGCCAATCTATTAAATGCATATAAAAGCACAAAGATTCATCCGTATTTGGATTATGTATGCATAGATGTATCACCCGGAAAAGTATAAAATTAAGGAACAGCATTGTATTGGCTCTGAAATTTGCTCACAGTACTAGGAGAAATACTTGGTATTTAATTTAATAATTACTACTATAAATAAATATAATATTCTTTAATTCTACATGAATGCATGTAGCTTTTTGTCAAATTGATCTTTGTTTACAACTGAATTTAATAGTATAATTATACTAAAAATAGTATTGTGTTATTTTCAAATCATTTTTATACTGTATGACAAGTATGTACAAAAATATGTTGGTCAAGTACATTATTATCTTATGTATATATTCCCATTGTCTACAGCAGAAAAACAATTTGATCACTTTTTAATAAAGCCTAAGAGGTCAATAAACAACTTAAAAGAAAGGTTTAAAATTATTTTTAAATTAATTAACGAGATTCAAATTAAAGAGATATTTCAAAAATTAAATTCTAATGGTAATGATCACGATTTTTGGACAGTCTATGCGGTCTTTAATTTTTTTTTTTTATATTGCTTGTTTTTTCACTAAAAATGAGAAAGTTGTGAATTTATAAGTCGATTACAGGGAATGTTGATATTTTAATATGTAAGGCATTTCTGACAGGAACGGTAAGTATCTTTGGTACTAAAATCTCTGATAATGGTTGTTTTAGATCTCCTTCTACTATTTTTCTTCTTTAACGATGAATATCCTAACAGCATCGGTAAATTAGTGTTTACAAGAGACAAAGTACACAATCGTTGTCTGGAAACGGCTGTACTGGTGACCATCATTACTACAATCTTATCCTATAGGAGCAATATCAAACCTTAGACATTGACATCCGTTTCTTATTTTAAAATTACAGTAGATGATTTCTTATCAACAAATCTTTTGTCATGTTTTATATACACTTTGTTATAAAAGATCTTTAGGATTCGTATTATAATTACATATTTAAAATATACGTACCTCAAGAAGTTCTTCAACAATACTTTTCATTAGTTTAATTTTTTTTTAATATATTTAAAACCTTTTTGTACTTGCTCAAATAAAAACTTAAAAGCTTTCAGGCTAAAATGCTTCTTATGGGTTACAACTCACTGCTATTTCACTCTTAATATAACATTTGCCGAGGCCGAAGGCTGGGCATAAATAGGCCATCCTATTAAGTTATTTCAACTCTTAATCACAACCAAAAGTTTATGACTCATAATTAAGAAAGTTTAAAAATACTATTTTAGAAGAATATAAATTAATTCAGAAACAAAAAAGTCGATGGGCAATTACGAAGGCGCCTGGAATACGTAAACAGCTGAAGGCTTCCTTTAGAATTGTGATTTACCAGGCGGCATAACATTATAAATAATTAGGTCGTCTCCACTCCACCCCAGTGGCGTTCTTCAATGGTAATGGTGGGGTAAAACTACCCCTCAATGGTGTACTGAGAGTACATTTCGTAATGAAAATAATTGGAAGATAGCGTCAAGGAAAGGGGAATAGTAATGAAACCAGTGATATACTTAGAAAACTTCTACACAATTTACTTATAACAAGGTAGCGGTACCACCGCGCAACACGCTTTGCTGAGGATGCACGCACAATTATAAGTTTTATGGGTCGTTCCATTAGGCTACATGTATTACCAAGCCACATGTTAAAATGTTTTATATATATATATATATATATATATATATATATATATATATATATATATTCAGTATGCTTACAAATTTATTTATACTGCGGTATCTCTTTAAACGAATTCTTTCGCAGTATCAAAATGATTAAAAAAAAACATCCTTATATACGAGTGTCAATGTTATACAGTTCTTAACCTCTTTTATAAGCCGGATTACTAGGCATCATGACGCTTTGTTCTACCATCGTGAGTTCGATGACAGCTTAGTATCATATGATAGGCGATCTGTCATACATGAAGGAAACAGGATTTTTCCGCACATTTTGCCATCGTTCAGTGAAACAAGAAATCAGTAACACTACGTTTTGAGATCTGCAATCTGATCTCTTCTTCAGGTAAAGAACTAACCTAATACATAATTACAAACTAGGTTAAAATAAACAAATCTTACCAAAGCGTTGTGGCACGCCTAAGTCAGGAATCACAACCTACATGTTGTTTGTCAACTTCACTAACTCTATAAACATGCACATAATAAAAAACTATACAAAACACTAATCATTAAAACTGAACTACGGAATACAGGTCACAACCGTCATACATGAAAACCGTTAAAGCCGTCCAAATTCAGCATCCTTGTTGTGCAGATTCTAAAATATTACTGTACACCACTTCTCCTGTAAATATTTGGTACATAGACTATATATTCCTCGCATGTAGTAATAACCATATTTCGATCTCAAACAGTTCGCTTGTCGAACAAAGGATCTTGAGAGTCAGAGAGGGAGGTCTAGCTCACTGTTATGAACGGTAGGGTCTACCGTAAAAAATGTAGAGCCAGAATGACCATCCAACCAAAATACCAGCCAAAAATGTTTCCTCTAGTGTAGCTTGAGTCCATATGACGGAAGTACCATACTCTGAATCTACCGTACGTAAAATTTAACTTTTTATTTTAAAGCATTTGTTTTGAGATTGAGGTTGCGTGATCCTCAGTATACAAGCGTTCTCCCCCATCTTCTGTTTCCAATCGAACGTAGTTCTTGTCGAGATAACGCCCCTCCCCAATACAGACATTTGGTGAGTAGCCCATGCAAATGAAAGAATTTCAGTACTCTGCTACTTCTGGAATTTTTGTCCGGCAGAGACAGAAGCAAAACATTACAATGGGCGGATTGTAGGCCTAAGCACACCGGTAACATTGCCCATCTCGCCCGATCCAGAGAGATGAAAACTTCAGCTCAATTCAACAAACTGTCGTCTACAAAATTTAAAAACGTCCAATGCCTCTCAAAATTTCTGTAAGTACCATTTCCATCTATTTTGTCATTTATTTAACTAATAATAAATCGCAACAGAAATTTTGATATATATTTGGATAGTTATTGATTTGAAATAAATTTACATTACATTATAAAATGTACTATAACATTTGTTAGTCAGAGACATGAGGTAAGTACTGATTTGAGAAATGGTTTCTATATATTCGATTTGTATCGTTGTTAAACTCTAACAAGTTACGGAACTAATAAACAGCTGTAGTATCCTGTTTCAAAACCCTGGTTTTAACGTGAGAAGCTAATGAAATCTCGTAAAATATTTATATAGTTATTATAAAATTGTACTGAGAATAAAGATATCTACTGGCCATAAAATTTCATAACACTTATGAAATCTTAGGATAGGAAATAATCAACCAAATAGCATGTAGTGTTACATAAAAGTTCATGTCACTTCGTGAATGCACATATCAATAATTTTACCCTCGGAAACGCCACAGCTTCGAACCTCTTCTTTTTCAACTCGAACTTTGAATAGTTTGAAGGTGGTGCAGGAGATTGGGAATCCATTACAACAACCACCAAATATCTCAAAAATACTTGAGATACCTATTAAAAAAGTGTTGACAATGACTCATTTTTCACGATACGGGGGAATGTGAAATTGTTTGTAACAGCTATATAACTTTAGACATATTCTTCAATTACGATAGTGCTTTTGAACTGCGAAACTACTTATTTTCAAAATAGCAAACAGTTCTTTATAAAATGAAAAACAAATATTCACTGCAATCCCTATTCAGTACCTGGTGGGGCACCATACCATTTATTTTGGTATAAAATTGCAATGATAATGTACATTACTGTATGGGCTTGTGTTAACAAAAGTAATTTACAGTCATGCATTATTTAAAGAACGTTTGCATAAAATAGCGCTAACCTGTTAACTGAATTAAACCCCCACCAAGCTAGGAACACCGTTTAATGTTTATTTTAATGGCATTGGTAGATTATCCTTTGTTTTAACTGAACATAAACTCGTATTTAATGCCAACACAAACGATATTCAAGAACTATTGGAGTCAGGAAGAAGCCATAGATCAAGAACAAACAAAGTTAGTTTAAATAGTGGGAGTTACAAGTGGCTAAGTGAAATATGATGGGCGATAAATTTCTGCAGATGCAGACCGAAGTAGTTTGTAGGTGGAAGCTTGTGCGCTCGGATTATAACTCTAAAGAATACAGTTCGCTATCACACAGAACAACAGTTAGTGTTAGTTTTCGTACTTTAACTAACACTAGTTTATTAATAAAAAAAAAAAAAAAAACAATTGCAAGAACATCACCCCCGCCCGCTCGTATCGCTATAACCACAAACTTTCCTGCCCTTGTGCTATTCAACTGCGCTACAGATATACATAGTGTTTGTTTTGAAATAAAATAATCTTATGAGAAAATAATATTACAGTTCAAGGTAATTCATTAATCAATGTATGACTGATCCACAATAATCTTCTGTGGTTCTGGAAACAGTTTTATGGAATATATGTTCCTAAAGTAACAGATTATAATTTATCAGCTACAATATTAATCAAAGAAGAAAAATACTTATGCGACATTGATTTTAGTAAGACAAACTTACAAAAACTATATTTTGGTTTGGAATGATTTGAATGAACTACTTCTACAATGGGTTTCTTGGATTTTGCATTTGAGTGTATGTATTCCACATTGAGAAAGGTTTTGATATCCCAACAAAAAGGGTAGTAGCAAAATATTATTTTAAAATAATAATTTAAACATAATTTTCTTTATCTAAGAGTATTAAAAATAATGCACTATATGATGTTTTTCCATCATTAAAATGTTTCAATTTATGGATATTTTAACTAATTAAAAAAGATATTTTTGTGGGTATTGTAAAGTTGGGTCACTATGATTATGGGGCAAGTTTTTTAAGAAAATCCGATGTAGACTAAGACATTTCTAGACGTTGTTTTTATAGTTTAACGCTTCAAAAGTTTGTAACCATTTACCATGTAGCACTAGTTCTTATTTAAAAGTTTTTAACACAAATATAAAAATTCCGGTTTCAGTATTGCCTGCTTTGTACATAAAACTAATAAAACTAGTTTTAATTGATTTCTGCCAACTGTTCGTTGCCACTTTCTTCTTCTTTTGCTCATACTTGTTGCATAATCGAAGACAATCAATTTGATTTCCTGGAGATACAGGTAGGTTAATTGTGTTGAAATGATATTTGCTCTACTTGAAATTCATATACGTGTCAAAGTACATTTTTAAAATTCTCTGTTAGATATTTTAAAATAACTTTATACAGCGTAACAAATAAATGCTGATAACTTTTCCTGGATTAAGACTATATCTCACAATATATGTTTATGAAAATACAATGGAAATACATGTTTTGCAGCCTGACATCATGACGTATCAGGAACCAAATCATTGATAGTAAAAGCTACAGGTGGTAATGATGTTCAAGCTCAGCTTGCAGTCAGATACAGCGGCATGTTCAGTGTTTTTATTGTATAATTACTTCTCCCCAATCCCAATCCTGGAGATACGACTATGGTCTTAAACCTATTAACGATTAGGCTAGGGTAATTATCGATCCTCTTACTTCATTATGCTAAATATTTGTTGATGCATAACGTTACAAAGATAGTATAATTCTCTCATCTATGAAAATATCACCTTACAATTTGGCAAATAAAACATAAAGCGTTCCTAATTAACGTTAACGATCAGCTCTTTGGGATATAAAATGTATTTTTTCTGTAAGGCCTTACTGTATTAGTAGTACAACTAATTTATAGTAATTTAAAATTGAGTTTTCTCCATAGCAATTCAAACTGGATAATCATTTTTAATGCAGAGGAAAAGGCTCCGCACTTCTCACGTATCTGTAAAGCGTACCTGTGTTGTGTGGCGCATGCTCAACTTGTGAGAAGACCCGCTTTGCATCGAGATACGAGAAAAAAGATCCCACTTCTCACGTAACTGCTTGTGTGGAGCAAGCCCCAAGAAGGCCTGTCGCTTTAGCAAATAAGGAGAAAAAGGCTCCGCACTCTGTGAAGTGTACCTGTCTTGTGTGGAGCATTGCTCGACTTGTGAGAAGGGCTGCCTCTGCAGTAGGTTAGGACAAAGTGGACCACACTCCTCACGTAACTGTAGCGCATGCCTGTCTTGTGTGGAGCATGCTCAACTGTGAGAAGGGCTGCCTCTGCAGTAGGTTAGGACAAAGTGGACCACACTCCTCACGTAACTGTAGCGCGTGCCTGTCTTGTGTGGAGCATGCTCGACTTGTGAGAAGGGCTGCCTCTGCAGTAGGTTAGGAGAAAGTGGACCACAATCCTCACGTAACTGTAGCGCGTGCCTGTCTTGTGTGGAGCATGCTCGACTTGTGAGAAGGGCTGCCTCTGCAGTAGGTTAGGAGAAGGTGGACCACACTCCTTACGTAACTGTAGCGCATGCCTGTCTTGTGTGGATCATGCTCAACTGTGAGAAGGGCTGCCTCTGCAGTAGGTTAGGAGAAAGTGGACCACACTCCTGACATAACTGTAGCGCGTGCCTGTCTTGTGTGGAGCATGCTCGACTTGTGAGAAGGGCTGCCTCTGCAGTAGGATAGGAGAAGGTGGACCACACTCCTTACGTAACTGTAGCGCGTGCCTGGCTTGTGTGGAGCATGCTCGACTTGTGAGAAGGGCTGCCTCTGCAGTAGGTTAGGAGAAGGTGGACCACACTCCTTACGTAACTGTAGCGCGTGCCTGGCTTGTGTGGAGCATGCTCGACTTGTGAGAAGGGCTGCCTCTGCAGTAGGTTAGGACAAAGTGGACCACACTCCTCACGTAACTGTAGCGCATGCCTGTCTTGTGTGGAGCATGCTCAACTGTGAGAAGGGCTGCCTCTGCAGTAGGTTAGGACAAAGTGGACCACACTCCTCACGTAACTGTAGCGCGTGCCTGTCTTGTGTGGAGCATGCTCGACTTGTGAGAAGGGCTGCCTCTGCAGTAGGTTAGGAGAAAGTGGACCACACTCCTCACGTAACTGTAGCGCGTGCCTGTCTTGTGTGGAGCATGCTCGACTTGTGAGAAGGGCTGCCTCTGCAGTAGGTTAGGAGAAGGTGGACCACACTCCTTACGTAACTGTAGCGCGTGCCTGTCTTGTGTGGATCATGCTCAACTGTGAGAAGGGCTGCCTCTGCAGTAGGTTAGGAGAAAGTGGACCACACTCCTGACATAACTGTAGCGCGTGCCTGTCTTGTGTGGAGCATGCTCGACTTGTGAGAAGGGCTGCCTCTGCAGTAGGATAGGAGAAGGTGGACCACACTCCTTACGTAACTGTAGCGCGTGCCTGGCTTGTGTGGAGCATGCTCGACTTGTGAGAAGGGCTGCCTCTGCAGTAGGTTAGGAGAAGGTGGACCACACTCCTTACGTAACTGTAGCGCGTGCCTGGCTTGTGTGGAGCATGCTCGACTTGTGAGAAGGGCTGCCTCTGCAGTAGGTTAGGAGAAAGTGGACCACACTCCTCACGTAACTGTAGCGCGTGCCTGTCTTGTGTGGAGCATGCTGAACTTGTGAGAAGGGCTGCCTCTGCAGTAGGTTAGGAGAAGGTGGACCACACTCCTTACGTAACTGTAGCGCGTGCCTGGCTTGTGTGGAGCATGCTCGACTTGTCAGAAGGGCTGCCTCTGCAGTAGGTTAGGAGAAAGTGGACCACACTCCTTACGTAACTGTAGCGCGTGCCTGGCTTGTGTGGAGCATGCTCGACTTGTGAGAAGGGCTGCCTCTGCAGTAGGTTAGGAGAAAGTGGACCACACTCCTCACGTAACTGTAGCGCGTGCCTGTCTTGTGTGGAGCAAGTTCCACGTGTGAGGCGGCCTGTCCGCAATGTAAACAACAATTACAGGAGTGCACATTTGTCAGCTGCTCGTGACCGTAGGCGTGCACTCGACCGCGGAGAGCTGGGCCGTGTAATGTCTCAATCAGCCAGGACCGCTCCACGCCGCGCCGCCCGTGCGCTTTCACCTCCTGCGAGATCTATTATCACCTCGTGCAGTATAACATGTAACTGGCTCGGGTGTGACGCAATGGACACTTTCGCTGACCGTGATTTAAGCCGGACTTCCAAATGACTTCACACGGTTATGTGGGCGGCTTCACAGTCGATTGGGTGCTTCCGGTCGCAGAGTACCGTTTGTCAGCCTAGATCGCTATGTTCTTGCACAGCTACTCGCGCCAACACAAGCGACTACAATATTGAACTGGATTCCTGCAAGCGGCCCCTCCCCCCCCCCTACTCTCTTTTTAAGGGAATGCTCGAGACAATTTGTATGGGTTCAAGAGCATATACAAACAATTTTCAACTACAAATTTATTATTACTGTATGAGAACCTCTGGTTATATGACAGCGTCAACAATTACAAAATTATATATCAAAAAAATAACATTAAAAGTTATAAATTTTACATAAAAAATGTCACACTTCTATAACCACAAAAATAATTTTATATATTATACGAAGGAATAAGATTTGTATCCAAATGTACCTGTTACTTAGCATAACTTATATTTGTACTCTTGAAGAACTTGAAGATACCTTCAATAAACACCAAACCTTCGAAGTCATAGGCATCTCTGGTAATAACCATAACTTAAATTCTCTTGGGTTCTTCCACTACAGTCTGGAATATTGATTAAGCAGCTAAATAATCACGAATTGCAGACTATATTTTTGGGAAGTGGTTATATATGGGTCGAACACTTTTTCAGCTCGTCAAACTCCCAGCACCACCCATAGGTCTACATCGACAAGAGTATTGCTTACTATATAAAAATCTGTAAGATTTAAAATATACTCTTGTAAGATTTTGGAAGTCTCATACAAGTATAGAGCAAATGTATCATAAAAGCCTTCTTCTTTTTTACTCAACTTGTGTATTGTGCAAATTTTCTCTGCATCTATGAATATCGTACTATAAATATAAAATCATTGGCTTAAAAATGAAATGTATTGAAACTATTTCATGGTCGTTTTAAATGATAGTTGTAGTGACTAGTATTACAAATTAACAAGGTTTCATTCCATTGAACATATATACATTCATACCTGATACTCACTTAGAAGTTAGTAATAACTTGTAGGTAAGCTCTAGGTGGCGAGGTGTTGCAATCCAACTACTCAGACTAAGATATGTAGATTAGGAGGAGATTAGGTTTAAACGTTGACTAAATGTTTGTGTAATGCTCTCAGTTATTTTGGATAATAGGTTGTAAAAATAGGTTACCAATATAGACAGACCGATATGTAGTACTTCGGAACCTACATTAAACTCCTATACTTTACATGACTACGCTATTATTTTACTTTTTGACGATCAGTTGGTCGCAGATAGTAAAACGACTGCACAGGTCACGCTTTCTATGCATCGCTCATCTCATACAAAGAATTTCGGTTATGTCGTAAAAAAGATTATTGACCTCACGGCTGAACAGTGAACAAAGGATTTTAATCTTTATCCTTGTTAAGATATTTGACTTCCAGACATTTTCATGCATATTATATATAACTGTGAGAGGTTTGGTTGCAGTAAAATAAAATTATGGTAGTAATTATGGTTCATTAAATGCTATATTTTATCGTATATACTTCGTAAATAACGTCTACGGCCGCCATTTTGAAGCCGCACAAGACATTCACAAACTCGTAGGAGTAAATGTTGTTTTAAATTTCATACATTTTCCAATATTGGGGAGGGGGTGGTTTTGTCATGTGATGGTCGTATTCAGTGATCGCTCAAGATTTGAAACAGAATTCGGAAATTCTGTCAAGAGGGTGAATGGAACAAGCAGACTATAAAGCCATACATATAGCTATGCAACTATTTCTATTGAACTTCGAATGGCTGCTCGTATCTTGTGAGTACTAAAGCTTAATCATTTCTAATGTAAGAATTTAGTTTGTCTGCATGTTCGGAAATTCGTATGGCAGAGTTAGAGTAAAGCAAAAATAATATAATTAAATAAAATAATTATTAGGATTTCTTAAAGAAATAATAAATATTTTTAAACTTACAACACGTCAAACACGAAGACCAATCTTATTAACAGCAACAGAATTGCGGCTGTCATATTTAATAAAAAAGGTCATCAAGCGCCACAATGACGAACAATGGCCCAATACGTCACGTTGGGCACAATCGTCACTCTACAGCCAAACTAAACGGTACGGAGCTTTTTGTTGTGTTAATATTTCTATTGGGAGGGATCTGGATTGTGGGGTGACAATTTGGGCATTGTTTCTGTGAACCCCCGTCATCCTGTGGGTCGAGCCGGGCCGGGCATTGTCGAGTTGTGTACTTTACTGGTACCACAAGATATGAACAGTAATAATAGGGCTTTGTGATTCATGTTAGCCTCCTTCTCTATACACCGGATTAATTTATAGCCTTGCGTGGTGAGAGCGAGGAACTGAGTTGGTGATTTGGTTTCTATTAGCTCTGTTGCTAAAACTATCTTCAATTTGTTGGGATATTCTAAGCTACTGCATTCTTGTTCCCGCAAGAAAATTATAAAAAGATTAAAATTATGCTTAATTTATTGCAAAATAATACAGAACTGGATGGCTATGAAGAAATTAATGCATTAAGACTTCATTGTTCTGATAACTGGCATAATTATTGTTTAACTATTCAACGACTAAACCTGATTTTTTTAATTTTTAATATAAATAAACGATCACTATTTATATTCAAATAAAGTACATCATAAAGCATATAAATTATCAATTAGATGAACCGAAACTATATAACTAGGCCTAAGGATAAAAAATTTACAGGAACAAGATGTTATTTATGGAATGCTGTTTTTCTCAAACAACCTATCTTTAATGCAATTGTCTAGAAATAACTAGCGAAGACAAATTACCACTTTGTAAATTAATGGAAAGAAGTTGGCTAGAGAATGCAATTTGTATATTATTTAGGACCCTACACATTTGTCTTGAAGAATTTTAGGAGAGGAAATTTGATTGATTAGAATAATTCTTTTAAAACATGGATTAACACATTCAGTGCTAAGCGGGACCATTCGGTCCCGCCCGAGCGTCTCTGCACCATTCACGGGTGCGCGCGGGACCTATCGGTCCCGCTGGGCATTGTTGTTTTGCTCTCGGCACTGTTTAGGCAGCACTGCAAAGAGGTCCTTTCTGATAGCGTGAGCGTGTTGGGCCGGTTTCGTTCTTTGTTCTAGTGTGCATAGTTTCTCGGTTCAGCTAACTATAGTTGTTTTCATCTAGTGCTGTGTTTGCTATTATTTCGTGATTCTTGTTAGCGAAATAAACAATGGCTGGGACATCTAGAGACCCCAAAGTAGTTTGTATAATACATTACCAATGATTCGTGATGATATAACAAGTGCCATGACAATAAGATGCACAATAACAAAAAGTGTTTGGTATGTTGTACATATTGTAAATAAGACGTGTTAAAAACTACAAAGAAGGGAGGGGATGGTTGTAAATAATAAAATGATATACTATTAGTGCCTTTCAGTGAAAATTATTTTGTTTTAGAGTGTGCACTCATGTATAAATCAACGAAGATCTGTAGCCAGGACAACGGGACCCATCGGTCCCGCAACATATTACATAATTTTAGGAGTCGGGAACATAATGCCTAATTTCTTGTCTTTACTACCATCAACAGTCATAAGGTTACGTGTACACCACTAAATAATACAATAGTTCTTGTAATAAATGTCATTTTCAGGTTCAATGGGCATTGGTCCATGCTGACGGGACCCATCGGTCCCGCAGTATAATGATGTCAAAAAAAATGTAAATATAGGTCAAAAATAATCTTTTATGCTTTTATGTCACTTCTGCAAGTTATATCTTCTAATTAAACAAATTTAAAAAATTAGCACCGGGGTTTCGCTAATACTCAAATGCTTAGCAGTGAATGTCTAGATGTCTTGATTTGTTAAGTTAGTGCTACGTTTAATTATTGTTTTGTCATGTCGTGCCTAAAACATTCTAAAATACTATGAGGTTTTTAAATATTCCAAAAACTACTACCAGCTCAATTTCAAAGTACTGGTTATAACTTTCTTAATTCCATATTTCTACTTTGTTAATACTTAAATATTTTGTATTATCACTTTTATTATATGTATAGCATATTTGTTGCTGCAATTTAACAGCAAGATAATACAACATGTTATGAAAATGGTATATTATACCTTAGTTTAATCACTAATGAAACAACTCTAATGGAATATTTGCTTTGGTTTAATTTGGGATTGTACACTAAAATCCACTGTTCATATTGAATTTCGGTACTATGACAGTCATATTTTCAGGACAGTTTTGAGCAGTTTTCCAAACTTTACTTGTTGAAAGTAGCAAATTATGTTTTTTCTTAAATGATTTTCCTACCTAAGGAAAATAATTTTTCAGTTAACCTTTGAACATTAGAGTTAGAATATTGTTTTTCGTTTAAGTAAACTATTTTTTTTTTCTAAAAGAATATTTAAAACTAGGACATCAGTTAAAAAGGACAAACATACTTTTTCGATTCCATTAGGCCTAATCTAAATTCTAAACTAATTAGAATCTGATTTGGGATTTAGATTCAATGTACTCAAGTTATATCATTTTTTAAGGATTGTAAGAAAGTTTGAGGGGCTGTTGGAATCCTTGCACTTATTAACCAACACTGGGGTTGAAAAATTATTTTGAGTTTATTCAAATGAGTTTTGTTATGCCATATTATTCTGGTTTTTCGAAGCTATACAATCAGTTGCTTCAGTCAGTCAACACACTTGCCTTTTTATAATGTATTTTTTAAATATATTAACTAAAATTCTTGACTAGTGAACAGTTAATTTTCTCAAACTTTCCATGTGAGTAATAAATCTGAAATTAATTAATTAGAAAATTTGGAAAACATTTTTGGTCATAAAACATCACAAAGGAACACAAGGAGGGATAAATTAGGACCAATCCAAACCTCTAGAACACATTTTACTTCAGTTTCAGAGTTATTCTTCAAATAGATAACCAGTTTGGAATATTTTTATTTGATAAAGCATTTTAAGACCTTAATCACCATTCTACTTAAACATGTTTGAAGAAAATTAAAAAAAGAAAACCAATACTTAAACGAGAAAAATATTGGTTAATACATAATATGAGACTTTGGACACTGATCCAAATTTTATAAACAAAACATATGTTGATGTAGAGTGTTGGCTACAAAGATGGGGCTCAAATTCCATTATATTTAAAAAAATATGGCTTATAGCATGGTAAAAACAAAAAGTGTGAGCTAACATATCTTAATAATTTGTAGTTAGTGATTCACATTGTGATTTATGATTTTTATGTCCAACTCATGGTATTATATTTTGAATGTAAGACATGCAATAACACATTTGTTATTACAAACAGTATAAATTACCTCTTAATCTGGTGTTAAAAAGTTCATGTTTCCAAATTCCAAATTTTCTTATTTCTCCAAGATAAGAAAATAAGTTCATCAGCCTTCTGGTAATAAGGAGTACTTTACCTTCTTGTGAATTCTTCTCATCATAATCAACGACGAGAAAGTAGTAAACTATTGAGAATAGCTTGTTCCTCATTTCATCCTATATTTGTGATGCAATATAATTTTCAAATCAGTCACTTCCACATAATACAGTAATGTTCAAAATTTGTATTATTATGATTAGGTAATTTATATTTATAGGTTTTTCTTGGACAAGGCATACTAATAGGATGGTTTTCTAGTATTACACACTAGTTAAAAATAATCCTTTCATAGCCTGAACACTCCAGAGCCTACTGGAAAATTTAATATAAGCATGTAATTTACTTGGACAAAACCTATTTATGCCTAAACAAATCCCAACATAAACTAATGATTTTATGACTCCAAAATCGATGCACTGGTAGTAACAATTTCCTTACTCTATACTTTAAAACAAACCAAGTACATTTAAATAATAAGAAGTCAGATTTCTAATGCAATATGACTTTCTCTTCAAGTCCAGTTAGTGAAATGAGATCAAAGAGATCATCCTTCATCCAGTCACAATCCATTAAAATACATTGAGTACACAAAATGTAATGACTGATCATTGATAGGAGAAAACCATTCTCATATATGTTCTTCCTTGACAAAGACTCATCACTTAACTATGAACTATCATTAAGATTAAGTACTCATAGTTTCTATATCAATCATCACTGTAAAAAAATTATTTGCTTTAGATGAAAGAACAGCTATAAATGATTTCCAGCTTTCCTTTGAATGGTTTAAGCTTTGATCATACAGGATGAAGTCTTTCTTTACACCAAATCTACCACTATATTGGATGAACCTTACATCAGCTTTGCCCGGTCTGCTAATTTCGTTTCAGCAAACCCTGATTCTATATCTCCAATATGTGTAGCTTTTATTCACTGATATTCCTTTCTGAACAACACTCATTTCTACAGAGCATTAGTTAACAGTGGTGAAAGGTTTTTTCACTGAAAAAATGTTTCCAGGGTAAATTAAAAGAAATGAGTTCAATAAGAAATTTTTTTTATTGATTATGGTGTTGGAATAATTTACCTAGAAAAACACATTTCCATAAATCATAAAAACTTCCATGAAAATATACACTGACAACAAAACGACTAGCACAAAATCTTTGCAATATTCATATATTTACAGATAGAGAGCAATATTTACAGTCTATGCGTTTATACAAACCGCTTACGCTAAGTAATTGAGACGAGTGTGACAGTTAGGGTAGTGCATCTATGTGGCTTAACTATGAGCACCAACTTCTGTATACCAGTTCTCAAGAGTGACCCAACTAAATTTAAAATATAACAGTAAATAAATTATTTATTACAGTACAGTGATACAAAAGTAATGTTTTTCACAAATTGAAGCTCTAAATACAGTGTGCAAATTAAAATTAAATAAATTGTAGTTTTTTTTTAATATCTAATTATACTGCTAAGAACAAAGTTGAAAACAATGCATATAACTGGACAAGAATACTTGTATATTTGTAACTTATTATTCTTGCTTAAATATAAATAAATTTCTTACTTAATTTCTTTTTTTTAACTCTTTGGTTATATAAATACATTTTCTTGGAAAAGTCCCTAAATTGAAATTCATAGTATAATTTCTTTACTGAAGATTCTCATAATCCGGACTAAACTGTAAAACTAAAATGCTGCATTTTAATTAGTTATGGGATTCTGATAAAACACTATTATGGATAACAACATTAACTAGTTGCATAAGAACCAGCTTTACATTTATAATGTATAGATAGATTTTCAAAGTTAGGCTAGATAGTTGTATCTCAGTATTAGATATAGGCTGAATTATATTGTAACCAGATAAAATAACTTTGCGTTACATATGATCAACAGTAACTCTTGATTTTTAAAAACATTTGGAATTATTACAGTATAGTAATAGTATTTTAATTGATTTAACAGCTAGCACTGCTAAGATTATTATAAACTGCTGTTTAATAATAAGATTTCACAAAGTAATACAGTTGAATTTGAAAGTTAAAATATACAATACACTGATAATTTTATTATTTATTAATTATGAGCATCTGAGACAACAGTGAATTCAACTATTTTCAGGATGCTCAGTAGGTTTTTTGTATTTAAATGATTTTAAAATTGTTAATAGGTTTAATAAATTTTCTTCGTATGTAAAAATAAAACAGCCATTTTTCCTAAAATTACATTTTTGCAACAAGGCTTTTTCATGCATTCATGTAAAAAATAATAAATTAATAGCCCTATACTAAATATAAATAGAAATACCAGCAATGATCTATTGTATTCAATCTCACCCAAAAATTATTATTGTATTTCAATTCCTAAATTTTGTATACATGATCTGATCCTGATACATATTACTACTAAAACTCTTTAAAACTATAACTTTTACAAAGGTCTGTTTCAGGAAAACTCTTGCTTATGTATAAGGTGATATAAGAGAGAGAAAGAGAGAGTAGAGAGAAAAATTACTAAACTATTGCGTTCTAGAGTTCTAGACCCTGATGGATCTACATGACTATATACATGTCCCTTGCACTTGCCCTATATACAATATCGCACATAATTTTCACAGCTCTGCCTTTCTTAACTTTATATCTGACTATTCACATAAAAATGTATTCTTCTAAATAATTGTAACTAATGTTGTAACGTTACTAAACTCCTATCCACAAAAAACTTTAATACTTCCAGATTAAGTAATACAATTGTATTGTGTTAGTGTGTAGGATTGCACTTAATCTGTAAAGTTGATTAAAATTATTGTGCATTTAATTTAATAAACTGCTAGAAAAAAATAGGGGTTTGTTTAATACTCTGCAAAATAACATTATCATTCTGTAATCATATTTTTATTGATAACACTTATGGTACTTGTCACAGACGATAAAAAAATGTAACCAATGTTAAATATAATCAGTCTCAGTTAATAATAGTTATGTACTACAATAAAGATTCAATTCTGTAATATGTTAATTTGAAAGTACACAACACAGAGCATGAATTAATTGGTTTGCAGAGACTTAATATAATTAATTCTATTGTGGTCTGTGTTATTTTGAACATAAAAAGTATAAAGCTTAAAAACATTTGTGAATAAAAGATATAAATTTACTAAACTGCGGTAAAACTTGAGTACGTAAACAAAATTGTTTACTTTCGTATAAGCATCTACTATACAAAAATATACTTACAATTTATTTTTACAATATACACATATAATGTTACAAGCCTGACTAAATGATAACACAGTTTAGTAGATTTATATTTGTGATACATAAATTGAATAAATCTTTTATAGAATTGCTATTTGTATTTATAATGTATATATTAGACCTACAGTAATGTTTTGTTTAAACATTTAAATGATATGGGATAGTAGTAAATAATATACATAAAAACAATGTGTGATATTACTGTTTTTGATACATTTTTAGTTTTTAAACCAAGATTTGGGATATAATATACTCCAATGAAGTAAATCTTGAGTACTTGTAACAGTCACTACAGCTTGTTATGGAGGAAAGGCAGAGCTGTGAGGGTGGTGCGGCCACTACTATGACAGCACAAGATCGCTGCTGTGAGCAGAGAGGCGATGGTCCTGTCGACCACGAGTGCTTCCATGTCCTCCAGAGGTGTTGTTGCTGTAGCCAGAGTCGGAGTCGTGACTAATGGGCTTGACGGGGCGGAAGGTAGACATGGGGTGATGTTGATGGAGGTGACTGAGGACCGGGACACTCTCATAAGGGTTGACATGGGGTTGTCCTGGCCCGGGGACCGGGAGGATGTAAGGCAGTCTGTGGGGATCATGGGGGGCAGGGTTCGTGCCTCCTTGTACCCCTACCACATTCGGATAAAGTTGCAACAGTGCATCGAGTAATAGTCCTTCGTGAAACTCACCACACTCGGGCCCCTTATGTCTCCAAGTTCCCCCACCACCCCGCCGCCTGTCGAGGCTCCTGGGCCTCTGACTATGCCCCCGGTGGGGCCTAGGCACTCGACTCCTCTGGCCCGGAGGTAGACTCAGATTTCGACTGACGAGGAAGCGACTTCGGTCGTCAGCGTCGGAAGAATCGATGTCACGACACAGGTCATTTCCTGTAGACCCCTGTAGCGAGCTTGTACCGGACACAGGGCCTGGAGCCAGCTGACCTCCTCCTTCGCCCAGGCTCAGTTCATCCTCTGCGAACTCATCCTCACTCACAGTTGCCTGAGGACCACCCTCACTTTCTGGATCAGACTCCCCTCTCTCTCCTGAACCTGTAACAGAAGTCAACTATCTTGAGTATTTACTTTTAATGTAACAGTAAATCTTTTAAAGTAATGAGCACGATAATATGCATTATATCAATATATTTATTACATCCGTATATTCACCATGGCATTGTGGTTCTTGAAAAACTCTTAGAAAGCACAGGAAAGAGCTCACAAATATGTGAAATAAATTTATAAATTATGACTTTATTCTAAATAACACAAAGAAAAATAAGATGCTATATTTTAAATAAGTTATTTAATCTATTTTAAGAGACTTTGTTAAAACAAATTTGCTTAAAACTCTAGTTTTTAACATTGTGATGTAAACTTGTTGGGAAGAAAATCACATATAATTTGTGCTTCATCAAAACTTCCAACAAGTTAAACTCGGCTGAGCCAATAAAAGAAGAAGTTGAAAGCTTGGAAGTTTACAACTAAACTACAACAAAAATAAACTTTAACTTGGTATTTAAGCTGCTGCTGACATTGGTACAACTTTAAAATATCGATAATCTTATACTTTACCATGTTTCCAGGCTTAAAACACGTCCAAACATCGGTTTATCCCTCATTATCTCTAATCGTGATTTAAATTAATCTAAAAACACTACATAATTGTTAATTACAATCTTTTTACATATTTCTTGAAATCTGATAGTGTTCTTACTCGTCAAAAATAACATAAACATCTTCACTTTGATTAGGAAGTGTACTACATTTCTATACATCAAAAGTAAATATATCTCTGTAATCTGAGTATTTACATGTCCTATAAATTGACTTATGTGAATAAAATTAAATACACATCCTTTAACTGTAAGGTATTAGGTTTGCTACACACACATTAATGAGTTTACATGTAGTTTTGATGTATAATCATTCTAAATTGCACTTAAATCATTATTTCATTTCTCAACATAAACTTATACAACAACAACAAAAATACTGAACTACAAGCATAACTTTGGATTATGTTTTTGTTATAATTCAGTGCACAGTAATAACTCACAATATTCAAATTTAAAAGAAGTGTGATTTGTTTATGACAAATTTATTCTACTCCTAGTGTGAGAGAATGTACAATTAGGGTTCTATATAAAGTGCAAATTAATACAAGGTGAACATAACATGCGATTAATTGTATTAATATTCAGACAATTCTACGTATATTACATACCATTGGACAACTCCTCATATACAGGGTTGTACAGGTCCTGGGAGTTGTACTGGTCAGGTCTGGGTGGTGGGCAGATGAACACAGGTGAGTGTGAATGGCTTATCACAGGGTATGCACAATTTTTAGGGTAATTCCCTCTTGACTTTACATCCAACATCTGCAAAAAGTAAATGTACAAATAAAATTTAGAACTTTCATTTATTTAGGCAAATATATTTAATAAATATTATAAGTTTTTATGAAACCTGTTCGGATATAACTATTATCTGAGTAAAACAAGTCCTGGGTTTACTTATTAATTGTAGAATAGTGAAGTTTGAAAATTCTAAAGTATTAAAAGATACTTATTTACTCTTTAGTAATCCTCCACATGTGAAGATAGTGGAAAATATAAAAATGAAATTATAGACAAACAAACATATCATTAGGTCTTAATGTTACAGAGTAAAGAATCATGGAAAGATGAAAATTTTACATAGTTTGTAGATAGGTCAATTTCAGAAGTTTTGTTAGATATTTGTAGACCACTCATTTAATACATTTATAATAAATATAGCTAATGCAAAAGTTAGCTTTGGAATATCCTGAAAGTAAATTTTTCTCCAAGACATGTGCTAAAAATGTTTTTCAGGAGCTCATTTGTTACAGACAATTTTTTTATTCTTTTTTAACTGTTTTTGTATAAACCTATACCCATGACCTATTTATATCCAATATTTAACAAATTTAAATAATTCTACGCTTGTTTCCAGGCTTCTACAAATCTATTTTTCCTAACCATAGTACTAATCTTTTTAGAACCATTAAAATGAAATGCTGCTTGACTAGTTCTATTGAGAGAGGGTTATACTTGTGGCCATCTTGTGAAATTTCATAAAAATCTATATTAAACCTAAAATTCTATTATGCCCTTGTTCTTGGGTGTTGATTCTGGTTTGAAGATATAATTAATAAGCATCCAAACCCTTTTTATTTTCACTTGTTAAGTATAACTATTTGAGTATTTAAAAAATAAAGTAAAAATGTTTTGTTTTTTATGAAAAAGCCATAAAAAATGTGAATCTATATTAATTATTATATTTCAAATGAGACTCTTAAATAACTCTACAACCGAACATAAAAGTGTTTATTTACGGTTTAACATTTTTCTTATGGAACTAACAACATGGCCATTTGTGTAACCCTCATAAGATTGTCCACCAACCCCTCTTACAATCAGGAACTATCAATAAAGCAGCTTTTTATGTTGTACATCCATTTACTGAACTGTACTTTTTAAGTTGACCCATTTAAAAATTACAGAACTCTAAATCATTCCAGAACTGTTTCAACATAATATTTAATAATTTGAGAGAAATGCTACATGTGTAACTGCAATCGCCACATGTTGGAGTATAAACAGTCTGACACAACATAATGAGCATTCAGTGACAGCCATATATTACGACATGTTGGTCAAACATCACAGCAACCATTGATTGTTTATTCAAACCACTACTTTTCACAGAATTCAATAACAAGAGAGAAAATTGAAATGTGTGATGTCAATGATGTTGACAATTGCAAAGTCGCTTTTTAAAGGAAGTCAATTTGTTAATTTGTTATTGTGTTTCGCTTTTATAATGATATGTATTGTTCGTTTTATTTCCATGTATACAATATATGATTACTGTTGAAAACAACTACATCAATTTAAAAAAAAGGTTATTTTAAATTCTATTTAGTTAATACACAGTTATAGTCTCCAACCATATGTTATTTTATTTTACAGTCAATTAGTTTAAATATAAAACAACCAAAGCTCACAGTGCAACTGGTTAGCTCATCATGCTATAAATAGACTGTAGGAATTGGTCCTTTGCTGAAAATGTAGGAGCATTAGGTGTTTTAAGTGTGGTATCAATATGAAAATTTAAATTAATACAGGTATCAGTATATTCTATTTTCATATCTTTGTAATTTTTTTTGTGGTGTCCAGTTTATTCCTTGATTCTTAAACAAGATGGTTTAAGTGACCAATACAATTTGTAAATGTCTTTCTGTTTTAACCATCACACACTTAAACAGTATTCTTTATATTTAATATAAATGTATACTAAAATTATTTGTAGACTAAAAATCAATGTCGTTGCTGATAATTTCTAACAAATGTGTTTTACATATAGTATTGAACAAGGAAATAAAATAAAAATTTAATACAATCGTTATAAATGAAAATTTGTAGGAAAATGGTATTACGATTTCCATTATCTAATTTACAATAGTGTCTATCTAAACAATCTAACCTCCATGGAAGGCTGGGGCAGGGCTCGAGGCCTGATGTTGGTGAGATCCTCGTAGATGACGCCGTTGCCGTGGGCAACATCACAACGGTTCTGAGGAGAACTCTTACAAGGCAGCAGATTCTGCATCTTCTTCTTGTGCCTGAAACATTTTTCTTGTCAGTAAGGCAAATACCATTTTAACAATATATATTTTCAGGCATAAGACTAGCTACAGTAAGTGTGATATTCATAAAAATTATAGATTCCAGCAATAGGAGTGCTTTGAATAGTCTATGAGCTGAAAGACAGCAACCTGGCTTTTCATAAGATCGATAGAGGAAATAAATAAACTCGTCAGTGCCGCTTTTAAACGAGTTAAGCTAAACAAAAACATCTTACGTGGAAAACAATTGTTTAATATTTTTAACTCTTGCAACAGTTTCCCATTCCAACCCTCACGACCGCTTACGTGGTTCCCACTCCAACCCCCACGACCGCTTACGTGGTTCCCATTCCAACCCCCATAACCGCAAACATGGTTCCCACTCCAACCTCCACGACCGCTTACGTGGTTCCCATTCCAACCCCCACAACCGCTTACGTGGCTGACAATTTATTTCTTGGGGGAAATTTCTACCGATATTATGAACAATTCTATTACGTTGTATATTTATAGAATGCAAAAAGCCTCTTACTTCCTAGTCTATAAGATATAAAAGTGGTTACTAGAAGTAAGAATGAATTCCGAAAACAACTGTAGTTTCTATAAGTAAACATGTCCATAAATAAAAGTATCTTCCAGAAATGAGAAAACATACGATGATTTCATACATAAAATTGTCCTTTAGATATAAGAAATGGTTCAGAGTTTGTTTTAAAATTTTTAATAGAATTCTCATTTAGATGCAATATATGTGATTATGAAAACGTGTAAATTGTGAATCATGCTGAGCTAAAATTGCAATAGCCAAGATAATATTTTCAATCAGCCCCACAGGTATGTGCGTAATTGGAATTAAAACTCTGTTAGTTTCACCGGGTCGACATGCGTCTACATTTCAGTGTTACTCAAGACACATTCCGAACTTCATATCAGACTAGGAAACTCAAGACCAACGTACAACCGCAGCTTCTAAACAGTTCGGCAAGTTTAAAATGAGTTACGAGTTAAAACAGCGTTAACTCCCGCGTCACACCGCAGCACGGCGCACAGCGTGGTGGATACACGGGGAGTCATCAACTGGAGCTATTACCATATGAAACTATTACGAACAATTACTGACTGAATAACGGAGTCTGACAGCATTACCGCATACAACGCCTAAGTACGGGGTAACTTTCTGCGTTATATGGTAATACGTGTATTTGCATATGTAACGTGTTTTTGGAGCTGTTATTAACATAATCAGGAATCCTTCACGAAGGTGTGATGGTGCACTAAAGTTCTCACCTCACACTGGGATATACTTCCGGTAATGTACTTCCAGTGGTGTTCCGGGAATTATATCCAGGAGTAACGTCTCAATAATTTCATACCTGTGTTGTGTTCATAATCTGAACTTAAATTACACCAAGACTGCTTAGTTCAATCCAGTATAGTTTTGCTTTTAAGAGATGTTAAATGTGTTTTTAAATTTAAAAACTTAAATTTAATTTATGTTTTACTTCATCAGTTTTAAAATGTGCACTCGGTTTTTGTTTCGCAATTACATTAATTTCAGAGACTTCCCTTTAAGATAACTTCTCTGAATGCAAAGAAATATTTTAAATCAGTTATAACTCCATGACTATTTCAGTCATTTAAATCAGGAATTTTAGGTATTAGGTAGTTGTTAGGTAGTATTACAACCAACCTAGTGGAAAACTGCTGAGGTAGATATAGTACGCATATATAAAATAAATGTGCTTATTTTTATCATTTAACACATGAAAATACAGTATAAACTAATATACATCTTAGAAAGAAAAATATACCAACCCAAAAAGAAAATATTCTGCACTTGAAGTTATCATCAGCTTCTTAATTAAAAACGTAAACTGCAAGTCCAAGTTATGACTTACATGACTTAGGAATTACATGTTTTTGTATTATTCTTAACTTATAGGAAGTAATGTTTGTAATTTCAGAAAATTGCTTGTTTTAAAATAGAATATTGCTCAAGTAAATTTAATTCTTTTATTTTAAAAAGCACTTTCAGTAATCTTTCATATGCATACTATACAAGATTTCTATCTTTAACTTAAGCCGTTTTTCTATTGGTTAGATTACAAGATACCTGCAAATTTTACTTAAAATGCAAAGAATTGCTATTAAAGTGACGAAAAATATTTTCATACAAGTTTCAAGAAAAATATCTTAACAGGCTGCAACTAAAACTTTAAAAAGCACTAACTCAGCCGAACATCGACCTTAGAGGTTGAAATTTAAAAGGGCCTTTAACATCGACCTTAGAGGTTGAAATTTAAAAGGGCCTTTAAATAAGCATTAAATGGGGAAGGTCAATAAATAAAGTATTCTGTAAACAAGTTTAAGTGATGCTTTCAATAAATAAGTATAAATATTTTCGATCTCACATCACCCAAAAGATTCTTCCGTTCGGATTATTTATCCTCACAGGCTAAGTGGCGTGGCTTTTGACTTTGACCGGTGTTCTGGTAAAATTTCCTTTGCGAACTAATGGACATCAATTAATTTCCTCTTTCGCTTTTATTGAAAACGTTTCCGTGCACCCTCTTCTGAAACCCGCTATTTACAAAGGTCAAATCAAAGACTGGAATAAAAACTAACTGTGCTCATGCCCGCGTGTAATCAGTGTTTTGATCTTTGCCGCAATTTTTTTGGTGTTATTTGCTCGACAAATGTAACTCCCTGAGGATGGGGGAACGAACTGAACATACACTCGCTGTACTCCGCAAAACGATAAATATATTCCAACCTTTCGCTTTAAAATATTTTAATGGGAGGAGGCAAACAGATTATTCCTGCCAATATAAAGCCAAAATGTTTTATCGAGGATTGTAATAGACACATGTTACATTTTAATGTAGTCATTGATTTGAAAATTCCAAGGAACTAATAAATTGTGTGTCAAGTCAAAGCACTTTATCATTTGAAATACCGAGCAATAACCGAATGGAAACATTCATTTATTTAACATTTGAAGTGTGGAAACATTCAACCTACCAAGCTTGGAATTGTTATTACAGGTTATAAACCACAACAACTATTTGCCGGTGTTTCATAATCTAAAGTGGTTATGCTAGTAAAATTGAGTGTTCGGAAGAAAAGCGGAGAAACTAAAGATCTACTACTTAGCAATAACAAGTTCGTATTGTCTAAATTCTGTGGCTACACGTTTTCTATACTTACTTCCAGACTAGAGCAGTGGCAACAAGGAGCATGGCGAGCAGCAGCAGCGAACATATCACGATTACTGCAAGGGGCGGCATAGCAGGACTGCTGTGGTATTCAGCGTCTATCACCTGCGGAACAAGAGAGTGTTACGAGATCAAGTTCACCAGGAATATTGATAAAATTTATCAAGAAGAAACAACTCCAGAGGCAATATTTATAGGCTATAAACTGGGTACACAATTTAAAGATGTTATTACAAAGTTGGACACTTCCTCAGGTTTAAAAAATTAGTTGTATTCTTTTTTGGTCGTTGCTTCATTCAACGTCACCCATTGGCCAATTTATTTTAATTAGCAGAAATACCAAAGCTAATTTTTCTTAAAAAAAAGTAACCTTACTGGCTTGTGTAGTAGTGCTCGAAAATACCTGGATTGCAGTATCTTATGCACTAGGTGCTGTAACAATTATAATTAGTTGGGACACGTACAATATATAGATAATGCTTTTATGGGTTATATATTCCGCTTAACGAACTTACAGGCATTGCGTCGCAAGTCTCCAGGTCCAGCAGTGGGGCCTCAGAGCAGTCAGCGACCTCGTGGAGGAAAGGCGGCCGGGGCGGCGGTGGCAGGTGGAACACAGGCGGAGGTGGGCCGGGACAGTCGCACTCGTAGTCAGCGCTGTCCATGTCCCAGAGGGCGGGCAGCGGCGAGTCAGTGTCGGCACCCATCCCGGACACCTCCTGCAACACGAGAATGTAATGGAAGGGCATGCTTAGAAGATGTAGTGCAGAGGTAAGGATAATGCGAGAACGGGTGTTGTTTCAATCAGAGTTAGTTTTGACAACAGTTGTAGCCAGAAGTGTAAAGAGTACTCATTATGATATGGTAAACAAAATACTCGGATAGGGAAATCCATTAACGATCAAAAAGAGATGGTCAATTATCATATAAAGACGTAACAAAGTCTCTTGTGACCATCACTTTACATAGATAGCGTAACTTACTCAAAGTACTATCGAGTAATACACAAAAACTAACTAAATACTACAAGCTCCTAAAGCAAAACTAAGAAATAACCCGAACAAGGAACAGCGACCAGAGGGTTGGAGAGTAGTCCCAGAGCAATGAGTCGCTTTCTAATTTAATGCTCCATAAATGACACGTAATGGAGTACAACACGATTACGTCACCTGCATGAAGTAAGACCGCCGAGCCGTGCGCCGGCCGGGGCATTAGTGCCAGTGTCAATAATCGTTACGGGTACAGCTGACATTTCATGCCACAGATGTCATTTATTTCCCTAATTTAATGCACCATAAATGACACGTAATGGACGACAATTATCGGGCCGGGTAGGCCTAGCCTGGCCGCTGTGTAACGCCGGGGTGGCAGGAAGTTAGGCTTATATACGAAGCCGGTAACTTACATCCAATTTGCAAGGGTAACCAGCGGAACGTCTCTGCTGATGTAGGTACGGCCCAGCCAATTCAAATGGCGCGCACCGACCGCCCGGCCCCGCCACGCCGTCACTTCTTTACGGCCTAATTATATACTTGGATTGGTAAGTAGGACCACCTTCTATCCAGCCCACTTCCTAATTAAAACTAATTTACAGAAAATGTCCAAACAACGGAGGTGGACGCTCAGTTAACAAGGCTGATTTACGAATTTTCAGATTTTCTCCTCTCTTCACCCGCCATAAACTCAGAGTTCTACAAGGGAAGCAGTCGATATTTAAGTGGTAATGGTTCCCAGAATTCATTTAGTATGTTTTAAACATCACTTGGAGAATGTTAAGTAGCGAAATCACGCATTTTGTTACCTCATAACAGTGCACCCACTAGCAAGAGCCTCTACGAACTTAAGGTTAAAGCCACCGATGCAAGTCTCTATACCGCAGCTAGAGCTGTTCTGATCTGACTTCTTACCCGGCTGGCTGATGTTACTACGCAGTGCCATCTACAGAGTTAAACTTAAACCGATTCTAGTGTAAAGAGTGTAAGCTCTCGCCTTTATTAAGAATTTATAAATATCTTCTTGTCGCAATTGTGCTGTTATTACAAAAGGAGCTCAGATCCTCAGGAGTGATGCGCAGGTTTAGTCCTCCTGTCTGTGACCGTTGCACTTTATCAGTACCATCGTCCTTGAACTTTATCAACGTAAAGCCTAAAAAGGACTGGCCTCTCTTCTTTTTTTAGACAAGTTTTGAGACAAAAGTTAGACAACATAATTCATGTGTGATGATCGCTCTCTATTGGGTAACATTTTTACATTTATAATATTACATGTAACAGTATTTTTAAAATGTATTATGTATTTGCATTTTTTTCATTTACCTAGTTTTGATGATAAAACTAACATTGCCCATTAGACGTTCGTCTTGAGTAACACACTACTTTAATTTGTATTCCTACTTTTTAGGACGTTTTGATTAAATTATAAAATACTTGTTAAAACAAGGTGTTTGCTACGGTAGTAGAAGTCAAAATATTATTGTTTTCTATTGAAATATATTTACAAAAACGATCCGTTCTGAAATTAAAATACAATATTTTTCACAAATAATCAATTTATTTAAATTGCAACTACAATATTCCAAATAGTATGGATAACTGCGTTTACGTTCGTTATTCTATACTTAGTTCACAGGAATAAAATATTTTTAAGAATACTGAAGAAAGTTTTTAAGAGAATTCTTTATACCATAGGAATTTATGTGACAAATTAAATTGATTATACATTTAACGATTTTTGGACTTGAAGTGTCATTTTGGAGAAAGTCTATTGAGTTTGAAGACGGGAGCGTAAGTTGTACTATCGGAATTTTGAAATGTATAAAGAGGAAGACAGCTGAGTGACTTACCGCTGCGACATTAAATCTCCTATTTCGTGATATATAAAACACCTCATGAGGCACCATGTATTTCGTAGCTAGAAAAATATGACTTCATCAATATTAACAAATCGGTTTAGGCCTGCATACTTCATATTTGTCGCTTGGACGAAGATAAACGAAGATAGGCTATAGATTGGTTTCAAATTGTAAAAGCACTTTATTGTTCATAATGTAGTGCACTTACTCAAATAGGGTTAAACAAGAAGTGATATCCCTGACCCCTACCCTGAGGCAACGTTAACTGTGTCCCGACCACTCAACTCAGCTGCACTCTCCCATAATGCACTTGAGGTTCAACCCTCAGCGACGTGCCGCTTTCATCGCCTTTGTGTGTTCACTTTTGTTTTCCGCTGTCATAATTAGCACGCCGAAAAGCGAAATAAAAGGAATGCTGCATGTTTTGTGGAACGTTTGTTTTTCATTTAATCAAAAAGAAAAGTTCGGGTCGAGGAACAAGTATAACACCGCGCTTTCGCTGTAGCCCTTCTCTGTGTTCGGCGGTTTGACTTCAGAAAATCGAGGTTTTATATGTTTTAGACGTTTAGTAAACAAGGGTTGAATATCGTTTATATTTTGCGCCGTTAATAAAACTTAAAATTGAATTTGCAATATTATGTACATAAATTGCTGGGATCAAAATTCAGCATCGTTTGATTTCCTAATAACTACTTACCACAACAGCTATTTCTTGTTATTGAATGCTCTAACGAGGAGGCAGTTTACGAAAAATATATAATTTTTACTAACTACTGCATTGCATTTATGCAATATTGTTGTAAACATGAAATTAAACATGACTTTTTTGGAGAAGTTATAACTATGAAGTTCTCACTGGTACGTAACCTGGTAGCAGTGTAAACTTCGTATTTGAATGATACCAGAAAACCAGATGTATTGATAAATCTTCTTTAATGCAACGAATTGTATATTTCCATTACATAAGTAATTTTTCACTAAGTATTTCATACAACATTTTGTACAATACACATTAATAAAGCTACATTCTACAAAGAAGTTAATTTGTTATATTCCTGGAAGGAGAGTTTAACTGAGTGTCTCGGCAGGATAGAAATGCATTATTCACAACGAAATAGACATTTTTACTTGTCAGCGCACGGGTCGTGAATGTGGCAAGTCTTTCTCCCAGCCTACACTCCCGCTGCATCTCTAATTGCCCTGGAATTGCTGGAAGGCCAGGACACCTGGGAGTATGTGCGAGATCTCGCGACCCTGTGGGGCGACGATTTGTCACTCGCTAAAGAGATTGCAGCTCACCCTCAATTAATGCTAAGGTGGCCAATGAGAGCCGGGGATTTATTACTCGGCCGCGGACAGAACCACTATGTTACTACTCTCCTCGGCCCCGCATATATTTACCCTGTGAAAACCGCAAATTAATGCGATCACTGTTTTTATGAATATTTATTTGTCCCCGTTATTGTCCCTGACGCCTCTCCGCACTTTATTAAACCGGCGTTTTTTGTACAAAACCTTGCATTCATTATGAGGCAATCCTGTGTTTCCGTCGGAATTGCTCTGTGGGAAACGTTTTCTGCCATTTTGCATATTTTGTTCCTACCAATTTCTGTTTTGTAATAAACAACGCATTATTTCAACAATCATACTTTTGTTTGGTTGTTAGTTCATAGAAATCAATATATCGATAATGTGCTTCATACTGATCTATATAAAAAAGTCGAAATAACAAAGCCAAATTATATCCAATGCTTGTAAAAAGAGGTTAAATTATTGCTGTCAATATTATGATAGGCTAAACTGTCCTTTACTTTTCTCAAAATAATAGAAAGTTACTCAAAGTTGTGGAGCTTCTTTGTTTATTTCCAAAATCAAACAATCTAATTTTATTGACAGGATTTTTTTTATAATAAAAATCCTGACATCCTGAAACCAGACTACCATTGATGGAAAAGTAATAGGCTCGTTTAGTACAATTTAATAAAACGTATGTATTTATGTTGTTATTATCATGTTGTGTCTACTCCAAAATTAAACTATAATAATAAAGTAAAATATTTTTAAAAGACATATTATATATATATATTATATATATATATTATATTCTAAATATATATATATATATATATACATATATAGAAATTCGCAGGATATTTTTATATATAAAATAAAAGCTGATGGTATATATACGGAAATAAAACCTCAATTTCTGATCAATATTTTATGGAGCCAGTAGCTTAGTTATATGTTTCAAAAGGGGGATTTACCTGAAGTTAATAGATATGAACAAATGATATACGACCACCATAAACCTTTCCTTGCGTACGCCACTGTAAGAATCGCTTGTTTTGATGAATTAAACTCATTTCAGCCATATTTAAAATAAATATATTTGACCATTTATAGAAAAGAAACCTTTACTCCGTAAAGCGAATCCCTAAATTAGTAAATAGTCACAGACTGATCATAGGCTATGGAGGGGGTCTAATATGGCGAGTGACATAGTATAATGCCCAGGAGCTGTATGCGGCTCCAATAACTGTAACAGTATTCGTTATGTTTACCCCACGTTTCATCAACAAATATTGCTGAGCCGCTACCGACCCGAGCGACTTTCACGTGTTACATCAACAGTTGTGTGCAAGCGGCTCCCTCATTACATCAACGGTAGTGTTATGATAGGTCTGCATCCGCCTGAGGGGCGTGGCCTTGCCTCACCGTGTGATGTAAGGTTAAATAAAATATATGTGACCACCGCGCCGAGCCATACCATGCAATATCCATAGCCGCAGGCGTAGATGCATGATACCACACTCCGCCCGGCTGGTGCGTCACACAAAATTGGAACTGACTACTATATAATGTTATGTAACAAATACCGACGTCTTAGCAGCCTGTACTTTGGTTGTGTGGTAATAACCATCAAGTAACTATTGCAGGACGCATAAAATATCGACTTTGACAGTTCGTACCCACGGCTCTATGTTTCAAATCAACCATAACAGTTTCTGGACATGAATGGACTTTTAATCCCCGAATATCCGTATTAACGTGAACTGTAAAAAGGAGCAGACATATCGTGTTCAAAAACTTTGTTAAAGTGTTAAATAAACCTTCTTACTAAAGATGCTCCACAAAGAGCGTGAATATTCTTCACATCATATATTTTTCAAACACGTGAAGAAATAATAGGTCCTTCTTCTTCATAAATGCCATGGTTAAAATATAATTCATACTGTTTTCATTTATAAAAGGATTGTGAGTTTCCTAGTAAATAATTCAGCAGAAGGCGTCATTTTAGATTATCAATAAATAAATACAACAAGAATTTTAATAATTTAAACAAACGTCCGAAATTCTCCATTTCAGCTCCAGGATTTCTCAATATCTTCAGCCAAAACCGAACTGTCTGCTAAATTTTCAGCATTTACGGACAAAGTACTGAGTGGACTCTGAACGGTCGACTGTTATATATTGCCAGATGTTCCACCCTAACCGTGAAATCCCGATATGAAAGTAAATATTCCCCTAATTGGGCAGTGCCTGAGGACGCCGATCGTCATGATTACCCGGCGTGGCCTGGCGTGGCGCCTCGGTGGGGGTCAAAGGTCACCACATAAGTCAGTCACTCCGATACCGGGCAGAGTCTCGGCCATGGTTTTATTGGTTAATTGCGACCGCCCCGTCGTGCCAAGCCGCCCGAAGCTAGCTCTGCAGATTTATCGTCGTACCAGTCGATTTTTGTCACAGTCGAGGCGACGCTACGCGCTTGTATGCATTCTAATGGGCCGATTTATTACGCGCACGTCATGTCGGCTGCCGCGGTCGGTCAGGATTTATTGTGTTAATAATTGTCCCGATAATTAATGCCCTCGAGACGTCCGTTGTTTAAGGATTGCGCCTTCTCTGGTTTAGATTACGACCTGATAAGGTTTCTCGATTTGGCTATCTCTACGTCTGCAGTGGTGTCATTCGTTACGTTCTCGCCTTGACCAGGAGTGTATAAACTTTAGATGTTAAACTCGTGTTATAGCAAATTGACTGAGCAAAGAAATCATAGTTTATGATGACCTTCGAATTATTTATCTTTAGGTTATGAAGTTTCTATGGCTTTTTTAATTTCATAATTTCCCGCGATTATTTGAGAGCCTTTAAACATATCTACCTTGGCCAAATTCTACATTATAATTTCTTGCTATAACACAAATCAGTAGAAGAGGTGGTGTTTAAAATAAACTTTAGAAGAAAAATGAGTAAAAAGTTTTTAAATCAATTTTTATAGAAGTGATAATTTTTCGGCTGACACTCTTAAAACCAACGTTCACAACATTACATAATAGTCATATTAGTGTCAAAAAATAATATGAAGGATTTAAAATAATAAATTAGTTGGCTATAAAAGTCAAGCTAAAAAAATATGATCTGCTAAAAGATTTATTATTCAATATATTTAATTAACACTGGCTACACACCCATTTCGAACCTCACCAAAATTAAAACAGCTAACAATTGATTCTATTCCTGGAGGAACTCTTATCAACTTACGCAACCTATGTTGCATAAAGTAAATAGTGTTAGATGCAGCTTGTTCTCACCACTCATAATATTATAACATTTCCATCGGTTTCAGCCAAGACCTTCTATATTTCCTAATATTTCCTGAATACCGTGAATCACTGATATTGTGATGTGCAATGTGGTACGCTATCTTTTTTTATTATATTTCATGCATTTAACCTTACGTTGTACATTAACACATCTAAAATAGGTCGAATTTAAGTTACTGGAATGTCGTGTCTGAATTATTTATAACATCCAACTTCTAGGTAATTAATATGCACAACAGTCTTGTTATCCCTTTCAATGATACATTGTAAATAACAGAGTTTATACAGTACCAACACATTTAAACTCTAACTTAGTATAAACGTTTGGCAAAGCCGACCCCAGTTAGTGACGTCAGTGGTTGATGAACGGACGTGATCAAGCCGTGGTGTCCTGCACAAACTCTAGCGTTGCGTTGTACAGAGCAAACAACAGCGTCATGTAACGATGCGGTTTGGTTTCGGGACACGCATCACAGCTCTTGCACACGCGCGCACACTAACATTGGATTTAAATGCAAATAAATCAAACATTTCAACGGGTTACTGATATTTAGAATAAAGTTTCTATGGTTGTTTGCAACTTTTGTTTCCATTCCCGAAGAACATGCTACAACGTTTAAGTTTACTCTAACGTGTTCAAGGTAAAGACAACACTTTCCCATTATTAAATCTCTCAACAGTGTGTGCACGCACGGCCGCCCGCCCGCACGGCCGCACACCACGCAGGAGAGGGTGTGAGGCGACCAACCTTGACGTACCACTTTATTACGCCACCAGGTGTCTCCATATGGCGGCCAGCTGTTTTATTAAAACTCTGCAGCCTATTTCATGACCACGTAGACCCGATGGGCCGTGAGATTAAGTCATACCAGGAGTATATGGGCTGTGCGACGTGCTCTTCCGGCGTTTAACCGACATGTGCGGGAAGGGTAGCAATAAATCATGGCGTCAAAGGGTGAAACTCTATGCGAGCACCAGATGCCACGTTATGCCACGGGCTATTAAAACTACTTATCGAATGTACACAGGCAGTATGTAGAATGATGGGTTATTCAGATGAGTGCTTTTGATTTGTGTTCCGTTCATCAGAGGCGGTAAGCTCTTCTCAAATTACTAACCCATACTTAGAATGGGTATTCAGTTACTAAGTTAATATCGAATTTCAACCCTCGACGTGTACTACTGTTTGATAAGCATGTTTGCATAAAACACTATGGTATTTTTACTTTTTTATGTTTTGGTTCCTACATTCCGTTTTACTAATCCACATATGTTATCACATTATTATATTTAGCTATTATTAATACTACTACGTTAAAACTATCAAAATTACTAAATTTTTTCAATATTAAAGACTTTTCATACTACATACTATGACTCCTAAGGATTTTAAGCCAAATAAGTAGACATTTACTAAACAACATAATGTAATTTATTGTAAACAATGACAGTTCAATTGACCTTTGGTTCATAATGCTGCAATCAGGGAGTAAAAAGTAGTTTCCCGCCAGGGAACCTATAATATTATAACCCAACACATCTTTCAAATTTGTTTTATAATGTCAACTGAAGGTTATTTAAAAAATATGAAAACGACGATAGGTTTTATTTTTGTACGTGATGTAGTGCTAAATCGAATATAAAAAATAATTATCAGTGAAGAGATTATATTCCAATTGAGTTATATTTATTTTTGGGTTTTGGAAAGTAAACCCAGAGTATTATACAACTGTAATTAATCCATAATAAATTCTATAATAAATCCCCAATACAAGTAATAACCCTGAGTATTAAAAGCGGCTTTTGTCTCAGTTCTCACTTGTTGACGAATAGAAAGCGTCTTACGAAACATTAATATATAATAGTTATCTTAAACCACATAAAGTTGAGATAAAGTCAAGACTTCAGTATCAAGCCATTATCTACGGGAATCATATGATAAGAAAACTCAATAAATGATTGTCGCAGTTGGGTAGTATTTTATCGTGCGATAAGGTGGTGAAATGTAACCCTCCTGGATTGTAACTCACCTCGCTGAATAAAATACATTCACATCCTTTCTGTCTGCCGTTGCTGCGTCTTCGTGCCTAGTCCATTTTAAAGCTGTGAACCTTTGGCTAAAGCTGTTAACTTTTGGCTCTTCGGTCACAGGATTAAGGTACCTTGTGCTACTATGTCTGATGAATATCGAGCCGTACCTCTGATCTTAAATATTCAGAATTTCCAACGAGATTATCTGTATTTTCTGGATCCTTCCCGATTGTTCAAAATACTTTTATGACCACGGGGTTTATTCGACATTTCACGCAGTTGACAGTAGTTTCAGAAGTTCCCAGGCTGTGCTCACTGTGAGACCCAAGATATTCTCAAGAATCTAGAGATTCCCCAAACTCCACGGTTGCTCGGTCTCGAATCCTCATTTTCTGGGTTCGGAGGCCTCTAGTCGTCCAAATGTATGGATATCTTTTTAGTTTATACCTTTCACTATGTACTGAATAATCCCTTTCATATTTATTTACCTTGATATGGACCTATACTTGTATCTATATGGGCTTTAATTTACTTTCTTGGCAGATGATCGACCTATGGAATCATCATGTAAAGGTTCTATAACGTAAATGGATATTTCTGTTGAGATCCTTTGGGGGGAATGTGAGTGCAGTATTGTTTATACGAATCCCAAAAACGAAAATGTATAAATTATCTGAATTTCTAGCAATGATAAATTATGATAATTCTAACAGGAAATTTGTCACTGATGACGACACATTCCACTAGCAGGTGTTAAGTGAAGACCTAAGAAGGTATTTGCAAATAACAAACATCATACAGTCGTAAAACGTTTATGTAAACGGAAGACCTTGGAGAATCTCCGTTTAACACCTCTAGGTACAAGGGCGAAGAGCCTGAAATATATGAACTTGTTGAGAGGGACATGTGTTGACAAGGCGGCACTACTGAGACTTCGGGCTGGAGACATGTCGGCAAGTCTACATGACCCCTAACCCCGCAGCGACATCTGTGCGTCATTCCCGACATGATTCGACATGCCGACACGACACTCAACCAGTCTAAATATACGTGACAAATGTTAATATGTCTACAACAAGGAATTTCTATTCGGGAGAGATTTCCAACAGGGTACAATTGATGGAGTTAGAGAAGGCGGTGATATGTACAGAAGGATTGTAATGATAGCAAATATAGCTGAAATATAGGGAACTGTGCATTTGTGTTAGATTATACTGTAGATAGTTCTGGCATTAGATATCAAACTAGATTTGTTTAAACTATAATTTCAATAAAATCCATTCCAACTTACAAATACGATTTATGTGAATGTTCATACATTTTTACACCACATAGCAGAAGTAAGTATTCTAGTCAGTTTTAGCATCTAGTCTTGCCTAGATAAATATGTTTATACTATTTAGTTTCGATCATCTAAATGGCTTTAGCCAGTTGGTCCTATCTCAAAAAGTTAACTAACTACAGTACCTGATGATTGGTTAATTATCAGGATTGAAATTGCGACCTATTCATAAAATGCCTAAATGACTAATATTTAAATTTTAATTCCTTCACAAAAATCATCAGATCATTTATACAAATTTTAAGTAAGTAGGCTACGTCGCTTTTTAAAATTAGACTTACACAGCTAAACATATACGTATTTATTCTAAATATAAGGCATTGTTTATAGGTATAATGTGTTTTATGTATTAAGATGATTGGAAACTGTTTCTGGATTCGAATAATTCTTTGAAATAACTAGATTCGATCTGCAATTGCGACTCGTGGAATAATATCACGAACAGATAATACACTGTTCTTTGGTTTAGAGGCAAGCATGGGCAAAGCTTATGTATGAATAAGATTCATTCTATGATAAATTTACCAAAGAAATTGAAAATTATTCTCATCGGAAATAGTCTCTAGCTATAAGATCAGGCCAATTGACCCTTGGCCGTTTACAAAGAACCTACCAGGTTCGGCAGGATAGCAGAGAAACCATTGTACTTTATTTGATGCGGGTGAAATGTACGAGCCAGGAGGGTTACATTTCAGCACCTTATCGCGCGATAAATACAGAGCTGATACAGTGCCGGCGACAATTATTTATCGGGACTCCGCTGCCTCGCGATCTTCCCTGGATAACCTCAGATACTGAGACAATGCTTCTTTGCCCCGCCACAGAGCTGTCACTTGCTCGCAATGCATTGTGTTTTGTTTCTTCTATTTATCATATATAACATCAAGTCCATCAAATTATTCTTCTCCAAGATTTAACTAGGAGAAATTAAAAACAGTATATTAATTTAACATATTTCTTTTGCATTTTGATATTTTGTTACAATCAACGTACATCCCCATTTCATGTTTAAAAATCCCATATCGTTATCAAATCGTACCATATGTTTTATGAAATCTTAAAACATTCGTGAAATATAACCCAACACTATTGTATTAGCATGCTGAAAGAGCAAACATTTAAGACTTGAAATTAATTAGCAAAAAGGAAAAACAGGTTTGTTTAATGTTGGAGCAGCTAACCTAAATGCTCGGAACTGAAAATTTGTGCATTTGAGCACCTATACACCTTATACATCATCATATAAATCATAGTGTGTCCAATACTTTATACTTTATTTGGATTATGTTTTTACGTCGTTGAAGTTTCCTAAAAATTTACGAAATTAACATTATAATCCCACTTAAAACCAATAATACATTTTTGTATGTTCAGATATAATATGGGATAGTACAAAATCCATAATTATCTCCCTCTTCTCCCTTAGCATTCCTCTAATATATGTACGAGTAGAAAAAAACAAATTCACTCAGTAACTATTCTAATTTATTCTTGAAACATAGGCCTAGTTTGTTGCCAAATAGACGTGTATTGAATAATCAGCACGCACCTACTTAAAACAATTCTATGTAAACTATAAAACGACACAATCATACAAAACACTGTATTGTCACACAAAGTTGTGACAACAAATATGACCCTAACCAAACAGTATTGCCACACAAACTTGTATAGAATAACATAAACGAGTTTTTCTACGGCCTTCTCTTAAACGCAGGGCCTGCGAGTATTTGAGGTTAGCTGCTTTGATGTTAAAGTCTCTTTGGCCGATTTATTATCCTTGTCACCGCGTTATTCGTTTGGTTAAAGAAACGCTCGTGTACTCACTTTGTCGCCAAGTTTACGTTTCTTCTTGTCTCTCTCTTTCTTTTAAACATTTAAACCGCTATGCAGACATTTATAGTCTTGTTTATATTCAGTTAATTAGTAATAAAAAAAAGTTATAACAGAAAAGAAGGTTTTCTCGCGGCATCTCTTTTATCTAATTTATTACTTTATCTAGCTTCTTACAGTTTTTAATCTCTATCACATAATTGTACAACATAGATGATTAATTATGTTCTGTACAATATAGGACGGCAAGAAATGTAACATCGATTTCAGGGAATTGACCCTTTTTATAGTTTTGGTGTTTATAGTTTTAGTTGACCCTGTTTTACCAAAGTTACGAACTATGTCTAATCCATGTTTACGTTATAGCCTATTACAAGCTACGTAAAAAAAGTAATCAAGGAGAATATTTGCATGAGAAACCTTATACAACATTAAATTCGAAAATATGCGAGCTAGAACGTATCAGTCTATTAAAAAGTTCTTGGCAAAGTATTTTTAACGGTGGTAGTGTCAATGTTGTACACTAACGGACCAAAATAATATATTGATATAAAATCCTTTGCTGATATTTATTTGTGAAGGTACGTAAACAAATTCTGAAGGGCTGTAGTATTTGAACTTTCTACTACAAGGTTACCATCGAAGGTGATTGAAATATAAAACAATAATCGATGGAAGATGAGGGCGTGGAGAGGTTAGGCGAGGCGTGAGGTGCGGTCTGGTAGTTTACCAACACCGGGTGTTATGTATCGGCTCCCTCCAGCGATCACATGCTGTCGTTAACTTTAACTAGGTTTTTATTGTTTCGTTAACTTGGCAGAGACGATTGGATAAGTGGTCTTTACGTCGGTTATGAGCGTTAAACGGCACTTTCAGTCAACTGTAACTGTTAACGGCGACTGCACGAAAACGAGCGCTTACAATGCGATATTCGGATTAAACAATTCGGGACTGAAGCCGTTATCGTTTAGTAACCTCTTTTTATATTCGTCATTAATGTATTCACCGGGTTCTTTACCAGGTGAAGGAGGCTAAATAAGTTACTAGTGCGCACATAACACATGTTATATACCAGCACAAGTTGTCAGCACGACAAACAACAAACCCGAGCTTTTACTGCGTTGATCTCACGATCTGTAATTAAAGCAAATTTAACGTGATGGTTCACTTTCTCCCATATTAAACCAGATTTGTTAAAACAACGATTATTCACCATAAGGAACAATAGCAACTGTCGCAAACACCTTATGATCCGTTCACAGTATTTTCAATATTTGCTTGCATAAACTCTGTGATAGGATTATAAAGTCAAAATACGGCAAACCTGGCACAAATTACTTTTATTACTTTTTCATCACCAAACCCCATTCCATGAATGTAACAAATCGATAGCAGCCAACACGAGTTCCAGTCAACAAGGGGAAGGAATTAGGGAAATGTGACTGCTGCTGGGAAGTGAGAGGTTATGAACCATTCACATATCCTACAATGTGTGTTCCACACAGCACACCCAGTTCTGATAACTACTCCGTCTGCTGATCGTAAATGCCTTGTTCAACAAGTGTGGTTTTGGCAAATCGGTGAGATTTGAAATGAACTGAAATTTAGAGAAATTATCTGCAATATTTTGGGAGCGAAATGATTTTATCGTATCTGCAAACTATTGTGACAACACTGGTCTAAAAATAGGAAAAGGTCTATTTCATAATTTAGGAAGTTTTTGTAGACAATTGTTAAATTAACATAAACAGGGTGTACTGTACCAGCAAATTTATTCCACTAAAATAGTTTTTTAAAAAACATTATAGAATTTTATTTTTATAAAGTGTGCTGAAATGAAACTATCATAACTCGTCAGAAACTTGCAATCATGTCAAAATATTTTATTAAAGGAACATAATAATGTTCACAAAGCTATTTTGTTTTATTTGACAAAACTAAAATTATGTTCTGGCTTTAAACTGTTAATCAGGGACCTCGAAAACCACTTAAAACCTAACATATTTTTATATTTTGTAAACTAAACCTTAGAACACACAGGACTACACAAATACACTTACAAGCTACAAAATGAATTTGTCACATTTGATTATTGTGGACAAAAATGTACAACACTATTGAGTTTCATCAAAAAACTACATTTTTTAATATTCTAGTGTTTTTAAAGTTCTTTACACTATAAACGTTTTTAGAATATGAAGTTGAAAAGTTACAGTTTGGTTTTGAATAAGACGCAGCAGATCTGCCCGCATGGCTGGCTGACCCCCATAGCAGGCTGACGTGCCACGTGATGCCTCCATCAACACTCAAAGACAAAGCGGCCAGTGGTTTTTGCCTGGGAAGGGGTCGAGAGGGCACATTTTTTTGGACTGCAGGCCAACAGGTGCTAAACTAATTGACTACACACAAAGACGTTCTGGTCCACGGACGCAATAATTTTGAGCTGTTAATTCGTTATCGGCCGGAGGGTTCCTTCCCAGAAACGTCTTTATCGGCACTACCTGTGGAGGATTGAGAGATTAGGGCCCTCACCTACTGGCCGGGTTCGGGCTTGGAATGGGCTGCAACAAGACACCATATGGCTTCCTGACCTATTTCAGAATAAAAGAACTGATGAGGTTCTCTCAATCTCCAATTGGTTTCAATACAACCACTGCAAGAAATCAAACAGAAGGTTGATTGATGATCTATCTTTTAAAAGCACAGTAGTTGTAATTTTAACGTTCAAAATTTTTTAAATGCCAAAAACATCAAAATTTCTAAAAACTTTACAATAACTATACATTTAAATTATGATGAGAAGATGGTTTTATATAAGGAAGTAATGACTAATCCCATTGTACCTTTTGACTAACAACAATGTTGTAATTAAGAATAATCTATATAGTTCCTAAAATACCTATATCTGTTAGCTGCATATACTTCACAACTGAAGAAAACCAAATAAAACACAATAATCAAACACAAACTATATTGAACCATAATCGAAATCTGAGGTTCTTAGCTCCGATTTTTTCAGTCACGCAGGATCATATTTGAAAGAAAAAACATTGCTTTTGTACTATAGAAAATATATATATATATATATATATATATATATATATATATATATAAGCTCCAATAAATAATGCTAATTCTTCAGCATTAATTTATTATTTTATGGATCACACTAAAATACAATGCTATTCTTACAGACATAAACAAAGTGAAGTATTGGATGGTTTTCTTCTAAATCTTTATTTATTCATTCCAGTATATCATATAAGACGGGGATATTTTGGACCACTTAATTTTATACGGTTCGATGACACGTATTTGTCGGATTTACCTTGTCATCGTAATCCTCAGTGACACGGGCATTAGTCTGGCTGGATGTGCAGATAGACAGACTGTGTGAGGACCGGACGCCCACGAAACTGGCGTAGAAGACGGCTAAAACCGATGAACGTCAGATAGATTGATAGCGTTTAGGCTTAACCGTCCGACGCGCGCGCATCATAAAACTATTTCCATTTCAAAATATTTCACCTGCGGTAAATCAAAACGTTCGAGTTCGACTAAACAAACCGATGTCGACTAACGAGCTGGGTTATTTTTGTTCTAGAAAGTTGGAAATAGCGTTGTTCTGTGTCTGAATACACCGCTACTTCTGTACGAAGAGGATGGTTTCCATAATAGAGAATTCCAAATCAATCCTTTGAGATTTGTAGTATATATAATATATATATATATATATATATATATATATATATATATATATATATATATATATATCATAATTGGAACACAAATCAAACATTAATCAGTTGCCTATGTTAGTGAAGTTGTTTTAGCATGTTGTATCATTTTTGGGGGAAGAAATACTGTTATTTATTATCAAGACATTGCTAGCGAACTTGCAATCTGTAATGGATTATTACTGAATTGAATACAAAATAATACTTTTCCCTTAGCATATTCCTCTTGTCAACAAGATTTAAAGAAAAACCTGGATTTAATACACACGTGTCGCATGGTTTCGGTTCTATGATTTTTAAGAAAACAACCTTCATTGTGATCAAAGAAACTTCATCTCATCTCTTTGAAACATATAAAATATGAATAGACAGAGCTACTTAGTTCGCCCCCGCCCCGCCGGGGCTCAGGAGGTCTTTATTAAGACTGAGATGAACAAAGGCGCAAGAGGACGAAGACGTGGGAGGGTCCAGATCCTGGCAGTGTTTGCAGAAGAGAGCAGGGACTCCAGGGACGGGATTACCGCTGTCCAAACACTCCCCAATCCAATCCCGACAGCCAGGAATCAGACCCCGACATTTGCACAACCTTTGATTAAACATTCATTGCGGTCAGCGGGGGAAGCTGGGCTACTGACAATGTCACAGTTTGCTCGCCTTAAACGTCACCTCCTCCAGTTAACAGTTTCCTATCAAACGTTGATTTGCCTTTTAAATCGTATAAGTCAGTTCGGCGCGTACGTGCGTTTCCCTTCTTTACACGGTTCAATCTGGAATTGGATTGATCAGTCATTTATTTTAGCTGCACATCTTTGATTTTACACTGGTTCATGTTACCTATTTTAACGATCTTTTTATCAACACTATTATTGAGTACAATTTTGTTAGTAATGACTAAGTTATAGATTATATAAATTTTAAACACATTACCTGAATGACAAGTTAAAGTGTTTGAAAATGAACTGTAGCTCATAATTAAAATCAATAACTATCAATATTATAATCTATAGAAATTATAACAACTGAATCATACATATTACCACTGTCATAGCAATAAAGGACGCGGTTAAAAAAAATAATCCCCATTTTCTTTGACAAATTTAGAGTAAAATTTAATATTACTACATTTTGTTGGTGGTTAGAAATGAACAGGCCTAAACATACGGTACGTTGACAAAAACAGCAGATATTACTTTGTATTCAAAACATGTGGATTGTACAGTTTATCGGGGAACGGAATAAACACTTCCGCAATAATAACCGGGCGCGGAAAGCACTTAGGTGAATTGGAACAGCGAGGCGATGCGGGTCGCAGTTGTTCCGCACAGAACTATTACGGTGATGCAGCATTGTAGGATAGCTGTTTTGAGTATGGCAATGGCAATGCTGATAGGCTATTAGGTGGTCCCAATCTTGCAATCAGGCAGCGTCTGCCCCCCGGGTGTCCTGGTAGACATTTACATACCCCCTCCCCCCGTCATATCCAGGTCCCCCTCTCCCTCACAACCGGCACGCACAATACACCGTCTGCCTCCTGCCGGCTGCCGCATATCGATCCTGGTCGATAAGCCGCCTATTGCTCTCAATTACCGCACCAGCCATTAACTCACTGCTAAATACAGTACGAATGTCACCGATTAATTATATATTATTGTACTTATATACACTCATCGACAAGAAACAACTTGCTAGATGATAACAGTATCCGTCGGCGTTACGTGTTCGGAAAATTTTGGTATTGTGTTAATCTTAATGATAACAGATTTGATTGAGTCAGTGTCCAGTTAATAAAATAAAGTTGACAACATTTCTTCCAGCACTACACTTCGGTAGTACAATGTTTGTAACTTCGATTCATATAGAGATAATTTTCTTTTTTGGAACTAACGAAATTAATTTGAACATATTTATTACAACGCAAAGCACGAACACGAATTCAAACGAATTAAATAGGTTAAGTGACTAAACGAATTTTGTATTCCTTTCGTGAACAGGCCATCATCCTCCATTTTTTATCAAATATATTTTTTTGCATAATTTAAACATTTTAAAGCTCAATCTGTAATTAAAAATTAATTGGATAACGAAGTAATTGTGTCGCGTAAAGTGAAAACACTACACATTACAACTAAATTTAAACATATATAAATGTGAAAGTTGTGGTTGCTCATGAAGTGAGATTGAAAATCTCAAATAACAACCAAATATGCCCTCAAAAGGCAAGACGTTTCAACATTGAGTAAAGAATCACCTTTAGATGAACTATACTTAAATGTTTAAATGGAAAAAAATCAAAGTTGTATGGTAAGAAAGTTTTTCCAATTTCTTTCAAATTATTAGTTATAATTGTTCACACATTTAAGATTTATTATTTAAGTTTCACCATTTTGTTTGTGTTAAAAAAATTTCATCATCCACGAAAAACCTGGTTTAATTATAGTAATTTTTGAACTGATTGAGTAAACGATGCAAAGAATAAAAATGAATCAAAACACATAACTTTAGTTGTTTTTATTCGTTATCCTGTAATTTCCTCGATAATCGTTATGTAACTTCCGAGAAGGAAGATAGTATTACTATTTGTCAAAACAAGCTTATCGCTGAAGTATCCGAGCAAGTTTCCCGAAACTTTACAAGTTCTCAACTCTCTCGGTGGTATTATGAGTAACACTGAACAGAATACCTGTCTTCATACGTCTATCACACAACTTCAGTGCTACGTTAACTTGGGCTGAAAAACAAAACCATGGCTACAACAGTCGATGGTACAAGTATCACGGTGTAGACGAGGAGGAACCACTCATGAAGACAAGATGTTACTGCACATCGCTTATCGTACCATGTACTAATGTTAAACAGCGTCACTCTTCACATCAAATTCATTTTTAGACAACGTTTAGTGTAAACAATCCAGATGCAATACGACAGATTGTAAGGAGAGGTCTTGATTATATAGAGGTCATTTAGTGCGGTTGCAATGTTTACGACACGGCTCACAGCCGTGCCCGCTGGTTCGTCGTAGGACGACGCTGTCTGTGATAGTGTTGTTACTACTACCGTACATATGTAGTACAATGTATAATTAAGGTCAAGCGGTAATTATATATAACTGCACTTACAGCCTTAATGTTGCCTCATAGCGGCTGTATCTGCTGTACCTGAAACAAAGATTGAAATATTATGCGATGTTTGAGAAATATTAAGAAAAGTACTTTGTACATTATGTAAAGAGTTTTAAAGTAACGTATTGGAAATTGTAAAGTAGAACGACATCTGTATGAAAAAAGGGTTTAATGAATATAGTTATAGGATCCATAGATAGTCGGAGATCCATAGATTGAGCAACATGAGGATTGTGAATAGAGGATATCTTGCTATGGTGTGAAGATAAAATATACGTAGTTATGGATTTCTAACTAAGAACCCCCGCCTGTGGTTTGAGATTCGAAGATACATGGCTGAGGTTTGAGATTCAAAGTCGAATATAATCAAAAGATCGAAAATACCTGATTGCGATATCAGGCTACATGGCTGTGGCTTATTACTGAACAAGTATGGATGTGGGTTTAGGTACGAAGAAACGCGAGAAGGTTAAAGAGCTACGTTGCCAAATAAAAAGCCAAGTTTGTAGATCAGAAGTCAAGTCTGCAGATTTCCCGCTGTTGTCACGAATGTTTGATCTGTTTTGATATTTGTTTCACCTAGTTGGAGTTATTGGTAATAGGTACCATTCTTTTTAATGAGTACAAATAACAGGATTATTTAAGAGTACAATAATCGTTAAAAATTATTTGTAATTTTAAACTATACAAAATACTCTACAGAGTAGAATCAATGCATTTTTTACAAAAAAATTGTGTTTAATAATTACATAAATATGTGCCTTATAGAGGAAATAGTTATCAAACCAACACTTCAGTATGTCCACTTCAATTTAGAATCATCCTTTTAGAAAACATCAGGCTTGAAATTCCAGTTCAAAATTAGAAAAGAAAACAATCATATAAAAATGTTAGTTAATGGCAACCGAAAACTTGAAAGTTTACTGTTGAGAAGTAGTTTTTAGATTAGACATAAAATCTTGATCAAATTAGACATGGCATATTTAACGACGGGGTAAAAGAATCCACGGCGCTATAACGGACACACCTACGCACCAAAAATCTGGCACTTTTTAATCAACATTCCGGGGATCTTCCGAGGACGGCACCTGCCCGCCCGGCCACTTCTGTCCTCGGTGTCTGCGACTGACACCTTCCCCACGAGCGATGTAAGTTATCCGACCTTGCCGAGAGGTGGCTGACACCTACAGCCGCAGCACCCCGTGGGTGTGACGCCTCCTCGCTTCGTGACGACGATAGCTGGGGTACATCGAAAGCGTGACACTGCCCTCAGTCTAATAGCCAAGCATTTTTTCAGCGAATCGCTGTAAGTAGATACCTGTTAGCGTCCATGTCTCTCCCACCTCCACGGTTAATTATGGACTGCAGTTCCAGGAACGGTGTTGCTGAGGCGGAATCAGCTGCTACTGCTGCTCCGTAAACTTCCTTCGGCACGACCTTCATAAGAACTCGGCTGGGGACTCGACCGCAGAACACGGTCCGATCTGACTTTGGAAACGGTGTGGAGGGTGCAATACTATTGTGCACTTACCGGGTGCGTAAGTAATGACGTATGCGTGGGAAAGTAATCTGAACTAGTGTATAAACAACCTTTCTGGTTTCTCGGAACATTTTACAAACTTTGAACACTTGTAATGAAAGCCACCAATAACAATATATTTTTAATACTATTTAACATGCGTAAGGGATAGTAACAATAGTAAATTTTAAAATAAATAACCCAAATTATGAATTGAGTATACGATTTATTCACTCTTAAACTGTCAAAGAGCTACTTTTGTGGTATAAAGGAAGAGTATTTGGAATAATATAGAGCTAAACATACTTCTTCCCGTCACTTGCAAACTGGGGGATACGCAATGTGTATAAAGTGGTGTAACCAGAAGAGAGTAGGTAGCATCCTCCCCAAATTTTGAAACGTCAATAGTTTTAATTGTTCGAGTTTTCACCGTCCACATCCCCGAAATAAATTTGCAAATATTTCGGTAGATATATGCGATCTTGAGCTAAAATTAAATTCAATAGTGTCGAGACATTATAGTGCTGTAAATATCACAATTATTTTAAAAGACTATAATAATAATTATTAGGAAAATTGGAGTAAAGTTGAGAACTTAGGGGCTAAATAAAAAAACATCATTTCTACGGGGAATTTTTGGAAACTCTACGACAGACTCACTGTTCAAAATCTCCTAAAATATTCAAACATATACGTGCACAGAATATACTGTCAACTACCAATCTATATTAGCTGAAATGGAATTTAATAGCATTATATATTTGTTTCCGGATACGTAGTGCTTTGGTATGTTTCAATTACAACACTTTGAGTATAAGTTCCTACCCTTCTTCAGCGTTTCTTATAATAAGTGGGGGAAGTTTTAAAAACTGACAACCACTTTAGAGCACAGGTATAATAATATATGTGTCGAAATTAAGTAAAAACCCAAAAATATGTCCACCAGAAATAATTAATACTTGCGTTTATAACAAGATTAGATGTTTTTGGAATTAAAGGAAACAATGTGAACAGCAGTAACTTCACAGAACTGAACAAAATAAATATCGAGTTCCGTATTCATGAGGTCGTAATAAATTGAAAACCTTGTTTTGTTTCCGTATTGAAGCGAATTCCAATCACTCTTTGACATTACTGGTGCATTTTAAGTCATTGAGCTGCACGGATTGAATTGAATTTCACCGATCAGCGTTTCGAGTTTTCATTTAATAAAAAACACATTGGGCTAATTCTATATTGAGCGCGTTGGTAATAACGAACGAAATATTGCGCTCCTTTATTTGATGTAAAACACCTAAAATGAAACATTACGTAAATGATTGTACATTCATATTCGGTATGAATATTATTATACATTATATTATATTGTACTCGTTATTCAACTTCAGTTTCTAATGTATTTATTAAATTTATTGGCGGCCATAAATCATATCTTAAAGAAAATAAAATATTATTGGAAAATACATTATTAAAAGCAAATTAAAAATGATACCAATCGATTATTTTGAGAAATCACTCGTGAGAACTGTTAGTGTTATAATATTTTCCATTGTGCAAGGTAATGTGAAAAGTAGCCTACTGATCACCGAATCTGGCGTAATAACAGTTCCTTACAGTGTTGACTGTAAATGCAGTAAATTACATTTGACAAACGTTCAAGACACCTGCAGAAGGGAATGAGCTGTCTTGAGCCTGAATGTTCTCACCAAATCGTAAGTTATTGCACAGAACCCTGCGTGAAGTAAACAAATGCGGAAGAAAGAGCACAAAGTTTCCCGTAAAGTTACCCTCCCTCGGGGGATGAAGCAATCCTGATTACCCGTTGAACTACGTGTAAACTCCACCCCACCACCGAGCACCTCACTCCGGAATCAGGAGTGAGTCGATCTGCACAAGTGACGTAAACACAAAATTGCTGTAAATGCGGCAACTCTCGAAGTCTCGCATTTATTGCATTACTCCGTTTATATTGTGTTCCCCTCCACCGGGATGTTTATCAGCCGCTAATTTATGTGCTGGTGGAAACGAGTTTGCAAACTTCCTTAATGAACACGCGAGTGTCTGATTCGCAAATTGGAAGCCATACAGAACCACTGTGCCGGCGGAGACGCCGCGCCGCACCGCGCCGAGCAGTCAGTCGAGATATACTTGTCCGTACCGTCGCGTCGCCAGGCTCGTCGTTTTGTTAATTAGGTAAACAATTTTGTTAATTAAATTCATGTGCGGATCTCAACATGCAATTGCTAATTATAATTAATAATTAACAATGCACGAGCACGTGGTATCCGTCTAAGACATTCAGCTTGTGTTTATGAGTGGTGGGCTTACATTTTAACGAGACTGTGTTTTATTAATTACTTATGGACTATAACTTGTATTTTTAATTAAGTAACGGCCACTGTCAGCAATAAACTATAAAACTTCTAACAAATATTGTCATATAGTATTACTTATCTTTATGAGCCTTCTAAAACTCCATTACCGTGTTTTCTGTACATTATAAAACATGGTACAATGTAATTGTTTTTAATAATTTGGGAAATTTCTAACATTAATAATTAGTCTTAGAGAAGATAGCAAATATGCATACAATTTATGAATATCTAATAAGGATTTCAAAATAAATGACGAAAGAAAATTTCTTTAGATCCCGTCCTAATGGGCCACTGGCCTGTGCGAGGTTTTTATTTGATTGCCAAATAGAACAAGGGACAGAGTCCACACTAACTACTGACATTATTGTTACATACTGATTATCTATCTGAAATATGATAGTTTATTAACACTTTAAACGAAAATTTGTTAGAAAGAATATATAAAGATGAAAGAGGTACACATCTCCGAAGTCCTACTATGCTATTGTACACGCGTGGGAGTTTTTTAGGCAAAAGGGAATTAAGTAGGATTAAGTGTAACAAAGGGCTGGGTGTGTGCAGCGACACACCCTGTACACGGCCCACATCGGACCACCGACAGAGCGCACAGACCGTGTACTCCCGGACTTACATGTATTGGCGTAGTTGAAACACACCGTCAGGCTAGAAGGAAACGGTCGCTGATGAACAAAGGTCTGATTAGGGGAAGCAGAGGCAGCGCACTTGCAGGGGTTGACGGGAAACTGGCCTTACACTTACGGTACGGAAGCCACCTGCTGTGATTGCTGGAAGCCCAAAGACTGCTGCAACAAGTTGGTAGTCAACGCTCAGCCCAATTTACACGCTTGACCTCTTTGTGAGTGAACTCATGAAAGGGAAGTTCTTATACAGCGAGTTGGGTCGACTCTACAATGTGGTTGATGAAACCATTAAACAGCAATAGAACTTTATAATATTCGCGATACTACACATTCGTTAGTCCAGTAAGAATTAATAATTTTTTTTATCTGAGTTTCTATAAGGCAAAAATCAGTTAGATTTTTAAAATAGAACACTTAAAAAATACAGTAAAATTTGTTTGTAAATGACCATGTTAGAGTTCTAACAATTACTGAGGTAGCCTACTATTACAATTTTACAAAGTAATGTTTTCAAGATTTCAAAAATGTTATAATAAACTGTATACATAATTGCTCAATTAAACAGTTTTAGTACAAAGTTATGGTTTATAATGTAGCACATAATGTTTGAAAGTAACTATTTATAAATATAGTTATGATAGTTCAGAATAAAATATAACTTCGTTGTGTTTAATTGTTTCAATATCTAATAAAACTGGCAGTAACAATTCGAGGAGAATATTGTAAGCAACAGGCTCACTGTATGTAAACTACAAACATCCTAGTACGAATATGTGTTTTTGAAACTACACACCATCGATTAAAACTTTCTTTAGAGTTCATGGTTAAAACAGTCGATTTATAAAATCATACATAAAGAAAAGCAAATAAAAATATTTTTGCAAAAAAGAGATAAAATTGTGCTGGCAGCTTCTCGCAAGGAACTCGACAAAAGAGTTACTGGCCTGAATAAAATTAAACAGAAAGAAGAATATAATGTTACTGTCAAGTGGGCTGAGGGCGCTTCAAAGGAAATTACAAATGGAGGTGTCCTTTGTCATCACTACAAACAAGAGAAAGGGTGAGTTCTTGGGGTTTAAATACAAGTGAAGGTAGCACCACTTTGAGACCACTAAATAATTCTTGTTGCATAATTCATTAGTAGAATGAGGGCTTCCGTCGTGACTGCATTAGGAGGCTGACAGGTAGTCATTCATCCTGATACTGTATCTATGCTGTCCCGTGCAGTACTCTACTCTACTTCTCGGAATCCTGTTCATACTTGTTTATATTGTCTCTATATTGTCCTATGCCGAACTCTACTTCGCCGTCTCGGAATCCTCTGTAGTTGTTTATATTGTCTCTATGCTGTCCCGTGCAGTACTCTACTCTACTTCTCGGAATCCTGTTCATACTTGTTTATATTGTCTCTATATTGTCCTATGCCGAACTCTACTTCGCCGTCTCGGAATCCTCTGTAGTTGTTCATATTGTCTCTATACTGTTCCGTGCCGAACTCTAATTTGTTAAACGGATGTTTAAACTATTAAGAAGGTCGAGGTTATCTATCGCTGATCAAATTCAGAATCCTTTAAAATTTGTAATAACTAATGATTGTTAATTAACACACAGATATTTTCCAGCAAACTGTTACGACTATAGCATATAAAATGGTGTTACCGTTAAAAGCAGCACAACGAACATCTGAATACCTAACCAAGCCAAGCCTTGTGATCTGTAGGACCGACGGTGCCAAACTACACAAAGTAAGTGCATTAAATGATGACACATCAAGTTACGGAGTGGCAGCACGTATAATGTTTCATGATTGTACCCAGAGCTGAAGCCAAGCCTTGTGATCTGTACAACAGGCGGTACCAAACTACACAAAGTAAGTGCAGTAAATGATGACGCATCAAGCTACGGAGTGGCAGCACGGATAATGTTTCATGATTGTACCCAGAGCTGAAACCAAGCCTGACAGACGGTACCAAACTACACAAAGTAAGTGCAGTAAATGATGACGCATCAAGCTAGGGAGTGGCAGCGAGGCGCTGATTTGTCATGGTGACACGATACCTCGTTAGAAGCTCGGTCTAGTATTTCACCGCTCCACGCCGGATTATGAAGTTGTCACAACTGTCGCCATTTATAATGTCGGCGACACCTCGCTACTATTCCCGCTTCTGTTTCAACCGTTATTAATACCTCGGTAGCGCAGCGCCACCGCGTTCTGCGTACCGACGACCGGTAAGACAGTCCGGCCCGGACCCTATCCCGGTTAATTCGGATCATTACACAACACACCTCATTTGACCATAAATTACGGTAGAGTTACACTCTCCGGTTACACAATCGCAGGCACAAAGGTTGCGCCGCGCCGCTTCCTCCACTTCGAGATTAATTAGTGACCGCGAGACGGACAGCATTCCGCGTCCACCGTTCCCCGTCCATCGTCCACCTGTCGCGGCACAAAGGCACTAACTGAATCATTTTCACCGGTACCCCTTACGCATTCCAGATACATTTGTCTTTGTCTACTTGTCGCGTCGGATATATATGTGGTGGTGGCCTCTATTTATCGGGGACGGCGGCAGAAGAATGTGAGGCCCGGGGTCGGCCAGCGATCTGTCGCCGAGCGCCAATAACTGCCAACCAGGGGCGGATCTCCGATATATCCTCGGCTGGACGTCCAGTCCGTCAAGGTGATCGAGAATGGGAGAAATGCGACCGATTTCCGAGTCGATTTGAAAGCTGGCAAATCGTTTTCGTAGGCATTCTCTCTTCGTACTGCCAGAAATCTAGAAGCAATTAAAAGTAAGAAAAAGATTATATAACAAATCTTTGACTGGCCAGTATATAATTTCTAAGTCGCTATCAACATCCCATCAATCTCGCCCTTACCGAGGGTGCAAAAAATGGGGTGTTGGAGAAGGGCTATAAGGGCTGGCCCGAGGCTCAAAACAAAAGAGGTCTGAGAATTGTTCACATCCGAAACTTTAGGGACAGAAATAGCGCCCAATTGCGAGGGGAGAGACTTCGGAGATCTAAGTGTTTGGAGGGGCTATTAAATAGTATTTTTGAAAAATTCGTAGTACACTATTAATAAATCATATGCCGTTGCTTAACTTACTGCAGCCTCCTGATTAGCCAGTGTATGCATAAATCCATTTTACCAATCCATGTTCTAAAATAAATTAAACGTCTCCTGATGCGGTTTAGAAAATAACTTACTATACAGTAGTTAATTTCTCTGGTGCGCTATGATTACTTAGATTTGAAACGTTTATAACGAGAATAATCCGAAAATGATCAATTGTACAATCAAGGCAAAAGGTTAACTTGTTAATTGTATACAACAGTATTCCGTGATTTTAAAACATTCTAACATTTAAAAATAAACAATAGGACAATAACCGTAGTTAATTTAAGTAGCATAGTAGAACCTTCAAGTTACGGCCTGAGGTATCCATATATGCAGACAGTAATTTACTAGTACAGTATTTAATCTAAAGAAAACTAGCAAATAATATGAAATGCAATAGATAAAACTAAGTAGATTATTCTCAAAAGTGTATGCAATACTAAAAGTTGGTATGACACTGACATCAATACCAAACTTTCTAATGTATGTGTTCTAATACATTTTCAACTGAAGATTTTTAACAACAAGTCTAATTAAAATTGCATTTAAAGTCCACATTAGGTAATATATTACGATATTATAAATCGTTATCGTTTGAACAATGCTACACTTTTATTTAATTTTACTTTTGAAACAAACTTATACGGTAATCGCGAAACAGAACGAAGTAAAATATCTTATCTAAATTCAGTAAACTTAATTTTCAAGCCAAGATACTGTACGCAGCGGTATAACTCGGTTTTCGAATGGAATAAGAAAAGGGCATAAAACAAAAATGTATTTCACCTCGGCACAGCCATAACAACTTTATCTCTGCAGATAGCTCGCGGAGGGGCGGCGGAAATGTCTGCGGAAATAGGTAAAAGAATTCCCATAAAACGAGAGCGGACAGACAGCGCCTTGGTGCAGTGTAGCTGTCTTTGATCGTCGGAGGGCATTGTGAAGCAATAAAATACACAATCCTAGCAATTTGTGAGCGGTGTCGGGCTCATCAACCGGCATTGTGTCTGTAATTAGCTATTCTGACAAGAGAGCGACAGCACCGCGCTCTGCTCTCCTCTGGCTCTGCATTGAGAGCTTCATCAATCTCGCTCGCTCTACTGCTATACGCTGCTCCAATTTTTCTTTTTGGGCTCGGGATCGAGAGGTTTTCAATCTGACTCGTTCTGCTGCTAAAACTTTCTGTACGTTTAGCTTTACATTGAGAGCTTCATCAATCTCACTCGTTCTGCTGCTAAAGCTTTCTGTACGTTTTCTTCTATTGTTTTTTACATTGAGAGCTTCATCAATCTCGCTCGCTCAACTGCTATACGCTGCTCCAATTTTTCTTTTTGGGCTCGGGATCGAGAGGTTTTCAATCTGACTCGTTCTGCTGCTAATGCTTTCTGTACGTTTTCTTCTATTGTTTTACATTGAGAGCTTCATCAATCTCACTCGTTCTGCTGCTAAAACTTCCTGCACGATTTCTTCTATTGTTTTACATTGAGAGCTTCATCAATCTCACTCGTTCTGCTGCTAAAGCTTTCTGTACGTTTTCTTCTATTTTTTACATTGAGAGCTTCATCAATCTCACTCGTTCTGCTGCTAAAGCTTCCTGCACGTTTTCTTCTATAGCTTTACATTGAGAGTATCAATCTCACTCATTCTGTTGCTAAAGCAGCTACATGTTTTCTCCTTTCAAAGAGAAATTTACAAGATTCCATGCCTAAAATGGTAATGAAGTATCCATAACAAGAAAATTATACTGCATGACGAGTATACTGCAAATTAAAAAAAGAAAGGCAATGGAACATTTTCCAGTTCCTTGTTACGTACAAACTCCGAATTTATCATCTGTTTGTAGACAAATTTCGTCTAGTTTAAGTAGAATAAAATAGTTAAATTGAAATACTGAACATGCGGTGGTGCAACGTGTGTTACATCGTTGTAAAAAGTAATCATCTGTGGTAACAGGCAGTAAGCCTAAGCCAAGTTAAGCCATAGGTTGCCCTAAATTACAATCAACATAATCAGTCGGTTTAAATGTTTACACGCCGGATATTAGGTGGCCGATGAGGTATTAGTTTAGTTTAGTTGGCACTACTGTTTGCGTGCGACCTCCAAGCCCGGGATAAATGACTGGATTCATGCCAGTATAGTTAAATTTTAGACGTATAACTCTACTCAGTAAAGAGTATTTGATGAACTTTTGTATATTTTCATAATATAATCGTGGATAGAATGTATGTAGATATTTATGCAATAGAATTGGAACTGGTTAATGTATTAGTTAAATCTGTGCTACTATTTTTAACAGTGCGAACGAAGGCTATTTAACACTCTATATGAAGATAATTTATTTATTAAACTACTGTTAGGGGTTATAAAGTATCATATAAATCAATAATATAACGACTATCGTGTTCTAAATGACATATTTTCAATTTGATATTAAACTTTTTAAGTAATATAAGCGGTGGAAATAAAAGTGAAGATAAAATATAGAATTTAGATTTTCCTTGAGTGGTGAAGTTCATATCGACAGTGAACAACCATACAACCTAAAGGAAAATTTGGAACATGAAAGTATAGAACTTCGGTTGTAGATAGGTAATTCTTTCTGGAAGTAGATGGTGTACTAGTTGTTTGTGAATTGTGTGATTACGGATAAACTTTATACTTTTAGGGAAGAGGAGAAATTACTGGATACCATACTCAGCGTTATTCAGTAAATTCAATACAACACATGAAAATAAAAAAAGGAAAATTATAGTATAAATAATTATATAAGCGAAATTGCAGAAAATACATCGTGACAAGAACCAACGTTTTAAAAATGTATAGAAAATACCTCCACCCTTTTCAAGAGACAGTAAATTGTTATGCAGTGATGGTCATTATTTTATATATATATATATATATATATATATATATATATATAAATAATATTTATATATAATATAAATATATATATTTTTATATATATATATATATAAATAATATTTATAATGATTACATAATGATCTATGACTTAGCCAGTTGCTGTCTTATAAAACGGGGATATTTTTTAACGCTTACACAATACAACAATATTGCGTATTAACACATTACAATGATTGGTAACACGAAATAACGGAAATGATTAGACCTTGAAACAAAAGGAAAGTTCTGAGTTGCGAGATTCTTTAGAAATCCTCATCAATATTCTCATGCGGCCCCCGCCAGAGCTTTGAGTAACAGGATCGCAGCAGGGGGTTGTTTTGTAAGTGGGTTATTCACGGGGTCGAATGTACCCCCTTCCCGGCTCCACATATTTTACTCACGTTACCAGCATTACTCGGTTCCCCAGGGTAAGCTCTTACTCCAAAATATACGTATTCCTCTACCTTTGTTTCCCTCGATATAGAAACGATATTGATAACGATAATGCTAACCAGATCAGTTTGACCGAAAGTAATTCAGATGTTTTTGTACTAACATAATTTTTTAAATGGAGTACAAAAATTTCTTATTTTACTTAGTTTTATGATATATACACATATTACATACATTAATACGATACATTGTACGATATGTGTTTAAACTTGTATGAGTACTTTCTTTATTGATAATTACAATGAACGGATTTATTGTGTGTATTTTTTTATTTATAATTTGTTTTATATATATATATATATATATATATATATATATATATATAAGGGTTATATAAGTTAACTCGTATATTCATAAAGAAAATATGGGTGTTCAAACATTAGTGATAGTTTACACTACCCTTAATAAATTAACAATTAATAGGATACCTAACATTGTTATTTTATGGCTTAAAGATTTTAATGGAAATAAATCGTCCAATCAGTTGTTGGATTCGAGGTCGATCTTCCTCTGGTCCTCAGCATCAAGCGGCAAGCGAACTTAAAGAGAAGGCGGGAGCGAGCGACATTTCAATGCGAGAAATGTGGCAGATGCCGAGAAGACATCTGAGTAGAAGCGGGCGGGTCAGGTAGAGTCCAGGAGATTTAGGATTTAGGTGTGGAGTCAGAGGCAATTAGAGACAAGTGTCGATAGTATCTGTCCATTGTCACTAAGATATATATGCTCATTGTCCCCTTCATACTCCCACAGGCTCGTTACCGGCGTTACACCCGACAGCCAGCAGTGGCAGGGCAGGACCGCGGACTGCGCAAGCGCGGGGACTGCGGCTGCCTTTGTCTGCGCACTATATACGCATGCGCAATGGCAATTACATTTGCGTTATTACCGCACGCAACTTGGCGTACCAATTGTGTGCTTCATTATTTACCTGAAAGTAAATCTTTCCATTGTCTTGGCTATAGTATTTCCTAGTGTCATGAAAAAGCAGTAAATTGCAGAGCTAGTGTTTATTTAGTAGTAGTGAATCCTAAATATTGTAGTTTTGTTTCCTTATACATTACAGTATTCTTAAAACTGTTCTTACGCACTCCTACCCAATTAATTAATTTATAATAAATGTAATAATGAATCAATTAAAATTACATTATGTATTTATATAAAGATTTGTTACAGTTCCATTATTCTTGTTAAGATATTTTCTTTGCTATAAACCCGGTAACTAGGATATAAATACACCAAACCTCTACTCTTTTAACTTTTGACGTAGTTACATGACATCAACAGTTCTGGAAAATGCTGGATAGATTACTAGGTTAAGTTTAGTTTTAAAACCTTCCCCATTTCCTCAGAAATAGGGCGTGAGATTAATTTTAAATGTTGAAACAATAATGCTTATTTTGTGATCCATCGTATGAACAAACAATAAAGACAAACAAAAAAAGAAATTCAACGTTAATTAATGTTCTTACATCTTGACAACGTCCACCATTTGGTGGACGTTAGAAAATTGGAATTTTGAATTCTTTGAAATTAAGTCAGAAAACGTGTTAGTAATATTCATTTTGTCTATTAGATTAATATAATTAAAATAAAACAACCTCAGACGGCCCAGCACATGAATGAATATGTAGCTGTTAGACAAGGTTTCCCTTTAAACCTTGGCACTATTGAAGCAAGGCGTGTCATAAATTTGATGGATCTCAACTTATCGGCTTGTAATGTAACAGAATTTACGGGCACTGTAACAAGCGAGAGGGCGATAAAAGGATATCATCAAACCGAAGAAAAGTGTTCATTATCTCTGGCAATAACAAGTGGGCCCTTTCATTAGGGCTGCAGTTTGTTCGCTGATTCTGTTTTATTGCAAGCCCAACTTCGTTAGTGGTAATGGGAAACTGGGACAAACTAATCATTGTAGTCGTCTACGGATAATTGATACCGGCATTAATTAAGATTTCCGGCATAATTATATGACTATAACGACCGCTGCTTTTATAATTAGGCTGTTTAAAAATTTAGGCCATGAAAAGATAAATCTCCTACTTTAATTAATGGAAAATTTGTAACTTAATTTTGTCTTTCATAGAGATTGTTTTGTACGGTTTTACAAACTATGACACGCTAAAGCAGAGAGTACAACAGTACAAACAAACGTAAACCCCATTTATGGTTTTCACTTTATTCACTTCCACACGTACAGTACAAGGTTCTCGCCGATCTGACATTGTTGCCTAACAATACACAACTAAGTGACTCATTTCCCGTGTTGTAACGGAGACCGGGAAAACGGAGGGCGGAGGAAATGGAGGATAATTTCCCTCAAGGATCAGGGGGGGGGGTGGACACGCACGCAACCGAGTATTGTATTACAGCCGGAGAGAGGAGAGGAGACAAGCGGCGTCTTGGGAGTCCCACCTGAAGACTTGAGAGTATTGTAACTCGTGCTCGTCCGCTCACTTCCATCAACACCTACAGCAGGTGGGGCGAGTATATTTGCCGCTTCTGAATTATATATGAAGCTCCTTGAGAAGAAGTAAAGCTCACGAATACAACAAGGCCATGTGCCGGCCGTGTCCGGACCCCGGACTGTACACTAGCGGACCGGTGTAAGCGATGATAGATCCGTGTCGTTTGTTGTGACGGCACATCGATCCACACACGCACGCACCCGCGCCGAAACACGCGCGGACCACCCAGGCGCCCGAGGACACCTAATGCGATTTCGGAAGGAAACACGACACCCGGCCGGCAGCAACCCTCCAAGACGCGGTAAAAAATAAATATCGCAGGGCGACACGACGGAGGTGCACGTGGCGTAACATCACTAATGATTTGTCAGAGGGTGAACGATGAACTTTACAAACCCTCTCCGAATTACTTTCCAGCTAACTTGGTTATATTTTAAAAGCATCGCGTAATCCTCTACCCTTAGTGGCGCACGCTAATGCCTTTTATCCGTCTGCAGATTTATTTGACTTAATTAATGTCTACGTTGCGTTGTGCTTTTCATTATAGCAGCCAAATTAATTTACTCTCCGGTTTGGTTTGAGTCCAAAACATATATCGACACCACCGAAGTTTTGAGAGTTTATAAATTACGTTGGGAGTTCTGTGGAACGTTCATTAGTGTATTATTAAGTGTTCCCTCCGAATATTCGTATTTAGTCACACAATGCTATGGACCAGACCAGTGACTACTCTCAGGTAGACAAGGCAGCGTCTGGTCAATCGATGACCAAGACAGAGAGCATGGTTTGTTGGAGAAATTAACTTTTAATCCGAACTTAAACAGTGAGGATTTGAAATTGCAATACACACTCTCGTCAAAATTATATTATACGTATTGTACACATTGAATAAAAGAAAATAAGTGAGAAAAACTTTTGGACATTTAAAATTAGGCTAAGAATTGGAACTTGACCTGTATTAAGTCACCGAAACCAAAAATGAATATTAGCCCAATTATGCAACAGTTAATAAACATTATGAATTAACTGTTAACTGTAAATATAAAAGTTACACTTTCTAAATTATACCAAACTTGTCGCTTTAAATTTTCCAATTTAAATAATAAATATGAATTCATAAATAAGTTAAATAAATGCAGTCCTACTAAATTCTATGTATATGTATTATTAAATTATATGTAATTTTACAAGTGCTCTGAAACTAAACTTGTTTCCAGAATACGTGAGAGAGAAAGTGCATGATTTACAGTCAGGAAACGAGTGTAGGCGTACTTCCTGATCCGGTAAGGCAGTTATCGTGTTATCAGTGGCACGCGTGTTGACTAGGCTTCTTATCAGTGTTTAAACACACATATAACAATGTGCGTGTAGCTGGAACCAACTCTTATGAAATTGCTAATCCTATAATCTTAATGAAATTTACTTTTGGTACTTCTGAGCTGGTCATTCAGTAGAAAATTTAAAAAATTCCAACTCTCCGTCTTATGTTGTCTTATTTAGCGTTAACAACTATAAGATATTCATTAGTTATCGTTTTATTAGTTTATACTAACTTAAATTAGGAATTTATTATTTGTTGCGCTAGAGAATCTTGAAATTAGAATGTATGTATTGTTTAATATTTGTTATTTATTATCAGTACTATTGTTTGTTGATTGTTGATAATGTTATTTAAAATAGTGGCATGTTTTAGCCATAGGCTTATTTATCTTAATATATTACATGTTTCACCCCAACTATATTTTTAAAAGAAATGCAAATATATTTTGTGTAAAGAACGAAAATGAAGAAATGATGCAAAGATTTACAAATCCTAACAAACTTGGATTCTTACAGATTGTACTTGGAAACATATTAAGATTACCTTTTTTGTATTATATTATAGAAATTAATAATAAAAATCGAAATATTGGAACTGTATTAGGTCAGGAGTAATTATATTGTTAAATCTTTAACAGAAATTATAAAACAAAGGATATACTAGGAAGCAATAAAATGTTTACAATTTTGACTTTGATTTTTTAACAGTTTTTTAAGTTTAAATATTGTGTGCTAAATCATTTTCAGAAGCGTTTTCCATTTATAATTTACACGCATGCACTAAAAAATTATGATGTGTGGGCAAGTCATATTAAAAAGCATAAACTTATTTTTGAATTTATATTAATACAACTTTCAAGAAACTCAGTTTATTTTAGTAAAATTCAAAGCAAAGTACAATTTTTCATCCAGTGTTAGGTGAAACGTACCATCTGGATTGGAGAATAAGGAATAGTCTTTCCACTGCACTAAGACATAACCATGAATTTCCGTGAAATACTCTCACTCTGACACAACTATTATTTGATCTTGGATTTGATTACACAATCACCGTTTAGAGATTGTAATGTCGTAAGTATGGAACCAGCTAGTATTATTGTTACTAGCAAGTGAACGGTATTGATAATTAATGAAACGAAATACCACACATCATTTGTTGTATTTTTTTCTTATGCTGTTAGATATACATTAAACCCCATACTCTTAAAATAGATACACATGTACAAAATATGTTACACTAAAACCCCCACATAAGGTGAGGATTTTCAGGTTGTTTACTCCGCCATTATGGTAAGTACCAAATATAGTCTTTTAGCTAAATTTTATCACCAACATGAATTTTAATCAAAAATCAATTGTACTGTTATTTCGCAAATGGATAATTTAAAGACTTGGATTTAAGCAGTACTTTGTTTTCTGTTGTCTTGTTTTACAACAAACTCGTAGCCCATGTCTCAAGGCAACATACTTATAGCAAAGCACAAAGGACATAAAGTGATAACAGTTCAACGATTAAAGGTTTATTGCAGATTCGTGAACGAGGCAATATTTTAGCGTGTATAAAATACGAAGGAGCTACGCCATCATTTTGTGACAACTATAAAACGGCGGGAAAAACGAATTGCAAATTACGTCCGTCAATAAAACGAAGTAAGTGTTCCTTCTAGAATGTAAAAGTGATAAGACAAAGTATTCCATTTGAGCGCCGGGGTGCAACACCGAGTACCGAGTTTAGAGTCTCTCGCGTCCGATAAGGAGAAGACAGCGACAATAAAAGGGGGTAATTAAACGGTGTTATCAGAACTACAGGGATGGTGGGGGGAGGGGGTGAGTGTAAACAACAGAGCTCTTGTCAACCTATATCGCTGACTGTGAGTTAGCGTTCTGTTGTGTTTTATTTCAACAAGATAGGCTAATTCGAAAAACTGTTGTAATTCGACGGTGAATTTAATAAGTGTACATAGAGCTCCGTTAAATATGATCCTTACAAGTATTCTCAAAAGTTAACTTAAGTTACATAACGGTACTACAACTTACGTTATACGACACACCTTCGTAGATTATCGTTCCTCACCTACAAAAAAGTTTCAATATTAGTGACAAATAAAATTTTAAAAATGAAAGAAACAATATACACAGACTTTTAAAAGCGACAAACAATTTTTAATCATCAGAACTAAATCATAGTACAGAATGTATATTATTAATTCAAATTAAATTTCATTGCGGTGACACGCCAGTTCTTAATATTGACGTTTAACTCGATGACTGCGGTGGACACAGCTCACAACAAACCCGGAGTAAGTCGGAAAGTCGTATATGACTAGTGTCGCAGTGAAGGTGATCAATTCCTTTACAAGTAGCAAAAACTGATTAGTAATACGTTGTAAAATAAAAGACACAAAGAATAAAAAAAAACAGTAATTTGAAAGTATTTTCAGTTTTTTAAATGTGGTTCACCAATTTTCGAAAAGATATTAGGCTATTGTGTATAGTAATGGATTTGCCATCTGCAGTACTCACGTCGTTGAAAAAACTCGAGAGTCAAATGTAAATAAGTAATTTGTTTATACTAACTAAGTAAGTCATTGATTTGTGAAAATAACAGGATTTCAAACATTTTATTATAATATGTTACATAAACTGAAAAAATGTGTCAAGAACTAGATATTGTCCCTTTCTTAGCACATAAAACCTAAGACATGCAGTTAAACATGAGCTAAAATTAACAAATCGTCAAAACTTGGATATGTACACGACAAAGTTTTATTTGACAACACAAAAATTGTACGTCCAAAAGTCAAACAAGTACCTGAAACTCAGCACCAAAGCCAGGAGAAGAACACACACAATACTCGTAACACTGTACAATAGAACCGCATTGTTATAAATAACACATGATAACACACACTGCAAGTATTCTTGATGTCAAGTATGATTTTGGAGTGTACATCACGTTTTGTTCATGAACATATGCATATTTAGTATCATGCGTTAGATTATGTTAACAATGGTAAAGTACGAAACCCGTTATACAGCTGCAATCGTAATATTCCAATTTGTTACGCAAACGCCACAATAAATCCAAAAACCTGGAGTGGAAAGTAAACCGTAGAACATAAGGTGCTAGTCATTGTTCTCGGCAAAAACTGTCGGTTTCCACGACATTGTGAGGGAGTCTCCCATTTCTCACGAACGCGACAAGCGATTGTCCTCCCCCCACCATCATCGGTGTATCTCGTCGAGAATGATCTTCTACGTGTTGCACGGAACAAGTTATCAACTGAATCGACATTTTACACGAATCTCTGTTTTTCTTTGGAACGTGGCGAAGCGTGTAATAGGCCGCGGCGAGGACCAATCACAGGGCGACCTGGGAGTCACGCGTCATTCACACGTCTGTCACACCGTCGCTGGCCGCATCACTTTTTGTTCCGTGGAGACGAGAAAAACTGCCGACAGAAGATGGGTGCGAACAAGTCCTCACATAGTTTTTCTTGGACGGGTTTTCCTCGGTATTTTTATAACTGATCATGTAAGGCGTTTACCTATTAAATGCTCAATTATGGACGTAATATAAATGGAAACGTATATACATTCAAAATAATTCTTAGAAATATTAGTAAAAGTAGTTACATACTGACTCAAAATGTGAAATTGCATTTTATAAAGATATGTTGTTAATACCTACAACAGGGAACGATGCTACTTAATTTATGTTTCTGTGGTAATTTTAAAATGTCAAAAACAAATTATTATAAAGATAACAACTTGAAACTGTCAAATAGGACAGCAAAATTACTACGACACCAAGATGTTATTCAGCCAAATTCAACAAAAAGTTATGGGTTCCTCTAGATCCTCTAGGATCTCCGACAAATAAGAAAAATTGGCCTGTTTATTTAATATATTTAATTATTCAAAGTTACTAAAACAAGGTTATATTTACGAAATAGTCTATTTAAGATTTTGGTTTTATCTCGATGCAGAATTTATTTGAGTAATAACTCACACTTAAGACGTGTATTTGAGAATTTCCAGAAGAGTGTATTTCGCAAGTTTCTGCACAACTCAAATTACTGCACGTTAATGAAAGTAAGTTTAAATAAGAATTAAACGTTGCGGACGGTTATTCCTGTATAGCGCAGTTATAACAAGCTAGTAACGTACCTCGTGCAACTTTATAACCGGTCTGTAATTGCACTTTAAATTTCCCAAGTGTTCTTGCACCGAACAAGAGAATTTATATTAAAACTAAACTCGGCGTGTGGCGGGTTGCATATCCCGGAGCACAGAAGGTGCAGCAATTAACGGACGCCACTCGACCCCGTCTGGGTCTCAGGGTCGCCGTAAAAACTTTACGGGAATTTTACAAGTCACTTGCATCTTGCACATTGCACTTGCACCTCGACCTGACAACACATTACTTATGTATGACTGAACATGAGGGTGCAACGGCAACAGCAGTGTCAAGCGTCTCACTCTAAACTGCTCGTCTTTGTCCGCGCGATAGCCGTACATACTCATGGGAACACACCAAGCAACATGTTCTGTTCGTAGAAACATTTTATATTCTACTAAAAACAAATTTTAGTAGTTGATAGAATTTATTTATTCTTTAGTTCGTCCTCATTGGGCTCCCTAACTGTACCGAAGTTGCTCATTCGGATTGCCAGCTTTGAAAAAAAATTCTAAATGTTTGGGATTTTGTAACTGATCTCACTGTTTTAGTGGAGTATATGTACTACTAATTGTAAATCCGAGGCGTAATTTATTACAAAAACTCCAAATCACACTTGTTACAAGACTAGAGAATTGTAATTTGTTAATATTATCTATACTATTATTGGTTGAGTTTTAGCGAAACCCATCACCGCTCGAGAGGCTGAAAACATTTCATTGCTGACTGTCTGTCCGAGAGATATATCTCAAAAACATAACGTTTTATAAACTTGAAATACTGCATTGCATGAAGCTTCATTTAAATATTGACACCGAGTTATGTGATGGCATGACACTCCATAGGTTTTGGGCTGAGCGTTACGAATATTTTTATATTGATCTTAAGGATAACCATGATGGCAACGATAAACTAAAGAATAAACAATTTGTAAACAAACCGAGTACAATAATATGAGTACTGTCAGGATTTTGTAATCTTACAGTTAAGAACTAATAAAGTAGTTTTTACTAAGCCTTGAATATAATATATTTTTAAGTGTAAAATAATACGGTAATATAAAGTTTGAAACCAAATTGATAATAGTAATAACTATTTGATTTCGTGTACATCATTAAGATATGTAACCCGTGTTTTACGAGAGTATGTCAATTTAATAATGTTTTACTACAACTAATAGGTTTCACGTGTAATGTTTGCATCCTTATAGCTTACATAATATACATATTAATACAACGAGGTGTTCAAGATATGTAAGAGTACAACTGACCTTCAGCTTTATTCTAATCCTTCTACAATTATCGATAGATAAGCTTATACATTATCCTCCCCCTAATTCTCAATGTCAATTAAGTGTATTTATTATTAAAGACACATCAAGATCGTAGGAAGGCAATCGAGAGAGAAATTCCCTGGATCCCAGAAGCATTGGGGGGAGATATAATTGATAGCTTGTGGCCAAGTCCGAGGAAAATCCCGATCAGTGGCCGATGGATCCCGAGGGATTCGGCGTCTAGCGGATCGGATCTTGGTAATGACTTGGCACACTTACAGGTGTAACCTTAGCTAGGAGTGGGAGGGGTAAGGAGCCGCGGGGGGGGGTTAAGTCATCTCTCTCTCTGAGCTTTTTACTCGAGGTTTATCCTGCAAATGGGATCTTCCTGCCAAACGTCGACACTAACAGGCTTCTTGCCGATCTCCAGAGATTTGTAACTTAGACCTCTGCTCTCGCAAGGGAAATTACACTGGATAATTGAAACAAATAAATTTCGTCCTGCGTGCATCTCCAGTGTTTCGTCGCATACAACGTGTCGAGTCCTTTGTCTTCAAACTCTATTTCAGTGATATGACGTTGATATAAGACTAAAACCACAATTACACCATACATGTTTAAAACCAAATGGCATTAATGGGGCATTAATCTTACAAGCTGAATTTCAAAACTAAAATATGTTAATTGGAAATAATATATCACAAGACGCACAGATTATTATTGGAATATTAACCGCAAAAAGATGAATTGTAAAGTTAACATATCTAAGAGGAAATACATTTTGTACATTCCAGTCCAATCTCAAAAGGTACGGATTATCCCTGACGTATTAACCGTTAAAAAGTCTCAATATTTCAGATGTCGAGAATGAGAAACCGATCTAGAAGCAGGTGGGTGGTCGAGGGTCCAGTAGCGAATGTAGGGGTGGAAGACAAATGGCTAAAGTGGTCAACATTGCTCAGAGCACTTCAAGACTCGGCTGGCTCCTCGATAGCCGACATCGAGGGTGGTTCCGATGATTTGTCGAGGGGTGAGTAGCTAGTGACTACAACCCTTCACTTCTTGTGTGCTTCTGCTTTTGTCTCGGAGAGGCTATAAGCTGTGTCCAGCTACGGACTCTTATCGTTTCTTTTCTTCGAACATTTTATTTATTCAACTGTAAAAGTAGACGTCAACCGCTACCCTCTTAGTACGTTAGATGTTAAATTATTGGAAACAATGGTAATAAAATAAGTGAAATTTTACAGAATGTTGTGTGCAACTTGAGGGGTGCAATAATTGTAATAAGACGTCTGTGTGAAGTAGTTTGAACGCTGTGAAGTAGACAAAGTACCAACATAACTATGTAACTAATGTAACGTATAAGGCTCCATCTGTCAGTACAAAAGTGCTGTATTGAGGGCAATATAATAATATTCTCGTTGTGCTCAATCATAGGGTATTGGCTTGTTACAAAATCAGGAGTTATTAATTATGTTTGGACTTTTAGTTGCAAAAACTATGGGCAATACTTCTGGAGTTATAGAACGCAGGTGTATAACTTAAGTTGATAAAGTCACTTCAAGTTATGTGAATAAGGCGAACGTTACCCTAGTTGTCAGAGCCGAGTGAATTCATCAAAATGGTCGCATCTATAACTATATCAACTATCTTTCTTTCCTCTCCCTTTTATTCTTTGTTTGATGGTTATTTTTGACGATGGAAGGATTGTGAAGGAAACAGGATTTTTCTGGACATTTGCCATCGTTCAGTGAAACAAAAGTTTTGTTTCACTGAAAGATGGCAAATGTCCGGAAAAATCCTGTTTCCTTCTCCCTCTTAATTAAAAAAATAGTGAAATATGGCTATTAAATAACAGCAGGAAAAGCTACATACTCCGAGAGTAAATGCCACAACCAACTTGACTTTTGTTAAAGTGACGCTAGCTCCTCCAACGTATTGACAACAAAACGATTATCATCGTTTTAGTTACTGATCGTTTTGTTAATACAAACTACCAACACTATACTAATCTCTCATTCATGTCGAATTCGAAATGATGAGCTTAGTTAGCGTAGTCAGTATATAGGGACCGATTCAATACACTTGTTAACCGAATAACCGGAATTGGCTACTGCAAATAAATTACAATCGACCATCCACGTTCGATAAAGGGGCGTTTTGCCGTAAAAGGCAATTTGTCACTCGGATGGGGCGGTCGAATTATCAAAATGTGATGGAATATGCGGCAGGGACTACGACGCGGCGGCGGCAGCGGTATCAACGATTAATACCTGAAGCCGACAGACCGGCCGAATATCGGCTTGCTCATGCGTGCGCTCTAATTAGACAGCTACATCGCACCGTTCAATTAACCGAATGCTAATAGACTCGGTTTTTGCCACAACTCCCGATACCGGAGCCCCTGTAAGACTTCCAGTCCAGTTTAATTAAAACATTCGGCCAGTTGTCCCCTTTATCTGCCTAATTAACTTGAAGCGACCGACTTTCAATGCGGTATCGAATGGCATTCTTCTGCCGCCTCATTTGAATACCGTTCCCGCCGATGCGCCACCGCCTCCCGCCGCCACGCCATCACGAAGCCGCCCGCCCGGAGCTAGATCTGGTAGATTCGATTTCCATTCCGAATTATTAGTTTTTACAGTACTGTCGTCTTAAAGTTCTATTGTATATTGTAGTTCTTAGGTTACTTGCAAGACACATCGTTACTTTGTGTATTCCGAAGGAAATCTCATTACGCCTTCAACAGGTCGAGTTTTTTTGGTGTAAATATCTTGGGCTTTTTTTATTGAAAAGGTAGTTTAACACAACATAATACAGAGCAAATTATTGTAGGTAATCTAGCATTCAAGATAATAAAATACGTGCTCTGACTCATTCTGTACCGGTACCGGACTATACAAACCAACATTGTTTATGCTCATATGGTTACAAGTGACAGAACTAGACATACCAGAACATCGGTGTGGAAATAGCGGCGATAATGTTGAGTACGGAACAGGTCGGGAGTGTATATAATAAAATATATATTTCTTACTTGACACTTAAAGCCTCGCGCGCACTACGACGGAACGGACGTAACGGAAGGACACGACAGAATTTTTCAAATATGAATAGTATTGATTGTTATGGAGATGCGCGCACTTGGACGGACGGGACGGAAGAGACGCGTCGGACGCGTCGGACGTCAGTCAGATTATCTGAGGAAAAGAACTTTTGAACAAATTCTGCGCGTCGGCTCCGTCGGCGACGTCGGGTCCGTCCCGTCCGGTGTTGTAAGCGCACACACCTCAGACGGAACGGAAGGAAATTTTCTCTATTCCAGCTATATCTTCTGAGCCAAAATGGATGTCTCCAAGTTAATTTCTCTTGTTTAAAACTACACCGAGCTGTACATCCATGCGTCATCCTGAATATTTTAACGTCAATAGAAGAGAGAATTGTTGGGAAGAAATCGGTTACGATGAAAAAACTTTTCATCGTCTTCTATCAAATCTGGGAATAACGTATCAAACTCCCCCAAAGCTAACCTTTTAGTGTTTATGTTATGTACCCAAAACCTGGCTTTTCTTCGTCTTCTCTCTGCCTCTTCTTCTTCTATTACGAATGCAGCAACAATAATTAATTCTTCATCTAAGCACTGAAGCATCTTTGACATGTTTTAACACAGATTGAGAACTTGATTAAAACACCCAAGACGAGTCTGGCGTGGCGCGGCGGTTCCGTCCTAATGCGCGCACCCTATCTTAAAATTTCCAATCGTCCGTTCTGTCGTTTCCGTCAGTTCCGTCCGTTCCATCGTAGTGCGCGCGAGGCTTAAGAGTCCTGGAGCGAGGACAAGTCGGGCGTGCTTGTATCCACCGTGGTTATCATACAGCTCCGTAGTTAAAGAATGGGTGTGGGGGGGGGCAAACATATATTTCATCTTATTTATTCTTACTAACATCGACTTGAGGAGGAGGGCTTTACTAAGAACTATCGTTGAAGGAAAAAACTCTTACACGGTACCCTCTCCTGCAAATACAACACTTCCCCACGATAGTTACGGTATTGTATCCCGGCAATATCCTACCCATTAGAACCGACGACAAGGCCGAGGATCAATCAGATAGGACCCGACAAGCTCGGCTAGTAGAGACGGACACAGGCTCGGCAATATGGAAGATAACACGATGAGTTATGGACGTGGCTAGGCTCGGTCTAGCCATTGTAGGCTGTTGGTTATATTTTATTAACAGTGGCCTGATATTAATTGTATGCACATCCGCGGACATGCCGACCTGTCCACTGGCCGCAGACACTGCGGTATGTCCTGCAGCTGTGCGCCGTGCAGCGCCGCCGCGCCGTCCACTATTGAGAGTGCTAAGGTCAGTTTGCGGTCAGATGGACGGACAATGGTGCTGCAGGTGTACGTGGCAATTTCACACAAACTGCTAATGTTACCAGCAACAAATTGTTTGCTTGAAATTGTGTTCATAAAAATTTCTGTAATCATTGATGTGTCAACCTGTTACTTACTAGCAAATGAGAGAAAATATAGTATATAAATATATAGAGTACTGTTTTAAAATCCATATCCACGATGGGAAATATACATTTTTCAATCTGTGAAACCTTGACAGTGCTCAATGAATTCGCGGTTTGACCTTGCGGAGGTGCGGTAGCGGTAATGAGACGACCGCATCGTTGTCACGCGCAGTGGTCTTGAAAAACAAAGCGATTCGTCAGGCAGGATGAACGGAGAAGCCAGCCTGCTAGTGGTTCGTCACGGTATCTAGGCTTTATATCAGCCAATGGGAGGGCTCGTAGTATCCGACCATCATCTGGCACCACCAGCTGGCATGGCCCCCTGCCACTTACGTACTGACTCACTCACTCGCTCACCCCACTACCACCGTGGAGAGACTATAAACAACTGATTCTCCACCACGACAAGGGCCACGAATGATTGAAAACCATAGAATATTCTGATGAAGATACAAGGACTGATTGTGCGGTTGATAACTAACTACCCAGTCTACCGTTAGATCTGATACTTTTGGTTGCGCCCATTTGTCAGAGAGTGACTAGAATTTAAATACAACGTGGAACAAAGAACTTATCAGTTTCATTTCATTCGTAAGTGCGAAATGTCTGCTTTCACTGTGGGATCAAAATCCAGCAGAAAGAAGAGCTCCCTGTAAATTGAGGTAATCTATGCCCTGTAAGAAAAGGAAGACCTCTTCACAACGCCTTCACTCTAGCTGCTAACTCTTGTTTCACTCATACTTAACCATTATCGTACATTAAAGTATTAAGTATGTTAAAACATCAATTATACTATAAACCCTAAGTTTTGGTTATGAAAACAAATTATCAATTTGGGAAATCTTAACATAATCGTGAAGCGAACTCAGGATTGAAATTTTTGTTAAAAACTATCGGTATGTAAAGGGATCAGCAATAATTTGTTTTCGCGTGGTATTTGAATGCAGGATTCTTTATTTCATTGCCACCTTGTGGTGACAGAGAGTACTTTAACTCCTAACTTCGCCTTTAAGTAAAGACATTTTTCATTTCTCCTATGTGCCCAAAACGCAAATCCTCTGATTAACACAAGCGGTTTTACTAACAGTACTAACATGTTGACTCGACTTTTACGATGTTCAAAAGAACTTTTATAACAAGAGAAAAACTAATATTAGCGTTGTGATGTAAAAAATTCTTCGTTAATTAATTATGAAAATAAACTTTGCTAACGAAATGAGAACGTTTCAGGATGCGTATTAATTATGAAAATGAACGCTCTCTCCGTGCCTTGCATCCTCAAAGAGATCGATATATCGGTGACGAATTCCTCAGTCTGCTCATCCTACCTAACCGTTACTGGGTGAAAACTAATTACGCGTACAGAACGCGGTGAAAGCAAAGTTATGCGCCACTATATTTGCTCTGTCTTTACCACATTTTCCAACAGTTAGAGTACAAGGGCTCCATGTTATAACATCGAAGATGAGCCCCGGTCTCCGACAGTACCGTATATAAAGTGTTGACTCAGTTCGCTTATGACCATCGCTAAGTTTTAAAGCATTCGCCACATAAGTCCGCTGCACCTGGGGACAAAACCTGGCTATTATAAAATAGCTTACAATTATTGCCAATTTTGAAGACTGTGCAAATAGTATCATAGTTCTGACATATTACACGTTTTTACACATAATATTATAATTTAATGTTAACACGTGCATTATTTAATGTATAAAGTGTTTTAATATAAAGTTTATTGGTATTAATGTTCTGTTTTATAATCTTGGTGTTGTCTGATCAGAACTAAAACAGCAATAATATCCTTTAGTATAGCTTTTTAATAATTATAGAATTGAAATTTAAGTTATTCTTTGACATATAAACTAATGTGATGATTGAAACATTTCTCATTGTAGAGTTATAAAAAATAAATTTAATTAGTATTCCATGTTTTTCAATCTAATACATTAAAATTAAGATAATCAAAGCGGCAAGTATATAAAATGCTCACAAATCGTAATCGTTGGTGTCTTCATATTAATAATGACATTGAATCTCGAACTTTATTGGCTTGATAATTTTTAAAGAAATTTATTAGGCTACCTGAAACCTATTTTCAAAGTATTATCTTCTTTTAACTTGATAATAGGATGCACTCGAAAAGCTCAAACTAATTCACACTGCATTGTTTAACGTTGTAAATGTAAATTTTTTTAGTTAATGTGAAGTGTTCCCCATACAGTTGGAAAATTACATTTACGTACAATAATAATTATAGGTATCGACAAAGCTCAATATATATATTTTCAGTTATATATTTTGTAAACAAACACGCGTGCGAACAATTTTTGACTCCACCTTAATAACAGAGCAAATGTGTTACGTCTGACGAAGAAAGTTTTAGGAGTGTCCAGAATGAACAGTTGATGTGCCATGGAGAAGCGAGTATGAGACTGAGATGGTGCGGCGCCGTTATGTGTAGCGTGACGAATCGCGAAGATAGAATTTCCAAAATAACAGGGCCACGTTGGTTCATTATTGTGATTACGCGCGGAAAAGGCGCCGCAGGTGACCACTGACGCTTTGGTCCTCCGCGGGCCGGATCGCCCACTGCTCCACTCCAAACTTTGACATTTGAGACTTACTAACTTTGCTCGCAGTATACCACGAGTTGTCTAGAGCTGCAAATTGTTTCAGGACATTTTCTAACTTTCCATATGTAGATTTTAGTGATTTCGCAGGTGTGAGTGTCTAAACTTTACTGGGTGAACAGGTGCCGTCTGGATACATTAGAAGGCTCACCTGCTCCACATTTTGTAGAAAGGCGTTTCCTGACAACTTTACGATCGAAATATCTACGAACCTTATTGGTGTAGATACACCGATAAAACAAAAGCGGGTTTTACAATATCTACGATGCAAGTTTTGTCAAAGACGTACTTAGTCCAGGTCTCTTAACCGAAGACGAATTAAATAATGTTGTAGGTAACGCGTGTTAACTTACGTTTGACAAAATAGAAAATTTGATAAAACTCGATACGATAGGACTTTTGTATTAAAAATAAAATATGTAATGTGTTATTTTGCGAGACAGACTACAAACTTACGAGATCTTACGATATTTTGTTGTATTCAAACAAAGTCAAATAGTTCTCACAAAGTAAAATTATAATTGCTTTAAAAATATTTCAACACATATTTTGAAAAACAATTATTTTGTAGACACACTATTCTCTATCCTTGATACAAATTAAATTTCTTACTAAGGTAGTGGTTTTTTAACGTATGCGATTACATTCCTCAGCAATTCTTTATTAATTGATAACTTGGACGTTGAGAATTAGTTCAAAGCGTTATCATAAATAAATATGCGACGAGATATAATAGTTTATAAATGTAATTTATTTCTCTGCCCAGACAGGAAATAGAATAAGGTAATCCTGGCCAACTGCGAGCACCTCGCTATGATAATAATAGGCTTTCAATTCTATTTGCCAAGCTCTCTGTTTAATTCAATTAAACTCTTTAATGTTACGTTGTCTCTTGGCATTTTCTTTCTGACGGGACTAAATTATCGTGTCTTTCTTTGATTTTTGCTATACAAAGGCTCCCTTTACTTAATTTGCATCAAAGGGCGACCGGTGTAAACGCTCGTCTCCGTGAAAATGGGTTACCCGGGAATATTACGCGCCGTGTTCCACTCCTTCCTCCTTCAATTATGTTCTTTCTTTATTTGAGTGTTATTAAAGCTATGCATCTAACTGAAACATCTTGAAGTTAGATTTCTTATTTAACGATAAACTATGATTAATAACTTTCGTGAATGATAAATTAGCATATTACGCAATCGTATCACAAAAGACAGATGAAGTAACCATTTATTTGACTAAATTTTGATTCCAAGTGAGTTGTCTTGTAAGGAAAGTGTGGAGTCTTTCAGCGTTTTAGTAATTGCACGCAAATAGGATGTAGATAATATGGAAGGACAAGGACAAGTACTACGGGTGCAGCACGAGAAGGAAATTAGAGAATCTGTTTATGTGCGCGAGTTATGGCAATGGTTTTCATGTCAAATGTTAGTTTTAGTAAGTATTGTGTTGTGATTAAAATATAAGTATTAAACCATAAACATAGGTGAAGTTTTTAATAGGTACTTTTCTAGTTTTGGTTGATAACGATTATATGATAAGGGGCATTATTATTTGACAATGTAGACAATGCTATACAAAAGTCACGTGTACAAGTAATAAGGGATAAACCAGGTACGAGACGCGGACCGAAGACAATCAAGTGAGTAAACTCGGCGGCGCGGTGTTGGTGTCGGGATTTGTCCAGGGTGGTGTCGGGAAATTTGTTTAGTCGCAAGATTTATCCCTCGGGACGACAGCTGTGCTCAGACGGTGAAAAAAGGCAGTGGTTCAACAGTTCCGTCTCATTGCACCCCCTCCCCACAGGACAACTACCCCCTACCCACCCGCCACACTACGGCGGGTAATGAAACGAGAAGCCCGGTAACTGTGCCATCCAGAGTTAGCAACATTTGGTCGAGATGTAGAGCCGCCACTATCGCATTTTTATATTATATATTACATATTTTACAACTTATACCATCGAGTAGAAAATATTCTCCTCGAGTTATACACCTATTTTTGTCACATGTTGTTTGTAATAAAAAATATTTATTAACGATACGGCAAGTGTGTGTTCCCTCTTTCAAATCACCCCTTCCAAAGAAAAAATCTATTTTATTTTGTAATTCTTTAGATCTCTCAATATGTTTCCTTATTCACATAGGCTTTTTTAAATCATTAGTAACTATTACAAATAACCATATCCAATTAAAAGTATACTATTTTAAGATTGTTATTCATATTATGAAAATTGCAATTCACAGACAAATTGCATTCTTAGTTCTTAGTTTCTCAAAATCAATATGTTTTTATTTTCAACGCATTTTATTAAAAAACACGCTTACATATCCATACAAAACTTTGAATGCAAAATGTAAATTTACAAAGTAAACAGTGTTTTTCTACGAGTAAGTAAAATAAGACTACAATAAACCCTCTTAATAGAGATAAATGTATTCAAGATATATATGAAAAGTATTAAATTAACAGTAGCCATGTAAATGAATTTGGCCAGTGCTATGGTATATTTAGTATATATAACATATTACCAAAAATTAAAATCAATCACGTCATAGCATTTAAGTCCTAAGTTATCTATGTTTATTTTATTAATTCAATATAAGTTTTAAATAAAATTTAAAATCTCCGTGGTTGTAAAGGAGTTTTCTGTAGTCGAGGGAATAGGTCTTAGGCTGTAACGTTTCTCTAAATGCGGAGTCGGGGTAGATTCAGGGAAAGATGAAAGAAATTATAATGTTAAGAAAACATCACAACACTTGTATATACATTTTTTGTATTTTTCTAATTACCCATACCAATGATGCAACATTTTTTAGCCTATGGTATAAATAAAAATACATAAACAGCTCGCGCGAAATAACTTTTGAAAACTTAGTTTTACATTTTTTAAATTGCATATTCCCTATGTTAATACTTTCAGGCTATGGAGTAAATGATAAATAATAAGTCGGCAGAAAGCCACCACTTCTCCGGTGGGCAATAATTCTGAATCGAACAAATTATTTGCCTAAGACACACTTAATTATTTGTTATACCTAAGAACTAGTTAACATTCTGAGAAAACCGATGGAAAATATAAAGAGATAGAAACGTATTACTCAGGATTCAAATCAACCCACGTACACCTGACTACTTTATTGTCGGTGAATATTGCAATTATGGCAGTTATGAGTAGAGTTCCATACTCGCACGTGGAGCAAGTTGCATAACGTCAAGTCAATAACAGCTCAATAGAAACCAGATAAAGATGAATTTACTCAAAAGCGCAGAATATTTGTGGCGGGAGTTTAATCAAGTGGTAGTTTAATAAAAGGCGTCGGATAGGCGATGAATTGCAATATCCATCCTGCACAAGGGCATTGGTCAGCGTACACTGAACAACGATGGCGGTTAGAGCCTTTATCTCTTCCATACCTCTAATTTAGCTTAGATAATGGGTAATATAGTTGAAAGAACTAGTATACTGCACTCTATAGAAACAATAAAAAGAATATGATAGCAAATTAGGCTACATATCTTTTTCTGACTTTAAAATGAGTTTATCTTGGAAATGAATCTATGGAAGAAAGTGAATATCATCCTCACCACGCAATAGTAGGTTTATTAAAAAAATATTATCCATTCACTATCTTATGGTTTACTGACCAACATGGAAAAAGAAAACAAATAATAATTATTGGTTCGTCTCAATCAACTACAACTAAATTCCTTCCGTTTAAAGTTTGGGAAAGAAAGAAATGTGTTATGATAAATTATGTAATTAATCCTCTAAATTTAAAGAGCTGTAAAAAAACAATTTACATTTGAAAAAGATTACCCCTAATCGTACAGGATAAAACGAGTAGGTTTGAAAGAGAAAATCCCGAACATTTTAATTAGTCTACAAAATATGGGAGGAACCCAACCATGAAACACCTCCACCTGTACAAAGGAGTAGGTTACAAAGAACCACAACCCACCTTTAACCAACAGGTGAACAATTCACTAATTACTATCTCTGTGTGTCACTAACGATACTTTTATTTGACAGTTTCAAAATAGCAAATTAGGCAACAACCTGTGAAACTGTGGAGGAGCAATGAGACGACTAAACAACGAAAAGTAAAAACGGACCTCAAAACTAATTTAAATAATCCCCCGGATCTCAGCACATCTGGTACGTATGAATGATATACCTCCCGTAACTAATACAATCAAAGTTTTGTGGCGCAGCCCTAGCGACGGACCTCAGAACTAATTTAAATAATCTCCCGAATCTCAGCACATCTTGTACATATGAATGATATACCTCCCGTAACTATTACACTCAAAGTTTGGTGGCGCAGCCCTAGCGACGGACCTCAAAACTAATTTAAATAATCTCCCGGATCTCAGCACATCTTGTACATATGAATGATATACCTCCCGTAACTAATACACTCAAAGTTTGGTGGCGCAGCCCTAGCGACGGACCTCAAAACTAATTTAAATAATCTCCCGGATCTCAGCACATCTTGTACATATGAATGATATACCTCCCGTAACTAATACACTCAAAGTTTGGTGGCGCAGCCCTAGCGACGGACCTCAAAACTAATTTAAATAATCTCCCGGATCTCAGCACATCTTGTACATATGAATGATATACCTCCCGTAACTAATACACTCAAAGGTATAACTGTTTGACTTGCGACTGGAAGGACGTAAAGATAGGTTTTTGCATTATTGTGTGAACTGGACTAATCATGTGTAAGTAGGTTCACAATTTAATGAAGATCCCATATACTGTTTTTAATTCGTAAAGAATACCTGTTTTTTTGTGTGACTGTTTCGTTTAGATGCCATTAGTAACATTCTGGGCCCTGTAAGCTAGAAACATGTACGCAGAACATAGTTGATGCACCCACGATTTAGGAAGTAGAGTTGATGCCAAGTAGCTCCAAGTTAAATTATAATTAAAATATAAATTATAAATTAAATGGTACTTGTGTAATATACAAGCAATCTGGTATTGGAGTTGTGATAATTAAGTTAATTGATAAATGATAACAAAATATATTTCTTCAGCCTTAATTATAATTTTAAAGCCAATTAAATAGTTTGGCAGTGTGTGAAGTCAATTAAGAGCTACTTACATTTAGCTCACACGAGTTTAGCATTTTTACGAGATTCGTCCAATTAACGATCGGCGTTTTCATTTCCAAATTTCCATCATAAGATCCACTGATAGATTAATAGCTCAAATGTTGCTTTTTTTAAAGATGTTTACTTAATTTACATAATACTTGAATTGAGATGTTACTCGAACGATTTAATTACGGATCTATCTACTTTTTTGCCGTTGCCAAATTCCACCATTATGCCAAACGCTCTATTGCGTCTACAATACAATTACCCTTACCGTATCTCCAGTAACGTAATAACCGGATGCTCATAAGCGGAGCTAACTGTCCGTGGTGTATTAGCGCGATACCTATATTTGCATTAATGAGTGGCATTAGAGGCGGTAAAAGTGTTACAACGTTGCCAATCTCAAGAGGAACCCGTCCAATTAGAAATACTTACGGCTTAATTTTGCCGTATCCGTAATTTGATGGGTTACTCTGTAAAATGAGGACGGTGTCAATTTGGTATTGAAATACTGCTTTTTTGCGTGCGGTGGCCGACTTATGTTAATAGAGTGTTTAGGAGAACATGGCGACCGGGTGGAGTGAGAGCGTCGATTGTAATCGATGTGTGGTGAGGGGGAGGGGGTAATGAGAACCTCACTAGTACAAAACAATACCGCCGCGCGGTGTGGCGCCTCTTTGCGTCGCGTCGCGTCACACGTCCATCTTGAGCCTACTCAGACACACTCTACGCTCATAGAGCACAATGGCGTCCCAGTGACTAGTGGCGTAGTATGGCGGACTTCACCATTGCTATGCCACTTTCTTTCATCACAGTCCGCAGAACGCTAACGACCTATTCAACCAATAGCATCGCGTCCTCTTTTTGCCGGTAACTAATGCGCTCCAGCTATTATTCAGAACGACAGAGCTGATTGCCGGTTGGTTTTTGGTCCTAATTAAAATGAAGTTTTAATAAGTAGTTAGAGCAATATCCGTGTTTCATAAGTTATGGTCTGTATCGAGTGAAAAAATTTAAAGATTTAATAGTAATCGTTTAAACACTATTATATATCACAATAATATATCAATTATGGGGCATTTTGAGGTGGTCAATTTAGTCTCAACTGTAGATCTAGCTTAGTCCAGGCAAAACATTTCAAAGGACTACAAGCTAGTAGGAAAATAGCATTTTGTCATCAAAAGAGTCGAGGAGATTAAAGTTTACAGTATCAATTAGTAAATGACTACTAATACATAATTTATGTTACTCGGTTAAAACTTGATTGAATATATAAATACCAATACAATTTAATGTTTTTAAAATTTTTAAAAGAAATAAATAAAAATAAATAAATGAGCAATATGAAATGTGCGTTACAATAGTTTCACATCTAGAATCTCAAAATTGGTTTCACAATTAGCCTTCTGATGACATAGTACACAAATTGATCCTTGTCCCTAAATGACTTTGGGATAAATCAATAATTCAGTAAAAAACGTAGAAAAATAATGGAAAAAACCCAAAATAAAACAACGTTAACAAAGTATTAATCAATTGCTTGTTGACCTTAAATCACATTGAAGAAGAAATTAAAATTCTTCTTTAACAACGACATTGTTTGGAAAATTAAATCCGCGATAAAAAGACAGGTTTATTACCACTTCGCTCGATGCAGTAATATCACTCAGAATAATTACTCTTAGTTGAAATGTAGCACGAAATACAATGTACAATGGGAATTCAAACAAAGCGCTAATCCCTGGAAACATCCATTTGAAGTGGGATATTCACTAACTAAATGTATATGGAACCTAAATAGGCGGGTGACAACAAAGGGGATTGTACCACAAAAGCAACATTTATAAATTAACCAATGAATAAATTATGCAGGATTTCCTGTCGAACTTTTTTAATGTATTCGGTTAATTACAATATCATTTGCATGAATTACAATAGGCCGGGATTTAATGAGGGCATTGAAATCTCGCGAGAGTGCTGCCACCGCTTGGGTTACGTGGACCGCAGGTACTACTGATGTTTCACAATAAACTGTTGTAAACATAAACACGCGGACTCTGTTTCTGTGTTGATGTTAAGTGGTTAGTTGGATTTATTAAACAAGTGGATCTACTTTTCTTTGCCACCAACGAAGACTTCAACGAATGTAACTTACTATCTATTTTAAACCAGGTATTAAAATAATTAATATTTGCGACAAACTGATTTTTTTACTTAAGATTGAAGTACTGTAAACTCATGAAACACTAAAATTACATTCGGATCATTTTTAATGATAATGATCAATCCAAATGAGTATAGCATTTAGCATTATGCAAAAAGAATACTTTAACGAAATTATCACACTATGTTACCTTGAATAATCTTTTAAAATATGAACAAAAAATATGTGATACACAAATTATACTAAGTATATCCGAGTTTATTGCAGATATCCAAATCGTTGATCCTGATCCTCATTATGAAATTTATATTATAAAATAGATATCAAAACGTTTAATAAAAACTGTTAAACATTTTAATTTCACATGTATTGTAAGACAATGGGAGTAAACTTGGATGAGCTATTAGATTATATTAACTAAGGCCACGTGACAGTCAATTGTTTAATTACCGAGATATAATTAACAATTTTGGGTTTATTGGTAGATGATGACATTCAGATTTTCAAAAACATTAACTGGTTGATATTGTTTTTCGGAAACGCTTTCTTAATGTAATTGTTAATATGAAATCAATAATTTCATTACTACAAATTGTTACGAGATTATTCTGGTGTAAGTTAAAACATATGTAAATATCCCTTACCAGTATTAACACGGAGTGTGAAAAAAAGGCAGTAACTATATTTGCTAAAGACAGAAGCTTTGTTATCACTAGACAATCAGGTGATGGCACAACCTTTGGTTACGTGACAGTCTTATAAGATTAATTAAATGCGAAGATCTGTGAGGACCTGCAACAACCTTGCGTTTGGGCGCTATTTAATTGCAAATTAAAGAACAGTGATTCTACATATATTACAGAAAAGTATTGAACATGTTATAATGAGTCAAATCCGTTAGTAATAATAATTAAACAGCATTTGAAGTTAATTTGTTAATTCCACAATAAACGAATTAACTCTAAATAAGGATTTAGCGTGGTGGGCCTATTTACACACAATTTCTGCCACACAATCTTCACGTGGATGCGAGATCTGCTCTCTCCGAAAGTCGAGGCAAACTAAATTAGCTGCACACAAACAAACTTTACGGTGCAATCTTTTTCTAGTTCTTAACTAACACCTCAGAAATGTAATAATAGCAAAGTCCTTCATTTAAATTCGATATTAAAGTCACCATAATTATTTCACTTAGAATTCAGCTACAATAAATTATTTCATAAACCATGATTCAGATATATCAGTGCATATCAGCTGCATAATAACTGTACAGCGAGTACTCAGACTAAATTGTACAAAGTACCGAATACAACTTGCGCAAGTATAAAAGTAGAAATAAATCTAATATCGACAAGATCCAATCACAGCTGATTAGGATTTTCCTCCAGCTGATACGGTACCGATATTCTCAATTTCTGAGCTGAATTATCCACGATGAAAGCGATATATTTGGCTGGGATAAATTGCTACAATATCGTGCCTCAGACCGCGTGAGAAGGAAACCATGAAGACAAGACTGATGAAATACATCCAACCGATTGTAACTTATCGTTAAAACGATAAAGTTCTACTTTTATCGCTGTTTATTCTTGGAATTGTTTAACCTACACCGCATAAAATAAGGTTTATTACAGATAAGCGAGTTCACGGGGTAATATTGAACAAGACATCTATATGACAAAGGTTAAAAGATGAAAGAATTTATTATTTCGAGGAGAGCTTGTAAAGTTTAATCTCTCTCGAGACATGTAGGGAACTCTGGCTCCAGCTCGAGCTTACCTCAGATAAAACAATATTCTCGACAATTTACATAAATGAATTATTTGCGGAAATCCAGTTAAGTCTGGTTTACTCGGTTCCCGGAGGGATTTAAATGCTACTATCATATTTGGTGTTTCGTGGACGAGTTTTAGTTTACAGCCGCCCTAAGAATTGTTACGTTTGCATGGAATTTTAAATTATGCAAATTAACAATGAAGTAACAACCGCAGTCTGTATTCTGTTTCCGTACGGTAATCGTATGTATAAGATTACTGCACAGAAATATACTTGTTCCGCTGGGACAAATCAGGTTTTTCTAGTTCCCGGGATATAAAACAGGGTTTTACAACTAAGCTATTTTCAAAGTGATTGCACAATATAGAAAATATACTATAGTTTACTGCTCAGTACAGTAATGTATTAGAGAATGTGGCGCAGGGTCGACCACTATGAACATGCAGTTCAGCGTGAGCCTCGCCGCCAACAGGAAGACCCGACACATTGCAAAAAAACGTTTGGATACGAAAACAGTTGTGGGATATCTTCGGAATCATCTAGGTTTGACGGAAACTGAAAATGACCATAAAACTTAAAACATTTACTTTTATCGTTGCCATGTATCGTGGCTTGGAATTCCAAAGCGGGATAATTGTGTTCAATACATCGTTTGGGATTATCTCCCGTTCTTCGCCAGTTCTGACAAAATCCCGGCGGATATTTTCTACATGATCAACAAGACAAATTCACTAACATTAGTATGTTTGGAAGACCTTAAGTAAAAGATTAAAACGCAGTTTTAAAGGCAATTTATTTACAAAATATTAATTTTATTTATATAATGTATAGCATGCTTCTGTTCCGTGTCTCTACATCTTGCATTTAGATATGCAATCCTCTGATTAGCGTCCTCATAAGTATATGGATTACACAAGTCGGTTAAGAACCATCAACACTTTCTTGACTTTTTGTTTGCAAAATATGGTCATTATAGCTTTTAGCAAATCATTTCGATGAGACTATTTTTAAACCCCCAGAAACACAATGTTTCTGAATTTTAACATGTCACACACGTCAGAACTCTAATATGTATTAAAAATTCAATATATTTTTTATAAATATACTATGTTATATCCATCCTTCCTTGTATTATACTAATAAAGGAGATCATAAATAATTGTAAGCGAAGCTGTCTTTGTAAATGATTGTATTCAATTATATACAATTAATGTTATCCATCCATTAGAGTAGGGAATTTAACTTAAGACTGAAAACTCCGAATATCTGCCTGAAAACATGTGGAGACCATTGTGAAAGTTGTGAAGAGAAGGCATTATATTTCTGTAAGATTACGATCTGGCAATGAAGACTTGTGAGCTAGGCTGGGTTGCCAAGACACTGTGTTAAAGTGATTATAGTCGGATAGAGCATAGCATTGTACTTTATTCAATATACGGCCAGTAAAGATTAAGGCTCGCATTATTTGGGCTAACGGCTTCCTCCACCAGCGCTCTGACAGCCGCGAAAACACCAACAGGCGATCTGTTACTGGCTTTATTGTTGCTGCTTACTGCTGCCATGCCAACTATTCCCTTGCAGGTATTGTTACTGAGAGTTTGGGCTAACGGCTTCCTCCACCAGCGCTCTGACAGCCGCGAAAACACCAACAGGCGATCTGTTACTGGCTTTATTGTTGCTGCTTACTGCTGCCATGCCAACTATTCCCTACAGTACAAGGTATTGTTACTGAGAGTTTGGGCTAACGGTTTCCTCCACCAGCGCTCTGACAGCCACGAACACACCAACAGGCGATCTGTTACTGGCTTTATTGTTGCTGCTTACTGCTGTCATGCCAACTATTCCCTACAGTACAAGGTATTGTTACTGCGAGTTTGGGCTAACGGTTTCCTCCACCAGCGCTCTGACAGCCGCGAAAACACCAACAGGCGATCTGTTATTGGCTTTATTGTTGCTGCTTACTGCTGTCATGCCAACTATTCCCTACAGTACAAGGTATTGTTACTGCGAGTTTGGGCTAACGGTTTCCCTCCACCAGCGCTCTGACAGCCGCGAACACACCAACAGGCGATCTGTTATTGGCTTTATTGTTGCTGCTTACTGCTGTCATGCCAACTATTCCCTACAGTACAAGGTATTGTTACTGCGAGTTTGGGCTAACGGTTTCCTCCACCAGCGCTCTGACAGCCGCGAAAACACCAACAGGCGATCTGTTATTGGCTTTATTGTTGCTGCTTACTGCTGTCATGCCAACTATTCCCTACAGTACAAGGTATTGTTACTGCGAGTTTGGACTAACGGTTCCCTCCACCAGCGCTCTGACAGCCACGAACACACCAACAGGCGATCTGTTACTGGCTTTATTGTTGCTGATTACACAGCCCCCTCCTCCCCATAAGTAGTCGTTACAGTATTAGGTATTTTTACTGAAAGTTTTGCCTAACTGCTTCCCACACCAGCGCTCTGACAACCGTGAAAACATCAACAGGCAATCTTTTAATGGCCTTATCATAAGAAATTGCGTAGCTAAGCAATGATAACCAGAAACATAAAACACGAAAGCACTTCTACTAAACTAATGAATAATTTCGGGAAATCTGACTGCAGTTATGAGATCATAATTAGTCTGGATTTTTTTAGCTTAAGCAAAGTAATTATTATTGTTTTATGTAAGCTTTTAATGTAGCTAACCTCCATTTACTCTTATTTATTATTTTACTTAGTTTAGATCTAATACTGGGAAGATTATTTCACTCTCAAAACATCATACAATCGTTAAATATTAAAAAAAACCTAATTTTTAATTCGAGACGGTGGCTATATTTTTCAAATATTGTAAAATAATTTGTATTTACTCTTATTAATCATTGATCATCCTCTCAGTTTAATAATATTATTGTAAATACAAATGAAAATATATTTTTAATAATACTATTGTAAATATAGATGAAAATATATTCGTTGCATGGTTTTCATTTCTTTATAAAATAGGTAATCATTTAGATGTATATTGCATATATGAACTACAATTACTTGACAGAATGGTTGATAATCATATAGGAAGGCGACAGCGGGGGGTGGAGTAGGTCACTGCAGGCTTATCTCACAGAAAGGCTTATCTCACAGAAAGGCTTATCGTTGACAAGGTGACAGGACTAAATAGGTACTTGTCACCGAGTATCCTGTGTAATTGGAGATTTCGAACAGATTAATTATCTCTTACTCTATTTTCTATGTATATTATTTGAGACCAAATCACAAGGATTCATTGTGGGAAATTTCACATATTATTTTTCATTGTAATACATCTCAGTTAACTTGGGGAACAATAATGCAACAGATTTACCACGGGACTGCCCTAGCTGCAGTAAATGAGCAGACCCCTCGCTGTGTAACCACAGCCCTTCTTCAACAGTTGGTCCCTACCCTACCCTTTCCTACCCCAAGACATATTTCAAAGCCAATAAATAATTTCGGGGACAATGCGCGTCAGGGCAGATTAATAACATAACAAAGTGGCGGAGCTTTTGTGTCCGCCCGTCCAATAGTCATATTTAAAAAATACAATAACCTATATAGAGTAACCCCTCGCGGGCAAACATAAAACTGGGGCAGCCGCGGGGCTTTAAATGATTTTCATACGATGCGATAAGCGAGACTCGTTTATCAAAGTTGGGTCCGTTATTATTAAAGCGGTTGGACCGAGGCGGATTTGAGGTTAGGAGCGAAGTGCAGCCGAGTGTACGGGTTTATATAGTTCGGGTCGGATTAATGCGATCAACTCGCAAGACAATGCGAACCACATATCAAACATGGCCGCCGTTGTCGGGGATGCCCCTTGAGTCAATGCTTCGTGAATAATAGTATCATGTGCTGCTACACGGGTTTGTAATTTAGTAGCCAGAGGGCAGCTAACCGACCACAAATGTCTCTTCATTCATTAAACTTGTAAAATGAGCCAAGTTTAAGACATCCCTTCCGAGGTCGTTAACTGTATGAATGACCAAACCTACATTTTTTGTACATGCATCCAGTAATTAAGTCTATTAAGTCATAGATCTTGCAAAAGAATACAGGCAGCAAAAATATGCAGTATTCTGGTGAAATTGTGTTTAAACATCATTAAGAAGGAGATAAGTATATTTGGGTAAAAGCTTAAATATAAAACGGTTGCAATTCGGTCATTTACTCAAACTAAATAATATGAATAACTTATAATTTCTAGCATTATTTTTCAGTGTATATAATTTAAGGAGTTATAAAGAAAACATCAATTTATTGAAAATGACGACACAAATTATAACCAACTAATTATTACAATATTTTAAAAAACATCAAAGTTTATAAGCCTACTACCATTTATAATTATATATATATATATATATATATATATATATATATATATATATATATTTAAATTTAATATACACACATCGATTTGTACCTTACCCTCTAAATCACACGCTCAATAGTACACCTACACATGTTGTTTCGTTGGAAAATATTTGTTCGAAGAAACAAAGAGACTGTTTTCCATTTTCCGGCGACGCGACGAATCGCGAGACAAAACGCCCAATAAAGAAGGAAAACAATCGCACAAACTACAAAGAATATGGGAGAGGAGAGCACCAGCGCACAAAGGTGGGCCAAATTGTCAACACCATTATTGAAATATCCGACGAATCCATCTGCGGAGCCCAGAACGACGTCGTCAAACGAAGACAAGCAATTTGAGAGGTGAAGAAGGCACAAAGAATGAAATCTTCCCTTTATTTGAAGAGTGTCGACGCGTCTTCTCGTATATTGTAAGCCGTGATCAAATATTATGTGCTGCGGTGTATGACTGCACATTGTGCCTTTCTTTCTAAGCGTAAAGGGATTCAGCTTTATGTGAATTCAGGGTTTATAATTTTTCTTGTCTGATCGTTGATATAGCTTAAACTCAGGTGTTTTAAAATGACTATGCAAAGCAGGATATTGCGAACAATTTAATCAAGAATTAACTAAAGGTCAAAATTTAGATCCATGTATAAGTTGCTTTATGAGTGGTTCGATTTGCAGTATTCTTGTATTTTAGAGAGACAGTCCATGTGTACAACGAGATAACATTTAGTTGTAATTACAGATCAAGTAGAATATAAAGTGATAAAACATTACTGAGGGACAAATGAAATTTCAACAACCACAGAAAATGGCAATCCTTATTGTTTTAAATACTAACGGATGTCACTGTCCAACCTACAGAGTCCGACCATACAATGATCAGATTACATCATTACCATTGACCTTTTACATTAAGATTAAATGTACAATAGGTATTAATAATGAACACCACCTGCTTGGTTATGCAATTGCTACTACCAACACCAGTTTACAAGCAAGAACCAATCTAGACGGAGGCGTGTAAAGTTCTTGAATAACGTTAAATTAACGTTGTCCAGAGAGTTTTATAGCATTGTGATCCCCCGTCATAGCTAACCCATTCACACGGACTGAGAAACGTGGTGTATTGTCATTAGGGATTCCATTGAGAAAGATCAATAGGATCTGAGATTGTCCGTCCGAGCAATACAAGTAGGTGTGAAGTCGTTTTTTGTGCATAGAAATGGAGTCTCAGACCTGGTGGAAGGCGACCATTTATTTCCTGGGCAGACAGTTTTGAGGTCACTGTTATCAGAGTAGTGCTCCACGACAATGTAGTATCTCAGTGGGGAACATTGTTTATCCAAAATGCTCAATACTTTAAATTTAGTTTTTTTTCCAAAATAATTTACCGTGTATGAAATGATGGAGAAATAAAATGACTCAATCCTTGAACCTTCCCTTTACAAACCGTATTGTTTCTGTCCTATAAACAGTAATTAAGTTAAATGTTATTGGTTCACAGTTAAAACCCCCTTCTTACAATATGAAAAAGGTTAAAAATTATCTTAGTTTATAAAGATCTTGAAAATGTTTTAGACCATTCTTGACGCATTGGTTCAATACCGCGGATTTTACAAACTAAAATAAATGAAATTTAAATGCTTAATCTTATTATATACAAAATTCCACTGGTGTTAAAATGCCACTACAGTGAACTAATTTTAAAGTGTTTAAATACTTTTGGAATTTTACGGAGTTTCAAACTTTTGTAAGGTACAACATTTTATCAAAAGGTTAAAATTGTCCATATGTTTATGAGATTGTTTTTCTGGGCAACAATATTAACATTGAATTACTGAAATTTTTAGTATTTTCCGCCTACTATAAAATATACCGCGCAATTACAGGATAATTACTCGATAGTCTGCCCAATTTTCTATTTGAACGGATTATCCAATTGCAGTTCGGTTCTACGGAGATCCGAATACAGGGGCAATTACGTACCGGAAACTACGGCCGTAACTTAGGGAATGATGGTAAAGGGCTAACAGTGTTCGGTGAAGGGCCCCTGTTTCACACGACAGTAAATCGCACCCGAAATAAACAGTCGGCAGGTTTATACGGCTCTGAGGCGCCAACGCACCGACATCCGGCAGAAAAGGACGTAATTCAATTGAGATAATCATCTGTATTAATCCAACGACGGATAAAGTCGTTTTCTATTAACTAACAGTCCTCGGAAAGAGTTGGAACAAACCGCCTATTGTAGTTTTTATTAACAAAACGAGCGGCCAATTCAATTCCGGCAATGTCTCAATTAAGAGGCCACGGCTATAAACAAAGGACTGAGACGAAGACGGCTCCGCCCCCGCCAGTACGCGACACCGCCCGCCTGTACCCTGTAATTGGCCGGCCATCGCTGTAGTACTCATGACGTGGCTAAGTAGATAATAACACGTGTTTGTGATATGTTAATTAACGGCCCTGATCGCGGAGAGCCCTATAATTAAATGGTTGTCGGTAACTGTTGCCGAACATTTCACAACAGAGCAGGCAGGACACGTGGTCGGTGCAGATGCACATGGTGTCCTTTTTGTAAGCCTTTGAGATCTTTTAATCCCGCGTGTTTTACAACAGGCCACCCCTTCCCATATGTGCGGGATTACTTTTTATGACGTAATTTATGTCTCTATTAAGATCAGAAAGATAATAGTTTTATAGCCACGTTTAACGTAGACGATGTTTATTTTTTGCGCCGCAAACCGTACCTCCACCGCCTCAGAAGTCAGAACTCGAAAGACGAACCAGGATTCCGTTTAGTATAATCTTGCTGCTGTTGAAAATAGTTGACCCGTTTTCCTGATAGCAACCGAGAGTAAAAGAACTGAATTTTGTATAAGAATAGATACTAGCTTATTCACAAGGCAAAGTCTATATTGCTATCACTGTCTACAATGGCTGCTTCATTGAGTACACTTTTACAACATCCGTTTCATTGTTTGCTCGGCTATTGTTGACAAAGAGATAACACTTTGATGGAAAATCACATTGGAAACTGTAGAAATGCATCGGCGTGAGCACAGCTCTTCATTCTTTGTTCAAAGTTCATCACTGACAACATGATTTCGTAACGCAACACGAATTTGACGTTTGCCATATCAGCGCATCAAAATAACAGTGAAATGTTTTATTCCTGAGCCATGTGTTAGGCTGAAGAAAGATGTAATTTTTAGTTATAATTTTAAATTGTGAAAATTGTGTTAAATTCACAAATATTACGAATAAGACATTATTTGTACATTCTGCAAAAGCCGGATAATCCTCTATATAAGTACAAGTAATTTGTAAACGCAATGTTACATATATATAAATTAATGTTTTTGTAATCATTCACACAGGATGGGCGATACAACTAAAAATATTTTCCTGTTTGTTATTTGTAGAGAATGTAATTCTGAAAACAACCATAATAAACAAAGTTAACTAAATGTGTAAAAAAGTTATGATATTGACTCCTCACGTATCACACTACACAGCAAACTTTTGCTGTTTTATAATAAGGAATGAGTATCTGATTGGTAACAGCTGGTGAAAATAAACATTTTTAGTTCAAAATTTTATTTTTAAATACAATAAACATCTACAATCGCTTTTAGTCTGACCGGAAGATTAAAAAGGATGCTCTAAATGACCTCCATTGTTCAAAATGCACACGTTCAGGCGTCTTCTCATCAAGTTTCGGACCCGTTCAACACCAGATGTCTGCTTAATGGTTTCTATTCCGTTAGAAATGTTTGATCGGAGTCCTTCAATGGTATCTATTGGGGAAGAGTAAACTAATGTTTTTAAATATCCCCAAAGGTAAAAAAGACCAAAGGATTTAAGTTCGGTGATCTTGCTGGCCATGGTCCACCTCGGCCTATCGATTGATTTGTGAAACTCTCATTTAGGTGTTCACGAACAGCCAGAGAGTAGTGCGCAGGTGCCCCGTCATGCATAAACCACATGTTTTTGCGCAAATGCAGAGGTACATCATCAAGCAGGTGATGTAGCTCGTCTCTTAAAAAGTTCAAGTACACCACGCCATTAAGCCTGAGAGGAAGCACGAATACGACAAAATGATCTGCTAAGATTCCAACCCAAACATTTACTGAAAATTGATGTTGTGGGTGATTAGGTTTGATAGCATGAGGATTCCTGTCTGCCCAAATGTGGTTGTTATGGAAGTTAATGATAGCTGTTCTTGTAAAGTGAGCCTCATTGGTAAACAAAATTGTATTCAAAAAGTTTGGATCAGCGTCACGTCATATAAGAATCCGAAGTGCCGAATTGCATTACACCGTCAGAATTACATTTCAAACACGTCTTGGAATATATATAGTCTATATATACAAGTTCCAAAGTAAAACAATTGCGTCTTTGTAAGTTGGTGCAATCCCAACGTTTTCCTCACAAAGACTAGGCGGCCCGTGTCCTCAAAACTGTTTAATTACGCCTATTTATATTGGTAAATCAGTGTAGGCCATGTTTACTTGATTGAAGGCCTTCTCGTCTCTGACTAGCAGGCAGAATGCCTCAGCTAAGGTCGGAGGTCTCCCAAAGAGTTGTTTGTCTCCACACAGCGGGATGCACCATCAGCACATCCTGTTCTCCCACTATTCCAACTCGACACTCCGTCATTTCGCCGGATAAACAAACACGAAAAATACTCTTGTCGTTTCATACCTTCAGATGTCCTCTGTTGGTATTTTAACAGTCCTCAAGTCTTACTATATCCACCATAAACGTCTGCCGGCGTTATTCACATCCAGGTATGATCGTTCGTTTAAGCAGCTGATGTCGTTTCTCTCTAATAAATTCCGGACTCCCAGCAGCAAACGGATTCCACAATATATTTCAGCACAGTATCTCGGATGGCTTCCATTCGTTCTAATTCAAGGATTAATAAATAAACTGTAGAAGACCTGTTATGTGTGATGACTTTGTTCGAAATACGTGAGCTGGGATTTCACCGAGTTGAAGTGCACAATGAAAATACAGTATTAACTGAATTGTGAAGAATTTTCCACAAAACAAGAAAATATCGTATACAATGGCAGGAAGCGAGATGATTCCGCGGATTCACATGTTGAATAAAATCCCTGACTAAAATTAATCCGGCAGAGCGTAAAACTGAGATAATGATTATCTCATTTGTAATGGAAGAGAACAACTGTGGAGAGAGAGCGCGCGCGCGGCAACGGGAACGCGCGTTTGTGCAAGCGCGTGTCGCAATCAGAGTGCGATGTAATGTTGTTTAATTATCAGCTCTACGATAAGCCGCCACGATCGCTGGTAATCCCACACCTCGCCGCTGCTGTCGCCGCTACCACTGCCGCCACCGCTGCCGATGTTGTCCTCGCACACCACCAGTCACTGTGTGGACCATCAATAGATAAACTCTCGTCAACAGTCTTAAATTTTGTTACAAGCTATATCTAATTGCACACTCAATTTTAATCTTCTTACTGTATATAGGTTAATACTACCTATTTAACAATTAGCATTCCACCATGCAACTACGTTATCAATGTATACGATAGCTAGTTAAGTTTTAACACGAGTAGTTAAATAACAATTTGACCTCCATATATAATGTGGTCACATCTGTCTTCAAAATCAGATTGGCCCTGTAGCTAGACGGTATATCGTGCAAATCTTAACTAGCGCTAAAACTAATTGCTTTTTAGAATTAGGTATTCTGAAGAATATTTTTCAAAAAAGATGTTATGCTAAAGGACGATTCTTTTTTACTTGACCACAGCTGTTGGTTCACCACCATCAACTAATAATGGTATTGGGGCAATAAATGTGAGTAAAATCCCAACACGCTGCCGCTTGAATTCACTAACAATTTATTGGTATCACATGAATAGGGCAGTACTTATTACTGGAAACACATTTTGGTTGCATTATGTATGAAAATCTGGCGTACAATATTGAAGGATCTCATTTCTTTAAAATCATTTCTTATGCTTGGTGGAATCTGGTTTCCTTGGGTTCCATATCCGGATATAAAATTCTCGACGAAGTCGGAAATTAAAGCACTCCGGAAGTGCTGACGACAATGATCAGATAAAGCTGCTTCACTCGTTTCTCGAGACGCCACCGCTGCGCCGTTGGAAAGATATATTATAGGATATGTGTGCAATCATCTTTGAAATTTAGTCTGAATTGACTTCATTTGAGGATTTGCGAATGGAGGGTTGTGAAATGGAACATGTTACAATACAACGATCTATATTTTAATCATAATTTATTAAAACAGGGGATTTGTAATTAATTTACGAAAAACTATTACATTTCAACCACGCAGCCTTTTTCATATGGCCACTGACACATACCCTAGTTGAATACGACAGAAAAAATGCAATTAATATTGTTAATTTCAAGGAACACGCGAGTAAAAAAGAATCGCGTTCGCATGCTACTCGCTGGCACGCCAGTATGATTCACGAAGTAGTTGCGTCGGATACACTAAATTTATCAAACTGTTTTTAGGCTTTAGATTATAAAAATGTAACGTAATATTTGAAGGGGTGAGAACATTATTTTAATTATGTAAAATTATTTTTAATATTTTCGAATATTAACGTTGAAAGTATTTAGACAGTAACACTTGACTGAGTTCTAATTGACATCGTTTTATTCAAGTTAAAAACAAGCTAGATAAAATATTAATCGTCACTTGACGTGCTAAAATTCCTTGAGAATACCAAAGTGAAACTTAGCTTTAGTACCAAGTTGGTTGTGAACTTACCGCGTTGTAGGAGTGGGTGCGGAGGGAGGGGGGCGAGAACTAACAGATGACGCAGACAAGAGCGCATAAATTTGTGAACAGTCGGGAGCTTTTACGACTTTGAGAGATGTTGGTTAAAAGCACAAAGACTGGCGGAAAGTCACAAAAACAAAACAAGACAGCGACACACTCCCGGGACTTGCTCGCCGAAGATAGCTTAAACCCATTCTATGAGCATGAATTAACAATAGGACCTCACTTCTTTCACACCGACATTTCTTCCGCCTCCCCCTCTTTTACCTCTGTGAAAGAGCTGCCATTGTTGGCTACGCTCATTAAACGTTGATTATAGTTTCAATTTCTGTAATACTCAATTTCAATGCGGCTTTGGCGAAATGGATATTCTACTACGGGGCGAGATAAATGGTAAGTGATTCCTTATCAGTGTTTGGTGACTGGATATTGAACTAGTGGAGTTGCTGTCCAAACTTCCAGAAATACGAGACCACTTGTTGATTCTATTTTGATATCTCTTCCATCTCTTCACTGTTTTCTTTCTTTTCCAATAATAGATTTCAGTAAAGCTCGGGAGGATGCGGTCTCTTAAATCTCCCTCGAGTGAAATTCAAACAGCATTATAAGTTTTATCAATGCGGAGCCGAAATATACGGCCGTTCTTCTGGATTAAAGAAGTTTCGTATTCACCAATTTCAGTTTTGAAAGTTATAAATATGTGTCTACGAAAAAATAATATTGTCTTATGTAACTTACTGTATTGATCTCAAGCGAACCAGTACCTGAAACAATAAAAAAAGAATTCAGTGCTAAAGTATTATCATTGTTGTTCAACAAACAAATCATCAGAATTGAAATATCATGCAATACTATTGTATGCACTTTCAAAGAGAAATTATCTTTTTATGTACACAATAACAATACAATAAAATGTAAACTCTGGATTCATGCTATAAATTGATGCAGGAAATTAAAGAAACCAATATTTTAATACTTTGAGAGGCATGTACGTATGTATGTTATCCTAATGACGTATATGTACTACATGCGTAAGTAAATGATGTAAGCAGGTGACAGGCATGTATGATATGTATGTGTTAGCCTAATGACGTATAGGTACTGAATGTGTAAGTCAATGATGTAAGCAGGTGACAGACATGTACGGTATGTATGTGTTACCCTAATGACGTATAGGTACTGAATGTGTAAGTCAATGATGTAACCAGGTGACAGACATGTACGGTATGTATGTGTTAGCCTAATGACGTATAGGTACTGAATGTGTAAGTCAACGATGTAAGCAGGTGACAGACATGTACGTATGTATGTGTTAGCTTATTGACGTATAGGTACTGAATGTGTAAGTCAACGATGTAAGCAGGTGACAAACAGGTACGGTATATATGTGTTAGCCTAATGACGTATAGGTACTGAATGTGTAAGTCAACGATGTAAGCAGGTGACAGACAGGTACGGTATATATGTGTTAGCCTAATGACGTATAGGTACTGAATGTGTAAGTCAATGATGTAAGCAGGTGACAGACAGGTACGGTATGTATGTGTTAGCCTAATGACGTATAGGTACTGAATGTGTAAGTCAACGATGTAAGCAGGTGACAAACAGGTACGGTATATATGTGTTAGCCTAATGACGTATAGGTACTGAATGTGTAAGTCAACGATGTAAGCATGTGACAGACAGGTACGGTATATATGTGTTAGCCTAATGACGTATAGGTACTGAATGTGTAAGTCAATGATGTAAGCAGGTGACAGACAGGTACGGTATGTATGTGTTAGCCTAATGACGTATAGGTACTGAATGTGTAAGTCACTGATGTAAGCAGGTGACAGACAGGTACGGTATGTATGTGTTAGCCTAATGACGTATAGGTACTGAATGTGTAAGTCACTGATGTAAGCAGGTGACAGACAGGTACGGTATGTATGTGTTAGCCTAATGACGTATAGGTACTGAATGTGTAAGTCAACGATGTAAGCAGGTGACAAACAGGTACGGTATATATGTGTTAGCCTAATGACGTATAGGTACTGAATGTGTAAGTCAACGATGTAAGCATATGACAGACAGGTACGGTATATATGTGTTAGCCTAATGACGTATAGGTACTGAATGTGTAAGTAAATGATGTAAGCAGGTGACAGGCATGTATGATATGTATGTGTTAGCCTAATGACGTATAGGTACTGAATGTGTAAGTCAATGATGTAAGCAGGTGACAGACAGGTACGGTATGTATGTGTTAGCCTAATGACGTATAGGTACTGAATGTGTAAGTCAACAATGTAAGCAGGTGACAGACAGGTACGGTATATATGTGTTAGCCTAATGACGTATAGGTACTGAATGTGTAAGTCAATGATGTAAGCAGGTGACAGGCATGTATGATATGTATGTGTTAGCCTAATGACGTATAGGTACTGAATGTGTAAGTCAATGATGTAAGCAGGTGACAGACAGGTACGGAATGTATGTGTTAGCCTAATGATGTATAGGTACTGAATGTGTAAGTCAACGATGTAAGCAGGTGACAGGCATGTATGATATGTATGTGTTAGCCTAATGACGTATAGGTACTGAATGTGTAAGTCAATGATGTAAGCAGGTGACAGACAGGTACGGAATGTATGTGTTAGCCTAATGACGTATAGGTACTGAATGTGTAAGTCAATGATGTATGCAGGTGACAGACAGGTACGGAATGTATGTGTTAGCCTAATGACGTATAGGTACTGAATGTGTAAGTCAATGATGTAAGCAGGTGACAGACAGGTACGGAATGTATGTGTTAGCCTATTGACGTATAGGTACTGAATGTGTAAGTCAACGATGTAAGCAGGTGACAGACAGGTACGGTATATAATATGTGTTAGCCTAATGACGTATAGGTACTTAATGTGTAAGTCAACGATGTAAGCAGGTGACAGACAGGTACGGTATGTATGTGTTAGCCTAATGACGTATAGGTACTGAATGTGTAAGTCAACGATGTAAGCAGGTGACAGACAGGTACGGTATATATGTGTTAGCCTAATGACGTATAGGTACTGAATGTGTAAGTCAATGATGTAAGCAGGTGACAGACAGTTACGGTATGTATGTGTTAGCCTAATGACGTATAGGTACTGAATGTGTAAGTCAATGATGTAAGCAGGTGACAGACAGGTACGGTATGTATGTGTTAGCCTAATGACGTATAGGTACTGAATGTGTAAGTCAATGATGTAAGTAGGTGACAGGCATGTACGGTATGTATGCGTGTGAGCGTGCACTAATAGCGTCTAGCAGGTATGTTATAGCGTGCTCTCCTGTACATATTAAGTCCGGCCGCAGCACGCTACAAGCAGCCAGCTGTACTAACCACTATTGACATATCACCTGACCTGCTGATAGCGTAGCTTGTAGCGACAACCGTAGACGTACATTGTTGAGATGTGTATGCTGTTTATGGTTATTGATTTGTAATAGGTATTGTATTCATTTTGAAAATTTAAATTGATTGAAGACTAACATAACTAAACACCGTGGTGAAAAATAACATACTATTAAGGGAAATGTTTGCGGAAAAATGTGCCTATTAAGCGTACTACTTAGTGTTATGAAATTAAAAGTTTCATGTCTTATTAGTCTATATATAATAAAAGCAATACTCCTCCTAGGTCATGAAATAATTTCGCAGGTTCGCCTCTGGCGGTAACCTGAATTTTTGCAGTGAAAGTGGTGCGGTATACCGTGCAGGCGTGCTACCGCCAGAGCCACCATAAACGATAAACGTGAACGTGATCACTGCACGCTGCACGGCTAGATTGAGCCATTATTCTCGGAGCGATCATGTTATGTCATCCGATATGTGAACACGATAAGCCGCACCTTCGTGCAGGTTTCACCCTGCCAGACAATACCTTGACGCGAGCCTAGTTAATAGAATAACGTATTTTGAAGTACTTAAAGTCCAATAAATGTGTAAATATATGTGTGTGTGTGATTTGCAGGTTTCAAGTAGAGGAATAAAATGATGGGAAATAAACAAATTACAAAATGTAAATAAGGAGGAAAACACCATAACATTAATGCAGAGTTGTGATGTATTTTATAAATACGAGTTTAAAACGTTTACTCGACGGTATTAAGAATTCTAGAATGGAATTAATTGAAACAGACTAAAATGTATTAATAAATGGAAGCTCTATCCGCACGAAACGCCGCGGTTATGAATACCGGAATATTTTCCAGGAATGTTTCCCCATCGCGGCTCCACTGGAATTTTTAAAGGCTTCATCTTTCAAAGAGACTGCAACCAAAATCGTAATATTGATTTTAATTTCCTTCTAATACTCTTTTAATATCCTTCCGCACACCTCCCCCCTCTCCACACCCCATCCGGCACGGCTTCCAGCCAAATCATCCACGCCATCCCAGAAGGCCGGCAAGTGCTTCCTTTGAAATCCAATACCGAGGGAGTAATTAGTGGGATTTTGTCATTAAGTCTTCACTTGTATTCTTCTAGATTTCTAATACCACAGACTGTCAAGGAGTGAATCCTTTAAATATTCTCCTTAATGCCCTATACGTTTCCTGAAGAATTGTGATGTATCATTATTGAATTACGAGTACGTATGGATGTTGGCTATGGTACAAACTTTGCTTTTCTCACCCGTTATTGATTGTTGAAATCACTAGGAATTTGCATCACAATTCGTTGGTAACAACATTAAATCCATTGGTATTCAGCTGCGGTTTTAACTCATTATTATTGATGAACATGACCACACATGTATTTTACCCACTCAAAAAGTAAATTAAACTTAAATTAAATTATCTGGTACAAGTGAAGGGTGTGGGAGGTGGAGACTCACCACAAAGTGACCGAGGGGTGACTGGCCGATCTCATTATGCTAAATGACAAGTTTTGCATACTGCCGACAATGTGAGTCGGTTCGCCAATTAAAAGCCTCAACCCTTCGTGCAGCCGCTGCTCTTTTCCACCCGGTGGGCGGGGAGGGGAAGGGGTCATGATATAATCTAATTTCAGTTTGTACAATGTGCCGATTGTTCCGGGCCGCGATAACGCCAACCCCGCAATTAATTGAAATATCCCGCGCCAAGCGTTATCTTTCTTTAATAAAGCTCCCCCCACAGAATCACAGCCGGGCCGGACTGGAACCGATTCAACTCGGCGTAATTTAAACGACTTTCCCTGCCGCTTTTAAGCGGAACCTGATAACATCTCGCCCTTTCATAATGTACGACCCAGCTTTCAGCGCTGATAACAACTTACAGAGGTAGTGTTAAACTGTCTCCCCCCCTCTTCCCACTCCACAATAGCCAGCCCTGCCACACACGGAGGGACATATGATCTGACCGACTTCCAGGTGACCTAGTACCCCGTTCTCGGCAGAGCAGGTTATTGTCGCCCATAAAAACGAACTATACGTAGTATGATTTAATTTAACCGACGCGACGCGACGGCCTAACGAATAATCAACGATTAGTATAAGACTACTAGGTGGAACAAATACATAACACACTGTCAAGGTAATGAACATTTAACTAATGTACTTTCTCGGAAACATTCCTAGTTGTTTTGTAGCAACTAATGACTTCATCTCATAAAGTATAAGGACCAAGTTCTAAAAGATATTGTGAAGAAACCATGGTTTTAAATGAATAAGTACCTAAAAACTCCCTTTACGTCTGTAGGCTTCATTTATACATTAACAGAACAATTAACAAATTTATCAAGCCATTTTACCGACTTAACGTACCTTCTGAATGAAGTTTATAATTTTTGAGTTGTGTAAATTCGTCTGTTACTGAGGTGTTTGACCGCAGGCACATTAACGCCGAGATACAATACTGCACCACTATTCTAATAACACCTCGTGCTGCAAGTCATCCAGTTTAATTATGCTGTTAATTCCGTGCCACCGCCTCTGTGCAGACTCGCTCTCACTGCTGGTGACTTGCGGTGCAGAACTCAAATTAGATGTCCGCACAGAAAGTCTGTGAGAAAGGTTTAATAGCCGGTTCGATGTAATGACAGGAATTCGGTGGTTTGATTTAATAGTTGATCGAATCTTGTGATATTATTCACACTAATATGAACAGACGCGGACAGTATTCAGGGACAGTTTTGATCACTGACCACGATCACTCACCTGCTCTTGATGACATATCGTGATGATCAACGCCTCTATTACAAGTTCACTGGCAAACATCTAGTATTTATGCGGCGGATATCAGTGGAATAGCCGAACGTTCCATTCAGTGTGGTCGCTCAATTCCAGGTTACATTACTTTGAAGTTAGCGTATTCTAACCGATTGAAAACATTGTATAGCTTGCTCTGATTTTCTCGTGATTGATGTTATAGATAATGTTTTTAGCGTTTGGATGCATACATAATCTAAATGCTGAAATAAATTAATAGTCAATTTGCCATGCCAATAGCTGTGAGTGTATTAACATAAAAGTCAATAGTCTATAAAAAAGCTTTTTATATATAGCATTATAGATAACATTTAATGACTGTAGGGCTTGTTGAAAAATAAACAATTTGTTTATTTCAGCATAGATAATAAAGTTGATATCATTGAAACTGCAGTCAAACCTAACTAGGACGGTTAATAAGGGGTTAGCGACAATTTATAAGTACAGCAAGGTACATCAATAACAATAACAATAAATTTGAATTCCTCCACCAGTTGGTGTATAACAGAGGAAGATGTCAACATAGAATGACTATCAATATAAAATATTTTATGTTATTAACTTTCCCTCTTCTCCTTTTATACCGTTGAACCTTTAGTTTTTCCATCTTACATCTTGAATTATGTTAAATTAAAAACATAAATTTGGACACATTGGTGCTGATTATGCATTATACATTATGTATAATACAAAAAGCTACACAAATACGTTAAGACAGATACGAGTATATTGCGCAAGGACGAGTTCAGGTTTATAAAGTAAACATTGAAATACTAGAATAATCAATCTTGAGTTTTGAAGTTTGATTTTAGCAACGGATTAGAGAGGGGAATGGGATTATTCCTCAGTGCCCTTGGCTCCGGAAGACTTTCCTACAGCCTTCTCAACGCAAATTGACACGACAAAGCATATTAACTTGAAGGGAAGAGCGTGAACTTTGTTAAGTAATAATTAAAAACAACAAATTAATTGCGCTTTGTAATCGCCATCTTTGAACAAATTTGTTAGTTACTTTGGCATTTACTTACAATGAAGATCTTAACATGTGTTTAACTGTACAAAAAAGGCTTTACTGAGATATCTAAGATACAATGTAAGTTCAGATTGGTACTGAGCATATAGTGGCAAATTTTCTGACGTCATATAAAACATGCGTCAGTCATTCATCTCATTAGAGTTACTACTCAGTAAATTATAGATCTTACTAAGTTATATTAAATTTCGTCCAAAGGCTTTCTGTTAATACATTAATTTTGTTAAAGTTGTTTATTTTCTTTAAACTAAAGGGACACTGAAAATGCACTCAGACAATGTTCTTATTCGGTGGCATTCAAATTAATCAGAGTTAAAAATATTATATATTGCAGTAATTAAAACAGAGCTGTGTGACTGCAATGATTATATTTAGGTTATGTACGTAGTATCACTACACTAGAAAATATACTAGTAAACTTTGTTAAATATATCAGAAACCCTTCCGTACACGACGTAAAGCTATTGGAAAGTTTCGTGTGGCAATTCGGGTATGACAGGAAATACTGCTGGCAGTGACAGTCTCTAGCTCTGGCTGTACCAGAAGTGGTTTGGCCAAGTCTGCTTAATTGGATCGTTCGACCTGTCAACGGTCACAAAGTCACAAACAAACTGAACAAGTCGCTTCCCGCAATGGAAGTGGCAGTGTATCACAATCATCGGTCACAAAGTCACAAATAATCTGGACAAGTCGCTTCCCGCAATGGAAGTAGCAGTGTATCACAATCATCGGTCACAAAGTCACAAACAAACTGGACAAGTCGCTTCCCGCAATGGAAGTAGCAGTGTATCACAATCAAAAGTCACAAACAAACTGGACAAGTCGCTTCCCGCAATGGAAGTAGCAGTGTATCACAATCATCGGTCACAAAGTCACAAACAAACTGGACAAGTCGCTTCCCGCAATGGAAGTAGCAGTGTATCACAATCAAAAGTCACAAACAAACTGGACAAGTCGCTTCCCGCAATGGAAGTAGCAGTGTATCACAATCAAAAGTCACAAACAAACTGGAAAGTCGCTTCCCGCAATGGAAGTAACAGTGTATTCGGTTATGTCGTGTAGTCTCTTGTATTCCTACAAGAATGAAAGTTTACTATTTTTCACGTTTATGTGATATTAAGGTTTTAATTGGATATTCGCTTGTAAAGAAAATTACGGTTTGAAATGCTTTGTTTTAGCAGTAAAACGTTTGCTAAATAGTTTTGATGCAACGATTTCAAAAACAGTTGTTTATCAGTATGTACTTTACAAAAAAAAAAAAACAGATAACAAAACAAATAAATGATAAAATACGAGCATTTCCATTAAATAGCAACCTTCACAGTTTACTTTTCTCTCTCTTTCTAAAACATTAATTGAAATTAACCCTTACTTTGTGGAACAACTATTTTAACAAACTGTACAACCTTTGGGTTTAATCTGATTGTAGAAACTGATCCTCACAACTAATCAGCGCAGACGGTTGTAATATAATGTTTGCCTCAACTATGTATGGACTGATGTTTGATGTTTGTTCCAATAGACTGATATAGCTTGCCCATATAGAGCCCAAGGCCCTGTGGTGTACAGTTAATGAAGTGTGTACACAGACTGAGCCGGCTCCGTGATCTACTGGTAATACAAACAGGTAAATGTTGCACGTCCAGATCCTGTGCACACGATGAATATTATTACGCGCCACAAACTAATACTGACGTGATATTGATCCCTGATTACAAATAATAAACACCACAGACCAGGTAGGTTTTCACTTCCTCACAAATGTCTTCAGGGTATGATGTTCCCGGAAATGACCGGGATCGAGTCATGCCACATTAATAAATTTAACTAAATTTAATGATACCAACGTATAAAAATAAACTGAACGTTAAAGCTAATCCGTTTTATAGTAACTATAGAACATCTAAAAACACTGCTTTCTAACATAAAATAATTCAATCCCCTTTAAATTACAATTGTCAATAAATGTAATTACATCTAATAAATTGCATTATATCATATGTAAATGTACCATGAGTTTATTGGTATTTATACTATGAAATTACGCAACCGATCTTCTAGAGCCGAATTTATAAAAAAATAAAATAATAAGTATACAAAATATTCAGTATTTTATAAAACAGGAAAATATTTTAAGACGGGATTAACACAATATTTATTTAGAAGCACAATAAAACTTATTGATAATTCAAAATAAAAATAATAAAATACATAAAAGCAAGTTTCTGATATTAGTCGTAGTGTTTAAGCGCAGAATTTTAAGTAAATTAGTGTGATAACATTAATCGCGGGTAATCTAGCAGATGCAAAGAAGGGTTTGTATGGCCTCATATGTTAAACTCGAGCGGAGCATAAATTTAGTTGATTAACGAGGCAAGGGTGTGCAAAAACGGCACTTGGGTTTACAGGTTTTATCATAGAAACAGGAAGGTACTAGAATGCAAATAATTGATGTTCTACTGATACATCTGTTCTAGTATGTACTGTATTTGTTTGTTAACAAATATATAAGTAGTTCACAATCGTATAATTATAGTGTTTGAACATTATGAAAGATAATTAATTATTGATGGTGGACATCACACACTCAACATTACAAACAAGTCCTTACTCAGTAAACCGTTTCATGTATTGAACGAAAATGGCCAAAAGTCCATTTTATCGCTTTGGCTGACTCATTGCTATTTTATGTTGATGAAACATACTCGAGTTTTTCCTCCACGTGCGCCAGTCTACTATGAACAAATGTATAATTATCACGAGGGACAATGTCACATAATAACTGATTACCTTTCAAGCTTAAGCTGTCTGAGACAATTTAAAACGTATTTTCATGTATCTTATGATAAAGAATTACTAAAACATTTCATATGTATTATCGATTTAGAAATTCTATTGCTACAGATAACTTAGTTCCAGTCGACTGAACCTCCTACTCAAGTCAGCGCCCTGGTAAGAGTAAGCTCTGGTTTACATAACATCCTGATGGTCTTTAACACCAGATGATCATCTTAATGCCCACTTATCAGGTTAATCCCATGGTTAACGTAATCCACTGGTACCCTTGACTTCGTGTTTACATTAACTACTGGCCGCCTATAGGCATTACATTAGGGGTTTCGGTCAGTTATTGTTTGCAAAAAAAGTTTTATTAGCATAATTTTAAGATAACTTTTCGAAAGATAAAAAAAACATAGAAAAAATATTTATGTAGGCATGTAAAAAATAAGTGATTGGTGTAATTTTGAATAAGCTCGAAAGAAAACGACTGGATAAAGATAAGATGTACATATGTACATAAAGATTTGCAGAATGTACATGGTTTTTATATTAAAATGTTTTTTCATGTAACATTTTGTAAAAATATAATTCTACTATATAATATTTTGATAAAAAACAATTTTCTTCAATTACATAATATTAAAACCCTATAATTTAACTGTAAGCCATAATTCACATAGTTATTGTAAAAATTAAAATATTTATTTTAAGCCTAGTTACACAATTAATTACATAAAACTGCTACCTTAAATGCCTGTAACACCTGTGTAATGATAAATCAATTCTTTGAATTAGGAAAGTTATTTTGAGACGAGAAACTATGAAATTAAAAAATATAACCCGATCAATACACCACTTTTTAGAAGTTAGAAGCTACGTTAGTCAATAGATTAGTGGTGACCACACAACCCGTTTCAACTCAGTCTATATTAATTTTGGAGAACAAAGAAATACTCGTTAAGACAGAAATATCGCAAAAGCATCATGGCTGAATGACTATACACGTCACCTATCCTGATTACTTTGATGGCGTGTAGAGCTGGGATATAGTATAGCTTCTATATCAGACTATTTGCAATATTATATTTGGCTTTGTGGATGTACATGTGGTAGCGTACACTATACCTGATTCACCTATAAGAGTGAATTGCCAATTTTGTTTGATGGCGTTTCCTTACGATGTTCACAATTTAAATTTGCAGTTAATACTGTCTTATTCAATTATAATTCCTTTAGAATTTTTAGGGCGTGAGTATAATACTTAGTTTATTTTATCGATGGTTTTTTCAAGGAGGCTAAAAGCAGTAAGGTTTCTGATCATAGCAGTACAGTATAACATATCCAAATTTTGGGATTTATATGATGAAAGAGTAAATGTGTGTTGGTAGTTGTCTGTATAACCGTTCTTTATTCCACCCTCTCTCTATATATTTTGTTTTCAGACAATCTCCACCCTAAACCCTGGAATGGTACATGGTATTCCCATGATAGACAGGATATATGACTTCACAACAGAAGGAGTGCATAAATCAGAAAATAAAAAAGGCATAGTTTTCACAAGGAAGATTTAAACAACACTATTTTCTCCGTCACGCCAAGGGAGAAGTCACATACGGCAACTTATTGCTGACTGTCAGTGGCAATATGTCTTGTATTGACTTGGATGAAAAGGCAATGACATGTTCTGATTGTTCACCAGACCATTCCCAACGGCTCGCTTTGTGTCACACACGCTCGACGCTGAGTTTAAAAGAACTCCGATAACTTTATGTTTAGAGTAGAACGTGGATAGTATACTACGAATTATATTTCTATCCAGCCATCGTGTGTGATTCTAACAAAATTATTCGATACGGAATCAGTTAACTAAATGATCAGTATTAAATAATGTAACAACACGAACAAAACATATAGGATATAAACTATAAATCAATAATTACTTCAATTTCCGTTATTATACTGTCAACGAAAAAATAAATATTATAGCCTTTTTATTGAAGATAAAACAAGGCATTCTTTAAAACAATCAAAGTCACATTTCTCAGTGTGGGCCAATTCATTGAATTTCCGACCGCTACTTATCGATATCTGATGTAAAACAAGCCGTCCCTCTGCGCCAAACCTTGATCCTATTTTCCGATTTCCTGGGGGATTTAATACCGAAATTATTCACCCATCCCGGTCTGATGTGATTTACAACGCGTCTGAATATAAATAGTGAGCTGTGTGACTCGACTCTGACAGTTTCAACATTACCATCAACATCTGCTCCGTTTTTACTACAACGATCCTTTCTTCTCTCCAACATTGTTATCAACATTAGGTTTCTACCTTTCTACTTCCTTCACTGTGTTTGAACATACAGTGCCATTGTGCAGAATATCGCTCACTTTCTTCTATAATGTAACTAATCATACAATATTACGCATTAGTATTATTCTTCTTAAAGCCATCTCTTAATGACACAATATCAAACATCTGTTACAGGAGTGAGCTACATTCTCTTAAACACTACAAAGAACATCTGCTCAATTATAACATCTGCTTATAATGAGGCATGCTTCTGCAATATAGTCTTCACACCTGATCAGTTTCTTAAGAACAATAATAATTATCTTTTTAATATTATCACTTGTACTCAATTTCTACACAATAATATGTAAAACAGTTTATATAATATTACCTATATAGGTATTGGTTTTTTAAAATTTACCATGCTGATCCTATTCAGCTGCCGTTATGAGAAGATGTATGATTACAGTTATAGTTTTTAAATTCATTATTACCATGACGTGTATTACAAAAATGTTGGAAAATCATTTTTTAATTCAAGTGTTGAACTATTTTACAATGTAACTTTACTCGTTCCCCAAAATATTTTCCTTATTAGTTTGTAATCACGCTTATTATTAATCCATTTAGATATCGTGAAACATTTGGCCTTTGCTAAAATAGAACTAAATCATGCTTTACAATTGAAAACAAAACTATATTACTATTTGAAATTACGCTATTTGAAACAAAACCTAACACCTAACAAAATCTAATTGCAATCTATTTTTTACCGGTTTGAATAACCAATACAATATGCCGTATTTGAATACATCCACTATTACCTACCTGAAGAAGAGATCAGATTGCAGATCTCGAAACGTAGTGTTACTGATTTCTTGTTTCACTGAATGATGGCAAAAGTCCGGAAAAAATCCTGTTTCCTTTACTATGGACTATTACTTATTTTATTTATTTTTATCAGATTGCGGTACACAGCTAAGTGTAACATTGCTGATTGCCATAACGAAGCTGCCGACTCGGATCAGTCGAAAGTAAACATCCAATCATACCTTTGGCAATCAGAGGTTAGGCTCGGCTGTGAGCTGAGAGCAACTCCCATAAACACTACAGTGACAACCCGCTCCCACTGTAGAGCTGGAACAATGCTACAATACTCGCAGGCAGGAGGTCAACAGTGCGGGGCTGGGGCAACCGGTAACGAGTGTTGTGCTATGATAATGTGATTCTGACTATACACAGAGCTTTCTATATTAATATTCATTGAACTGACCGACAGCGCAGTGGCCGGGGTTACATTAAACATTGCAATGTGGACGTGTGTCCCTGAGCGAAACAATATAAAGTGACATTTACTAATCGTACATTAAGTCGGTTCGCCTCTGGTACATTCTGGCCGATAATTATCTTCGGTCGCCTCTGGTCAAAGTCGTTGGCCAACAGATCTTCGATACATTTAATTAAGGGACTGAATGTGGGCCGTAGGAGTTAGCGTGGGCCTGCAATTTTTCTTGAGTTCCTTTACAGGACAATATTAACATTTTTAGGCAATTAAATAAATGTTTTGACGTATCTCACACCAAATATTTTCAAGTGTGTAATTGTGTAACTCAATTATACAAACGAATGAACTATACAAAACAAATATGTTTAAATTCCTTATCGTTTGAATTAATTTGCTGATCGGTAAAATATTTTATTTTTCTCACACCCTATAATATATTTAATATATAATATATTAAATAATACGCGATTATATTGATAAAAATAACGTTATAGGCTTGACTTATGTTTACAACTATTCTTAAACAAAACACTTAATCTAGTAATCAAGGTACGCAAGTGTTTAAAATCGGAGAAGGTTCTAAATGCTAAAGGAATTAAGACATTATGGAGCCGTATTACACTAACATAAAAATTATTCGATCTTAGGAGGATTACGGCTGTGCTCTTGTAGAAATTACACTGGGTAAGCAGCCGTTAGAAATGGACCTAAATATTACTCTGTCATTCCCCTCCATCGTTAAGACAAAATTTAATTTCAATCAAGAGTCGAATCGCTGAGAGTTATAGCGCAATGAAGTTGTACATTCTTTACCTGTCACGTACTTCATGGCATGCGCACCGGCGCCAATTAACGCGTTCTAATTAAATGAGAGAATTACGGAAATTCATATCTTTTGTTAAAACGATTGTTACAATTCCAGGCAATGTTGAAATAGCAAAACTCCTCACACACCACTGGGACTGAGGACTCAATTTAGCACGAAGACTTTATTAAAAGAAGCCTCCGTATATTAGAGCCCCAGAATCCCGCGATGTCGTATAAACAGGGCTAATAAAGCGAGCCACGCTGTTTTATATTCATTCTGGAACCGTAAAACCAGCGTCCTCCTCGGTTTATGGCGATACTGACCAATTAAAACTCTCTTAGGGTGCAGTCAAAACGATAATGTTAACTCTTTCGTACTCCTACGGAGTGCCAAACTGTACTTTGTTAGTGTACAAAATATTGCCCTTTGTTTTGGATTAGATATACCCGTGAATTTCTTGATTTCATCATTATAAATTAGTTTATAATTTTCCTACCATGTCAAATTTTTTGTCATAGAAGTACTTGTGGTAAACTGTCCATTTTTAAGTTTTAAAGATTTAAGAAGGTTTTGATTCGATTCTGCTAAAGCTCCACTTGTTTTTATAACTACTTTGATTTCTCCCTTGCACCCTGTCTCCTGGTCTATACATATCTTTATCCTTGTTAACTGTTTGTCTACATCTAAGAGCATCATATGGAATTTACTACTGCAAAGACATGTATATAAGTACCATTGCCTGATCTAATACTGAATGAATTGTCGCATTTATAAATCTGTCGCTCTTTCGTTCTGCTCAGGTAAATAATAGAGATGGGCGTGGAAGTACAATCATATGGACATTAGCAGCAGGGCTATTGTTCAGTGGTAAACGTATAAAATACTTGCGATAAATATCAGGCAGTGACAACAAAGTCTGACACCTGTCCCTTAACACCTCTCTGCCTCCTCAACAAACATTCCCACAACGAGCTGGCAATCAGAAAATGAAGAAGAAAAACAGAACGTAAAGGTAACAAAGATTTTTAATTTTAACCCGGAATTTTGCTTACAGCATTTTTATTTCACCAACCACTAGAACTATAACAGGTTAGAAGCTAGTTATGTTGCAAGGAACAGCTTTAAATTGCATCACTGTCCTAGCAAAAAGTAAGTAGGCTGAATAAGAAACATATCTTAGCGAAATAATATAATAACATTATAACTCACTTGATTTTACACATACAATGTATTTTATTGAATCCTTACTTCGTCTGTAAAGAGGGTGCTACTATAGTACAACAAGCATACATTAGTTAACAGAGTAATGTGGAAAACATACCATGATAGGTAAACATTTAAACTACCGGTGCCCTGCCTATAACATTGTCCCGTAAAGTTTCTTGGTGTGGGAAACATACGGCAGCGAAGTAATCTATTTTTACAAGCAACTTCCCCCGGCGAAATGCCCCGCCTTATACGAGTACGTTCAGCTATGAAACCGTAAGTTACTCTAAGAAACCAACTTGCGGTTTATGTATAGCGATTACTCGACTCCATAAACCCTGTAGTAAGTCTGCAGCACTCAGCGGTGCTACGGCTTCATCCCAGGTGTAATAAAGGCCTGACATAACCTCCAAACTGACTGCGGCGCGGCACACTATACGGTATAGGTAATGGAACCATTATGGTGTACAATAGTCTTCTCAATTGCTGCACTAGTCTACTCCTTGGCAGCACTCTTCTTCAGTATTTACCACGTGCGCCATTCACTGTTTACCCATTGTATGGGGCAGTGTGTTTTTATAGACATTGGAAGTACTCTACAATGATTCCATTACCATAAAGGTTTTTGCAGTTGTAGACCACTTCACAGTATAGACGCTATCAGATACATATCGCAGAGGTAGATTGACTTTAAAGAAATACAAATAATATCTAATTGTCGAGATAATACAAAATGATTACGGATAAAACGGGATAGCACTGAGATATGTTTAATATAATGCAAGGTAAAAACCATGTTTTAGTGCCTAAGTACTTTCTCTAGTTGAAGTAAATAAATAAGTGCAAGAGGAACAACTATGGAATAGTAATTGTTTATAAAAGTTTCTTTGAATAGCATTTTCAATCCCTGGTTAATATTTAGTTTGATGTTGAGTCTAATTTCCAAACTAGAAACTGTATGCTAACTGGATGAAGCCGCTAGGTTTGGGCGCAGTTGCCGGGATTACAATATGGCACTGTCAGCAATCAATGAACGCTCTTGATCACTGATCAGTCGCCCGCTCTTGATCACGTCTGGTTTTGATCAACACCTCCATTATCCGTTCTATGGTAAATTACTACGTGAACCGATCGCCATTGGAACAGCGAAATTCAATACTCGAGGCCCACTGATGATACTGACGAATAATTGTGGGAGTAGTAAATAACACACTTAAAGACAACTTTCAATGCATTATTTTTTAAATTAGTAAACATTTCTTTAAAACTGGTTTTTAATTTTAAAAGAAGTCAGAAGGAAAGTCAGCTTTTTGTAAAGTTGTCATATGAAATGTGGAGCATGACGGGTAATACTGCTGACAGTGACAGTCTCTAGCTCTGGCTGTACCAGAAGTGGTTTGGCCAAGTCGACTTAATTGGATCGCTCGACCTGCCATCGGCCTCAACGTCACAAACAAACTGGACAACTCCCTTCGTGCGGTGAAAATTTCGTTACAGCAATTGGTTATGGGTAAAGTTTTGTGTCTTATAAGAATAACATTCCGTGGATGATCTGCGAATTACCATATATTATATAAATTGTCAATTATGCAACGAGATTTTAAGTCAGCATTGTTCCTAAAAATTTCGTATTTCATAAACAACCATTAACGTTGCATCGAGGGTGTAATATTGGAGTTACCGCAATCCGAAATAAATTATTTTAAAGAGGATAACTAGGAAAACATTCGCCAAGTTCACGAACTTGCTATAAGAGCTATCGTCAAACTCTTACATGAATAATGGACCTTTTTTAAGACAGAAAACGATTTTATTTAATGAAAATAATAAATCACAGTGGATGAGAACATCTGTTTGTAAGTCAACACCACGTAAGTATATTGCCTTCTATAATTTTACGAAAGTAACAACAAATACAATGAAGTACAAGTAAAACAAATCAATTATTAAAAGTGCCTAATCAAAACTACACTTGGAAACGTAAATCTAGTAAAAAAATAATATAAACGTTAGGACAAAGTGTATACGACATTAAATTTATTAGCATAGCCACGTTTTTCTCAATTCCGTAAAATGCTTCATGTTTGGGTTTAATTAGTTACACTCTCAAGTGAGATATAATAAGTGAGTAAGTGAGATATTTTAGAATTTTAGATGTGTTAAAAGTTTAAACATATATAAAATAATAGTTCTTGCAACTTTTATATGAATAGAATACTAAATAGTTATAGGTCTTGTGGTGAATAAATTTTTTGAACTATTGTAAGAATTTTAAAAGTGGTATAACTCATAGTTTTAAATATTTTATAATAAGTTGGCCATAATCAACATTGACCCTAAAATGTAAAATAATAGACTACCATTTCGGTAAGTAGACGTTACGCAGAAATTTAGAGTTAATTCCGGGAAACTAATCACCACAGACGGTTGCAATGTTTGTCTCAATTACGGGCGGATGTTTGATGTTGGCGTCAATACATTTGCTCTAGTTTGCACAGTTTGCACGGCATGATGCTTGAGCCCTGTATACGATACAGCGTGCATGAAGAGTACAAAGCCTGGAGCTGATACTCCATCATGATATATTGATTATTATTGGATGTCCAATGAACTAATGAGTAACTAACTCCCTATATAAAAATAAAAACGCTTCCTGCTACTATTCTACTATTACCACTAGTGAATAACAACCCACCCCCCCGAATGCGATATACAGCTGACTCGAAGAACACTGTCAAGCAGGTAAAAGCAACCTGGATCGGGGGCCAGTACAGAACTATCCATCCGGATTTCCGGAAATGTTGGCGTCTGACGAACACCACAGTTGTAGAAGAACTGTTAGTGTGGAGTGACGTTTACTACGATATTTAGTGTTTAATCATTTTTATTCTTTAATTTCTCTTTTAAGCCTGAAGTTTGGTTTCAATATTACGCATTGCATGTATATACCCAATATTATATTTTAGTATTAGAAACACAAACTTTGTGATCTGTTTCAAACGTTATGTTAATCTATTGAAATATTTCATTGATAGACACAATTTACATATGGTACTGCAGGTATTTTTTTTCAAATTGCTATCTTAACTATTCGTTTTTGTCGTAATCAAGCACTATTCTATTATAGTCCTGAAAAAAAAAAAAAATTAAAATACAAATTTGTCACGATTGATCTTTATGTCAGTTAATGTTTAAGAGCCACAACGCAGATTATTCTGAAGAAGAAAGATTATATTGAAATGTGTCGGAATGTTTATTTATTTAGAACGGAAGACACATATTATATAAATTGTATAAACCGGAGAAGAACATTTGAATCGGACCAGTCCATGATCCGGATTACACTTAGAACAAGGTTTGTATTACAAACCCTTCAGTGCTGTATGATGTGTGTTCATACCTACTACGTGCCTTTAATGGATCTACAGTATACTCGAATTATATTGATAGTGGTAGTAGTTCGGCTTTGTTCATGTTCGCTTCCATTCCATCTACATAAACACCATTAATGATGTGACTGGTTGCATTACTGGTTACAATAATTAGTGTCTCTATTCCATTCTACAGGTAAATTAAGTTACAGAAGAGTATCAGCTGTGAATACAAAATGGTATTCTTGTTATAGAAATACATCTTCATTACTATTATTTTTATCGCAGATCTAAGGCAAAAGCTTAGTTATAAATATATATTAATTTTGATAAATTTCAACGTATTAGACCTAAAGCGCTAATTGCATTATTCATGTATTAAATTCCTATTTTTATATATTTACCGGATTTTGATTATGTTAAAAAAAAAGTTAAAAATCATAGTTCTTTGCACTATATTTTTGTAGAGTTGTTTAGATACCAGGTTATGACGTATAAACTACGTTCTTATAACTATGTAAATATTTCTGAAATAATTAGCCAAACTAAACCTCAAATAACAAAAAAAACTAAAAAAATTACGCCAAGTGTATAGTTTGGTCCAGAAACTACATTATGTAAAGTGGAATGAATAATAAACTCCAACATCAAGGCATTAAATGTTTATTCCAGAAAAGTTAAAAAGTACATTTTACTAAAAGGGCATTCCTAAGGAAAATGAGAGGTATGGTATTAAGAATTGACACCACATGAAAAATGCAAAATGTGTCCCATATAAGAGTTTCATTAAAACTATCGTTAGGATTTCTGTGCTAACGATAAAAATTGTAGAAACATAAATTAAGAAAAATGCATTTGGCTAAATTATTTAAAACTAAGTAAACTCAGCTGGCTTATATAAAAGTAAAAGCTTTAATAACGTATGTTTATGTAACGCAATTGTTTTGATTCCAAAATTTTTTGAAAACAAATAGGTTTAATCACAGAATGTCGCTTATTTACCAAATATTTGTAATTTTACCAAGCAAAGTATGTGTAACTAAACCTAAATATATTGACTGAAGAGTAATGGGCCTATATGCTATTACGATTTTATTTAATGAATTAAATGAAAACTGTTTGAAGCACTAATAGTTTCGCTTAAAAGCTATCTCATTTATACATTTAGTGTAATTAAATTTCTGTAGTTCACTGTTGACGAATTTCGTAATTATTAAATCACCGAATACAGAGTTCACACAGATTTCTGTGTAAGTTGAAAATATTATATGCACAAACAAATTATTTAATTCTATAACAATATTTTTAATGGCATATCTCACTTTGAATTGTTTTATTAGAATATTTAATTATTTTAATTTGTATCTAAACATTTTTTTATAAGAAATATTATTATTTTTATAAAGTTATTTTTGAGTTTTACATAAACTCCTTGGAGTATAATTAAAAGAACATAATGCATAGACATACTGGTTTCTGTTTTGTCATTGATTAAACAGTTATAACTAGGTGTCTTCCACCAACTGCGTTTAGTCTTAATTTACATAAGTTTTATATTTAAACCAATCATATTTAGAATAAAACAATCAAAATTGATTAAATATCAATTGTTCTCTCAAAACTAGTACCTATACGATGAAACATATATAAAACACGACGAAGTGACGCCAAAGCTATTCTGATTACAATGATAATCAATTTTTGTTTTTAGGGAATCAGCGTGTGTTTAAAAAATTAAATTTTAATGAGAATTTACTAACGGAGGACCTGGCAACAAGAAATTAAAAGAAAATTATATCGGGGGGCTATTAAGCAGTCACCACCCAATATCTAATCAGCTCTTAGCAGTGACTAGGGTAGTGCGGGGGAGGGTGTTGATATTGAGGGAGGAGAAGGCAGGTGTCAGAAGTTGTTGCGACGCTGATATTTACCTGTCGCAAGTTTGTTGTAAGTTTGACACAGAGCAATAACCTTGCAGCTGACATCCACGTGGCTCTCCATTCCTGAGCTCTCTATCCCGTCATCGACTTCCACAAAATTTTAACAAAGTTTGAATCTAAAAAAGTGACACCAAGTAAAAGTTTTACAAATCACACTAACACCCCTTCACTCCTTGGTAACCCTGAACTGCCACGTCAAAATTGTCAATAAGAACCACATTAACGCTAGTTAATGTTAGAATAAAGTTGATATTGATAAGTTACCAATATATCTGCAGTGCCACTTTAAAGAAATGAAAACGCGGAATAAACAGAAGAACGTAGATCAAATAAAACTGGAAGGAAGTAATAGGCAGAGTAGAAAGTGGCCGTAGCAAATGATACTCTAGTCCGTCTCTTCGATTTATGGGTGTCCCGTTTATTAGCACCTCCCTGCGGTTTGCAACTATCTGACCTTCCATCCTGCCACACTTGGGAGTTTTAAACTAAAAATATAGGGTTAATTACGTCTTAAGTGTTTCATATGTGGTGTTTCTCGTAGATAGGTCTTTAATATAGACTGAAAAATGTCACCCAATATTAAACAAAAACTCAGTGTTTTAACTTTACATACTCTTTGCCTTATACTCGTTTTCAAGACATAGTAAAGCCGAACAAAACAATAAATCAATTATAATACCAATTGCTAAACGATGCGTTTCAACTTGACCTTAATTTCAAGTTAAACTTTTACTTGTATGCTCGAAATTCCCTTGTTTGCTGACTTATACAGCACTGTTGGAAGTTCAAGTACACCTCCTACTTTTTAGAACGTCTCATATGTAAAAGCATAGCTTCCTGTCTGGTAAGTTGATACATTTAAAGACATACGACACTTGCGTTTTGGGGAAAAAGCTGCTCCTTAATTAAGCGGTCAAATTACGTTACTTATTTTAAAACTAAGTACCAACGTTGGAGTTGTATTTTGTAATATATGCGGAGCAATTGATGCCACACGCTTCTCAAATGATTGGAGGACGTAACTTATTATTACAATATATTATATTTCAATGTAACCAATATTTAAACTTTCAGAAATAGTGGACGGAAAACGAAAAATTATTTTTTGTGTTGGTTAGGAAAACTGATTATTAATTTAGAACAAAATGTTTACATGTATGAAAGAAGTTTATAATCCAATCCGAAGCACAGACTAATGTTTTACGTGCCAATAAAGTACAGATTGAAACAACGTATGGGTAAGGCTGCACTAATGTCAGCGTTTTGAGCAAAGCATAAGAGAGTTTTAATTGGCTAGTATCGCTATAGACCGAGGAGGACGCAGCTTTTACGGTTCCAGAATGAATATAAAACAGCGTGGCTCGCTTTATTAGCCCTGTTTATACGACATCGCGGGATTCTGGGGCTCTAATATACGGAGGCTTCTTTTAATAAAGTCTTCGTGCTAAATTGAGTCTTCCGATCCGGATCCCGTTGGGAAGGTGGTGATGCAGGTGGGGGGAGGGGGATTAGCTATTTAACGTTGCCCGAAATGGCAACAGGTCGTCCAAACAGAAGAGATTAATTTCCAGAATCTCCATATTTAATTAGAACGCGTTAATTGGCGCCGGTGTGCATGCCATGAAATACGCGACAGGTAAAGAATGTATAACTTCATTACGCTACAACTCTCGGCGATGCGACTCTTGATTGAAATTAAATTTCAACTAAACGACAGGAAGGGGAAGGGTGGGATAATATTTAGGTCCGACTACAGCCCCGTTTGTTTGTGACAATTATAATTTCTATCTGAATATAATCAATTGGAATCTACTCATCGCTGGTTAATAATGTAGTCTACGTATAACAATGGAGTATTGTTATTGTGTAAAATCCGTCAAGAGGTAATGCCGTTTCCTATTACCACAAAGTAACATTCTACAAATTATAAGCTTTGTTCCATCAAGTTTATCGTCATAATTTGCGTTCTGGAGTAAACATGTTTGTAACGCATAAAATACATCTGGTATCAAATAATGAATACGTAGACACATGCTTTTACATCATCAAAGGTCAGTATTTGTATTTTATCAATATTTTACAAACTTAACACGTAGGCTAATAAAATATTGACAATATTTTTGTTAATAGACTACAGTAACGATGTTGCAGTATATATATTGATTTATATTAATTAATTACGAAAAAAGTAACAACCAGGTAATCTGTGTACAACCATTCATTAATACGCTTAAGAAACTTTTAATGTTTGGGAGTATACGCAAATTTGCATGAATTAACAAAATATATTGAAATATTACTGATTAAATATAAGCTAGCATAAATTACACTCAAGGCATAAATCCCAACTTAGCTGTCACTGTCGTTAATAATACAGAAGGTTTTTTGAGGAAAGGCACTTTTTACTGTGTTTTGGCCTAAGTAGTTTATAAATTTTATACGGGATATTACAATTTAAAACATTTAAAAATGGTTCTTTACTAAAATATTAAATTTCTCTTTATAAAAATTAGAACATCAGACTGCAAGTAAAACAAGCGCAGCAATGCAAACTGTGACAGAACAAACTCTTTGAAATGTTTTAACTCTCAAAAGAGTCATTAACAATCGATGTTTATTTATTCCACACAAAGTTTTACAGAGCGATTTATTACATCTTCCAGATCGATAACACGGTTATAATTAAAGATCCCAAGTTGGTGCCAACATGCTTGGTGGTTTTCCTTTAATTAATTTACGTATTACAAAGAAAGAGAATAACTATTTCCAAATCTTGAGTGGAGGCCCTCAACCTTTAGGAAAGTTGCATAGTAAATACATATTGCCACATTGTATTTTTCTTTAAACTATTGTTACTACATCAGCAAGGAAGTGGAGTGTTTTCGATAATCTATTTGGAAAGATCTGTGTATAGTCAGAATCACATTATCATAGCACAACACTCGTTACCGGTTGCCCCAGCCCCGCACTGTTGACCTCCTGCCTGCGAGTATTGTAGCGTTGTTCCAGCTCTACAGTGGGAGCGGGCCGTCACTGTAGTGTATTATCATAGCACAACACTCGTTACCGGTTGCTCCAGCCCCGCACTGTTGACCTCCTGTCTGCGAGTATTGTAGCGTTGTTCCAGCTCTACAGTGGGAGCGGGCCGTCACTGTAGTGTATTATCATAGCACAACACTCGTTACCGGTTGCCCCAGCCCCGCACTGTTGACCTCCTGTCTGCGAGTATTGTAGCGTTGTTCCAGCTCTACAGTGGGAGCGGGCTGTCACTGTAGTTTGTTATCATAGCACAACACTCGTTACCGGTTGCCCCAGCCCCGCACTGTTGACCTCCTGCCTGCGAGTATTGTAGCATTGTTCCAGCTCTACATTGGGAGCGGGCTGTCACTGTAGTGTTTATGGGAGTTGCTCTCAGCTCACAGCGGAGCCTAACCTCTGATTGTCAAAGGTATGATTGGATGTTTACTTTCGACTGATCCTAGTCGGCAGCTTCGTTATGGCAATCAGCAATGTTAGACTTAGCTGTGTACCGCAATCTGGTGTTGGTGACTTAGTTGTATGACACAATACAACCAAAATCAAAGTGAATCCAATTATTATGAACTAGGAGCCTTTTTGTGTGGGAATTAATTTCAAAAATGCTAGCATTAGCTTTGTAGTTAGGTATATCATATAAGCGTAATACGTAAATCATATAACACGGCTCGTTTCAAATCAGACATGTGTCTCATCTTGTTGGACAGACATTTGTGACCAAGTCCTCTGGAAAAAAGTGTTGGACCTCTCGCAACGTGGATAACATTTCCGCAACATTTTGGGCTTGTTTCCCTTAACTTGAAAAAACAAATGGACAATAAATTGTAAACTAGTAATACTGGTTGGAACAAAAACCCTTTTAAAGCCGAGCGACATAGATCCAGCACTGAGTTATACCGCTGCAGTATTGATAGCAGGCCATTAACAGGCATTGTATTACGGAATACACAACACACAGTTGGTACAGGCACGCAATGTCGTTGCTCAGCTTGTAGTCATTTGTCAGAGTGCAATAGTGAGTGAGGCTGGTGTTCCAGCGGACAGTGACGTCACGATGTGGGTGGAAGTTTCATATCACCCAGATGAAACTGTTTGTGTCGTATAAGCAAGCCACATACGGTGCGTATCCTTATATTTTGAAAATTACTTTTTTTACTATTTTTAGCCCTATACGTCGGGTTTCCCTCTCTCTGATCTAAATATACAAGCCCACGTTTAATAACACACAATTCAATTATGTTGTGATTCAAAAATTATGACAATAGATCAATATTTTTCCATTATAAACATGTTTGTTGGCATGTAATGAACAAGCTTTGATTCTTGCCAAAAAACTATAAAAACAGATTATACAATACAATTAGTTCACTGTTCTATTTCAATCAATTAATGTTGTGTATGTTATAAGTTGAAAGTTTAATGTAGATTTAACTAAATATAACTAGATCAATAAATATGTGAGTCTGATGAAATCTAATGTTGGAGTTAAGTGTGCAAAGAAATCCGTTTATACTCGTATTATCAAATTAAAATCAGAAAAAATGAACTGCAATCAGTTTCTTTCATCGCCAAAGTGTTTGCAATCTATCATGTTTTAATTGCATTAAGACAGAGTCCCTTCCTTCGACGCGCTGCGAAGTCTATCAATTTAATGCCAAATGAAGGGATCGGGCGAGAATTCACACTTGGCGAATTTTCACGTTCGTTTGCGCGCAGTCTCTGGCGCGAAAAGCGCAATGCAGGAGGTTTAATTACTCGGGGAAATAATTAAGAAAAAAGGAATCTCGGCTCTAATTTTTGCTCCGACTCTAATGAACGAGATTAAATCCAATTTAGAAAGCGCAGAGAGCGGGAAGGGTTGGGTGGGTGTGCGTGCGTGAGTCGCTTTGTGCACACGGCTAACGAATCATCGATCTCAGCGTCTTGCCACCTGGCGACACCGTGTCGTGCCACGCCGTCTACGTCTACACAGTCTACCACCTTAGAGAATATCTAGTCCGTTACCGCATACAGAGGAGGGAGACAGTCCACACATTCGGCCAGCGTGACATATTGACTAGCGGACTCTAGCGGCATCGCGAGGGAGTTACTGGCGACACTAGCACGATCTAGGCTCATCGAGGCGAGATCTCAAGAAAGTGCATCACATATCTCCCTATTCCATGTCTTCTTAGGAATGTTATGTTATGTACATAATGTGATACACGTAATACATATGTGCAATATTGTAAGCTTTTGATTCATTTGAAATTTGGGATCACCCAATCCCCTTCGCTAACACCCTTGTTGATACTGAGTATGTAAAACGTAAGCTCCAACGGCCCAAAAGAGATTTCTGAACTTCTTTCTATGTTAGTAATCAGTATGATTCACTACTCTATTACCCATAAACTCTTCTCTTTCCTATAAAAAATCGTTTACTGTTACGAAACCTCCTCTTCCTCACTAAGTTACCTACATCTTTCTTCATATAAGCTAAAATTATTAAAGAATATTTTTGCAAATATCTATTAGTAATAAAGAAGAAAAATAATAAATTTATGTAAGTTTATAAATTGGTATGCATAATAGAATGAAGGAGAGGTCTACAATTGACAGCTCGTAATAAAAACATCCTGATAGCTAAATTGTTCTTGAATAAAATATAACGTGGATTTCTAGGAATTCTTTACAGATTGATAAATTGATTGGAGTGTATTTAAGAGTCAGTATTGTTGCTCAGTGCTATGAGTTCCAGTGATTGTGTAGTGGGATTTGCTCAGAGATCGATTCAACATGATAACATGATAGCGCCGAGCTTGTAGAGGGAATACGAGTTGATTCCTGCAGAGCTGGAGTTATGAGTGGAGCAAGAGCACCGGCGATAATCCTGGGAGTTAGGCAGGTGATTGACAGGATTAATTAGAGATGAGGTTTACACTGTAGGGAACAGAGACTAGAGAGTAGACAGCATAGATTGCGGAGGGAGTAGTCAAGTGGGACAAACGTTATTAGAGACGACAAGAGTATGAAACTACTGTTTTGTAGATTCAAGTTTATTAATTTTCACTAATAACAAAGTCTCCACAGGCTCAGGAGGCGTTGGAGTAGGTATAATCCCACTGCGTTCTACTTTTAATAAAAATATCCATAGTCGAATTAGGTATTGATGATCCAATATTATTTCATCAACGCCTGCTGAGATAATCGATGGATAGAAATAATGTTTTATAACATGTCGTTTATGGAAAAACTTAAAAACAATGTTCACATAAATTTACATAATGTACGAAATACTTCTTCCACATGTCTCAAGGCTCTTATTACATAGAAGTAAAATTACTTTTTTAAATATAAAGGTAGTATAACAGATAATTTTGTATTTTCACTTGATTTTGAACAAAATATTTTTATTATTTGGTTGTGTTGGAATAAAATTGCCACCAGAATGTAACTCATGTGGTAAACCTACTGGTTAAGTGACCAAATATGACACATAGGTTAAATTTAATTCTTAATGCCACATAAATATTCACATATTGTAAATGATGTTTTTGAGGATGGGGATGGGGAGGATGAAATTCACTACAGGATTACTTGCTGTATTGGTTTCCCAATTTCCGCAAAACGACAAGACGATAAAACGAGCCAGCCTCATTGTAGAAGCGACTAGTAACAATTAGGGAATAGAACAAATCGTTGAGTAGTTACCGCCCCTGATCTATACGATCTAGAGTACTTTTATTCAATTGCAACAATACCTTAGTCTCCATCCACTCTTTAATTATACTAACAACAAGCAACATTCTTGTTTATTCATATTTACTCGTATTTGATGTAACAACATGTTTAATCTAATAATAAATATGAGACAATTTTATTTATAAATAATTCTAGTAATAATTTTATTAAAGCCAGTACAAAATATGTTTTTCGTGTTAATCTCTAAGTAATCTTTCTTTGTTTTTAAGTAGGAATAAATACCCCTTCAGGCTCAGTTGGAAGAAAGGTATATTTCACAAGGTACATTACCAAACAATAATATAGTGCTCTATCCACTTACTGTAGTTTACAAATTATAAGAACTTATGATGCGTTATTTAGATTATGATACATATAATCTCTTCGCGTGTCGTTTGTGAGTTAAACTTGGATAAGAATCATGTTTTTTCTAATTTTATGCTTCAGCAGGATATGAATACTTTTTTCTATTAAGTTATTTAAAACACTTTATTGGATTTTATTGTTTAAAGTAATATACACACATAATTCAGGCCAAAATTAGGTTATGAAAGCAAATGATTATATATTGAGACCAAAGATACTACAACACAGTAAACACTAACCTATCGGCGTTAAAAGCGGCCAGCCATTTATTAACGGGGTAAACAAACAACACCCATTCTTCGACGGCTCATAGCCGTAGTCCAAAGCGTCCTGCCATTAGACACAGTCGGAGTTAAATGGTTCTGAATTATTCAGCCAATTAAGACGTCTGGAGTGACCCGAGAGGCATCCCGGGCAACCTTCGGGAACTGCAATTTAAAAATAGGGCGAGACGGTACGTTAGGGGGAAGATAGATGGTGCTTGCGTGCCCGGCATTCCGCCCCCCTCGCGCCATCCCCGGAGCCACCGTCGCTAAGTCGATATCTGTAATACCTGTCGGGAACCAATTAAAATAATAAAACCGTCCCGCCGGACCATCACATGTTGCAGACTCGTTTATGATGGGCAGATTACGGTTTGTAACCGCCACTAATATCACTCCCGTGGAGCCACCGTCGCTAAGGCGATATCTGTAATACCTGTCGGGAACCAATTAAAATAATAAAACCGTCCCGCCGGACCATTACATGTTGCAGACTCGGCTATGATGGGCAGATTACGGTTTGTAACCGCCACTAATATCACTCCCGTGGAGCCACCGTCGCTAAGGCGATATCTGTAATACCTGTCGGGAACCAATTAAAATAATAAAACCGTCCCACCGGACCATTACATGTTGCAGACTCAGCTATGATGGCCAGATTACGGTTTGTAACCGCCACTAATATCACTCCCGTGGAGCCACCGTCGCTAAGGCGATATCTGTAATACCTGTCGGGAACCAATTAAAATAATAAAACCGTCCCGCCGGACCATTACATGTTGCAGACTCGGCTATGATGGGCAGATTACGGTTTGTAACCGCCACTAATATCACTCCCGTGGAGCCACCAAAGTCAAGATTAATGCTCTCCTTTCCTACTTACACCTTCCTAACTTATTACACCACTTTCCGCACTCCGTAAGTCCCTGAACCTCATATACTAACTTGTCCGGGATATCGCTTCTGGAACAACCCTCGTTACGCGCGCTCAAGTCTGCTGCAAACTTGTTACTTCCGGCAACTTGTCATTAATTAATCACTTTTAGTAATTTTTACTGCCATTAGATCCACTATGTTTCATCACAGATCTGTTTGATCAACTCAGTGAAGAAACAAAATAAATATATTATATACATTTCGGATTCCAGCAGTCTTTTTAAACAGAAATCGTGATTAATATTTGATAAATCTACCGGGGTTGTACTTATCATTCAAACAAGCGAAAAACTTATTTGTACGATTTTAATAAATAGAGTAATGTTGGTGTTAGCGCCATCGTTAGAAACTTCAACATTCTTGTTAACTTAACTTTGTACAAGATGAAGTTTGTATGGAATTTATCATTACACTTTTAACTAGTCACCATTATGAACTTAGTTAAGAAAAAAGTTTTTATTTGTTCAGTGATAAGCCTTTTAGAGTATTATTATGTTCCAATTGTTAACTATTACTTTTTAAAATCACATATTGTATCAAGCATAAAACTAAGTATTTTAGAATATGCATTTATAGAAATCTGTTTCATTAATTAAAAGGTCACATACATAAATCACCTCATGCCGTACTTATTTCAGTGAGCTAAGCATTATATAATTAATTTAATGGTATTATAAAGTTAGACCGCGAGCCCTTACAGTCATCATGCAAATAAAAATACCAAGGTTGAGTTGAATAGAGGTTCTCATCCCTTGAACTTGTTCTTAGAGAAAACCTTAGATTCTTTAATGCTATTTTCAGATTCTTTTAATGCGGCGGGCAATGCTATCAGAGCTGGTATTTGTTATTCATTAAAAACACTCCCTTTGAGGGCCCTTAATGATAAGTAATAATGGTTTTAAATTGAAAGATACTACATAAAGTTATTTCCTAGAGCAACATTTCCATCTACTATTAATATTAGCCGTACAAAATCACAGTTGTTGTCGGTCTAAAAATCGGATAAATAACACCAATCTGGATCAGTGGGATAAAGCTTTTCACAATTAAATAAAAATAAAGTAACATCAGCTGTGCATTCGCATAGGTAACCATAAAATATATTAGAAGAAATATAATATTTATAGAAATATAAAGATATTATAGAAAAAAGTTTGTTTTGTTTACATAAGCATGTTGATTTGGTTGGTATCACACCATGACATACCGCAGGGCAGAGAAAGCGGGCCTGCTAATAACGTTGGTTTTTATACCTGTGTAGATGTTTAAAAGTTCTAGAAGAAAAGCAAGAAAATAGATGCAGCTGAGTTTGTTTTGCTTTTCAATCCGTTGCCAATCGATGCGGTCACGGGAGGATTATGCGGCTGGATAAGGGTGTTAGTATTTAAAAGGAGAGGTCTGTCAGTGCAACTCTCATATAAATTTACGTCTATCTCCTGAAGCGTTATTATAAAGCCAAGATGTACTTTTATACTTACTCAATATCTCCTAGACTAGAATTAAGATTTGTTAATCAAGAAACGATTACAAATGTGTACAAAATACAAAGAATACAAAATATGTTTTTCTAAATCACATAAGAATATTGTTCAGAGCATTATTATATGATTCTTATTGATTGTAATAAATATGCGTCACTTATAAATACATCACTCGGCAGTTCGAATGCAACCTGGAAACAAACAGAAACGGCGATGATCTGGAAGTTTGTCGGAGGGAACAGTTTTAGCCCGAAGTGCTCATCTGAAATATTCATGTTGTGTGCGACTGGGCAAAGGGAAAGAAATATTGCCGACTGTTCTGTAGCCAAGTTAATGAACTGGGTTACGGATCTCCTTTAAATTGCCGACACCTGCCAGACACCCTAACTAACTGATTGTCTTGGCCGTTCTCTAACGCATTTGTAACAATTGCTAGCACACGTGTCCACTCTAACTCACGTCTAGTTAGTAATTAGGGGCGGCTTAATTAGTTGTGATATCTTAGTTAAGTGTGCCCGCAGAGAAGTGTGCAGGATTGTTATTGTAAACTGTGTATAATCAGGTGTGCTGTTATTTTAAATAATGACATAATTGCTATAGTCCGTTCAAATTGCAATTTGTTTTATGATCGCTGGACAATTGTATGTTAATAAGTAACCATAAAACTTACTAAAAAATATAACGGCCTGCATTAGAAACAAATAAATAGCTACATTCTTTTACCATTGGCTGTATTAGATAGCTCCCATAAAGTAAATGATGTTCAGAGAAGAAAGCAGTTTCAGAGCCATAAATAAACTAGCACTACACTTAAAACAGTAACTATGCAATATCCAGACAAGTCACTAAGTTCGCAGTAGCCTCAGGATATTAGTGTTATTAGTCTTAATCGTAATCTATTATATTGAATAAGCTAACAATATAGAGTTCTTGCAGTGAGTTGGGACATCAGGGAAACGACTTATGTGGAAGTTATTAAAAAAATATTGTAAAACTTATATTTAGGTATAAGGTTTCGTTCATTGTAACCTTACGGTGTTCAAAAAGTACTTAATCCTCTTTCGAATCGTTTTAAATGAGTATGAGTATGCTTAAGAATTGAGTTTTAGACCGCTGGCAGTGATTTTATTGATCATAAATACTACGATTCATTTATCTAAGTGCATCACGAGAAAACCTATCAAATTATTAGGAGCTAGGACAAAAACATTTTGTCCTACAAAGAGGAACATCACCTCTCGAGAATAATTTGAGAATTACTGCAATTGGTAGTTGTGTGAACAATCATCTAGAAATGATTCCATCCCTGTACCTGATATCATACCTGGATGTGCTCTTAATCCTGCAAGTTATCCTACTCTTGAACGTGATCTCACCCCGGATGTGATCCCAACCCTGTACGTACTACTAGATGTAATCCAACTCCTGGACGTAATTTTATTCCAATGTGATAATAAATTTTGAGGTAATCGCACTCCTGGGAGAAAGCCGACTTTTACATAGAGTCCTACACCTGGTTGTGTGCTTCCATGGGTGTGGAATTCTTATTTTTTGCGATAGATGCCTGGAGGGTTAAAAGTCCAATACAACAATCTCAGTTTACAATATTTTAATAAATGAAAACATTTCACAAATTTAAAAAAATAACCTGCTTGTGCCAAACCAAAAAGTTTTATATTCAGTTGATATTTTCCATAACCTAATGTCGGAATTCTTTACGACGTGTTATAAAATCAAACATATTGTCATCTTAAATATTCATGTTTCACAGAATACTGAACGCGAGTGTCACCGAGTCTATGGATTGCTGGGTGTCACGTACACAAGAGAACACAGTACACTCCCTCTCTCTTCCGCCCCCCCCCCCCCCACCAACACAACGTCGGGCCGGGCGATATACTGGCTGAACATTGTCTACCACGGATTTACTGCTAAACTGTCTACTGCATACGCTTTCCATCCCAGTGGTGGGGAGGGGGTAATAATAGAAATGTGTTTGATTGCCAACTCTGATTTAAGTGCAAATCCAAAAGGCATTCTCTAAACTAATACACTCTGTTGATTTGATTTAACATATATTTACTATGCTAAATGTATTGTGGGAATACCTTTGAGATTCAAATTCATTTTTAATATATTTAGTTATGTAATATATTTCTTTAAAATTATAATTCCTACGTTGTAATCAATGTTTCTTTTCACACAGTTAAAGTTGTTAAATTTATAAAGCACACACACTAACCTGTTATTTACATGGTATAGTAAGGAAATTCACTTTTTTACAATCATAATCTTTTATCCCAATTGAACTACAAATGATTGAATTAGTAGTCATGTTTAAAATTCATATTTCAATTGATTAAAAGCCTAATAGTTATGCTGTTTAAAGTTTGCAACGCTTGTCTTTTAACTAAACAATTACAATTTCCAACGATAAAAAATTTGACAAGTTGGGTCCCATATCATTAAAGATACTACGATTAGAAATGTTTAACTATATTATTATCTGTATGGCTCTAATTTTGAGCTTCTATATCCCGTTGAAATTTCAAAACTTCCAAAAACTATTCCCTGGTGAACACTCATGGTGGTAGTGATAGAAATTCGACTGACAATTTTCTCGGACAAGACGTTACGCAAACAAAGGTAGGATGTGACTTGCTATCTTCGTGGTGTAGGTGCGGTATATTGTAGACCGCAATGTTTGTGTAGGTCTCACCTCTTGCTCGAGCAAAATTGCAGAAACCTCGGCTATCAGATAACAAAACCGCAGAGACGTCTGTGGTGTGAAACCTGTAAACCGAGACATGGCCTTGGAAGTGACGTACTCACAGCGGTCGCCACCTCCACATATGCTGTGGATCGCCTATTTCAAATATTCGCATTTGTGGGAAAAAAATTTTTCGAATCGTGAATTGTTTTATTATCTTACAATAATTATTATTTACACATTTACCTTTTATGCTCCCAATTTGAATCCCCTGATACTGACCTGGAAATAAACAATTGAGTTAATCTATTGTTGTTGGTTAGCAAAAGTACTGTGTTTCACAAAGAATACGTATTTCGAATGCATATATTTATTGAACTTTAAGACATGCGAATATGAAACTTTACACACCTATTTACGAACACTTCAAGTTCAGATTACAGATGTTCAATATTGCCTCCATCAGCGACACGAGTATATTCACATCGATACTCAAATTCTTCCTACACTCGGCTAAGCATGTCCTTCGTCACTGATGTTATGTGCAGCGCGGATCCGGTTCATCAACCCTTCCAGGTTTGTCGAAGCGATGCAACATAAATATTGTTATAAACAAAACTTCATAGGGAGAAGTCACAGAGTGTTAAATCCGTTGACCGTGGTGCCCAGGTGGGCCATGCTAAGTCGCCAACTCCTTGACGACCAACCCAACGGTTCGGTAAAGTTGCATTCAGATATTCACGCACTCGGTGACCCCAGTATCCCTGGAGTACTCCGTCTTGTAGAAATATGAATTTATCTTCGGGCAGCCTCGAAACAACTAGTTTTGTAACGTACCGAGATATTGCTGACCATTAACCGCGATTATATCAAAGAAGAATGGGCCGTAAATAGATGGTCGGAATATATAACGAAACATATATAACAAATATAACAAAGTCTATGACTTTGGACGAATCTCGACTTGTTCAATGGCTGCATGTGGTTTTGCACGTCCCTAATTCGAACATTTTGTTTGTTTCCTGACCACTAACATGGAAAGTTTCTTCATCACTGAACACGATACGTAGTGCGAAAGTGTTATCATTGTCAATAGCATCAATAATCTTGTTACAAAATGCCACAAATTTGCGTTTATTATCCGGATGCAGAGCTTGTAATAGCACTTTAACCACGGAATTGTACTTGGCAAACTCGAGGACACAAAAATGATTTCTGCTGCAGAATAGCCATTTTAGGGATATGACTGTTACCAAGCAAAACAGACGACAACGGACATCTCGTGGTTATTAATATAAACTAGACTTTGTGTTAGTCTCCGAAAGGTGAGCAGAGGTGCAGCGATCGATAGTTTGGACAAAATAATACTTTTTAATATGTATATATTCTTTTTTAAACACTCTGTATTTAATAGAATTAAACGTAAAACACATTCACAAAAATAATTTTTAATTCACTTACATTAGCATTTATCTATTACTGATAGCATTAAAATAATGATAACTGTAAATAAAACTTAAATTATCGTGTTTTAATATAAAGCTCGAAAAGGTTGTACATTGTGAAAGTATTTTATGAAATATACACTTATATTATTTAAAAAAAACTATAATTAACTATTAAAAAATATAAATTGCGTCTCCTTTTGGTATACATTACAACTACATTACAACTAGACTACACTCAAAATATATTTAAAGAAAGGCTTAACTTGTGTTTACATTGTTTTAAAGTGTTTTAACTAGATTTTCGTGGATATTTTCATAATATTTCGGGCTTTTATTGATACGAAATACAAGCATTGATGGCAAATGAGACACGATTAATTACTATTACAATGTGTAGTACAACGGTATGTATAGCAACGAAGAATAGGCTGCATCGAATTACTGAACAACGATACCAATTTTCCTCTGACAAAGATAACAAATTTGTGTAAACCTGTAGAAGCAACAGGCGCGCCGCCAAGGTACAAGAATGGCATTTATCCCGTCGGCAAGATGCAGTCTGGGGGAAATTGGAACTTTAATATCGTAGAAAGAACGCCTCTTGGCTGAAATGAAAATATAAACGGAACTAATTAATGAAGGAAGCCCTGACAATCTCGACCGTAAAGGCAGTGGAAGTACCGTGAGGGGGAGGAGAGGAGAAGTATCGTTAGGAAAACGGGACACTAAAGTTCAATCAGGCAAGGGTCGTTGTGAAAGACAGCCTCGACCGACTGTTAAAAGCGACTCTCTGCTCTTTACTCGGCACTGCCACGGCAACATCAATGAAGCGGACGACAGGTAGCTCTGATTAAACACTGGCCTCTGATTAAGATATTCGTATAGCATCCAGCTCCATCCCGAGTCCCTGATGTGGAAACTTGAGTAGGTACAGTAGTACTTTGAGGATTTTGGGTACCGATTTAACACGACGAATTAGCACAGTTTTGGACAAGTATGTATAAAAAAGATAATACACTTTTGTTCCCAACCCTAAAACCCTCTTACAATCACAGCAAAAATAAATAAACATAAATGAAAATTAAATATCTAAAAAACATGCATTGGTTCTTTACAATAGTATTTTACAACTTAAACCAATGCTGATACTGAAGTAAAAAGGTTTAACAATTCATTTCTTTTAACTGTCTACGTATAACCTATTATTTGAATAACATGCATAAATTTAATAAACTAAAATTATTTTTATAAGTCACTAGCGGACCCGGCGCGCTTCGCTGCGCATTTCAATAAGTTTCCCGCGGCTTCGCACGCAATTTCCCGTTGAAAACAGTACACTATATTCACTTATTCATTTTCTATCACATTCTAAACATTGCTGAGATAATTGATAGTCGTTCCTTCGTGAGCTTCTTGGGCGCATTATGAAGGTATGTACCACATTCCTGATACTTCTGTCAAAAAAAAAACAACTAAGGTTGATTTTATAACATTCTTTATATTTGTAGCCAACTTAAGATAGTAATTATGATATCTGCATTGCTCTTCTGATCAAGCATGAGCATGGTTTATATTAAATAAATATTGCAGTTAAAGGTGAATTTTTACGTCAAATTTGAATTGTATTATCTGGATAGTAAAGTCTATGTTTAACAGTGATTGCAGAAACAGTTTAAACAAAATTTGTCGTTTCTCTTAAGCTTACTCTATGCTTTAAAACTATAAGTGTAGTAATTAAATTATATATAAATATATTTTTTGTCGCATTATATATGTTTACAAAGAACAGCTGATTAAAAATTTGAAAAGACTCTTTCACTTAATAACATATGTTTGCTGCAATGCATTTCTTACGGGTATTTCTGTAACCAGTGGGGCGGAATCCTGAATCGGGAAAGGGATAAAAAGTATCCTATAACCTTCTACAGATCAAGACGAACAAATTTAAAAAAAAATTAGGCGAATCCGTCCAGCCGTTTGTGAGTGATGCTGTTACACACGAACAGTTTCATTTTTATATAATAGATACTCAACGAAAAATCACAATTATGTTAAATCAGGAAAATGAGTACCTACTCAGTTTAGAGTGCAGCACTAATTTTTACATGACTCCAAAAATAAATATTTCACAAACGAACAACCTCGTATTCAATTCGCACACAATTTATTACATACATCATTCTTCATACTTTAATATTTGAAAGTCACCAAGCGAAAAGATTTAAAAGCAATTTTCTTTTCGCCGTCTCATCTTTTAGTCATCTTCCCTTTGAAGCCTCTCCCTCGACAGGAGGCTAACGAGACGAGCTACAGAGCAAGACTGACACCACAGCGGCTATTCTAGGGACAAAGGCTAGCGGGAGTAACAAAACTACGAGACACATTAGAGGGCTTGTCACAGGAAGCCGAGGTGACGTGCTGTGACGAACGACCGCGGGCCTGGGGCGACTGGCGCAACAGACCCGCAATTAGCTCAGGCAGCGAGAGAGACAGGACGGGATTGAAGGATCATAAGTAAGAGACCGGACAACCTATAACTCAAACCCGTCATCTTGGTTGTAAACAAGCCGTATTGACACAAGTAGTCCAGATATAAATCTCCGGAACAGTTCTCCGCTAATCTCTTCATCTTTACAGCAGCTCATTTACTAACTGAATTTTCGCTTAGGAACAGTGATATATTGGCTTAGTGCAGGTGAGGTGGATTGCACCTAATTAATTCTCATTCACTGTTTTCGTTTTGATATAATGCATAAATTAAAAACATCCCCCTGTTAGGACTACAATATAGTATTCGCACGACATTAGATTACTTACAAGTTTGTATATCTTGTGTGAATTACAAGAGGTATTATTCATGATACAATGACTTCAGATAAAAGTAGGATAAAATATTTACTTTCCGATTTATATTTAGCTGAGAAATGGACAAGGATTAGACGTCATAACGAATATCATAAATTTAAAAAAAGTGTAGACATTTTACTCACGAAATTTAATGTTTTATTGTTATTGTAAAGTGAAGCGTCCTCAATATTAACGTACAATGTGCTACTTAATACTATAAGGAATCTGAAAATGAGCATGGCAAGACTTGTATTGTAAACCACTTCCAAAGTAATTCCATACATATCCCAGACATCGGTATAAATGACCTGTATCTACAAACTATTACTGACTTACTCATTATTTACACTGCACTGAAGACGACCAATATTTTACAACGAATTAAAAGACATGAGCTCTTCAACTTAAGAAAGGGCGTGGTAAAGGTTTACCTACCTTTAAAACCCCCGATTTATTAAGGGCGTTCATTCTTTTTTTTAAATGCACACTAAATAATTAAGAAAATAAACAGATATAGTTAAATAATTCTGATAATTTCCTAGGTGCGGGACAACAGACAACGAACGCTACCTGTAGTAGAGAGCCGAGGTCAGGTTGGAGAGCTCCGCGGCGGCTGTTTGCCTAGCCGAAGAGAGGCTGGCCATCAATTGGAGCCCGGCAATCACAAATTTAGCCTGGCCCGCGGCGATTAATCAGGCCAGGCCAAGTAGCTACAACACACCGGAAGTAACAAATCCGAGAGGAAGTCTGGGATCTATCGAGGGCGCGCGATCCCGTGCGTGCAGCTCTGCTCAGTATGAACAGAACAGCCATCAACATTAATATCAGACCGCAGTATAAACAAAATAAACATCAAAGCACATCTGCGACCGTGCCCGTGACTGCGCATACCGTCGCGTCGCTTCCACGTCTGAGACCATAAAGTACACAATATGTTGCCGCTGCCAAGCTACAATAGTTTTATCCCTCCCGTTGGCAGAGACGTCTGTCCCCTTGGCACGGCTCGTCATCTTCATTTTACACCGGTATAAACAAACTGCTGTCGACACTTCGACTCGCAGATGGGACGGCGAAAAAACCGCCAGGCTTCTCGTAAATATCGGGTCAAAGAGGGTACCGGAGACGAGATATATGTGGTGGCCTGGTAGTAAACAGTTTCCGCTCACACGGTGTACCGTGGATGTACGGGCACGCAATAACTTGTCCGTACTCACGCACTATTGCACGTGCAGTGCGGAGAGGAGACAACACGCGCATGCGGCAACCGCACTGGCTCGGTACTGAGTAATAAATACAAACTTTCTATGAGAGCATTTAGATGGTGAACATAGTCTAATAACGATTACCAAATATTTTGTGCTGTTAAGTGTGATCACAGTCTGCTTAAGTTGAAAAACAATTACAGCGAGAATAATCATTACATCATATTGAAAAAGAATGCAATTTATCTGCTAGAGAATAATTCCGCACGTAGAGAAGGAAGAATATGCAGCTGTAGATCGCATAAAATTGCCAAGTTTTAATCTTATTAAATACATCAGTATAATGTTTTATCAACAGTTAGAAGGCATGAATAGTACTCGCCTATACATTTGTAAACAATCAAACCAACAAATTTATTCTACCATGCACCCAAAGATTATGTAGCTTTACATTCACCATTCTTTTAGATATCCCAGCAGTTCTTTGTAAATTTATCAAAAGGTTTTAGAAAATCAAGGAATTTACACTTAAGTTTTCCTTATAACTGCATATTGTTTCATATACACTTGTGAAATTATAAAGTAAAATACACAATAATACATGAATTATAATATTAATATATTATACATTTATGAGATGTTATTCATTAATGTTTAACATGATTCTCTGCTTCGCTCTAATGCGATGATAAACCTAGTGGCATCAGTGAATCAAGTCAAAGGTGGTAAAATTAATTAAACCGCACTATCTAGCAGAAGACGTATTAGATGAAAGCCATCTTTGACGGAAAAGTTGAAACGGAGTTGTACGAATTATACTTTCACGAGTTTCTACAAAGAGCGGGCCGCAAGACTCGCAGATTAAGGGGAAGCCTTGAAATGCCGCGTGGGTACTTCACTTTACTTTCTCAGTGCTCGAGAAACTTATCCAATAATTTTGTACTCGGTGTTCATATTAGAAGATTATTTCGCTATGAGTACACGCTAATTAATATACCTCTACTGACTATATTAATACGCAAAGCATTCAAGCAGGAGCCTTGAAATGATGCAAGGGTGATTTACTTAACTCACTCAGTGTTCTAGAGACTGCTCCAATAATTTTTTCTGGGAAGTTCGTATTAGAAGATCATATCGCTATGAATTCATATTAATTTATATCTTCTTAGTAACTATACTAATAAATACAGGTAAGGAGGGACCTCGAAATGGCGTGTTGCAACTTTACTACACTCTCTACGCTCGAGAAACTTTTCCAATAATTTTGGTCTCAATTCGGTATTAGGAGGATCATCCATCTAAGAGTAGGCTACATTTTTATCTGAACTGATAATTTTAATGAATACGTTACAGTGAATTTTCTTATAGGTTTTAAACTCTGATTAAAGGAGCATAAGAAATCCGTTTTTGAACATAAAACAATATTTCAAATATATTTGAAATGCATGGTTTGTCTGTCTCTATTATTTTTGTAGGTGAAACCTCTGTCCACTTCGTCAATATGTTAGCTGTCATGAATTTATAGGAGGGATTTGAAAATATATTTGGAATGAAATGGAAATTAGTTTGTTAAAATTTGCAAATACGGCACGTAGCAAGGGAACAATGTACTCGTATAGACCGTACCTATAATAAAATCTATAATAATCCAAACACTAACAGGACAAAAATGTAATAGTTTGAAAAATCCGACACCAAGTTCCAGGAAATGAGAGTACCCTATGTGATGTGAAGTAGCAAGTAAGTGACAAATGAAGAGAAAACCAGAAGAGCGGCAGTTCTTACAATATACATTAAATCGGATACAGTAAAGTGACTTTTAAGAACATCTACTGTATCTCAAACCAGGAGCATAGAGTATTTTAATGAATCAGAGAACGAGTATCAGGAGAGCAGATACGAGGCGGGGAAGGTGATAAAGTATGTGAATACAAGATAGTTGCTACCTATTAATAATAGCCTCTTGAATAAGAAAACGGTCAATAAAACTCACATAAAGTGGCGATTTTAAAGGACTCACTACTGTACTGACTCTAAATTGAGAACTGAATGGTAACAATAAATCCGAGAACGAGTACCACAAGAGAAGATACATGGTATAGAATAGGCAATGAAATAAGTAGGCGATTAAAAAAACGATTACAAGGTAGTTGCTACCTATATTGGCCTCTTCAATAAGACAGCGGAGACAGAAACTCACACATAATTGTTTTGTCTGCTGACTCTAAAACGAGGAGAGCTGAATAATTGCAAAGTCCGAGAAGAGAAGTACCAGGAGAGCAGAGTAGAAACGGATCTATCGGATCTAGTTAAGTCTGAACCACCCAGCCTCAATGAGACTTGTGTAATGAGGCGGAGACAATACGCGGTATCTCATTAACGGGTGTGTCCCATCTATCTCGGGGGCCGGCGAGGCGACCGGCGGCAGAAATGCGCGCCAGCCCCCGACATTTATCAACACCGCTGCGCCGTCCTCTCTACTGCCCGGTCCCATCCACTGACCCAGTGTAATTATAGTCCACCACCTGCGTGTGCTTGATTAATTCGCTCTAACCGAAACGTTCCCTAAGCTGTTATTTATGCTTTTAATAAATGGAATCGTTTATAATACCGTCGGTGCTGAGCTCTTTGTTAGAACTACAAAGCCTAACGTACACGATAAGTATACCTTTCTCAACCTCACTTCAGCGATTAAATATCATTTGTAAAAAGCTATTGCACCAACAAAGATTTCATGGTTATCGCTTTTAATAAAGTATTTAACAGATATGCTGATCCTGTATGCTTTCACAGAAACTTTGCCAATAAAATTGCAACATTCTAAAAGAAATCCTAACTTTATATCCGATTTTGAACCTTTTGAAGCCTCATTTGGATACTTCACAATGTGTTTTGTGAAACGGAAATTTAAAATGCCTTGTAATAATGAAGATGACAGTTTTAACAAACACACTTGTCTCACGTCGTGTCCCCAGTGAACTTACCAAAAAATAAGTCCAGCAGAACAATTTTCTCGTTATTGTATAGGAAACAAAATGAAATCAAATAAGTAACGAACAGCTCTTTAAATAATGCAGCCCTAATATAAGGATGTTCTAATCATGAACGGACAAGGTGACACGGCTGAATCCAAACCCTATTCAGGACATGAGTAACCCTACAGGGTGGCAACATCCCTTTGAGCCTGTCGGCGGTAGTAGGTTGTCGTCCACTGACATTTGCCTTGTAGCCAACACTGTGTAATATGTTATGTAAGTGTCCATCAAATCCAAGCTTATAATCCATCAATTCAGTGCCAAATACTGGCAAAAAATATAAAAGATGTAGCTTTTTATGACAAATTATTAACCGTGACTTTTGTTACAACATAACCGAGCAAATAAAAATGCAAACTGAACCGTCGTGAAAAAAAGTTTAGAAAATATTTCAGCGTCAATTTAAGTAATTATATGATATTAAAAAAAATAATGAGATACCAGACATTCATTACGAATAAATATTTTACGTTATGGTATAAAAATAATTTAATAGCTCATGGAAAAATGGAAAGAGTGTAAAGATTTTAACCTTCAATATTGCATCATAAATTGGTTAATAGCAGATTTAAAATGAGGTAGCAAAAAACTTAATTGAGATAATATATATATATATATATATATATATATATATATATATATATATAAATTAGAAGAAAATACCCCAAACTTTCTTTATGAGACAATTCCGACCGTTTGGTGCAATATATAATGATTCTTAAAAGAAACAGCGTATTGATTACAAATATTTTAGAGAATTATACATCACCATCTTATCAATGAACCACTCAAATCTATCTCTCCGGCAGTTATTCGCATAAAAATGAAGACATATTGTGAGAGTAAACCATCTTGTGAGTTTTAAAGGATTACAGTCGACATGTGGTATGAGCGGAGATGTGAGTGAAGCCGTACGTCTGGAGTGTAGAGAGGCACTGGGAGCTGTCTAAGTGGGGTCGTACCACACAACGTTGTTATCAGCGCAAATGTGGGGCCATGTGCTGTGGCCGCTCGCTAAAAGCACGCCCAGCACTGCAGAGTAACTCCAGCCAGAGGAAGGTGTAAAGATTCATTGCCGAATAGATTAAGGATAAAATATCAAAACGTTTCAATTGTAGAAAAAGAAAAATGTTGTTTGTTGAATCGATGTTTACAATAAATACGATATCGCCAGAGGTCTCAATAAGATAGATACGGTCCTGGACACAGAAGTAGAAGTACCCACACTGAAATGGAGAGTAATGTAAACTTGCCAACAAACTATGTGCGTTCAGTGCTCTATGGTTCAGCCTCTCCAGCGATGTTATTGGACCGCGTATTGTATCTAACCTTGAGTCACCACTCTTACTTGGCTATTGTGCAGTTTATTGTAGGCATTGTATCTATAAGTAAATTAAAATACATTTTTCTTTTAATATTTTAATAAATTTAGATTTTAAAAACAGGTATGGCACTTCATAAAAAATCCCTGTTGTGTGTCTTTGCATCTTAACAAATTTGTCACAAAAGTCATAAAATATATATCTTTGATGTAATATATTGGAAGTGTAATGAAATGCAATTAAGAATGACGAGTCATAACATTGCTTAATATTTCATATTTTATATATGTCATAATAAATTCCTTTGAGCAGAGTTCTTATAAACGTATTCAGTATTTTATTAAGTTTACTTGCTTTAATTTAAAACAAACCCATTAGTATTGTAAGTGACCATAGTTAAGAATTATTGAATTGATTTATGAATATTTCTTTTTTAATTCTGGAATTTATCGACATTAAAGAAAACTTAAAACCGAAACGAGGCGTTATAAGTGTTGCTGATTCCTTTAGAGACACCTCAATAATGTCAAAAGCTAACAGCCAACTTGCCAATCAGAATGAACACCTTAACGCGGTGAAACTCTATCAGTCTGACTCACCAAAAACAAAAACTGTCACGCGGCGTGCGCGCGGCGCGCGGATAAATCCATTTGTATAATTACAACACGGACGCTGACGGAGGAACGATCAAAGCGTCGACAACGGCACTTTTCATCCACATCAGCGGGCCCGACTGCCATATGTCGCCCGTGTTTCCTTTCTGCACCCGGCTACAGTTTAAATCATCGTTTCCACCGTTTATTTCCTCGTCGGGTATCATTTTCTCTGTTCGCGACCTGGTTGGTGAAAATTTGTGTTCCCCGTTAACCCATTAACTCCTGCAACCCTCATGAAAGTCTGTGGGCTGGAATGATTAAAATGGCAAACGTACCAAAACCCTTATCATTGCAAACTCACAAAAATATAAGCGTGGACTTAGCAAAGAGGGGGACCATTGAATATCAAAGAAATGGATAATATAAGGAAAGAGAAAACACCTGACTGAAAACCTTGCAATCGTGCAAAGTCGTGTTACCTCCAGAGATTAATTTGGAATGGATCTGGTACATTTCTTTCGCAAATAACAAGCTTTTCTGAGTTCCGTCACAGAAAACGACAAAATAAGTGTGTGGTATCCGCATATCTTTTTCTTTAAGGCTATAACTTTTATTTGTCCTAAGGAAGAATACAATTTTAACAAATGAAACACAGACGAAACTGAGACATAAAGACATTTAAAGGATTGTTTTAATTTATATGGACATTAGCATAAGCCGGGTTCACATTATTATGTAAAAAGACCGAAGCGCAATACCCATTTTAAACAGAAGAAGAGCAACATAATTCATTTCGATACAGTTGTCAGCAAAATACTCCAGAGAACGAGGATCTAAGATTGCTTGTTTGCATGATTGTTCCGTAGAAAATGTTGCACGATAATGTTGTGCTCTTCATCGAAGTAATCTGAACGTTTATTATTAGTTAGTATTCTGTCAGAAATATATGAACATATGAATAATCGGAGACCAAAATGGTCAAGCCCCCTGTTATCTTCATTATTGTCTCCTTCATAATGATATTCCAAGATCTCACTTCATTTCATTCTTTTACTATTTACCAACTTCCTAGATAAGGTTGACTTCTTATTTATCCGATAAACGGGTGCCTTGAACGTGATCTCTTAAGATCTCCTAGATTTCTCTTTCGGTTACTGACTTTCTACGTCAGAGTATCATCCTTTGTTTGGTGGGTGTGTGCCACTCCCAGTTCTGTTCTATCAAAGCATTATACCAATAGGAGCTATAACAAATATGTATATTTCAGGACAAACCATTCACGTGGAAAACTCGAGGTTTAAGAAAATATAGAGCTTGTACAATAAAAAGAGATATTTCTGAATACACGACAATAATATAAATCGGCTACGTTGAAACAGATATAAGTGTTGGAATGTGCAGCCGAACATCGTGCAATACCGTGCGGAGGTGGGCGAGACGTCAGCTTTTCACACCTCACCTACACAGTCTAGCCGGGCTCACCTTCACATTGTCACTCGAGACCTTCACCTTTTATTATTGTTAAACATTGTTGGCTGCAGGAGAATTACTTAAGGTTCTTACATCTGCAGGTAAGCTTTTAGTGTGATGAGACTTTAGACCGCAGTCTTTATCCAATGAGCCTTACTAATCTTCACCTCTCGTGGGAATGTATTTGAAATAGAAACACACGTTTACTCTTCTCTCCAAATTACTTCCAACTACATACAATCAATCTAATCAACTGTATTGTGTGTACTTTGCTCTTAATTGTAGAAAAAACTTAAAACTTATCTACTTGTGTTATTATATTATCCATCATATAATGGATGTTTACTAAAAAGAAAAAAAAAAACAAAAAAATACTTAAAAGCTCCATTCATTCTTCTTTTTACTAATTCTCTTGGAATGTTTGCATACAAAAATTGAGAAATTTTTACTAAAAACATTTTTTTCAGAAAAAAGGACTTAACATGACTTATAATTAATTAGGGGTTTGTTTCAAGAATGATTAGGCATAAATTAAACATTTTAAAAATTAAATTTTGAGAAAACATATTTTGTATTTTATATGAATTAAAAATAATAAATTTGTTTCTACTGTACTGTACTTCATTTTACTCAAAAAGTTTTTATAGTTGTATGACGAAGCGCAAATGTCAGAAACAAATACAGAGAACTGCATACATACATTGCTTAATGACTTGACTTTAGCTTAGTACCTAATAATGAGATCAATAAAAGTATGATTTTGTCGACAAACTATTATCACGATGAATTTATATTTTGAATTCATTTGTTCCATAAACTAAAATACAAGGTATATTATGAAAAAATTGTTTTAAGTTATATGGCTATTCAAAATAATCAAATTAACTGTATCTATCACGTAACTTCCCCTTGCCCCTAAGTAGGAATTTGGTAAGTTGGAACGCGGAAGTAAAGAACGGAGAGAGAGGGAGGGTGTGAAGATGGACTCGGATAAACGTGGCTTATTACCAGAAGTTACAGTCCTACTTCCTCCTTCCAGCCACTCCAGCGAGCGCTCCAGCTTTAGTATTAGGCGACATTTCCAGTACATTCACTCTCCGCCGTTCTCCATGACATTGTATAATCGGTTTTATCGCGCGGACACCCATAACCCGTCGCTGGCCTACCACTCAGCCTCCATGTACTCCTCGCTGCACTAAAAGTACTAAGCAATGTTGGTCTACAATTCATGGAAAAGGAATTTTAATTTTAACTCTTGTATTTTATGTTATGATAAAAATAGCTATTTAAAGTAAAATAAAACACACTACCACTAATATAAACTGTGTGTTAAAAATAAATTACGATGCTACGTGTGCTAATTCATATACGAACCAATTAATGTGATAAGGGATAACAGGTACAAACGCATTTATAACATATTTACTACGGAAAGTTTGTGCTGTTTGTTGTTTTAATTCAAAAATATTAATTTTTTTACAATTAAGAATTATTTACTTCACAACCCAGCTTTGGTAAAAAAATAAGCCATGATAATTGGTGTAAATAAATATAAATAACAAAAAATTGGTTTTTAACTTTATACATTCATAAAAAAAATTATACTTTGAATTCGAACAATAAAAATGGTTAATAACAAGTGTAAGTTAGATTTCAATCTAGTATTGATTAATTCAGACGAATCAAATGAAACGTTTTTGAAAAAGAGACAAATTGTTTAACATAAAAAGAGTTTGTGAGTGGAAATACAAATTTATTTTTAAGTTTTCATCATTTTCATTGGATGTAATTTAGATATGTATTTTTGCTCATCGTAACGTTTGTGGATATGTCTCGCAGCCTAAATTATATGAATCGTATTGATTATATTTGTATAACCTTAATATACTGTTTTAACTGATTAAACAACATATGTTTACATATTATGTAAAACTTCGTTTAGTAGGAATTCACGAACAGAAGTAGATTATTACCCAAAATAGAGAGGATAAATGGGTAAAAACTCAATGGAACGTAGAATAGTTGGGATAAAAAACTAATCAGTTGAAATGACAGAATGTACGACACATAGCAATGCTCAATGCGTTAAATTGAATGCCGTAACGACACTAGTTCCGCACTAGGTGTGCAAACTGAGCTGTGAGTATTCACCAAGGGTTTTGTAATTAAACTAATTAACTTTCAGTCAATAGCTGCACATTTATGTTTGTTTTATCTGCCATCACCACATCGCATCGCAGTGAAAGTACTTTGGTTTACATCGGCAACGAATCCTCTTATCGCGGCGTTGAATGTGTTCATTAACTGCCAGACAAATGTGGTTGTTTCATTAGTTTAAGTGTAGAGAAGAACAACACAAGCTAATGAGCTTAAAAGACAATTTAACTAAACTTACAATAACAAACGTTAAAATTGTTTTTAATGCTACATTAAAGCCAATTCCGTACATTTATATTTAAAAAACAAAAGATAATAGTAATGCCTATTGTTTTGTTAATTAGGTAAGTGTGATGGAATCTTCCGTTTTAATTGGGTAAAATAATTTAAAAGTCTACCTCAAATTCTCCTTTAAAAGTAATTCTATTATGGATTAATTGGAAACATTTTAAAAGCTTTGAAATAAATTGAAACACATAATAAACACAAAGAGATGTAGTTTAAAGTCGTCATTTTAAAGTCTAGGTTTTGTATAGTACACTTGCATTGATTATATAGATAGACTACTACAAACATTCTATGACTCTTGAGGATCTACGGGAAATTAAAGATCTAAAGTAAATCTAAGTTCCATAAATACATAAAACGAAACCAAACTCCACAGAGTAAAGCAAGGTGTAAAATATCCAAGGTCTAATGTACACTGAAGTTTCAAGTAAGTCCAAAGTCAAGGGTATAACCAAAAGTGGTAGTAAAATCAAAGGATTAGATGAACACAACTTTAAAATAAGTTAAGGTCCCTTTTATAATCCAGGATAATCTGAAGATTAATGACAAACCGAAAAAATATACAACGATCTCATTTAGCACTAGACAATGATAACATGATGAAAAGGCTCTTAATGCAGGATTAACTTGGTGGTGTTTATATTAAAGTTGAAAGATAATATTGATGAATTATATATGTTTGAAACATAACAAACATATATAACAAAATAACAAAACATAACAAAAACATATTGTATTGTAAATATACAATTTTACATGTATTATTGATTCTACTCCATAATTTTGTTACATTATTGTTGAACCCAAACTGGACTGGAAATTCTAAGAGAAAGAAGAAACTCGACTAAGCGAGATGTCGTCAGTGGATGAGCTGAGTCGATTACAAGGATTGAAGGATCACGGCAAGACCGGGCTAATCTATCCTGCACCTCTCCGTTTGCTGAACACTTGGCAAGTCATCTCCAGCCCTGACTGTTCCTTCTGCAAAGTCATCCCTGCTACCTCTCCAGCAATGGAACTATGTTAATCGTCTCTCATACTTGTATTGGTTCCATTTACATCTGTATCCCTCCGCTATTTCTGAGACCCATACTGGTTTTTGATTAAATTCTATAATAATCAAGCGGAATTATTTCGAAACATATTATAATCCTTCACGTCCCAAATGAGGAAAGTTAACACCTTTCAAAATAACTAGTCCAAGTTTTATTAGTAATAAAGTAATGGAGACTTTTCCGAGTTGTACAATAATCTCCTCTAAACGTTAAAAACAACATATAGAACATTACTAAAGTTAAGAACAGATAAAAATAAAACATTCTGTTATGCAGAAGAGAATAAACATTTTGAAACATGATTGAAGAACGTTTTTCTTAATTCAGATTTGGGTTGACCAAAATACTAGATAACATAGAGCTGTGATTGGATTTGTTTACCAGACTGACTACGGTAAATACAGTATGTTTTGTACAAGTAAAAAAGCCAGACGTCAAATTCCAAACAAATTCGGAGGTTAAGTTATTCATTAAGACTTAAATACGGTAACTGTCCAAATAATCTTATTAATTTTTTGTAAGTTCGAAACAAAAGTTCCTTAGTCATGAGGGAATTGGAGAAAATTTATCCGTTGTTCTAAGTTATTGATCATTAATCAATACGTTTTATTAATTTATGTATCTTACAATACCTTACAAAGCTGAATCGTTGTAAGTATAAACTACCTGATGTGAAATCTGGACCACTCAGTTTTGACAATGACGATTATAACCTCTAAGTTCGACATCCATCCGACGTGTGACTCTCGTAACGAAGGTTTTCAATTGTGACACAAAGTGAGTTTTGTTATTTGACAGCGAACTGTAACTACATCACTTCCCCCGGTGAAGCCGGACCAGTGTCGGCCGAAGTCAGTTGACCGTGTTGTTGTAGTGTTGTACCAACAGGGCGGGCAAGTGTCGTAACACGAGGTGTCGCCCCGAGGTGTTGAGGAGGAAACCCTTTCATGACGGAATTGTTGAAGAGGGGTCCAGTACAATAGTGGCGGCTGTGCTGCTGCCGAGCCGGGCCGAGCATCGATTGCAGAGCCTCTCGCTTGCTGCCTGCAGGGCCGTAGTCGCCGAACTTCTCAGGCCCCCTTCCTGACAGAAAAAATGGGAACCTACTTACAAACTTCGCAATAATTTGTACAAACCAGACGCAATGAAAAACGTTAAAACATTCCAAACATCAAAGTCTAAAGCGTCTCGATTTACGAGACCTAAGTTACAACGACTAATCGTTTAATATTATTAGGAAAAAAGTAACTTTTCCTAGGGTATGGCTACGATCTTGAATGTTACCCTGCTTGCCTTTGCAAACATTTATTTTTATCAATAGGAAACGCAAGGAAATTCCACAGATACTACAAAGTATTATTAAGAGGATGCAAGAACAACATAAATATAAAAGACCAACAGATTCGTTTAATTTTACGATCCAAAACAAAGTTGATGAAAACTGATAACAAGTCAAATGTTCTATGAAATTTATCTAACAGCTGATGATATTGTGATGTGCGAATGTGTGGACGTTATGCAGCCTCCAGCTGTTGACTGATATCATTCCTAAGGGTAGACACCTTCATGATTATTCCGAGAGTCTATGCTATAGTATCTCTTATCCTGAAACGTGGCAGAATAATGCAAAATAATCCAAAACCCAACATTGACATGAACCAGTTCAATTAAAGCACCACTTTATAAGAACGACCGATTTAAGACATAAACTTATCGGAAACATCCCAATCCGAAAATTAATTCAAATTGTCAAACTATAATAACACAATGTTCAATAATTGCCGTACTGCAACACCTCGGGATGAGAAATTAAACACCTGATGTAAAGAGAAATTAATGAACAATTAACATAATTTCAACTGGAAAAACATCAGTTAAAATTGATTTCACTATTTTTATATTGTAGTATAACATTAATTCTCATATACGGCATTTGTACAGCAATGTTCTTATCAAATTCCTACAAGAGTAAGGACCCAAAAACCTATTACCTATTTACAGCCCAGAAGGGGAACCTTGCATTGTTATTCAGTATCCACAAAGCTGGTTTAAGGAGAAGACCTCCTGATGATACTGAAGCGACATAATCTTTTGTATCTATCCTTGTAAAATGACATAGTTTGAATTAAACTCTCGGATTTTACATTGGGAAATACGTGTAAATTTAATATAGTTTTATCATTAATAAAGATATTTTTACCCATGAATTGGGACAGTCTCAATTTGAATCACCACTTCACTTATTCAGAGCTATTATTAAACTCCTACCAATAAAGTAAGGTTTGTTTTAAGTGATTCAGAACTTTGATATTAAAAAGCTTCACTTCGTTATGAATAAATGGAACTTTCCAAGAATAGTTTACCACTACTTATAAAGCAAACAAACGAAACATGTTCATTCGCATTTGGACTACAAGCAAGATATATTTCACAAATTTGCCTTAGCTACTTTTCTCTGAATTGGTGCAAAAATTCCATAAGAAACTGTAAACGATATAATTAATAAAAAGTATGTCTGAATCTACAAATCAATCTTGAAATATTTTAAAACGTCTGATGTGTCGAATTCAATTACGTACCTTGAATAATACGGGATTGTCTTTGCAGCTGATAAAGTTATCCAAGTGATATGAAAAGATGATGCTATTAAAATGAACAATGGCAGATTTGAAGATGAGCAACAGTTCCACTACAGTATCTCAATGTACACACATTCACCTCTAGTTGAGTATCTTTGTGATGGTTGTCTCTATCCTTCCACACACTCTATCTCTTCAAAGACATCAAATCAACTCGTTCTCTTTTCACGGTTTACTACATTGGTTCTTATTGCCTTTGTTCAAACACATATATAGGATGGCTCAAAGACAAAAGCTTATCTCGTTTTTTTGCTCTGACCTAGAACGGAAATAGTTATAGTTCCTTTTAGTCAGTTTCAGCTTTGTAATGTCAAGGAAATTGTTGAAGTTTTCCTTAGTACATTAGTTGATAAAATCTATTTAGTCAGATTCTTAAAGAACTGTCACAGCCATTATAATGCAAATTGAAATAAGTAACAAACTCCAGTTTGTGTAGTCTTCTTGAACTAGCGAAATCTAAAGGTATGCTCGTGATCTCAAAGCGGAAGCAGATAGCGTATCTGCTAAGCAAATGTCTAGAATATAGCAATGAAAAATAAATGGAAATCGTTTGGGCAGAACGCCAGAAATCAATATCAACAGAATGAACCTCTAAATAAAGAATTTTTGACCAAAAGATACATATCAAAAGGAAATATTGACATGTAAGATTTTAAAACAAATAATAACAAGATTTTCTTGCCGACATTCACACCAAATGGCATACTAATAAAAATGGCATACTAAAACCACTTTAATAACTAAATAATCCTCCTAGCAATTCGTGTTTGTTTTGATGACTTAACTTATTAAAATTCTCGAGACACTATCAAACATGGTAAACAATTGTAACCCAACACTGTGTTTTAATATCTACATTTTATTTGCGTAAAGACTTGCCTAAGGGAGCTATTATTATTTATTCTGAGGTAACTAACTAGACATATATTTGATTAATGATTAGATTCGTATCATTTATGACGAATATAAGTACGTAAGGAACACAATTTAAATAAATTAAACGTCAAAAAGCTGTTTATGCACTTGATTTTTGCAATTTAGTTTGTCTAATATCTCCAATATTTGTGCAACATGTAATGCAGTCCGTCTTTCGCATTCGCTGATTTGTTTATGTTTCAATCAACCGCACAAATAAACAGATGGAGAGACACACTACTCTTTCACGTACACACAAGATGTACCACATGGAACGGTACTGTCGGCAGGCAATTACTTTAACATCAATGACAGACAAAACTAATTGTATAACTAAATCCACATTAAAGGGCGGAGAGCGGGCAGGTCAAGTTCGTCAAAAGGCTCACTACCTTAATTACGTTCAGAATTGGTTATTGATTTCCTACATTTAAACCACCTTTGTAGCAGAGTTCCCTACAACTGTACGAGCGAGTGTAATCAAAGCAATCGCAATACAGCCTGCAGCCACACTCTGGCGAGCGACTGCCACACTAAAGCGACCGCTGCGCCACGGCAATTATTGGGCTTACCTGGCCTAAAATATACCCTTTACTGTCCGCCAACTTTTACAGAGGTGTAGCCTACGCCTTGTAATTTGGCCAGTGCGGAGTTTGCAGGGTGACGTCCGCCGAAAGTAAGTACGGTACGCCACCGGTGAGTTTGGCCCTTGCTGGAACACCCTTTCGGCAACCACATTGACCACATAAACTTCGCAAAGGGAGTGTTCCAGACTTCACGGGTCAAATTAATAATAAATAACATTCTAAAATTTTATGAGTCTCTTAATATTAGAACATTTTAATTCCACTCTGATCAAATAGTTCAAATGTTAGATAGAAGTATCTTGTATTTTATAATATGCAAAATATAAGTCATGTACATCTCATTTTTAAATACAACTTTTACACACACAGGGAATGAATACATTCTTTACTTAGTACTTTTTACTGTTTCAAATATTTTGTCTGGTTTTAAACAGTTTACAATTACCCGGGATATTTAGGAACAATAAAACGTCTGTACTAATGAAGATTGTGAAATTCAACCACTTCACGAGTGCCAAAAGGGTGCTATTATGTTTTTCAAGTGAATAACATATGTTTTAAACCTTTGTATAAACAAAGGGCACCCTGCTCTGCTTCGTGTTTTGAGCTGTATATACAAGCCAATGGTACAATTAATTATATTATTAAGAATAATTAATACAGAAGTGTAATATATTTCATCGGCCAGATTTAAGGATTTTGCAGGTAAAAACCAGCAATGAAGGTAATATTTTATGTTATAGTGTCATTGAAATCAAATAAAATATAAAATAGGATAGAAAATACTTCTTTGTTGTTGTAAAACCATATTTAAAGAATACACCAGTATTTGTTGCATGTACTTGTACATCTGTACCTAATGTGTATTATTTTTCATCTCATTACCATGTATCTTAATTTTAATCATTAAGTAATTTCCATTGAATGTTTATTGCTTGGTGAGGGGTTTTTTAGTATTTGACATACGATAAAAACTTTTTTAACACTTATCACTGAATCCAATTGAGATATTAGCTAAATTCGTATTAATATGATCGCGTAACTTAAGTAAAGCAATACAACGTATATTAGGTGATTAGTTTTCAACTGACAAAGCATACAAATATAAAGGTAATAAAACTGGTATCGTTACCTTTTTTGTTTTTGTTTTTCAATGGGAAAAAGTATTAGTAATAGCATCGTGTCGTGAGGTATCACTGTAGGTACTTCCAGTAGAGATTAGTACTAATTAATGAAGATAAGTTTTATGAGAGGCAATTAAACCATCACATTCAAGCAAATTCAAGTCCAACGGTCGTTATAAATAAAACATGCAATGCTAACCAGCCTGCGAGCATTTAGTTACCGCATTTACCTCACATGTGGGGTCTAACAGTTCGTCGCCGACTTTATCACCGCATGTATTGGCAGTTTTAGTGGCAAGACGCTGTTCTATGTAAGGCTACGGAATGCTAACCTGCAAGTGTTCTTGTCTGTCCGTGGCCTGTATGGAAACCCGTCTGCTTGTAGCTAAACATACCACACTCAGATCAGTAACTAGCGGTGTGTTCTTTGTGGGATAGATCTTTGGGAATGGCTTCATCAACTAGCTAAGTGCTAGCTGACAGTGGTAAAACACTAAAACGCCAGCGAATCGAACACAATAAAATTTGTGGATCGGCCTCAGTTGGAAATGAGCTAAAATTTACTCCGTTCCTTCTGGTTCTGTATAAAACGTGGTGAGATTAACTAATGATGTAATGTTTAATCATACTGCATACTTGATTAAAAAACAAAAACTTACAATAAATGAAAATAAAAACAACTTTTTAATAAAACATCTCAAAAACGAACATTTAACACAATATGTTAAATGTTCGTTTTTGAGATGTTATATTATATGTATTTGTTTTTAACATTAAAATTTATAGACTACGTAAATATGAATGTAAATGTCAAGTTTAAAATGCTGTTTGAAATGTTCAATGAATAATACTATTAAAAACTGACAATATAACCATCGTTAAAAAACTAGTAAAATTGTACTGTATTGAAACTACTACAGTTGACAATATTTTAAAATGCCAGGTTAAATTCAAAATGCTTATCTAAAAATTACACTAAATGAACAAAGAGTACTTACGACCTTGTTTGAAACACGCGTGACAGTATATTAATCAAATTACCTGAAACAAACAATTCATTTTAATGCAGGGTTCGAACGAAACATCGATTTGCAAATCTTAAATGTAAAAAGAGCAATAGCACTCTAAAATATCTACTATTTGTTAATATTTTATAAAATAAATAATAAATATTTTATTATTTATTTGCATTTGTTACAAACCACCTTATCCAAAAATAGAACCTTTAGGTAAAGATAATATAAAATGTAAAGGGTAAAAATGTAGTGATATGTCGTACAAAATGAGTTCTGTTATCTTATATTAAGTTTGTGAAATAGGTCAAATTGTTTGCAATTATCTCGTGTAAGATTGTTTGAAGGCCTGGAAATTGTTAATCTTAAATCCTGATTACAGGTTCAAACAATGTTTGTATTAATTTTCCCGTAGATAGATAGATCCATTTTTACGTAAATTTTAAATACTCCAGACAGTTATGAATGTTTCAATATCCTTTTCATACTAAGTTTTAAAAAAATAAGAGTTTTGTCATAAAAATCATTATTTTCACAATTCTAGCACTTAAGATGCTTAAAAAGTTTTATCTTACAACCGGAAAAAAATTTAACTAAAGGTTACTGGAGGATCAGTTTGGAATTCAGGTTAAAAAACTATTGAAACATATATAAAATTTAAATCGTGTCCCATGTTTTTAATTTTTACGTATAGCAATGCTCTGATGATATAATCCTACTGTCCCTCCTGACATATTATGTTTCAGGTATAACCCTGGCCTTATAAATAGTAGGTCACGTTTAGTTCTTATATTTAAGGCAGGTCAGGCGTATCTCAATTTTATAGCTCCTCGACAAGCTATAAAACATTTCCTGGGCAACAGGAAGTCGGTAGTGACGTTCCTGTCCGGAATAAAGTCGCGATATTGGCAGAACGTGTAGCGCCACGCTGCGACATCAACGAATTCTCTGACTCGATAGTTTTGTCCCAATGTTTATTCTCCCAAAAGATTGTGCGCACCAGTCATTTTATGACTGCATCACTTTACCCTCACTTTCCTCTGAACGGAAACGAGCCGTTCTAACGACCTCCTCCGGCGTCTCCTTTTATCCTCTGGGTTCCGGCCTTTTCCTTAGTTTCCCCCTACATAATACACGGTTTCGAGAAGTATTTGAAAGCCACACTTCCATCCTTTTTGTGAGTGAGTAACAGCAAACCAGGACTTTAAAATAATTACGTGGTGCAAGTTGTTTAACAGAGTTTTTCCACAACTATATTAGAAGGATACTTTTAAAATAACTACAGGTAAATAAACCTACTACCGGTACCTTTGAGAATGATTTTCTTTGAGAATTATTTTCAGAGAACAAAACTACCTAGTAAAAGTATCACGAGGGGTTAATACAACAGTAGCAATTACAATGGCTACAAGAGTGTACTACCTCTAAACAGGCTCGCTTAGAATAATAATGGAAAGCACACGCATTGTAAAAACGTAAACGAGGAGAGAGCTGGACGTAATTATCTCTGGAATCTGTTGAATAAAAGACTTTTAAAACGCAAAACGTTTGAATGGGCAATTTTTTACAATTCCGATGGAAAATGAAATAAAAACGAGAGGGAGGGAGGGAATTAAGGGATTGCGCATCGGACATCAGCGGGCACGATCTCTGCAGGGTTAGAGTCCACTTACCACTCCCAGATTATCGTAGTTAATTGATACATTTCCATCCCCTCGCACCCCCTATCCGAACTGGCCGGCAGTCGGTAGCCTAATCACTCTGAATGGCGGGTCTTTGAAATCACTCCTATTCTGGAGAGGATACAGTTACTAATGCATCGCGAAGTTACTTTAAACAACAATCACTCGTCATATATTAGGAGTTTAACTTTCATTTAGGATCAATGTATACGAGTACATAAAAACTATTTTATTACATCGAAAAGATTGTAAAATTCTTGTATTTAATAACCGATTCTATTCTCATATGCATATATTCGCCGATCGGTCTTGGGTCTATTGTAGTACGTAAAATATGTAAATCACTGGTGTATTCTTTAGGTGTATATCTTTCAATATTGAGTTGAATACGTGAAAGATCTGACCTCACTAATAATGACAAACATTTGTGGTGTCAATTATAGAAGCTTTTAGTTACGTGAAAAATGTTCAAAGTTCCGCCCAAGAAATGTAATTTAAAGAAAGATATATTAATGTTTTTTTTTTAACAAAAACGTGAAACGTTTCAAACAACTCGTTATTAAGTAAAATTGCAAAATGTGTTAATCCACTAAAACGAAGCACTTTTTATATGAAATTCATTATACATATAGGTATATTTGGATAACTGCTAGTGGTAACAAAACTACGATTATGTTTCTATTAATTGATTTTTACCAGTTAAGATTATAGGATAGTCAATAATCAATTACCTAAAAGTCCAGTGTTTTTATACATATTATGGAAATAAGTAAATATTTGTCGCTTAATTTTAAATAATATAACACATTTTAAACATGTTGTATAAAGTTTTTGAAACAGCTAGTGAACGTTAACAACCTATTATAGGCAAGAAATTCGATCCAAACAAAGGTACGATTATGATCTACTACAATTTTGGCTTCTTGAGATTCCCGAGGACAATGTAAACAATAGGAGTTATTTATAAAATCCCAACCCCTTCTGACTCAACGTTCGTGGCAAAACGATTCAAAATAATTGATATACATTCTTCGGGAAACAGTCTCCAGAAGTATGCCCGTCGTATTCCTGGAATACTAAAGGTATTTTTTGCTGGAGATTTTTTCCAGAATTGAACCCATAGCCAACAAATATCCCGGCAAAAATGTGGAGAATCCGTGGATTCTGTTCTTTGTCAAGCCAAAGTGGAGCGCCAGCCGCCAGTCCACGGCTGATGGTGCAGCAATATTCTGCTTATGTCGGAGCAAAAAATGCAGGGTGTTATAAGGTCACGTTTTAACAAATTCTTATTGAAATCCTTCACTTTCCTCAGCGTTATATTCTTAATTCTAAACTATTTAATAAGATACTTAGTATTTTAAGTGATAACACTATTACTTCAAGGATAAACTAGGTACAAGATTTATTTGTACATTATTTTATGTATTTACATTATATACCAGACCCGCTCTGTGCATATTTTTAGATGCCTAGATTTTCGGAACATGAACGGTTAAAATGTTGAAAATGTGGTATACATATTAGCCGTATTATGACTATGGTTAACTTTCCCATGCATTGCAGCAAGATTGATGTCGTGTAAGACGCATTACATGCACGGTCGTTGTACATATAAAACTTATTTAGGTATGATTGCTTAACGGTTGTATCAGATTCAGAACGTCAGGATCACGTGATTGGAGCTACCATGTGTTGAGATTAGTTCGGTTTTTCTGGTCGTCGCCGTCGTGACGCACTAATTTGTGAGAGTGCAGTCGTTTATTTAGAAACTAGATCCGATAGTATCAGCTGTTGTTCTAAATAACTTGACAAAAACCGTTAGCAGCTGAGCGAACACACAGAAGCGGCCAATAATTAGTCAGTGTTTGTTCTACAAATAGCGGGAGGACGAGGGTTCTAATCTGTGACGTGCACATGGTTCACGCGCCAGAGCCTCGCCCTAGGGGTGGAGTCAAGAATGCCACTGTTTTACACCCTAATATCTCTCACTTAGTCTGCGGAGGGATGAGGGAGGGTGTGTTCTCAGAAGTCGGTGACGTTGATCTGTGGTCAAATACAGAGAAAATAACGGTAGTACCACACCAAAGGCGTGTGTTCAAGTTGTGATTATTAACACTCTTGATTTTTATTAAATAGGAACTATAAATTAACAATGGAATGGTTTATTATAATCAAAAGAATAACATGTTTTGATAACACAAACATATTTTAAAAGTAGAATTAATTATAGTTAATAGTAGAAAATCAATAACTTGATGAATAAGTAAAGTAGTAAATTAAACTAAAAGCGATGGACAACTTTTATTGTTTAATGAAGCGACAAATTATAAAGCGACAGACGTAATATACGTTATACAGTACTCTTGCCCAACATGAATCACATTTTTCACTTACTCCACTTCCTAATATTGCACTCGATGTAACAAGCTCAAAAGGATTTACACAGCTTTGCTTTAAAACCTGGCTATCTGTAAAGTCGAAGATAACAGGCCACACTTGAGTTAGCATGTTCCTGAGGAGATGCCCAAATTGGGGCTGTAGGCAGGGGCCGCGGAGAGCTGTTAGGGGAGCACGAACATCCCCCCCTCCCACAACACTCACTGACTCCCACCCACACGGCACCCCGCACCCTCAAGGAAAACTTGGGCTATTTTGTAGGGAAACCCCGTCACTAAGCAGTTTCAAGCAGTTAAAGTACTTTCAGGCTGCGACGAAACAGTCGAAATCAGGGGAACATTCACAGACTTTTCGCAGCATAAAAGTTTCTCGAAGCAGTAGTCCTCAACTGGGACATTCCTTTCGTCGAGAGGAAGAAATTACAACTATGCCTAATATAAGGTAACAGTTGAACTTAGTCGGGAAAAATCGCAAAGCGGGGTAAGGATAAAGTGTTATGTGTGTTATAATCTACCAATATACATGCATCACAGTCGTTCATATAAAAATAAGTAACAACGAATTTCATTACATTATTTAAAGGACTGGAGCATATTCCTCGAGGGGTATATACTGATCCAAATCAATTTCTCCACCTTAGGTTTCACTTGAAGTAATTATAACTTTAGACAAAATATAAATTATACAGTATATTATGTTTATTTGACTATTTTCAGAACTGTTTTGTTAATGTACTAAGATAATTCAAAAATTAAAACCAGTATGGTGGAAAAATATATAGTAATTAATTTTCATAAGGTTAGTAAATTTACTAAATATAACGTTTATTTATTTACCGAAAGGTTTTTTTTAATAGGAGATGATAAAATATATTAAAAAATATAAAGAATAATGTTTGCTTATAATCCAAATGTAAAAAGTCAGAACATAATTTTTGCTTAGGTGTTTGGTTGGAAGAAGTCGTAAAGAAGAAAACGAAACTATTAGAATAATACCTTATTGCTCAATTTTGACTATGTAGTAATGAGCAGGGAAAGGTGTGAAAGTTGACGATCTCGACACCTAGCCATTGTAAGAGTCAGGAGTCAAGACTCATGTATATTAATGGGCACATGTAAGACGGGTCTAACGATCCTGAGCCTCTCTCGGGCACTCCACTCACCAGACGCCCGGTAATTAAAACTGACTAGACTGTCTTACTTCTCACGTTTAGTTGGCAACACTGGTGTGGCTGCGGGTCAGCTACTGACTAGCTTCTACTGATATTCACAGTAGTCTAGTGTCTGACACTTAACTCACCAGACGCACGGTAATTAAAACTGACTAGCTGTCTTACTTCACACGTTTAGTTGGCAACACTGGTGTGGCTGTGAGTCAACTACTAGCTAGCTTCTACTGATATTCACAGGTAGTGCAAGAAGTACTTGGTATTCCACACCAAAGACGCTCAGTAATTAAAAGTGACAAGACTATCTTCTGATGTTTAGTTGGCAACATTGATAATGTTGTGGGTCAGCTACTAGCTAACTTCTATTGATGTTCACAGATAGTGGCAGAAGTGCTTGGTATTCCACACGAAAGACGCTCAGTAATTAAAAGTGACAAGACTATCTTCTGATGTTTAGTTGGCAACATTGATAAGGCTGCGAGCCAGCTACTAGCTAGCTTCTACTGATAATTCACAGGTAGTGCAAGAGGTACTTGGTATTCCACACCAAAGACGCTCAGTAATTAAAACTGACAAGACTATCTTCTGATGTTCAGTTGGCAACATTGATAAGGCTGCGAGCCAGCTACTAGCTAGCTTCTACTGACTGATATTCACAGGTAGTGCAAGAGGTACTTGGTATTCCACACCAAAGACGCTCAGTAATTAAAAGTGACAAGACTATCTTCTGATGTTTAGTTGGCAACATTGATAATGTTGTGGGTCAGCTACTAGCTAACTTCTATTGATGTTCACAGATAGTGGCAGAAGTGCTTGGTATTCCGCACGAAAAACGCTCAGTAATTAAAAGTGACAAGACTATCTTCTGATGTTTAGTTGGCAACATTGATATGGCTGCGGGTTAGCTGCTGGATAGCTTCTCCCGGCACTCATGGGTAGTCTAGTGTAGGGGAGCGAGAGCGTCCTTTTGTACTGTCACCACCTTGACATTTTAATCCTATTAGCCTTTAATACCGTTGCGTTAGTGAGCCCTGCTTTGACACGTCTTGCTAATGGATACTGCGACCTATATACACCTTGATTCCGTGTCATCGCGTACATAATAAAACTGAATGATACCCCCATATCTTTTTACATTTAAAATCAAATGTACGAAAAATACTTTATTTCCATTTGTATTAGATTTATTGGTCGTAGATTTGAGTTACAAACAAAATAATTACGGTATTTAAAACATGTTATAAGTATATTTATTTTAGAATGGGTTTCTTCAAATAAAGTGGTACATATTCAGAAGTGCGGTTATGAATGGTATAATATTTATCAGTTGCAACAATATAAACACATTACATAACAAAATCGCTATGTTTCACGACATACAGTGATCATGCACCAAAGGAGATCGTGCGACTTTATAAAGTACAAGGCGTTAATACAGATACGCTAATCCTACTTTCCTCCTGGCGACGACTCGAGGTGATCACGGGCCGAGGTGATCACGGGCCGAGGTGATCACGAGACAAGGTGAGTACGGCACAATCACAATCTGTCTTAACCGTATATAGCCTGCAGCCAGTCTTCACTTTAATGTTTGGCAGTATTGTTCGTGTTCTGATCTGGGTACATCCCTAGCACGTAGATGCCAGAAATTCCCACGAATCCATCCTTAAAGCAAAAAAAAAAAACTTCCGTTAATCTCTAAGGAAAACGACAGGTGATCCTATTGCGTTTGATAACTCTAATTAAATTGACGAATATTACATTTAGCGTTATTTAAAGTAGTAAAGTTTTCAGTTTCAGAGTATTCTTTTATAGAACCAGTATATGTAGAAATATACGTCCCAATAAAATAAAACAAAATGGTATCGCTTTAAAAGTTATCATTTATAGCAGCAGCAGCTTCATCGCAATTAACATAAGAGCAGATTGAAATTTAAACTACGCCGTCTACAGCTGTATTCTAACCTGAATAATACCAGTATTAAGAAAAGTTTCGGCGACTCCAAGTTAATTACTTTCTTTCCGAGGCGTTAATTTCCCTAATGTAAGTTAAATTGGGAAATAAACGGTTTGAGCACTTAAAAGTAAAAACTTATAAACAGTCTTTAAATATACGAAATGAATTCACTCGGATTTAGCAACTGTAATTATTTCTCTGAGACGAGAAATACAGCGAAATACATCGTCACGTAAGGAAATATATGGCATCGGAGATATATGGAGCTGAGACAAAGACAGTGGCTTATCCCAGCCATATTCTCGGGCGTCGAGGCGTCTCTGAAAATCACGCAGCATAGAATATTCCACTCGTCACTTCCGTCTTCTAACAATCACATGCTACTTACGTGTCTGTAGCCACTAGGCTTCTATTTCGTATTCTTCTGTCGTTGTCATAATATTTACAGTCTCACACTATAAATACATTCCAATTTGTACTTATACTCGTATAGAGTATTGGGCCACTTTGGAAACGTGAATATTGCAAAAATATAATAATGTAGACGAATTTTTTACACTTTGATAAACAATTTCAGTCATGTCCAATCTGCGAGACTTCGCAAACACAAAACTTTCGCGTTTGATAAGAAATTTAGAACGAGTCTCCATAACAGGGCTGAGAAAATAAATAATTCACATTTCATTCTGTGGAGTAAACACACTGAATAAACAAACAGGTGCGGGAAGGTGGAGGCCGGGTGGCGCTGGTAATGAGGGAGATCACTGATAACGATAACACAGAACCTCTCTTATCAGCATCATCAGCCTTCCCGTGCAAGGTGTTATCAGATCAGGAGCCGGTCCTGCTGATGAAAAAGGAGCTGTTTTACGATTATATAACCCGACCACTGTTATTATGTGGGTAAACTAAGAAGATGTTTCTCAATTATAACCTTTCACTATTTTGTTTACCAGAACAAATATTACATCGCAATCCAGTAACAATACAAGAGAAAATCCGATGTTGCCTGTAAAATAGAACAAGACTATCAACGATATCGTATTCCGCTAACAGAATGGACCAAAGATAAAGCAAAAAAGAATCCCACCGCGCTGAAATAATTTGCAGACAGAAAGGGATTAATTAAAAATATCAGATATCGCTGACAGAATATATTGCAGATGAAAATGGGGATGGGCTGCGGATAAACAGAAAAGGACTGAACTTTAGCTATCCAGCTGACAATATTGGAGATAGAAAAGGAAGATCAACCATATCCGATATCGCTGACAAAGTGTGCCGCGGATAAATAAAAGAAGACTCAACTGTATCCCATCCTGCTTACCGAATATATTTCAGATGAAAATGAGGATGGGCTGCGGATAAACAGAAAAGGACTGAACTTTATCTATCCAGCTGGCAGTATTGGAGATAGAAAAGGAGGATCAACTATATCCCATCTCGCTGACAAAATGGACTGCGGATAAACAAAGGAAGACTCAACTTCTGTATCCAGCTGACAGTATTGGAGATAGAAAAAGAGGATCAACTATATCCGATCTCGCTGACAAAATGGACCGCGGATAAACAAAAGAAGACTCGGAACTATATTCAAACCCGCTGACAAAATGAACGACGGTGATAATCAAACTGGAGCGGCGGCAATTTTTCGCCAAACTCGGGATGAATAATAACCTCTGAGTTTAAGAAACTTTCTGCCGTCCCGCGATAATTACTTTCTTCCTGGCGTGTTAATTCGGTAGGAATTACTTTAGAACTCGTCCATTTCGAGGTGAAAGGGTGTCTTAATTCTGTTCTCAGCAGGATGAATAGTTCGAAATAATACAACGATCATTATCAAAGTGAAAATTAAATAAACTGAGTTTGATTATTATCCTAATAAGAGTGAGATTGATGTATTCATACGATATTTAGTATATTTACGACATCGATTTATTGAATTCTGATTTCCAACCTTTTGACTTAAGTGAACGTAGTACAGTTTTAATTGTGTTTACGGAAACGATAGCACATACACAAGCCAATCATTACATTGACGGAAGTGCTGAAGATTACACGACAGTGGGTGTAGATTGAGCGTTTATTAGTTCAATAGAGAGTTGATTGCAACACATTGTCTAGTTGTCGATAAATCATCTGACTTACGGAGCGCAGTGAACTAAGGTGCATAGTTTCTCGCATTTATGTCTCTCCCGCTCATGACTCAGGGGCAGAGACCGACGTACAAGAAATATATTTAGTCATGTTCTAGTTGAGTCTTTCACAATTTATTGTTTACTTCATAAGAGTTACTTACTCCTAAGTACTATACTAGTTTTTGTTAAACTCTTAAATGGCAAAACTTATAACAGTATAATTAGAAGGTTTTTCTAATGATATAATTCAATAATTCTTTTCTCCAAGGATTTCCAAGTGAAAGCGCTAGAGTGTACGGAACGTGTAAAGCGTACTACTAAATTCAAGCCACATACCCGAGATATAAAGTGCGCTAAACACAACACGCTGTATGTCACAGCTGAATGGGCCCCTTACAATGGCCTACAAGCGAGTGTTGATCTGGTATAATCCCCCTTGTGTTGGGGAGGAATAACGATATGACTTTTCTTGACTTTTGACTAGGTAGAGCTAAAGCATCACATTGCTAAATCAAATGTATAAAGCGGATGTATAAGACCTTTCAAAATTTTACGAGTAGAAAAAGGAGGGTAAACAAAAGAGATACTCTTAAAGCATTGACTGCAAGTTGGCAAATTGAAACTTGAAATTGACGATTTTTTATCTCATTTTGACATTAGTTAGTAACTCGAAGGAGACGTTAACTCTATCGGCAACAAGCCACATTGAGCATCGACCCTTATTACGTTTGCCACCGGGTAGAGGTAAGTTCCTGTAAAAATGTAAAAACTATGTAAAAATCACCACATATTTTATAATTAAACAAATTCTTAGTTTGAGTACTAAACCATATTAACATACAAGGAAGTAAATAATAGTAATTGTAAAAGTTCCCATTACTTTCGCTGTAAAATAAAAGTCGCAATTTGAAAAATGTGGGAAATAAAGTACCGAAAATAAAGTCCGCAATCGTCTAAAGTGAAACGCAAGGTTTACCAGATCAACACTCGCTTGTAGGCCATTGTAAGGGGCCCATTCAGCTGTGACATACAGCGTGTTGTGTTTAGCGCACTTTATATCTCGGGTATGTGGCTTGAATTTAGTAGTACGCTTTACACGTTCCGTACACTCTAGCGCTTTCACTTGGAAATCCTTGGAGAAAAGAATTATTGAATTATATCATTAGAAAAACTAAACCTTCTAATTATACTGCGAAGAAAAATGTCTTCCTACATTAAGATATGTTACATTTCTTATTTAAGCACAGCACTTTGATAAAAACGAACAAATACTAGAACAGTAATGACTTAGTGAAATACCCTTGTATTACTGTCTTTCACTTCAAATCATTCAGAGCCCAATAGGTGAACTGAAATCTTATGACGGGTGAATTATGGACAATGAACATTGGTGATCGATCTTTAAGCGCCAACCAGTCCTGACAAAAATTAGTCAACGCTGTAGCGGTGAGCAGCATCTACAGTTCTGTTGCTCATCTTGTTTCACTGATATCGATGCCCTGAAACCGTGTAGGTATTTTAAGATGTGAAAATGAGAACAATTTCTTAGGAAATTTCATCAATAGTTCATGACTATTTATTCAATAATGTCTAAAGGAGCCCTAATACTTACATTCTGACTGAGAATATACATATACAACTTACATTACCAAATGATCTTATCGACACTCAAAGAATCGAACTTCCGAAGGGTCCATGACGTCGACATATACAGGATACTATTTTTTTAGCATCGAAACTTCTTAAAGTTCCGATTTCTACCCATTTATTAAAATATCTGGACATGTACAACAAAAAGAGACAAAAAAAAAAACAAGACTAGGATGGGTATTGAAACAAACCAGGAAAGGACGGTAGGAAGAACCCGCTGGATAACTACAGTACTAATCAGAAAGAGTCAGCTGATTGCGACCAAGCTGTTGTACATGACGTATAACAATGTAATCAGTATGTATTGTAAGTTTCAAAATATACTAAACCACAATAACGTTAATTTCAGAACTTTACCACCACACCAAGGCTCAATAAACTCTAATGGACAATGTCGGGTTATCCTTGGCTCAAACCAATATCAAGCCGGATACTCAGTTGTAGAATGTAACTGTCCCACTATATTCGTACTAATGTGGCACATGACAATAACTAACATTTCATATAGATATAAACAGGATTTCCACTTTAATGCTGTCACCCACACGGCACAAGCGCCGCCTGTATCTGACTATTCGGGTGTGAGCGATAGGCGGAGTCAGTCTAGCGTACGCGATCGTGTATTGATGTCACAAAACTTCGCTCTACCGTGCACATGTGCTGCAAGCAAAGCCGTTCAACAATTCTATCAGGGCGATCTCACCTTCATTTATTATTCAATCACTTCTACTCTCTCTACGAATGTTAAATTCAGTTTGAAAAGAACATCTTTTTCATAACCGACTTAATTAATCCGCCGGCCCTTTTCAACTTTTAAAGAACGTTTTCTTATGTATATTTATTAATCTGCATAATTGCATTATACGGCTTTTTAAACTCTTTGGTTCAAGAACTTTCTTTACTTTCGTCTCTGTGAAATAAAAATTGCCGACGGCTTGAATAACGCAGGCCGTTTTCCTCGGTCAGATTTCATTACGATACCATCTTGTTTAATAAACAAACATAAAGGAAGATCACTCGAGAAGACAATATACATTATAAACTAGTTAACTAAATTAAAAAAGTGTTATTCTTATAAAAATGTAGGTAGCATTGTTTTTTACTCGCACTTATAATTCTATATTTTAAAACTTCTAGACCCCGGAACGTCTATAAATGTGGGGACTTCTGGCATCTCCACGAATTTTCCAACATCGTCCTTCGAAATCTTCTGACATTTGGACTATCTCTCTCATAGCAATTCCCAGACCATTCAAGATTCTCATAATCTCATCCTTTTGGAGTTCCTGACCTGTAGAATCCCTGACATATGGATGCTTCTGACAAAGAATATGAGGTGCAGCCATGGTGCTACGATCAAATGTTAATTTCATAGGTCATGAACAAATTGGGTACGACTCATACACTTATGAGGGTTCCAAACCACAAACTTCCCAGAATGGAATGTAATGATAGAATACTTCGATTTATTTGGCAGACAAAATTCGCTCTCTCAGGAACCAAGTGTGCATAAGAAATGAGGGAATCGAAGCGTGATGTTAAAGTATCAGTGGCGACAAGAGAATAAATAATAAAGTGAACAACAGATTGATTGTTCCGATAAAATGGGTTTAACACGCAACAAGCAACAACACACCGTTGCCGTGCAGAGAGGCAACAACGGCAACATTGCGCTCTCCCCATAAACTCCACCTTCCATGTACAATATCATAAAATGTGTTTGATTGATGTACCCGAAATAACCGAGAGCACATCCCATTAACCAATAAAGTTTTTATGTGTTTAGTCTGTATGGTGGATGTTGTTTACGCCCAGGAACCAAATATTGCTGTCGGCTCTAGTTATATCTCGGCCACAGATTATTTTGCTGTTATTAGTACGACTGCTCTAAAATAGATCTGACTTCCCACTGTGTTTTCTAAATGGAAAATCCTCCCAGCATTGGTGGGTTTTATAAAACGCCAATTAAATCGCGCTAATTACACGATATTACAAAGATGTATGTGTCCAGCTTTGAAAACACTATTTACGTAATGTGTTAGATTGTTAAACATATCAGTTCTGAATACCATTGTAACCAAATATTTAAAGATCTAACTGTTAACTTGATTCGTAACCTCTTGGTCGTGTATATCCGTGCCGATACTCTAATATTATTACGCTCTACGTAGCTCAAATTATTAGGAACCGATCGGAAAGCGAATATCCAAGAAACTCCAATGAGCCCGCAAGAATGTTATCGACTAAAGAACAGGGAGGCTTTCTCTTTGTTCATTTTGGCTTTGGTTCAGTGGCTTTTTCATTAAATACGCTCGCATACCGCAGTCCCCAACACTAGGGAAACTCTTGCTTGAAATCCCCCTTCTTAACAATCTCTCATGCAACACAATGGAGCAAATCTGCCGCAAATCTTTCCCCATTGTAAACACATTTAGGGTACCTTGCTCGTTCGGTTGTAAACATCGGGTTTGTACCTATTCAACTTGATGGGAGCGTGTTTTCCTTCATAGCATTATGTTATTTTAATGAGGTTTTCCCTAAAAATTCTTAAACTGGATCTTACTGCATTACAGATAAAATTTCTACACTTCTTTATAATACGTTTGAAGGCGTTGTTTAAAAGCTCGATAGATTTCTGAAAGTGTACATAACTCTTTCGAAGTGCAAGAGGTGACCTCTCCAAGAGATTTCGAACACTATTACAACGTAAAATATGTAGTTCAGTGACCTTATCACCTACATCCAGTATAATGTTGAGTAGCGCCATGCGATATCAACGTGTAACGCGAAATAAAAAAGTAATTGAAGCGGATGAAGTGACGGCGTCGTCATAATTATGGCACCGCTCTCCGCTCCGCACCCGACCTCGCCAGGCGCCTCGTGTCGCAGCAGCCCCCGCTAACATTATCTCTCTCATTATTTATTGGCACCGCACGGAATTAACTTTCGACTGTTCCGGCCCAGCCTACCCTCTGCCCTTTATCTCCAACCCTGTTTAAGTAGCGGCAGTAAAATTCACGCCTCAACGGGTAGCCGCAGCCGGCGCGCCGTCGCGGGAAAATGCGTCAATATCGAAATATCTCGATCACGAGCCGATTCAGCGAATATGTGACGCTCTTCCGGGTTCTAGAAACCGTAAAAAATGACACGAGTGTCGGCCTATACCGGCAATCGTAAATTTCGTTCATCCTGTCTGTGTACGTGCCTCCGTCTCTACCCTTCTCCACCCTTCCCTAGCTCTTTACGTGTGTATATTTGTGAACGCCGAATGATATACGTAAACATTTCAGTAACGCAGATTTCTTGCTCTAACGAGGAATGCGTTTATTCAATAAAAACACGGAAAATGACATTATAAATGTGATATATTTGTCATTATAAATACTTTTATTGCTTCGAGAAACAAAAATTGAATTCATTAATAATACTCCAAGTAATTTATAATGGTAATACACCTTTGTTCGTTAAGGATCCATCAATAAATTTATCGTTGAATATTCCTCTCTTTCATTAGTAATAATCACTAATATTAGGCCTAAACAGAAACAGTTTAGTTCAACATTGTGTCCCTTCTGTCTGTCCGAGTTAGGCGTTCCCTCTGTCAGTTCGGATCCGACATTCCGTTAATTGTTGTAACTGTTGCTGTCTGTCCGGCCATTTACTTAATTACGACGTCCGACGCTCCTTTGCTTACAGGCGGTCATTCTCTAAGGCGTAATTATACAATTGGTGACCGCCCTGTAATTATGTACAGAATTATACAAAATTAATGATGTTTGGAAACATCTGTAGGAACAAATAGTAAGATATTTAATTCGCTCATCAAACGATGTTATAATGTGATAACATTATTTTGAAACTGTTTGGAAACATATAAAATTAATATACCCGTTATATATATAAAATAAGCACACGCCATAAATAATAGAATCATAGCCATAAATCATATAAATGTGGTAACTTGATAATAGACTACTGTGTCAATGCAAAACAATATTCACTTCAAAGATAATTTAAGATAATTAAAACGTTCAGACCAGGTGGAACCTTAGTTCGTAGTCTAAATAATTGTAAATATTGATGTTGTTTGAGGATGATTTGTCAAAAATGTCAGTATTATCTCTTCCTCCGGGATGCCTGAAATATCTTAGAGAAGATTAATAAAAACAGTCAAATCAGAATCCAGGTTGATTCAAAATCAAGCAAATTATTAAACATCTTTTTGAACAGTTTCCAAACATAATTTGTCCTTAAAACCATTCCTTATTATGGCTGTAAAAATCGTAACTAAAGGATCTATAGGTCCAATATCTCGATTGGTGTTACGTTATCACGTCTGAAGAAGGGATACCGGAAAATGAAGCGGATCCAAACTAAATAATAATGTACAGAGGAAGAACAATTTCAAAATAGTGCTTTAAATTTAAGGATATTGGATGTCCCAAAGCAGTTTAAAAATTAAAACTCAAGAGCTTAAGAAGGCTGATAAACCAGACGGTCACACTAACCGTTGTAATAAATTTTAAGAATCATTAACGGATTCACTATCAAATTTTAGGTATTGTCGATAACGTGATTATTCACAAAAAAATTGGTAGAGTATCCGTTCTAAGTTAGACCTACAAGAAACGCCACACATTCCGGACATTCGAAAATATCAGTACCGGATTTTTTTTTTAATTCATGAAATAATTTTTAATCAGTTCTGAGAGCGAAAGCTCAGACGAGGTGAAGGGTGAGTAATCGCTGGCTAAACGGGTGAAACGGAAAGGAAACCCACAGTCAGCCCACAATGTATGAGAACAATTATTTACAAGTCACAATACACTCTGGGCTGAGCTTATGTGTCGGCCTATACTCGTACTTCTTTTGTTCCACGCGTAACACTGCCATACCGGGAACTGTATTTAACTGTAACTATAAAAATCACCGTTTCCCCAAATTAATTTTCTTGTTTATTTCCTCTTCCTATATAAATGTTTTTCCATTATACTTCGTTGGAATATATACATGGTGTTCAGAAAAGAAGGTTTCATAAGCTTCTATAGCCAATAGTACTCATAATTTAAAACAAAATATTCTATAAATATAGGTCAAGCATGCCTCACTTACCCGTTACCCGCTATTTGGTATTTTTGGTAAAGTCAAACCAAGTTTTTAAAGTAAAATAAAAAAAGATCAGCATTGTTATAAAAAGAAACTACGCCAGTTTTTATATTCCTGTGCTAATAAAAAACTATTATAACAATAAAAAATGCTGAATTATATTTAAAGTACCAAAAAAAATCATATTTTATTTTAATGCAATAAGGGCTTCAAAATATTAGATCAGTTGGATTGACACTATCCTTATTGGACAAACTCAAGGTATTTTCACAACAGCCCTCTCTTAAATTAATTATCACTTTACAATTTAACACATTATTATTGTTATTAATGTTAAAATATTTTTCATTAGTAATGATGTATGGATGACATTTCGAAAATTATTTATTTGTTAATGTTAATCTATTTACCTCCCCAGCCAGTAATTACGAAACACGCTAGATGGGATAATAGGAATCTTCGGGTATTTTCAGTGCAGTGAATGGAAGATTAAAGGCAAGACACTGCTGGAGTTAGGGGTAGTGGTGTATGGGGGAGGGGGTTAACAAGATGCAAATGTAGACAAGTGCATTACAGCAGATGGGTCTACATGCGGCCGTTGGTTGCACAGTGGTTGTGGTATCTGCATCATGCTGCCTCCGTGACTACCCTACCTCACCTTCATCACTATTAATTCAGATTTTAACACGTGTAATTTGTACAAGTATTGCGCTGCCTTTTACGTGTATTTCTCAATGAGGCATCATATTCGCGACCAAATAAAGGAATAAATTTGATAATTATAGATATAAACATAAAATATAAAAGCTTACGAGATTTTCAGATCTGACCAAAATTTGCTTCGACGCTGTGAATTTGAATAAACAGCACATAAACTTAATAATTTAACAAACTTAAAGTTTACGTGTATAAAGAGGGTTTCGTAATAAGTATTATTTCTGGTTGTTCTATGCTATCAATTACTACAAATTTTATTAAATAGTAAGATGAAAACTAAATAAAAATATAACACATGTCACCTTTACATGATAATGTTGGCCTTCCTATGAAGGAAATGAATAAACCCGATGGCTTGTGAGCAATTTATTGAGGATTCAATTATGTACTATGCACAAGTTGTTCAGAGTACTTGTATATTAAACGTAGTTTAAAAGTAATAATTGGTTCGTTAGTAAATCTCAGACTAAATGCATCTTGTTATGGATAGTTTTAATGATTTACTGAAATGGTTATTTAATTTGCTACGTGTTTTAGTTGAAAGTTATTCTATCACTAGAAGTGGGAATTAATTTGTAGAACCTACGATTCGCATTAAACACGGCAACAGTTGCCTCTGAGGGCCGTTGAGGATCATTAAAAGTTTGAAGGCAATTCGCGGAAGATATCAAATGGAAAGCAAAAAACTACAAGGAAAGTTTGAAAGGAAGAAAGCTTCATCGAGCCACTTATCAGTAACACACGTTTGGAACTGGTAATTAGAGGACTTCGGTTAGCAAGCCCAACTTTGGGCAATCAAAACTTTTGCCGCTCAGAAAAGTCTGATGAGTCACAAAGTAACGCATTCGTTCGGTTTATCCGAAATCATAAACTGTGCTGTTTCCTGGATGTGGCTTATCGTTTAGCACTACAGTGTAATAAGTCACAAAGTTACGCATTCGTTCGGTTATACCCGAAATCATAAACTTTGCTGTTTCCTGGATGTGGCTTGTCGTTTAGCACTACAGTGTAATAAGTCACAAAGTAACGCATTCGTTCAGTTTATCCGAAATCATAAACTGTGCTGTTTCCTGGATGTGGCTTATCGCTTATCGCTACAGTGTAATAAGTCACAAAGTAACGCATTCGTTCGGTTTATCCGAAATCATAAACTGTGCTGTTTCCTTCATGTGCTTGTCGTTTAGCACTACAGTGTAATAAGTCACAAAGTAACGCATTCGTTCAGTTTATCCGAAATCATAAACTGTGCTGTTTCCTGGATGTGGCTTATCGCTTAGCACTACAGTGTAATAAATCACAAAGTAACGCATTCGTTCAGTTTATCTGAAACCATAAACTGTGCTGTTTCCTGGATGTGGCTTATCGTTTAGCACTACAGTGTAATAAGTCACAAAGTAACGCATTCGTTCAGTTCATCCGAAATCATAAACTGTGATGTTTCCTTCATGTGGCTTCTTGTTTAGTCCTACAGTTTAGTGAGTTACGAAGTAACGCATTCGCCCCAACGACAGCGTACATTGAGTGTAGTTTCTATGAAAAGCTATAAAACAAACAATCAAACACACACACACACACACACACACACACACACACACACACACACACACACACACACAACTAATTGTTGTCAAAGTGGAACGTTATAGGCATGCTCAGTATAGCTCATATATTGTGTTCGGATAAATTAGTCCTTCGGATAAAAGAGCAGAAACTCCGATTGTTCTTTTAGATCTGTACACTAGTAAAAAGTTTTAAACTATGATAATTATTTTTCAGATGTCCAAATGTTATTTTTAAAATTAATATATTTACTAAAAACATTTACTCACCACTTGATCTTCAGGTTGATTAAGAAGGATTTAGTGTTCAACAGTGGTGGATCAATTGTGTCTATTACTTTCGTATCTCTCTGAGTTCCGGAGGCTTATTATATAAATTTATATAATTATATAAGACTTGAAATACACTTATTTACCTTTTTCATAATCTAAATCTCTGAAGTACGATTGTGATATTAAATGAAAAGACTTCAACTGTTAAAATTGGAAAATCGACATTAATTTGTTATACAGAATAGAGCTCAAATGATACAAAATATGCACATTTATGTTCATGTATCTAACTGAATTAATTATAAAGTAAAAAAAAAAAAAAAAAAAATATGAAGTAAGATGTAGTTGAATTCAATTCGTTAGTATTTACTTGGAAAAACGTACGCGTGTTTATAGTTTTAAATAGGCAATAATGTAGGCCTATTTTTGAAGTTTAATTTTGAATAAAAAATTCGTACAGTTTGACATCCAAGGGCCAGTGTGATTTATACATTCAGAGTAAATAGTAAAAATTAAGACAAAGTACCGTTCATATCATAATATGAATTTTGTCCTGCGCAACTTTGAGTCTGTTAAAATTTAAAAGGCTATTAAGTATACTCTAAGGAAAAAATACTTTTGCTGCAGGAATAACGAACAGTACAGGACAAAAAGCCGAAACAAAGCCGAGCGAAACAATGGTTTCGAGATGATCCCGTGAATGAACGTTGACGGGAGTAGGAGATCCGATTGTGGAAGCGAACAGAATGGAAAATGGAAGCTACCTCAAGATCAACTCAGACTCAATTCCTACTTAACCAGCCAGCAAGACAAACAGCGCGAGTAAAACCGGCGAACAAATCCTCCAGAACCAATATTGACGGAGTCGGAGCTGAAAACAAAGTGAAACATCGTCACCGCGGACGGGACGCAGTTTACTAATTAACGGAGCGCGGGAGGCGGCCAGAAATAGCGGCAAAAAGTGACGCTGCGCTCTCACTGCTCGCCGGGAGATCCCGCTACCACTGGGAGCGTCGAGAGATGGATGTGGCTGCACTAATCACGCAGGATGTGCGCTATTAACAAGCCAAACACACGTCAAATGGCTGAGGAATGCGTCTCACGAACCGTCCCGTCCGGAACCGCCGATTCCGCGGTGCGTGAGTCTGCGTGTGTGTGACGTCACGGCGGTAATAACAATCGCCCGAGACGGCGCGCCAGCGCATAGTAATCCGCGAATAAGACGTAAATCAATCCTGACTCAGCGGAAACAAGGGTCGTGCTCATTATCCTGATTGATTGTTTGTTGTTAGTTTCCGGATGTGCTCAACAAAGTTTATTGTTATAGGTTTATAAATTTGAGAAAGCGTATTCACTTTCAAAGATTAGTATGTGCAGGACGAACGTAAATTCAAGGATGACGATTATTTACTGAAGTTCTCTTGTCTTCGGATACTTTTATCTTCATGTATTGGATCCTCAACCTTTTAGTTTCTCCTATTTTTAAGGATCTCACGTGCAACTCTACAGTTAACGTGGTCTATTATATCCTGCGTTTAATATCAGAGGTCCTGGAGCGCATAATCTCTGATCTCAGCGCTTCAAGACCATTCGCGTATCAACCCGAATTTTACGTGTTTTTTCTGCCTTTATACGTGAAATCAACTATCATTTACAAAGATCGTTTGGAGATTTCTATGGGCTATGATTTCTAAAAGCACATTCACTCAAATTATCAGAGGATATTAATGTCGTCAATAAGTAACGAAATGTAGTCCGTTGGGAAAAATATTAATAACGGACAACAAATGCCTAAAACGCAATTATATTTTGAGACGCTAGAGCCAAAAGTCAGTAGTAGACAGTGGCGAAAATAATGGAAGTATATATTAAAACTGATGTGTCTACGACTTGAATAAAGTTTACAGTACACGGAAAACGTGTTGTGGTTTAGATACTACAGGCATTTTGATGTACTTCTTAGTATGTCCGCCCCAACGACGCGGATGTCGTATGGTAAATTCCGATATTCAATATCCTCTGATCGATCATTATCAGGGCGATGGATAATCCGTGGGGTGACTCGCCACCGCGGCAGACGCGGGACGGCGCGACGGGACGCGGGAGCGCGGGACAGGCGGGAACGCGGCGGAAATAAGCGAGGGATCGATCGTCGGGGGGAGAGGTGTCACGTGGGCAGGTCGGCTGATGTGTCGTGGAAGGGTAAACAAGTGAATAACCCGGTTGTTAATGAACATCAGAAGACTGGTCTTTAAAATATCCCAATTGTTATAAATATTAACGCATTGTTAAATACATCCTAATTAGATGTATTACAAATGAAAACTCATGTTTTATCAAAGAGTAGTGTTAAATCTGAAAAAATTTTGTTATTCTATAATCTTAGGGCAATTGAACGCTAAATTTGTATTACTTAGATACCTAACCCACGTTACCAAAAGCCTTCAATAGCCGTATTATTTCACTAAACGTTTTTGTTTAAAAGAATAATAAGCCGAACTTGTGATAAACGAAATGGAGAATCTTCAGGATTGGTCCGTCCTGTGTGCTGTAAATTTCCTTACCTTAAAATTGACCGGGGCGAAAGTTTTAGGATAACACTAGCCACATAGGATATTGCATGTTATATTAATTAGTATTTTAATAAAAGTATAAACTTTTCAAAATTTATTACAGTTAAATATTGTAAAATATGTCTCATCGTTTTATAATTTAGAATTTAAACATTTCAAATACGGTAACTATTTGTACATATCGAAGAGCAAGTATAAATTTCAAGATCTAAAACTCTTATAAATATTATATTATACTTAGTCTTATTTACTTATAGCCGTGATATAGCCTATTTATAGATTTACGAGATGTCAAATACATGTAGCATTAAGTTATTATATTCAAACACTACTACAAGTATATAACAAATAAATAACAAGTGTATTAATAAACATACATGGTTCGATTTTAGAAATTCAATACTTAAGCCAACCCAAAGACGTCCAGGTACAGCATACATAAGGTACGGCATATGTCGTATCAAATTGTAAATATAAGATATAAAGTAACTCTTAGTTAAAACTACCACAACTCAAGAATAATAAAACACATCCGTGAACAAGTATTGCACATTTCTCTTAATAATCGATGCAAGCAATAAAGGTAAACCAGTGAATAGTACGTTACCAATACATCCTGCGTCGCAGTAAATGTACCTTGTACGCTAAAAGAATCCAAATGTGAAAATTATAGTATTTATAACTTGATAACATTATTTCGGTTGCCAGTGGCAAAAATTACATTGAATAACTTAATACTACATGTGTTGTATATCTCGGAAATATATTAAAAGAGACAACATTAAATAAACATTAAATTCACGCTATAGATAGCTATGAAACCAATACAAAACAATTAGAAAGACACTAACAATAAAAGTACTTTAAAACCGTGACAAAATAAAACAACTTACAGTAGCGCGGGAGTGCCGAGGTATTCACGCCCAGGTGAGAACACTCAAAGACGACGGACTTCCTGAGTCAACAGTGATGTCAGGCAGAAGTGGTTTCCAAGATAAGCCACTGAGGTGTCCGTTATCACGGGTGACACTGATAAGGTGATCCACGTGTCAATACCTCTGAGGGAGTGACTGTTTGGTCAACTAATGGGTCCGACCGACTGGCGAGCGAGGGCGCTGGCTAGGCTGTGGGACCGTGGGACGCCGCAGATAAGGCAGGCCTAAACGCTGCTATCGCTGGACGTCGTCAAACTCACGCCGTCCGGCGACATTTGGACTCGGTCAACATTGACTGAGGCCCGTTAAGATGGGCTTCCAAGAAAACTGACACGTCTTTTGTCGTTCATAACTGTTAACTCTTTATCACCCTCCTTCGAGAATCATCACGGGCGTCTATCTCGCATGTTAAAGAAAGTTAAAGCGATTTGCAGGATTCAAATGTGGATTTGTAATTAAGTACTCGAAATGAAACAAAAATATTCGTGAAATAACAAAATATAAGAAAACATAAAAATTGTATTTGAAATTACATATATAAAATTCTATAAGATAAAAATTTGTATTGTTTGAACAACTTTACTTTAAAAGCTAAAATCCTTTAAGATTATGAAATAATGGTAGGCCTTCTATTTAAAGCTGACATGTTATTGTGCTAATCAGCCTCTAAAATGTTAGTTAAGTCATTTAAGACTGACCTTGCAAAATAATTTGTTTCACTACACAACTAATTCAACGCTATGTGCAGTGAAATCACTCAGGTTTACCAACCATCTGAATACGAGAATAACAATTCCCTTCAATCATTTGAACGAGAAAACGGGGTTTATTAACTATTTGACGAAACCCACTCGAAAAAGTACAACATACATGGTTTTTTTATCAATAAAATATCTACTTTCTTTTGATTAAATAAAAATGGGTCGTTACATAAAAAATTACTCAAACCCTGCACCCTTTCAATAAAGTGTACTATTAAAATGGGTAATACATTTTGAAAATTTGAGATAAAAACAGTTTTTTAGCGCAGCGATTAACTTAACCACATTAATTTGTTGGTCTTGGTATTCCAAACACAACTATCCATTTATGTTGTATCTCTTATAGTTTCTAATATTTCCTCAGTGTACATAAAATTTTAAACACCTGGTGTAAGTCAGAACGTAGCAAAGAAAATAATAACAACTCTGATCAGATTTACGACTCTATAATAAGCAGTATGTTCTAATATAATTATACTATTTCGGCGTTTTAGGCCACAATGTGTAAGAAGGCAGTTTACGACAAACTAATAGCAAAACTGCGGGCACCAAAGTTGTCAAAGCAATCTAAGTTATTTGCAAGAGCTTAATTCAATGTTAATTGTTGTTTCCCGAGCCAGAAAACAAAGAGGAATACATCATGTAGCCAAGAGAACTGTCGGGAAAGTTTTATAATTGCAAAACTTGGCAGATTTCTGTAAACATCCACTGCTTCCAGAATAATTACAAAAATGTTCTGGCCGGTTTTACGCATTGCTTTTGTAATTTAATTACTGCTGGGCCTACACTCGAAAAGAGCCAGAAATTGATGTAACGCTCATTCTGTCGCCACAGCTTTTTCACTAAAGTATAATTTAATACGCAAGTGCCCGCTTTCAACAATAAATCCCCGAAATGGAACCCTTCGCAGCAAAAATACTCAATTACGGAATTCTTTTGGCATTTTATTTCGCTTTCCCTCGCCCCAAATCGTCATTGGCTCGACCCTCGGATTCCCGGAACCAATAATTCAAGTAAATGGAGCGTTAACAACAGATAGAAGAGGCAGAAACAACAGAATCAATTTTCGTATAGAGCCGTTATTTTATAACCTAAAACGTACCATTAAGGGAGGGCAAATGTAATGGGAATATGACAACGATCGGATCTAGCCATCCCGCCCTCGGCCGCACCCGTCAAGCGAGTATAAAAGTTCGCTAAATTGAATGAGCTGAGTGTATGGCAGACGTGGTTCTGCTAAAGTGCTGTTTATATAGCCTTTCACCTGTTCTATATGAAGACTATTGAAGCACGTTTTAGCTTTTATGTCCTGTCGTTATAAATTTATATCCGAACGGTATTTTGTTCGACGATCTGCTTTTTATAAATTAAGGTTATATTGCCTTAGCAAATTTTCGATATGATCGTAAAATGGGTCAGCGATTTTAGTCGTTTTATGCACATAGTCACATTGAACATACCATTAATTATTTTTGTAGCTTTCGTTCGCTTAGCTTGTAATTTGTTATAACCTTTTGAGTCATCATTGTACATCTTTTTTAAACTCCACCAAATGCCACATGAATGCAAACATAAAATTTAATTTTATGGGAAAGGAATTACAGGCTATTTAGAATTATATAGTACAAAACAGCAAAGACTCTATTACTAACCTATTAGATTTCATATACTAGTTTTAACATTACTTAAACTAAAACCTTATAAATACACAAATTCGGAATAAAATTTATTATTAAACTCGGGTCAGCAACAAAATATGACGAGGGGCGTTTGGTTCTCCACAACATACGTACGTCTCTGATGATCACTTCTACCTGAGAGTCATACTAATGACACTAGGCAGAAAACGAATTCTGAAAGTTAAATAAAAACAAGCAGGTTTTTTAAATCTGAATATTTATTTCTTAATTAGACAGTTTTACAGATACGAAAAACATGAGAACATCGATATATCGATTTTACAAGTCATTAATGTTGTGTGCAGCTAAAGTTAAACTTGGCCATTTTAATTTTCTGCCCAGCGGAGCCCAGATCCTCCGGAGATTTTAATTGCACAATGTTAATGTCTTTGGACCAAGGGTGGGTGGGTGGAGGGACCTATTGTCTTCCGTTCTGCTTATTGTTTCTACCGCTTTTGTCTCCTACTCCACTTCTACGAAAATACACAGGGCCCTTTGTGTCTTGCTATAATACGTTATTTTATCTCCAGGTGCGAAAATCCTCTCTTGCTAAGTGACATTTCATTCTCCGTCCATCGACCCCTTTTACTCAGCTACTATTACTAATTAATTCGTTCTCCTCAGACAACAAATATCAAATTTGTTATAAGTCTTTAATCTCTCCAGAAACATAATTAATATTCCAAAACCCAATCGATAATCGTACGCTTGGATTGCAAACAGATTATCCGAGCATCTGTATGATAGCTAGTGGTTTAACGGTTAATAATTCCCACACTCCCATAATCCTTCGGGGCAAAAACGTGCGTATTAAAATTATCCGAATTTAATCTATATAGATTGAATTTCAATATTGTTAGATTCTCCCCGTTATTTATGAATCATTTCATAACCAATTTAAATTAAAACTCCGGTTTCAACGGTACAGTGTCGATATAATTAAGTACTCCTAATAATCACACATTGTTATTCACTTTGCCGTTCTCAATATGGTTTGAAGTTAAAAGTGCTACGATGTTGTGTGGTACATATATATATATATATATATATATATATATATATATATATATATATATATATATATATATATATACATCGTTGGTAGGAAAGTAAAAATATGGTTACCCAGACAAAACTAGCAGACACTCATTTTTAATATTGTATGCACCGAGAGTTCCAGTCATTAATACAGAACCAGAGTAAAATTTTACCCTGTACAGAAATAAAGAATTTTGTGCCGCAAAAACTACAGGTACCCTTTAAGTGCCTGACTGCATGCATATTTTTAGTTGAGAAAACATTCATTATTCCTTATTCCAAGCATAAAAGCTATTACGGTACGATATGTGCGACCCTAAATCTTATCTATGAGTCTAATTTCGAGTGGAGGAGGTAATGGAAGAACTGGAATGGAACTCATGCCATGAGGAACCGTTCTCTGAAGAGAGGGCGTAGAAAGTGTGAAATTGGAGCGAATCAGTTGTAGGAGCAAACCAATCTGAACTATTGAGAGAATGCTTCGACCATATCTTCAGGACACGGTTGAGCGACAAGACACGGACACCCACAATCGTCCACCGACAGACCTACAGCTTTGTCCTCCAATAATGAGTGACAAGCGCGCAATGGTGTAATGGCGTTTGACGTTGCGCTGACGTCTGCCTCTCATGCTTCCTGTCAATCATCGGCGCCTCGATGACAGTCGATCGTTGTCACTCGTCGTTTGTAACTTGAAGTAACGATATGAGGTTCCACTACAAACAAAACATTATTTTTCCTCGTAAACTGTAAACATGCAATTTGTAATATTTGTGAAATACGATTTATGAATGTTGAGAAGTTTATAAAATATGGACTCACTCATTTTAGACTAAGGATCAATTATAGCAAGCTAAATTGATCCGGAAGAAGTCCTACAGTCACAAGTCATACGCAAATAATTGCAGATACTGAGAAGTTAAAACTAACTTTTACTACGACATCCGCGAACTTGTAATTGACATCCCCCGACTGGCGATCTGGGAGACCGTATTACGTAGTTATTGTATGGGAACACGAAATGTATATCCAAACCCCTCGGTGGCAAGTTGTAAGCTAAATCAATACAACCTCGATGCGCGTCTCTTCATGATTGATGTTTAAAAAGCTATATAGAACCACGCTCGCACAGGTTCCCATGAGAGCAATGGCTGTACCTCGATCGCTAAACAAACCGACATACCTTTTCACATAAAATAACAACATCCTGCTACGAAATGAATGAGCGTACTTTTGGTTATATGGGGAGATTCTAAAGTCAACACTTCGCTGGTTTATGACAGAAAGCATACAGGAAGAGTGGCGATTCTTATATAAGTTTTATTTTTTTAGTTAATACAAGGAATGGAACAACACCCAGATATTATCGAAATATCGAGATGTTTTTTCCGTAGTATGGTGTATAGGTACTATCTTCAACTTCTGGTAAGTTTTAATTAGGATAATTAAAATGCAGCATTTATCAGTTTCATTTCCGACATGGCTGATCCAGAATCCCAAGGAAGCAAACAGGTAGTAAGGAACATTACTAGTATATGCCCTACTTAGAAAGGCTCTGGCTATTTAGACTGCCTTCACCGGTGTTCCTATAGCTGCAGTGATATTAGAACGCAGGTCTTATATAACAGGCTATTCGCTTACACGTTGTGTTGTACACACGAACAGGATTGTACGGTAACTTTGAAATAAGATCTTCAAAATAAAAGAAAATTTCTAATTAAAAATGTTGGCAAATAAAAAAATTAGTATGGACATTTATGCAGGAACTCATAGAGGTAGAATGGTGATACTTTACGACAAAAAGCGACGGCTTTATCTGGGCTGTGGTACAGCCTACAACGCTGGCAGGATTTGTCTCAGAAGTACAATTTCGATGGTAATATACAGCGTTCATTTCGCGCAAGATTAATTTGGCGCAGATCGTCGCAGACCGCTGAGTTCTTTGAGTCTAGTAGGTATCTCTGCTGCTTAGTGAGTCACGATTGGCCAAATGAACTTAGATGGAACAAAATGATCATCGGACTTGTCTGGAGTAGGGACACCTATTTCTTAATATCACTATTTAATTTCGTTTCCACAGACTTGTAAGCGAAACACGTTTAAAAATACGGTACAATATAAAGTTGAAATTAATACTAATTCAATAATATAAACTTGAAATTAACACTAATACACAAAACAATACTTACCACTAACAAAATTTAGATAGCTTGAGTGAACGGAAAACCGAATACGTTTTTCTGCTTATATGTTTCAACCCACCAGTGTTCCTACCCCTTTCCCAGTAACCGGCCACCCCCCCCCGTCCACCCACCCCACTCTCACTAATATCCGCGTGTTTTATGTCTAGCCAGCCCAGGAGAGAGACGTGTGCCGAGTATTTCAATTGGAATATCTTACGGAAATCCCTCAACGTTATATTTACATATCGTATTCAATGGCTGCATATCTGTATTGTAAACGTGTTAGCCTAAATAGACTAGAACCTTCCTGAAACTGTCTTTTAAATAATAACGGTATTTGTTCAATAATTATAAAAAGTGTAGTTTGAATTAGTCACATGATCAAGCATACAAAATTTGAAAATTGTAGTTCTGGTTTATAGGTGAATAATCTGTGCCCTACATAAGGGTGCCGTATTGTACCAATAACATGCTCCTAGAAGCAGTTTTCACGAAGTTTATGTTATATACATTTTACCTGTAAAACTGGTTTACGTAGAATTCATACCACAACCAATAATTTTACTGGTTATTGGGAGAGGGGCTGTTTTGGAAAGCATGAGCATATACTTGAAGGCATCGTGGCCAGATGAGAGAGAGCTTATGGAGAACATGAATCATTAACTAATTCGATCTTGTCTCTGCAGAAGTGACGTTTCTACGACATTTCAATATTTAGCTACATTTGTTTCTGTAGATAAACACGCGTAAGAATATTCTGCCACCAGCCAAATAAAGAGGATAAAGGCCAATAATTCAATGTATTGCTTAGAGTTCCTGACAAATTCCTTCCTTACGCTTCTCAAAAAATACATGTTTATATGCACAGATATACAATGACAGAAAAATATTTTAACAACCTAATTACTAATTCGTATTATTACAATTGCCAACTTTTCAGTTACTACATATCACTATTCACTTCGAAAGCCATAAGCATTGTAATGATTCAGAAGTCACCTTTAAGCCGTTGGTCCCCAGGTTAAATGTTAGAGAGGACTTGTAAAATAAGACTTATTTACTTTACTTTACATAAAGCTCTAAGAAACTGTATTCCTTCCGTGATCAAACGTAGTTTATGGTAAAAAAACTGCAGATGAATACAATGTTGAAAACAATGTCCACGATTGTAGTTGTAGATCCGAATAGAATAAAAGTTTCACTTTTAACAGGGATGGATTGTAGCCACTAATCCACTTCGACAGGATTTGCCGGGCGTTCGATGTCATTATAAGTATGATGTATGCTGGCAGTATGCTGAGTGACATCACAGTCGGTCAGCACGACGCGTCACCAATAAGGGACGAGACGCCTCATTAAGTATGATGACAACGTGAGGACCTATCTAACTACAGAATATTTGTGACTATTCAGATGCACTGTAACGGCATTCCATCTGCTCCTAGAAAACCTTTTGGGAATAAGTGTCCATAATTAATTTAGTATATCGTTGTGGATTTGTTCTGGTACAGTTTTCTAAATATTATTGAAACGTGAATATCATATTTATTTATTACAAAAGTAACATTATTCATAATATATGCATTGAACAAAATAATACAGGCACGCGTTTAACAAAAGGTAAAGAATTTTCACATTCAGCTATAGAAATAAACTGATTAAAGATAATTTTAACAATTTTACAGAAAATGTAATATGCAGTTGGACATCTGTTTTCATTCTCTTTATGATGAATTAAATTTCTAACTTAAAATGTAGTTAGTTGTCAGTAAAAGTAACAACAATCATAAGTATTTTAATAATTTCTTTTTTTATGTTTAAATTATATAGAGTGTTCTGTTCATTTCGAGAAAACAATTTACAATTTGATAAACGCACAATTCGCTTCGGTTAGACGCATTTCGAACAACCGAACCTATCACTATTTATAGCATTATACATTGCCTGGAAAATACAAAATACGTTATATATGTACTTTTTATTTGTGCTCAGAATGATGACTAAACTGTTACAGTGTGTTAAAGTGGAAAATCCCCACACTCCAGGTATAAAGTGCTGCATTCAGCGATAAAATGAACGCGATTTCACAAACCGCTTTAAAAGTTGCAGCCAGAGAGGGTTGTAGCAGGGAATGTGGGGGTACGGGACAAAAGCTGAACAAACTCACTATTGCATTATGATTACAAAGTTTGCGGTGCCTTTATTCTTGGAATAAAACAAAAACAACAATTCCAACACAGAAATAGGGGAACTCGTAACGCGGTTGGAAGTTTTGTTTTACCCATGTCGGTGGTCACCTTATTTACGGATTATTTTTATTATCTGCAATTTCCATCGGCAACAAATAAATTTAGATCGCTCTGTTGCAATATTGCCGGTTTGTGGCAGGGAAACAACGATTGTGATGGGGTTTGTTACAAGTCATTTGTTTATTATACTGAGCGAAAGGCATACAATGTGAATACTGGTTACAATGTTAATGATACTATAAAACAATGTCATTCTATCGTTTTAGCTTTTATGCTTTCTTTGGTTGGATATTTTTTATATCATTCCTACTTTCGATTAGAAACAAAAATACGTATTTATTACCATGTTTTTGCTCAATTAATTGTGTTTTACAGAATAATGTAAAATAGGAAGTGAATGCGATCAACTTCTGATTTAATTTTACCTGTTAAACTGAAAAAAACAAAAATTTGAAATAATTGAAAAAATGCTATATACAATCATAAGTATTATCTTCTCCGTCAAAAAATAGAACGTAAATTCAGATATAACTTTCAACTATTTCAACAACAAAAACAAATTACAACGTAATATAGGTTCATAATATGTTATACTTTAACATTTTGACAAACCACTACCAGAAGTAAAAATACATGTATACAGTTAACTAGCGAATAATTATAATTAGTCATGCCAGACTCGTGAATGTTTGAAACGTTACAAAAGTGAAACATGGAAAATCCATTACACATGAAGATAAAAGGACTAATTGAGTTGGCTGCAGCCGACCTTTATTCAATTAAAAGTGCCAAATGCAATAGTCGTCGTATGTATTTCGTTATGCAGCCGCCAGTGTTCATATTCTCTAAGTTTCAATGTATTAATAGAATACAAATCTGAATACGATACTATTAATAATAAATACTTTATATGTTTTCAATAGGTTTCATCGTTTTGTTTTTCAATAATATAGTTTATGTATATCGATAAAAGCTCAAAAACTTGCATAGTAAATTTTTTAAATAAATTATACATAGAAGACTTGTTCCTGGCGAAGTTTTGGCCAAGAGATTTTATACCTATCTCACCTCCCCTATACCTCCCACAATCTCAGCAACAATCCAGCCCTAGTCGGTGTTTTATGACTCGCACCAGCCAAGAAATATATGTCAGATGGAATACGGCCTTCCTGGGAAATCTATGTGGTTTCTTTCGACCTCTTCTAATTGGTTGTGAACCGGAGCTCAGAATCTATTTCTTCACATGTTTTACTCCTCTCTTGCAGTAAATCCCTTGTGTGTACTTGTTTTCCTATAAACTATAAATTTAAATGTTATATCTTCAATGGCAAAACACGGGCGTCACAGAAATATTCGTAGAAATAGTAGGAAAGCTGTGAGAATTTGTTCAAATTCAGGTTTTAGTCACACGTATTGATTGTTTGCTTCGTTTCACATATTTTCTTCGTTAATAGGTCTAAAATTGGATACTTTGTGAGATGTCTCAAAATTTTGAACATGTAATGTAAACATTGGTTTTGGCACATACACTCGAAAAAAATACTACAGTCGATTAGGTAAAGTAGTAGTTGAGACCTAAACTGTAGGCAATATTTGTCTCCAAAGCAAAAAAGAAATGACATTTGTAATCATTAGGTATTTAACATTTTTGCCGGATAGATCTGATTTACGAATTCATCCAGGACATGTTATGTGCGTTGCGTTCACTGCTAGTCAGATAGAATTGTACACAATGCACCTATAGTAAATATTCTAAATTTTCGTGTTTTAATTATTTATCGTATAGAAGTCCTAGGAGAGTATGGAGAATATATTTAATGCTCGCAAAAGATCTCTAGTGTCACCGCCACAGACGCTGCTGCAGTCAGTAAGGACATTACAACTGCAGTTTTTTACATTTTCGCTTTCTACATTATTTCACCATATTTACTGGTTGGAGAGACGACTAGGACATTAAAGAGTCGGAGGAAATCCGGGGCTCCTAAAAAGAAGTTGTCATCCGAAACCGGGCGGTGTAGAGTTGCGGAAGAACGGAGCGCCGGGCGGCCCTAATGTACGCACTGAACTCTGTTATGAGTAACGACGTAATCAGAAGAAACGCATCGCTCGGCCCCGACTCGGCCGGACCGGGGCCGCTTCTAATTACGAGGACCGGCTAACCCCAAATCGATTGAGGATTTTATTTGGTTTAGCGGATTAGTTCGGCTCGGTGGAGGCGGCGGCGCGGCGATTAGGAAGGCCATTCGTGTGTGTGAAGAGAGCAGCGAACCGTCCTATTATAACTTCCTCTGTGTATTACTGACGCAAATTTACCTTTTTGCCTCCCCCGATGAATCTGCTTTCGGCTAATGTCTGTGGGGGAACCGTCTGAATGGACTTTTTGTCCGAGTTTTACCCATCCAATTTACCGCACCGCAATTCAGAAACATATTCTTCCTTTTAAGTGTCCATTTGTATTTCGCTTCAATATCGTCCCCCTGTTATTGTGACAGGTCTCTGTATATGGATATTGCGCCGTGCAGGGGCTGGAATTGTTTTCTACTAAGGGAGAATCTAAATGTTAATGCTCTGTTAAGTATTCTTAAGATAAATTCAGCTCGTTCGTTCATGTTGTAGAGTGCAGAACACTGTCATAAACATTGTTTTATAGGCATAATGTTTAAAACAACTGTTATAAAAATTACTGGTAATGGTTGAACCTCAACTACCGATAAAACACTTGAACTGCACTAAGCTATAATCACCAAGACTTCCGTTTCAATCGTAAGATTAGACTTGTACATACAAGAGTTCCTTATGAGAAGGTTAAATGTGACAGTGTCATCGACCTGATTCAAGGATCTTGCGGCGCTCATCTCAAGAGTCTGAAGCACTGCCCGGTACATTTACATACGAACTCATTAGAAGCCAACACTTGTCTAGCCCTATATAATATTACTGCCAGGACTTACTTGAATTGCCGCAAATGTGTTGGGGGATCATACTCGAATATCTTTACGGAGTAGTTTATCCTTTTGCGGTTTGCGTAGAAATTCTGGCTCGCTACTGTTGAACTGTTTAACACTCGGGGGGGGGGGGGGGGGACTTAACCGATAATGTACAAATAATCCACAATCATAACACATTCTTGATGTAGAAGAAATTAGAAATTTTAGCAACGTATAAATTAATCATACTCTCAGCAAGTAAGCAAATTATTTTTTGTCATGTTGTCATCAAAGTTCGCAGAGTTATAACCAAGCGATCTGTCAGTGCATAATCTTTTTCTACGTGCTTTTCAACACTGTAAAACTTAAAAGTAGTTCCATAAAAACCAGTATGAGGAAATCTCGGGTGACACGAGAATAATATCAAGACAGTATAAACATTCGTAAGAAGGAGCGGTTAGAATGCAATGCCTGGCAAAAATACTGGTTATAAATATAACACTCATTAAATAATGGGCGGTACCGAGCGAAATCTTACGTTGTGAAGTTAGCATGGTAGTGGCACTCTATCGGTGTTGCCACATCACATACAATATACAGTCTCAGACGAAAGTACATGTTATGAATAAAACACTGAGTAAATAAAGAGCGTAAACGAGCGAGATGTTACGTTATGAAACGCTCAGTAAATAATGGGCGTGACCGAGCGAGATGTTATGTTGTGAAGGTAGCGTGGTAGTGGCACTCTATCGGTGTTGCCACATCACATACAATATACAGTCTCAGACGAAAGTACATGTTATGAATAAAACACTGAGTAAATAAAGAGCGTAAACGAGCGAGATGTTACGTTATGAAACGCTCAGTAAATAATGGGCGTGACCGAGCGAGATGTTATGTTGTGAAGGTAGCGTGGTAGTGGCACTCTATCGATGTTGCCACCACATCACATATAGACTACAGTCCCAGACAAAAGTGCCACATCAAAGGGCACAATACAGCAACTCTCCACATGATGTCAGCGGAAAACTTGGCTTTTACAAGGCTTTCTTTGATGTCTACTTTTTGTATCATCTACTAACCCGATGAACACTGCATAATAAAATCTTTTTATGTTTATATTTGATACCAACGATTATATTTTAATTTATTTACGGGCACGGTCAGACCTTCACAAAGCGTTTAAAGCCCTCTCTACCGGGAATAAAATTGGTTCTTTGTAGTTGATGTTTAATTTATTGGTTAACCGTTAGCGAACGATATCACTCACACATTTTGCATCAAACTACATTTCTAAATAAGCAAAATCGGGTTCGAGATGGTGCTTGTCATTCTAAAAGATAACCACGATGACAATAAGAAAAACACATGACATTTTAACATGTGACATAGTAGGACATGGAGACTAATGAAATGTGCTATTGACTTACATGTTCATGCAACCTCAGCGGAGCCTGTTACGTGGCACATGGAGTGGTGTAGTCCTACATTGTTTGAAACTCATATTTGTTAGTTTACCTTTTGAAATTTAGCTACTTTTTATTGAGAATGTAGCCTAACGCCGTTAGGTCACAAAATATTTTTTTAAATATGCCTCTTCCTAAAACTATATTTTACCTACATACTGCAGAATATTACATTTTTCTTTTGGGCTGTTTTTATAAGTGCCTATATTTCTTAATTCAAACACGTGCGACTCCTCTAAGAGAACTAAAAACCTTTGTTTAAGAGAATTATCTAAAAAGGCTACGATTTTTAAGTAAAATAATCGTTCCAATCAAAAGCCAATAGCACCATCTTAATATTTTTATCTTTGTTTTGGGTGCATTCGCCTCTTTTTATTTTAATTACATCAGGGACCAAAAATGAACAAAGCTGAAGTTACAATAAATATTATTTAAACAAATATATTCTTGAAGGTTAGCTTAAAAATATTTTTGAATAAATAAATCTTAACAGATAAAAGAAAGAATAGCTATTGAAAATTCAGATTCAGTCACCGTATTTCCTGTGACAATTGCCAATCTGCAGACGAAGGACGATGTGTTGTAGCGTGTGGTTAGGACAGAATGCGTACTTCTGCAGTACCATTGACCTTAGTCACTGTTACCGTATTTCCTGTAACAATTGCACAATCTGCAGACGAAGGACGATGTGTTGTAGCGTGTGGTTAGGACAGAATGCGTACTGCTGCAGTAACATTGACCTTAGTCACTGTTACCGTATTTCCTGTAACAATTGCACAATCTGCAGACGAAGGATGACGTGTAGTAGCGTGTGGTTAGGACAGAATGCGTACTGCTACAGTACCATTGACCTTAGTCACTGTTACCGTATTTCCTGTAACAATTGCCAATCTGCAGACGAAGTACGATGTGTTGTAGCGTGTGGTTAGGACAGAATGCGTACTGCTGCAGTACCATTGACCTTAGTCACTGTTACCGTATTTCCTGTAACAATTGCCAATTTGCAGACGAAGGACGATGTGTTGTAGCGTGTGGTTAGGACAGAATGCGTACTGCTGCAGTACCATTGACCTTAGTCACTGTTACCGTATTTCCTGTAACAATTGCCAATTTGCAGACGAAGGATGATGTGTTGTAGCGTGTGGTTAGGACAGAATGCGTACTGCTGCAGTACCATTGACCTTAGTCACTGTTACCGTATTTCCTGTAACAATTGCCAATCTGCAGTCGAAGGACGATGTGTTGTAGCGTGTAGTTACGACAGAATGCGTACTGCTGCAGTACCATTGACCTTAGTCACTGTTACCGTATTTCCTGTAACAATTGCCAATCTGCAGACGAAGGACGATGTGTTGTAGCGTGTGGTTAGGACAGAATGCGTACTGCTGCAGTACCATTGACCTTAGTCACTGTTACCGTATTTCCTGTAACAATTGCCAATTTGCAGACGAAGGACGACGTGTTGTAGCGTGTGGTTGGGACAGAATGCGTACTGCTGCAGTATCATTGACCTCAGTCACTGTTACCCTAATTAGTGCAGCCTGTACCTTGTGACTTTGTCACTGTTATTACTAGACTGCGCTCATGCTGTGCCCCGCTACTTAATTTGACAACCGTAATTAAATTCGTTTTTATCCTTTTCCATTGTCAACTCCATGAGCACTACGATAGAACTCGGTTTTGAGTAACCATTTAAAAAATCAAAACTTCGCATCAAGGTGATTGAAAAGGTTAAAAATTGGCGCTAAAGGCGAAAACTGATCTTAATAATATGATAAACTTGGGTCAACGGTCCTTTTAACACTTTTTATTACCCGAAACTAACTAAACATATTATAGTGCGCGTAATTTTTAACAAACTACAGTTTTACCATCAGCTGACTATTAACGGCGCGTTATGTCCTTCGTGAACTAAACAGCCTAAGCAAGGATATCCTCACAACGAGAACACTTCCCAGTTTAGTGTTTTATATTCATCTTGCGACTGCTGTATTTTATTGGTCACGACGGCCATCTTTCAGGTACGCTTTATTGATAGTATAATGTCAAAGACTGTTACGCCTCGAATAACCTTCTTCGGTGGTCTTTATATGAAAACGTTACAGAGAAAGCGAATCGTTTATTAAGGTTGTTACGCGAAGCATATAAACACCAGCACAGTGTACATTCTAGCACGTACATATCCTTTATTCCCAGATGTTTAGATATGATTTCGGCTATGATTATCCATATAGGGAGACAAAGTAGGTATGTAATTTAAAATTACATATTTGTTATGAAGAATAGTACACATAATTTATTTCTCTTTTGTGCACTTTACGAAATTAAAAAAATCTACCACACCGAAAATATTTGTTTTTACACCATTTCATCTAAAAATCAATTTTAACACTTAAGAAATATTTGTAGCTTTTTTTAGGTTTCCGTGTTTTACTTCAAAAGTGGATGTGAAGTCAATTTCCACTAATTGTACCCCGGAATCACAAAATATGTGCGATATTGAAGAGCCTATGTATACGTTTTTTCTCGAGGTTCTTCTGATAAGTTAAATAGAATATGTTGAAGTATGCCATTTGTAAGGTTAATTTCTTTCACAAGCATGGCATCTTCAGAACACAAGCCTATATATGCAGCAAACGGCGAGCTTGATCCTGCTCTTATTGCTCATGATGAATCCAAATGTATCCTTCTCTGCCCTAAGCCCTAAGTTCTGGCGATGCTAAAAGCTTCCCGCTTGTGGGTGAATTTTTAGCTCATCAGAAGGGAAACTATACTCAACCTAATTTGTACCACACGTAATATCTATATTATGATCGTTTTCAATTAAATTAGCATATGATGATATTTATGAAAAGAAGGCAGAACTATACAATATACTATGGGTTTATCTCCACTTTCTATCTTTAACTATAAAAACAGCCAGTTGGCATGACAAATTTAATATTTTAGAATAAAACAATTTTAATCATCTTTATATTTTACATACATACAAGAGTTTGGCTACGTATGTTCCGACTTTAAAATATAGGCTATTACAATATTATATTATATAACAGTGCTATACTTATATTGTAAGTATAAGTTCGTTATTATAATTAATTATCGTATCAATGTGGTTCTCCATCTAGTGTTGACTGGGGTGGAATTATTAAGGAGATAATTTATATATTTTTGAATTGATATTCAAATATAGGGTTTATAACAAATAACATTTAGTATAAATCGTCTAACAAAGGAACTAATACATATTTTTTAAATATATAATTTCAATTTCGAAATTGTGGTTTAATAATTACAATTACATTTTGATGTGTATTACAATTTTTTAAACACTGTGTAAAACCAACCCTGTACGAAAACTCCAACGCCTGTAAGCGGTCTTAGACGACTTAAGCAAATGACCAGTTTCGATTTCACCAAACTGTTTTTAACGTTATCCTCTTTCTCAATAGGGAAAACGTATAAAACAATAAAAAACGTGGGCAATCCGATTTGCCGCAGGCTGCGCTCTCGCTTTTGTCCGCATTTAAATTTCAGCGTTTCGCCATAAACAGGTGGAGACGGTCGCCCGGCTGACGGGGTCATTAAAAATACACGAGTGTGCATTAAACCTTCCATTAACGGAATTTTGTGAGGCATTAAACCAGGCGTCCTTACGTGATACATCATTAATGCCCACTTTCAGATACGCAGAGTGGCATTGTCGGTACTTGGCGATGTTTATTGGCTAAGTGAATACTATACGTATATACAGGTGGAGAGGGTTAGCGACGTACGCAGAGTGGCTTTGTCGGTACTTGGCGATGTTTATTGGCTAAGTGAATACTATACGTATATACAGGTGGAGAGGGTTAGCGACGTACGCAGAGTGGCTTTGTCGGTACTTGGCGATGTTTATTGGCTAAGTGAATACTATACGTATATACAGGTGGAGAGGGTTAGCGACGTACGCAGAGTGGCTTTGTCGGTACTTGGCGATGTTTATTGGCTAAGTGAATACTATACGTATATACAGGTGGAGAGGGTTAGCGACGTACGCATAGTGGCAGTGTCGGTACTTGGCGATGTTTATTGACTAAGTAAATACTATACGTATAGACAGGTGGAGAGGGTTAGCGACGAGGACATTACGGAAAGAATAACTAACATATGGTGCGATTAAGAGCAATCAAATGTAGGTAATTTAATTTAGATTATTTACTGATCCCTGAAAGCGTGATATTTATTGGAAAAAGGATCAGCTTATTTGTTACACCATTACAAAATCAACGCTTTGAAATGAATTATTTTCAACTACAAAGTACTGGGATAATCAAGTAAATTTGAATCAGTAGCTGATGCTCTTACAGTATTTACTAAAGGAAAAGTTACATTCACAAACCATGGTAACCATTTAGAAAGAAACTATACGAACAGATTTTACACTTTATTAGTTTTAATCGCACTTTGAACGTAAATGAATTAATACCGTTTATATAGTATAACATTGAATATTGAGTTTAAAAAGGATTGAAAGCTCCGGTATAATTATGTTTGCACTTGCAAGGAATATTAAATTTATGCGAAAAACTGTGGAAAGCAATAAATTGCGTTGTAATAATCCTCTCACCAGTCGGTATAACTTTTCCTTATCAAAACAAATTCGCTGACGTTGGCTTCAGCTAAACTTGAATCAAGTGGTTGGTTGTACAGTTGTATAAATTATCAAACTCTCATTTTGATTTACCACTAAAAGTAGTTTATTTCACTTGCTTTAAAGGTCCTTTGAAAGTGGAGACCTTTTAAACTGATGGATGATAGCCTATTTCAATCCGTAGATATGGGATTAATGTTCAATATTGAAATTGTATTTTCTGATTTAATAAATTGGTAATAGCCATTGTCTCACGTGGCCAAAGAAAATCATGCCTTTCACTATGCCTTTACCACCAGGATGTATCAAGAACGAATGATTTGGAGGATCCAAACACGTCTGTCACTAGAAAATATTAATTTAAATCACTCTTGTGTCGAAAGGGCGGCCATTACGCAGCTCGTACACACTTTCAAAGGTATTTATGTGGCAAATAATATGATAATAAATATTAAGTGGAGGATCTTAACGATAATGACAGTATACATTTTGAGTATTGAAGAAATTCGAAAACACTTGATAGTAAGTAAATGTTTACACTAAACCTGTTCATAATACACGTATTCAGCAAGAACAATATGCCTTTTTCGTTAAGAATTATAGTATAGACTCTAGAACATCTATAAATATAACTGATTATTATACGTATGGTAAAGATAAACTGTTACAAAACATCTGGTAGTATTCTGCGAATTTTCTCGACATTATTATGTTTATCTGACCCGTGTCGTTGAAATATGTTACACGATAAGGGAGGAGATAATACTAAATCGTTTGAATCTGAAGAAGGAACCGTTTTATACCTGAAAGAGCTATGCGGCAATGGACCGCTCGACACGCCGCTGTCACCCTCTGAAATTATTCCTAGATTACTTATGAGGATCCCAACCTTGTATGTGAACGAAACACCTTACGATTTCGTACATTTAAGACTGTACTAGACTGTTTTGTAAATTATCGTTATTTACTACTTTTAAGTTGAAAAACGTTTGATCAATACTACTTACATCAAACCGCACCTTCTTTAATTTTTTACTTTGTGTAATTGACAATATATTACTGTACACTGTAAGAACTTCAATAGGTATAATATATACGAGTATTTAGAAAACTAGAGTAATACATGCGATCGCCCTCAAACAAGTCCATAGCTTTCGGTGTTAATCAGTTCGGAACGCCTGCAATCAGTTACATACCATTTTTATTAAAAAAAACATTCCTTCATGAATGTAGTCAGTCTCATCTCGAAGTGCTTTGACTATATTTGGAAGAATATCGTCATCCAATCAAAGAAAAACAAGTAAAATTAACTTATAGCCTACATAATGTATAAAATGTTTAAATACAAATTACTATTGTTGATTTATAATACAGACTGCTGTGTTTAGCGCCAAATAGATTTTGCAATTTGTAAATGGTACACACAGACAACACGATTCCAGTTGAGTTACTGCGTTGTTAGGTTGTGACTCTACTAAGTGAGAGGCGGACAGCAAGTCACAATCAATTTCTGCTAGTACAGTGCCACTCTCTCTGGCTGAGTTTATCGTACTCCAAAGAAGATTTCTAGGTGATACACCTGATTGTTTTAAAATTGCAAGTTATTGTATTATTTTCAACAAAACCAATCTAAGGATCAAATGTTTTCTCGGTGTACAACATCTATCAACATCTCGCAAAACAAGTTCACTGAAGTAATCGTAGCACTAGGGAAGGCGCACTGCGCACGCGTATTACCTGAGCCCTCTGCGCCGCGGGTCCGCGGTGGTGCGCACAGTTTTTCTTATTTACGACCAGCTCGCCGGCTGAACCACGCTTATAATGATCCTGTATAAACCTGTCCAACGCACCCACAAATCCGCCTTCCGTCAATACCGGGCTAATCGAAAACATGCAACACTATTATTATACCTTTATTTACATGCCTTTTCAATATCACCTGTGGCATGCTTTACGGGCCTCGACGCTCGTAAACCAAGCGAGGAAACAATTATAAGGGCTCCTCGACTGTTTGTTGGCTCTGGTGCAGCTCGCCGCTCGCGCCGCCCCACGACGCTCCCGCCTGACAGGTCGTGCTGCGCGCCGCGCCGGCGAAAATTTGTCGAAATTCCCAGATTATTAGCGATTATCGATAATACGCTTTGATCTCGCCGCGGACGGCCAGGTGATGTATTCTTGGCGCCTAACATGTTTATGTATTCCGAGTTTAAACGGGTACTGTTTTCCTTCACTGAACAGTTAGTTGCCTAAACAGTTCATCTTACATTCTCGCTTTAAAAAGAATTATGTAAAACATTTATTTGCAGTAGTGCTCGATTTCGTGCAACAGTACTTTCAACAAAGGTGCACGAACCTAGAAACCACCATTAAAATGTTGATAAAATCCAAGGAAGAATTGGGTAATACTTACAAAAGTAGTTAATATGTCCGTAATGACATATATTTACTCACATTTTTATCTCTGTATCTTAAGGGCTGCAAACAAACCTGTAATAAAAACATATTTATTATAAAACCATATAAAATACAAGACACGTCATAATAATTAAAACAGTAAAATGTATTGTCTCCGATTAGGGATCTAGCCAATGTATAAACTATTCAAAAGAGTGAGGAGGAAATGTAAACAGTCAAATATAAAGGTGGTACAGCTTTTAATGTCCACTTTATTAATGCATAACTTTTGTGAGTAAAATTTATTTGTATTTACCAATTAATAACAATGTCAAACTTGTATTTTCTAACAACCAAAGGACCGCCACTAAAACGCCGGTTGTAGAAGTAAACCAGAACAAGGCACAATATCAAAGACACAATAAGCTTTTCAAACGTCAAACGCAGGATAAGTAAAGAGGCTGTATAACGCTGATTACAATGTCAACATGTTAGTTCGGATATCGACTCGGTCGTCCCCCGCTGATCTTCAAGTGCTCGGGTATTTATGGAGTGATTTTTCAGCCTTCATTCAGGTATAGTCTTGGCAAATAAAGACTCTCCTTGTGAGCATGGATATAGTTCAAACTTTAAGACGATTTTCGGAGTAAATAATACTGAACATTCAAAACGGATGTAATGATTAAAAACTATAGTTGTAATTGTTTTCAGACGGTAGTACATATATAACAATATAAATGGTTAATAATAAACGAGATATTTTACTTATTAAAAAAAATATTTAACAAGCCATTATTGATAGGTTTGGAACTAAAAAATGCCGTTGAAAATTAGGTAGTTACTTCTATTGTGTGTATTTTTAGATAAATAAATATTGACTTTATAGATTGAAATCTAATAGTAGCGTTAGACCCCTTTAGACTCCCACAAACCGATTTTATATATCTGTATTATGCGTTCTCCTGTTTTAAGCCCTGGCTATGCAAGGACCTTATAAAGACAATCTTTTTACGGTAAAATGCATTATCCTGTAACAGCATTATGTTGGCTCTTTGTCCGTAATTTCAGCCAAATGATTTCTTTTCCTTTCCAAATTAAAGTGATACTGCCAAACAACGTAACCAAGTCAAACACAAGTACTCTATCTGTGTTTATAGATGAGAAAAAACACTTCTTACGCCAGATGGTCCATGAGTGGGCAAAAAACATAAACTAAACACCCGTCAGCAACTCCTCGAGATTAGCTACTGCTGGTAGAAATCTTAGCATTGAACTATAGGCGCGGCGCGGCAGAGAGAGCGGCAGATGTACACCAGTAATAGCGACCTCCAGCACCCCCACCAGGAGGTAAGGACCAGCCACTCGGCCAGTCATGGTGCGGAGAGCTAATAAAGACATTATGAGCGGACCATGACGGATACTCTGACTAATCGAAGCCGAGGCATTCCCGCGCGTACTGTCAGAGACACCTCGCCTCCCCGCGTTCGTCACTAGTAGCCTACCTCTTCGATAATTTATCTTAGATAAAAAGTCCAAAATTTACGTTCCTTTTGGTCTTGCCTTTTTTAACTCCTTTTTTGAGAAGTTTAAAGTAACAAATAAACCCACTGTGGATGAGTTTTATAAGAGTTTGTTCAGTAAAGAATGAAAAGAAACTGCATGTAATAACTTACTTGTACCCAAGGTGTTTTGTAATCTTAGAATGAAAATGTGTATCTCCTTAAGTTATTGGAGTAAATAGTTAAAGTAATTAGTTAGAGAAGTTGTTGGATCAATTTTTAGTAGCTACGTGTTTAATTTAATTTATCGACTGAGTTAATGAATTAATACAGTGTTTAACTTCGTAACATATCTGGATGTCCAACTTCGAAAATGACAACTAGAACAGGAATGATAATTCTCCTAAATGGGGTTTTCTAAAAAAATAAGGATTTAAGATTGTGTAAATCAATCCATATTCTACACAAAAATCTACAAACTGAATTGCTAGTAATAGCATGAATACTAAAGATTAATAAGTCAATCAAATAACTTACGGAATAACCTTAATATTGTACAATTTCAAATCCATGAGAAATGTTGTAGCTTAATTTAATGAATACTAACAATTTAATTTGTGTGCAGGCAGTTACAAATGTAAACTTTTTTTAAATTCGGACCATTACTCAAACTTCTCATATTGTTTATTACACAACTGTTAATAGTGGCTGATAACATTACTCAACAATATTCTAAAAAAATTCGAGTACTTTTGAAAATATATATCCAGTATTCTAAGATAGAATACGGGACAAATAAAACCCGCCTGAGTGGAAGAGAGTATAGTAGCAGACCTCCTGCTACAGAGGCAATAAAGAACAACAAATTTGTGGGACCCGGACAGGATTTGCGAATCTCTCCGAAATCTAGAGTGAGTGGGTGAGGCGCGTGTGTGAGCGCGTGCGGATGCCATACTAATGTGGGTCCACTCGGTCCGGCGATCTCACATTCAAATGAACCGCCGAACAAATCATAGCTGCATCTTCGAACGCTGTACGGTAAAAACTGCAACAAATTACAGGTCAGCGCTAATTTACATCTTAAATCACTACCGATTCCCTTAGCCGATAGCGGGCCTAATTTAAGCGTCCGCTTAATGAATTCCGTTATAAAATTGTTTCGGAGATTATTGTTGGTATTTATATTACCGGTGGTAAATCAGTCGCGCGATTGATTCGCCTTAGCTTCTTGTTCTAATAACGCTATTTATTATTTACAGCAATCGAATTAGGAAATAAATGTTGACACAGGATTATATATGCTGTTTAATAAGAATATCCCTACAGTGATTATTACTACAGGCAGTAAAACATTTTAATCTTTAGACCTTATTTATTTATGGCGCATTTCGTTGATTGCGAGTCGGTCCGGGGCCGGTGTGAAACCGGCTTTCTTGGCACCACTGCTGTTATTGCCTTTCTTTCAGACGTGCTTAAATATCCTACACAATTAGATTTTATTTTAACCATTTATGGCATGTTTTAATTGAATGTTCTATTTGATTCGAAGTTTTCTGCAGGGGACTGAAGATTATACGGTTCGTGAACAAATCTGCGACAAATCTCGTTGAAGGTAAAATAGCGTTTTGGGACTGTAAGTGAACATTTACCTGGTAAAGTGTAGGAAAGGAAATAAAGAGAAGCGGGGAAATAAAGTTAGGCAGCAATTTCAGTTTACGCCTGCCTTAACGTGAGACCTGGGACCAGATAAGAGATAGCGACTACAGTATCAGGTCTCAGGCCTTCTCTCCGGGTGTGGGAGTTTCTCCATCGTGCTTTGCTTTCACCTTCTTCCTCTTTCATGCTCTCTGTTGTAAAATGATTAAATATTTCGTAAGTGATAAAGTAATCTATACTAAATATTGTTTTCACCACAACTGAGATGGTAATTCATAATTTCCGACATATATTACTACTACATAGGTTTTGATTCGACATGTCCTCTTTAATCACTTATGAGTCCATCGTAAATTTCGTTGCTGTCAGCAGAGATGCTCAAGAAATGGAAGCCCTAACCAACAATTACATAATTTCTATTACGAAAGTCTACAATAATACAAGATATTCAAATACCCATGTGATCGAAAACCTTTTACATTAACGCCTAAAGTAAGGAATGATGTCGCCACTGAGAGAGTAAAGAGCTTTGTATTCTAAAGGGCAGCAAACAAACACTACCTCCCTGGAAAAGGACAGTTTTTAAGCCCGCTTTGTGATAAAATCTCCCATGATTAATGGTACCTTTTATACGTGGCTTTACTTTCGTGAAAGTGTACCGAAATATCTCTTAAAGTAGGGGATTTTGTGTGATAAATAGTAAGAGTTCACTTTTTACACTTAATAGAGCGGAATTAAATATAGTTTCGGAACAGAAATGTTTCGTGTAGTTGTAATTACTTACTATACAGTTTACTAGTAATATCCAAAATTACAACATGACTGGGTTTGCGTGGTGTTTGACAACAATTTCGATCAATGAACATTTTTACAAAAAAAGAACTTGAAGAATGTTAGAAGTCTCGCTTCTTACTGAAAAGTAACTATGGAGGTAGAGTTCGTATAGATTTCTCACACACATTACGTACCCTCCGTTGTCCCCTATCCTCCAATACACTTAAGAGCCAATGATTGGTCATGATTTCCAAGTGTTCATCGCCCCAGAGGACTCTATTCCGCATTGTCCAGAGATCGCAGCGCAGCGGAGAGCCGGTGGTCCTGCGACAATGGGGGCAATTGTGGCGAACTGTGACACGGAAATCAATTTCCAAAGTGAAAGGGCTTTTAATGGAGTGGTTTTGTTAAATGGGTTCACAGCGGGGCTCAAAGGCGTGAAGCGAATTAAAGGATCGTCCCGGAGAGAATTGCTACCGCGACCACCTACGGGGCGAGTGGAGAAGTGTGTTCGGCCGCGGAGTACCGTACAGAGCATTTCGCCACTTCCTAATTCCGTATTCCGGAGGCATTGTGAATTGTGGGTCCGTCGCCTCCCCTCGGCCCCGGGGGTCCACACCCTTTGTCTCCTCTCCCTGTTTAGACATCACGTGATCGCACTTCTTTATGGCGTCATTCACCTCCGGCTATTGTTCTGAACTGTTGTAAATAGTCCAGTTATGACATCTGCCCGACGCCTTGGCATTCACATGCAGATAGATCTCCCCACTACTGATTTACTCTTGATCAACTGACCTGATAACTTATGACTAGAAGACCCCTTGGTACTTTCCCCTCACGCTCACTTGCCCTTATGCTAAGTGTCTCCCTTTCTTTCTGTCGCCATTTTTTATAAAGGGGACACCCTCCCTAAACATTTTGAAGGACTGAAATATACGTAAAGATAAATGAGCGGAACAATAATAATGAATCAATCACCAGCCCAAAGTCATGTTACTGCCTCGATGCCCGCTCTACTGTATTATCTGCAGCCATTAGCAGAATGGCAGAATAAAAGCGTTTTAAACGTCACTCGACTTGACTGACGCTTTTAGTAGGTGCACTGCAATGTTTAGAACTTCACTACAGGTTAAAATTCACAATCCACATTATCTAGTGGATCCAGCAGTAATACAAGTAAAAGGTGTTACTTTTTGAATTGTATGGTCTGTAATGGTAGAGAATTTGTATGTATGGAAAACAATACACCACAGTAAACTTTAATTGAAGGTCTAAACGAACATCAATTTTTTATAACAATGGAGAATTTCTTCGTTATATTCAGAATGAAAGTTTGAATATATCGCCACTAAGCAGGTTGCCATAACCTTGCCACCTGAACACAGAGTTTATTGTTACCGCAGATATACAGTAGAGGGAGGAGAGGGGTGTTATGTAAACTTCGGTTACACCCTCAACTGTATTCAATATTGCACCACATTGTTGCCTAACATCAACCATTATGTACACCACTTTTACCTAACCCCTTACGAACTTTACGAATTTTGTAAAATCGATTACGCGTCTTTTCGTGAGGAAAGCCAAAGGTATTCAGCCAAGAAACAAGTAATAATAATTTAAATAACTTTCAACAACAGTTTTTGTTGCTAGTTTCATTTCAGGAAAATAGTATTTTAAAAATACTGGCTCACAAGTTGTATTCCACTTCCATTAAAAATAATAAAACAAATTACGCAAAAGGATCTAAAATATGAAGAACAATTTAAAAGTATTTAAATTAATAATACATTTGTGCGTTATGTATACATGACGTTAATTATAATAGTATATGGAGAACTTTTCTAATAATGAAAGACGATATTTTTTTGTAACACCACATATAACACCAAAAGTTATTCAATTTTTTACTGACATCGAGTCCATTGTAATATAGCTCATGTTGTCCAATTCCTTGATCGTTACTTTTTATGATGCATGCGGTTTAATACTCATTACAAAAAAAGGTTTTGGCAATTATGTAACTAATTATAACTTGGGACATTTAGAATAAAAGTGTATTACTTGTATGAATAACATACAATATTACGTAATATTAGAATTGATACTGCAGTGAGTACATATTATACAAATTTAATGTATGATGACCAATACAAATTTCTCCAATACATGTGTAAGTTTTACATAGCAACTTATTTGAACAACGTTTTTCGTTTATTTACGTTAGAGGAGAGGCGCATTGCTGCAATTATGTTTAGATCCTGTTATGTGAAGTAAGACAGGTCTCATATATATGTATTACATGACCGCCCCAAGTGAGAGTGTGGCTGTGCCATACCCTTCAGCACAAAACGTTTACCGCGACCATTGCACCTCTTATTCTGTATATAACTAATGCAACGGGAAAACTGTACACCAACAGTAAACAGACTGGAATTATTCATTTAAAAACATGTTTTGTTTAATCTAATGTTCTGTAATCCTTAACAAATTTACTGTCTATTAGGTCTTAAAATAATTAATTTAATTTAATTTTGAGTACCCCATGGTTTAATTGGGTGATATAAACCTTTATTTCCATTAAATTACGTATTTTTCCATAGATCTTCTTTGTCTTGGTTTACAGTTAAGAACAATAAACTTAACTGTTCAAGTGCACAAGATAATTGCTTGTATTTTAAGGAGTTACGTATGAAACAATGCGCAAATGCAGTATGATTGTTTCATCCAAAATAAAATATATCATATTCAGGTAAGTCCGTGTAAAACACTTATTACAGTACACTTATGTTTTAAAATCAAAGTATTATTCACTAAATTCTCGATTAACCGAAATTCTATTAGCCTAATTTTCAGGTTGACTGAATTGAACGTAAAAATATACATTTTCATGTACTTAAATAAATAGCTATCGTGTGATAAAATACAGCATACAACAAAGCTTGTCGTATTTTTATGAATAAACCGATTTTCGATAATATTCTTTACTAACCGAATTTTATGACTTAATTACCTCGGTTCTATCAAAATTAGGTAAACTAAATCCCAGAGAATCCCTTTTGACAGAAATACTAATGCAGAATTCACACAGTGAGGTTAATAAAATACTATAAATGTACTATAAAAGAAAACTATACAGCAAACATACAACTTAATTTAGTAATATTTTACATGATTCACTTAATTACGAATAAATAAATGTATGCAACAGATTTATAATGTTGCAATAGTTACTGTATTAAATAATAATCGTTTTGAAGTAACTCTTCAAGTACAAAAAGATTAATGACCCACCCTGTGTATAAAAGTGTAGTATAAACATTAGCCCTTCTAAGCTGCGACATGCATTAATAAAGTCCCTGTCCACTTGACAATGGAAATTGTAACAATACCTAGTTATCTTTCCAGATATTACTGATAATATCTGACATATAAATTATGTATATAACATAGACTACGTTTGTATTGCATAATTGTATGTGTCATACAGCAGAACATAATTATTAATTAAAATGTTGTGTTTTAATTATTGACGTAATCCATTACAGGAACAATAGATTAGTTTTCATCGTGGTATCATAACATTATGAAACATTTCTAAGTACATATATTAATAACCCATCTCATCTCAAGCGTTGTTATTTCCAAAACATGTTGAAGAATGAAAATGGAAGAAAAAAATTGATCAAATTGTGGAATTCTGTGAAAAGGACACTGACAATAAATGTACTCAGAAATGGATATTAAAAGATGACAATGTAAAAATTATGAATGGACTTAAATTTTAGATTCCCATACTTAGTTTACATCATACAATAGAATTATTACTAGTGGATATGCATTGACATAAAAAACAACCAGAAATGCTTACGTGTAGTTATTACTACCGAAAAGTGATATCATACACAGATCCATAACTGTAATAAACTTCAGAACTGAACACTTCTCCCTCACCAATGACCACTTGTACAGTACAGTATACGTGTAGTTATTACTACCGAAGAGAGATAACATACACAGATCCACGAGTGTACTAAACTTCAGAACTGAACACTTCTCCCTCACCAATGACCACTTGTACAGTACAGTATACGTGTAGTTATTACTACCGAAAAGCGATAACATACACAGATCCATAACTGTAATAAACTTCAGAACTGAACACTTCTCCCTCACCAATGACCACTTGTACAGTACAGTATACGTGTAGTTATTACTACCGAAGAGAGATAACATACACAGATCCACGAGTGTACTAAACTTCAGAACTGAACACTTCTCCCTCACCAATGACCACTTGTACAGTACAGTATACGTGTAGTTATTACTACCGAAAAGCGATAACATACACAGATCCACGAGTGTACTAAACTTCAGAACTGAACACTTCTCCCTCACCAATGACCATTTGTACAGTACAGTATACGTGTAGTTATTACTACCGAAGAGCGATAACATACACAGATCCACGAGTGTACTAAACTTCAGAACTGAACACTTCTCCCTCACCAATGACCACTTGTACAGTACAGTATACGTGTAGTTATTACTACCGAAAAGCGATAACATACACAGATCCACGAGTGTACTAAACTTCAGAACTGAACACTTCTCCCTCACCAATGACCACTTGTACAGTACAGTATACGTGTAGTTATTACTACCGAAAAGCGATAACATACACAGATCCACGAGTGTACTAAACTTCAGAACTGAACACTTCTCCCTCACCAATGACCACTTGTACAGTACAGTATACGTGTAGTTATTACTACCGAAAAGCGATAACATACACAGATCCACGAGTGTACTAAACTTCAGAACTGAACACTTCTCCCTCACCAATGACCACTTGTACAGTACAGTATACGTGTAGTTATTACTACCGAAAAGCGATAACATACACAGATCCACGAGTGTACTAAACTTCAGAACTGAACACTTCTCCCTCACCAATCACCACTTGTACAGTACAGTATGATGTGTGGTATTTAAGTAACATGCTGGTGGGGTAATAAGAAACCGCCTTTAAAAACGAATGTTGCGAGGTAAAAGCTTGATTCGCATTATAAAAACAACCATTGAAGCATTCTTTGTAAATCCCTGCGCAGAGATGGAAATACGACGCGTGTACCCGAAAAGCTTTCAGTGGGGCGCCTCAAATCTGCGCTTACCACGCATTTGCAATATCCTGCCCTGGTGGGGAGGGAGGGGGAGATCACTCTGAGGGCGTATTATATTGTGCTATACTAACATAGGTTTTATTTATGAATGAATAAATACGCCGTAAGCTCTTGTATTACGATGGTGATGAGCAAATAATTGTGAAGTTTCTCTCACGATGTTAAGTGTAGAATTTTGCACCTTTCCTAGAGTTTTAAAGCTGCTACAAATGTGTATTGATTACATATACCTATGGTTGGTTTAACAGTTTAAGCTGCTTTAGGTTGTAGGAATTGTACTGTTTTTTTTTTTTTTTTTTTTTTAATTTATTCATTGGTTATTAAAGTTCAGTAAATTTATTTGTTTATATATTAGAAGTACAGTAAGTTATACATTATAAATAAAATTTACATATATCGATATTTCAATACATGTCAGTATGGATACTGTATCAGAATATATGTTTGACGCTTTCCAGATCCAATAAAATATGCGGGCTGCCTCCTCCATTTGTTTTGCAAGTCCACGGCCACAATAGCGAGCAATGTTATTGCAATATCCCTTTACTGGCAAAACAGACGCATAAATAAGAAAACAAGAACAATAACAGCTGGCGATATCGCATTACGGATAGACGACAGTAGTGCCAACCGTGGACCGGTTTGTGGCGGTAAAATGCGGGTCTGACGACCGGCGCGTGTGGGGGAGGTGGGTGGCAACACTGTTTGGAATCCAAACACGGCGAGATAATCCACCTAATGAACTAATCATCGGTTTCAACGCCCTCCTCACCTAATCTGCGATTGGACGTTTTATTGTTCACCGTTCGCGGAGTTAACGCGATAGCGAGGCGCCTGGTTAGGTTGGTTCACACGGGTGAGCAGTGAGCAGTATTTGTGTTAATCTAAATGGTGACTGTGGTATATAGCCCTGTGGCAGCTAATTGGATATGGGTGGCAACTCGCGTTCAACAGAAATACTAATGCGTTAACACTTATCTGTAATTTAATTATCGTATAAAGAACAGTTCTTAGTACCAATTATCGGATGTAACGAGTTGTCCTACCAGAGACTAATTTTGTATTCTTATATTTCAAAGACAAATCTGCACTATGTTTAAATTACATTCACACTATTTTAATTAGAAATTATAGTAGGATATTTTATAAACGAATTCCTAACATTTAAAGTTCGATAAAACGAATTTTCAAAATATATTACAATGTTTATTATTTTTGTTGTTTTTATTGAATGGATTGCTTTCTTATCTAATTTCGTCAAAAATTTAAAATGTAGAAAATATAATTAACAAACTGTGCTAGGTTTTAATACATAGAGAAGGTTATAGCATTTAAACTCCTACATAACAATTAATATTACTAGTGTTTAATTAATTACTGAGATATTATTATTTCTAACTAATACGTGTGCCCTTAGAAAAATTACATGTTTTGTAATAATTGAGAACACTAAATGGACAGTATTTCCAGTAAATACACAGCGTACAGTAGATTAGGATTACAAACAGGGCGGTTCTTAAATAGAGCGTATGTAAAAATATTCTGGGAACTAATTAAAAAAACAAAAGACTATATTGCAGCCAGGAACACAGTGTAGTTTCACACTTCCATGAATGTTAAATGTGATCGCTGATGATGTAGGATGGTGAGGGGGGAGGGTTGTTTATCTTTTATTCGGCAATAACAGCACACAAGCAAGGCTCCTCCATTAGTCGCCGTACATCTGCAGGTTACGACGTTTTAATAATGGTTCAAGTGGCGATGCCGCACCGCTATCTTATCCGGATATTTGCATGAGGCGAGGCGGGCGCCAGGCATACGAAACTCTCTTAAGTAGCTTTTAGAATCAGTTTGTCCCCTGTTGTGTCTTGAGAAACGGCGTTGGTTTGTACAAATTAGGCGAGAAAAGGTTAAAGTTCACACTAAATGAGATTTCCGCGCCTTTTTGGTGGCCAACAATTTTGGTGATTTCTTAATTGACTTCAACGAAGCGATGCTCCGGGCTTTAAAACAATATTTACTAAACATTAAAATAAACTTGATACAAATGTATATTATTTATAGGAGCTATTTTAAGAAAGGCTACGAGTAGGAATAGCCGAAGAAAAGTTTGACCACTCTGATTGTTTATAACTTGACATACGCCCACCAATGAACCATGTTTCAATACTTGTTGGAATTGACAAGAGAACCTTACTGTAAATGATGCTTAACGCGTTCCGTCATTAATAAACAATTACATATATTTTAAAGGTGAACCACGAATTTAAATACTACATTATTATCAATCAGCTACGTCTTTTCAATACTGTGATACATTCGAATCAACAACGTTTTATACAGAAAACGTTAGGTCGAAAGAGAATTAGGAACTGGTGCATATGAAAAGGATCAATTTAGAGTGTGTACGGATGTAATAGAATATATGAATTTGAATTGCAAAAGCGAATTGAATTTGATGCCGGGATACGCGGGGGAAGGTGGGTCGGCCCGGGGCTGCTCGGTGGGCCAGAGAGTGAGACTGTTTGGCCTCGGATTATTTGGCATCACGTGCGTGGGCGGCTGGCCTGGAACAACTCCTCAGATTGGCGGTGATTGGCAGGTTTCAGGTTTACCGCCAACAACGATCTGATAGCCATGGTAAATAGATTCATATGTTTTTTGATTAACCAATTATCCGTCAGATGGTTCATCGACGACTACGGACGAGTTTAGGCAGTACTTTAAGTGATGTTGTCAAACTAGATTTTCAAGGTTTTGTGTCACTAGAATAATTAAAACTATGAATACATTCTTACTTTCATCAGGCAAAGTAATTACTATTTATATTTCTTTTAGAAATTTACCCACACGGGTCTCAGCAGTCTCCTCTAAAATGATTAAAGAAATGTTTGCAATTAAAAAAGTCTAAACAAGCTGTATAAAAAGGTAAATTGATGCAGGTTTAAAACATGAATGAAACGTGACCAAACGAAAGTGTTGTAGTACTTAACAGCATTTCTTTTGTGCTAAAAACAATTGTGATATTTCCGTGTAGTTTCCTTTTACTCTTTGTATATAGGTAAAGTTGAATAAATCTGTTTCCTCTTTTACATATATTTTGAAATAATCTTCAATACATTCGTAGCTTGTCCGCAACAATGGTGACGAAAATAGGATATTCAATTTCAGACAATTACCCGTCGGTTAAATTATAATAAACGGTTTTAATACCAGAAGTGCAGTAGGCCGCACATGTCGTGATACAGAATAAGTTATCACTACGTGTATGGGACATTATCACTCTGATTCTTGACAGTGATGGTGCCACACTCTTGAGACAGTGTAAAAACTAAGGGCCGGGGGCCTTCTCGCCGAATATGGGAGTGTGATCCCATGGGGGGAGGGAGGTCCGCTGCCCGAATTTGACAATTCCCCTGATATTTAGCGGCCACAAATCAAACTGCCGGGGGCTCACACACTTGCAGTGACACGTTATTATTCTCGACTGATTGCCACCCCTGCGCGCCTTTTGTTACCCCGTGGACGTACCCCGCGGCCGCCCTGAGTGTAGAGTGTTATGGTGATGAGCTGCTGTGCAATGTGTGATTGTACACTTTTGTGTTGTCGTCACTCTGATTGCAGCCCTGATTACCACACTATAGGGTGGAAAATGGGAGCTAGAATTGCTCTCATGAAGTGATGGTTATCTTTGCGCAGTATTCCCGAACCCTAAACCCTTTTGGGGAACTACGTTCTAAAGCAAACGAACATTGATTATAAAATTTTAATTTTTAATGAATTATATTACAATATTATTAATAACGTAAGTAAAGAATTCTATCGTAGTACAAGTAAATAACTTTTATATTCGTTAAAAACTTTACACGTAGAATACATGTCCCAATTTTAGTGACGCAGGAAAACTTTTTCCAGTACTATGCTTTTTATTATAATTAAGTACAATGCAATGTATTATCTTAACATAAAAATGCATTATTAAGTACAATCATTTACTTTTTTCATTTATGAGATTGCTATTGGGTGCAATCAAATAATACTACTATATCAACGTATTTTTAACTACGGTAAATAGGAGCTAGGTCTGACAAAAAAGAGCCATACATGGTAGTGCTTCTCTCTCGTAGACGGGCAGTCGTCAATAGCGCAGTATTGGTCCAGCATTGTTCACAGTTGCGTTCAATGCGCAGTGCGGTTTTTACAATCACGACCGTCAGACCGTTCATGCCTCCATAGTACGGTCAGTGTGTCCAGTTCCAGTGTTGGCTCTTCCTGACCTACTTTCAGAGAGTATTACTATAGAATACACGAGCCAATCATTGCTTTCAAGAATAGTCATGATTTTTAAAGCCTCTGATTGAAATGTACACGTGAGTATTGTTTGTTACAAGGAAGGAGTAGTGCGGGATGACGAGCACAATAACGATTGGAAAACGTCGATTACTCGGCGCGGGATTGAAGAAAGGCAGTCTTGAAGATGAAGATCCCCGGGGAGGTATCCTTGGTTACTAGTAAACGTAATTTGAACTGCTTCCAATCACAACCACCCCCGGACCTAGCCGACACACGCCGCGCCGCTTCCCGACGTCTGATTACCCCCCTTCCACCCTCGATACCGCTTTTGGCCAGGGCCGGTCTGGCTTTGCTCTTTATTGGCTCTCGTGCTTACAAAGGAGCTGTATTTTAAAAACTGTTACACTGACAAAGAATTCAGTACTCGGCCGTTTAATTCAGAGAAGAGAGGGAGTGAGGGTGGGTGTTCATTCATAAGTAATCACTTGTTTTTTTTATTACAAATCATTACATAGATTATACAAGCAAGTTAATAACGATTTGCTTGTTCAACAACAAACAAGTTGGAACACGAAAACCACCATCATGGAATAATTGTTCTTGCAGAACTTTTAGAATAGCCCTGTCATTTATATTGTTACAGTAAACCTAATTCCACACACAAAAGAAGGCAATAACCCTCATTTCTTAAATATTAATAAATACATACACCAACAAAATTCGTTTACAGTAGCCCACAGTTAAATGGGGAACTTGAGTATTGGCAATAAATTGTATATAAAATCGACAGTGACCACGACCCGTGATAATTAGCATTAGTTGATTGCAGCAGGTGTATATAATGTACCGATAGTGACCTCGATGCGGTATTACTCGACAATCGATTTGACACGGGGAGAATTCAAACAACAGATTACAGCGTTTGCGTTCAGTTGAGCGAAGGAATATAATGATCACAATGTAGTCTTACCCCAGTGAACTGTGCTCTGTTCACAGAGCTGGATTTAAAATGTAGGATCAAAGCTGTAACACAAGCGCACTTAGGGAGCTGGCCTTCGGGCGGAGTTTATAAGCTGCGGCAGCTAAGAGAAACGCCCTGGTTAGTGGGTAAACTAATATTGTAATGAGTTCCTCATAAGCATTAGTAGAAAATTGAAAACTGTTGAGGTATAAACGTATTGAACGTCCACCCAAACAAAAAAATATGAGTGAGGCATCGGAAGTGCAACTTTGGACGTATTATACTAGTATTTGTGTAAAACTAATTAGAATCGTAGCATTTACTTTTTAGTGAGTAATAATCATATTTTTTCAAATTTTCGTGTTATGTATTCTCTAAAGAGCTCGTAACTTGAAGATCATCTCAGCGCAACTTCACACTCCAAGATCTGAAAATTAACGTCTTTCACTTTCCCACGAGGAAAATAATTCCATAGTTCAATCATTAGCATTATAGTAGCAAATTTTATAACTGTATGCTACTACTAAATATTACGGCGTTTCTAAACCAACTTTACTTTATCTTATCCAAAATGAAAACAGCAAATCATATAAAGTGTTAATAATATACAATCTAATTTCCATGTTGTCTTACATTTAAAAAGTTTTTACATGAAAGCATTTCTTTATTAAACTATTGCGAATCAAATTTCCATAAAATTATAGTAATGACTATGTACAAAAAAGTAACGAACTCTGTTGTAGTACCGTTAATTTAATAGAAAGAGATCATACCAAGGTAAACTTCAGGTAAAAATATTAACCAGCATGTTAATGAGACATATATTGAGTGAAACTACTTTAATGGATTGGCAAGAATAATGAGTAATAGAATCATAGGATTACAGGATTTTGGATATTTGGCATTGTGATATGTTACAAAACAATAGGTATTACACAACATGTCGAGGACTGGACACCTCTTCGTTAGGTTATGAAGGGGGGTTAAAGATATTAATGCATACAATCATATGTATGTAATAACACATTGTATGTATTAAAATCCCCCCCCCCCCACCTGACAAAGAGGATAGATTCCAGTCCTCGACATGTTGTGTTGTATCTATTGTAATATATAACGATTGCAAATGTCCGAAATCCTGTTATCCTATCAAACCCTATATCGTCAATAACAAACTTAAAACAAAGAAGATTACATAGTTGGACAGTTATGAAAATACTTCGGTTAGCAATTAAAGGGATGAAGAGGTGTTGTTTTTCTGTTGGATAGTCCTGGAATAATGGATTACAATGAAGGCCACCATTATCGATCTTACACTGGGTGTTGGGGGGGGGGGGATTTTGTGGGGGAGGAATGGTAAGAGGGTGCTGTAGAGGAGGGGGGTGAGAGTGGTGGTCACCAAACTCAGCGTCAGTACTACTTTCTCCCATGTGTCTGTCTGGCCGCTACGGAACAATGATTTTACTGTTACTGTTATTTATCATAAAAATAAACAGAATATTTCGGGACTCACCGTCAAAGAGACAAAACAATTAGATAAACAAATTAGATGGTTATTGTCTCTCTGCTTTTGCCAGCAACTACATTTAAAACACAAAGAAGTTTTGTTTACTTCAACTGAATCATGTTTTGATAGGGCATATTGAAAATAGTTGGAAATTACAGGGTCAATTATTTTATACAATTTAAAATTTAACTTCAAAAACATATCAAACTTCATGTTAACCATAATGGAAAACCAAATATTTATTATACACATAACCTGTTATCATTATAAATATATTTTTAAAGTTACATTAGTGTAACAATAATTTGCAGATTTAAATTTTAGAGACTTTTTCCAGAGCTAACATAAACGTGTTTTCGAAAACATGATGTAATTTTTATTTAGGGAACATTACTTTTTTTCAAACACCCAAAACTTAAAACCTGAACGACAATCTAAGATTGTTATTATATTGAGCAAAGACTACCCCATGTCATCCTTACTCATTCTATACAATATTATCTCATACTTGTATGAATAGACGTTCGGCTACTTGAGGAATAAAAAGAATGCACTCGTTAAAATATCATGTACTGAACTGGGGTGGTTATATATGCGTTTTGTTACAAGGCAAAATATCTGAGAAAACCGTGAGAAAGAATAGTGAAGTGGTAGCATTATAAAGTGAAACATAAATCGTGGGAGATTGGAGGGAAAAGCAATATGTCGCTGGAGACTCCAGTACTCCAGGGGAGTGAGCTGTGACGGGTGACGGCCACTCCGCCAAAGAAGCCCGATGCGGCTCGGCGCGGTGTGGCGCTGGGGGGCTGAGAGCGCTATTTGGGGGGCGGATAAGGGTGACTGACAGATGCACACTCTGTAATAATATTATCCCGGGAGGCGGGCATTTATCATACACTATCCAAGCCCAAATTACACATCACAAGTTATTTCACACCCTGTCAACCCTCACGATTGCATTTTTATGCGATTTCGCAGCCCAACAAAAGGGCTGATTGCGCGGCGGCGGCGTGTGCGGGGGGAGGGGGAGGATGCCTCAACTGTCATCAGACTGAATGGCTTAGACTGTTGGCTTTTAGTATATATTGAACATTGGACGTTTCAAGCTCCAAGAAGACGGGATATAAAAGCCTTTGAGCTGAGAGGAAAATATATTATTTAATTTTATACACATGATGGACCGGTTACCACAGTGCAACAGATTCAGGATGCTTATATCCAAGCAGGTTTAAAATTATTATAAAACAACACAATTAGCTATCTGGTGAAATCTAGAAATATCGGTAGATGGAAACGTGGACTAACTTCTTCAAAACTAAAATCTTTCCTTTGAAAGACAAACCGATCTCGATTAAAAACAATGATTTCTTAGACGACACTGATTAAATTTGCATTAATATTGGCAGGCAAACACAATTCTGAAGAACGACAAACGTAAAGCGCCGGTAAAGTACTCGCTTTTCTATATCGTTATAAGACAAGAGTAAATGGTGGGAAATGATTAGCTATGAAACAAATTAACCATACATAATTTATTAACAGATTTTATCGTTATTAGTTCATACGGTACCTAATTGACTATATAAATGTTAATAATTGTGAAGGAATGTTACATATGTTTACGTAACGAAGAATTTCATAGTTAGAATAGACTAACAGGAGAAAAAACGGGTTTCAGAGTGTTAACATTAAACGTGAAGCGTTGAGGTAGAGGAATAGCCGGTAAGCGACTTGAGGTTAGCCATAAAGCTTCTTACTGTCCGCCCTCAAGTGGCGGTGTTAGACAGAGGTGATGAATTATCTTCACGCTTGCCTTCCAGGTATAATGTGTGTCTTAGCAGAGGTGGATATCTGCATTGAGGTAGAGGAATAGCCGGTAAGCGACTTGAGGTTAGCCATAAAGCTTCTTACTGTCCACACTCAAGTGGCGGTGTTAGACAGAGGTGATGAATTATCCTAACACTTGCCTTCCAGGTATAATGTGTGTCTTAGCAGAGGTGGATATCTGCATTGAGGTAGAGGAATAGCCGGTAAGCGACTTGAGGTTAGCCATAAAGCTTCTTACTGTCCACACTCAAGTGGCGGTGTTAGACAGAGGTGATGAATTATCTTAACACTTGCCTTCCAGGTATAATGTGTGTCTTAGCAGAGGTGGATATCTGCATTGAGGTAGAGGAATAGCCGGTAAGCGACTTGAGGTTAGCCATAAAGCTTCTTGCTGTCCACACTCAAGTGGCGGTGTTAGACAGAGGTGATGAATTATCTTAACACTTGCTTTCCAGGTATAATGTGTGTCTTAGCAGAGGTGGATATCTGCATTGAGGTAGAGGAATAGCCGGTAAGCGACTTGAGGTTATCCATAAAGCTTCTTGCTGTCCACACTCAAGTGGCGGTGTTAGACAGAGGTGATGAATTATCTTAACACTTGCCTCCCAGGTAATATGTGTAGCTTAGCGTAGGTGTATGTATATCTGCATAGGCAGTCAGTTCTCTATAACGGGACGATATATGCATGGTTCGTGTCCACATGACATTCTAAATAAAAAATTAGTTTTCTAATCAATGGCCAACAGTAATTGTATATGATACAATCATTTCCGTTCCAGACGTAATCCAATTTATAGGTAATTTAACCTGTAATACTTTGGGTGTAAAAAGTACACATGCGTTTGCATTAAATTAACGAACTTCAGTAGCACGAGTAAAATAACATCTCCTGTACAATAATGTATGAACAAAGTAATGGGCAAAATTAAATTATCATAAAAATAGTTTGTTACGACAGACGACATGATGAATAAGCCGCTTCATTAAGAAAATTAGGATGCTCGTATTGTTCTGCTATGTGAAACGGAATCACATTTCATAACGTGATATATGAGATAAAAAAATCGTGAAGACTGTGGTTTCTTATTAAATTATAACATAACATGGAACATTAAGCTACATTTTTGTAGTTTTTCATAATTATTAAGAAATAACAGTTGGAGAGGAAAACTTGTTTATAACGAGATTATTTGTTTTTACAAGTGACATGGTTTATGGAACATAGTTTAATACAAAATATGATTATTTATATTTCACCATGTCACAAGTCCGATTAGTGATAAAAGTTTAACTAAAACGCATTATACTTAAAGTACGAAGGAAACGGGAAGAAAGGAATATAAAATATGATTATGACGTTATGATCTATGATAATAAATGTATGTCAAAGTGTGATGACACTAGTGTAAAGACTACATCGGGACTCTACGTTGGAGCAAAATATGATGATGGAAGTGATGTAGGAGAGATGTATCCGGAACATGAACATCATCACAGTCCGACTTCCACCTGAATATGATGACTCGGTGATATTTCAATCAAGCTCGACAAAAACATCCGTCAACTGCTTCCTAACTTTCTTTTGGATTTGAAAACAGCCAGGCACTTCTTTTATCAACCTGGAAGTTTTTACGTTACAATTCAGCTTTTTATGGGGACTTTCTTCTCATGAACACTAACAAGTTATATATAAATATATACATATAACTGTGTGTGTGTGTGTGTAAATTATATATCTAGTAATTTATATATCCGTATTTTTATGTACAAATTTTATGAATTACTTTACTTAACTGCAACAATTTCTAATATTAACATTACGTGGTACTATAAGGAGGTTTGTGTCTTCTCGTGTGTCCTTAAGATAATATCTAAGCGGGTTGGACCCTCATTTCTTTCAAAAATTACGCTCAATTCAGTAATTGAGACACTAATTTTGATCACTGAAACTCCAAAGAAGAACACTTCTTAAGACATGACAAGTTAATGTAAATATTTAATATTACGTCTCCGTCTCTGTAGTTAAAGAAATAACAAATTTGTTTTAACTGTTATTAAGGCACCACCTTAATCAGTGTTTGGGTTGCGTTTATCTCTACACAATTTTTATTTACAGAATTTAAGCTACCTTTACTCTACATAAAAATTATAAACAATTTATTTTGATAATTCCACTAAGAGTATCTTTATAAAACGAATGAAGATACGACTGCGACATTTTTATGTTAGGACTACATATACAAGACGACTGACTAAAGGGAATATTACATTTTTGAATTGTACTTGTTCAAGTTAAGTATCAATCAATTATACTATATATTCAATTTCTGGTGTCAATACGTAAGTCACCACTATGTGTTTCAATCTTATTCATACACGCACTATAAGATTGCCTTAGTCCTTCGTAAAATGCCAACAATTTCTTATGGATTTATAACATATTTACTGTTTCAATGTAATAAAAATAACTAAATGCGATAACATCGTCTCAATTTGTGTTGGAAATAGAGAAACAAACTAAAAAAAGCGAAGTGTCTAATGGTTTGCTTTATCGAAAGTCGGATGTTTTAGTTTGGAATGTGTGAATAAAATGTTCTGTTGTTGTTGCATTCTTTTGAAAAGTTTGGAGAGAAGCAATAGAATTAAGTTGGTAATTTACGTTAAACTTTCGCTTAAAGAAAAATACTTTAACATTTTGAAGACATCGTTGACTTATTGAATTGTCTCACTTTCCGTCAGCCAAATCCGTTTCCATCAAAACTTACTTGAGCACTTAAAAGTTGCGGTCGAGAATCGCTGAACATTTCTGTTGAACTTACGGCTCCGTCTATCAAGAAATAAGTTAAAACTCGGACATTTCACCGAGTGTTCAGGCGTACCAGAGAAGCTGGCATAGAGCCGCCCGCCAAGCCGGTGTCCCATATGCGTGGCACGTATTTCAAGTTCTTAAGCCATAAAACGGTGGCCCTAAAAGTTTGGTCGAAACTGTAGTCAGCCCTCATTCGGCTCGGATGGGTTTTACTTTAATGATCCCCAAAGTTTCTCGCCACATGTGCTTGACCCCTTTCCGGAGTTGTTGTAATGCAATGTACCACTCGAATACAGATTTTATTAGCGTAACTAAAGGAATTGTTACAGAGGAAGGAATGTTGATTGGTGATCCTGCAAAGATGAAAAAGTTCCTAGGCGCAAAAAATATCTGCCAACACAAAGGTTTTACATTCCTGGTCACTTTAAATCGTGTCTAGATTTTATAGGCACAGTTTCACACTGGTGCGGCACGGCACTGCCTTCTGTGTGACGAAAGATTAGTGTCGGTATTTGTCACGGTGAACGCTCGACTCGACACGCGACCCACGGACAAAGGTTTCTTATCTACAGTGATAACAGCCTCTGTGCGGCGTCACGCAAGTGTCCGTCTTCGCATCTGATTTTAACCTCGTCGTAATGTGGAATAAACAGCAGAGTTTTATTAAAGCCTGCACTTGACACAAGTGTATTGGAAGTCCCTATTAAATTGGGCCTAAATAAACTGTCGGATCGATTATTAACAATAATTGTAATAATAAAAATCTATAAATTTACACTACTTGCTTTCATAACTTTACTGAAATTACGACAATGTTCAATATTTTTTTGTAAAATTCTTCGTTTCATTACTTATTCTCTACGAAAATTGAAACGTACACTACGAAATCACTGACTTAATATAAATGATCTACGAATTGAATTGACATTTTATATGGCCAATATGTAGGATCCTCAATTTACAAATGAAAACGGCATTCGTCTATGTAACGTAAATCATATTATATGAAGTTTGCACCGTATCAATATTGTAATAATATACCAAATGATATATCTAAATAGATGTATATTATATATGATTAGTTTTATATTAAGGCAACAGAAAACAAATTTTAAAACATCTGACGGCCTAATTAAAACATCTAAAGACCTCTCTACATATGATCAAACAATTAAAAAAATTTTTCCCTTATTTGCTTGTGTATTAAATATATGAAATGGTGTTTTTAGTCCATCACACGTCTTCTAAACGTCTCCGTACAGACAGAATGAAATAAAAGTAATGTACCGACATTCCATCAAGAGAGCGCAGGACAATATTATCTGAGGGCGAGATGGCAGTGTATAAATCGCGCGTGCGACTGGACTTGACGGCTCGGCACGTGTACAGGCGGAGAGATGGATTTATTGTCGGAGCGAGACACAATAACTCTACAATAGCACAGAGCTGACCGGGCCCGGTCACCTGTATATCTGTCTGTGTACAGACTGCAGGATTTCGTCAGGGTTTTAGATCCTGGTTACTCTCTACATTCTGACAACCATACGGAATCTTTACAAACTGGGTCCTCACTTACATATATTTACTACTTTATAGAAAATCATGTAAAGTTATCAGAGCAAATAAAGAATTAAAATATTTCATTATTAAATATTTCTTTCACGCAAGTATTGAGATTTGATCATGAAAATAGCCTATTATTTTATTATCATGTAATTAAAATGCGTATTATTAAGCAAACTAGAATAGGGGAAACCTTTCTGAGGGGAAACCTTTACATGTCAGTGGAACAATGCGTTCTTTTCCGACTTTTAACTCAAAATATCTGAATGTTGAAATCTAGGGTTATTAGTCGGACCTATTATCTGTTAATTCACAAACAATTTTGTGACAAAAAAGAATGCAACATACCCATAGTTCCTCCTTGTGCACATTACACGTTATACGACTAATCTAAGAGTATTGGGTATAATAATGACACTATTCATCAGTTTTTTTTGAGACGACAAATGCCTTTCAGCGAGAAATTGGTAACTTTCCATTAAATATAGGATAGAATCTTGTAAATGATGGCCAGGATGTTTTCTGTCCTAAATACTGGATAAAGACGAATATCGTGCCCTCGAATCATTTAAAACCCCAGACCTCTTGTTAATCTCAATTATGAAAAAACATCCAAATTGCAGTGGTTGTGATGAAGTACCTCATCGCATTACACCTTTTGTATCGAATTTTATGGAAAGCTTATAATTAAAGGTAATAATGTATTAACACCAAATATATTTGTGGAGGTGAATTGTTGGTTACAGAAACTAGCTATATGCAAACACGATTTAATGTGCTGGAAACACATTAGAGTCGGTTAGAGAAAGGCGATTATGCAGCCAATTTATTGTTATGCGCTATTGATCAACAGTGTCTTGGATATTCCGATTACAAGATTATTCTTCCACAATCTCCAGCCGGAACTGTTTGTGTAATCAAGTTATATCGTACACCATATATATCAAGTTTTATAACACCTTTTTCAGTTTTGGGCTCTATTAGGGCTTATGTATAAGTCGTTATCGAAGTTTTTACATTCTTACTCCATTTAATCTGACTCTGCAAAATTACAATTAAATCATCTTAGTTTCACAAATATGACGAAATGTATATAGCAAGTCAGTTTTTACTGAAAAAGTTCTGACTGAAATACGTATGTAAGTTTTTTTTACAAAAATGTACCTTCCTTTCTTCAAAGAAATACCACTAAACAATGTTTAAGACTATGACAATACGTCACCAGGAATTGCCTTTCGCGTTGTTTAACAAAACCAATAACGAATATTACATTCTCAGCGAGTGTAGAGGTTTTATTCAGCCGAACAAAAACAGGGTGTGTCTACACTGCCAGAGAGCCGGTCGGACACACAGCTGCAGGGCACATCGTGGCTCACGGGAACAGGGGTATTGAAACACGGGAGAGTTTTATGAAACCACGGAGGTGCTCAAATCCGCTACTGGTAACTTAATCAAACTTTTGAAAAAAATTCAAGAGAGAGTTTCCACTTTTATTACTGCAATCGCAATTAAACCACCTCGTCGAGGACGGGCGGAACTAATAAAGAACTGGAGTTGACAATGCCGCAAAAACTGATTTAACCCGATTCAATATTTCGCCCGTTTGTAAATGTAACGGGATAAAAAATGTGTAATTGATTTAGGAATTCAAAAGGTGTTTGGAATCCAGTAATAAAAGGCTCGCCCGCCCGGTTTAATGAGATAAATCGATTTGTTTTTTTTTTCGCCGTTGCAGAGGGGGTGTGCGTGTACGTGCGTGAGTCAGTTGAGCGGAGGGGAAGGGGTGATTCATTTTAGTACACAATGATTCACTCCGTAACAATAGTTTATCTAGTGTTAGGATGAGTAGCTGTTTTACTTTTAAATACCGAGTTCAGAAGTCTAGTATACTAGACCTTGCTTAAATGATGTGTTAAGCTTATTTTAATATTTGAAGAAATAGACAAATGTTTGTTGTGAAAGCGTAAAACAAATGTATCACAGATCAGAAGTACGACAGTAAAGAAAGTGTTTGCATAAAGTGGTCAACAAGGAAATGTTTAAAAATAAGTATTGTATAAGATTTTAATTCGTATTCTACTAAAAAAGATTACCATTTAATAATCATAAAACGTTTGGAGTTTACAGACTTGAGTAACGAAGATCAGGAATGCAAATAAGCCGCCAAAATATAAACAGGAAGACGTCGTTTTGCCTCCGAGGAATTTTCTAAATTATGCTATTTCCTCGGTGTGTTGTGTTTTGCTGAAAAGGAAACATAAAGGAAACTCCACGGCCTCAGTTTCAAGCTGCAGTGCGAGGGTAAACAGCAAACACACAGAGTGGAGCGATACGCCCTAGAGAGGAAGCCTTCTATCTGGACATCCTGCGCGGGAAAGTTCTGAAGGAACCGCAAGAGATAATTCCAGTGTACTTGTAGATATTCAAGTACATGTAGATTATTTGGGGAGTAGTTTTTATAACAATAATGTGTCATTGGTGACTATTTTGTATCTTTTAGTTATCAAATATATATGCAAAAGTGAATTCGATTGACAAAGGTGAATACATTTTTAGGAGCTTACACATGTTCCTTGACTCAGTTCTGAATTGCTGATGCATTTATGTAACTAATTAGATTTTGATAGATTGATTTTACAATGTCGTCTTCTATTTATTTAAATTACATAGTTAATAGTACATAGTTATCAACACAAATTAATGAACGTATTAATTTAAAGTTTCTCTAGTTTATAAATTAAACTATAAAATGTTTACAAACTTTCAGCAAATTCAGTCTGATAACATAAAACCCACATTAAATTCTACATCTTAAAAAGTTCTAAACATACATTGTGAAATTAGTTTTGTCTATATAATAGTACAAAACTACACATAGTAGACTATAGTTTAAACAGTAAAAAATTAAGAGAAGGCAATGTCTTTAAGCTTAAACCACAAAAAGTGACCGGAACCAGAAACAATCACTAGCCATAACCAATTTATGAGTTTAAATAAAAATTTTAATTGACTGTTTTATACGGATAACGTATAGTAACAGGCAATAACAGTATATATGCCTTAATAGTATGTACAAAGAAGTTTTATTAAAAAAAATGTAGCATATACTTATAAGGAAACGTAACTATGTGATACTAAAAATTTAGCGCGCGTAGAAACTACAAAGAGTTGGGTATAATTAACAAGGAGAAGGGGCGAAAGCTTCGGGTGGCCTTTTAAAACTTTTAAATTGAAATAGTTTAAACGGCAAAGAGCAAAACAACGGTCTGATATTGGACAGAAGAGGTGTTTTGACGCCAACAGTGGTGCAACTGAACGCAGCAAACTTTGGAGTGGAGAGCTTCAGCTCGGTGTTGATACCTCTCCAGCTGTCACCTTTCAGAGTGTAATGAGAACGCGTATGGAGGGAAATGCTAGCATTTGTTGGATACTCTCCTCTCTGAAACTTATCGACTGGCAATTTCGTAAATTAACCAATCGAGTTTTTATCGTGAAGTCTACAAACTAACAAAATGACACTCAATGTTGGAGCTTTACTGAGGGAGAATGGAATAAAGGCTGGAAATTCATAACCCATTTGTGTTTTTGAGAATACGATTTCTCTATGACAACATAAAACATGCGTGGTACATAACTTGGTTGTTATTTTCTCATGTCGTCCTCAGGAACCACGGTGAGAACCTCTTTTTCGGTTCAGGTCCAACTTTTCAGCACTTAACAAATTTCCATATGAGTTTAGCCTGAAGTAATGTGATAGGTAGTATCGGGATGCACTTTCGCATAATAAAAAGATACTTGATTTTCACTCGCTGCTGTGACTACGAATGTAAAGGGAGCACCATAATGAATGTGATAGTGGGATATTATCAGAGGAATTGAAAGAAATAGCATACATTGGAAAGGTTTACTTTCTTGGAGAAGGCTGCTTTTTAAAAGCAAAGCAACTAGGTACCGGTTAAATTTATTGATAGTATCGAAAATTTCTTTATATTTCTACATTAAAATGAAACAAAAAAGATTGTCCTTCATATGTGCCACAACATAATATAGTAATTCAATCTAGTCCAGACAAACAGTCAAACTGGCGATGTAATCTCTACTTTTGTGTTGCTCCAGTAAGGCCGCCAAAGTTGTATAGTTTGATTTTGCCCATCCAGGGGCAAGCTAATGGCCTAGTCAGGAGTTTTGGTTAATCAAACACAGTGTATTCTCTCCGTGTCTCAGTACGACGGTGAATACTTTTGTTGGCTTCTCTACAGTTAAGGGAATGTTCAGAGTACTCCATTTCTATAGTTACCAATGTAGTCACACCGCCAGTTTCTCACCATTACACAATATTTTGGACTATATCAATTTTTGGCTCTGCACAGTCAACTACAGAGATTATTATATTAGGCGCTGAGACCTCCCGAATTCCGTAGAACGTCATCATCGGTGATGCAGAGTGGTGGCTGGCCGAGGAAGACAACACCCGTGAGAGCGAGTCTCCGAGACAAACTGCGACAGTGACACGGCGAGTCGTAAACTCTCCTGATAGTTTACTTTGTTATTTAAACGGAGATGCAAATTTAATTTACAAGCCGAGCCGAACCCATTGAGATGCAAAGGCCGTAGGCACTTCATCAAATGTGGCTAACACGGAGTACGCGTCGCATCACAAGTATCTGTGACTGGAGGCCTTTAATGGATTCAAATGTATGCGCGATGCTCAAGACGGGACACTCTCCATTGACCTTTCCTTTACATCAGTCTTGGCTGATGGCACCTTTACCGGTCTAAGTTACTAATGCGCTGGAGAAGGTAACTCCAAAACAAAGATCTTTGATTTATCGCAATCACAATCGCGACGGTTGGGGTAAATAATTGAACATATATACGTTACTTATTATGTATGATAAATCGATCATCTAACAAATAAACGCACAGCTTGATTAAGAGGAATCAATTAATGTGCATATTACTGTAGGTCAAGTAAAGAGATGAAGATTACGAGGAATGAATGTTAAATAATAATGTTTACTTGAAAATATTTTACACCAACGATTTTCAGCAACTTATCAATTTTTGATATTAATATGATTTTATTTTTTGCAACCTGTCAATTTGTTCTAAACTAAAATTGTAATATAAAAACATAGGAAAGGAAAATATAATTCTAAATGGGTTTTAAATTAGAGCCCCATCGGGGAGAAAAGTCCATTTCTTAAATCCTATCAGAAAACTAAAAGCATCAGCTTTAGATATATTAAAAACGTGTGGTTAAATAGGCTGTATTATACCTAAAGTTAGTTCTATGGCGAGATGAGTTTATAACTAAAACTAAAATACTCGACTTAGACTGAGAGAAGTTCTTAAATGGTCAACGAAGACTAAGTCTTAATCTGCTATTAAAGTTTTGATTATACGTTGAACAAATGATAAGTTTTAGATCATCCAAGTAATTACACTAAAATAATGTACATATTTTACACATTTAAAAATCAGGCGTAAAAGTGGTAACTAATATATGTGCAGGGTCTGAGCAGGCTATGTTTGGTAAACAGGACAGGGTTGTAATAAATCGCGTAAGGAGTGGACGATCCCGAGCGGGAGCGTCGAGACGCGTGTAAGAGATGGAGTATGGGGTAAAGATGGATTTATGGGAAGGAGTTCGACCTCGATAGCTCACTGGCACTGTTTACACGACTCTGGAATATTTTATAGGATGATCCGTCAATAAATTGAAGCGAAGGAAGAGGCAGCGTGCGAGTGCTAAACTCTTTCGCCCCGAATACATCAAAATATGGTTCCGTTATTAGCGGCCTATATTTCTGCTCTCAGTGATCCATAACCGGATCAAAGTTTTGGTCTTTTGACGTCACAGAGTCCAGTGAACAACAAAATTATGGCGTAAACTATATAAGGATATACTGATTGATTATAAATCATTTTAAAGATATTTTTGTGTCATCTTATTATCGACAGAAGTCTATTCGGCTGAGCATTAGCGTATCTTCTCTCTCGAAAAATATAATTTCTGTTTTTCCGCACGATATCTCTAGAATGACATGTCCTATAGACTTGAAATTTTGCATTCAAACTCAGACAAGACTGTTGTGCGACACTTAATGTGGTGTAATCTTATATTGTATTATTAAGGACACAACGGGTTCTTCTTAAGAGTTGTCTATCTGTCTGTGCGCTAACTCTTGATAGAAAAGTCATAGAGATTTGAAATTTTTACTCTTGGTCCAAGGAAGAACCTTATCGATTTTGGGGTCAAAAGGTCAAATGGCAGCTAAGTTACAGCTTTCCCAATTTTCCGTGAAAGAGGTAATAAAAGTTTTCCGGGTACTTAGGTACTGCGTTGTATAGGTTGTTTTTACATGTAATGTAGTCACTTCATTACTAAGCTGTGTGTCAATCTTTGTTGAAGTCACAAAAACACAAGGGGTGGGTCAAAAAGTGAACATCGACTGTCGAAAAGAGTAATTAACGCAGCTGCCAGAGTAAATATGTGGTGTTTGTCAATTTACCGTCAGGCTTTCACAAAAAGTATTAAATTCACCGCGAAACCTGGCTGGAAGTTTATTTATCACGTACAGCACCGTAATACAACTTCTGTGTTGATTCCAACATCGGATACATCAAGTCTACTACTTTGCTAATGACTAACTCTGGACACAAATTACCATTTAACACTGAACTTACTTTAATACTCTATAAACTTAATGTCCGTAAAATACACTGTAAAGTTTATATTGTTTACCTTAATTTCTTATTAAGAATACTAATTACTCACGGTTTAATACTTGATTGCATCTTCTAAATGTTTTTCACAACGTACCTGAAACAGAAAATGCGGTTAGGGGTTTAATATGACGAGACATATAACATATAGAAAATAGATGAGGTTAATTACAAACAACCCTCATATTTATAATATGAAAGTAATTTAAACTTATTCATTATACCGTACTAAATGTAAATACAAATCACCGGTGTAAGTTTATTATCTGGAATGTCCAATACACGTAGCTTATATTTTATACCTGCCTTTGGTAGTGTATTGTAACATAATAATGACCTAACGTTCTTGAACTGTAGTGGCTTACTGTTGATGCCAGTAGCACAGTGTCGTTGGTTGTTTTTTACATGACTTCTTCAAAACCTCACAAATTAGTCATATACAATACTAACCAACCACACAATCTTAAGTACATGTCTTAAGTAGTACATGTCTCCCAAGCTAGAGCTCGCCCAATGCCTTAGTTACTTGTTCCTGCAATGTAAACCGTACAAGCAGTCAGATTTACATGTCACAACAAAGCGGAGTAATTGCGAAAACAAGAGAGAGAGAGACAATAACGGAGGTAATTAGCATAAAGTAGTCGATATCCATATATGGCGGCAGGGGATAAGGAACAGATGCAAATTCCTCGCCAACATCATGTAAAGGTTACCCAGTCCTGGCTCTGGACTTATTTTCATTTCGTTGTTTTGTTGGAATGCGAGTAACTAACACGGTTTGAAGAATTAAACTGCTACGTGATGCCAGTAGTAAGTTTTACAGCAGTGCTTGTACTTGACCCTCGCCAACATCATGTAAAGGTTACCCAGTCCTGGCTCTGGACTTATTTTCATTTCGTTGTTTTGTTGGAATGCGAGTAACTAACACGGTTTGAAGAATTAAACTGCTACGTGATGCCAGTAGAAACTTTTACAGCAGTGCTTGTACTTGACCCTTGTAGGAACGTGTTGTTTATTTTTGTAATTGGTTAAACGTTCGTTAGCTGTGTACAACCTGCAAGCACAAGTGCTGTGTGTTCCGATTAAGACTATCCCTGATAGCTGAGTGGTTACGTATCAGCTTATACTCGAGGGATTCGGGTTCGAATTCCGGCTCGAACATCGCATACTGACAAATAATCATCTGGGCCTATATGAATTGAAGGCCGGATTCGTATCAACTTGAAACGTATAAAAAAGTATATATAAGAGAGCAATAAAAGCGATACGTAAATGGTTCAGTACACTCCTAAAACTGCATACCGTAGACAATTGTCCTAGATTCAGGTCAATTCAAAAAGTATCAAGATTGTACAAAACTGTTCTATGCTTCGTTCTAGCTCTATAAGTGTTGTTAACGTTTCATTTACGAAAAACACATTAATTGCATTTGCTAGGAGAAGACTTATATAGTGAAAATGAGGGAATAGAGAAAAATGGTGTCTAGGATGGGAGAAGAACCGAGTCACAGGCAGCCAGTTTGGATGACAAAGGTTAACGTGGGTCAGCCATCGATTCAACTCAACATTTATCAGCTCGGCGTTGACGTTTTCGTAAAAAGGTTTTGCATGAACGTCCATTTATTTAAAAGCAACGCTCTATTGCAGGCGTATACAAGTGTTAAAAGTTAAAATGGTGTGAGTTTGAAGAATTAGTTTTTAAAATTATTTATGAATACGGTGATTAGCTTTGACCAAAAGTACTGCGGCATTTATAGAGCGAATTGTATTTCAAGTGGCGTGTTATGGGTGTTATAATAAAAGAATGCCATACTTTGCTCGCTAATTTTGTTGATTAGACAGCTATAATTTTAACCAAGTTTTAAACTGTAATTTAATAACTCATGAATAGTAAAAGCTAGTGTTATAAGTATGCACGCATGTTTGTCTTTTAACTCCTGCCTATGAGGTACAATAAAATAAACTTTGCAATCTAGAACAAAATAGGAATAATTTTAAAACTATGTGTTCTATGAATTTAACAAATACTGGCCTAATAAGGAGAAATTTAAGGAAATAAAATAATGAATTGTTATATTAAGTGAGTTAATGTGATAACATGATTAAAGCGTTTTGTGTTTCAAAAAGCACCTAAAGCATAATTTTGTATGATTATACGAATAACATACAGTACTACAAATTTAAACAGAACATGTTTTATTCATTTTTTGTACAGTCTTAATAACAAAATCTATATAAAACTATACAGATGCAACTTAACTCAAGTATTAGAAGTTTGCACGTGAGAAAAGCCGAAGGGCAGTTTGGAAATATTCTATACAAAAAACAACAACAACAAAAACTAAATAAGAGTACGCCACGTCACATGTCGGGTTACAGGCTTGCATGTAACATCTCTAGATGTCTTGTGGACGGACAGACAGACAGACACCACATACAATCATACAGAAATGAGAAATGACACTGTCCTGGCAGACAAAAGAGAAATTATGTTAACCTCCTGAGTGATAGGAATAGATAAGGTTCAGCCAAATTCCAAGGTTAAACATGCACCATCATGGAACACATTCTTGTCTATTTCGAAATGACGTTTCTTATAAAATTGAAATTGCACAGTTGAAATCTTTCTCGGAATACAACGTGAAATTGTGCTAAAGTTAATTAATGTTGTCACCGACTTGACTCCAGTCTGTTGTACTTACTTTTTACTCTACGAATAAAAGTTTCACTCGTTAAAATCTCATATTATTGTATACAGTTCGTTTACAAATTTATCTATTTAGCTATTTTCTCGTTTCCATCATGTTCACCGGTAAGACAAATGTAACAATATTTGCTAACGTTCAGCCTAATATCGTGGAGTGACATACACCATCATCGTACTCAGTGTTTCTTCTATAAAAATGAAGCTTCATGGCAAATTCCAATTCTTTGGGTCAGCTCGTTTTTGAGATATCATGCGGACAGACAGACAACAAATGACATTTTCCAGTCCCACGAGTGATACGCTTGGCTAAAGCTCAGCCAACTAGATATACTGTAACGGCCATTAAAAAGATTGAAGACTGATCTACTCGAATGAAGTATTCATTGCAACTGTCATGACATGGAAATATTGGAAAATGCAATAACAGTAGCAGCGCTTCTCATTCACCAGAATTATAAGCCTAACATAATACCAATAGTTCTCTACACGTAGGAGAATATATCATTTTGTCCACTTCATTAATATAAATAATTACATCAATTATTAGGAAATACACTTGCCGTATGAATTGTTTCGCTGGTGCAATATTACGTATAATTTACATTTTAAAAGGAATTATTGTCCATGTTTGTCCAACATCATCAACAACAACTAAATCATTGTTATTGTTCAGAATTTAGGAAAGCGACCTTCCTTTACGAGAACTGCCTGAATAAATAGAGGTTGTTATAAGTTTTGTTGTTATCTCCTTGCAATACGTACTAATTAAGCAAGTTTGTATTACGGAGCCGATAAATTTCAACCTCTACTTGCCGTTCATTAGCACAATAGATCCCGGTGAAGTTTTGCCTGTAACTAGTGAGCCATTCCCAACTTCCCATCAATAAATTACGTTTCATTTGCATATTTTTAACGCTATATTTTCTTCTCGGGACACCACCTTAATTAATTCAACTACTGCTAAATTGTAACATAACTTGTTATTTAATGTACGTTTACGCAACAGTTCAGCATTGACCTCAAACATTGTGAAAAGTTGAGGTAGTATAAATTTGGCCGAATATAAATTTTGGCTTATAACGTTACCGATGCATCGTTTTGTTGCTTCAACTGAATTAAATTTTTTTCTTTTTTTTTGGCTGAGTTTAGCGAATTCTATCACTCGTAGGGCTGAAAAAATTGTATTTCTCTCAGTTCTTCCGTACGATATTTCGAAAACAAACTGACCTTAAAAAAGCCTTACAATTGTGCAAACAGCTTTTTTCATTCCATAAGGATTTGCTGAGCCTTAGCAAACATTTTAACACTGGTATTATGGGTAACTATAATGGCAACAAGAAGAAGGCAGAATAAATGAATTTGTAAACAATTTCAATACAATTTTAAGAGATTTAAAAACATGACATATTAAAACATGTAGTCTAACTATCTCAACACATACAACATCGTTTTGCATTGACTTGGCGTGTATCAGTATATTCTTTTAACTGATATGAAACCCAATTTAATGAACAAAAATCTGAATATATGATATGGAAGGGTATGTCGCGAAAGATTTCATATATAGACCTTAAATATTTTCATGAATCTTGATTTCTACAATAATTTTGTACAAGAATGTCCGCAGGTTGTTTCGAGAATGAAATGAGCTGTATATTAGAAATTTTGCCAGCAACCTCAGCAAAGACTGTAATGACACGTTGTGTAGCTGACAGCCTTGGTACGAGTTTAATGGTTTTACTACCTCTGTCACACAATAAATTTTAATCGATTAAAAAAACAATTTTATTAAAATTTAAATAACAAGTTCATTATAAAAAATATGAATTATAGAACCCAAGCAAGTACTTATATATCTGTTTTTTAGTAGTGGCTAGTTTTTCCAGAATCCCATATATAGCTCTGACTCGTTATAAATGCTGTATGAACAACTTTCTAATTCCAAGGCGATATTTTTCTGGTTCTAACAAACGTCACCTGATCGAAGGATTATATAAGTCATGAACTCATTACTAATGATGCAACGGAGATAATTACGTTGATAATTGAGGTCACCAGTTTTACAAGTAGCTTTCGGTACATGTAATTAAACATTATGTTCTACCTACTAGCTTATCGTCAGTTTTATTCAATAAACCGTATGAATCAATGAAAGAAAAAACTGTACGCAATTATTGTATACAAATTATAATCAGAATTAATGATCAGAACTGCATTTCCATAATACATTTCCATTTACTTATTAATATAATGTCATTATCCACCTCCGAATGTTTCAAAAGTTACTAATCGTCGAGAAACACGTCAAAATGTAAAATGTAGTCCACAACGTTCATTTTTACTCTAACTTTAAAGTTTAACGGGTTTGTTTCTCATATTATACCTCATATATTTATTTCTCGTATGTATAGAAAATGTATGTAAAATAAACAAAAAGAAATATTAGTGATCCAAATTCCCTGAATGTCTTAATATAAAAATCTCTTAATATAATAATAGCTATTATGCGTTGATTATTCGTTATATTATTCATTAATATAAAGTTACATAAAACTTCCGATAGTTAGAACTGAATTTAATTTAATTTAATTTAATTTCTATGGTGTTGTTAAAAATTAAGAACACGTTTAGTAACTACATTATGACTCCTGTATGACATCTGCAAAATTTCTTCTTATACCAAAAGAAATTCTTAAATCTTAATGAGGTACAAAGTGATATATCTATTACGTCATTACGCGAAATTCAAGAGAGAGAGAGAGATACAGAAAGAGAGGGAGTCCTTGTGACAAGGACACGCAGGATCAAAGGCTCAGGAGCAGCCGAGCAACAAACTGCGCGTGACGCCACATTGCCCGTTATAACTGTGCTAGTGTAGGCATGAGCTTCACGTTCTCAGTTTCGTCCAAATAACACTTTTAGTTGGCATTGTATTTTGCTCTCATGATTGTTTTTAAGTTTAAATTAAAGCAATTAATCACAAAGTAAAAACTTTGTAATTATCTATTAATAATGTTAGGCAAGAATTGTGGTACATTCTTCACTAATAATACGAATGAATACTCATGATTGAATAGCCACAAATACAAATAATTATTACGTCATGCACTCTAACGCAAAGTTTACAGCAAGATCCAATGCCCGGTCTGCTATAACTCACTTGAAACTCGAGCAGTCCGGTCATCATAACGCTACCGATTTAACCCACGGTATTTTACAAACGACTAAGTTTGATTGATGGTTCGACCACTAAGGGCTATTCACTGAACGAATGAGAGCTTTCATTGTACAACTTACTATTAATGCATTATACCAGCTTGAAAACAGTTTCACATTATATGAACGAATTCTTTGATGAGATTTTACAGAAATGGTCATTAACGTCCAACTGCATAAGTTAAAATATCCTTTTTAATCATAAAGCGTATAAATGATCCTATAGTAAATCTTCAAAATAGCAATGGAAGATTCTATACTCACATTTTTAGTTTTAGAAAATTGGTATTGAACTAATTATATTAATTTGCCCCAAAGAATTATTGGCCCCGTATTTTTTGCCATACTTGTATAACTTTGATAAAATGTATATATGCTAACAATGTCATCTACATATTTTATGTATAAAATTTTGGCTAAACATTACTAAAATACAGAGTAGCAAATAGATTGAATTGATATAATAAAGTTATATTGATACAGTAATTGACGTTCTCGTTGAAATATTAATCCGTAGCGTCAATACATCAAGCGTATTCAGGCACAAATCATGTCGATAGTAAACATTGTAAATATTGTACTAAAAGCCCCGCACAATGTGGCATAATGCGGCAAAAGCCGCGTATCTGGAATATTTAGGTATCGGCCATATTTACAGTGCAGCGGGAGATTCCCCGGGCTAATTCCCGTATTTATGTAACGAGAGATAAGCCACTGATAGGGATTAGGCGGGTGGGATCACGTAAGCCTGTTATCAGTTGTTATTTGTTGGCCTCTTGGCTCCCAGGAGTGCGTGTACCAGTGTACCACGCGCACCCCCGCGCACACGCCATCCGTCACAACGTAATCACCTACAATACAGCTATATGCTACATGAAATGTAAATTATGTACGACTTCATCTGTAACGGAACATGCGATTACTCGACACCTTACACCTTTGTTACCAGCAATTACATTACGGTAATGACCTCGATAAGTCTTCGGCTTTATCTTAAACCCTTCTGACAACGCGTGTGTAATGGCTTTTTAATTTCGTTCCTTACCCGACCCCGTTTAGCGTGTAAATTGTCACCACGAATGACTTGAAAATGGCGAGGGGAGGTTAAGGGATTAACGCGATAACTTGGCGCTCCACAAAGGAGAGGGCTTTGATAAATGGAGGTTTCTATTAGTTTACTTTCTGGCTAATGGGGTTAATTAATTGGTTTCGGAGAGAAATTAAAACTGAAAAATGACATTGTAACTGCAAGAGGGGTCATGTTGGGGAATGTGTTTGTTAAATGGAATGTGATATTTTCCTTTATTCATAATTGTGTTATACTAGTTATTATAACTCAGTAATGGTGTTAAGGCTTAAAATAAATTTTTGGTTTGTTTGTTTACGAATGACCGAGAACTTACGCACTGTATTTATTCATTGAACTGAAAGTGTTACAAGCAAGTTTAAACACGACGTTTCAAGACATGGCTTATTTTCACTTCTTCAGGTGCTAAGTCAAAAATATAAGTTCAAGGCTTTTATGAAAGTTAACATATTAACAAATATAACTTTTCCAATTTCAGGGCCAACATCAGGTAGAGTTTTCATGTCCTTGACAAAACATAAAATTGTAGTTTGATGCCTACACAGCACCATGTTCCTCGATGTGTGCTAAAAATTTCAGTACTTCACTTCCAAAGGAAATAGCAGATGGCAGATCTAAAAATGATGTACTTTTTGGAACTGTGACATATTTATACAAATTCATGTAATGTTAGTCTCGATTCCACAATTCATCGCTAATCACAAAATTTATATCATCCGCTTATACATGCTATAATTAAATTTAAAATCAATTTTAAATAAAATAAGATAATATGAATTTGTAATGTAAGCTACATGTATGCCTCTTTATGTTTGGATAATTAACAAGGTCTGTACTCGAGGTCGACACGAGAGGGAGAACCCCATTTATCGCCAGCTCAGCGAGAGGGGGTTGGATGCAGTTAGTCTCAGAATCAGAGGTTAACTAACCCAGATATTGTGTTTTCTGCTGGAGCGCGTCCTCTTTGGCTTCTCTTGAGGGAGACACTTGCTGTTGTGCGGGTTTGTCCGCTTTTGAATATTTCTAAGTGGCATCTAATGGATCTTGGAATATAAATTTATTGTCTAATATTCAAGCGCGTTTGTATTGTAAGGAAGGCACCGTTATGATAATTTCAACAACTATTTACAAAAGAACAAGGTGGTGCTACATGATCATACAAAACACTCGGAACAATTGTGTTGTAAGTGACAGACGTATCATTTCAACTTCCTCTGCAGCGAACATATGTTCACTCGACAATCAGTACATTAACATACGCACCGTGTTATTACGGAAGGGTCGGCTCACGGCTCGAATAGGAGGAAATTATCCTGAACTCATTGTGAGGTGTCCATGTCATTGTAGTAATCTGGATGATTACGGGGCACCATTGGTCACTGCATTAACACTGATAAGGCGTTCATGGACTGATAACAGCTTCCCCTCTTCCCTCTCCCCCGCAGGCTCAATGTTATCGCACACGAACAGGATTTGCAATCAACAGCTGTTTGCGCAGGACAATCCCCTCAAGGGTTGAGCCACCCGGCGCGGTGCGGCGTGGTCGTACAGTGGTACAGGGTGCATTCTGATATCTGTTCGTCTGTCGGCAGCTGTTATGACGTCATCACAGCCAATTATCCCGCCAATTGTCGGCTGCGGAGACACGGCCAGCTCTACTTAATTACAAGAGATCAAGCCATTGTTTTGTCCGCGGCGGCCGCTTACTTCTCAGAACTAGACTATGAGCTGTCCTGCACAGGTTCAGGACTCAACATACGTCCATCGGTTCAGCTGAAAGCAAACATCCGGTTAAAAAAAGCAACCTTTCCAGAACTTTCACCGGTATGTGGCATACTATATCGAGTGTTCATTCACGGTGGAGCTCACTTGAGAAAACGCAAGGTTTCAGAAGATCCTGTGAATCAGTGAATTTAATCTTCATGCGGTAGTTCTCGTCAGCGATTTAATGAACACTTAGAAGTCTATAAGGAGAGCGTAATAAGAGCAGCTTATAGGATTTTCTCATTAACTTCACTGATAATTCTCCTCATTGTTTCGCGATAAAAAGACGGCGATAAATTACTTTGAAAACCTCGATTTTAGCGCTTCAAACGAATACTCCAATAGCATACTTTGAAGAAAGCAAATACTTGTTAATGCTTCTGAGCTGTTGAAAATAAGCATCAATCGGGGTTTATCCAATAAATTAAACTACATGTCAATGCGGAATGTTATTTCATATTATTTACTATGTAAGTTAGATGAAAGTACAGTATATTCTATATAACGATATCAGCACGTCGAACACCCTGACATAGTTTTTATTGTAAAAAGAATCAGTTTAATGTATTTTGAAGGAATAACAGTATTATTCAATACAAATTTAGCTGAAAATAAATACACTTTATTCAAAGCACAGGTGAATTACATTTACAGATTTCTAATAATTCTATTAAACTGATTTTAAAATATTTATTATAATGCATGTCTTATATTTCACATCATGTATGCTGTAAAACTTAATGTAATATATTAAAATCTAAGTACACGTATTGTTTTGTTCAGGAAAAATAAATGAGATGTAATACGCAATTAAAATCATGAGATTTAAAAAAGGGTGTTTTCAATATTTTGAATCGTGACAGATAGAAAATAAAACGCCAGAGAGAAACGTCTGCGGAAATTACAGTTTCCACTGATTTGGTTTAGCTGTAGTATTGAGTAAAGTAAAACGACAGAATGATAGAATCAATAGCCGGTACAAGCGAGGGGCTCGATTCAACTCGGCATTACAATTCCCCGATATTGCTTTGTCCAGGTTTTGTTTGATAAACAGCTGAGTGGCGAATGGCGAGAGCGACCTTTTGATTGGCCCCCGCACCCGCGCCAACAACCCCCGGGAGTGCGGACGTTGATGAGTTTAAGACCAAACCGATCCCGGCTATCTAGTTACATGGCGTGATTGCGATCTCGGCCTCTTTGGGACGTTTCTTTTTACACAAATGAAATGAAAAATTGGGTTGTACCTCTTCATATTCACTGAAAAATCAACTGTAGCCTATCTTGGCGTTTTACCAGTAGCAAAATATGTCTTTCCATAGTTCAAACTACTGAAGATAAACTTACGTGGTTGATTGGAATATGTTTAATAGCGACTGTTTGATGGTTCGATATTTCCCGATAGTTTGTATTTGTCCTTTGAGCTTAGAATTATCCGAGTTTCACTGGGTTGTAAACACGAATTGCGTTTTTGTTTTGAGTATAAATGAAACGAGATAAACATTGTATCCGTGAAAACATAGAACATTATTAAAAGAAGGAAATTTAGATACACACAAATATTCACATGCAACATTTTGGCATATTAGTAATTCTAAGAAGATTTAAGGCAATTCAGTTGGTAATGTCAATATATCCACTAAACAGTTCAGTTCAATGAATAACGACAATGTAAATACCATACAAAGTGTTATTCTACAATGATTTACACATCACCGACGCGATATCGTTCTACCAAACTTACTCTGAAGGAATTTAACCTAAAAGAATTTACACTTAACTGAACATATACCAGGCTGCAAGGATCAGCCGATGATACATGGCATGTTTAACTTCTGAAACTTCTATACATAATAAATAAATATATACATAGAGGTTTTATATTTATATACAACTTAGGCTACTAATCAACTGTTAACCTACTAGAACCAATACATAATTGACGATTAACTCTGCTATCAATTGCGCACGAATATAATTAAACGTATTAGTTATCTTGAGTTTTGTGAATATGAACCCACTAAAACTGAGCTTTTCATTCTTATCTAAATGAATTCAATGTTTACATTTCTGTCTGCTAGAAGTTGCAAATGAAGATGTCCAGCAACACTAACGGAAGTAAATGGGGTAGTATGGGATTTAGGGGATGTAAATTATATCTACTGGTCATCTTACACTAGCTACAAATTGGCATAGCCTAGGATAACACTAGTTGATTGAACAGCCGACATGTGATGATTATTCTTATCAAAACCTTTCCGAAATAACGAGATCTGACGCCATGTACTCTTTGCATATCGCAAGATGTAGATGTTACTAATAGGCACTCTGTACGTTTGAGACATCCAGTCACAATTATTAGGTGTCTCGAAATTTTGTTTTTGTCAGATCCACTGAATTAAGGCATCCCGTTACAAGGTACAAGAGGGCCAACCAAAGGTAGTTTCTTTTGCAAATTATTTTCGGCGTCCCTCTTCGGTTTTGAAGTCTTGAGGCACAATTCACACCATTCTGGATAGAGAGAGTCAATCCCGACATCACAAAGAACCATGTCGCTTGATACGCCTATCGCGCCTTTGCTGCAACTTGGTGTGAACACATGGGCAGCTGTTTTGGATGCTCAGAAAATGATACCATAGTACACATATAAATGGCGTCTCTTCCATGCATTCAATATCCTATAAACAGGTTTATCATTGTTAATCCAAGAAAGTAGATTTTACCCTCGAGTGGGATGGTGATATTTGCATTCTCACCGAGATCACAATATTTATTTAAATTCAAATGATAAGTGGTCTGACAGGATTGGTCTATGTTCTGCCAACGCTTATTTCACTTGATCCAATGTTCTCTCAAATTCCTCTTAAATTCTACAAACACCAATAGATTATCAGCTGAAACTATGCAAAACCCTCGCTCTCAGTTTCCAAGCTCAAATTTCCGGAACTGACACTAAATTAAGGCAAAATAAAATTTACAATTGATGACCCAGTTTTCAATACTTCCAAAAAGTACATTTTTGATATGTCCCTTACCAATCAAATACTTGAATATATAGCTCCCACTGAATACATCCACATTTTTATCTAAATCGACTGAATAAGCAACAGAAGACAAGAGTTACTAGAATGTACATTGTAACTGAGTTAATTCACGTTTTGTCTTCAGAATACATTCAAAGCAGCTCTAATGAGTTGATGGGGCCAACAATAGATTCAGAGCTCTGAGTTCATTACCTCTGATTATACGAGTCGCCTAAAATTTATTCCATTACATGAAAGTGAATTGCAAGTGCCCATCAACACATAGATTTATAAATAGCCGTATTTGCATGCAAGCATTCAGGATCGATTGTGTTTTATGTGTTTTGCTTTTATTGACATTTGCCGTTTCCTCCGTAACAAGGCTAGCTTTTAAACAATGGGAGGGCGCGGGCGGGCGGCAGTATTTACCATATCAGGCCGCACAAATCATCCTCTGACGGCATACAAGGGTGTCTGCAATCATGGCGATGTTAGCGCACTCTATACGCATACATTTGAATTCATTACTCCTATTCTGTACAACTATAGGGACATAGAGTACGTGTAGTAGACAACACCGTCGGTGATTTGGTAGAGATCGGGCAGGCCTTGAATCCAAATAGCGTCCAGGACTGCAGGAGAGTTTAATTTGAATTGAACAACGGCACGGGGCGTTAATGTTATCTTCTCGTAAACACGGACGTCTTAACGACCGCACGCCTTCTTCATAAAGCAGTTACGTTTTATACAAGGCAACAGCATTAAGGCGTGTTTTATTTAAACAGTTATGGCCTTCCTTATTTGAGGAGGATAGAGATTCTTTAGTACAACTTAATGGCACTTTAACAATTTTATACAGTCGTGTCACTGCTGAAAAAAGTAATTATGAAAATGGTTGAAATCCACTATTTATTTTAAAACATAATTAATGTTTATTGTAAACACTGCCTTTTTACATGTGACAAGTTTAGGTGAGAGAGTATAGACAATATGAGACAGTATAGGTGATTGCGAATGTTTCGCTATTCAAATTCGAACCTGCGCCTGTGAGATAAAGAAGAGACATTACCGGGGTACGTCACACTCAAGTGTCACAGTGTCTCCGGGTAAGCCTGCTTTGACAAATGCGAAGGTAAACCTACGTTAACCTGTGTCATTCCGGCTGAACCCGTCCTTATCCGTTTCGTCCCGTCCGTACGTTGCTTACCGTATTTTCATCCAAACGTATCAATACGCAGTTAATTATATTTCGGTTGTTGTAGCGACGAGTAAGGATGGGAGCTAATGAACAAGATTATGATTGGCGTCATTGTCGGGAAGCCTCATTAAATAGAGCGTCAGACCGATAATTAATTAGTCTGACATCAATCGTTTAACAGAAGACTAACTGGCCGAGTCAATTGAGAGAAATGAAACACAAAAGAGATTAAATATACTTGTAGGGACACCTTAACTAGAAGTGGTTATATTACAGAACTACTTTAGAAAGAAACAAAGTAAATTCTACCAATTCAGACTGAGGCAAGGAACTACACTTTCTGCACAAAACGCCTAAAGGAAACAGCGTCATTTGCGAATACAAACTCGAGAATATGACCGTTTCTTGTGCTCTCTCTTATTAACATTTTGACAGCTTATTTGCATTTATGTTTCCCTTCTTTGACCCTCTCCATGTAATACACACCAATTACACGTGCTCGCTCTGCCAGTTTAACCTGCTGGAATAAACAAAACTCAATTGAATCTAAAAGTTTCTTTGTTTCAGAAGTTTCAAATCTGCATAAGAACGTAAAGTGTTGCGGCTATAATTATCCTAGTAACATTCCAGCCAAGGTGACTGAAATATCTACACAATCTACCCATGAAAGACCAAGATATTTTGTCTCACCTGTTACAGGATTCTAATAGACTTTCTTTTTGTAAAACTGGACATTGAAAATTTAATTTTAATTACGACACTTAACCACGTTGTTAATTAGACTTCTAGAATGTAAATTATAGTAACTCAGAAACACTCTAAGGTTTTTGGAGGAGGTATCGCAAAAGCATTTCATGAACATTTTTAGTCTTATTTTCTTTTGATGAATTTTACACAAGGAGAAATTACAATTAAGTCGACTAGTATCTTAAATCTGTTTATACCTTAAATCATAATAATAATGTTAACAAATAATTTTATTTTATGCTTTTAAATGAAGATTTAAAATTGTTGTGGTTAACATTAACTGATTAAGTAGTAGAGGAAAATGAGGTAAAGATTTCTTTTCTGTAAAACGAATTGAACTCGTTTGATAAATTGGACGATGGAAGCGAGGGAGACGCAGGCCAAAGTCGTTATTGTTTTTAGGCCTAATCGAGGCTGTGACACGGCTGTCGGTAATAAGGTACAATAAAAACATTTCTTCGCTGCCTTCTCAGGCTTAGAATTTACTTGAGCAGTCTTTTATTTTATAAAATCACTTCTCTTTTATCAAAGGGATAATCTGACCTGTCGGCACATAAAAACATTTCTTTACATTAAAATTTGGAGTGTTGTGTTAGAGCCACAGCTGGAGTTGTTGTTCCAGAGTAATTGGCATTAAATGGCCTCACACGTTCGTAAACTGGCTAGAGTGGCCCTTGATTAAACACTGCACTAGTCCCCAGAACGACCCAAGCCAGGGGTACACGTGCTGATATTGTATTGTCACCTGCCACAATTAATGTAATTGACAATTATATACTGCTAATTTTATATCCTTGCTGATTTTAAATTAAGAGTTTATCTTTGACGGTCTTCATTATTAGTTCTTTTATTGTTTAGTCTAATTTAAACATAAATTTACTATTAATATTAAATCATTAGTTTTCAATAAAATTGACAGACTTCATGTATAAAGTTAAATCAGTTGAGGTGACCCTACATTTAAAATCTCAGAAATAAAATTGTATAAATGCATAAAACACCTTGACCTTTAATCTGATAGAAAATGATGACTTTAATGTAATGTACAGAAGTGTAATTAATTGATACAAATAGGTAATTCATTCATTAATTAACTCGGATATAACGCCGTATTTCATTATTTAAATTTATATTTTACATTCCATTGAATTTGTAGGTAACATACGCTCACGAGCTAAAGAAGTCGACTATTGCATGACAGTAATCAAATGGTTAGTCCGCATTTTTGTTCCACGTCTTTAACTTGAGATCTTAGTCTCTGTTATTGGTTACAACGATTTAAATAGGAATCTTATAAATCTTTGTGTATATATTTTAAAAACAAGGTCCTCTAAACAATCGAACTCGTTTCGGCTTTTTTAAACATCTACTCGGCTTTATACGGTGGTGTAATGCATCCAAACACTGGCTAAATTACACAGCATAAATTAAACCGTTACCCGAACAGTTCACGAATTTTAAACAAGACAGTATCAGATTAAACAATATGTGAGTTGGATGCACTGGAAGTTGCATAATTGCCAATTACCTCCAATACCCGTCAATGCGACGCTTCCGTTTACATACCTCCACTGTTCAGACATGTTCGACTTGTGTATTCATGTTTTACAATGATTACAGGTATTGTTAAATGTAACAAAACAGTTATTTCGAAAATGTGTTAATGTAATAAATGGAGAAATGAAGTGCTCAAATCTGTAGGATTGTGCTCAGCAAGTATTGTTCAGGATTTGTTAATGGTTAAAAATGTAACATAGGGTGTATGATGCATTCATAATATAGTTTTTATTTTCAGGATATTCCAAAATACTGTTTGTTCCTCTAGTTGAGGAAATTATTTTATGTCCATCATCTTACGTCTGTAGTAAGATGACGAACGCTAATATTGTTAATTAGAATTTCTAAAATCTTTACGACGTTACAGCTGACCCAACAATCCTATTTTAATTATATAATACAATTTTCAATCTTGGCAAGACTCCATTCAAGTATGGATTTTAGTAATGGTTAGAATGGTCACAGATCATAGGCGAGAAATGTAACAACAGCAAATACGGCTTTTAAGCAGCTTATTTACTAGACGGGTTACAAGAATATGATCACTACATATGAAAGTGTTGTAAAAGTTGAATATTATGACCATCTTCATCATTACCATTCATCACTACCCTCTTACCATGCCTTTCTTTAAAGTCCTTTTTAAGTTTACTTAGGTCAATACCCATTTAAATCAATATGGACACATATACATTAGAAAATATATGGATTTGGTACGTATAAGGGGATGAATACCTCAGAATCCGCTACCATTCAGTCGAATATTATCTTCTACATTCTCCAATAAAACATGCAGACAAGTTACAAGGAACTCCTAATGAACGAGGACACCTCTCGACACCACGCTACCACGAGATTTTCGTTAATTAATTAATTTATTATGACCAATGTATCATTAGTAAAATACTCAATATGCATCACTGGAGAGAGTCGAATCAGTTTTAATTGGAGTGACGATGAACCGCTGCTTCGCACCGTTCGGCCGTGGTTAATTGGGGCACAACTTTGCTCTTCCCCACTATTTCAATACTTTTCCAGACTTCATTAACTTAACTTGTCACGCTTCCTTGGTTCGGTACCGCCGATTTATTAGTTATTTTCCGTTTCACTTATTCAGCGATACAAAACGGCAATTCGTTCTTTGAGTTTATTGGTTTAAGTCTAATTGAATATTATGATTGTAATAAATTGGTAGCCGCCCTAATATTAACATATATAATTAAAATTTATAAACAAATGAATTATATAAGAATACTCCTATTTTCAGGAATAGTGAGTGATCAATCCAAGTTTTATTGTTATTAACTGAGATCAAATTAAATTCCAATCAGGCATTTTGATGCAAGAAGTTTATAAATACATTCTTGGGTAATTTGTTATCAGCCATAATCAGCAATTTCTTTAAAACCAGATCTTCGCTATTGTTCGTACAATGGTCCAGTAGAGAATCTAATGTACTAAACTCTAACAATCGAACTAAAACTATGAGCATCGGTCACATACAACCGTGCGTGCCAAGTAGTGTACAGGACTGAGGCGTCAGATTATGCATTGAGTGACCGCGCAGGCGCAATGCGCGGCCTTCGACACCAAGAACAACGCATGCGCGTCCGCCATGTTATTTTGTAAATGACTCTATGTCGGCCAATAATTGGTTCTAAGAGCCCGAGGCATGTCATAGCGTCCGGCCGGGCTGTCTTTATTAGGGCCACTTTTTGTTCTCGACCAGACATATTGATTTAAAGAACTCGGCCTCAACATCGTCCTCGGCCGCCACGTTTTTGTTCTCCGCCGCCGTCCAAGAACGCCCGTCCAACGCTGCTGTCAGCGATTATACGTTCCAATACGGAATAGCCACTTTTATTGCGCCGAACGATTGGGGAACCTTGTTCAGCCGATCGGCTGATTCCAAACCTGGATATTACCGGACAGCTATGGCGGCTTTGGGTTGTCAATTATAGACGACGTTCACTTTAAATTGGCTCCAGGTGTTTCTGTAATTGAACAGGCGGATAAAGTGATCAACGTCTGGTTTCCTGACTGTCTTATAGCTTTATTAACGTGTTGATGAAAGCCTCAGAAGATTTTCTGGTCCTTTATTGACCACTGTTGGTATCAAGGTTTATAGTACAATAATCAAATCTGTAGTTAGTAATTCTTCACATTTGTGTAGTTATCAGCTTTGCGAAATAGACGTTATTCTTTCATGTAGCTAATATAATTCTGAGTAGAAAATAAAACTAAGATAATCTCAATAATGGAAACTTAACAAAATTATGAGAATTCTCAGAAGCTGCGGTCCTAAGTCGGACCGACAGGGTCTCCCTTGTGCTGCAGATGCCAAATCCCGGCTAATACACAGTAGGAGGGTTGGGGGAGGATAAGGATCGAATAAAAGATGTTTGTAGCCGCTCGGACACACTTGAATGATCAGTGACTATTGCCAGGACATGTGTCCCGCGGACCCTGACAAATCTATTACAAATGTCCGGAGTTGTACCTGGTCCTGTCCCATGTAAAGACCGATGTACCCCCCGCCGACAGGAGATGGGGAGACCCGGTGGAGGCAAAAAGTTCCCGCGACAATACCGCCGTTTCTTTCCTTCGAACTTTATTTTCTCGAATACATTTTGCGATTTACTTCCAACATCCAGTGACGCTTTTCCGGAGTTTTCCATTTATTTTACGTTCTGTCCCAGTCTTACCGTTTAACTCCGGGACGTTTGCAAATGTGGGTCTCGTTTAAGCTGATTTATCGTTGTTCGGAAACATTTCCGGAGTTGCATTCTTCTTGCCACGCCGCCGTCTTTGGATAATATACTTAGGTCCAACCCGTTACCTTACTGTGATTTGTATAAAGAACACCCTGATAACGCACTTTTAAATTTAAAATATCACATCACAAACCTGAGCTATATATCCAAAACGTCATCTGTTCAAGCAATAGGTTGGTAGCAGTTTGATGCACTTAATCTTCTTGTGGGATTTTGAATTGTATTAGGTCTCACATAAGAAAATACTTGATGAAATATTAAACAGCCATATAAGAAATAGAGTTTTCAACATTAATAATTTATACTAAAATATTATCACATAAATGGAATTACAAGAGTTTCTGTTTGTAATCCCTTTTAAGGATTTTGTATTAAATGGCTATAAAATATATAAATGATATAAAAAATAAAGCTCAATTAACAATTAGACATTACTTGAGGATCACTTTTTGTTGTGGTTTCGGTAACACACAATAGTAAATATTTGCATAATACTACGCTGTTCTGCATTTAATGACAACACCATTTAAAAACGTATCAGACAAATAAGATATACTGAAAAGAAAATTACAACTTCCCGGTGAAGAATCGATACTGTAAACGCTGCCAAATATGTCACTTTTACACTTCTGGTTGTACGTTAAGTTATTATTTGTGACCTGCCTCACAGTCACAAATCTATCAAGTACTTTGTTAAAATCCAAGGTTTGGCGGAACACCGGGGTCTATATTCCTCAGAATAACACTTCTGAGAAAGTAGTCTAGGATGGGAGAGTTATCTAAGACAGATAGCTCTTACAATAGCTTCAATCCTCACACAGCATGTGGGTGAGCTTCCTTTAGTGGTGTAATTGTCAGTATTATTAAAGCGGCAACAGGATGAGCTTCTTTTAGTAGTCTAACTGTCGGTATTACTAGAGCGGCACGAGGAGGATGAGCTCTCCTATTGCCGGACGTCAGTACCGCCAAGCGGCACGCCATGCCGGCCGCGGCAGACGGGCTAGCGATACATGCCCCAGATAGACAGGTAATGAAGCGGATAAACACGTGGGAACGTCACGGAAAAACAACAGCTCGTAGCAGTCCGGGCCGGGCCCAATTTGACAGATATCGAGCGCACAATTAGTCGTTGATAGTGTCTATGTCGATCCGGGGCCTCGACCATTACGGTAGCGGATACCATCGCATCGGGTACCGGCAAGACGGACCGGACCGCGCAGGGTCTTATGGCCAAAAATTGGTTACAAGATATATTCGGCCAGATACGGGTTTATCTCTGTCATCTGAATTAATGAAAGGTGGTCTTCCCCTCATTAATCATAGGCCACGACTCCGTTCGGAAAACATCGGGTCACTCGGCTACAAGGATGAATTCTTTGTCTCGCCTCAAGCTAGACTAGCTCGCGTTCAGTTGTCTCATGATGCCGTTCTGCTTCTAGTTTTGTCTTCCTGTCTTGTTTCTCATCATGATAGACAACTACATCAGCAAATGATTAGTTATTTTACACATCGTGATATTGAGGTATATTGCTGAGCGCATATGCTATATTAACGAATTTATGACTGCAGGTCTGAAGAAGACATGGGTTTGTGGTATCAGTATCAGAATTTTAACAAAAGAATTAATAAATGAAAAAACGAATCTTTTATACCAGTTTTTATAATAAAGGTTAATACATTTTTTTAAAGAATATATGGTATTTAAAAGTATTTATTTAATATCTCCACCTTGGTTAAGAGCGTAACTGATACATACAACAGTTACACAACCTAAGTGAAATTGTAGTCCATGTTTGTAAAGTATCTTTATCTTATACAACAGATTTATTAAAATATCTGATGGGAGAAAAATAGCCTCAGCAAATAACAAAGGAGTTATTGATAAAAGTCAAAGCTTTCCTAAAGTCACGATCCTGTCAAAGTTGTTTATAAAGCAGGATCCATCAAACGGCCTACTTCAAACTTCCTCGATTTTATTCACAAGCCTAATAAAAACCTCTCAATAACAGTTATCGAACACGAGTGGGACGAACACGTCCCCCGCGCCCGGAGTGGGGGATGACAAATTGATCAAAAATCACAACAGGAAAGTCACTTTGATGAGCGCACTTAGCCGGGGGCTAATTTGTCAAACACTTCTCCATATTTTCAACAAGCGTGCTCAGGAACGCCTCAAAGTATCGACTGCTTTGTAAAACAAATCTCTTAAATTGACAGGGAACATTGTTAGTCCGAGCAAAACGAAACAAAGGGCTCTTTTAAACTGAGTAATTCGATAATCCTCAAAGAGGAGAAAACTTGCCGTCTGGTAATCTGGATTTAATTTATGACGCCTTCAATTTGGAATCGACCGCGGATAAAGCCGGTTGCATGACGCAGGTGACGCTACGCGACGTGGCGATGTAATGCCATGTAATGCGATGTAATGTAATGTTGTATGTAACGTTATCTGCGGTCGGTCTGGGTAAGATTCAGCCACCACGGCGGGCAAACTGCCAACCTCAATAATTGTTTCTCGTCACTTCTCATGCTCACTTTCATATACATTTTTATGAAAATTGTGTAATGTAAAAGTAAAATAATTCATAAAACTAAAATTACTCCTCATAAGCAATGTTTTAGAAAATTATACAACAACTTTAATGGTTTTCTACTAAAAAGTTACGTAGTGATGTGTTGAATATACCATCAATTTATTTTATAATTAGTATTTATTGAGAGTAAGAACATGATTTATTTTCAATGGAGGATACACAGAAAATCAACATTAAAACTTATTCAATTGCGTAACACAGCAAAACAACAATAAATGATCAATTTCTGTATACAAACAAACTAGGTGATAAAACAAGTTAAACCATTTATGTCATGTTTAAAAGAAACAGACATCTTTGTAAATTAATTGTTTTATAAACAGCGAGTTTGTGGGATTATAAAAAACATTTAAATTTCATACTGTATTAAATAAAAAAAAAAAAACAGTTGTAACCCCCAATATAATTATCAGCAGAACTGGTTTTACAAACAAGAGTAGCTTTTAGAGAGTTCTTTAAACAACTACAACATTTTACATTAATGATTATAATCAGTAGTAAAAGAAAACTGTCCAAAACCATTTTCACATTTATATTAAACTCCCTAAAAATTGAACTCTGGTCTTTCGGTAAAGACACAACCTTATCCCTAGAGTACAGTGGCGGTATTACACTCACATTTTTACTAAAAGTAAAAGTAAAGTAAAGTAAAGAATGTCTTATTTTACCAGGCGAAGTTAGGGCTAAGAAGCCCTCTCTAACACTTAACCTGGGGACCAACGGCTTAAAGGTGACTTCCGAACCACCACCAATGGCCGGGCAGGCGGGCCGCTTGCAAGGACATGATCGCTCAGCGGTCACCTGTCCAAGCAGCAGCCACGCTCGGCGTTGCTTGATCTGGTTATCTTGCGATAACCGCCGTACCCACTACACTGCGCCATTGGCTTTTACTACTATTATTAACAAAACTATGACAACGTTCATTAAAAGCTCATTTGAATTAATCAAAGCGAAATTCATACCCATGTATACTAGTCAAAATGTGTGAATTAATTCACTACAGAGAGAAAATCAAACAAAAACTCATTTCCAGTAGCGATGTTGATAGATAGGCAGGGAAAGCAAACAAGGATTACCCGCCCGTATTGTTAAACTTTACAAGAGCACTTCGTACATTACGAGGCAATTCAAGTGTGTGTTTGTTGATAAAATTGACCGTTATGAGTGGAAAATGAGTTTAGAGTAGTCTTCCATAAAAATGTTTGTTCCACTTCTTGTTTATCAATACAGGATTTGTAACAATGTTACGGTGGCAGGTGTCAGCAGATGAACGTTTATTTATTTGAATATTGTTCGAGTTTCGGGGGTTTATTGATGTAACACGGTCTTTAACAGAGCGCGTTTTCTACAGAAGAGAGCTTAGGGGATGGTCTCGGGCCGAAGTAGGTAAGGCAGTTACCGAGATAGCACTGCAGTGAGTCCTTTCTCTCTTAGGATTTTTCATACATTTTTAACAATTTTAAACGCAATAATTTCATAATTCAAGCAAAACGTTTCTTATTACGAGGGTTTGTAATACCCTCGTAGAGGCTCTTATAGTTTTTAAGTTGATTCAGTATGTTGAATAATAAAACACGTTAAAAGATTTTGTGACAAATAAATAAAAACTATCTGACTTGCAAATTACGGACCCATGAATATACGCTTTACTGGTGCACCCTTCCTTTCTATAAAAAAATATTTAACAAACATAAAAGTAAATGGAAACGGAAGCTAAAGTAGAACAAGTATGTACATAAAATAAGGAAGAGAAGGAAATTACTCGCAAAACTCGGTTTAACACCTGGTCAGTCAGTTTCTTAAAATGTTACAGGGCGAAGTGTGTACATAATACGATAAGTGTGTTATATAATAACACTTATTTTCTATTGAAATATTATACTGTTTTGACTGTAGAACGAAGTATTTTATAAAGCATGTTTTAAACGTGCTATACATTTCACGAGTAAACTGTTCTACTCAAACAATTAGTTTATAACATACGAGTTTTATTCGAGTATTTTTTATTGAAAGTTAAAAAGACGGCAAACGGTAAAATGTAATTTAACAGTAAACTATATTTAGCACTCGCAGTCAGTGATGTAATCCGTACCGTTTCACTAACTAATTAAATAAGCTAACAGAGCTTCTACTGGAACAGTTGTAAGTTTCGAATTCATCTCATGAACGGGGAAATACAAGTAATAATTTAATTATAAAACATGATTGCAACGAAAATTCGATTTCACAGCTCTGAACAGCGAGAGGGTCACCGGACGAGAAAATTACGGCTTATGAAATCGCTCATGTAATAAAGCCCGGTACAATAGTAAAGTACGCGCTTCATTCACCGTAAAATAGCGAGGGAGGGGTTTTTTACGATATGTATGAAATATTTATCGCGCAGTATAAACGATGGGCCGGGTGCCGGGGCGGTACGTAAGTCACCAATTGGAGCTACACGGGTGGCCTGAGTAATTTATGAATGCCATGTCAAACGCACACATACCATCGTGTCCGTTGATTAAAATAGGCAAAAAGTAAATGAAATATGCCGGCATGGCGGGAATAATCGTAACGGATCGACATCCATTGTCCAGCTAACCGCTTGATGAAAATGGCTCACTACTTCATAAAATTGCGCGGTTGCCGTTTGTTTGGGGTTCCATCGTCCCGTAGCACAACTGTTTATGATGATTGATTCTGCAGGTCAGTACGAATCATGATGAGAATTAGGTCGATATGAGTCGAGTTATGAGCCCTACATTTGATGATGGTACTTACAGACACACACACGTTCAAGGACTTTGAGATTCGCTTTGAATAGTGTACTGGAAACAACACGTTCAAACATTACGTACTTATTAAAAATTATAAAAAAAGAAATTCTTACGGAAAATCTTGAAGCAGTATTCATGGAATTAAAGTGCAATGGATTACATTTTGAAACGGTGACACAATGTTTTGTATTCATATATTTAGATGTATATTGTATTTCTTTAGAAGTATCAGTTAACTTCACATATCATTAGTTCCAAATTAAAAATATATTTTAGAATTTAGAATATTGAGGTTTGAGTTGAAAATTTGAATTAATGTTTTAAATAATAATTTCAAGTACAATTAAACACATTTATTACGGAGTCAATTTTACGTCCTCTACTAAAACAATTCATCCGAGAAAAATACCATTGCAAATGCTGGAAATGGAGGTGAAAAGCTGGGAAGCTGTAAAGGAAAACCGCTGATGAGCATGTTACCGCTGAGGGCGGTGACATGGCCACATCAGCACAACGCGAACACTCAAGTGTGCAGCACTGCTGCTTTTATAATTACACACTAACACTGAAATAACTCCTCACTGGTCGGGCTAATTAAATTGATTACTACCCAGCTCATAATCACCCGACGGCAATTAATGCTACTCTAATTGGGCGATGTTTTCGGGTCTGCTAGTAAGTCCCCCCCCCCCCCTCCAACACGCAAGGTGGCTCTTGTTTTCTTTTTTCCTCCTCGGACGTATAATAATAGTAATCAAAGAGGCATGATGCATGCATCCCTGGAAATTAAGCTGTAAGAGTGGGCCGCCATGTTGTTACGTCAGTCCGACTGATCGGTGCCATGATTGATCGCTCCGGGTAGATAGCTGGAATATTCTCCCGAGATAATGTCTCACTCAGTGACTGACAACGGTTCGCGACTTCCACGTCAGGAGCTGCGCCACCGGTCGTCCCTCAGACCTACTGACAGCTCCAAACATTAAGCTGTTGTGCTCCGTCATGGAGTAGGAAGTGACGTTTAGTGTTAGAAACTGATACGTTGGTTCCAACTATTTAGAAACTAGTTGTTGAGTTCCTAATTCCTTAGGAAGATCAAAAGTTTAAACGCTATTTTCTTGAATTATCTTTAACTCAATAACGAAACAAATTGTGTGAGGACTTAAGCCATAAAAAATCATAATTTCCTTAATTATGAAAACAAAGTTGCAAAAAACTGCTTACAATACGAGAAATTATTACATAATATACATGAATACACTAAAGGGTAATAATATGTTTTCTTGTGTTCATTCAAAACGAGTATTTTGTTATTTTAGTAAGTGAAATTTATTGGAACATATTACCTTACATAATTACAAATTATGTGACTCGACGGCGCGGCGTGGAATAAAAAAATATTTTTTTTAATTTTATCCTCTTTAGAAATAACTTCATAAGTAGTTATTATTTTTGATTAATTTTTCTAAGGAGAGGCCGATCCTTTTTAAGCCTTATTCTGCCCGTGCATAAGCCACTCATCTGAAGCGAGAATCTTATAAAATAGAATAAAAGGTAGAATCGATACAGTACAAGGTCGATGGCACTGACAAAAAGCGCTAAGGCCACAGACAGGATTTAAACCGGCACTATCTCTAGTTCAGATCAAAAGTCCTACATCTCAGACCGTTTGGCCATAGGCACTCCCAAATTAACCTAACCAAAATAAATTATACTACCTTAACGTAATTATATGTAACAGATAGAATCAAATAAAACATAAATAGGAGGCAAAAAGGAAGGCCTCTATGATGTAATGGTAAACATGCTCACTCCGCATGTTAAATAAAGATCTGGCTGATCGAGTACTTTTTACATATCAATATTTATTGAAAATAAATTAGCCTACAAATTTAATAAATATAAAAGTATTGTTTATTATATGCATATATTTTGAATTTAGTCTTATATACATTGCACCACATAAACAATGTAAACGATACAAAATACTCATTTTTATTTGTCGTTTTGTTTGTTGTATATTGTTTTTGTTTGTTTATTTATGTGGGAAAAACCAGCCGTGGAGAAAATTTCGATCTTTACGTAATCATTTTAGTGACTCACGCCATACAAAAGTCAAACAAATCGGAGTAAATGTTGTTTAGCAGGAATGGAACACTCGTATCATGGCTATCGGATCGAATAACATTCAAAAGAACATTTTACGGTATTCAGAGTCGGGTAGAACAAATAACATTAGCGAGTGGCAAGGGGGGGGGGGTGGGGAAGGGCAGAGTCAGCAGCAATGACCGAGTCCAAAGCGTCACCAACACTACCGCACAATATCGCACCAAACTATTGTGTGTAGAACATTCTATTGCACCAGTGATTACACTCGGTTGTGAGGCGTTTACACAACCTTTGTCCATTTGTGCCGAATCTGCTTTCCCAGTAATTGAGGTTTGATTGGAATTGGAGGCCACTGCCAGCTGTGTGCCATTACTTTCTGCTGCTGCCGCGACGACCCTCCCCTTCCCCAACCACGCACTGTCATCACCCTACTTTTGTGTTTGTATGGAAGAGCTATGTCTCTAATCAGTCCATATATTATAATAAGTTACTTTTTTACAAAATTTTAAACACATGTTCCCTCCAGTACCTATGATGACAAACACTGCGCAAATCTGAAAAGATGCTTCGGTGTAATTTGGAGAATAAAGAGATCGCCATATTTCAGGTCTAAACACATACTGATCAATACCAACTTATAGATGTCGAGGTTATACCTCTTCTACCTTTTGACTGAACAATCACTATTTCACTGACCGAAAAGTCAGTAACAACTGGCCGTTTCCTAAGTTTTTATAATAGATGTTACTTAGCTTGCCCATAACACCTTTAGTGCTGTAATTGGCAATTTAACATTGTATCATACTCAAAAGATGAAAAGTTTAAGCTTTCACTTTCATGTGCTATTTGAATACATTTTCAAACACGCCGTATACAATACAATTACAGTATTAAGAGTATAAATTATTCTTCGCCCTAAATATTAATTAAGGTCAGCGGAAAATGTCTTTATAAAATTGTGTCTTACATACAAAATATTTCCTGTTACTCGTTATTCACAGAATTGAAATATTGGAAAATTTCTCTGTTTGAAAACAATACACGAAACACTAAGAACTGCACTTTAGCGGAACTAAAAACGAACAGGTATTGAAATTAGAATCGTACGGTTTCTTTGCGAACAAGTTGAGCGAGTGAAATGAATCCTGTATTTTCCTAGAACAATAACAGCTGAAGCTATTCCTTTCATTACAATGCAAATGCTTGTTGCATTGTTACGAGTACACTATTGGGTACTTCACAATCAAGTCGGAATGTATTTATATTCGTTTCGTGAGATTATTCTTATATTTCTTGGAGCTGAGTTTCAAATTGAACACTTTTCCTCTTTACATATTTGATAAATGTAACTTTAAGAACGATCTAACCTCTTCAAAACCAGTTCCACAAAATTATAACGTTTTACTGATCAATGCTTGGTGAAATTCTGGAACATTGATTAACCGTTACGTCACACGGTTAACACTAATGTTACAGACGAAGAACCCTACACTGTTACCCCGCTATTACTCAAGGGGGGTTGTTGCCCGCTCCCAAGTCCCATAAGAAGAGAGATGAGGTCCGAACGCTCGTTCGGCTGAAATATTTAACAGCTCATCTGTTGAGCTCACCCGTAACGTCCGCCTGATAATGGGCGAGAGTTTATTGGGTCGTCCACCGCCAGGAGAAATGGTCACGAGCATAGAAGAGAGAATTCTTGCAGTAAAGCGAAAAACGGATTATGACGTTCTTCCATTTTGTGAGATGTTTTTATAAAACTTTTAGTGACATTTTGGTTGGGAATTATTTCCTTAAGGAATTGTTCTCCAAACATACAGTTCTAATAATCAAAACAGTCCAAAAGCTTGTTGAAATTTTGTAAATAAGGTGCTGAACTGGAAAAATTATAAAAATTAAAAATATAGCTAAAAATAAAATGTTATAAATTAATTTATGTGACTTAAATTGATATTCAGAGTACTTGCTTATTGTGTAAAGTTTCTTTTAAAGGTGCAATAATGCTACAACGCATTCTAATAAAAAAAATATAACTCTTACAACATATGTTTTGTGTGTATATATATATACATACATATATATACATACATATATATATATATATATATATTATATATATATATATTATATATATATCATATATAAACAATATCGCCAATATTTCAAGAACTACAATATCTCGTTTGTAGTTATTGACGTGCTACATACAAACTAACTCCGAAAATTATATATTTACACTGAATTATAATATATTCTTCAAATATCAAAGTTAATGGTAAACGAAAATCATATATACTAATGTAATAAGTGTTACTCTACGGTACTTACACTATTATAACGTATATTATTTCAAATTCGACTGAACACGTGTATGTTCTGTTATACATTTTATTTTGTATCACTTTCATTATCGTGGACAAGTTTTTGAGGCAATTTTTAAATTCAAACAAAGAATTATACTAACAAACAAATCAAATCTTCCAAAAGAAAGAAATTACGTCCATTGTTGTGCGTGCAATGTCCCGAGTCAGTTGATGGATTACTTTTCTTACTGCCGGAGTCAACCTGGCGGTTATAAATTTATGTTTCCCCGTTCACGAAAACGCTCCAGAAATAAGAACTGATGGACAGGTAGCGTGACCTGACAGGGCTTGTGGTGCTCGGAAAACAACTGTAAATGGTAGATTAAATATGTATATCGGCTGGATTTGACATTAGTGTAGAGTTTATTTGAGCAGGGGTTGAGACTACAACGATTGAGTTTTCAAGGGATGTCTAACTTAATTTGTCTGAAACTAGTTCTAAAAGAAAAACAAAGCTTTTCGGCTTTGGTGCAGTCTTTCATTGCAGAACGCATCATTTCCAAGTGAAATAATGGTCATCGGTGCAGTGACAATACTCGGTGTACTAAATGCCATCTTGAATAACAACGATAAAACTTTAATGATACAATACTAACTAACATATCCACCCCCCCCCCCCCCCACCCCCCCCCCCCCCCACCCCCCCCCCCCCCCACCCCCCCCCCCCCCCACCCCCCCCCCCCCCCACCCCCCCCCCCCCCCAAGGAACCTGTACACTAAGTTTCAAGTCTCTAGGACCTTTTTATCCTCACAGACGCATGTACAAACAGGCTGGACTGCCCATTGACCTTTTGTATGAAAAATAAACTTACTTTCTTGAACAAAAAGCAACCTATGATTCGTGATTGAAAGGTTCTAGAGACTTGAAACTTAGTGTATACATTCCTATAGACCCAAGGCATTTCCGTATTGGTTTTGGGGTAAAAAGTTCAAGTCAGGCCGTCCGTCTGTTCAATAACTTTTTCGTTACGTTCTCTGGGGTCCTTCAATACTCCGTTACATCAGTCATTGTGTCAACTTTACGTTTCTAGCTGTTACCCACGGCAATTCCTTGTAATTTGTAAGAGCGTCATTGATTTGCTCGCATTCATTGTAAATGGCATAACAAGAACTCTTGAATATCTTTTCTAACAGTTGGACACATAAGTTTAGAAGGAATTTGATAGTGGCCTGAACATTGAGAGCATTATATGTTTTGGAATAAACCCCATTTAATTATTGGGTATTAACTAAACTTAAGAGTGGAACTGAATAATAATCTTGCAACATTTGTTTCTACTCCAATGACGTTAATAACTCTTACAGGGCGGATCTACGACCCCTGTTCCTCACGCCCATTATTCAGTTTCCCAATACTGCTTCATAATATGGTAGTGGGATTCAGGGCGATATTTCCGAATAGTTCGGCGAGTGCCGAGGGGATTACAATGTTTATATGCCTTTTGTGGACGAATTTCGTTATGTGTTTTGAAAGCACTTGTAGTACCTGTCGTTGCGGGTTTGGGTGTCGGTTTATAGGGTTCCGAGAATACGTTTCACTGTCTGACATTCGTCCGGTTTTCGGCTCTCTGGTGTGGGGTGGGTTTGCTGGTTGACGGTGGTGGGGCCTTGTCGTCGCGGGTGTGGGTGAGCGGGGGGAAAAATTTAACGGGATTCACGGCCATTAGGTTCAGAATGTAAGAGGTCGCTGTGGTTCAGTTCCTCGCGAGCTTTATCGTTTTCTCCAGCCGTATCGATGGTTCCCATATTAACCAGCACCGCTATTAACGAGGTCTAACCGCTTGCCCGGCTGCGGCTTCGGGTTTATAGGAATTTAGTACTCGTAGAATTTATTGGACTGCAGTTCCCCATGTCGTCAATGTAGGAGTGGTGGCGGAACTATTGTTCCAATCAGAAGAAAAATTCTTGGCGTTAAATAATTATCTACATGTGAAAAAGAACCGTTCAACTTATTAGTTCGTTATTTTTTTGTTGTGGCAATTCTCACCGCATTGTAGGCAATTGTGATTGGGTTTACGTTTTAAGGTTGTTTTCTGACGTTTTAAGTTAATAAAGGTAAAATTATTATTTATGCTTTTTTCGTATGCAAGGTTTTTAATTAATTCTTTTGGAAATAGGGTTTAAAGCTTTGAAAGAGATAATAGAGGTAGCTGCAAAATGTTCATCGCCCATTGGGGATCTACAGGGGGTTTTTTTGTTTTTGTTTTTTTTTTTTTATTTTTGTTTGCTTTTCGTTTTTTTTTTGTTTTTTTTCTTTCCTGGACCAAGCCACGACAATACATGAAAATAACGCTATATTATTATTAAGTTGTCTTGTTTTTTTTTTTAATGTTATTGAGTCTTGCGTAATCTTCAATTGCCACATACAACGTATTCTAAAAGATGCGACTGTGTTGTTAATCATTCTAGCTTTGTTTATACTGTAGCCAATAAAATTAAACCATTGAATGTTCGTAACGTCACTCGTACCAGTCCTAATCCAATTTTACAGTACAGGCATAATTTCGGGGCGCTACAAATTACCGAATTAATCTGATATAACGAGTTACTCGTTCATATCACATATAAAATCTGACATCGTTTTATGGTGTTTTATACTGAAACCATCAAGCGATGGTACTTGCATTACTGAAACTCCACAACCGAACTTGTTAAAACACCAAAAGTTATGTGGTGCCCCACACTTTACCGCATGGAATCATATCGTGTGTTCATTGTTTAATATAATTAGTCCACATTTGTTCATGATCTCTTCGACATTATGTGGTATCCCTACCTTTTTATTAGAAGCTCTTTCACAATGTTTAGGTCTGTCTGATTATTATATGAAGGTTGTATCCGGCAACGTTTTTACATTATTGACAGTTAGCACTCCATACAATGTACTCTGTACACGATACCGTTTTTTTATAAGTAATTTTATATTGATTTTAAGGTAACAATAGGGATAATAACATCCAAATAGGGACAAAGGGGAGTTTTTTCTTTGGTTTAATTATCAGTAAGGTTTACGAAACGCAAAAGCTAACAATTTTCATTATTCATATGAATATGTAAATCCCTCATGTAGTGGAATATAAGCAGTGAAGATTGAACTTATGATTGAACTGGACACTATACAGTACAATCAGTAATTAATATTTTTGATACCGATACACTTTTCAAATACTGGTGATATGATACTATGATGTTCAAAACCTCTTCTCCAACTTTTAATTTCAAGTTTTCAGTTTTATATAAGGTTAGATAATAAGTGTTCTGCATTCCACCACGGCTATATGCTATTAATGTCATAGTTTATTTTCTAGTTTTTCAGTAGGTCGCTATAATTGTTATCTCACCACCGTTATTTTTCTTCTTAGTTTGAAAAAGCTGTGCGACGAAATCCTCGAGCCCAAATGTTACCTGTCAGATAGCTGCCATTAGTACCATACATGCCCTAATACCATAGCAAAAGAGTGTTCATTTGGAACTCAGTGTGGAGCAATCGGGTTTGTGAAATGGTTAGAGTAATTGTCATCCTCGTAATTAAGGAAGGTTGCTGTTGAAATCGAACATTTCCGAGAAGGATCTATCAGATGGATCAGCTTTTCGATGGGCCGATTCACTTCACAGTAAACGGACAAATCTGTATTTTGTTACATAAACTCATTTTATCTACATCGATGATGGGTGGGATGGAGGGACTATATGCGCACACATTGACGCTCATCCTAAGGGCGGTAAGTTGTATATTGTAGAACTGTTTTAATTTTTAAATCCGTGTAAACCCCCAATTAACTGTAGTTAGCTACTCATACTGTAATATGCTAATGTACAGTGAATTAGGGACAGCGCGATAGTTCACAATAGGTCTATGCTAAACAAACTTCCGATAGATTTCTGTTCTTTCCTTATTTGTCCTCTGCACATATACATGAAACCAAAGTTAGGAACTAATAATTTAAAAATATTAGTGACGGTATCATACGTAATATTTTACATGTACATGACCATTACGATTTTTTTAAATACATTGTTGAAATGTAAATAAACTGACCCTTATTCTTTAAGTTAACCTATTAATGTGAATGTGGAGATGATATCTGGCTACTATCAACCTTAATACATTTTAGGAATAAACCAATACTTAATACTGTTATTTTTGGGAGGCCGTTCGATAGCAAGGCTATCTTTGTACTTTTGTGATGTGACTGACAAAGATAGCCTTTGCTATCGAAATGCCTCACAAAATAAGAGTACTAAGTTTGGCAAATGTAGTTAAGTAATGTTGAATGTTTGGAGAATATACTGGCTACTATCAAACTTAATTACATTTATAAGAATAAACCAATACTTAATACTTATTTTTGTGAGGCCTTTCGATAGCAAGGCTGATCTTTGTACTTTTGTGATGTGTCTGACAAAGAAGCCTTGCTTTCGAAATAGCCTCACAAAAAATAAAGTACTACGTTATGGCAAATGTAGTTAAGTTAACCTAATTAATGTGTTTTATAATATTTATTACATACTTGGTTTTATATCGATTCTGTGATGTTACATCTAGGATTAATTGTAACAAACATAAATGAATAAAATATTTCTCATAAAATCTATGCAAAATATTGTTTTGACAAATGTAATTCCAAAACAATTAACATTTTTTTTTCTACTCATGTACACAGAATTGGAGTTATTAACCATTACTGTAGCTCCAATAAGATTGTCTCTCAGATTTTCTACATGACGTTACTCGATCTACTTAGTGGCTATTGGTTGTAGGGCTGACATGGCAGTGTTTTTATTTACTTACTTGGGAGGTGTGGTTATGATGTTTTGACACTTGTGCAACATCTAACCTCAAACAACTTTGTTAATTGCGTTTCAGTCAGATGTATAATAATAATAGCAGTCTAATTTTTAAAACACATTGAGTGCGGCGCGCTGGGGTTCCCGCGCTACAGCCCAGGCGCCGCCGTGCTGCGAGCCGGAGTTCCCGCGCTTTTGCACGCTTGATTGTTTACAACTCAGTCTGTGGTATTAGCATTGCTTGGAGTTTGTTTGCGGGGCCGCGAGCACTGGGTATCGGTATAACCTCACTTTTGTGCGAGTTAGTTTCAGTTTCCGAGTAGCGCCTTTCGTTTAGTTTTGATGTGTGCTTCGTAATTTACTTAGTTTTGGGGTTGTTGTGCTAAGTTAATTAACACATTTTTATTTATTGTGTTAGGGTTTTAAAATTTTGATAAATGGCTGCTTCGACCTTAGACAAAAATATTGACACTGCTATCTCTTAGTGACAGTGAAGAGACTAAGTGAGGACAGCGACTATGACCTGAGTGGAGATGAAAGTTGACAATTTTGGATAAAGATAATGACCATCTCAACCTTCGTGTCTCCCTTTTACACAAGGACTTCGCCGTTTATCCATTTACAGCAGAAAATCAGGTTCAAAGTACCAGTACTGGTAACAACATAAAGCCAATAGATTGGTTTACTTGGGTACTTGATGATATCTTCCTAGAGAATATTGTTCGAGAATCGAACATATATGCATGTGAAGTGCCGATTGTAAGCCAAAATCTTGGGAGAACACTCAGAATAAACAAAATGGCAAGATTTGACTGTTCCAGAAATTAAGGTATTTATAGGTTTACTACTGCATATGGGAAACCATCACGACTGAACCCGTTACCAGGACTACTGGAAAGACATCCGATTATTTGATATTAAATGTTTCAGAGATTTCAATGAGCAGAGATAGATTTTTGTCATTCTTAGATGTCTGCATTTCTCAAGAAATGTAGATAGAATGAGGGAGGGCAAAGATGACAGATTGAAAAATAATAGCATGTTGTTAGCTATTTCAATCAAAAAATGGACGATTTATGTTAGCATGCAGGGAACTTTCCCTGATGAGGGTATGGTGCTGTGGAGAGGGCGTTTGCTCTTTCGGACAGTATATCAAGGGGAAGCGCCACAAATATGGCGTAAAAGTTGGGACTCCCTTTGTGAGCCTTGTGATTAGGTTTGCAGTGTATTCTGGTGGTTGAAGGTGAGGTTAGGGGGCAAAGGCCACGCCTTCTAAGGTGGTTTTATGCACTAATGAGAGGGAAAACTTAATGTGAAGCCATTCGTTATATATGGATAACTACTATAATAGTTGTTGCTCTTGCCTCCAAGTTGTTAGCAAATAAAAATACTGTACTGGCACCCTCAGGACCCGACAGGAAGCATGGTTCCAGCTGACGTCAAGCCTGCTAAGCTGCAGTGGGGGGGAGACAATACAAAGTTACGCTGAAGGAGTCATGGTGGCCAAATGGAGGACAAGCGGATAGTGTATAATCTATCTACTGAACTGAAAACAACATTGTGCGAACATATAATCGACGTAATGTGCATCGAGAAAAGCCATGGCTATTGTCCGAGTACAATGCCCAACATGAAGGGGGTAGATAGAGGTGACCAAATGCGCGCTACTACCCACGTGACCATAAAAATTTGTACGTTGCGTACAAGAAGATTTATTACATCTTCTACACATGATAATGGAAATGCCCACAAGTTGTACAATGTTGCAAAATGAACCAATACTATGCAAATTATATGATTTTCGCTTTACAGGTTATTGCATGCTCTGTTACTCCCACACAACCAAGCTCCTCCAGGTGCGGCCTCCACGCATACGCTGCACGTTCTTTCAAAGACCACTGCGCTTGACAAGAAAGGACGATTCTAGGAAAAAGATGCCGGCAGTGTCTAAAGAAGGAAGGCGCAAAGAAACTGTGTACATGTGTGCGCAATGCCCTGGCGAACCAGCCACTGTGTGCGTGGGGTTGGCTACGACAAGTACCATGCGCAGCTTCAAGAATAAGTGTCAAAAGAGGATGTTGGGTGATTTGTAAAGTATGTATATAAAACAAATACTTTTTTTTTCCTAAATAGTTATAGGTATAGATATAAACACTAATGGCCACTGATTTCTAACATTGCTTTTTGTGGTAAATGATTAACAAACATGTATGTGCTCGCGCAGTTGCTTGCGTGGGAATTACCGCTCATCTTTCGACGTCATCAATTGCTTTCCAGAGACTTCATAAAACTAACTGGAATCTTATTTAACTCTATAAAACATGCCCCAAAGGTACACATTCAAGCATAAATTAAACTATTTTAAATTATTAATATCTTGCACTAATGCTGAAGCGCGGGAAACCCGCTTATAATAATGACGTCATAAAAATGTATACAATTTTGTTATGAAACCATTTTTTATTGTTATACATTTAGTTTCTGTGGGGGCAAATTAAAGATTTTTCAGTTAGATGATTCAGCTTCTGGCAAAAATTTCTAAAGAACTATACAGCAGTCAATTGTGTTAATCTACGGCTATTTGACACTTGATGACTATTTTAAGCTATTATGTTGAGTTCTCAAAAGAATTTTGAATAATAAAGTATTACAGGACTTTTAATCTCTAATGGTTTTCGCTGTGCTAACATTTCTACTATTGTTCACTCCCAAGAGCGAATCGAAGGGTCTTATCTATCTGAAAACAACACTTTTGTGAAAACTTTTCGCGAAACTAAAACATTGTAGTCTATTTCATTGTGAACTTTTGCACCTAATATTCTTGCTACTCATAACGTTATCTCTAACAAACGTATCAAAAGCTCGGTATAAAAGGGTTTATAAATGAAACATCTGCATACTTTTTTGTATCTACATAGTTTATATTTTCAAGACCTTTACAAAGATAGATAATTTGTAAATTGACCCAACGCCGTCAGCCTGTTCGGGAGTACGTATAATCTCTAGCCGGTTCGCAGCAAACAAACTAAGTCCCTCCAGGCCTCCACAACTGTATTTGACCTCGGTATTAGCTGGAATCCACTTCGTTGTTGTGAGTGTCAATTATACTGGAGGTTGTATTAGGTAGGAGCAACTTTTATCTGTGGCAAGGTAAACATAATCCCTTGTTTAGAGAAAAGATACAAACATAAATACAAGTAAGCTTCAATTTTATAAGTACTTTCAGCATGGTACTTGTATAGGGCATTTGTGTTACTTGAACAGCGGTGACTGTATTACAAATTATACTTCATATACGCACTTCGGCTTTGAGCTCAAAGTAGCGTTATCTGAAAAACCGTTGTCGTTGGTTCTTCGTCTTGTCTATTTCCCGCTGCAGACAGATGAAGCGACAACCCACCGTGTCACAGTATAAACTTTTAAGATAGCACAAATAACCCTGAGACTGTAAAACATTAGTATACAAGGTTTGACATACCTTTAGTCACTATAAGAATAGCTTATTCTCATTTTAGAGGTCAATATGTCAAAGAAGCGGTCACAATTGATCCTGTCTGTCCGTCTTTGCGAAAACTCAATCTCATCTAACCATAAAAGGAAAGTCATAGAAAATTAGGGATGTATTTTTCCTCTTTGAATCCACAAAGTTTTGGGGTAAAATAAAGCATACGGATGTCACAATCTATTCAGCCTATGGCTCACATAACTCATTCAACTCCCGTTAATAAGTTTTGTTCGAGAGCCCTAATTATACTCCATTGGGGAGGGGGAGTCATTGGTTTATCTTCCTAGGAAACAGACAGACAAGACATGAATTAAGTAGTTATTTAAACTGCGGATGATCATTCAATGAGTCCAACAAAACTCTACATTACCACAAACATAAAAATAAAACTGTATTATTCATAACCAATGTGATTGTGTAAACCTCAGATAAACAAAAACAAAACTTTAATAAACAATTGGTAATACAATTGTTGAAAGTATAAATTGAAACACAATACAAAGCTAATGAATGATCAACAAGTCAACAGCAAACATCGTATGTATGAATTCAAACAATGACAATCAACTGAATTATGCATTTCGATATGGGTACAACACACATGTCGTCAATCCAACAAATATAATCAGGGATCCGCATAGCACGCCATTAACAACTCATCACACATGGTGAATCATATTACCTGGTGACGCGATGTTACAATTTTATTGTAATAATCATTAAATCTTCGGTGCTCTTATTTCATTTTCTGATCCGTGCGATATGGTTAATTGTTTCTTCTAAATAGCAAATAATTTAAAGCGTCTCAATAATTAACTAAAATACACTATTAATGACTTATACAAAACACTAATATGAAAATAAATTATTTATAACTTAGTTACATATTTTCTTAGAAATAGGGTTTCAATTAATCTACTTAAAAAGTCTTTTATCTCTTTTCTGAGCAAATATTAAAAAATCTACAAACAAATTTTTTGCCACCGCTTTCTCATAGTTTTTACATTAACATATTTTGTGTTTAAATTGCACATTTTTTGTTTTAATGACATAAAATCCTTATTCAAGCAATGAGATGAGAATGCCAAAATTTCTTGCCTTATTAACTTTTATACAAAAATCTTGTATGCATATAAAATGTTTGTTTGTTATTTGCCTTACATAAGTCATTTTTCAAATGGTTTGTGGATCTCTTATTCAAATTATTTTCTGGTCCCCAGTAACACTAGGCATAAACCAATTTTTACTTATTTACAAAAAAAATAATCTATTGCATACTACCATTAAATATAACAATCCCGCCTTTTTAAAAAGGAACAAATATAGGAAAATAAACCCCCCCCCCACCCCCCCCCCCCCCCACCCCCCCCCCCCCCCACCCCCCCCCCCCCCCACCCCCCCCCCCCCCCACCCCCCCCCCCCCCCACCCCCCCCCACGAGTATTCCTCTTTCTTTCACTTAATCACTAACTCTGGTAATTCTTTACCTGTGATGTGCTAAGTTGGAAATTTCCATTATACATTCGATATTCTACAAAATGATATTTTGTTGTTCAAACATGAAAAATATGATATTTATTATGTTTTGTTTTCTTGTACAATGTATTAAATTTTTTGGTAGCCAGCCGAATAATATAGTTTGCCACCAACCCATGATGACGTCCAACTGTTATGCGGTATCTTCCAAAAACTTCCAAAAAACTCATATCGGTTGCTATGGCTATCGTCACCAAAGAGCAGCTTCTGTACCCTTAGTATTAAAGTATATTTCTTTAAAAAACAAAAAGTAGATAAAAACTGTGAGGGAATCTGGTAAGACAAAAGGGTATTTAGAAATGGTTATGAAACGTACCCTTTAAAAATACAAAACAATATTTTTAATAGCACCTATGATATTTTTGACCTATATAAGATAGCGTTTTTTTTTTGTTTAGTGGTATAACATTCATATTGACAGTAAATATGCTGGAGGCCCTTAGAGAATATAATTTTTTTATTTATTAGATGAAATATTTTAACTGGAACTGTAATAAAGTTTATAGACGATAAACTTTTGTGTTTAGGACACATCCTATGAAGACTATATTGTTAGTCTAGAAGTCGAGAGCCAAATTGCGCTGTATACGCACAGAACCTTGGTTTCCTTGAAAGAAAATTGATCACCAGCTGTAGTAATTTTGGTGAAGATAGAAATATGAGAGTATCAAAAGGGTTCAAATTATGAAGCGATAATAAATTTTCGGGTTTTATTTTTCCTAGCTTGGTTAATTTAAAACTAATCGTCAGACACGAATAATAGTTATGTTCTTGTCACGACGCCGGCGGACTCCTTGCAGGCCGTCCCTTTCATGAGATACAAACTTGAAAAACGCCTTTAAAATTATATTTTTTTATTAATATTTATATACTAAGTTACATTGCTTCACAAGAAATGGTTAAACGTTTATTATAATGGTTAAACTTGAGACTTTTCAAGAACACCGTATTATGGTATAATACAAAACATTTATGATACACGTTAGTAATAAAGTAACTAAATAGCCATTGTACAAAACATATTTTTTTAACAAGTAATACAGTTTGATACAGGAATTAAATTCTGTCTCGTTTACATTCATCAAGGTCCAAACATACAGAAAATAGACACAGGCCTATTTATTTTATGGATAAGAGTGTAATTAACAAATGCATTTTTAACAATTAAATCAAAGGTAATAAACAAACAAAAATGCCATTGAAAAATAAACTGTTAAGCAACGGTTCACAGCTGATGGTTCATCATAAATAATAAATAGTAAACATGTAAATAATAAAAGTAATAAATGTATTGTTTATTGGAGGTTTATACAGAAAGGAAATTCTATCTTATTGCAAGTTGATGGGAGGAGTCACTATTCTCAAATTAAATCGATGTTTCAATTAATGTGTTATGTTATTTTATTGATACCTTTAACTCATAATGATTTAGTATTCTGTCTTGATTATGTTTTCTGGAGCGTTGTTTTCTGCAGGTCTGCATACTTCCAACATTTTAAACGTTGTGTAATGATCAAAGTACATTGTAGCTTGTTAAATTACAGTACTCATCATTGAAACAAACGATTTCATTTTTAGTACTATCAATTTCATATACTATACTTCTATTGCAGGATTAAATAGATTAGAATTCAATAGCCTAAAATGGCAAATTCAATATAATATATATTTATGTAATACAAATGGAAAATAATGTATGTAAAAAATCATTTTAATTATTTTGTAACAAAACACAAACTATCGGACTCAAAACTAAGTTATAATTTTTTTCATATACTGTAAATGGTTTAGCGCGAAAATGTCTCTATCGATTTCAAGAAGTATCAGGTTATGTGCATATATGATGCAAGTTGGCTCTTACCTCCTGGACTATATATTCTCAAAAACGATTGTAAGTTTGTTCTTACATTCACGAGGGCTGAATATATATCCGAATAAGGACGGACTCTATATGAGTACTAACACCACACTTGTTGAGTCTTTCATATGTTACTTAATTTAAACATTTTAGTGACTATCCTGTCCTTAAAATAAGTTCGCTAAGCTCGACCAATTATTCAGAATATATATTATTCAGAAGTGACCTAATGTGAATCTTTAAGATATTTAGAGAAAGTCTCATAACCTATAGAAGTCCGCTTGACAGTACTCTATCCGCTCTTTTTATGCATCAAATATAACGTCTAAAAACATACATTCATCCCGCATAAAAAAAGAAAAAATTTTAACGTGCTATCTAAATTTTGGTCTGCAAATAATAATGTAATTTACAAAGCACATTTTACAAGGTTATTACAAAGCCATTTTATACTTTACACAATTTATTAATTAAAACAGTAAATATTGTTTAGCTCTTGATAGACATGGTATGAACTATGTTCCAGACAAACACAAACCAAGCTATAAATTCTATGTTGCACAGCTAAACAGATAACGGAATGTGAGCTAGTGAATTTGCGGGTAACGCTGATTCATGATAGAAAGCCGGAAGTGGCTTCGGTTCTGCGCGCAGTCATCCGTGACTTGGCCCTTTCTGCAAACCACTTTAATGGAAACATAACATTTCACTTGGTCCATTCACTTCGATTAACACCAGAGCCGTTTCCTGCGCGTCGTGTTTTAGTGATGACAGCAGTCGGCAACTGTCAGTGCCGGGTCTATACCACCCGATACAGCCTGTCACTCAACTGTCCTAGGAGACAAGGGAGTAGTCAGCACGTCTAATGTGCCTATTGTCTGCCTCTAGGGGGTCCGCACACCCTGTTGGCCAACTACCCTTCGCGGAACGTCTCGACCCAAATAATTCGCGACACCGTTACAAGTGAAAGGTCAACTCTCCTTGATGCTTTGTTTACAATTTGTCACCCGCTTCCGACAGCCTCTGTAGTAGTGTTCAGTAAGCGGACCTTTACAATCCTCTGAAATACCGTAGGAAACAGTTAATGTTTCTTCCGTTGTGTGCCATTCCTCTACTATACGTGATACGACTTAATATAAAGACTCTATTTGTCTAGATAATCTTCAACATCGTGATTAAAACTTTTTTAATATTTTAAAATATCTATTTGTTAAGGGATAGATAATATGAAAATACATTTTTAGTAAATTATATTTTTAGTAAACCACATTAGATAATTTCACCAGATATGCCATATATTGGGGATAAGGTAATGTATAGTTATCGATTCAATGGCCGGACGTAGACGCTTTTTAACTGAATAGAATTTTAAGAGGATCAAATGTATTTTCTTGACCATACAGTGCAAACGTTACTAGGGCACCGGGAATAAGTTATACGGGAGAAGATTACAAGGGCCGGAAATAGACACTTTTAGACTGAACTAGGCATCACAGACCCTGCATGTATATTTTATGATTGTAGGAACAAGGAAAACTGTAACATGGTGTGCGTGTGCGCGCGCGCGCGCGTGTGTGTGTGGTATGTTTGTTTCACATGCTAAAACCTGAAATAGAGCCGTTAGAAATGTTTTTTTTACCTTTTGACAATAACACTGAGATAATACGTACCATAGACATGTCTACTTCTAATTCAAAATTATTATATGGCTCCATCATATTATATCATGAGTGCTTTCACTAAGATTACTACGGGCATAGTATTTCTCAAATCTGGCCTTAAATACATTATTTCCCAGTGTTACTAAACCAATTCATTACAATAATAAGGAATTTTGACGAGAAATTGTGTATTTCATTGGCACTTATAAAAACTGTTTCAGCCTCTGACTTCAGAGCCTCAATACATAACTGAAATATTAGTTATTCTGAAACTGATCAGGTGATTTGAATATCTTTCACTGACAATTAATCATTTTTAGGATTGTATATTCTGCCTTTGTAAAGGATATTCCTATAACGTATTCAATAGCAAAAGGGACACAGAGCTGCGGCCAACTGATAATATGCTTATGAGTCATAAAAGTATTTTTAAAATATTAAAAAGAAACTTCTAACTAAAACAGGAATGTAAGCTGTACGTTTATTGTATTACTCAACTCCAGTCACGTGATGTAAGTTTTTACAAATAATGTCACAGTTAGAGAACGTTGACATAAACCCATAAGAATGATAGATCAATGTAGATGTGTACTAGGTTGGCTGATTTTATTACTAAAGGATAATACCGTTCATACAACACAAGCAGGAAATATCCAAACCGATAAAGTCCTAAAAATATTGTAATCAAGGTACCAGGAACGGGAGTGTATTACTATTCAGTGGGTTTTATTTACAAAACTCGCATTAAAACATAACAAACACGCAACAATGCGGTGGTTGTAAATTCAAGGTCAGTATACTTTAGTCGTAAACTTTATATGGATATTCGCGTGCAGATAGCACTAGCAGTTTATTTGTCAGTAGCTTGCTACTATAATACACGTACGGACATTTTGCTACTAAACTTTTGATCATTATTAAAAATTAATGTTCTATTTTTAAATCAATAACAAAATAATTTATTTAAAAAATTATGTACACAAGTGACCAATTGATTTGATAAAAGTTTGGCATAGGAAAAACGTTTAGAACATCAAAATAACACTACAGGAGTTGCTACATAACATTAAAGGATACCTGTATTTGTGTAAAAACGTTTATTTTAACCTTTGTTATTTTTGCACCTATTGCAGGGAAGTGAGAATCCTATGGAGATTTATAAGGAAGTTTCTTTTGTTGCTTAAGATTTTATAAAGATTTATATTTTGATCATGCAGTAAAACTGTTGAAAATGTATATAGTACAAGGTTTAAAAAGGATTGCAATAGAATGTTTATCTATCTGTTATTATAATGATTTATTAGCAGATACGACACATAGTCTACTCGTACTATACTTTGATTCAACTTTATCTCAGAAACTGTGAATACCTTAAATACATTATAGATAAAACTGAGTACAAAATTCCATTTGTAATTTGTGACCCCTGTTCATAGTTACATTTACACAGGCATCTAGTCATCTGGTGTATCACCATTTAGTCGGAATATGGTCTTACACGGCTTATTACTGTGAAGGTTGTTAGCATTTTAGTTTTTTTTTTTTTTTTTTTTTTTTTTAATTTAATTTTTGTGGAATAACGTACAGCAAAACATAAATTTCCCGTTTAATATTTTATCTAAATACCGTTAAATAATTTGTGTACAATAATAATATGAAATACGTAGTAAGTTTTGATTATCAAATTAAATCATTACTTAAATCATATTAGAATATACTTTCGCATCCAATTTTTCAACCGAACTCGATTTGAAACCTGCATGGCAATAAAAGTTTTTTGTGCATGATTTTATTTTCTTATATAATAATAGTGCATTTATGGGAAATAAACAACTATTATTAACAAGCGCACTGTTTTAAAATTGTATTATAAATGTCTTCTTTTTCCAGAAGAGAGTAGACTACTTCTTTGACTTTGAAGGAAACAGGATTTTTCCGGACATTTGCCATCGTTCAGTGAAACAAGAAATCAGTAACACTACGTTTCGAGATCTTTGACTTTGCTTTTAATATTAATAACTAACGACCACCATAGTTATAGCTAGAATAAGGGATTTATACTTTAATGTACATTCATTAATACTGTATCCGTGTATTGTAAAGACACGTTGTAAATATTTTTATTGCAATTATGTTAACGATTCGGAGTTAAATATTCCCAAATAAAAATCATTCACGCCACGTTAAAAATAAAGATTAAGTGGTTCTCATCTAAACAGTGAGTGTAAGTAATCAGCGATATCTGAGGAGCGAAAACATGTTCACAAAGATCAAATTTGAAAGGAAGCTTTCGCATAAGTGCTCTCGGCACAGATGAAAACACATCCTAAACTCGGAAAGCGAGGAAAACATCTTAGAGTCTTTAGATCTGACCACCATCTTTCAACTTGGCAAGATCAATGGTAACATTCAGTTTTCTGAAGTGCTTCGTGTGGAATGAGCATTCAGCAAAATAGACACTTCGGAAATGTACATGGAAACGATTAATTTTGTATATGATAGAGATACAATTGTTATTTATCTTATTAACAAACAAATATTTCTAACTTTACAACTATAAAAGACTTTGTAGGCCGTCATACCCAATTCTATATTCTATGATATATGTGAATGGAAAATAAGTATAACGGCTGAAAGAGGAAAACAGTATTTTGGACGTTTACCGTGGTTATAATCGTATTTTATAAACATAAAAAACTACATTTCGAGGATAGAAATTCATCCTCTTCTTCAGATGCTAAAGACGTGTAAAAATATTTTTGTGTGTGACGTACGATAAATTTATTGATTTGTTTGCAGTAAGTCCTATTAATTTGGCCATCTTCTAGTTAGCATTAACGGGTACGCAAAAATTTCCATCAATTTAGGTTTATAACTAGTTAAGGTGGCCTCCTAACAAGTGTTAGCATCACTCATTGCTTTCAATGAAGTACACAGGTAAGTCTTACTCTAATATTGACTAAAAAATCAGTGTTTAATTGAGATATTCAAACTTTAAAAGCTACATATAAGGTTATAATACAGGTATTGCCTTTAAATAAAAACTATGAATTTGTTTGTAATACAAGGTGAAGTAGTTCTTAATCCTTCTAACCTTTATTCTGCAAATAGGCTGTAAAAGTTTTCCAAACATCAATTTTTTATGTTATCTAAGCAATAAACTTTAGTAACATTAATTATCTATATACTAGTGATTAAATATAATGTTTGATGACTACTAGCATTATGTATTTAATGTTAATGTATTAATTTAAAATAATGTTATGGTGGTGTTATGTTTTTATATGTAAATTTAATACTTAGAATCAACTCAATACTTAGAAACTGATTTTAGTTATATTTTCGCCGTTTAACCTTTTAATGGATCACACATTTATTACAAAATACGTTTTTTTAACTTTTATAAATGATTAAACTTTTAAAAATGTTTGACAGTTATTTTTACGCTACTTTCTAATAAAAAGAATTTCACAGATTTTCCCTGTTTTTCTTGTACGCTGTTATAATAAAAAATCATCGTCTAGTTAATTAGTCTTAGCTTCATTTATCGCAATAAGTTTAAGCCGTATTACACGTAAGTTTTAAGTGGCAAATATACGGATTTTTGATTTGGCTTTTACGCCGACTGTCCCAACGACTGAATGGTCTCACTCCTTTCACCTGGCTTCAATTAATACCAAGTAACCTTACACCGTCCTCTGTACATGGTAGCGCCGTAGGGAAAATAATTAACCTTGAAATAACCCCGGTTATAAGTATTGGGAAATAAATTACTGTCGAAAAGTAACATCTTAAAATGGTTAAACGAAAATTTTAATAAACTTCTAAAAAAAAGTATACAACAGACATTCCGAATTTTCATCGGGGAGTATGGCGTGACAAGGAAATTTTATTCCCTTTGTGATGAAAGAAGTAGCAACACTCACACAGAGGTCTTATTCTATCCACATTAGTGAGGTCTGTATTTCACCATTGAAGTCATAAATAGTCAAAATAGGTAATAAACCGAAAACCCAAGAACTAGGGAACTTAAAAGCTGCCGACAGCTTCAGGAGTTCCCTACTGTCCTAATATTAGAAATATGAGTTAAGACGCTCAACGAACTAACTTAAATTTGTGTTCCAAGCAGATTTAATAAAATAGAGTTATGTAAGTAATTTCACACAAACTACATTACTAGAATTTACATATTACCCAACCCTTTGTAGTAAATAGTTTTATTTGCTCACTAGGTGAACATACGAAACAGTATCAGTTTGCTCGATGAATTATAAATGTTACCATGGTGAGTAATTTATTCATGGTGTTTATTAACGGATCTTTCACTATTACGTGAAAATACTTTCACCGTTTCAGTGAAGGTTTTATAGTCGCTTGTCCCCCACAGCGGTCCCCCCTGTCACGTCCAGCTGTGGTAACTGAATAATTTATCATCTAGGACTGGCCAGAAGTGTAATTAATCTGTATTTCTCGTTAATTTTGTTTTCAATTCGTATTTCATGACAATTCGTTTTAAAAATTAAGAAAGATACTTAATCAAATATCAAATAGTTCCATATCCACAGTTGTAGAAGATGAATTTGAAATTGGAATATATAATTCTTGATAATTTATTGTGCATACTAATATATGAGTAACAAAATTGAATCGCCAAAGTTAATGCAACAATAGTGTTACAACAGCATAGCAGACTCCATTCAGATTGTTAACTAAAGGATTAATATGTTCTTACCAAGAAATACAGTTTCCTTTTTCACCACCTCAAAAACAACTTTTATAATTTATAAAATAAACTAATGTATTAACTATTCAATTTCAATTAAATAGTTCGTACATTCATATAAACTCTATAGAAAGTAAGGAGCAGTACATCACCCACAAAGCTCAAACAGATATGTTTTCTCTGGCTTCAAATAAGGAAACGTGTAATCAAACAAGCTTATTCAATACTGCTTTATTCAATACGGCTTTTGGGTAAGGTTCAATTGATCTGCAAAATAGAAAACGAAATGGAAAACTGTGTAACATTTCCTATGAATAACTGAAACTTTTCCTTTGTATTTGTACATTCAGAGAATGTTGATTCCCAAGACAACTTGTCTATGTTTCAATTGAAACTTTTTGTATTGTATTCAGATAAACATTAAATAAAGGTGAGTGGTGTTGTTTTATTGTCTATGTTTACGAAGCTTTAAATATAGAAATTACAATTTCAGGAACTTACAAGCTAATAAAATTCACGTAATCGGTTATTTCTTCTAGTTCTCAATTTTCCAATACATTATCTTTGCCATAGCGGTACGGATTACCTTAATATGAATATATGATGTAAATTAAGTGGAAACCTCAATAGTAAATTAATATTTCCTCTAAGCTGATTAAATCAAATTAATGTCCTTAGTTACTCTCTTTATTAAGCTGTCAATATACGAGTACACATACAACTATCATAGTTTTATTATAGACTCTACACCTTATTTTGAAAAACCTATCCTATTCCTGAACGATGAATACGTAGGATTGGACCTGGCAAGAACGTAGACTACAATACATCTAATATGTAAGGAGTCATCGATAGAAGTTTAAAAACAACTCCTTGTTATGTTTATCTGGTCTATAAATGTTAAAGATATTTTGCATGAGGTTTAATTTCTACACAGGAAACACTTTTCTAAGATATAGCATGTTACTTCATAGGATTTTCTGAGGGTTTATTATTACATTAATCATATACTTAACCACAATGGAAACAAGAAATCGCGTTAATTATTATTTTTTTGACATTGAGTAAAACTATATAACAGCAACAGATATAGCAACATTTATAGCCTAACTAGCCCAACACATATAACATCAACACTTTGTGTGCAGACTAAATTATTTAAATACTGCTATGAAACCCAAATTAATGAACAGAAATGTGAATGTATCGTGTTGTAACATATACAGAGAATGTTTCATCTTTAGTTAGAAGTCCAAGACACTTCATTTCTACATAGACAATAAATAATGTGTTCTATGATGGTGAATGTTCAACTATGGAATTTGGCTGAGCGTTATTGAAGCCTATCACTCAGATAGGTAAACATTCTTTCTGGTTTAAGTAGATGTTAATATTTATTTCCTGTATAATATTCTGTTCATTTATAAATCCGTAATACATCTCGAGAATAAAATTAGCTATAGACTTGAAATTTTGTGTGCATCCTCAGCAAATTCTGTTACGCGACACGTGGTGTGGCGTACTCCTACATTGTCGTCCAAAATTCTTGATTCAAGACGTAAACAAATTACGGACCACCACCTGGTATATTGTGATCTCAGGTATGGCAACTATAGGCCAAAGGAGAAATTTATAACTTATCGAAATTTTTCCAATTTCGATGTGTCTCTTTATGTTTCTTTGTTGTCACGTATTGATTGGGATGATATTGAGACAAAGACCTCGGTCGAGGAAGTTAGTCAATTGTTAACTACCTACATTGTCCAACTGCTTGACACCTGCGTACCGTTAACAAGAAAGCGAGTCACAAAGAAGAAAGCCCCATGGCGGAGTGACGAGATAAGAGAGCTCACAAAAGAAAAAAAAATATTTCAAACACAGACTGCATGATTAGTGATGTTTCGGCTGCTAGAACGTTGTACTGTAAGGCACGAAATAAATTGAACTGCGCCATCAGAAGAGCAAAATGAAATTACTTTCACGACAAGCTGAATTGTAAGGACTCTAAATCATTCTGGGGTGTTTTACGGTCAGGTGGAGTGCTGGAAAATGACCGTAATAGTGACGATATAAGATTCTCAGCTGATGACCTCAACAGGTACTTTGCAGGCATGGGTGGTGGAAGCAGGATTAGCCTCGAGAAACTGAATTTATACAGAAAACAATGTTTGTGAGGATCTAGCGCATGGTTTCAATTTTGTGCAGTTACTGAGGGTGAGATCAAATGCATAATTGAATAACATTACGTCAGTGGCTGTGGGGACTGATGGAATATCTATCAGGCTAGTGAAAGCCATGAGCCCATATTGCTTGGGAGCTATTACGCATTTGGTTAACCTGTCCCTTGCTTCTGGGTGTTTTCCATCATGCTGGAAGCAAAGTCTTGTCACGCCCATACCCAAAATAAAGAATCCAAGTGTGATTTCCCAATTTAGGCCGATATCGATCCTTCCGGCCATGTCAAAAATCCTTGAGAAGGTAGTGGTGAATCAGTTGACAGCTTTCATTGAGGCTGAAAATATTCTTCCTGTACATCAGTCTGGTTTTTAGGATAGTCTTTCAGCACTACCTCCGCCTTGATAAACCATTATGGATGAGCTGCATGTAGCGAAAAGATAAAGGTTTTGGAAGTATTTTGGCGACGCTTGATTTCTCTGAAGCGTTCGACCTCAGTGAATTATGAAATGTTTCTTGCCAAAATTAAATTTCTATAGGTTTAATGAAATCGCTATAAAATGGTTTGGCTCATATTTGAGCGGACGGAGTCAGGTGACGAAGGTTAAAGAAAACTGCTCTTCCTCGCTGTCGAAGGATACAGGGGTTCCTCAAGGGTCATGTTTAGGGCCTGTTATGTTCATTTTATATACTGCTGATCTTGAACTTGCATTGTCCTCGTGTTCACTTTACTCCTATGCGGATGACTCTCAGATGCTTCTAAACATATCCCCTTCCAGGTGTCCATGAAGCGGTGCAGTGTTTCAATGCTGATCTGAGTAGGGTTAAAGAGTGGTCGGAGGGACATGGCCTAAAGTTGAATGCAGATAAGTGTTCTGTGGTGCATTTTTGCTCACCATCCATTAAAGAGACCATGAACAGGAGTATTCTCTCTGTTTCTGTTGAGGGGTATTTGTTTGGAAGATCGTGTTTTTGTTAAAAGTCCTGGGAGTTATAATTGACAAATCAGCTAAACTTTCTTAAACATGTTGAATTGATTTCTCAACGTGCAATGTGTAAATTGAGAGTTTTGAATAGATACAGAGCGTTAATTCCAATGCTTTCAAAGCTGCATATTGTAAATTCTCTGGTATTTCCATCAATATATTACGCCCTTCCAGTGTTTGGTAGCTGCTTAACTCAAGAGGCAAATGTCATCCTTGCACGAATACAGAACAGTGCGCTGAGGTTTGTTTATAATCTAAAAAAAATTTGACCACATCTCACACCTTATCGGAGAAGAGCAAATTTACACTCTGTTCAAGATATTTGTAGGCTCCAAACTGTGACATTGGTGCATAAGGTTTTGGTAAACTGGTGAACCCTCTTACCTGAGACGGAAAACTAGTGGCGCGAGCGACTCTAAGAGAACGGCACACTCGACAGGACGACAAGCTGCAACTGCCGCGTGTGCGGTTGGAGGCTACAAAAAAAGGTCCTTCTCGTACTTTGGACCCCAGGAGTACAATGCCTTACCACCAGTTATAAAGGACTTTGTCTGTTAAAACTTTCAAAAAGGAAGTTAAAACTGTATATGTACCTTAATGATGTATTGTTGTTTAAGTATGAATTTTCTATGTAAAATTTACCAGCACGCAATATTTGGGTGTCACAGTTTTAAAATACGAATTGTACTGTTATGATTAGTTTGACGTGAGTCGATTTGTAAAACAGATTTGTAAAACTGAAATCCGCTCAAGAATAAAGGCCTTATTTATTTATTTATTGTATAATAGAATAATCAAGAAGGTAAATCAAGTGGTACATTATCGAGCCACAATCTACCAATTAAAATTTTTTACAATAATATTATTTTAAATCTGATATGAATTGTCAGATTTCCTCGGATTTACAAGTATGAGAAAGATGTCATAAAGAAAGAAGACTTCGTTAGCTGACTGGACTGATATTGTCGACAAGCATGTATTTGGCGAGTGTTAACATAGTAAAGTCATGACAACATGAACGTTTATTAATTGTTGAACGGGGGAACCTTAATATAGCTGAGGTCCGATCATGAAACGCCTCACTGTTAGGTAGCCAAGATATCAATATAACATCTGTATATGTTTCCTACCATCCTGTTACTATAATATAGAGTTCATAGGTCTGACAAACTGGATGATTCATAATGTGAGGAATAGGGAAGTGTAAGTTGCTAGTTACGATCTAACAGAGAGTACACAGTACGAACCACTACAGTAAATATATTTAAAATTTAAATTATAAAGATGTAAAAACCATCCAAGTTTGATCAATATATTTGCTATACATTTAGTAAAAATTTAAACATGGGTCGATTTTGTACAAAATGGAAATTACTGAATTAATTAAATCTGAAAATAAATCTCGTTGTACACCGATTCAAATTCCAATTATTAATTAATATTGAACTAATAGTATATTGTTTTTAATTCCTTTTGTATAATAGTATGCAATGAGTAACATCAAAGATTACATCAAGGTGGTGAAATAGATTTTGGGTGTGGGAAATATTTTTAATGCTGCGTTCAGAACCTTATAAATAATTTGTTATAATAATCTTACTACACATAAAATTACAGTATTTAATCTTAAAATATATTTTTATTGAGTAATAAATGAATTAAGTTGTAAACTCCAAAATTTCGGATATTGATTAATATAAGTATTACTTCAACTTAGACCTAATCATTAAAACTTAACCTCATATAAGAATGACAATGTTCACTTAGTTGCAAGAACTAAACCCAATTTGGCCAAGTAAGTAAGACTAGTGTGATGTCATAACGTGCTCTAGCAACAGCAGATTTCCCATATAGGTCACGAGACTGTGAGACTGTAAGACGGATGTGAGACTGTGAGGGTAATGTAGGGGGTGATATACTTGATACATCTCCTCCCCCTGTGCGATCAGTCACCCGCTCGCACGTACTTCCTCGCCGCACCTTCTGGTTACCTACACAACAATCTTCTTTTTTATGGTGGGAACTTATGTATTTCTGAACTGAGGTAATATCAATTTACTTTATTCTCAAGAGGGTACATCTGTTTTCGATTGGAGGTTCTATAACTTTATAGTCTCTCGCCTTCAAAGTGTCTTCCTCCAAGACAGGAAAATAAGTTATCGTTTCTTAGGGATATGTCGGAATTTATAGTAGTAATAACAAGCACCTTAAACTAGGTCCATGGAATATCGACCTGGGAATCGAAGACAAAGATGTGTTTTTCAATTTCTTTAAGTCATACACAATTTAAAGCGTTATTTATATAAATCACAGTTCTACAGTGCTGTAAATATACACATAACGCAGCTATGGTGGGAAGGATTGATTCAATGTGAATGTTGAGTTTAGCTCCAATTCACCTTCCGCTTGGTGCAGCGTCTGAATTCTGACGCTGTCGCAGACTTGACTCCTAGATTCGTGCACCTGATGAGACAATGATAACACTTTGTCATCTAGATTACATATTTTTAGTCTATGTGTCTATGATGTCGAAACGTTGCAAACAGTTAGTTTTAAGCCTCTTCGTCACCGATTATTTTTGGATAAGTCATAATGTAGACGCTGCACTAAGCGCAACGTGAAATGGTGCTCAAACGTATTGTAAACGTACATTTCCTTATCTTTCACAATTTTTTAATCATTATAGTTTAACACATGTCTACAATACTATGTGTAATGCCTATAATTCTTCAATGAGTGGTCAAATACAATTTTCTGAAGTGTTATGTCCCCATAAAATATAAGGCATTGACTTTGGAGCTAAGATATTAACACAACCAAAATGGTTTACTCGCATAATAATTTAAATTGAACGGCATATATCTATATATATATATATATATATATTGCTTTTTGCTATTTTTCCTGATTGCCGTTCCACTGAAATCAGTATACACATATTGCCACAACACAAAGTACCGTAATGAAGTTTTAATTAAATAGGTACAGCCTAACTTTATATTACAATCTTATCTCAATGATTATAAACACTTAATATGCAAGTATAAGCCAGAGTAAAATTAGGAGAGGCCTTTAGTAGTACTCCTAAACTCTCAGTACTGACAGTGGATGCTGATGGTGTAGAGATGGGGGGGGGGGAGTATAGCGTTAGGAAAAAGGAACAAGTCATAGCAAGACCATCATCTACCAAGATACAAGGGGAGGGAGGGGGGGAGTGCCGCCTAAGGATCGGAATAGTATATACTTAAACCTTAAATTGATAAACAATCTTGATAGTGAAATTTCCTCTTAGCCAAACCTAAAGACTTTTCTCTGAAAACTAGGGGTTTAAATGAATAAATAAACTGTTTTATAAACGGATAAAATATTATTCGAGAGATGAATGTATTTAGAATAAATGTTATGTACTGTAATTTTTAAATAAATGATAATTCTATTATCAATCAATACCATAGTCCTATGAATACTTCGTTTTAGTTACGACATACATTTTGTGTTTGTCTCTAACTATTTTAGAGGTATTAATTAAATAATATCACAGTTAGCATTCTTATTATGCATAAGCTATAAATAATACATCTGAATGACAAGTTAAAAATTTAATAAAACACAATACCTTGTTGTGTATTTTCTTAAGTAATCGTATAGATAAATAATAAAGATTGAAGTATAAATATTACACCTAAATCAATACAGTTCACTTACTCAGCCGGCAGCCCACCTTCCAGATACATAAAGTTTGAAATGGCCCAGCAAGATTTATTTTAGTAGCACTCACTAGATTGAGGCTGTTTAGATGAAGTAAAAGTGGAAACCAATAAAAGTTCAGCTCACGTATAAATTGACACCACGATAGAAGTTAAGTTAGGGCGGCCACTGGCCCTCGGGGACAAGTTCAGAAACTTGATAAAGTCTTTCCCTCAAATAATCTTGTCACTTCGAAAACTCCTTAATATTTGACTACGTGTCAGAGTTGAAGCAGTATAGTAGTCGAATATAGATGATGGCCAATAAATATTGCTTATATATCAGAAACTCTCAATCTATTGACTTTGTTTTCTTTTCAAATGTAATTGGTATTAGTAATAAAAAAGTTAAACTCCTTAAATAAGACTAAGGAGATGAAATTTATAACTTTAATTAAATTTACTCTTATATCGTTAGTCTATATATATACGAGTAGTTAGTCCATTAGTTATGTCTATAGTACATGCGTAGTATTAGAACTTTATACACTGTTCAAGATCAATTTTTAAACCTAAGAAACTCGTTAAAGAAATTGTGTTAAATTTTAATGTTAATATAATAGTTTAAAGCAAATTTCACATGAGGTCTTCATCTCGAAAATTGTCAAACTGAAGATGGATTATTACTTTAGATATCTAATTTGTACTATAATTAATGGGGCATTAAATCAATATCGGCATTTTATTATAATCGTAACACTTTCAGGCATTTAGAAACTAAGTTTTAAAAACAGTTTTATACGAATAAACATTTCTTTGTTAGATCGCGAATTCCATGTTGTTACAAATAACCTAAAATTAACTTTTTACACATATTGACTTAAAACATCAGTTGTATACCTCTAAAATTTGAAACGGCCAATTTATGTTGTGAAATAACCGAGATAAAAATTGTGCCAAAATGCGAATGACCTCTGTTATGAAATCTATTTTTTGTTAAGACTGGCTAACAAAATCAACCAAGCTATGTGAAGTACTGTCTCTGTATAACGTTTTAGTCTGAATCTACGTTTAAGGTCTACGGTAGGTAATTAATTCACAACTATTTTCACAGTGTTGTATATTACTTTAAGCTTTGTATAACCACCAGCTGGAAACCTTATGCTATCAAAAACGTATTATTTTGTTTATTACGCTATTTATTGTTATTACGCTGTCACAAACGTATGAATTGATATATAATTCATTCCTTTTCCCAAACTTATAATGGCTGCTATCTTGAAATACTATCTAGAAATACCTAATATAATCAAAAATTTATCGTTTAGGGTCTATGTATGGAATCAGTCCCGTTAAAATGTATTGTTGAATGCGGATGATTCCTATCTTGAAATAAATTTATTGTTTAAGACTGGCTTATGTATTCATCCAAACTATGTAAAAAATACTGCCGCTGTACCAAGTTTAGTCTGGTTATACACAAAATTACGGGAGGTATCGTGTTCGAATGCTAGTGTAATATTGCATAATCCCATTCATACGTATACTGTATACATTTTCTGATTTTTGTGGTTTTTAATCGGAGAAATTTTTTTTAAATTTCCCGAAAATTCTGTTATGATGGTGATTGCAATATGCAGATATTTTGGAATTTACCTAATATGAATGAATAATCTCGAACTGGCGTGTAGTAAAGCTTTATTTATTTTATTTAGTTTTTTACGAGCTTAGGTAAAAATAGATAATATTTCTTTCATTAGCCATACATGCGCAAGCATCACCCATAGGCCAAGATAAGCCAGGATAGGCTTTCGACAGGATAAGCCACATTCATCTCCTAGCAAAACTTAGGACTTGGGGAGTGACTGGATCTCTCTTGATGTGGTTCGAGAGTTACCTGGCGAATCGTCTCCTCGTCGTGCGTCATGCCGGTGAGACATCTTTTGCATTTGAGGCGGTGTCTGGGGTGCCTCAGGGTTCTCTGCTGGGACCTGCCCTTTTTTCTATCTTCATTAATGACCTTCAGAATGTCGTCACATCGTCTAGCCTGTTAATGTTCGCGGATGACGCCAAGGTATATAGGGAGATATCCACACTTCAAGACTGCGCCTCTCTGCAATCTGACTTGGAAGGTGTCGTCTCCTGGTGTGTGCGGGATGGCATGGATATAAATTTCGCAAAGTGCTCTGTGGTCTCATTCCATCGCTCAGCTATGGTCATAGTCTTCAACTACGAGATGGAGGGAACCATACTGAATCGCTCAAGTACAGTTAAGGATTTGGGAGTTATCTTGTCCTCGTCACTGAGCCCTGAACAGCATCTGTCTGCAATTACTAGGAAAGCCACTATTGCCCTCGGTCTTATATTTAGGACTTCTCGAGATGGGTTTTCACCATGGACACTTCGGGCCCTGTACGTCCAGTTGGTTCGACCAATATTGGAATACTGTTCGCCTGTATGGTCTCCCTACCTGTTGGGTCAGGTTGAACTCGTTGAAAGAATTCAGATAAGATTCATCAGGCTGATTGGGTTGAGACTTGTATTTGCCTACGACGGGGTTCCTGTTGAAGATCTGCAACGCCACTTTGGGCTCCTACCCTTGAGCACCAGACGCCAAATTGCTGACCTGATGTTCTTGAAGAAGATTTTGTCGTCGTCTTGTGATTCCCCGAGACTTCTAGAGAGGATCAATCTTCGTTGTCCTCGACCATCTTCAAGATCTGTGCAGCTTTTCGAGAGAGAATTCCTCGCTACGAACTATGCGTACAACAGTACAATACCGAGAATTCACAGGTTGGGAAATGGTCTTCCTGCGCATATTGATTTGTTCAGCATGTCCGACACATCATTCAAGAGGGAGGTCACTAAATATCTCTCTGGCCACACGTGAAACTCTGACACTGAACGTTATATTTTGCTTGTTGTTTTTTTGTTTTTGTTTTTTTTTGTTTTTGTTTTTTTTGTTAACACTTTTGTTTATATTTAATGGCATCAACCCTTGCATGTATTGTCGCATATTGTATATTTCACTAAATAGAGATGGTTTCTTGTGAATGTTATATATTGCTTGCTATTTTCTTAACACTTTTGTTCATATATTATTATAATAGCATCAAAATTTGCATGTATTGTAGCATGTTTTATATTTTGCTAAATGGAAATGGTTTCTTGTGATTTTTTTTTATATATATCAATGAACATAGGCTACGCTTATCTTTATTTTTTCTTTCGTATTGTATTTGTTCATATGCATATGTATGTCTCAGTAGTATATAAGTAACTCTATATTTTATACGCTACCGGTACTTTAATTAAGTCTTTTTTACGGTTCCACCTTCATGTTGCACTTGCTATGAACTATATTGCTGTTGTAATTTTTCTTTTTATTCACGATGTTGATGTTATTTGGCACTTGTTTTGCTTATTTTTTTGCTTCTGTTTGCTTTAGCATGTATGCATGTAAACTATTTATGTAAGTTGTTTATATCAAGCCTCTTGTATTTTCACAATACCTATAACAAATGTGAAATGGTGTATACCGTATGTAAATAAATAAATAAAGATACGTTCCTTAGAACTAAAATATAAACATTTTGACACGAGGACTCGGGTTCCTAGATGGTATTTAATTAAAAACTACAGGTGGCTACCAGAGACATGATTGGATGGGGAATATTGGGAGTTGAACCTACCAAAGGCAAAGTAACTTTAAGGGTGAGGCCAGTTTATGATCAAGTTAAGGATAGTTTATCTTATAGACAGTGAACCTTTAAAGATCATTAGCTCTAAGGAGCCCCTAGGTTTGATGACCTACATATTCTGTTCACTAAACCGGGAGTCGTTTTCGAGGAAAAAGTTTTTCGGTTTCAAAGTTCAGATCTTTTGTATTGGCTCTAAGGAACCTCCAAGCTTGATGGCCTAAAATTTTGCGCACTAAATGGTCGAACGAGTTCAAGAACAAAAGTTTTCAATTGGTTTTGAAAGTTAAGCTTTTTAGTGGTCTTTATAAGCAACCAATAATGAGCGACTTAATGTATACTGAGTAATCTAAATTTTCTCGTTATTTTTAGTATAAGAGTAATTAGTTTGAACCTACATGTTTAATTCAAATCACGATTTTGAATCATTGGTGAATAATTTTAGAAATGAAAAGATTTTTGTGTATTCTTTTAAATCATATGCAGGTTTTTATACAATTCCTAATTTTTATTCATTGAGTTAAAAAACTTATTCTATGCTATCCAGTAAATGTCTGAAATACTTAAAATTAGTCTTAAGCCTAAGCCAATTGAAACATCGTTAAAATTGTTTGGATAGAGTGTCATAGAGGAAAAATTAAAATATATTGAACAACCAACTGAACTGAAATTTTGTATCTAAACGCCAATAAACTTTTCTTACTACCTCATAATTGGTGTAAATGAACTTCCTATTGCCTGAAGTGAATTATTTTCAAATTACGAAGCTGATGTTTTACGAAATTGTCAGTCAACAAGAGCCAAATAGATACTAAACGCATGTAACAACTGAGGACAGGCAATAAAAATAACAACTCTTCCGCACTTCTTTTGAACTGAAGATAGGCAAGTTGAGTTGTTCCAGCAATTGTTCTAGAGGAACTCAAATATCTATATAAAAGTCTAAGTCAATTATCTACTATTCCAAGAGTCTTCTGCAGATGATCGAGATGTAATCTAAGATTTATTACAAAACAACCAAGCTCTGTGTGAATATATCAAAGATTTAATGTTTCAAGTAATTAAAGAATTTAAGAGCAGGTTTTAGTGAAAATATCTTGAGTTTACCCAATAAGAACAACGTTAAACTTCACATTTATTACCTTATTTTTGTTCGTAAAGTTATGTTTTGTATTAAAGATATAATCATCACGTATCCAAACACTTTTTTAGTTTGCCTTGTGAAGTGTTCACGTTTTAAATATGCAAACATTTCAGTTCAATAGAGTTTGTGATATGTTTTTAATAAGCAACAAAAATATAAAAAATCTTAATAACCTCTTACATAACCTGATACATATTAAGAATACCTATAAAATGAAATTCATTCTATGATTCTACAACCAAAAGTAAGAGCGTACACGTTTTTTAGTTTAGTATTGTTCATATCCATATAAGATTAAAATCAAGATAGAATATTTATAGTTCTAGCAAAAAATTACTACTCCTTTGTTCACTGCAAAAAGCATTTTACATTGCGGTCGCATTTTAGAGCAGTAGAATAGTAGGCAGAGCGATCAAGTATCCTCATCCTTCCTACAAGAAGTATTTGTTAGACTATGATGGACATCGTGTGTGGTTTGAAGGGCGGATTTGCTGTGTGTATCATTGACATCCCGATGTAATTCCTGTGATGAATTTTTACATGTTGCGATGGTTTTCAAATATCGAGGTAACTGATCATTAAGGTTGACTTTATTCCACAAGCACAGTGTCAAGGAAAATAATATCTTCTTCTCGTCGTGGGCTATTATCAAAACACGACGCTAGTCTGGGTTTCATAAAGCAAGGAATTTTTATGGTGAGTTTGGACATTACTTCTTTGGTGCTTAAGGAAATCTCGACCATGGTTATGTGAACTTTAATAGCTTACGTGTAACAGTCAGCGGAATTTAATGACTCCCCCTCTCTACCTCAGGAAATTTTACTTTTCCTTTTTAGTTTTTAATAGAATGAGATTCGCCATTGTACAATACATTTATTGTCAGTACCGTACTTCTTCATACGGTTTTATTGTTGAGTTTTGAATTTTATGTTAATCCTTTTCTCATATTTTCGTTCTGTTTCAATCACTTTTAAAGACTTTTGGTATCACCTATACATTGCTTGTGAAGCAGAATAAAGTTTAATTAAATCACCCCAACAGTAAAAATGTTATCTCATTTATAAATAAACCTCCCCTGTTCGCTGTTTGTTTTTTTCCGAAACAAACTTGGTTCTGCCTTTTCCTTTGCCATTAATTATTACAGCCAACGGGTTAGCTAACATGAATTGGTTGTGATAAGCACACATTTTTTTACCTGTCCTGTTTGATTAAGTGTAGAATACTTATTATTTCTTTTATTAAGCATATTATTTAGTGATAGTATGTATGTAATTAATAAAAAACTTGTCTTCTACTTTGTCGTGACGCATTAGTATGATTTCTTTACATTACTCTAGTCTGTAGTTTACATGTGGACTAGTTATCAACTACAAGAGGAGATTAGACTTCAGACCTTGAAACTTGAAAGTACTGTGTTTTTTAATTATTTTTTATGTAACAATGACAAAATTAATTTGTAATTATGTCAAAAAAATCTTTGCATTCACAGACTTTTAATTGTGAAAAAAAAACTGTAAAACATTATTGAGTAAAGTATAGATTTTGTCCAATGGAAGATGCAAAAATCCATTTTAGTTATTACAGGACAACTAAATATTTCACCTAGTAACTAGTAAAATCCAATAGAAAACTATAAATGACTCTCGTTAGGTTATAAAAGCGGGAAATGTTTGCTATATAAACGTTTCAGAACAACAGCTCTAATCCAACCGTGTAGGTGCTCAAAGAGTAAACAAAGGAACAAGGGGTCTAATTAACGAGCCAATCAGAGAACAGATTCTGGGAGTAATAGGACTGTAAACCGTTCTGGTTTTTACTGGCCAGCTGCGGAACGTTGGGTAGTGAACACCAGCATTCTCCAAAACAAGCATTCCACCGGGTTAATGATCTCTCTATTGACCTCTGTATAAATGGTTGTGTTACTCATTGAAATAAACTTACTTTTATTATGTATATAGCTGGAACGGCGTAAAATAATAATTGGAAAATATGTGAAAACTATTAATTTTTGAACGACTCTATATACTAGTAAGTACCTTACTTAATAGTATAGGACTACACTGCTCGCTTTGTAGGCAGTACGAAAAAAATTCAGGCTCAATTAGTGCTTATAGCTGTTTGAAGAATAACAAAACAAAAAACTTCAAAAAATGACCAATAATGGAACACTAAGTTTCGAGGAATTGAATCTGTTCCCTTCTTCAAGCCTCAAAAGTTATATAGGGAAGCAGCCACAAAACAATGTACGGTGATGGACTCACAAAAACAAAAAATTTTACAACAGAATAAGCTGGACGTAAAACATTATAATATACCTCATAGCTGTGTGAAGACTAACCGTAAGACTTCAGAATATAAGGCTCAACACGAAATATGCTATACGCACTGTGAACGGTGAGAGAAGTCAAGAAAACAGCGTCATAAAGATTTTTATAAGACTCTTATTTCGAAATAGTACATTTGGAAAGTGTACAATCGTCTATCTAATTCTGCGTAATGCCATAGTAAAGTGAAAGTTGAGTTTATACGTACAATTTGCGAATAGAAATATTTGTAATTAATTAGGTATTAACCTTTCATAAATTAACATTTAATAAAACGGTACATTTCTCTCACAAAGATGCAATCAAATATAGTTTGTAAGCTTATCATGCAAGCTAGTTCAGGTCCACTTGTATCAGTTGTCTCCAGTATTACTCTCTGCAGTAATATTATTCCCGTAAAAAAAAAATTCACAACAAGCTATTGTGTAACATGCAAATATTACAAATATGATATTTAAACTTATAAAAGAGATGTAAATCAATGATTTTTTCTTGTATACTTCAAATAATAGTTTCATCATAGCTCTATAAAATCTATATTGTTACAAGCCATGGTATCAAAGAATCGTTTACAAAGTGCTGTTCACCGATTGTCAATAAAATTTATGTAAATAGTTCGTTGTTTGATGCAATGTCATGTCTTTTATGTGCGCCACAATTTTAACTTTTTACAACTAAAAGAGGTCTAAACTGTTTAATAATTTTCAGTAAAATTTGGATGACGGGCGGGATAACAGAAATGACGATTCTTTTTAATTTCCCTACTTCAGAGGTACTTGATTTTATCCCACTATCCAGTAGAGAGTCCAATCACGCTTATGTTGGCGTTTTAGAGCTTCTGGACTATACAGTGCAGGGAGATCTATCGCTTAAAAAGTAAAAATATAATCGTGTCAAAATAGCTTAATTTTGTTCATTGTGTTTAAATGTAGCGAAAAGAACTATTATGCGAGTAACTCTAAAGTGATTTCTTTAAATCACAGTAGAATACAAGTTGTACGTAAAATTCTTAAATTATTTTTAATTTTTACATAATATTTAGACAGAAAAATAACAGATTCAGATGTGGTAACATCTATTTTATTCTATTACACAACAAAATTTTACATGTAAAATACTATGGAACACTAAGAACATGGTTTTAAAATTAAAAAAAAAACAACTAAAATTAAAATATTTTATGTAAAAAACAGTAGATTTTATTTTCCATTGAAGTTAAAAATCTTTCCTTAACGTTTATCTCAATTCAAATTCTTTTACTAAATCTGTACCCCACAGTACATTCACGTAATAGACTTCACTGAGGTTGAATAAAATATTTCAGGGCTAGATCATGTTAGTAACTACATGTGGTATTATATTGCCTATTAAAATATCATATGAGTGTTTACATTTTGTTATTTTGGGATTAACTCGTTGAAATCACAGTTGCTCATAAGAATAATACAAGTATGTTTGCTAACCCTCAGTCAAATCCCATTCAGTGACACGTACCATCATTGACCTCAGTGTTTACTATACAGAAATGAAGCATAAGTCTCAGTTTATAGGTTAATCTGTTTTTGAAATATTGCACATATAGGAAGACAAAAATTAAAATCTTTCATCGCCTCGAGTGATAGTCTTCACTAATGCTTAGCCAAATATTGGCTGAAGTTCCATAGAGGTAATAATCCAATATCCTTTAAAAAATGTGTTTGTATTTAGGACAATGGGACATGAATCAGTATAAGGAACTTGTTATAATACGAAATTGAGGGTAACATTCTGTTTAGAAAATTTAGTGAACCATTGTCCTCATGTCTACAACGTCAACGCGTAATGTTCCAGAGAGGGAGAGTTCAATATGCACGGTGAAATACGATTAGCGACGCATACACAGATGCAGCGTCCCACCCCGCCTCCATCATCCCTTCTCACCCCCGCATGTCCGCTTCCTCCCTAATGCGTACCGATAATGAGCTTTTGTCTCGGGTCCAGAGATGATAGGATTGTTGTAGTGTGTAGACATAGATAGTTTGAAACAGGATATTCTCTTCTCGAGGAGTGGCCCTCAGGATTTATACTGTGTGACTGTTATCTCACTAAGCGTGAGAATATGACACGTTTTCAGTGTTTTCCTATTTCTTGGAATAAATATAAATCTTCTCTTTATCTTCAGATAATTGAAAAGGAAAACATAGTCATTCATAATTGATAGTAATTTAAACATTCCACTAAAGTTCCGTATGCTAGGCAGATAATCTTCTGTAAGTGTTATTACAGATGATACAAAAAGTATGTATGGAACCCTTTTTGAGTGCACCATTCTCCAACTTGGAGGAGTATAAGCTAGTTGGCCGTCAGTCACGCAAGTCTACTTGATAAACTTCTACCTCATCACTATATACGTGGCCAGTAGAGTGCGGTTTAAGCCAATAGTTTGTAACTCCTATTATGTTATTAATAGTACACATGTAAGAATAAACTTTCCCTAAGGTGTATAAATTCAATGCAGCAAAATAATAAATAATGTATGACACTATTTGAAAATGTACAGAAATTTGAAATGACTTCCTCTGTAAAAGAGGGGCAAATAACAGGTACATAATAGTTTGACAAGTAGGATAAAGGTGAATATTTTATGTCTATTGGTAAATTGAAAGTCACTATAAGTATCGCAAACAAAAATCTTTGTAATTGTTGTTTAAACAACAAAGTGCTCTTAGTAATTCAGATGGGAAAATAAAATATTTGTCAACTCTCCTCTTAAAAAAAATACAAGATGATAACAAATGTTGTTGTACCGATGCGACCGGCAGAAGAGCTGATTGGTTGACGGGAGTTAGGAATCCGCTCAGTCCGTAAGTAAGTTATAAGTTATGACGGCAAACTTTTCTCTTCCAGACTGGAAATGTCTGTCAGATCGAGGGCAATATCATAACTGTCGGGCGAGATGTCGAGATGTGACTGCCCGGTCGGGAGAGAGGCTAACTCGGCGGGAGAACTTCCACATTGAAAGTTAGCTCTGATGGCTGGAGTCAACGAGTGAACTCTGTCTTTTATTCCTCATATCTCATGTATTGTATTAGATAAGTGGTATATTCATATACTCTATCAAACGCACCTTCAATGTAAATGTTTTAAGAGTTATTTACTGTTCTTTCTCTTATTAACGTGTAGAGTTATGTTCCCAGTACAGCTTACTTGTTATTTATTGTGTATATTTTGCACATTCGCCATAAGGGATAATAGGTAAGCACTGATGAGGTTGAACCTATCTACTTTTACTATCTTTGTGAAGGCAATGAAAATAAATTATATTATGAAAATAAAGCCTTGATTGAACACTGGATCCAGTTTTATCGCTCCCAATCTGGTACTGTTTCTGCTTTAAATCTTGTTAGATTGTACAAAAAATGGTATTTTCTAGGCTATCGCAAGTGAATTACTTGAGTTAGTCATAGAATATTGATCGTACATGAGGTTTAAGGGGGTTTCTGACGCTAAATAGGCCTTATAACAAAAATCCGCCTAAAGCTGTAAGATTTTAATTTTGCTATACTATCAGACTGCGTACAAAACACATCGCATCGTTACGTCTCTGTAAAGCAGTTTTGTTATATGACAACAGTAATTTTTCATTAATTTAGTAAACCCATGTTTGTACATTTAAACGGTGAAAAATTATCTTAAGACGAACTTAAATCTCACTCTCATTCAAATACATGCACTCATATATAAGACCCAGTAATTTTTAAATACTTCATCAACCATAAAAACCCTTATCAGAGTAAATACATTACACATAGAGAGCCACAAATGTATTAAAGTGACTTTATTAGAAGGAAGGTTAATTTTTCAAGGAGCTTATTTATAAGGATAACTGACAAGGAATTTATTCATCGACGTCGACATCTAATAGTATATTGCTAGACTCAATGTTGGTGCTGAGTTAATGAAATTTTAAGTTTTAGCACGGGTGTTAACTTTTATTCATAAAAAATCTAGCTAGTTTAAACAACCGTACACTTTTTTCGTAATGAACTCCAAATACATATATATATATATATATATATATATATATATATATATATATATATATATATATATATATTATATTTACAAAGTAGCAACAATTCCAACTTAGCATTTAAACTATTCAGTTACAAAATGTGTTGTAAAATAATAATCAGGCGACTAAAACGTGGATGGAGAATAAAAATCCAAAACATTAGCGCCATCGTTTTCAAAACAGAAACTGTGGTGATCACGTTGTTAATCACATTACTCATCATAGCGGTCTCTCATGAAGGTGGGTCCAGGAATTAATTTAGATTGAATGAGATTATAACAGAGTAAAGGGATGGCTGGATACATGACATTGTTTTATGGCCGTAAACAAACATAATACAATCTTAGTAGCCCAATTAATTTCTGTAGACTTTTTAAGACTTGATACAACATAATTGGAGAGTAGGGGAGAAAAATCGTCAACTCAGTATAGGTAGATATCATAGTCATTATGACCTGAATAAGTTCTTTAGCTAGATTTATCATGTACAATTTTCTAGATGGCAGCTATACACATTTGTTCAAAAGTGTTAACTAAACTACTTTAAACATAGCTCAATTTGACACTTTTTTAATACCTATTAATTTAAACAACTTAACTATTACACATTTTTTAATATATCTTATCATTTTTAAGATTCGGCCATTAAATTTTCGTTGAGAAATTGTATTATCTAAGTTCAACTAACATCGTCAGGTAATACGGAAATGTTTTTAAAATTCTCATGAGATATTCAACATTGCTTTTTAATATATTTTCCGTACCGTTACTACAAAGTTTTGATTAATATCCAATAACAACTAAGCTAATTAATATTATTAATAAATAACTTATAATATTAACGGAGTAAATTTCATAATTTCAATTTTATACGTACACGTCTTTTAATACATATTACTATGATTTCTAGGTGGTGGAAATTTAAAATATTGAAAAGGATTGATTATATCTAAATTATTATGCGTTATAGAGCGAAACTGGGAAAAGCTCTAATATTCTCAAGTAATTTACAATGAGTTTTTTTAGTATATTAAAAAATATAAATAATTTTTTTATTAGACCAACCGATAACATTGAATCAATGCAAGTTTTCTAAATATCTCGTAAGATTTTAAGGTTAAGGAGAAATAATATTTTTATAGCATTATGAATATACATACAAGCCTACAACCAGAAAGTCGTCATACCATCGTTGTTGTACAAATTGGTCTACTAAAATAATAGTGCGTAATTTTATTTAATAAATTTGACGTTTAAAACTTTGTGTTTAGTCGAATGTAAAGACACCTTAGCAAAAACTTGGGGGTTTTTCTGTGTTTTGTGCGTATTTTTATGAATAATCAGATATCAGTTTGGGAAATGCTACATTACAAAGATGGGAATTCTACAGTTGACTATGAATTATCTCGGTGATGCTGTGAGACATTTCTAAAAGTGCATAAAAGTAACATAAACGTTTAATGAGTAATTTTATGATGTAATGGCCTACATATTTGTGCAGAATAAACTATACTTACCTGGTAAATAATGAAAGTTTAGAAGAGTGACAGTAATTTATTTCATAAGGTTTAACTGAAACATTACGGAAACACCTGTCTTCCTACCTACCACTTAAATCATTCAACGTCTCTGTGTTAGAACTGTCACGTAAACGTTCACCAAATGACATTTTGGAGTTCACATTGCTTAACTTCTATGGAAAGGCTTGAATACAGGATGTTTTCTGATACAACTAAACACTCTTTGCCTTTAATTCAAACTGCTACTGAAATTTAATACTAAAGCCACTTTAATTGTATCAAGTTTTACTAAATAGTACGCTATAACTAAAAACAGCTATGTTTAGATAGCGTCCCGTAATAAAGTAAAAATTCATTATGCGCAGTTCTGCCTGACATATAACAGTAAAATAAACGTAGTTCAGAAGATTACCTCCATGTTTAGGTTAAACTTTAATAGTATATCCTTTACCTGTTAAAGCACTATCATAGCCTTCAATGCACTGTAAAGAACACATTGTTGTCTGTGTAAAAGTGAAGTTTCATAAAACTTTAAAGCGAACAGATAAAATCTTTCTCTAGATACCTTTTCACACAATGCATTTCCATTTTTTAATACTAAAATAGCGTTCATAACGGTGTTTAAATAATAAAAGCTCCTTCAAGCAAGGGAAGGCACTATAACCCAAAAGTACTCTGAAATAAAATCTTATCGCCGAGTTTAACATTGACTTTCCACACGTTTTTTTCACTCTATGAATAACAGTCACATTTAATCTCAAATGATTCGATTCATTTGGTTTACAAATGTATTTATTCTGCAATTTTCTCGTTGCCATAATGGTTACCCATAAGACCATGGTTGTGATGCACCATCATCTACCTCAGTACCGCTAATGAGAAAATTAAGATTCATGCAAACTTTCAAGTCTATGAGTCAAGTAGGTTCAGAGATATTGTACCGACAGACAGATAGATACAATACAGACAGACCGACAGAAATGAAAATTTCCATTCCCACAAGTGATAAGGCTTTGCTGAAGCTCAGCCAATAATCACTTGTCATGTGTTACTTCAGTTACTTAGAGGGAACTTTAAAAATGCACAGAACTGTACTAGTGTAACCTTTTTATAAACAAGGTAAGAGCTTGTTGTTATATGTAGTATATTAAAGTTTTGTATATGTAGTGGAGCTTTATCTTTTGAAATATTTTATAGTGGGAATGAGATAACCCATAGCTATCACCACTGTGTTTAGTAAAATATACTAACGTAAACATAAGTGTGTTTGTACACTTAAAACTTATTGGATAATTCCGAAATCCATTTTAAGTGATTAGATTATTACGTTAAACATTATCAAAGTGAAATGTTATTACATTGTTTTATGGAAATAAACCAATAAGATAAAATAAAGAGCTTAGAACCGTTGCGGAGGTGTATCGTTTTATCAGCCCTTTTATTGGATTATCGTTATTGCTAAGAAACATTCATTGAACAGCTTTTTCACATCGCCCCTTTTACGAGGAATTCTTTTCGTTAATTATTAAAGGACAAAGGGATTTTCTTTCATTACCATGTTAAAACATAAAAATACAATCTGTTATTTTTAGTTACTTGATTTTAAAAATCTCAATTTTTCAGACGCATTTATGCGTCCACTGTTTATGCGTTAAACGTGTATAGGTGTAATGCAACGAAGTCTAATACCATTTAAAAGGTTATGTTTTATTTAGTACATTACCTTCTATTTTGCCCTTGGGTTTTAAAAAACTTCTATTACCCTTTTATAGCCTTCCCTTCCGTTATTAATTTCTTATTTCCTTCTCGTTTTAACACTCCTTTATCAGAAAGATAATAATTATGACGTTCCAGAAAGATATTCTTCCATTAGGTTTCTTAGCCTTAGGAAAAACAAGTAACTCCTTCGAATGTGTGTTATAAACCGCCTCCGGCATCTGATTTATTTGCTGTGCCTTAGCAAAGCCACTCGACGGGTTGGAGAAATTTCATTTATGTTTGTCTGTCTATCTGTATGCTTGTCCTAATAACCTAAACTAAATAACACACAGACTTGAAAATTTAAATGAAATTCCCTTTCTATATTAGCAATATTGATTTCAGTGATGTGCATACCACTCCATGGGATTTGGCTAATCGTTAGAAAATATATTAAACGAGAAAATGCATAATAAATAAATATATACAAAACTGAGTTCAATTATATGAGATTTAAACGTGTAAAGTTTATATTTATATAATAAATAAAAAAAATCTAGAGTGTAAATAAATCTAATGTTAAAAATGTGCGTAAGATTATATTTCAGCGCACTCTAGTGTAGTTAAAGTCCCTATTTCCTAGCACCACGGAACTTTTATTATATGAACACTGCTATTAAACCTAATTTAATGAACAGAATTCCGAATCCATCATCTGAAAAGATATTTCACTAAGTATTTCATAAGTACGTAAATTTTGCTTGTAACTTTATTTCCACATTGACAGGAATGTGCTCTTTGATGGTGCATATCAAACCATGGAATTTTTCCAAACATAATTTTGATCTCAATTTCTTTTTTTGTATGCTTGTCTGATTGTCTGTTTGCTCGCAGGAAATCTAGAGAGTTAAACCAGCGAAACCTGTTACGCGACTTGTGGTGTGACGTATTCCTACTTCGATACTGTAAATACTTAGCCGTTTGCCCATAGCATCTTTCCCCGAGATTTGTATCCAAGAAAAGATTTATGCTTTCAGCTATCAATCCTCCTCTGTATATAACACATCTTTTAGTTCTTAGCCTAATGTATTCTTAAATATTCCATTTACTCCAGAACGTAATTTTATTGACCTCTGCGTCTGTAGGAATACTTCTTTAAAATAAGTAATGTTAGCTGTATTTGCTCATTGGGTTACAGAACTTTGTATTTAAGACTGTAATTTAAGATAAAATAATACAAGTACTTGACCTGCACTCAATTAGATTTAGATACTCATATATCTACTATAAATGTATTATTTTTAATTTTAGTTTCAGACGCTTATGTGTTCTATTAAGTATGCTCGTCCTCGCAGGTTACTTGGAAAATATTTTTAATTTATTTTCAAATATAGTTCATTCTGTCTTGACTTTGTATTTAATTAGGTAACCTCAAGTATTTTACCTTATTTTTAAAATTGAGAATAAAGAATCTACGAATATGTAAATTGCTTATAAGAACCTGTTCATTATGTTGTATTACATTTTTTAAAGATTTAATACTTTACTATCTCAAACTTTAAAAATATATGTTTAGAATAAAATATACTTTCGAGTGAACAAGAGTTATTAACGTATGGTATATTTTTTAAACACTGCTCACTACACTCAAATTACAAAATTTTTAATATTTTGTGTTTTAGTAAATAATAAAGTAGTAATAAGTTCTACCCTTCCCAGATGTTAAATAGTAAAGTATACAGCGCATATTTTATTTAACATATATTAAAGTTAAAAAAAACCCGTCGAGGATTTTGACATGGTTTTGTTAGATAATTTATAACAATTCACGAAAATGTGCAGTAAACAGGAAAGAAGTATTACATAATTGTTTTAGCGTAGACGGTCTTGAGAGAATGATGTATGACAAGACAAGGTCTGATGGCGCTAAATAATACAGTTTTCTTAATCTCTTCGATGTGCCGCGAGGGAGTGGTTAAGTACCGGGTTGGTAAACACTCAGTGACATTTCTGGCTTGTTTCACCTAGTTCCGTATCACTTCTAATAGTAAAAGATCATACATTATGTCTTCATGTATGTCTATCTGACTATCCCTCGCGCAAAAACTATAGGAACAGATTTTCTTAGACTTAAGAATTCACAAGAGAATCAAAAAGGGTGATGAGATATATTATTATTTTCACTGTACCAGTACGTTGTTTGTATTTGCGAAGACTTTACCTAAAAAATTATTTTTTTTATGTAACAATTCACTTTATATTTGTAGATATTTAACTCATGTAACCTCAGTGTCGTGTGAAGTGAATTTATTGTTTATTTCAAATGAATAACGATATAACGACGGTAAAATACTACAGAATGGCAAATACCAAATGTTACTACAAAGCAATTCATTATGTGTTTGTGTGTGTGTGTGTTTTCCTGATTCCTTCCGACAAGCAAAGCCAACCCCTTTTTCGTGTCTAAAGTAGTAGTACAAAAATAGTAACTGAATTTCGCAGGATAGTACCCTTTCTAATATTGAATTTCACAGATACTCTCGCTATGGAAATTAATATTATTCTGTTTATTTTTAACGACATCAAGCCCAATTGTTTATAAATGTATATATGTATAGCTTATGCAAAACAGCAACGAGGACTTTTTAACTCGTATAGTTTTGCTAGCTTCAATTCATTAAAACTATATTTGGTACTGATAGTCCTATATCTCTTTTCAACGTCAATCTTCTTTGATTTCTTCTTATAATTTCTTTGATGTCTCAATGACAACTTCCAACTTGGTCCTCACTGGCAGCACCAATACCTTCAGGAAAGTAAACAAAATGTGAATTGCGAAAGTGGATTTTAATGATTATGTAACATCCTAACTCCTGGAAGTTTTCAACATTGGCTACAACAGACTTGTAGTTATGTGTTATAAATTTTAAGGTACGGTAAAGGTAAAAAGTACAATGTATTTGTTCCAGAGAAAACTAGTTAAAACAAGCTTAAAAGATAACGAATATTTTCTTTATTTTCATTCACTTTGTAACGTAATTACAATCCTTTAAACATTCGCAAATATCAGCTCCAAAAATACAGCTTCTTTTTACTTTTCCTCAGACAAACTATAAAACTCCTCACAAAGATATTTACAACAATCTTCTTCTTGCTTTATAAATACTAATATTACGTGAACCTCAATTATTTGAATTTTTTTACTCATGAAGAAATGTTTTCTTGGATCCATGAGACTCTCTCTTCTAATACTTTTTACCAGCATATAGAGTTTAACGAGCTAGCCAATTTTTCCCACAGTACAGTAATGTTGATTTCTATCACGGCTGTTCTACTTACATAAGAAACATAGGTATTCGGTGTAACCAGTCTGCTGACAAAGCAGCAATGATATTTTAAATCCACAAAAATTGTCTATCTGTGCTATGAATTGGAGAATTTTCTTAAGGATAGATCGTGTTTTGTGTATCTTTCTCTCAAAATAAATTGAATGCCCAACAGGCATGGAAGAAACCCGAGGCCATTATACTCTACTGGTTTCGAGCTTCTTTCTGAGGAATCTATGTGAGGCTTCAAGAGTCAGGAATATATGTAATATTATAATACGACATAACACCAGCATTGTTATAAAATATAAGGTCACCTTTTTGAGAAATATATTATAGAAGATGTTTTTTTCTATTTCGATTCGAAGAAAAGGATGTACCAGGTGACAACGTAACTTCCTCCTTTAATCTCGATCAAATAAATTCTGAACGGCATCCATCAGAAGGTATCTTAGTATATGAGTAAACCGTTCAACTGAAATTTGTTAAAAAGCATACGTTCAATGTTTTTCTCTCGAATATACAGTTTTACAGAGTACCTGGTGGAGTAGCGTACTATAAACAACAAATACAAGTACACGAGGAAGAAATTCGACTTAATAATATACACAGGCACATATACACCACTAAGTTCAGATAGACACACTACAGGAAATAACTAAACAAAGATAAGAAAGGTCCTATTTTTGAGGGCTCGAAGGGAATGAAGCTAGACTGACAAATAACAGCAGCAGAAATGTCCAGTTTGAACTGGATTTTGATAGTTTTACTGTTGTATAGTCTATTTTGAAATTACCTTAATATAGTTTCTTTTAATCTAAAGCTAAACGGACATATATTTGATCATTTAAAAAGTACAGTCGTAGATTTCCTACTTATGTTTATTTCCTATAACTATTTCCCCGTTATCAGCGTATACAATACCAGTAAAGTCTCTTATTAGATTCAAGACAGTTTTTCAATCGTAGACCTATTCAATTGTTTTCACAAGTTCTAATACGGTTTTAGGATATGGACTGTCCAAAGTTTTGTGAAGAATATATCATAAACAAATAAAAGTGAATAATATAATAACTACTGTGATTTCTAACTGATTAAAACTAAATATTGTTGGAAGATAACACTTATTGTCTTAAGCTACTCTTAACCAACAGTTTCAAAAAGGGAACCGTTAACATTTTTTAATAAATTGAATTTGAGCTATTGTTTAATATAGAAAAATTAAAGGTATTTCACAAATAATTAGCAATTTCAAACAATCTTTAATTATAGATAGTTACTTATAGTTAGATTTATAGATAAAGTACTTATCAAGAGACACCTTAAGGGGACGCGGTTCGGGACTCTGGAAAACGTTCAACGTGCTACGACGAGGGCTCTAGACAACATCGAGGTTGCCGACTTCCAGGGAGCGTTCAGGGATTGGAAAATACGGTATCAGCGTGTTATCGACTCCAATGGGGACTACTTTGAAGATTTCTAAAGAAAAATTGTACATATTTTGCCAATAAAAAATTTCCTAAAGTCAGTCCGGTTACTTATTATACAGACCCTGTAGATAGATTACTGATAGTTTTGTTACTTTTACTTTCGGTTTATATATTTAGTTTTTAGTACTAATGTTAACGACCTGTTTTCGTGTCACGATACACATTAACATAGAGCCCGCATGATGATTCACCACCGCTCGCCAAGGAGTGTACTCCATGTGTTCTGTGTAATCCTGTCCGTCACGGGTAAACAGATGTTTCACACCACTAACTACCTCCTGCCGATGTTTGCCACATCCATCATAACATCTAAAACTGCTATGGCATCCTGGAGCTAACTAGTACTAAACATATTTATGACCGCTGTTATTTTTTGTGAGAAGCTGGCTTTCATAATTCATCAAACTATTCTTATCCTATTGTGGATAACAAATAGTGAATCACAAGCGTCTGGGTCTTTAGATTCACCAGCCGAACATTTCAGAAAGGTGAAATTTCAGTAGTGCATGATATGAGTACAACTGTAAATGCTTAATGAGGATTTAAAACCTAAGGCAACATTGATTAGTTTTAAAACCATAAAATTATACATTCTTGTATTCGTGGTTGTTGTTTTTTATTCAATTTTAATGAATAAAAATGTGTAGTAACACTATGAGGGAGGTAACAAGTATGCACGAGGGTACTTTCGTGGTGATTTCGATATTTGTTACTACGGATAGTCATACTACTTCATTTAAGGTTGTATTTATTTTGGACATCTTCACAAAATGAAAAAAAGATAAAAACAAACACAAAGTTATGAGTATTTAGAAACGAAATGAAATGGTACTTTAAACCGGAATATTTATTTCAAAAGCATATACAGAATTCCAAATTTTGTTTGCAGGTATACCTAATTCTTTATTTAAAAATCGACATAACTATTTGTGAAACAAGTAATAACCAAGGATACTTATAGATTTACAAACATATCCAAGAGAATAACACTATAGGGCCTAAACCAATTTGCAAACAACTAACTTTGACATCATATAACATTTTTATTCAAACAAAAATTCTAGGAAAGATATTGAGACAATCTAAAATGTTTATCATCCGCGAATTGTTAAAGCCAAGTGCAAGACTCCAAAATAACATATGTTAACAGAAACCAATTGTTCGAGAGATAGATGGGAAGCAAAGCTAGGGTTTTATTGATCCTTGATATTATAGTCGAAGTGATCAGACAAAATTTGGCAGTTTAAGATTGCAGGTAATGTTCCACCATGTAACATATAATGACCAGATGTGCTCAGGGACCGAAATCTAATTTACGCAAGCATATCAAAAATGAAGATCTCTTAAATAAAAGATACTACGAGAGGGCAAAATTCTAGTGGTAGAAATTTTCAAAAGCTTCCGTCAATCAATCATATAGAGCGTTTTCTTATAGAATATAAGGGCTCCCAGTGATGGCATTGTAGGAACTCCGGAGCTCTCAAATGCGATTTTACATGCAATAGTTTAAGGCACCAAGTATTTGCTCACTGGTCCCTTATCTTGTTCTATATGTTTCAACGATTGGATTGTTCCAAAACCTGTAAGTAGAAAGCTATGGACTACAACTCAAAAGCCTGGAACTCTGTAAGTGCGAAAATGAATAAAACGGTACTGCCAGGGCACCTCTGATGGAAATCCTAAAGAATGGACCATCTGAAAGGCAGTCTTCGAGCCCATAATTTCCATTTACTGTCAACATAAATTTATCAAAAGGGTAAATTAAATTTTTACTATATTTTAAATATATTCATAGGTTTATTGGCTGAGTGTTAGCGAAACCTCAGAAGGGGGAAATATCTTCTCTGTCGAGGCGAACTGACCTCTAGACTTAAAACTTTGAATTTAGCTGCATTTACAAATAGGCTACATCGGGTTCGATGGGACATGGTTTGAGACTATGGGATATGTTTTAGCATTGGGGACAAAAATGAAGCATATGACACATATAATGAGATTACTTTTTTGAATTGGTCGGCAAGACATTCGAGACTTCCTGTCAGGTCCTTTAATATCAGTTTATTTGTAAATATCTGAGATAGAGTTCGAATGCATGTGTCTCCAGGGGACTTGGCTGAGTGTTATTGAAACCTATAACTCAGGGTGATATCTCAAGAAATAACTGAGCTTTTTTCTATTTTTATACCACTAGGGGTTATAGTAAAATCGCTCTTGTGTTTCTATCTATATTTTTTATTTCTATCGACTTATCAGTCCGCTGGATATCTCAAGAACGAACTGATCTATTACATGAACATTTTACATATGACTTCATATTTACATAGAAAAATAGTGTTTGAGGATTGGGCATGTTTATATTTTTTAAGTGGCAGCGTTTTCGTATCCTAAATATCAGCAAGATATATCAAGAAAAATGTCATTAACTGATAGGCATCAAAATGATAGGCTTTAAACGTTGTATGAAACTTCATTTCTGTATAGACAAGAATGGGTTTGACGATGTCTGTCTGTCTCTCGGCAGGACATCTCGAGATCGAAGTGAGCTGTAAACTTTACATTTTGAATGCATCTTAGCGAAGATATAACAAATATTACATTTTGAATGCATCTTAGCGAAGATATAACAAATATATCTGTTCAATAAAATGTCTTTCTTGAACTTTAAGCAAAATACGAGCTTAGCTTAACCTTGCGGCTTATGAATAATGCATGAAATATGAGGATAGTAAAAGTGTCAGTTATCATCAGTATAATATATTAACAATTTGCCAATGTAGTAAAATAACTCAGTAATAAATGTAGCATATTTTAAATACTGAACATTCCATTTTCGAGAGGTAACATAATATTAAAGTGAACGGTATTACGGAAGTGATCAGTCATTGTTTGAACACATATTTCGAATTCTTTGTTTGAACAGGCCTATACGTAGAGCACATATTTCTGTGTTTCCTTCTTGTACAAATTTGTTTATAGTTTGTTACTGACAATCCATGCAATATTGTCGAAATATTTAAAAATAATAAAGTATCCTTCTTCAAAGTCCTTTAAACATTTTATAATAAAATTAGTTTTACGAGTGATAAACGCTGAAAATATTTTTAAACGTGCTCATGACGTCTGAGATTTAAAATACTAGATGTACAGCACAGTAATTCTGAACATACCGAAGTCCGCTCAGTCAATCCACTGATTACGACGTTAGAGTAGTGTCAACCAGAATCACCCTATAATTGAATGGCAAATACAAAGCAAAATTCCTTAAACTATGGATGCCAGCAAAGATTTTGTTAAATATTATTGTAACATGGTCAGTCCATTTTAACATGGTTAGTCGTACATCCATAATCAGTCCGAGATTCCGAGATTTTCACTCAGTTTCAGTCCACGATGTTTAGTCAAAAAGTTAATCAGTTCAATATCCAAGTTGAGTAGTGACATAAATGTCTAGTTCGTTAACGTATGTATTTTTCTAATTAATCATCGATGAAAAGATAAATATTTAAATGCCTTATGATCGAAGTTATATCATTTATGTAAAATGAGAATAGAAGGGGTCCAAAGACAGAACCCTGCGGTACTCCTCTTTTAACAGTTTACAGTCAGATATTTATCCCCTCCTTCATATATTACTGACGTTGAGTGAAGTAAGACTCGACCCAGTTAACACAACTATTGGGAAAAAACCATACGTCTTTAATTTGATGAGGGAAAAGGGGTGGTATACGTAGTAAAAGGCCTTAGAAAAGTCAAAAAGTATTAAAATGATTACCTCTTATCCATTGCCAAACGGATATCGTCACTGGTTTTCAATAAAGCTGTAATGACTCTCTGTTTACACAATATCAGTCATAATGTAGTAAATGTTACTAAAATATTATTTTATGACGATTTAATATTTTACTTAGTAGGTATTAAAACAGAGAACATAACAGTTCAGAGCTTGCAATATTGGTACTGTAACATTTTGGGTTGAAAAGCTTCTTTAGACTACATTTTAACTTAAAATTATTAATACCTTATTTATTTTCCTATATTGTGTTTATAAGCTTCAAGATCAAATGGTATATACAAATAAATTAACATAGTTATCCTAATAACTTATAAATAATAGCTAATAAACAATAATCTGAATAACTTAATTACAACAAACTGAACTAAATTTTATTAAATTAAAAGTCCTTCAGATCACAAAACAAAGTTCATTGACAAAGACCTTATTATGACCAATAGTGAACGTAGCAGTAAATTTACAAATACTTTCCATAGTTTATAATACAAAAAATAATTACCCCTGATATAATTAGATCTGCAATCTGATTTCTTCCTCAAGTGAATACTAACCTAACACATCTACAACCTAGGTAAAAATAAACCAGCTGAACCTAAGTGTTATGGCATTTATATTTCAGGAAACATTGAAAACGTGTGCGACGTGAATCAACTTTATGCTCACTATCTCTAAGACATGCACTTAATAAAACAAACACTAATCATAATAAACTGAATTAAAGAATACATATCACAATCGGTTATTAACCAACCACTGACAACTGATGATTGGGCAATATAATTTGACAGTCGTCATGGCCAAAACAAGATGGTGGCAAATCAGAAAATTGAGGTAGGGTTCTTTTCAATCTTGATATTATTTATAAATCAAGTATGAAATGAAATGAAACATTCCTTTATTAAAGATGCGGAGTTAGGGCTGCTTTAAATTTACAAGTGCCTTTGCTAATTTTAGTTACACCATTACAAAGTTTTCGATTTGATACTAAAGGCAATAAGGAAACTTATAAGAGTACTGAAATAAAAAAAAAACTGACTGAGAATGAGATTGTGGATTTTTCGACGCGAACTACTACTATACCACACGAGCTGATCCCCCCTCTGGTTATGGTTTGAAGAAGAACAAGAAAACAAAACGTTGATGCGAATGAAATCAGTGTGCTGGTTCAAAACCATGGCACTGTTGCTTAAAAATAGTAATTTTGGAAAATGACTTCTGAATATTTTCTACTTCGCTTTAATACGGCACAATTGGTACAGTGTTTTGGAATACGACATATTTTATATTTTAGAATCGCATTTATTTGTAATAGCTTAAGATAACGTATTGATGTCCTACATAACTAAATGTAAAACAATCTCTCGTTTTGCAGTGAATCGGAAGATATTCTTGCGTCGTGTATAATGTTGTAATGGTGCAATAAAATTCACTATCTTTAACGAAAAATACCTTAGTTTCATTTGCAACACCTAGAAACAATTTTCAGTTGAAGCAGTGTTTCCAAGGATACAGTTTTCTGTTGTTGTGGTGAAACAATAGGAATCTGATTTCAAGTTGATCGAAAACTCCTGTGTAGGAAAACGCTACGTCAGTTGAGGGTGAAATGCTCTCAAGTGCTCCAATCTGAGCAGATTCGCCCTTCAGTTTTCCTCCCCGTGTGTTCTTTTATTTGGCCATTAAAAGTCTTTCACATTAGATTACTCTGCCTCAACGTGCGGCCCTTCCTTACCGCTATCCTCCCCCTCCCTCCCCACTCTTCCATACTAAACGCTATAAATCTGAAAATACAAGCACTTACAATATTTTACTCTCGGACAAGGGGAAATTTCCTTGGCAAAAGCTACATCATGGGCCAATAAATCACAAAACCGTAATAAAATTATCGTATACAATAATAAATAATAAAAATCAGAGGTTTAATTTAGGAACGAATATCATTAATTTATTTATTAGGGGACAGGCTACCATTCATCCTAACGATCATGAACTCAGGGGGAAATCGTGTTTGAAAAAACAATATAAACCGTGTTTGTGAGCTCAACACTCACTTAAAAAAAATTCGTTAGGAAAAGCTGGTGATCTCAGACTTACAATCGTTCCTTGAGTCGGTGTACGAGATTACGCAGTTTCAAATCCTGTCTGTGTCCTTTTTTATCGATACTTTTAACAATAACTATATATATTCTCACACTTTTCTTTATCCGACTCTTCAAAGTGTCCCAGTCTAGAAAAAGCCATGCCACTTCCTTCCCTGTAATACGTGGAAACATGTCCGTTATACTATTGATGGGTGAAAACATTTCAGAGATTAGTTTAAGACAAGACATTAAAACAGAATACATCTAATGTACATTCCAAATTTTTTGTAATCTATTTCTTAATTTAAAACACATTCTAATGAGACCGTAAGCCAAAGGCATATAAATTTCAATATGCAAACTAAAATGGTATATATTTTTTTAAATTTGCCAATCAATTAGTTGTGTAGTTATCTTTATTGTTCTGTGGTTTTAAAAATAGATTATTAGTAAAGCAGAGCAAACTAGTGTTCCAAGAATCCCTTTTTACACATCAGTCAGAGTAAAATACAAAGTTTAGAGTTGTAAGAGTCACTTCCGTGGTTGAATGGTCGCCTTCACGACACAACTAACACCTAAATTGAACGCTATAAAGTTTATTGACATCTTATGGTCTGCTACCACTCAGAAAAAGTAATAAAATTAGCCACTGGTAGCAGCAGTTAAATCCATCTAAACGGATAGCCCCAATAAATGTTTACAGCTATTACAGATTTACTGCGTACACGTGCAACCAAAATCCTCGTAATTGGCTGACACTTATTTTTCTGAAGACTTAATTAAATAACCAAAGCGGAGTGGTGTATTATTATAGTAATTTTATTCAGCCTATGATATTCCATTAAACCATCGGCTACATAAGAAACTTTGAACCCAAGACCCTCCCCATTTCTCCTTTCGGTCTAACCCAACTAATGAGGAATAATTAACAGACCATTGGGTTATCATTAAATAAATTGAATAATTTTTCTATTTTTGATCTACTAATCAATCATAAACCGACTGCTGGAGACGTGTTAGTATCATTACTTAGCTTTGTTATAAAAGTAATTTTAATACAGATAAAAAATTATTTATGTAGCAAGTAGTTCCTTTTTATTTTCATTGCAAATAAATTTAGATCTAATATGTATTTCTGTAGATTTAATATGTATACAATTAGAAGGCTGGAAGTTCATTTTAATCACGTGATGTTTTTGAGTTGTGCAACCGAATGTTAAACGTAACGTGGAAATGCAAAAAAGGAAAAATGTAATCAAAGTTTTTTATTTGTATTGCAACGAACAATAATTTTTAACTTATATTAAATGATACTATCACCTGACATTGCTTCTGATACTGATATTGATTTTATTCCCAGTCTTCCACCTTCTCTAGTGCGTGTACTTGTTGGTTTAGTGCAGTGATAATGCTTGGGTTCATTATCATCAGTCTTGATTTCATGCAGTTGTTCATGCTGTAACAGTAAGATATTGCTTGAAATTTTGACGTAAAATGTTAGGTATTTATTATAACTACTTTAACGTGTAACTGTAAAGTACACACATTAAAGCTACACATTAAAAAAGCAAGTTCTTTACAGTTTAAAGTTTCTTAGAATTTTTTTAGAGCATGTTTTCGCACCCCGTGGTGTTTTAAATTCAAAATATACATTTGTGGATCAGTAAGCGATGTGTTTTAGCAATTGAATTTGATTTTGATAGGATGTGAGATCGATGAGAGGGATTGACGGCTGGTTGTTAACCTGAGTTACTAACTGTCGTTCTAATTAACAACATGTATCGACACCTCGTCATCGATTGCTCTACAGTAAATGTTCTCTCATGTTACTGTTAGTTTGAATTTATTGCTTTAGAATCTGCATTCAGTTATTCTTGGCTTTCGATCTAATAATATGATATTAAATCAATATTGGTAATTGGATAACAGTTTTATAAAATTCTCGTACAACCAAAAGAATGTAAAATTGCAAATTTATATGTTTATTTTATTCTAATAGTTAGGCTTCATTTGTTACTTTGTCACATGTTACAATGTCATTTCCTTCTACTCATTTTGTTTAAGAATTTATTTATTCTTCGATTTTCTTGTTGATATCATAGTTACACACAAGACCAATGTAAACAAACTCTCTCAGAAAATTCCATGGAGCGACAAGTACCATCATTGATTGTATTTTTGCCTATATAAAAATGAAACTTGTTTAAAATGTAAAGGCTATAATAGGCCCATATTTTCTCGAGATGTAGTTCGGACAGACAGGCAGATAGAAGAATTTCCCAGCCCCTCGAATTATAGGTTTCGTTGATGCTCAGCCAAAAGCCGAATTAAATTTATTGCTATGGCATTGTTCATGGTATAGGCCTATTAAAATATGGGGTTCTTAGACCACCTTTCCCCTTGGAGCCACTCAAATATCAATGTAAAATCTCTGTCTAATCTCCATAAATTAATAACCGCATATAAACTGAAAGTCAAATAACTTTTTACTGTTTAAATTCTCTACAGTTATTTCTAAACAAACTGTAATTTTAAAATTAATTTAAAATAGTTTATTATAAACTTATATTTTCAATGAAAAATCTAAAATTAAATAATAATGAATAAGTATTAAATTGCAAATTGCGTACTGTTAAAACATTAAAATATCATAAAAATGTGAACAATAAAAAAAGTAAAGAATGTCTTATTTTACCAGGCGAAGTTAGGGCTAAGAAGCCCTCTCTAACACTTAACCTGGAGACCAACGGCTTCAAGGTTACTTCCGAACCACCACCAATGCTCGGGCAGGCGGGCCGCTTGCAAGGACAGGATCGCTCAGCGGTCACTATCCAAGGAGCGGCCACGCTCGACGTTGCTTGATCTGGTTATCTCCAACCAAATAACCTGTAAACTTGTATGAGAATAAATAAAAATTCCGTTCTAAATGAACATAATATGTATGAAATTTAAACAAAATCTAATGAAAACAATATTGTGCAAAATTAATCCCACTACATATTTAATTGTAATTTTCCAACAGTAATGAGTAAACTATTTTTATCCATATCTTTAATATTTTTATCATTTAAAACAATTAAAGATCAATTAGGTAAATTCAGTTTAATACCCCCTAATATTACAGTAATTATAAAACAAATTTTATTTTTCATTTTCACTTATTGTAAAGTTTTATATTTCTTATTTTATTTTAGGTAAACTTTTTATTTTGTTAAATGTAAATTTCCCACTTCTGTTTAAACTTTCTAAATCCATTTGAGAAGGAAATGTATTCTGTTTATTGTAAAATCTAATTAAAGGTTTTCGTTTAAATCTCATCTGTCTATCAAAATTGCTACAGTAAAATTATTTTGCTTATTGTAATCATTGTTTCGAATCTTTTTACAATCTCATCTGTCATTGAAAATTGAAATGGTAAATGTTTTTGCTTTTGTGTAAAATACAGGGTGTAAAATACAGGGTGACAATTAAGTCTGGAACCTTTTTTTTAATTTTGAACCACAATAGAAAGAAATACCAAAGTTCACACGTGCTTACTGGTGATAGTAACGCACACATCTGCCCAATTACCGACCGGATAATCCCTTTGGGGGACGGTCCACAAGGAGTCAGACAAAATTCTTAAATAGCAGCATAGGTCAAGTTTGGTATCAAATTAAAGGTCTTACTTAGCAGAGTGCAATTCCGCAAACCGGACTTCAAAAGGTGGATTCATTCAGTAGTTATAGCTATTTGAATTTTGAAACAATTGAACATTGTAAATTATTAAGTATTACAAGTAAACACCAATTTTTTAAGTACCTGTGATCAAAGTAAGTGTTCAAAATGTTCCCCTCCCATCATCTGACAATGTAGTAATCAAAGCCAGGAATCAATAATTATTACCAATAACACAACTACTGTTAGAATGTGAAAGTGGCAGATTGAGTCATACACAGCATCCACAGAAACTTAACGTTTGGGCAGGTATTTTAGGAAATCAAATTATGGGCCCATTATTTATCAATGGTAATTTAAATGGTGACTCGTATCTAACAATGCTCCAAAATGAGATAATTCCTGCACTACAAGCTGCTCTTGGTCGACAATTTCAAAGAATTTATTTCCAACAAGATGGCGCGCCACCACACTTTGCTCTCCTTGTTAGAGAATACTTGGATACAATATTCCTTCACAGATGGATTGGAAGACGTGGTGCAGTAGAGTGGCCTGCTCGTTCCCCTGATTTATTTCAGCTGGATTTTTTTTCTTTGGGGATACCTCAAAGATAAAGTTTAACGTACTAAATCTCGAGATTTGGCGCACCTAAGAAATCTCATAGTCCAAGAAGCTCAAGGTATTCCTCGTGACTACCTTCAAAATGCAGTGGATGGCTTTTACAACCGCCTAGGACATTGCCAGACGATGGGAGGGGAACATTTTGGACACTTACTTTGATCACAGGTACTTAAAAATTGGTGTTTACTTGTAATACTTAATAATTTACATTGTTCAATTGTTTTAAAATTCAAATAGCTATAACTACTGAATGAATCCACTTTTTGAAGTCCGGTTTGCGGCATTGTACTCTGCTAAGTAAGACCTTTAATTTGATACCAAACTTGACCTATGCTGCTATTTAAGAATTTTGTCTGACTCCTTGTGGACCGTCCCCCAAAGGGATTATCCGGTCGGTAATTGGGCAGATGTGTGCGTTACTATCACCAGTAAGCACATGTGAACTTTGGTATTTCTTTCTATTGTGGTTCAAAAATTAAAAAAGAAGTTCCAGACTTAATTGTCACCCTGTATACGTATTTTGAACTTGTTAAAATATCATCCGTCTATTAAAATTGTTATTGAAAATATCTTATGTTTGAAATAGAAATAGATGTAAAATCTATTGAGATTGTTGTAAAATCTGTTCAGAATCAATATAAAATGTGAAAAGTTAATATCTAATAAAAATATTTTGCTTCCAAGAAAAATGCATTAACTTTTTCTAGAATCATTAAAATGTGTTTTTTAATCTAAGTTTGTTATTGATAAAAAATACCTGATTCAAAGATAAATACAGTGTTTTGAAAGTTTTTGAGTAGCATTCATTGGTCTTACAGTTACGTTTGTACAAAAAAAAACTGAAATATTTCATCTTTATAAACATTTTGTTTAGATTGAAACCGTGATAAATTAATAAAAACTGTATTAATATAAAAGTTTGAAGTAATTAGTGAAAAGTTGCTCTCTTTATTCATGTAAATTCATTCAGCTACCTACAGCTTCGCACGCAATTTCCAATTGTAAAATAGGAACATTTTGGGTTTGTTAATTTTAAATGACATTATAAATAATCATGAGTTGAATATCACTGAAAAACATACCAATCCTATCATAAATTTTAGGTTTAAGTTAGTTAAGTGTTTTACCTACTTATTTTAGGTTTTTTAGGGCTCTTAAGTCGGAGTGTAAAATAGTTTTTTTAAGTAAAATAGCATAATATTATCTCATGATAATAGATTTCCGTACAATAAAACTATTTTAGGTCAGCGTGGAGAAATATTTAAGTCCAAGTTCTTAACTTTCCAATTCCACTCATGATTTAATAAATAATGATGCTTTTTGTGATTTTGGAACGGAGGTTGACTTTTATGCCCCAATCTTACATATACTACGCAGGCCTGGAAGCCTATTTTGGTCAGAAATTGTATATCTATGGTTAATGTAGTTTATTCCGATCTAAAGTATTTCTGGTAACATAGGTTTGTCTTAAAGTGCTATTGCAGTAAAAAAAAAAAAAAACTAAGATATGTTTTATAACAGTCTGTAAACCTGTAGCGAAAGTTAGATATCTGCAATTACTAATGATCAAACACAGCATACTTAATATTTGCTAAAATGTACGTTTAATAGTATATTTTTACTAACAATTCCTATTTTATTATTTGAGTAACCTCAGTGCTCATCAGTGATTACAGTAAGGTCAAAATAAGAAATGTTATTATATTTAAGCTTATTCTATATTTTCAAAAATGAAATTAAATATATTTAAAATAATATTTTAATTAGTTAAAGATGTGGTTGTGTTATCACATTATAATGTTTAGAAAGGACATTTGATTAATAAACCACATGTACTAACTGCTGATTAAGCCAGAAATGGAATTTTCATATGTCAAACAAGGGACCACAAAAATGTCCATGTAAAACTTCATTACAAATCAGACGCGTATTTTTTACGTCAATGAGCAATACAAGGAACACACAGACAGACAACATTAGATTTTTATGTAAATAATAAAGACTTAATTCTTCGTATTTAAATTCTATTTCATAAAGCTAAAACAAAAGAATAACTACAAAGTTTTATGTAGAAAGACGTTAAAAAGTAAAAAGAATAATCCTCATAATTTCAAACCATAAGTTGTCCAAATACTACAACTTGTATAAAAGGAAGACACCTCCTTCTTAATGTAGGCTGCTTTGTTTACTCCCATTCTAAGGATTCTATTGACAAATCAGTTGAGAGGAGAAGATTGTGGTTTCCCCGACTTCGCGATATATCCCCCACACCGCAGGGTGATCTAGGTGTAAGTAACACATTCCTCCCGCCAGATTCCCCTCTCCCTCGATGTTATTCGGCCATTAACCCCCCAATGTCGGTAGATCACCGCAGTACTTCTTCCTTACCGCAGGGTAGTTACCGCTGGGTGGTTTTGTTTTAGTGGTTACAGACAAATCCTGCTTACCCCCCGTTATGGGGCGAGTTTACAAGAAAATTAATGGTGAAGCATAACATTCAAAGTCGTGGAGAAATAAAGCAGCAGAATACTACACAGGAAATGTAGTCTGTAATACGTTTTACTTTTGAAAGATAAGGTAACATTGTGCAGCAAAATTGCATCTCCACTGGTGGTCCCAGCTTGTTTAGTGTATTTAATTAATTTCAGTTCCAATCTGACTTCATACAAAGGACGGACTATTTATCATACGTTTCTACTAGTAGGAAAGAATTATCATTGCAACAGTTTCGGGAAACTTAATCACTCTTGCTATACAGTAACTACCATACACATAACTCTCACCTTATTATGAGTATAATTAGAGCAGGTACCGCGTCTAGCAATTTATCGATGATGGTTTAACAAAATGGTTTTCAGATCTAGCTACGAATGGTCTAGAGAGTAAGGCTAAACGAGTGTCAGTTTAGTGCTCTATATCTGCATAAGTCGTCTAATATAATGTTAAAATATTACTTACTATACGGCCATTCACTTTGTTATTGCTATCCACCCTCTTTCTAATTTGCCGCGCCCTCTAAGGGGACGCCCTGGGGAATAGCTATAATCATAAACCCCATGACCTGCCCTAGGACTGCTTGATTTAAGGCGGGTTTGTTCTTCTACTCACAGTTTAATTTCGATACGCATTTTCTAAATATTTTTATGAAAACTGACTTAAAAGTTAAGATATATTTTCTTTCTGATATTTTTACCAAGATTTTACTTCAACTTGGCAAGCAATTTCCTACAGTAAATTAATTTTATAATAACATCCATAGATTTCACAGAATAACAAAAAAATAAATAAATATAAACACATACGAGTAATTAATAATTAATTAATCCTATATAGATAAAAAGCCTATAATAGTCAGCCACGTTGCTTTTAACTCACAAAAATAGCCGAATAACATGTTTACTGAGGTATTCCAGATTTTAAGTGTATTTGTTACTAAACATATGTCTAAAGACATATTTTTTAATGTAACGTTTTGGAGTAAAATGAAGTATTATAGTGAACATATATTTTAGAGATAAAATAACATAGATTAACCCGAATATAAGTTTTTGGTTAAGGAAATAAAAATATATAACATTTAAAGACTTTCACGCAACTAATACTAACGTTTTTAAAACCTTACACTGTCTCACATCTTTATACATTATTATTGCGAGTGCTCTAATTGCAAATATATACAAAATATGTTTTTAAGGAAAGAATTTGTACATATTTCAGATACAAAGCACATCTTATTTCTTGATTTATAAAACTTATTACAGATTTATACGGGCTTCATAATTATAACAAGACCGGGGGAAGGGCAACCCCATTATAAGATTGTTCTTTTGTTTGGACTTATTCAATTTGCACCGGTGTCTCCCTCTTTTTGATCTTCTTTCTGTAGGGGAGACACCCCAAAACGTATAATCAGCGTAAGACCTTATGAGGTCGGTATTAGATAGATGAAGACTGTGTCTGCTTTTCCTTCATGTTTTTGCAAGTTATTCTGTTCTTACTTATATGGAATATTTTTTCGGTTCGTAAAGTAATTTCATTTAAAACATTAACTAAGAATCGTTGCATTAAAAATTGTGTTAGAATCTTCCATAGAATGTGGTTTGGGTCAATATTTACTACAACACTCTATTACATATACATTAATTTCTTCAAATATATATTTTAAGATGTATGTTAAATATTTGTTACAAACTTTAATAGAATAAACATACTTACTTTTAAAAGTTTTTTTAAGAAGTTTTTATTTATTTAGCGAAATACGATAGTAATAATAATAATAAATCTGTATTGCGTTCACAATCTAAGCAAATTGTATACAACCGTCAATATACATGTAGTAAAATTTATTAAACTGTATAAATCGGTAAATACAACATACAAGTCATTTCAGTCAATAAAAAGTCTTCAGCTATGCTGATTACAATTTAGAACAGAGCTAAAGGACTTGACCAAGCCATTTCAATTAACTTCTATTTAAATGGCAGTGGCCCATTATAAACTCTTCAACACCCTCGACACCAATAGGTTTCTCAATCGAGCTTTGCATTTTTTAGGATCATTTAAATTCTTTATCTCATCTTAAGCTTATTTATGAACCTTACGCCAACCTCGGATGGTAAACGTTCGAACGTGGCAGTTCTGTGCTGTTGAATACGGAAGTTGTCCCGGCCTCTAGTCCCATATTGGTGAACGTCCCTGCCTTGGACCAACTCACACTTGAATCGGCAGTACAGAGCAACCTCAAGGATATAGAGACAGGGCAAAGGTAGCAATTCAAGCTCCCTGAAGGAATTTTTATATGATCTCAGTATTTCAATTTTGATATATCTACGTCAATAATAATTACTTTGTTAAAGTCTAAATTAGTACTATTCAGTCCCCTCTTCAAACTTACCGTCCTAAAAATGCAGACCGATGTAACTTTTCCAACATAATAAAATTACCTTTTCTCTCTTGTTAAACAAAAAAACTAAAACAAATTATTGTAGTTTCAAATACATTATTTGAAATAGAGAACACAACAAACACTTAATAAAGTTATGATCAATGATTATATTAATAAAATGTGAAGGTGGTAGTTTGTGGTGTGTGTTAAATATTTAGAAGTATAATTTACATCAAAAGTTAGCAAAACAATTGAATGCCTTAGTGGAAATCAATTCCCTAATGTACTCTATTTGTTTTTTTTATTTGATTATAAATCCTGACACAATTACCGTATACAAACTACAGCTGTATCATTTACGAGTAATAAAACCCTTACAGGAAATATCTATATTACGATTCACATACTACTTCGAGATCGTATACTCTATCTAATGCTAAATAAGCACGCACAATTAATTAGGTGGCAAGTGAGTTTGGCACAGATGAAGTTGAACGCCGCTGATGATAACGGAAACTACAGAGTGTTGCGCCTCCAGCCTCTACTACGTCACAACTAATTGTTACGCCACTGTAAGCCCTGCGGTAACACGAGAACATAACTTTCCACAACCCTTATTGGTTGGGGTGTGTAGCCAATACTTATGTTATTATTAGTTGTAAGTGAACTGTGATATATGGTTATATTTGTTAGAAATATTTTATTAAAAAATATATGAAATCTGAAATCATAAAAAATTAATATTGTATATTGTACTAGGGACACTAGCAGTTACCCTCGGATATTCTCGCTATTTCGTAGGATTTACACCTATATGAGCACTTCTGCTTCGATTGAAAAAATATATACGTCGCCAATGTTGAGTTTGGCTTCTTCCCACGATCAAGAAAATTTGTTGATACGTATATATTTAAGATAATTGTAATTAACTTCGATGTTATTAGTTTTTTTTATCCATAGCTTATTTTGTCTCTTTCCTGAGACAGAAAGTCAATCAAAAATTCAAAAAATGTGTATATACATACACAGCTCTGAGAAGCCAAAATTTGTCAAAAAACAACTAAATTAGGTTTCACAATAGTATTTAAATGTGAAGTAAAAGTTAGACTATATTGCCTCTTATATCTGCACTGATATCAGTTACCCGCTGCTTTGCATGCGATTTAGTAGGTGTTGCACGTGCGACCACAGCTGGTTCGAATCAAGCGTATTTCCGACGCTAATGTTGAGTTTGCCTTGTTGCCACGATTAACAAAATACACCAAGTTTATATTTATGTCCATTGTAATTAACTTTGTTCAGATTATGTTTTGTTCCATACTTGATTTTGCCTTGTTTAGTGATCACGAAAAAAATGATATATAAATATGGTAAAATATAATATATATATATATATATAATATTTTAAGATTTTGATACCTTTACCATTTCTATCGGCATCAAAATTAGTGCAGCTAAGTTATAAGATAAGTGGTAGAGGCAACTGATAAGAAAGAAATTACTCTATCAATTACACAATATCTAGATTGCATACTTTGGTCTTGGCTTCCATACCTATAGTTATAGCATTCCAAATCTCAAGCAAACCAACAAACAAATAATCATGTTTACTTTTGTAAACCTCAAGTCTCGCCAAACATCACGGGCTGTCATCTAGTGATATTCACTTTACTTTATACAATTACTCTTGCCTTTATGAACTTCCGAGGTTGTCAGCAGGGAATTCGTTTCGACTAAGCCGGTTAATGTGCTCGGAGCTCACGTGCTCAACAAGTTAGTGTGAGAAGTTATCTCTTCAACTTGATTGTGTTATACGTTTATTAATAACTAGGGGACACCTCCACCCACTTCGCAATCTAATACCATCTTACTGAGCTGTCCTTGTGATCCCCTCCCTAAAAAGCAGTGATCTATGGATAAATGTAATATAAACATAACATGTAAAACATGCACACTCCTTTATTTTATTTTATCGTATAATCATATAATTCCAAACGACTCCTAGACTCCTAGAAATGATACAAATGTGTGCAGTTATTTGGAATTAATATAGTCCTAATACATTTAATTATTAGTTACAATTTAAAAAAAATGATCTCAATAGTGAATACAATTTAATTTGATATTTGATTAGATATCTTGAAGTATGAGCAACAACAGAAACAAAACGAAACAATATAATTTTTATTTAGTTAATAATTGTTACTTTTAAAGTGCACCTATTCCATAGTAAACCTTTTAATACATACATTTTCAACCATCATAAAACCTCTACCAAAACTAGCTTAGCTCAAAGAGTGATCTCTTTATTATAGAAAATGAATAGTTCGATTAGAAAACTAGGTGTAGTGCACATAAAATTCAAATTGGACCTCGGCTTCTTGAATATTATCAAAGTTCAGTATGTACGTACATACGTGTAAGGTTAATAGTTGGGCTGTATCAGTGGCTGTAATAAAACAATAAAACCACACAACATCTGGAAGTAATAATGTGTTAATTACGGGACAGGTGTTAATGCAGGGCTGTAATAGTTCCATCACGCGTGTTTAGTTTGCCTCTAACATTTATTAGTGCGGAATAAACTTGAACCAACAGGAGTGACGTTGTATTACTCCTAGAGTTGCATTTCGAGAGTGAGCATATCAAAATATACGAGTTACCACTGTCCACTTATTTTATCACAACCCTTTGAGATCTATTTTACAATGATTTATCTCCAATAACACAAGATGGTCGTGCTTAAGCCACTCTTAAATTATCTGAGGAACGGATATTTTAACACAGGTTATTCAGTGTAAGATGGTTTCATTCATGTTTGACTAATATCTAAGATTTCCTGTTCCCACCGCGTTGAAACATTGCAACAGTTTTAGTTAAATATTATAATCCTGAAAAGCTTCGGCCTTATTGCGAAGGACCATCTTTAATCTATTTTACCAATTATTATTTTTATCATCGTTCAAAAACTGAATGAAACATTCAAAAACTGTAATTTAAATGCTACAACAAGAGTAATTAAAGATATTTCTCGTGTACAATAAAGAGAGCTTCTCTGTAGGTCGTTGTGATGTAACAAAGAACACTTCAGTCTAACAATAATTCTTTGTTTCTGGACTTATTCACTTTGTCGGATTATTATCGCAGCCCTCCCTCCCCTCCCCTCGCAGCACCGCCTGATCCTCTTTAGAGACTCGCCCCAAGAGAAGTAATAACCATAAGACCTCGCCACCTCCCCAGGTTATGAGGAGACGCACTTTAAATCTTCCTTTCATTGGGGGACTTGTTCGCACGGGTAATGGTATACGACAATAACTTTCATTTCAGCGATCAATCAAGATTGATATATGCTTAATCAATTATTAATTATCAGCTGCAGCCTAATAATTGCATGTAACATAATCAGCGTGAATGAGTGATTTACATATATAAGTATGTTTACTAATGCGTGATTGCAATCGTATTAGCAATAATGAGAAAGCAATTTAAATTGAATGAATTCCATTAGATTGGATTTTTAATGAGTTTGAACATTTCATTTTTTATTTTTTTTGTTAACTTTTAAATAATTTAACCACAAAAAATAGTAACAATTATTGTTTTTAATAAACGTTTAAAAATTTCGGAACGATTAAGCTTTTCTTATGCAATCTAATTTATACAACTGAACCGTATGAAAAATAACTTCAATTTAAACTTGTATCAATGCAGACTGGTAGAAAACTGAGACACACTCATATTTCTGCAATATTGAGTACAATTCTGTTTCCGTAAGAAATTATAAAAAAAATAACTTTAATATGAAGGAATAAGAAACGAAACAAGTGAGGTTATTTATATAAAAGTGTGAGAATAACCTTAAAAACTATTAATACACAGAAAAGTTTTACTAATGGATTTGATAATGGATTCTAATTTCATGATTGTGTTTCTACCGATAATGAACACGGGTGTTTATGGTATGGTAGAAAAATATTAAGAGGATAGAAAAATTGTTCTTAGGGATGAGGCTCTGAATATGTAACTGAGGATATAAGAATCGATTACAGGGAGGAACACTGTCAGGGTATTAACAGACATGAATAAACGTCAGGACGTTACAGATATTACTATGTAAGCAAACACTATATAATTATTGAAGTAAATTTATGTAATATTTTCTTATCACATACCTGGCCGTGATGGTAAATACGTACCTCCACTGGTAAGGTCATACAGAGAAGAAGTAGTTTTTAAAGCCGAATTTAGAAGAAGAATCGATGGCTGCAAGGTCGAAGACGTCATATCGGACTTTGGATCTGACTTGCATCTGAGATAGTGCAGGTGCAAATCCTGTCTGAGACTGTAGCACTTTTATCAGTAACATCAACCTCGTATTGTACTGAATATACACCTTGATTTGTTTGATAAGATCCTCACAAATATCACTGACATGTGAGGACGGGCAAAATAAGTTTTTAAAGGAGATTGGCCTCTCCTTTTATAAAAATTAAATATATATTTATTATTGTAATACAATTGCTTTCATGTCGGAATTTTCAGACCATGACCCCCCGAATCCAATATATACTTCCAGATATCGTAGCTATGGCTGCGAAGGAATTCTGCAGCCTCCCACTGTAAGACTGATGGCCTCCTTGATCTTCTTGCTGGTCACTGGAACTGCCTGAAACTTACGATCAGCAAGCTGCAGATCCGCTGATGAAAGACACTGACGAATTGTGGCGAAAACTACCACCTTCACAGTTCATCCGCGAAGCCAAATGGGTATTTGGAGCACCCTTTCTTTCATGACGTGCCATAGCAGTGGACCGCGGTCGGAGCCTTGTGGGAAGCCTAATGTGACGGCGTGTGTCCGTGGTTCCGTCCTTGTATTGTGCATCAGGCTTCTATCTCTAAGTAGCTCACGATTATACGCCTGATGTAAACTAGAAACTCCACCCTTTTCAATGTGATCAGGGCACAGTCCCAGTTTGCACAGTTGAAGGCATTTCTCACGTCCACAGTGACAATGGCACGATTCTCCTTGGCCCCACTCTTCTATTGCTTACCCGAAACGGTTTTGAGAGCGGTGTCCACCACTGTGTTAATTGCATCTACGGTTGACCATTTGTTCCGGAAACCATATTGTCTTTCGATAACCCTCGTGTTCCTTCAGTGAATTTCTCCAACCGAGTTCAGATGAGTTTCTCCATTACTTTACCTGCCGCGTTCAAGAAGCAGATCAGTTGGTAAGATAACGGGTCATATGATGGGTTTGTTCCCTTTCGGGAAGAGGACCAGATTCTTCAGGAATTAAAAGACTTTAGGAAGATCTATGGTCATAACCTGATAGCAGCATTTGGAATGCCATGCTTCGTGTCACCAATTTTGCTGCGGACCTTCAACAACTCCTCTTGCGTAACCAACGGCCCGACGAAATGAAGAACGGGAAATTCCTCAGTTTGGGCAAGACCTTCCTGGTGGTAACTATCCTTTCTAGTAGTCGCGGCCAGGTCAGTGTGCGGTTCTTAAGTAGCGATATCATTGTCTTATACGGCCTCCCCCATGGGTCGTCGTCGACCTATTCGCACAGCTCGATCCAGGTGCGTCTTTTGCATTCTCTTGTTGCGTTTTTAAAGGTAGACCAGGACGATACTCCTGGCTCTTCGATGCCTGACAGAGGGTTTCGTAGTCGTCCCGACCTTTTCCACGCTGAGCCTGTCTCCGCGAAAGGTGACACAGCAATCACAGTCCAGCGATTTCCTCATTCCACCAATACACTAGGCGATGGTGATATCTCCAGAACGTCTTACACGTGGATGCATCGCAGGCACTAGCAATTAGTGACATAAGTGAAGATGACATCAGCTCTGCATTTATTCCTAGCTAAATGCTTCCTTACATCATGCTACCGAAGTAATCGAGGTCAAAGGACCTGGAATTCCACGCAACTAAGGTTGGCTGTTCTTCTGCCCTTCGTATATGTTGTTCAACCACATCAGATATGATGGCCTGGTAAACACTGTGGGTATAGTATTCGCTTACAATGCATGATGTAACTCTGGAGGATACTAGTGAAAGTCACGTCTATGAGGGGAGAATGTGTGTGGATTGTGTCATAGTTAGGAAAAACAAACTTCAGAAAGGCGACGAGGTCTAGAAGGCCATCGGCAATTCTATTGATTTCTCTGCTGCCCAATTCCGCGCCCAAGTATTGAACTAATCGGTAATTTTTAATGGATGCTTGTCTCTCTCATTCTTGAACAGAAGTTCCTCGAATTTTTCCTGAGATTCGCTTGGTGAAGCATAAACACCATAAATATATGTACCTTCCACTCTGATGCCACGAGAACCCATCTCTCAATGTTTCCGAATTTCCTGGAAGAAAATTTGCCCACAAAACCAGATGGCTGCGTGGCCAGTAGCGTCGGAGCCTCAAGAGTTCTGCTTATCCTGGTACTATTCCGAGAGAATTGAACGTTATTACGATAAATGATTATCATGGCAACACTGAGAGTTATTGCTCCCATCACGGTTGTGCGAATGAAAGAATTAAACATGTAATTTTTTATGCATCTCCAATTTGAAATTTCGAGATGACGACTATATGTGACATCAATATTTCTGATTACTAATGAGTTGGAAATTACACACACACACACACACGCACGCGCGCGCGCGTGCGCGCGCACACACACACACACACACACACATTCTTTAAAGTTAAGTAGTTGGTGTAAGAACTTGAGGCTGAAGTGCTTACTGCTGTAAAAATTTAGAGAAACAATGATGTAATACATAACAACGTAACAAAAAGTTACTTTTTATTGAAGAGTAAATATTAATACTTCTTACACGTCTATGTTTCTACAAAGTCAAAGTACAAAATTTTTTCAAACAAATCTGAAATATAAATTATTATTATAAATAGAAAAACAATACCAATAAATTATTTGTTTAGTCTATTCAGTTAGTGGGTATGTTTGCCTAATTTTATGCTTTTATTTAATGGAGCAATATGTAAAAAGGAATGTAAGGAGACAATACACGAAGTTCCAATTTTAAGAACTGCAGTGATTGGTAAAATGCGTATATATAAACTAGTACATTACTTGATATTTTAGCGTTATTTCGTCTTTTAGTTAGTTTAATCTTGTACTTATTTTACCAAATACTGCTTGCAAAAGGGTTGGTTTAAAAAAATAATTAGTCTCGCCCGTATTAAAGGCATTCACAAAGTTGGTGGTTATGTTATAATATGTAACCGTTTATCCTAATTTAAAGCTTTAACGTACCAAGGTAAACTATTATGTTGTAAAGCTATTTTATACTCGTAAAAAGAAACAACCAATATCCCAGCAAAAGTTTATTGCTGTTAGAGTACTTTTTCAATAAATTTTCAACTTTCATCATCAGTGATCAACTTTCAGGTTTATGTTTTGCTACTTAAACAATTATATATTTTATGATAAAATTGTATGCAAGTCGTATCCAGTTTTATTGTTGTAACAAGCACTGCCTCTAGCATCAAGCAAGTTGGTTGAAAACGCGTTTATTCGTGCTTAAAATTCATCATTTTAGGTCTTATAATATAGATAGCATGCTCTTTTTTCTTTTTCTGTAATAATGCGGAAACACAGATTTCCGTAGAAACATCTGGTGCTGGAAGATATCTGTAGAAGCTTGCTGCTGGGAAAGGCGTAAAGAAAACGAAAGTACTTTTATTTTAGTTACTTTCGAAAAGAATATTATTTTTTATGTATTAGATGTTCGTGACAGTGGATTTGGTGTTTGTTAAAGTAAATCCAAAAGCTGATTATAGTTAAGTAAAGACAAATTTTTATTTCAAAGTGGACACGAATTTCAAGAAAATATAACAGCAAAATAATAAGATCTTTATATTATTATAAAAAATGCATGTGGAGTTGTAATTTTTGTTTTATTTAACTATTTAACTTTATTTGTATACGATTAAATTTTGAATCCATTTAACTTAATTTAAATCATGTTGCTGTTTATTTGAAAAGTAATTTCATTTGTGACTTAATTGCTGTCAGATTAATTAATTACGCTGCACATAATGTACATTTGCATGTAGTTCCCATTTAATTACGAGTACTCTTCCGAAACTAGCTAAAATGTTGATCAATCTTATTACCAACTACTAAAACACTTTTTTGTATTGAAAGAAGTAATTTTAATATGTATTAAAAATTGCTTTGTATAAAAAATGTTTAAATTAGACACATTACAGGAAAAACAACAATAAAGAAGTTAAACTACATTTTATAAGACAGAAAGAAATACTTGCGTCAATAGTATTACACTTCCGCAAAACACTTAAGTCGATGAGAGGCTTATTCCTTTCTTCCAACTTTTAAGCAGCTTTAATTTTCAATCCATTTTTCTTGTTTGTGTGCGGTTTTCACAACACACTTGTAACTCAAGACAGGTTTCTAAATCAATAAATTCAAGTAGATTTTTATTGAATTAGTTCTATTTGTTTTACAATCCTATACTAGCAACTTCGCAAGCATCACCCGATGTATGAATGGTCCCATTGTAAAGGTTGTTACATGAGGTTTCAGAAATATATAGTATTGTAAGTGCAACATTGTGTTTGTTTATTATTGATTGGTTTATATTAATCCTATACAATATTGTAGAGAGGAGTTCTGAAAAATTGAATGTATCTAGTAGTTACATAAAACACACACACACACACACACACACACACACACACACACACACACACACACACACACACACACACACACACACACACACACACACACACACGCACGCACGCACGCACGCACACACACACGCACGCATACATACATACATACATACATACATATATATATAATACTAATAGTTACCTGCGCCTTTGCATGCAATTTTCAAAATCAATGGGTGTCATCTTCTTGGTTAAAACATTTATGATGCAATATAATGAAGGCCCTGTGATGTAGTTCAATCACAATTAGGCACAGATCTGATACTTTTAATTCAGTGTCTATGGTTAAGAGATTCAGTAGTTAATATAATGTTTATTGGTTCCTATTCCAGGATTTTAGTATGTAAAATAGTGTATATTTTTACTAATAATTTTAGTTTTCTTATTCTTTATCGTTCTACAGCGGTTGCAGAAGATATAAAATAAGAAGTGTTTGTGTGTATCAAGCTAACTCTTTAAATGTAAGCAAATTAAGTATAGTGGTTAACTTATGTTGTCATAAAACAATGTTTACACAAATCATGTGATTATATTCAACAGTCTCTTGAAATTATTTCACAATTTTTGAAATCTAGCTAGGACTTTTCGCTACTAAAGACCAGTGAAGCGTAACCAGGAGGGATTTTGTAAATAAGAATAGTTCTGTATTCATACCGGGGAAACTAAGAATGTCGATATACAATTTCAGTACAATAGGTTGAATAACTTAGGCAGGAAGGAAAAACAAAAAAGGACACTTTCAAATGATTAATATTATTAGGGAATCAAATAGTCTAAAAACTCATACGAAACTGTAGGTCTAACTCCATACTAGAGCAAATGTATTGGAAAATGATAATATCATTAATATCTTGCAAGCTTTCAAATTAAAAGACATAAGTGAGGAAACCATTCAAATATGGGGCGATTCACTCACCGCTTCAGTATTTAGCTATTTGAGCCAATCTCATATTATGAAACAGAAATCCGTCCAAACAAATCCTATATGACAAGTTTCATAAATTGTTTTAATTTATTTGGAAATGCACACATGGCTGCATAGCAAATCTCAAAAGGTTAAGTCAGTTTCGTTTTCTGCAACAGATACACATTTCCTAATAATAGAAAAATTATTATTTGTATGGTTTCTTATTAATAGTTTTTAAGTATTTAAACGGTTTTAATGAAACATCCATATTCAGATTTCCAACTCTTTAATCTAAATGACATATTCGACATTTTCTATCTCAATTTCCAATTTCTACCAATATTGAACACGATCATATCTTCATTGATAGTAAGATCAAAAATTTAATTTTTTGACACTTTTTTGTATCGAGCTGAAGAAGGTGACATTTTTATTTTCTGATTACATAGCACTTCATATTTCCCGTATTTAAATATGTTATTCTTCAAGACACCGAGAATTTGCTTAATATGTTTGCAACATAATGATTAATTTTTATTTGTTTGTGTAATAGGGCTACATTTATAGCAATTCTTACACTAGGCTAGTACTTTCAGAAACAATTGGCTGAACGACCAATCATATAGCTACTTCTACTTACGGTAGAGGTTATCAGCATCATCATCTTCAAGAATATCAGTATGGAGGAAACTCGCACGTAAAAACGAAATCACTTTAATGTAATAAGAAAGCATTAAGCTCAGTCTGATATCAAGAACCTAAGTAGTCACAGCTTCCTTTTCAATTGGGATGAAACGCCTTTCATCATTATTTGACTTGTGACTGTTCACTCATGACCTAAGAAGAATGTAATAAAAGAAGTTCCGGCCACAAGTGCCAATTACTTTGACGGTTGCTAAACAGGTGGAGGTGACAAAAGCAGCCGCCTTTGGCAAGTTAATGCCACTTGATGTCCCTCCTGGCCTTTGTTACTTTTATCCCTTTAAAGTGTTCACACTCTGTCTGCAATGGTGGATTTAAATTAAATCTCTTTAACCTTTACAGACATCGTCAGTAAGTTTCCTGAGATAATGTGTTAACCTATTAATGGGCTGGAGGATAGTGTTAGAGTTAAAGAGATCTTAAAGTGTAGAATTCGTAAAGATTCATAAATATTCATTTGAAAAACTTCACATCTTGATAGTGGAAATTCTTTCGATATTCTTTATGCAATGGCAAGCAACATAGAAACAATAATTATCGTACAATATTCACACAATTTCAAACATTGCTGACAATGTGAGGCATTACTGCAAGCTAGGTTCTCAGGAGCGTCTTATGAGGCAAATTTCTACATCAGAGTTATTAAAAATACGAGACATTATTTCGGTCTCCGTGTGCGGAGAAATTAGTCATAAATGATGAAAAATATGTTAAATAGTTAAATTTTGCTAATTTATTCACATCTGCGTATAAATTGTCAGAGAGGGGTTGTGTCGATTATGTAGCTCAACCAATTAGCAATTAATATCCAAAAACAGAGATCAGTGCGGCTTTTTCATCACAGACTTTTTGTAATGTGATGAATTTTTGTCTTAAATACTCAAAACTTTTTATAATTTTAATCAAGTTTACTAATAATCGGTAGGTAGCATTGTGATTTACTAGTGAAATTTATAATGCAAGTAATAGGTGATGCATCACTTCTGAGAACTGTATTGGAGTGCTCTTGAAGTATTTAAATCATTTGTTTATAGTCTGGTTGGAATAGGGGACATTGGTTTAGGGAATTTGTGTTCCAGTGCAAAACGAAACACTTGCACAATAATCGCCGCACAGGACCTGAGGTCAGATAACATATCGACACCTGCATCTCTCCCTCCAGACCCCATCAATCCACCCCGGCTGCAGCAGGGTCCGATCCGGGGGTGGTGACGGGAGCCGGGGGATGTGCACACCTGACTGTAAACAGATGCACATTGACGTGCCGGTCACGTCAGCCTACTAAATCAAAACCCGCCTTGATGTAATAACCGAGACTGCTGCCCCGCCGTACCGTCATATAAACAGAAATGGATTATTGGGGTAATATCGGCCATTACCGGGCATCTGCCCCCCGGCATCTGGCCAATTTGCCAACCCCTGGGGAGCCGGTCAGGTACTGTAAGTAATGGGCCTCTACCCCGGACGTACTGGGGTCGTACTGTCAAGTCCATTGTCCACCCCCGAAATCATCTGTTTATCCTCCGCCAGGGGGTGACCGTGTCGACTTATATCTGTCTGTTATATACCGGATACGGGATTATTCCGCTTTACAGGATTGTGACCGGAACTGATGGCGATTGCTGGCATACTCCCAGGACCACAATCCTGTTACAACGGCGCTTATTCATCGCTCTAAACCCCATTGTAGTTTAACCTCTACTCCTCTAGTAGAACTCGTCATCGTGAGAGAGGCAGAATTTAACAGAAATACTATCGATATAGTGATCTCTCAATGAAATAATATATGGTTACCTGTACACTCCACCATTAACTGCATTCATAATAATTCATTGATTTCATTTTGGAGAAACAAAATATTATAAATTTTAATAAACATGAGGTGTGAGGAAGGGTAATTTTATATAGCAGCGTCAGTTGTGTAATTGAATGAAATATAAAAGTCCTGATTAATTCGTAAGCTCCCTCTTCTGTTAAGAGCAGTAGTAGGTTATAGGAACCCTCAATTTGGCCATGTAATTTATAGCAACGTGTACAATTTTGTAATGTTGGAGTAAATTGACGGATAAATTATTGTAATTTGTCAGTAAATAAGGTTTTGAGTGCACACTATAATAGCTTCATTAATAAGTTTTAGAACTTATTACACAGGATAGAAGAAATTCAGTGAGAAATATTGTAGCGAGTAACTTAAGTAAATGAACAAATATTGAATTCAAAACTTTAATCAATTTTTGTCACTTTTAATCAAAATTTTAATCAACTTTAATCAATCTTATCTTGTTTCATTATCATCTGACCTATCATTAATTTATATTTTAATGAAAAGTACATGTTTATTTTAATTTCTATTAAATTAAAAATACGAGATATTTTATTAAACTTTGTTAGAAGATTTTATAGAAGGCTAGTTTCCATAAGAGCAAAATTATCTAAAAGAAAACCGTTAATACAAATTTTTCATAATCAGGTCAGAAAGTTAAATACGTCAAGTTATATAAAGGACATATAAATCTTAAAGGATTAAATAATAGTTAAAGTGTTATACAGTAAAAAATGCAAATAAAATATTTCATAATATAGTATTGTTTTAAATACATGTTATAATACATATGAAATCTATGTATTGTTAATGTTTTTGGGGTTAATGGATCATATTACCTACACAGCATTAATTTATCTTATTTACAGTGTTGAAATTGCTAAATTAAGCACTAGCATGTTTTAAAGTCCTAAAACTATTGACTACTTTTACATTGTCATACTCATACATAGTGATTTTGTTAGTATTATTTATTTGCTAATCTTTTAAATATTATATTTTTTCAAGGAAAAATACCACATTGTTACTTACAATAAGAATTGAACCCTTATAACGAATATCTTTTAAAGTGCGTACACAACATTTACTTATGATCGTTTATGGACCAATATTGAATAGAGATATAATAAATAAGGCACCAATAATGAGTTCAGATATTAAATTTCTACTTCTTCTAATGGAACACGGCTTTCTTTAATTTACGAGTGTAACACAACAAATGGTGGTTATTTAATGCACACTAGTTATTTAGTGGCTGCTAATTACAATGCTGTCAGTTTAACGGGACCTTTAATATTTGCGGCACTTGCAGGAAACGGTAATTTAATTAACAACGGTCACGTTTCCTCTGTGCGTAATGGAGTTATTAAGAGCTTAATTGGATGACAAAATAATACTTATTGAACACGGAGGTTAGTTTATTGATAATTGTTAATTATATAGTGTAATTATTGGTTTATACAGTGGTATAATGAACTTGTATCGCCCCGCGAGAAGACGGCAATAATTCACAGAGACGCTGGGAAGGCCGTGGGCACATCTATGCTAATTAACCAACGAGATCTAATTCTGTTCCATATCTTGGAGAAGTTCCAGAGTAATTAATTCATGTTTCAAATGAACCTGTCTTGTGCAAAATGTACCCTTACGAGACGTCTGCCTAGAAGTGAGATGGCTTATAGCTATTTTCTGTAATATCGCGCGTTAACAACGTCTTGTACACTATCACATTTATCTTACCATCGTTTATTTAAATTAATTAACTTGAAAAATCATCACTTAGCTGTCGTATTTATTATTTGTAAATAAATACTCTGTTACTTAATGTTACTCTTCCAATAACCATTATCCATCAACATTAATTGACCAAAACATATTCATGTAAATATGTAGACTAAGATTAAAATATTTATTGCAATGTGTAATATGACATGTTAATATCCCGTCACAGAGCCACCTTCACTATTTTACCCATTGAAGTATAAATACCTAATTAAATTCTATTATTTTCCTCAGATAGGATTAAATGTTTGGTGTGCGTGATTCACCAGCCGTGCCAAAGCAGCAAATCAAAGCTTGTAGGCCTACTAATTCATATGTTACTTAACCACAGTTTAACCGCCCACAACTATTCGAGAAGCAGTCAAACAAAGACAATTTCCATCTCTAAAAGTCGTATTCTTTGCTGTTCTTTCTACAAGTGGCCAATCATAATGTGCTATGTGTGTATTCTAAATTCATCCGTTGAATTATAAATTGGAGAAAAGTGATCGGCATTTTACCGACCAATGCTGCTGTAAGAAGCGGTTTATTTGTTTTTAATCGACTTACATGGTCCACACACTGGGAAGATGTCCCATGCGATCCTTATACTCTCTTGATAACTACCACATTGCTTAGTTCTGGTAATCGGTGAAGACTAGTAAAAATTAATTAGGTGACATATATTATCATTGCATTGTAAAATTGTCCATCAACTTCACTTACATTCTGTTTATCTGGACGAATGTGTTCAGGAGCCACTTAGGAGTAAATACAAAGGTGATAAGTGATCACCAATCTACAGCTGTATAACAATGGATATAGATTTTGGATTTCAGAGATCGGTCTTAAGAGATTACATATTATCTAGCTACTGTCAGTGCTCGTTTTGTTTAAGCCAGAGAGTAACTTTAAATATACCTATCTCATTATTTCAGTGGAAAAACTCGGTGTTTCTGCTAGTATCTGAAAGGAACCAACAGTTTCTGTTTGTAATGTTCAAAATTGTAATACTGTGTTGTTTTGAAATAACTAAGAGATCAGAACGAATGATTTTTTTAGCTTACGAATTGAAACTTGATTACATAAATTAAAAAGTAAAAATACCCAGATCAAGGATATTTACCTCCTATACCATTATGGAGCAGCCCAAACTCTTTTTTTAGTGTAGTCAGAAACAATCCATATTAGAGGATAAAGGCGATAAAATTACACTGCGAAGAATTTTTTTTTGCTGTAGATATGTTAAGTACCATAACTAATAGCTTTAACATCAAAACATTCTATATGATAAAGCTATTATGGATAATTCCATTTAAAAATATGTAAGATCAGTTAAATAACTTAAACACGTTAGGTTGTTTCATTATTGCCAATGCTTATTTCAGTAATGCAGAGATTTTTGTATTTGCACAATACTAGTATAAAAATACAACTTAACAATTAAGTTAGTTGTCTTAATGTGTTTAAAGCCATGTTTTTCCATATGTACACCTTTAGGTTATAGTTTGCAAAATGTTAGTTTTGTTTTATAACTTTCTTCTATGAGCTTTACTAAGCATGAATATGAAAAATGTTCATTATATTTCTTTTTCTTTTTCGAACCCCACATCGTCTATAACAAACAGTTTTCATAAAAAAATGTCATACACTGATCTTAGTTAAATATATTAATACCAATAATAATGAAGGTAGTTGCAGTTATTTTGTTTAAGAGGAACGCATGTATTAATAGCAAGATATAGTAAATCATACACTACCATCTCTAGTGAAAGCTAAAAGAATAATAAGAAAGTAATTATTCAATCAATCATCTATCTTACTTGCATTACTATAGATACGAGTATAACTGTAGATCTCTTAAAAGTGTTGAGTATAAAATCTTCGGATGGAGTATCTTGTATAAAATTATCAAATCATTGCGTCCTAAATCAACAAAAAACCTATATTTATAATTTTTCTACACAATTAGCATTAATAAATGAAGTATACATTGGAGTTCGATTATAAATTCACACGAAAGTTATTATTCAACAGCGGAAAACCTCACTAATAATTTTCATTGTGTGCAACCACTTCCTTCTCTGGAATTCATTCTGACAGGAGGAGATTGGTCCATTTTTAATTCCATTTACAAATTATGTACAGAATTATAGACATTTTTAATATTACAAACTCAATATATCTTAAATTCTTTGCAGCTTTGGCACCGGTTAAAACAGTACTTGATATAGTTGGTTACTTTTACGATACATGGCCCTGATGCACATTTTAATAAAGCTTCCAATCGCATTCATTAAAACAAATTCCTACAGTGACAACGAATTCGTTAACCGGAGAAGATACTACTTAGATTGAAGATACAGATGTCTATTTAATCACAGTCCTATAAAACGCGTGATCTACATAGAAAATAATTCAAAGATCAAAATGTACGTATAAGCAAAATTAAAATTGACTGGATTATATTTCTATTCCTTAAGACTCCTAAGAAATTTTTAATGTTTGCAGAAACTTGTGCAATAACTGCAAACATTCTATTTGAACCATTTTTAAATTTCTAACGCCGATTGAAAATTTCAAAACGTTTTACAGTGGCATACATTTAAATTATTTTGCCATTATTAAAGAAATAACCTTTTTCTAACTCATATTAATAAATTAAATTGTTTCTGTTGTGACATTTAAAACGTTCGTAATAACGTTAAATCCACTGACATATAGTGACAGTTGTTAACTGAAACTCACCAAAAAGTAATCGTTGTAAGTAATCAGATTCTACAAGTTTACGAGGGCCTAAAATATGACATACAGCTTTTAAAAAGTGACAGGAGGAACTCCAACTCCTGCTGAAACACATTGAGACTGACGGGTGACTTAGACTGATGCAGGGACGATTCGTGCAAGTGAAGTTGAAGGGAGGGCCAGAGTGGTGTGCGCGGCTCGGCAGCGGAAGCACGGTGGGGTAGGCACACCCGGACTTACCCCAAATCAGAGGCCGAACATGACTTGGCTCTTTGCCGCCTCTAGACTATTGTGTGTTGTTTATCACAGACTTGGCTCAATGTCTACAATAACACTCGCGCCTCTTGCTCGTTCTTTGTTTCTCCTCCTTTTGTTGTTTCCTGGTTGTATTTGCCAAATGTTGTTATTTATATGTTGCTGCCTTAGTTACTCAAGAATTCTCATTTCTATTGTACATGTCAACTTGTCATTTGCCTTAATTTCTTCAAAGCAAATAGTTATTGCCACCATCACAGTGCACCATCAAGAACGCATATTGCCGAAATGCCGCAATTGAAAATGTTTTAGATTTTAACCTGATAATTTTCAATATCTTTTATAAACTTGTCTTTGTCAAAAATATAACCCGAGCTCCGAGATTGATAGTTATATTCTTATTTATTAGATCCTTAGTTCAGATCAGGAAGGATAATTGCCAGAGTTACAGGAGCTGCACATAATCAAAGAAGTTAGTCCATCTGCCTCATTCATAAGAGTGATTTGAGTTGAAATACGTCACTATGTGGGTTGTCAGTTGATTTCCTATTATTTCTTATATGTTCTACTTTTACTATCCCTCCATATTTCTTTCTTTTTATACCCCCTTCCAATTTAAAACTGTAACTTAATAAAAAAATGTTATGTCACCGTAAAATCAAAAAATTCCAATTATGGAAAATATTACAATTATGGATTGTTATAAACTTTTACATACTTAAAAAACTGTCTTAAATGGTTAGGCATACTTCCGTAGTTCAATTTTCAAAAGCATGTTTTGATCGGTTGTAAATATGTGTTACAATAAAAGGCCTCCGATTTCGTAACTATTAGAATAACTCCCAATATGATGAATAATAACTACACGTATTATCGAAGCGTTTTGAAAAGATTATTTGAAAAAATAATTATTTTACTATCAAAATTTGTAAATCCTACGTATATCTTAACCTTATAACGCCGTAGAGCATCCCTATTGCTATTGGTGCTAGCCTTTACACAAATAATTAATTGTGTTTTATAATTAACACTGTTCCAAATACATACTTAAACATATTAGTAGGAATAAATATGCTGGCTATTTAGCATATAATAAACCTCATAGCTTAAAGTATTTCATACATACGCCCTTTGATGAATAAGTCCTCATTGTTAATTTTACTAAATACGTACATTTTACACTTTTTTACTATTTACAAAAACATTACAATTTCGTGTGCTCACACACAAATAAACAATGTTTAATCCATCGGGAAGAAGAGTTTTTGTTCCCTGGACTATTGAATTTACATTTACAGTTTAAAAGTTTGATAGTTACATAGAAATAGAGTAAATGTCTTAGTTTTTAATAATTTATATAATTTCTATACTGTAATATATAAATTTCCTGTATATGCCATAACTTTATTCATTTGCTACATATAGAGGTTTCCTTCATGTAAAGTGTACAACACTCTACACAAACTGGATAATGTTTCAGAGGATCCAAAAAGAAAATAAAACAAATTATCTCCCTTTTTATTACTGCCCGTCTGTCTATACGTGTTTTTTTTTTTTAGTTTTTAATTTATATTTACTCAAGTAGAAGAGAAACAAAACTCAAATTTGTTACAACAATTTTCTTACAGTCTCAAATCCTAATATTATAATATCATATCACGTTTCAAGATGGCGGACAGTTGAAGTTTATTACAACACACATGCAAGTGTTATTAAGCTTAAAATAATAAAATTTAATAAGATTATGAACATATTTGACGAGTAATAAAATTTGCAAACTCTAATTCAAAACACTCTGACACGTATTTATTAAAAATCGAACGGTAAATAATATAGATATAAGATTTTAACGATGGTAATGTACAGTTAACGATGCCGTAAACATACAAACAAAAAAATTTGGCCGTGCATTACAACAGTTAACAGCTTATTTCATTATTTGTTATTACATTATTATATGGCGATTTTTACGTTTTATTTGTCGAAATGTTTGTAATAAGATTAGACAACTTCTATCACTCCTTAACAGTTTTTAATGTACGTATTGGTTTCACAGTGTTAAACTTTTAAAACTTCAACCCACCATCATATCGAAATATGATACGATAATATAATATTAATGTTTCTATTAATCTATAACTGCAAGAAAATTTATTTTACCAAATTTGAGTTTTATATATTTATTGGGTTTGAAATAAAAATAAAAAATAAAAATCACTTACATCCAGCCAACAGTAATTGAAAAAATATAGACCATTGTTTACTTTTAGGTTTTAGCTCCTCTTGGTTCGTTGAACAATATCCTAAAGTGTTTGTAGAGAGTTTTGTTACGCCTGTATATCATTTTTGCTACTCCATTACAATGCATATCTAATCTTATCTTTCTGCTATATAACATATACTTATGTTTTACACTGTTTTTCCTTTAAAGAAATCAACAGATGTTAACATTTTCAAGTTGGGAAATGAATTTCAATGTAATTTCTATTTAGACTAACAGGTAAAACAATTTATACTATTTCCAAGTACTTATACTTGTAAAATGTATGTTTCAGAAAATCAACATGTCTTATTTCCTTATTCATTTAGTGTTTATGTAGTCGAGTAATCTGGTTTTCGTACATTCCATTGTTTTTTTTACTCTATCTTAAACAAAGTGATATGACACACAAACATGTTGAGAAAAATATTTCTTATAAAGTACGGGATAAAGTACGGGTATAAAAAAACCATTTTAATGTTTTGGAAATGTTTTCAAAATGGTAAAACGCAGCTGGCCACATATTGTTATAAACATTTCCGTCATAGCGTTAACCCGGAAAAATGTATGCTAGTACCACAAAAAGCAGCAAAAAATAATTTCAGCTGCATATGTGTAGGTTTTACAAAGACAGTAACTGAAACTGCTAAAAGTGTACATTGAGAGCGGACAAAGTGAGGTTAGGTTTGCTAATTAGAGCCATAAAGGGTCGGGCTCGCTTGGGGTTTATGATGTGCAGGAACATACACGTGATGAAGCTGTAACGATGTTTATAGGACCTTCACGATCTGGGTAGTCGGTAGGGACTGGATTGGACCCATAGGAGATCATCATTTTATTTATTTTTCATTAGGATCTCGTGAACATATGCACTTCTCATTCAGTTATATACGAGTACTTTAATGACCCTTGGTGTAATTTTACTCTCACGTGTTGTATGAATTCCAGACTGACAAATAATAGTGATGATTAAGTTGATGAAGTTTAAATGTATCTCGTTTAACAATATAGTTTGATACTAAATAGTTTAAATTTCCCATGAGTATGCAAGATTAGTTTCGTGCGATAACAGTAGTATTAACGTTTTTAATAGAAAACTCTTTACATTATTAATAAATATTAAATCTAAATGGTCAGACTTGCGATGATATGTCTCTTACTATAAGGCATATTAATGTATTATAGTATATTCCATTACATTTTACTTCATTTAAGAATTTTTATTCATATATCTTCGTTTGCAGAAGAAACAAAAGTGATCTTGTGTATTTAATAAATTACATTTTACTTTTCAAACAAAATAACTCAAACTCATCGTTTCAATGCACATATTATTAGCACATACCCGCGGCTTTGCCCGACATTTCTATGCAACATTCCGTGTATTTGAAAGCATTGTACTAACTTAGTGAGCACTCAGTGATTGTGTTATAAATGTAAGTAAAGCTATTATAATGAACTAAGGCTAAGTACATAGCCAACTCAGTGAAAGCACGTGTGATGTAATACGATAGGATCCTACAATATTTTAAAAATTGTATTAGTCATATATCATTAGAATTAGTGATCAGGTAAACATTTTCCCACTATTTATGATTGAGAGGACCAGAGGATAAGCAGAATTGGAAGTAATTCTTATTGTATTGTTATTATAAAATTGGAGTTTGCTATTTAGCCTCGAGGAACAGTATAAACCTAGATATAAATTACACCTCGTTTTCCAATCCATGTTCGTTAAATCGTATTTAGGTCCAGTCCAGAAACTATATCAGCATTTAAATATCTAAGCGGTACCGTAAACTTTATCAGTAACAAATGGGTTCGATGTCTCCTCGACGATTTTCTGTCATTAAAATTAATGTATTTAGTGTTTCGAATATTGATTTGTGCTTCCTATATGTTTGCTATAATCACAGACTCACTGCGCTTGCTTATTCCCTTGATTGTTAACCACAGTAAATGGTTTTTTTACAGTTGATTACATTTATCAGGCTCTTTCAATTGATTTTTCGAAACCTAATTTAGAGACCTAGATGGGATTTTAACTGCTGTAGAGAACGGTGGGGCGTAGCCCAGAGGGGTTTTGAACCAAGAATAGGCCCACATTCATCCCAGGGATTCTAAGGGACTCTAATAATGGCCATGTAAAATTGCAGTAAAATCGGTTGAACAGTACATGCGTGAAAGCAAAACAAAGAAATGCACTTTCGCATTTATAATATTACTTGTATAAATAAAAAAGAATCGCCAAATGTGTTGCTAAGTGCTAATATCAAGAACGACTAAATAAATTTTGTCAATCTTTTTTTACATTCGTTGAAGTCTAAGGAAAGTTTTGATGAAGAGAGAATTAGAAAAGTTTCCCGGAATATTTTAGAATTCGGGAAAATAATTATAATATATACGAAATTTAATCCAATGTAACTTGACACTAAACAGCTGTTGATACTTTCAGCTGAATTTCACCAAATACGCATAAACATTTAAGTTTTACAAATAATTAACTATACTAATTATTGCACGTGACTAGTTTTTACTCATATTTAGATTAAAAAGACAAAGTTACTATATAAATTTTATTACAGAATTTTAAGCATATAATGAATTCAAAATACTATTTAATCGTTGTCATAAACTCCGCCAAAGCTGAGAATGTTTTCACTTCAAGTACTTGAAACTGGCTGGCTCCTTTGACAATGTGTACTGAATTTTAAGGAAAACTAAGGGATGGCATAGTCTTCGCTTTATACCGGAAGGAGAAGATAAGCGACGGAAGTACATGTAGATGCTTTTATAAGCTTACGTTTGCATATATTTTCTTGATCGGGGTAAAAATGTAAATCTATCAATCACGCTTTTAAATCTAAGGTGGTTTTTCAAAACCCACAAGTATATTTATTTTATTGACCAGCGCAACAACATAATATGAACTGTGGAACAGTAAGTAAATTAAACCAGAATTTAAACTGCTAAATTCTGGTTATTCACGTTTTGACCGTAATATCTTTTCAATCTTACGTAAGTGTACATACATTTTCATTGGGACAAAAATGCAACCAAGATATATATATATATATATATATATATATATATATATATATAAACTTCGTTGGGAAAAAAAGGCAAACTATTACCATTGAAACTAAAATATACAAGGAAGTATAACCAAGGAAGTAAATTAAAGGAGCTGAAAGTGGAGCTTTTTTGATCGAAGTTGTATATTGTATATTTCCTTGTAAATATAGGTAAACTAAACTATTGCATTGGAAGTACCTTTGACAGAAGTAAATTTAAACGGCTGAAGTTGACGCTTTTTGACCAAATTAGGTATCCGATATATCAACATTAAAAGAATTTATAGTGTGCTTCATCATAAATGCTTTAAGTAAGAAGGCTACGCCCTTAAATTTCGATAATTACGAGTGAAGTCGCAGGAAACCCCTAGTCTTATTAATAATGAATTCCTGTATTTTCTTAAATTCATACTGGAATATTAAAAAATAACACTGAAAATATTCATGCACACTTTGGGATTGGACTTGAGGAGAAATGGCTTTGTAAGAAAATCTGGAGTAGTGAGGTTTATGTATTTAGTTAACATTCTACAGTTAATGATGCTAATAAGTTAATATACTTGTAAATTAGTCTTATAAAAGTAGATAGTAGAACAAATAGAAAGTTACTATTGATTATGCATAGCTCACTAATTTCACAAAACAATTCGTGATTTCGAAGAATCATTGTAAAATATTGTGAGATTTTATATATGTTCTCGTATGAATAAAATTAATACACCTTAGTTTTAACTATAACAATTTAGCAATAAAGTGAAATAATTTAATAATATTAAAAGATCTTTATAATGAAATTGTTTCTTGTGAAATATTCCATTTCATTAGATGTAAATATCTGCAGTAAAATTAATGACCTATTCAGGATACTATGGAGTTCAGGTATCGAAAACCGTTAGGTAATTCCGGTGATTTATGGAACGGTGGAGACAATTTTGATGTATCGTCCAATTTAGGTTCCGGTCTGGTGGTGCTTAATCCTTGAGGTATTAAACGGTAGTAAAATAGATCGCCCCAGAACAGTTCAATAAGTGAGGTACAGGTCTGCTAGTGGTAAGGAAGGTCACTTTTCTTTGATTTTAATTCATTGTTACACACAATACTGATAAAATGTCATGGAAAGTCCAACTCATTTAAAATTAAATACAGAATTAAACTAATGAAGGGTCAGAAACTATAAGTACAGGGTGTAAGTGTGTGACATACTATTATATGGAAACGAAAATTCAGTACATAATTACTTTATTCGTACATTTTAATCCCCTCCTTCATACGTTCAATTTATATTGCTACAATAAAAGCAGAGCAGTAGAACTTTCCCACCTTAGTTTAGAAGACATTTGTTGAGAAGACATGTACAAATCTTATTAATAGATTTTAATATTATAATATGAAGTTACTTTGATACGTTTAACATTTCCATCCCTTTATTGGTCAGAGGTTATTGTCCCATTAGATGAAAACTGCAAAAAAAGTTAAGAGGTAAAAAAAGATAAGACAACACATGCAATATAAAAATTCTCCGACTTAACGATTAGTCGGAGACTTAAGTTAACTTATTCATTATTAGTTTAGATCTATTTAACGATGGTTAGTTTATTACTTACATCGATAATGAAGTAGATTCTTTGTTTTGTTGGCATCTGAATGAAATCTTACGATTATGTAGACAATGTATAGCGAGGACATAAATACTCCAACACGGCGTAAAACGCTCATTCATTGTCGTAACAAAGAAATATTTAATTAGTACGGTCCAGGGGTTTTAATGACAAGGGAATAGTGCAAAGTGGCATTAATTGGGGAATAATAGCGTACAAATATTAAGTTAATTCTTCCTATAATGTGCTGAGCGGACACATTAAGAACAATAAATCATTCTATAATTCATCTACAGAAACAGGTAACTAACTTCGTTTATTGTGATATAAAATCACTCTACCACAAACGGCACTGACTAGTTGATCTGTAACAACATGATAACCCTTGTTAAGTTACAATAGTACGTGTACAATTAATTTATAGAGTTACACATACTATTTACCTTTACTGCAAAACATAGTTATCTTGTATGAATAAACTTCCTTTTGCGTGCTCAATGCTGATTACCTGTAGCTTAGAACTATCCTCGTTTATAGAAATATGTAAATATACTTAAGCTATGTCCACTATAGAGAAAAATTTGTAACCGAATATGTTAGAGAAATCATTTCATCAAAAGATAGAATAGGATAATAATCAGGTTCCAAACAGTTGTAAGCTTTAATATCATCATTAGCTTTTTAAATAGGAAAAACTGAATTTTTAACATTAATACAATCCAATTTTAATTTTAATACACAATTTGCTGGACAGTAGGATTAAGCCAGTTGTATATAACTCACATAAAGGTAGTTTTAAAGATGGTTTGTTACAATAATTGAAGAGCTTTGTACATCGTCCACAAAAATACAAATATTTATTTCAGTAAAATACTCAACACTTTTATATAGGCTTAGATTGGTCTTATATGTTACTACGAAGGCATACCAAATTTTTATGTAGAAATCCATATAAACGTTAAATAATATTTGCAGGAATATATTTCTGTCAAAAAGAAACGTCAATAGATCGCACAAGAGGTGGCTCGAGTGCACGGAGCAAAGTTTGTGAGTTTAGCGAACAGTAGCCAGGCTACGGAAAAGAGCCAATACATATTGGAACCCTGATTTGGGGTAAGTTTGGCTGAGACCACCCTTCCGTACTTCCGTCTGACTCTGCCCTCGCAGCCCTTGTGTCTGTTGGGAGTTAGACTTATACGTGCCGCATTTAGGAATCCATTCTGCCATCCATATCACATTAATTGACTAAACCGTTATCATTCCTCTTCATCTACAATTCATAAGTTCCTAAACAAATTTGGTAGCCAATACTACAGTGGTTCTTGGATAAATTGAAGCTCAAGGTATACTAATACATCATTCAAACTATAAAATATTTCTAATTATACAGACTATATTACAAGTATAAAGGAACAAGGACAAATTTTACACTAAAAAGTACTGATTATCCAAAGCATTAAATTTAAAATGTTCTAATTATCCAAGTTTTATTGTATTCATTTTTTAAGTGCTGGATACAGTAATACGTGTTCATCGTATTAACAAAAGGCGTGTTATCTGACTGAAATGTTTATGGAAACAAATACCACATTTTTATGTCAGTAAATACCACAAAAGTTTGCATTTCATCGTGTGCTGGTCAACATTTCATGTCATCAGCGAAATGTGGCAACACGTCGTGTCGCCTAATAACGTCCTGACCTCACGCCACGTTATTCTCTATACACACGTCACAATTCAACCGAATGTGTATTGTATAAAGTAAAAGATCTCTATAATTGATGATCAAACCTTCTTTATAATTTTAATAGAGTAATTGATTTACGTAGATGGCTCTGTATATCATATTTAAAGGCCGAAATATTTCAATAAGCATTTATTCTATTTACTACCTTCATATGGCAGTGCTATAAAGAAGGCAAAACTTTAAATTAACAATTATTTGTACATTCTATGCAATTTACCCCTAACTGCACAGTTTCTCGTAATATTTTGAAATATCTTTTAAATGTAGTATTGTTGAGTGATATCCATTAAAACAGGGCCTTAGCAACGTTAAAAAAGTGTTGTTAAATTTCAAAAGCCACTGTTTAAATAGCTCACTGTTTGTTTGAACTTCATTGTGAGCAAAGAAAGGGAATGGGAGAACAATGTAGGATTTAAAGGAATATTAGGAGACTAAATTAGTTACATTATTCAACGCTCAATTGCTCTCACTCCATTACTTGCTACATTAATTATAAATCTAGAAATGTAAGGTCGCATTCCGAAAAGTGCTTCAGGTTTTAAGCTTACTACGAATTACAACAGAAACAGTTTTCTTTGTAATTATTAAATAATATTCCGTAAAATCAACAACATCACATGTTTTCCTAAAATGTTGATTTAATATTTTCCCACATTTGTTATAACACGCGCGTTATTTATGTAATAACCATTTTATAATGACAAATTATTAGTACAAATTTATTCTGAGTATTGAGTAATTTAACACACGTTTTAATGCAGATACTCATGAGCAAACAGCATTTCTCCAATGTTTCTTAACCATATGTTGTTATTAACCAGTGTAGGATTAAGAATTATTCAGAACAACATTCCATAATTACTGTAAAAACAGTTTAATAAATTTAATCCTACTGTCAACATCGTAAAAGAGTGGAGCGGCAGAGACCATCTAGCCCCGACTATATCTATGCGTATTTTATATCCGTACATTTTACTTTCCTCATAAATTCCTCATACAACCTGATCGTTGTAGTAAAAATAAAAAGGTAGAAATTCGTATAACTTTATTTTAATTATTATTGCATTAATAATGGACCTCGAGTCTCTAATTATAGATAGTCTGCTATATTTTTAGTCACATATGTCATTCAAACAGAAGTTAAAGTAATTATATGCATCTTTTATATTTTGAATTTACTTTGCCGTCCACAAAGAGGCAACGCAATTTTTTAAAGCCAACTACTAGAAAGTTAACCCTATTACTCCCAATGTTATTCGGAATCCGTAATAATTTAAATTTTCGTAACTTCGAAATAACTAATGGCAAATTGACCCACATTCCAAGAGCTCAGCAATATTGATTACAAATTTGATAACATTACACTTATTGATTATGGTATTCTCAGCATAGTCATTAATGAGACTACTCTCACACGATATGCAAGACTAGAAAGTTGACTGTCTAAACAAAGTTGATGTTTCTAGCAATAAAAGTCGTAACTCTAAAACAAGATGATTAGGAACGCCTTCTAGGCCAATAACAAGGATGAGTAAAGAAATAAAATGTATGCCCAAACTGTGGTCCTCAACTAATTTCTGTAACGTTATAAAGTTCGAATGCAGATGAGTAAAGTTCTCAGTCGGACCCTCTCACAAGTTAGAAAAGGACGAACCACGCCTTGTTGGAACTGGGTGATATAAATAGATGACGATACATATCTAGAAGATATGCGCATGATGTTTTGGCTGATCTATTTAATTCTACACCCACGCTGCAGTATAACCCATTCAGGCTTAATCTTCAATCCAAATATATTGCTAAAACTTATACTGCAGAATAACATTTTGAACACTTATTTAATAAGTATAAATTATTTCTGGAATTCTTGCGTTCCCACACAACGGACTGATTTTAGATTCATCTATTAGAAAACATTCAACTCTCTCTCTCTCTCTCTCTCTCTCTCTCTATATATATATATATATATATATATATATATATATATATATATATATACATATATATATATATACATATATATATATATATATATATATATATAAGCAAAGTAAATACAACCGAAGAAAATTCAATAGGAACCATTTAAAACAACTGGGAATGAAGTTTAAAAGCCTGAAGCCTGTTAATGTTCAAATATGACTTGATAAACATTGCAGAGCAGACATGAGAAACATCAATCAAACACCTACTCTCCCTCCCCCCATCACCACAACTCACTCTCTATCTCTCTCTGTCCATGTTGAGAAGACCACTCGGGGAGAAAACTCCTGACTAATCGAGATTGATGAACTTAAAGCCAAATGGTCTTTCCTTGTCATATTCTCCTCTGTATTGGCCTTCTCCACATTCCCCAATATGTTACCTTGCTAGTTTATAATCAGGCAACTTCAAATTTCATTCTAACATTTTACACGATACAAATATTTTAGTCAACGTAATTTTGAATTTTGAATGAAAAACATTTGAAATAATATAAAAAATTACACTGCTTAGATTATATACAGTCAATGTCAATGTAACTTTTGTAAAGTATTTTTCTGTGTACCTCTTATTATGCAAAATTAAATGCAAAATGTGTTGCTAAGCGCTAATCTTGAGAACGGCTGGACCAATTCGGGAAATTCTTTGTGTAGATTATTAATTGATATCTCAGGAAAGTTTCAATGAAAAGAAAGATTAAAAAATTATATAATTCGAAATTATATATCTATGAAATTAATCACCATTTAATATAATTTTCCGCATGATATTAAGTATGTTTATGGTACTGATAAATATTCGAAAATAAAATTATTAAATTGATCGTAATATTCTAAACAGTGTAATCAAACAATAATGGTGATGTTATGTAGACTTCAAAATGTGTTATTGAAATATTCGAACGTTGTTTTTAGAACGATAAACATTACAAAAGTTTCTCATAGCATTGTGCTCTGACCAAACATTTCATGTCATCAGCGAATGCGGCAACATGCTGGCTAATAATACACTTAGCCCACCACTGCACGCCACTCTCTGTACACACGGCAAATTTATTTCCTCTGGAATTGCATTATGTTATAGCAAAGCACATGAGTGGACAAATGCTTAATTACTGTGAAATATTTGTGCTTTACATATTTATATTATAATTATTTATTGATACTGTTTAGTCTCCTCGTTCAGCTTTACGGAACTCATAAATAATTATAGTTTTGTATTTAATACTTGGATAAACACATTTTAAGTAAGGTCAAGTTTTCTGTACTAAGTTATTATTAGTAAGTGTACGCATTTTCTTCCAATAACAGGTGAGTGAACTCGCTTCTAATAAATAAAAGGGTACAAAGTTAGATTTGAAGAATGCTTTTTGTATGTACGTAAAAGGTCTTTTTGTAGCTTCTAAATATTATTTTAATATTTTTTTAAAATCCTGAATCCTACAATAGGTAAGGATATTATGATATCTATCCAACAATGTCATGTTATAATCAGCTGATTAGTGAAACTAAAAATAAACAGCTGTTTGTTGTAGCTCACAAGCAGTGCCATAACATAGTCAGTTGTTTTTTGTGTATGAATCGGCTTTTAAAAATAGAATTACATCACTTATTTCTCACCCGTTTTTCTTAAACTTGGTATCGTTGGATTTGCAACTAAATTGTATAAATAAAATTTAAGAACAATGACTTTCACTATATGTTGTTTTAAGACACTCACGATTAAATATTTAAATATATATAAAAGAAGAAATTAAAATTAGATATGTGTAAAATACAAAATGGCGGATGTTACGGTAACTATTCGGATTTAGAAAAGTTTAATATGTGTATTGTGTTAGTCTTTATCCCAGGAATAACACCTGAAAAGGTAGGAAGTAGGTTCTGAGATACCCTGTATACAGTTTCATAATATGGAGCAATTATAAACGAAATACACTTATATTTTATGAGACAAAGTATATTGTATGTAAAGGAGAAATTCATATTACAGAATACACTATTTAATTTTTATTCAAATAGGTAAGGGTTTACCTTTTTCATGGAATATTGCATTATCAAAGGTACAATAATTATGTTATAAGCAATGCAAACTTCTCTTTTACAAAAAAAGATCTTCTAAGAAGCCAGTTACAAGGAAATATCCAAAAACAAATTGCCAAACCTTTGCATTATAAAGAAGGAGGAGAAGAATATCAGTGTTTCTAATATATAAAAATAGCAGAATACTGATCAGAAAGTTTCACATAGAGAATTTTATTAAATAATAAAAAATAATTGTAAATTTACCGACTAATGAGGTCGCACTTTTTTAATAAACACTTTATATTTTATACTTTTTTGAACATTTTACTTTTATTCGGATGTCACTTTAATATTAGGGTGATAATAATATTTCCTCAATTAAATCACCTATGTTAACTCTCTAAAATATATGTCACTTCATGTAAGCAAATAATTTATAATTTAAGTTTGTATTTCTTCCGAAATTGTAGTTGGTCAAATAAACTTCGTTGTATTAATAGAAGATATATTTTCCGGTTATTACTAATTATATAAGAAATTAGCAGTTACACGAGGATTTGGGTGTATTTTCATACTAAACAACAAGTGCATCATAGCCAAGTACTTTTTTGTAACATTCCTTATTATTTGAATGAATATCTGCAACAATTGTATTAATGCTTGAAATATTTTAGGGTTAAGTAGAGGAAAACTAACTCCTTAGCAATCTTAAAAAAAACGCACATTTATGATGTAAATGATGGAGGATTGTGATAGTTTTTAATCGGAAGCATACGTAGGCCTGGAAATTCTTACTCGGTCAAAACTCATATAGTTACCATAAACATAATCTACTTCCGGGCCCATTAAATTTGGAAAACAAAAATATAATATTTAGGGTTTGCAATTATATTTATTCGTTAGGTGGTTGATCTTTATGAAAATGCATTTTTTCCTATGTACCTGATGAGGAACGTGTGTGTTAAATTTAATCTTCCTAGGATTTCTGGAAGTGGACCAAATATATAGTTATTCTAGGGGCTACACTCTTATTTCAAACCATATGGGTGGTTATTGTTGATGAAAACCCTTGTATGTGTCTTTGGAGAGCAGTAGGCACTTGCATGTCAAATTTAATCTCTCTAGGACATCAGGAAGTTGAAAAATAAAATATAGTTCTTCTAGACGCTGCAAATCTATTGTAACCCCTAGTTGTGGTTGATCCATAAAAAGTGCTTTAGTTTTTCCATTTAAAACATGAGGCATGCATGTTTCAAGTGTCAACTTTCTGGATTATCAGAAGTTGGAGAATTAGTGACGAGTGAATGGGTGAGTGAAGTCTCTGCCTTTTATGTATATATATATATATATATATATATATATATATATATTACATTATATATATAATGTAATATATATTTATTTATATTATTCATTGTTTATCGTATATTTTTTTTACTGTTGCTTTATTTCTCATAATATAGAGCTAAATATGACGTAATATTATACAGAGGTTCTGACAATTCTGGAGAGGGCTAATATTTTAATTATTAATTGGTATAAAAAGTGTCTATGTATGTATATATATATACATATATAATAAAATATATATATATATATATATATATAAAATAAGCATTGGTAAACAAATTAGTATTCAGTTAGGATAGACAGGGTAAATTATTACAATTTTCCATTTTTTTTATTTGAGACTTACAATTTCTTACTGTATAAGAAATAAATTTAAATATTTTTCAAATTTTATTTATATTCACATGCTTTTATTTCTTTTAGTACGATACTTATTCAATATAATTTCGATTTAAGGATATGTTTTTTTTCATTATTTATACATGTTATAATAGTTTGCATGTAAAACAAATATCTTTAAATTTGTAATATAATTTAGAGATAAAAGTATCATTATAATATACAGTAGTATGTTTTAATTTATGGGAATTGTTATTAATCTGTAGATTTGAAAAACGTCAATATTAACAGTTATTTTAAATATTTATATTTGTTTTCCTTCATATTTTAAAAAGTGTAACAGTTATGTTTCCCCTCACGATAATAAAGATTGATATATAAACAGCTGCCACTATTGTAGAAATAAAAAATGTATAGTGTCGTTTGGAATAATTATTTATAATCCACACGTGCATGAAAGCATATGGACCATATGTGAATTTAATTAGTATTAATACTTTAAAACAAAATATATTTTTATATTTCATATTTTCTTTTTCGTTTAATTTCAATATCATATGTCAGGAATAAACTAAGAATGTTCGTGCATATTGTTTTAACGCTCAATCAATATTATCCAGGAATCGCTAAAGTTGCTTTATTTTGCGATCGTCCAGTCTGTTATTTTAATTGGTATAATAGCATCGGTATAATTGGCAGAGTTGCTTTAAAACCACAATTTTATCACCTCATGTTATACGAAAGAAAATATTGAAAGTATCAAGTTTAAACATTATAAATATCCCTCGGATTTGCTCTGCAGAGATTTAGCGTTCTTAACATTGCTCAGCTTTAACTTAGAGCCTTAGTATTATATATATCCAAAGATAAAAATAATCTCTATCATAGTTTCTTATAATTACACAAATAGATTGTCCCAAACTGTAGGCGTTACATTCCTAGGCTACTCTTGCGGTTATTATTTAGCTATGCCAATTATGTAGGATCCGGTTTGACAACACCCTTTAATAAAAAAACAAAATTTATGCGGAAAATTAAAATGATGTCTATTTCTCTGTCAACGCAAACTTTTGAAATACATTGTTTAAATACTAAAAAATTTTGAAATATCCGTGCTGTAAAATGGTTAATGTGTAACTACCATAAGGAAAATAAAACTCAATAAACAGTTGACTGTGTAATCAGTGGCGTAGCCAGAAATTTCGTTCGGGGGGGGGTCCGAAATCGGGGATCCGGGGGACGTTTTCTGTGTTATTTGCCAATGACTTCACTGGTAAAAGGTAAATACCAAAAATATGAAGCTTTAGTAACTACGCCTTTTAGAAAGTGGAAAGATGTAATAGGCAAATTCAACTTCACAACAACTCTAGTACCACACATTTTCTTGTATAGCTACAGAAACCTTACGAAGTTCGATTTTGGCCGAGTAGAAGGCACCAAAGTGATGTTGGATTCAACGGATAAGAAAGAAAAAAAAAACAAAACAGAGCTTCACTCAAGCTTATAATTGACACAACTATATTCTGTGGAGAAAATGACATACTCCTTCGGGGACATTGGGCCACTGGCGGCCGAAAACCCTTTAGAAAAGGAGGGCAATTTTTCGAGCGTTGCTCGGGTACAGATCAAACTAACGGTCGGAAAATGCACCGGAAAAACTCTACAGATTAGAAGTTTCGGCTACTTTGGATTTCACTGATTGAGGTATTTATGAATGAGTTATAATAACGATTTTTTTTGTATCATTACACTGTAGACGAGTATATAATTATCGGGAAAAAAATCACTTTCGGTCGGAAATAAAAATACACCTGTAAAACTCTAATTATTAGAACTTCAACTACTTCGGACTTCAGTTATTGAGATAAACGTAATATTTTTGGTTGAGTTAGGACGACGATTTTTTGTTATCATTAAACTGATCACTACTACCTATATAATTATCGAGAAAAAAATCACTTCCGGTCGGTAAATACCGAAGAAAAGCTCTACAGATTCCAGTTTTGACGATTTTAGATTTTTACTGGTTGAGTGGTTGAGGTAAAAGTGGTACTTATAATTATGTTAGGACATTGATATCAGGTTTTAATTCAATGCCGACTAATAAATATACAGGGGTGAGTGGCTCTTGGTGTGACAAAAATTTTTTTGAGTTATAAAGCAATGTAAATGTGATACAATGGCGGTTATAAAAAAGTCTAACTCCAAAAATTAGGCCTGAAATGAATTATTTTCAGTTTTTCTAAAAAAAACGTGTTTTTTTGTATGTAAATCTGATATTTCTCAGCAACGTATAGACATATGAGAGCAAACTACATCATTTTTAGATTCTCCGTTAAATTTTCAATTTGAAAAAGTTATCAGTTCAAACGGTAAGAAAAGAAAATTAAGCTTTAGGTCGATTCAAATGGTAAAGTTGCTAAGTTTCAGAAAAACTGAAATATCATTGAACCCCATCTTTTTACCAAACCCTGTACACAAGAATGTGTCAAGTGATATTAAAAACTTTGCCATTTTAATAGGCTTTAAAATGGTATGCCATGTGACCATAGTTAAGTATTCGGTTACCTACCTTTATCGGTTTGAATATTAAAAACATGCAAGCTACAAAAAGAGCAAAACAATTTAATAACAAATGTACTTAATTTTTTTGTTTTATAAAACTGCCTCATAAAACAAGGAATTGGAGTACAAAAAGTAAAGCAGTATTAAAATAATTTGTGGATGCTAGTTACGGATTAATGGTCACATCCTTTATCAATGTTTTAACTCCTTATCTTACCACTTTCACCAGTATTGTACATTCATTCCTTATCTTGTGTTGTAAGACCAGTGTCCACATGAATTACTTCTACCTTCAATAAACTATTTTTCTGCTCAATTTAGTCAAGTGTAGGCTGCCATGGAGTTCACTACTCGAGAATACGCTGAAATGCACTTTATTTACGGGTTTTGTGATGGAAATGCGCGTGCTGCACAAAGAGAGTATCAAGCTCGCTACCGTAATCGCCGACTTGCCAGTCTTTCTGTGTTTTGTTTTTAAGACTCCATAAGATTTGTACTCTAGGAGCATAATCAGCCTGTATAATTATCGAGAAAAAAAAAACAAAAATAATCATTTCCGATCTGAATATATACTAAGGAAAATGAAACAATACCTCACCCAGTGAAATCAAAAGTAGTCGTAACTTCTTCAGTAGAGTTTTACCTGTGTATTATCCGACCGGAAGTGATTTTTCAATTTTTCTTCGATAATGATATAGGAATTAGTCGGCGTTAATTGATACCTAAAATCACTGTTCTAAACATAATTATAAGTACCACTTTTGTCTCAACGACTCAACCAGTGAAATCCAAAATCGTCAAAATCTGAATCAGTACAGCTTTTTCCTCGGTATTTTCCGCCGGAATAGTGATTTTATTGTTTTGTTTCTCGATAATTATATATGTATTAGTCGGCGTTGAATTAATACCTAATATCAACGTCCTAAACATAATTCTAAGTACCAATTTTTACCTCAACCACTCAACCAGTGCAATCCAAAATCGTCAAAACTTGAATCTGTAGAGAGCTTTTCTTTGGTATTTACCGACCGGAAGTTATTTATTGTTTTGTTTCTCGATAACTATATATGTAGACTATTAGTCGGCGTTGAATTAATACCTAAAATCAACGTTCTACATAATTCTAAGTACCGCTTTTTACCTCAACCACTCAACCAGTAAAATCTAAAATCGTCAAAAACTTGAATCTGTTAGAGAGCTTTTCTTCAGTATTTACCGACCGGAAGTTATTTTTTCTCGATAATTATATAGGTACAGTGTGCAGTTTAATGATAACAAAAATCGTCGTCCTAACTCAATGGAAAACACCAAGTTTACCTCAATCATTGAAGTCCAAATTAGTTAAGTTCTGATCAGTAGTGTTTTTCAAGTGTATTTTCCGACAGAAAGTGATTTTATATATTTTTTTCGATACACGTCTACAGTTTAATGACACTTAAAATCAACGTCGTAACTTAATTCTAAGCACCCATTTTACGTCCCCAAGACGAGTTTGAACGAAGTGGTCGCTAATTTAAACTGTTCGCCGTGTTACGGTTCACATTACTTTGCGAGACGTCACGTGACCGCGCCCTATAGAAATACCGTGATTACACTACTGACTACACTATCCGAAAGACCGAGCCCAAAAGTATCGTTTGATACTTTCTGATTTAAACGAAAGGACAATTATATTTTTAAACAACAGTCACTTTCATCAATTACATCAATCAATTCAATGTTTGGAGACAAGAATAATGATAACTCTCCTTTTTTCTCCTGCTCCATGCTTTATTTTTTAATATGTCTTAAAATTTCGGGGGGGGGTCCGGACCCCCTGGACCCCCCCCCTTCGCTACGCCACTGTGTGTAATGTAAATGTATAACAATGGTGTATGATAAGAACACTCATACATTTCTCTATTGTTAATATTATATTTTAAACAATTTGAAACCTCACTATCTTGAAACAAAACAATATATCGATCTAAATCCAAGCGAGGACTATTAAGAGGTTTGAAATAATCGTTCGTTTGACTTTGACTCATCACTTGTATTGTATAATGGTCGAGATAGAAATGTTGCACAAATGCGAACTACCGGCATCCTAAAACTTGTAATTGAATGAGGTTGGTTAACAAACTTACCCGAGACCTATGAACGTTATCATGTGAACAGGCCCGTGTGTTATTGCATTAGTCATTTATGAAAAATTCACGGAATGTGACTATTAATTTACGGAACTTTCTGCTTTTAATTGTCGTTATATTATTCCTTAAGCCTTTTTTATCTATCTCATCGATCGATATAAGTAACAACTAATAGAATAAGTTCCTTTCAGAGTTTTACTTCATCATCCAATAAATTAATGCCCTTTAAATTAAAAGGAAGGTTTCAAACATTACATGTGTTTACCGTTGTATGATTGTCCAAGTACAACATATTTACAAAATGTATAGCCTTATTCAGTAACCATTATAGTTATTTACTTTTCATTTAAATATAAAAGAAACGTAAATGATACAATTACTGTAAACGTTTGTTATAAAGTTATTTGTTCGAATTCAAGCTACAGAGCTAATTAATTATAGTAAATATTAAAACCAGACTTGTTCCAATACTTAAGAACATACATATGTGAGATTAACATAAAAACCACGCTTCGGTGTCGCACCAGACTTAGCCAAGGACTTAAGATAGAGTTTGGTGGATTGACAATAGGGAGGGCTTCAACAGGCTTATACTCTTAAGATGAAATGTACAAAAATAAAATCATGATTTGTTTCAGGCCAATGAGCAATTGTTAAGCTATTGTATAATGTTAACTATTGCAGAAATCTGTTTATGCTCGTAATTATACTTCATTTTCTTGTTCGCTAATACATATACAAATTGGTAGCCATAATAATTTTACTACATTTTTTTAAATATAACACTTATAATTTTATAAATTCACATATTAATCTGAGGCAGTTATTTAATATGCCTTATTAAACCATTATTGAGAAGAAAATATCCGTACGGTGTTAGTAAATAAAATAACCATTATTTAAAACATTTTAGGATGATTTGCAAAGGCAAGCTGCGTTCTATCACTTCGTCATAATTTAAGCAAAATGTTTAAACCAAACTGTACACACTCGTTGTAAAATAGACGCATACGGACGACAAAATTAACATCAGTTTGTTAGTTAATTACTAAACGTTGAATATGTGCAGTCAATAAATTAAAACATTGTTTGTGCTGTGTTGTTTGCAGTCACGCTTACTTTATTCATTGCAACAGAAGTATTTCACTGATGTCCGGTGCTGAATTTATTAGCATTGCAGAACTAACAAGAGATACATCAATCAACCAGCCCCCTCCCCGCCAACCCTTTTCCCGCCAACCCCTCACTACCTCCCACCACTCCCCTACCCTGACGACCACTCGGGGAGAAAACTCTTGACTAATGATGATTGATAAACTTCACCCAAATTGACTTTCGCTGTAATAGTCCTCTTTTCTGCATGTTAGCCAACTGTACAAAATGATAAATAGGGACGAGCTGGAGTGGTATAATTATAAATACTTGTTGGAGTGCCACTCTTAAAGAGCAAATCCCTGTTAAACATTTAGCAGCAGTTTATATGTTTTAATAATGTAGATATAATATCGCTAATAATGCAGCTTTTAAAACACTTGATTTTAAATACGTATTTTAAATTATTTATTTTTAAAATTATAAATAACATTTTACAAATTAAAAACAACTTAAAAACAACTACCGGTATATAAAGAGTCTAGAGCAAATGTGGCCATTTATTAGTTAATATTGATTAATAACTTATATCCCTTAAGACTAAAGGAATTATTTTACTTATGAAAAAGACGTTTTAAACCATTTAAATACAGCCTGATAGAGAAATTAGCCCGAAAGGTTAAGGTAGGTTCTGATTGTACTACTGGCGATAATTAACTAATTACAATAACTTAGCACTCAGTCGTCTTAGAGGCCAAAAGTTTTAGGAATTTTGTCTCGTAATATTGTAGAGGAGAATCACAGCTTCGATTCATAGAGGTAGCTAGTGGTATGAATTTATCTACAAGGAATTAAATGGCATCAGGGCTGTCCTACCGTCGCCTGTGCCTTCTGGGCGGTTTTGCGAGTTCTGCTCTCTTGTCACATTACTTGTGTGGTGCGAGCAGGGTAAACTACACGATGCCATTGTTGTATCAGCACAATACATATGAAAGTGTGTGTGTGTGGGGGTGGGCGGAGGAGCGAGGCTGCAGTGACCCAACGATCCAAAAATATTGCTCGTTCTTGTAAGCGAATTATAAGACAATGTGTTTTAACAACTGTGTACAACACTTTTAATTTTCCAATATGACACTGCGTTGATACGAGAACCAACGTACCATGTACATTCGTTCTGTACTCAGTTGAAAGAGGAAGTTATCAGCTACAAATTAAATGTCCCCATAGAATCAAATAAGACGTTTTACTTGATATTTCATTTGCACGAGTGTTCTATAATTTTGATCATGCGCTTATTACCCCAAATTCAAATGTTAATCTTTAAACTCACAAGAACGATGCAATTCCTATGAAAAAATCAGTATTTGTAAGAAAAACTGTCCTCAAGTACCCGGGTAAATGATTTTTCAAAAACAAATTGAATTAAATTCCCATAAATACTATTGTTAAAATCTTAGCTGTTTTAGATGTTCTATATCTAAGTGAAAAAAAAACCATTCACTGACCCATATTTGTAGGACACGTAGTAGACACACTTTGGAGAGGGTTCAGAAACACCCTGTATTTATTGACTCGGCGTCAACAAAAATTACCCTCACGTACGTGCTCGTCACTCTAAAACACAACCTCGTCACTCATCTCTGATCCAGACATGACTTGGCTCTTTGCGTCAACCTTTAGTGTCTGTGTGACTTTGTATTTGAAATACAGCGTTTTCCCACACAGGCTTAGAATCACAATAGATAGGCTTTAGATTTCAGATTTGAAAGTTAAAATGCATGACAAATGTGAATGTATTTATTCTATAAACGTTTCAATTGATTACAAATATATTAAGTACTCGACGATAAACATAATTGTTTTTATAAATTGGTATACTGCATTTGCTACAAGAATCCTTTATGTTAGTATAATCAGTCCAAAACGAATCGGAAATTTAATTTTTGTAGGCCCAATTAAATATTTTTAGTATAATTTTATATCATTATTTATGTAAAATACGTTATCTATCTTCACTATTGGTTACTTACCACACTGACTAAAAACTAGGTAAGTTCAATTTTTTATAAGATTTCATGCATGAAAATAATACACTGTTTTATCAAATTGTATAAAAATATTTGTATCCTATGATGGGCCAACTCTTAATAGATTTCATAACATCATTGTTTTCTTTCATTTAAGGTTTGGTTAAAGTTTCAAACATTAATATTTTGTTGCTTCAGCTGCTTGAGTAATAACAACTGTAAGGTAAGCTATAACAACTAATCCAGCAGACAAACTAGCTTGTTACGTCTGTCTGTGGATCGAGTATTGTCAACTATTGATGTTACATGACGATCGGCTGTGGTTAACCGGATATTTTGTGCACTATAAGCTACTAGTATTTGTTTATATCCGCTATATACATGCCGTATTTCTATGACGAAATATACATATTACTTAGTCTTGGCTTCGTAAACAATAACAAGAACGCCACAGGCCCTTTTGGATTTATAATATCATACCAAGCACTACTGAGGAGAGTGATGGCAACTCGAAGATAATCTTATCTCCTGATACATTTAACATAATTTGACTTGGACATTAACAATAATGTTCGTTGATTTAAAAGGACAATAATGTTTGGCTCCTTGAAGTTGGAGATTAAAACATTTTTATAATTACCAATAATGGAATTTCTATGTAACATTCCACTGTATTTTATGTGTTGGAGCTTTTGATAAGTTTCAAGTGGAAGTACACTTGCCTGTGGTACATTTAATTATTACAGTGGTCATGAAAAACAACACAAACGTAAATAGCATGTTTGGTGTGACAGAAGCATAAACATAACTATCACATCTAAAATATTTAACATTAGGTAAATTTCCTGAAAGGCGTATGTGTCTTCACGACCCAACCTCCGCTTTGGAGTCCTCTTTTGAACCCTCAAAAGTATAAATATCTCTAACGTGATACAATATAGGAATAATCTGGGAATATTTCTATGCTTTCTGATCCATGCTTCCTAATTAACTTTTTACCTCTGTTCAGTGAGTTTTTATACACCTAATCAGTACTGTGTTCCAATATTTCCAGTAACTTCCCAGCACAAATTTACAATGTTTTATTTAAAACGATGAAATGAAATACAATAAATGCTTTGATTTCGTCACTGACCCAATAATAGTAAAAGTTAGATAATAACAATTTTATTCTTTACATATACCAGATATTCTGTTACATATTCTTGTTTCAGTTCGAGCTTCACGATAATATATACAGTATAATATATTAAACATTTAATAGAAACCACTCTTTAGTAGACAAGCAATGATGTTGTTTAAGGATTTACCATTTTTCGAATTTTTTTACCACAAACTCGAAATATTTTTCGAGTTTACAAAGACTAAATCGTTTCTTCTATCTCATTTAATCAAAATCCAGCTAAATTATAGTATAGGTTTAGTATTTTATAAACAAGTTGAAAACTGCTTGATAATACGCATAATGTTTGACCATAGTATAAAAGAAAATTTAAATTATTAATTGTCAACATTACAAGTTGTTTAAGCTAATCGTTTCAAAATTAGACTATTATTATTCGCCTGAATTTTGGATACTGTATACACCGTCTACAATATAAATTTATGAATTAGAGAACAAGTAAACTAGTGCGACAACATCTCAACTACTTATGGCTAATATTATTTCCGAAATAACCATAAGAAATAACTTTAAAAAAAATAGAAAATTAATTCCAAAGTGACCTAAGATTAAACCAGAAATGAAGAAACCTTCAATACGTAGACCTACGTTAGAGTAAAGTTTTAAGTTTAAAGTTAGAGTAATGCCTTTTGCTTTCGAAAATGTACTAATTTTTAACCAATAAATAATATTCACATTAATGACAATATAGGGGTATATATGGCTTGTGTGGGTTATTTTTTAGATAACAGTTCCACCCTACAATGTTAAAGCTGCTGACAGGAAAATATTTGATACCTAAGTTTGATATTCATTATTTTTATTTAGAATAAATAATTATGTCTATATATTAAATCATTTAAGTTAAGATAACAGATAAATTTTTAATTTTATGATCTCATTCCAATCTTATAGTATGGCACGTCACGTCGTCTATTGATTCATAAATTTATTGGTTGATTGTTTCATAACTTAGACTAGAGCAATATACGAGTAGTTGAAGTTTATGTATGCAAAGAAGAGTAGAATAATTTTACTGGCCAAAACTATATACACACACACACACACAAACACACACACACACACACACACACATATATATATATATATATATATATATATATATAAAACATGTTGGAAATATTAGCAAATATGTACCCGGAGGTACGTATGTATAAGTATGTACATACGATGTATGCTTAGCTGTACATCAGGACCATGACGAGTCTCTAACTCAGCACTAATGTCTTTAAAAACCATTATGAACTTTCATACATCAGTTTTGAAGCGAGTTTCTCCCTTTTCGCGATGTACTGTAGATTACATACCAACAAAAAGTACTTCAACTCAGTTTTTAATACGTCTTAGTTATAGATTAAATCCTTTGCTATGTTTGTTTAGACCATTATTTTTCTATTTTCCATTGCAAAACTATTACTAAATTGTATTGATTGGCGCCATTAAAATTCAGAGGTATAATATTAAATAATATAAATTTCGTAGTAATACATCGATGCAAGTTTTAATACAATGATTTTTTGGTAATTTCAATCAGGTTATTTCTCAATTTGAACTTTTTAGTTTATAAAAACAAAGTAGTACACATAGACTAACTTGACTGCACTACACGTTATAAAGAATATATTTCTTTTATGGTTCGCCTTAAGATAACCAGCACACTAAATTTATTTAATTTAAAAATACGGGACATAAGTCTAAATCTCGTCAGTATTACAACGCTTCTATATCGTTGTCAAATAATCTGATTCATGCTCTGAAATTAACTTTTTTATTCATGCATGAGTTCAGTGATCTTGTGCCCTCCAATCCCAATATGAGCCATTATGCGTGCAGCAGATGTTACTCAGAGTAATTACGCCCTCCCTGACTATGGTAATGGGATCGATCCGCCTAGAACCGAGGGCTCCCGATGTCGGGGCTGATGCAATAAACTACAGGGCGGAAGGGTTAAGTCATCAGGGTATCGAGCTAATTTCAGGGTCAGGTGAGCGTGACGCCTTAATGGCAGCCTGCTTTGTCTTGTGATGTAACGTGTGCTATCCGAAACCTCGGAGATGTAGTGGTTTAGCGAATTCTAAACAAAATTATCTCTGCTCTTACGTTACTAGTAGCAGTTTTACAAATAGAAACAGTATGTAAAAGGTTGAAAATTACAAATAACATTTTCTTTAGGGTCTGGAACCTAATAGGAAAATTCTTTACCAATTTATTACAAATAATAAACTTTATAGAACTGTATTTGTAACTAGTTTAGCTATAGCCTTAAATAAATATGAAATAAATTAATATTCTTACGATTGTATTACTCTCTGGAAATTGCTATTGATTATTTATATCGTCGTTTGTCCTCAAATCGTTAATTTTAATTCACTTTAAAAATAAGATATAATATGTGTAAACTATGTTTGTTATGAACACTACCTAAAAGTATAATCTTAATATTCAAAGTTCAGTTGAAAATGTTATTCATAATTTTCAGAATATGCCCAAATTTCTAACTATACACCTTCCCCATTCATATCATTAAAACAAATCTAAGTATTCTAAATACTAAAGTAGTTGTACCGAAAACCATAGAACAAAATACTTTAATAATTAAATATTTAATCATATTAATTCCGTAACACAGTCTTCGAAATCATAGCATTAAATTAGCAAGTTGTAATCTCTTCGTCTCCATTTTATTTATTAGTTTAGAGCTTTGTTAACTAGATCTCGTATTAATATTCTCTGACTATACAAATTCAAAATTATTAAAATTAATTGAATGACTACTCAGTACAAAAATTAAAAATAAAATAACTATATATTATTGTTGAATCCACGAAAGGAAATGAGCAATATTATTGTGTGTTAAATATCAGTAATTAAAAAATTTAACAAATGAAAATAAAAACAATACACACTTATTATCCTTCTAGGCCTACGAAATTGTAAAGATAGAACACGATACTTGGACCTAAAATTTAAGTGTGTTATACTAATAAGTTCTGAAACGAAACCAAACCAATTTTTTTAAACGCAAAATAATTACTTACAACTTACTCTTTTTGAATAGAAAGACGCCTTTGGGAGACTCAATTTGTAAACATATGTTTCGTTAACAATTCTTTGTGAATATAAACACAGTTATAAATAAGAAAATTACCGAGAAATGAAAGATTTCAAAGTCTGTGTCTGAAGTGGATACATTGTTAGTCTGTATTTGTATTTCATGGCACAAGCTGCCGCGCTGTCTGTAGCAGGAAGACTAAGTTTTATATAATCACGTGATGTCAAGTACAGCAGACATCATTAAATTATCTCTGCACGCTGATCTTATTATAATGCGTTGAACTCGTTAAGGTCGGTTATTCGACGTCATCAAAGTCACCAACTGTTTCGTTACAACCTTTACTTGGGCTAAGAGAAGACATTATAAATCTCATTTAAGCACATTATTTTGTAACCAACTGAATATACAATGTCACTTTCAAAGTTGCTGAATATACTTATGTTATTTTAATGAAATGTTTTACTGGAGTTTATGACCGCTGATTACACAAGTATTACTTTTTACTATGTTTTCGATAAATTTGTCTTAGACCAGATCTCCCGATTCCTGTGGCTCTTCTAGATATTGAAACCTAGTTTCTGATAACCTCTATCATAAAAGTACTGGTGGAGCCCTAATAACAAAAAGCCATCAATCACTCAATCACCTATTACTCTCCAGCATTTCGATATTCTGGAAAGTTTAAATTTGGCATACGTATGCCTTAAATATGAAAACTAAAGAATTTTCATAATGACAAACCATCCATACGAGTTTAATGGAGTTACAACCCTTAGAAGAACCATATTTTTGTTTTTATCCTAGTTGTCAATGGCCTAGAATTATAAAATTAGAAATACACGTGCGTTATGCTCTCAAAAGACAAATAATATTTTCAATACATTTCAACCGTCGAATGGTATACTAAAGTATGAGTAGTTCTGAGGCCGAAATAAATGGTACTCGAAAATGTATTGAATTGCGTTTTTATGTTGGAGTAGAAAGCAGATTTAGGCTCGTTGATTCAATTCGTGTAGTTGGTTGTCGGCATTCTAGTGATCGTGTAGATTACTATGGTACCAGTTGATAGCTACAACTAAAGTCAGCTTGTCTAAAGTTTCCTTAACCCGGTTACGTGTGCTATTTGTCCCGTTTTACTAACGCTATATATTTTATAAGGTTAGAGGACTATCCTCTGCCAAGTTTCAACCACTTAAAATTACATTTTAAACTTCAAAACCAAACTGCAGCCTCTCCGAACACTGAGATTGGCACACACAGCGTTTCGCATGTGAACAGCTCATCTTCGGTGTGGTTTGAGTTAAATATTGATTGATCATCCGTTACCAAATACAACCATTCCGTATTTCTGGATGGTGATATTATGCTTCTTTTGTTTCGACTTAATTTAGTTTCTTCAGTCGTGCTCATGTCCGTAGACCACTGTGACACAAAATTAATACTGAAATAGCAGTAAGTTAATCATTAAAATTATTAGTAGCACTCACTGGGCGGTACGAACGTTCGACCCACTTTTACAAACTCGCTTTCATAATAAAGACTGAGTAAAATTCGTAAATCTACTTGTCTGGAGCACCCTGTTTTCAAACTTCGCAGACACTAAACCCATTACCACAATCGTATAACATTTCAAATTGACAATTGATTGCTAGTAACTGAGATGTTGCAGATTTCAGCAACTTTGTTATAATAGATGGCAGAATCCCGACACCTACCCACCGGTAGGTGATGAAATTCGTTTACCCCTAGAACAACTATACTGTATTTTATTTTTAAACTTCGCGCTGTCCTATAAAAGTGAAATTTGACACACAGTAGTATTATAGCCCCCAACAGAATACCGTCACCGGAAATACCTTAGGCCGGAAGTAGATTACCATGGATGAAAGTAGACGTTTAATGACCAAATTAAACTTTTTATAACAATGCATGTGTATATTATCTTGATCGGGGCAACAATTAAAACGCTACTACAGCACTAGAATACTTGTGACTAAAAGTAAACTACAAGTAACGGAAATAGATGATTTTTCACTAAAGTAGGCTTCTTAGACTGAGTATACACATATAATTTGACCTTGGTAACTTGGCAAGCATCTATATCGTATGAAATGCAAACCATAAATGCATCTTCAGACAATATCTGAAATAAGAGACAGTAGCAATTTTATTTAACTTTTGTAACTTTGTACATCTTTACAATGAACATTGAAATAACTGAAAATCCTTAAACATGTCTATTTTTAATTCAAAATTACCATAGTGTTTAATCATGTTACATCACCAATGCTTCCATCAGATTATTGCGGACTTGTTATTCTTCCACTCTGGCCTAAGTATTGGAATTATCGTTAAACAAGTACAGAATGTGCAGTGAAATTTGTATTCCAATGATACTTAATTTCAATGTATAACAACAGTTTCATTCCAAGTCTTAAGGGTCCCATAACATTGCTCTTTAAACTGAAAGTCCAATTATTTCGGGATGGATTATGAGATTGAACAATCTTCCAGTGATGACCACTTGTTTTCTGGAGTGTTTGTTATGTAATTTAAAAATATAAGCCTATGACAAATCTGTTATTGAATAGAAAACTGCTTGCGCATCTGTGGATATCTGCTAGTAATTTGATTTTCTAAACTAGTTCTTGTAAGTTGATAATGCAATCTTACTAAGGCACCGTAATGTCGTGACCGGAATGGTATAAGTAGTCTTCAGATTTTGAATTAGGTTCTGTAAGCCACTTTGTTGGGCCATTACTGGTTTGTCCATCAAATTGTTAATTATGCCTTGAATACTTAAGCATAGAACTGATGACACAAAAATGATGATATTCAAGATCGTAAGTTCCCTCACAAAACTTGTCCATACTAATTGATGAAATAACCAATGGTCAATTTTCATTATAATATATTATTGGTGATATAACTTAAAACAATATGTGGCAAGCCAATGACGTCTCAGAAATAACAATACGACATACTTGTCTTCACATGCGTTCAAAGTCCTAGACAGTCTCTAGAACCGGTAATAAACTTAATAAGCACCGTACGGTGAAGACGGTTGGAGGCGGAGTCGTGGTCTGGGCGTGTAAACAGTGCGATATCCATATGCTACGGCCGCAGCAGCAGCTGGCCGGCAAATCTTGGGCGTCAGGTGTTGAGACGTCAGGTGAAAACCGGCTCATATTTCCGCTCTCCTTGGCAAACGGAGCGGATCCCATTAAACAAGTTCAGGTCAATAAAGACGGAGCTAATGTCTTCATAAGACCGGCCGAGGCGGCACGGGAGGCCGGCGTCATGTGTGGGTATCATTATGTGGCAGCTGCTTGGACCCGGACAGGTGTGATGCCTAATTGTATGTACCGGGGCCGAACCGCGAGCTAACGTCTAAATTGGGGCTCATCTCCACCGATAGTGGGAGGGGTGGCGAGCAGCTGACCGGGTCCGGGGGTGGGCAAGAGCAAACCTTGCCAGGGTGTCCTGCCAACAGTCATTTTGCAAATCATGGGGTACGATGAAATATGACAAACCTATGATTCGCACATATTTGATTTTATTTTATCGATAAATTTTGTTAGGTCAGAATAAACTGTTGGCTCATATTCTGTAGTAGGCCTATTGTTCAATTACTTTCCGAATTGGATACGGAACAACTCTTGTAATACGTAAACGTCGATATGGACTCAAGTAACTACAATTCGTATATTTGTTGTTTAACAATATCTGTAGGAGGGGAAAATATTAAAATGCCTGTAATGATGCTGTGTAAATTGTACTCGCTCACTTGCCTGGATCGGAGTTAAAAACACTGCGTGGGTTCATCTACAGTAATTCAGTGTTTTTATCTTTTTATTAGAGCAACTCATGTAACATGTTTCAAAACGGTTTTGTCCAAAAAAAATTGAAGCGACTTTAGTTAATTTATTTTAACACGAAATAAAATAGACATTGTAAAAATATACGATTAGATAACTAAAAGCAGTATGTTATATTTATTAGTTTCAAATGTTTAACATCTTAGAATTTTGAAACTAATGTTGTACGATATATTTGTCATGTAATATTTGTTTTTATAAACCTTTATTAATGTTAAAATTTACAACTATTAAACATTAATTCAAATGTTATTCCTGCAATAAGCTGTAGTGTAAACTTGTAAAAATATAAATAACAAAAAATATATCACTTATAATTAGTATGACCCACGTTAAAAAATTAAATCTATTACAGCTAATTACAAAATGTATATTTATCTATGTGCTGACACGTCACTCAGCTGATCAGTTCAGAATTTTCACATAAGTGTGCAGCCGTGATCGGAAATCAGGCTTACGTTTGACACAGCTGACAGTGGGGCGGATGTAAGCCTACACATGTTTAACAACACGGCAAATACTGGTCTGTTTGTTTAGCCTCAGTCCGACCCACACGGCACGCTAGGCTGGGTGGACATGTCCCTAAACTTATTGCCAGTCCCTAGTGATCGATCGGTTCATCCGGGTGATCATAGTTCTAATGTAATCAATAGTTATTAAACTCAAAATCGAAGTGAAGTCAGGACCAGGAGCATAATATTAAGAGAAGTACAGATTGAATTGTTGCCAGGGATATATTGACTTAATCGGGAACCCCTGGTCAATCGTGGATTTACTCCATCCCTCCTCTCCACATATCGACCAATATCAGTTTTATGAAGCACTATTTCCTTTCAGTGAACTGTACCGTATGTCTAAACATACATACGATATCATTACATTGTCTTCCTAGTAGTTAAGATTATTAAAAAAAATATCGGTAGTAACAAATAGTCTTTGTAATAATAGTCACTTAACTGTAACACATGTTCAAAAACACTGATAAACAAGTCAGATTGTACCAGATAAGTACGGTTTTTATATAGAATAAATCATGAAGATTTCAGTACTGTTTATGTTTGCTAGAGCACGAAATTCCAGTTTACATATTGATCAGTTCGAAATTGCGAAATCTTCTTGCCTGTCTTCGTTGTCGAAGAAGAGGCTAATTAATGCTAACGACATGTAATAGAACAATGCGTTAATGCATAACCTATTAGTAAAACTAATTTTAAAATCCGATTTAGAAGTAACAGTGTCCGAATTCTAAAATAATACCAAAAATGGTAGAGAGCTGCCATGCATTAAAATATACTTAAATATATATGTGCGACTCTTGAGACTATCTTATTTCATTTTAAAATATTACAGGAATGAACTCTAAGATTGTTTTATTTCCTATATATCGTTACAAGTAATATCAGATGTATCTATTCAGATCAAATGTCCTTATGGTTTGTTTAAATTGTTGTATTTTAAAACAGCATTAACTGTGTCAGCCATAACAGAAACTATGGAACTATCACAACCGGTAACTGCATCATTGAATTGTAACACCAATACTAAGATAGAGTCACGTGCTTATAATTTTCAAAAATGAGAATTAACATACACAACCTTTAATTAGGTTTTATAAAATTAATCATATCTACTCCCAAATTTAATGTGAGTTAAAGATTGTATCGACAAACAAACAAATCTTTGATTAAAATTAACCACCCTGATTGGTTGACACAGTGTTGGGATTCCTAGATCTATATTTTGTTTTTAAACTTCTCGCACTAAACTAAAGCATTTTCATAAAGATAAAACAGATGTTCGATATGGGTTTAAATATTGTAGAACCATTAAAACTTATACTGGCTAAACTGAAAAACCTACTTCCTTTGCTCTAACCCATATATATATATATATATATATATATATATATATATATATATATATATATATATATCTCAAATAATTTTAAAAAACCTAAAAATATCCCAAAATTGCTGTGGGAGGCATCATTTGGAAAGATTATTAAATGTAAAGGTAGGTTGAACGTTGTACTCATTGATATTTTTTATAAAATGTTATTATTTATTTCGCTTCTTCAATGAGTTGTTGAAAATGTTACATTTTTTGGGATTTTAAGTTTAGATTTATCTTGGATGTTTGAGAAATAGCACAAAAATACCATCTTTCATATGACGTTTTGTTGTATTTATTACGTCATTGTGTTCACCTACCTTTGCCTTAGAGTATTCAAAATGTCTACCACTTTTTTGTCTAAACAAGTTCCGTATAATGAGAGGTACCTTATATTGCAAGTGCGCATTGCTATTAAATTTAAACGTTGCGATTTATGTATTAGTATTCTGTGGTCTATTTGTATCATTACAAATCAGATAGCAATGTTTCAACCTGTTTTTATTAATATAAAACGTGTATATATGTTCAGTTATTTTATACCTTCATGGATAAGCTTATGTTCAACAACTAATGAACCTTTTTTTAAAAGTGTGGAAAAATGAAAAGAGATGATAATCATGTTTTATAAGATTTGTTTTATTTAGTCGCTTTTGTGCTGTGTCCGTGAAGACGTGTATTGTTGTCTGTGAAATGCCATTCACCAATGAGGAAGCTTGTTTAAATGTCGATGGTGTTAGGTGAATGTATATAGAACTACACAGCTGGTGCTGCTAAGTACGCCCAACGTTACCCGAACCGTGAACACCATTTGCGAAAGGTTTTCCAATGATTTGCTTGTCGTGTCCGGGAAACTATAAATCTACAATCGGATCACAGCAAAGGGAAATATCTCACTGGAATTGTATGAGATGAGTTTGGAGGACGTTTTGGCTGCGGTTCAGCTTAATCGACGTCACACATCTAGAAGGCTACCGATGCAGGAATTAGCTAAAGAACAGTACTCCGGATCCTTAAGGACAACAAAATACACACATACCGGATTTCACAATACTAAGAACTGCTTAGAGATGACTACCTTTTAAGAAGGAACTTTTATTTTTGTGTTCGTGATAAAATGAACGAAGATGAATATTTTTGTCGCAAATTTTTAAGGTGTGACAAAACAACCTTCCGGAGCAGGGTTTGGAGGTTCTGGGCTTTTGAGAATCCCCACTGGATGCGATATGTAGACAACCAAAGGTACTGGACCCTCAAAACTTGGTGCGCTATTATTGGTAACTGAATTATTGGCCACTTTTTTTCAAAGAAGACTTGGGTAGAAATATGTAGGATTATAACACCTTTCTCGCCGTTTACTTACCTAATTTGCAGTTCAAATATCAATATTTTTGAACAAACTATCAAAGAAATGTGGTTTATGCAAGATGGGGTGCCAGCTCTCTATTCTGAATCAATGTGACAAACTCTGGTTGAGGAATCCATTTTTAAGGATTGAGCGAGATGGACTAGTCAACTACCCACCGAGATCTCCAGATTTAAAATACATGAGTTACTAGTTGTGGGGTTTATGCACCAAGGCCTGTGACTCGAGAGGACATAATGCAACGGATCAGGGCTGCTGTTCAATCATTAAACGGAGAAGAGGTCTTAAGAACTATAGAAACCTTACGTTGTAGGGTAGAACTATGTTTAGAAAACAGCGAATTAAAGTTAGAACATCTGTAAATAATGTTAGTAGAATATCATTATTGGTGGATCGAAATAGTAAGAACCTAGATAACTATAGGAATAATCATTATATGAATTACTATATCTAACGAATAAAAAGTATAAAAAATGGTAATAAACAGAACATTGTTTTTAAAAAAGAACCTACGGAAAATATAAGATTTCCAAACACTGTAATGCAACAAAACGTCCTGAAAAAAAGTATTTTTGATGCCATTTCTGAACTATCCAAGGTAAAGCCAAACTTTATATTTAAAAAACATTAGATTTAAGAAAGTTATAAACTGCAATAAAGGTCATACCTTATTATTTGAACTTTTTAGGTTTGAAGTGTTAGAAATATCCAAAATTTGAACTATTGAAAATGCGCTGAATAGTGACAAATGTACAATTTTTTTATAAGCGGTACTTTTTTGGGGTATCCTTGGATAAACATTTTTATGTGATAAAATTGCTAACGTGCTAACGGTAAAAATCTGTTAAACCGTACTTCTTTGATAGTTTGGCTCTCCCCCTATACAACATTAAAATAAATGAAAACATTTTTCAGAAGAACAGTGAATACACACCTTTAAAATTGTGGTTCCACCTACTTTTACAATATAAATCTTTCATAAATTCCCCCCCCACCAAAGTACCATTTTTATTCTGAAGGGTTCACGTCTGGCTGTTTTATACCTTCCAATTGAACCCACACGGAGCATTTAAAACTGGACAACCTTATGAAAATCCAGGAGCGGCACATCACACCGCAAATGTCAAGATTTTGGGTTGCAAAGGTAGTTTGATAGGTCTAGTCTACTGCGGGAGATGATAGTTCCGTAAGAGTTGGTGGGGTTCCGTAAGAGTCAAAGGTTCTTGCTAGCCTAAACATAAGGGCGTGTCACCCTGCCTGCTTTTACTGGAGAGGCAGGTTCAGAGCTGGCCTTCCCCTTCTTCCGGCGAGACATGACTGAGATTAATGGCCTAAATTCTATGTCCTCATAGATCTCGACAAGAGACCGTCACTACTTCCAACCTTACCCATCCAAAATATCCTGTCACTCCAGAAGCAGCGCAAAAGTCCTTTTAGGACTAGATGCAATTTTTAAGCTTCTTCTCCTAAGAGAAAAGAAATTTAAAAAGTACCATTTTGGGATATTTTTGTGTCTTGAAATTTATTTATAGAATTCTTTGGGACCAAAATATGGGTTTCTTAAAAAAAAGAAGGTAGGTTTCTCGGCTCAGCCGTAACACAATACTTGCAGGTGTGCCTCACGCTTCTAAGAAAACAAAAAGCACGTTTATAGCAATCAACAACCCGTAGGGATTTCAGTGGGGTCGCAATCCCTATTAAAGCCATAATACATGTACTCTCAATATGATTTCTCCGTCCGCGCCTAAACTTTTTACTAGAGTTTTTGCAGCTACTCATTCAAGTATTATGGAATGTTGCTGGGAAATGTGTGTATTCATTTAGCATTCATAAAAACACTTTCACTCTCAGATTTTAGAGATCCTTTAACACTGCTTTTTAAACGTAAAATCCCTTTAATCCGATATGAATTAGAAGACTGTATCATCTGTCACTAAGTCATGACTTATTTTGAGGAAGTTTATTATGCCAAAGGATAGGGCTATGTCTATGATATATCTTTTATTGAACGAGAAATCGCGTTGTTTCCGAAGTCAAAATAAGTTCTCAAGGCCTTGAAAGGTTGGATGATATGAGGCCAGGGCAATGGAATTTGATGCGGGTAAATACAATATTTACCACTTCTCTTGTACCGGTTTGGTAATAATAATAAAAAAATAATTTAACCTTTACAGATTATGCGTGTTATCTTACATAGGTTTGAGTTTAGTCTTTAATACCTGTCTCGGAGTAATAGCCTTTCTTCAATGTGAATGTAATGTCTCGATTTGTTGATGTTTATTTATATCTTTACTACGTAAGAAACGCTCGTATGGATCCCTTCTAACACCGCTTGATTTGTACGTTCCTTTGTCCTATCCATCTTTCCCCTATACTTTGTAACTCTTAGTAAAGAGCGTTGACCACCGCGTAGAATAAGAACCTTCTGCCATCTGCAAAGTTAGACAATCTAGCCAAACACACAAAACAAACTCCCTTCTACGCGTCTGTATGGTCATATTTTTGTGAAAATGTGATTAAATGAGATCTGAGCTTAGTCACTAGCCAAACTATACTTGTTCACTGATAAGGTGTTCGGGTACATCGGACATTTCCAAATTCTTCATCTTCAAAATTGATCTTGTGTGAAAGTTTCTAGGGAATACCATGAGGCTTCCGGCAAACTACGAGATTCTCCTGAAGCATTCCAAAATCCTGACCTTCGAATAGCTCAACTACTGGATGGCTGACGTTATTGATTAGTTGCTTAAATAATAAACAAATGAAGAATAAAATTTAGTATGGCAAAATGGACAGGGACGTGCTCTTTATATTGGGACTATTAATTGTCTTCTGGTGGCCATTACAAGTCTAGTTTATTGGCACCAAGACAAAAGCACATTATATAGCGGTATAAATATGGCAATTAAACGAGTGCGCCGTGATGAAGATCCTCGTTAAAAAGACATTAAGTGCAAGAGGTGGATTGAACCCGGGCCGCGTTAACGTTGGAGATATAGTCAGCTGTTTATCTGGGGGATCTCCCGCCATTTTGTCACCTTCTAATGTTTACTATCCGCATGTCGAGTGTTGGACTCAGTAGTCGAGATTGTTATCTTGGATTATTGACGCGTGGCATTTCCTACTCCACTTTTTGTTTTTTATAACGCCGTGAAAAGTTTATATTCCTACACAGAAAGAGTTGTTTGAATTTGTCCCTTCATGATAATTACTAGCAGCATTTACATTTTCCTTGTTAGGGTTAACAAGGTTGCTTTTGTTAAGAGGCATGTTTTAATGAAGATAATAAAAGTATAAGTAATTAGAAATGTTACATGTTTAAGCTAGTTTGATATTAATTAACTAAAACACTTTAGAAGGAACCCTTTTCACACCGGCTATTGTATTTTTAATAATATCACTATCATATAAACGAATAGTTATCTATCTTTTTGATATTTCGTCAATCATGATAAGTTTTCAATGTTTCAATAAATCAGTTGTCAAAGGTATGCCTTAACTTTAAAAAAAGGTAAATATTGCATTATACATATATTTAAAATAGAAAATGTTTTCAAGTTTCTTAACTATTGCAGCTAAATATTTTGCTAAATGTATTGCTATCGTTGTTGTATGTTTTCCGGCAAGATACGGTTTTAAGAGACGGATTTTGAAACGTACTAATCTTTCAATTTTGAATAATGGCGTACTTAATTTATGTACTGTTTACTTGCATTGTTCTGATTCTCTGCCTGTATAAGTAACAAAGTAATTTTTTTAAGACACGCATAGTGTAGTTACAGATTTTAACTTTTGTTAAGCCATTTTTATTTAATATATTTTAATTCAGATAATAATTTGTTTGGTCCTATTTGATGATCCAAAAGTAAGTGGGTAATCTTTAAACAATTTACTAGTAAATTCTACAGGATTAAATAATGATTCGTAAATAAAAAGACCAAAAATAGTATTGATTTTATTTCTAAAATTAGTTGCAACTGATCGTTATATCGGTTTGTTCAGTTAATTAACTTATTCAAGCATGAACATAATGGATGACACATGGGAAATGTATCATTAAAAAAAACACACACACACAGGCAGAGAAACACAAACTTGGTGAAGTTAGTTTTGTACTTATCAGAAAGAATAGGTACGTATTTCACCTTTCGAAATCAGAACGATTGAAATATATTCTAATATCCCTTATAGGACTTAGCTAATAAACTTACCTAGGCGTTCAACTATAATATGTACTTTCAAAGAAAATGTTAGGAGGAAATGTACGGAGTGAATCTGAATCAGTAGATGTTCAGATTTAGAATCAAAGGGAACCGAAGTTGGTGAGGGCAAGTAATGCCGGGTGTTGCAAAGCTCGCCTCTCGCCTGACTGCACGTAACACAGCACACTCTCGCGAACCTGTCCGTATACGGTATAACGGTTCGACATGCAGATTCCATCTTTCACCGGGCATCTCTGTATTCTCCTTTTCCTTTTTTGAATTTGTAGGTTTATTTAGTTTTAATATTCAACCTAGAAGGCTAGTGTGTGTAAGGACGTTTAGTAGAAGGAATTTGTTAATATAATGAAAAAATGAAGTACATAGATTGCTTTTGAAATATAGTTACGGAAAATAGAACCTACGAATGGTCGATCTGTGTGAATAAAATAGAGATCTTACAAGCCATTAGCAGATTTAAAACTATCAGTGGTCATTTGAAATCTTGAACTTAACTTTTCACAAATACAATAATAAATAATTTTAAAATATTAACAAAACGAGATTTAAAGACCAAATTCAATTCAATTCAACTTTATATTTCTAACAGAAATGTACATGAAATTCTATGTTCATGAGATATGTTCTAAACCAGTATATGGGAGAATATTTTGAATTATTGGTTATATTATAATTTAACGAAAAGAATTACATTTTTTTAAACACAGTTTAACAGAGGTAAGTTACGGTATATACAGATTAGAGATCTTATAAGTGGTGGTTAAATTTTGAGGCACTTTTAAAATTAATATAAGATATACTTTGCAAAATAATCTTAATAATCTTAATAACATATCATATACTTTGCTGTTTCTAAAAATATCGTTAGATGACACCCAATAACGCACTATTCAGACATGTCGATACAGCCGACTCTCGATAATTCAAACATTCGATAATTCAAAACTCTTGGTAATTCGAACGAAAAGGCCGGACCCTTGAAAAACTCTCGCTATTTCGAAATTTTTCAATGCATTTTGATACACTCGGTATTTCGAACTTACCGCAGAGGACAGACTAATTTTGAACACGCAGTAATTCGAAGTCTTGTCGGCGGAACTCTCTATAATTCGAAATGACGTAAACGAATTGAGGTTAGGCCGATACAGAACACGCAGTAATACGAAGTTCACTCGACAGAACTCTTTGTAATTCGAATTGAGAGTCGGCCGGTGGGAAACACGCATTTCAACTTATTCCTATCATAACAAGAAACTTTGCATCCTGTGTCCCAGAGCATACTCTTTGCAGTGTTAGTTATGTTTGCGCCGTGTTGTGTGGAAGTCGTGTTTGTTGTGTGTAAGAAGTGTTTGTCGTGATGGCTACTAAGCAAAAATATAAATATCTTTCTTTTTCGGAAAAGAAAGAAGTGATCGCGGCGGTAGAAAGTGGTAAAGCGAAGTCGGAAGTTGCAAAAACATTTCAAATCCCTGCGAGTACCTTGTCTACCATTCTAAAAAATAAACAAAAAGTAGTTGAAGTGAGTTCCGTAGCAGGAAGTAAAAGAACGACAAAAGGTGAATATCCTAGATTAGAAGAGTATTTAGTCACATGGCTTATACAGTGTAGAGATAAAAATGTTCCTGTTGGAGGTTCGCTTTTAAAAGAAAGGGCAAGGCATATGCTAAAGAGCTTGGCATCCCCAGCTTTGCAGCAAGCGAAGGCTGGTTGACTAATTTCAAAAAACGTAATGGTATATTTTTAAAAAAAGTTTGTGGGGAAAGCGCTAGCGTTAGCGACAGTGTGTGTTCCGATTGAATCATTAGAAATTAATGTTCTTTAAGTTTTGTTAGTTTGCCGTATGACATTGTGTGTTTAATAAAAAAAACTCTTGGTAATTCGAATAGTTTTCTTTTCCTCTCAATAAATCGAAACTCTCGGTAATTCAAAACTCTCACTAATTCGAATTTTTTTGCATGTCCCGCCAATTTCGAATTATCGAGAGTCGACTGTACCAAGAACGAAGCACGTTCTGCCGTGTTTCACACAACTTCAAAGTGGGAATTCTAGATTTAAATTCTTATTGAACACTTCTACATGCCAGTCGTTTGGAAGGTTTAACAAGTTTCTTCTTTAGAGAGCTTTACCCAGGACTTCTAAAGCTGAAGTTTTAGATCCTGAGACTTTAGACTTTAAGCTCTCACATTCATAGCAGTTTTAATGGAATTGATGTGGAAGTTTACTATTTATTATTCTTAAAATAGTTTGAAGGGCGTATTTGGTTAATGTACAAGCAAATTACAATTTGATACAATTGTTTAGTAATTATACACTCTTTAAAATGTATCTATTATTGTTAACATTTTTTCCAATTGAATTGTTAGTACAAATGTTTTTAAAAATGTAAACAACTTAGTTTAGTTTAATCACATTAATAAATTCAGTATTAAATGCATGTTTTTGATATACACTATGCACTTTTATTGTTATTTCTTACTCATGCATTTCAAAGCGCTTTGGTGAGATTTGTTCCATTTAAATTAAATTGGACTTATTTATTTATAGCAGTATGCCACTTGAGAAAGAAACAAGATTGTAGGTTTCGAAACGTAGTGTTAATGGTTTTATTTATATTGAACGATGACAAATTGTGTAAAATAGTGTAGCCCTCACAAACCCACCAACACGTCAAAACCCATAGAATGTTATCTGGTAGAATAACTCCGCTAAATTCTTTTACCTGTACATTTCATAATATTTTTCTTGTATTATTATTGTTTTATTACATGAAACCGAAACGGTTTCTAAGTAGATTCAAATATTGTTGAAATATACGAGCGTGACTTAAAAATAAAGTTGGTCTACGATATAACATCAGAATGTATATCTTGTGAAATCGGGTGAATTTAGGAGAGGCAGGGCTTCATAAATATAGAAGAGATCGTAAATCAGGGCTCATAAATACAAACAGAGTGGGTCTTAGGACTCATAACGCATGCAGATGTGATGAGCGCTTGGAGTGTGGAGATTATGACCGGGCCAACCGGCGAGGCGTGGAGAGGCAGAGGGAGTATCAAGTCTTCCGCACTGCACATGTCAGTATTGTCTGACCCAGGCTGACGGACAGACAATATTACAATACTGAGATATATGGAACCGCTCATATACTTGTATGACGGTGTAATAACATTCAACATGTGCTGAGTTGTGTATGTGGCCATATCGAAGTTTAATTTTAGACTGTGTATAGTTATTTCCTTGATCACTTTTTCCCAAAGCAAAATAATTTGTACTACTCAGTATTCGAGCGCTATTAAACCAAGCAAAATTATTCTATTAATTCAACACATTCTTAACTTACATTTACTTTTTAAATTACAGTTTAGAGCCATTAGGTCTAATGAATTTAATGGTGGTTAGAGCCATTTGAATGGATTTTCCAACCACTTGAATATTTTCTTAGTTTCGCATTTAGTAACCTAAAGAATCCAAAGGGAATAACAGAAAGTCTTACTTAAACTATGTTGAAACTCATCCCCATGGGTCACAGTTATAAATTACGAAAGAGTTTCATCTTCATCCACTATTCTGTCCGTAACTGCTAATTTTATTGTCCCTTTATACAATTACATTTATTTGGCTTGATTAAATAAAATATTTAAACTAAATATTAATTTTTTTTAATTTCATATACAGGGTGTACATAAAGTCCTGCACAGGTATAATATTTTCTGAACGATAACAGATACATCAACAAGATTTGGTACATCAACACTACACCTAAAAATCTGCTTTTTGAAGGAACTATAAGTTTTCTGTAATATCATGGGGACGTCCCGCAAGGAGTCAGAAGGAAATCTTAAATAGGAGCATAGGTCAATATGCACATCATTTTCAACCGCAAACCGCACTCAAAAAAAAGATTGATTCAGTACAAAATGGCGGCTGTTCAAAGTTTTACTTGGTTACATTTTATTAGTAGCCATAACCCCAGTAAAGCAAAACTGCAACCAAACGAATACTACAGCTAAATACTACATTATGCTTGTCAGTTGTACAGAAGTGAATTATGACGATAGTTATCCTCAAGGGTTACAAATTGGGGCCTAATATATATATAACGGGGAAAACCTGATAACAGTAACAATAGAAAGCTCTTATCTTTGGGTCGCAGTTGGACTTTCGTATTAGCCAGTCTATTCATAGTAGGCTATTCTAGTTTTCTTGTTTTAGTAGTGCTGTCCAACCTTTCTATCAGTGCGCTTTAGTACAAAAGAGTTTGTTGTATTGCATGTAGTTCTTCAACTACACAACGTCGCTTGACGAATGTGAACGTATAACACTTCTTATGGTTTGTTGGGGAAACAACAGACGATCACACGTGGAAGCATGCCATTTATTTAATGACTAATTTCACGAGAGGCAGCCAATTTCTAGAACAACTGTAGGGAGAACTGTTCAACTCTTTATGGAAACAGAAAGTGTTTCCGATCGTCCTAGGTCAGGAAGGCCCGCTCCTGCGACAACCGAAGACAACTCTTTAGATCTATTGCAGTTATTCATTGAGAACCCGCAAGAGTCCCTACGCTCAGCAGCACAAACTCATGACGTATGTTAAACAATCCTGAAAAGTCTTATAAAGTTCATTTGGTGCACGAACTCAACGAAGATGATTTCGATCGACGTATAGAATTTTGTGAAACTACGATGGCCGAAATAGATCGCAACGAAATTGATGTAAACAATATTGTGCTTTCAGACGAGTGTTCATTTATGCTGAATGGAAGCATAAACAGGCACAATTTCCGTTACTGGAGTAGCGAAAATCCTCCTGCGGGAGGTACATACGCAGTATCCACTAAAAGGTGAATGTCTGGCTTGGCGTGATAGATACCCAGTTGGTATGTCCTTTCTTTATTGAATCAGATTTAAACGTAATATCATACCAACGTTTGCTGGAAAATGAAATTACACCAGCACTTCGAAACATGTTTGGAGAACATTTCCAGAATATCTGGTTTCAACAGGACGGAGCACCCCCACACTACGGCATCGACGTAAGAGCCTATTTAAACACTGTTTTTTGGCAACGGTGGATCGGAAGGCGGGGGGCTGTAGAATGGCCAGCGCGTTCACCAGATCTGTCTCCATTAGACTATTTTTTTGAGGTTACCTTAAGGACAACGTCTACAAAACAAAGTCTCAAAATTTAAAGGAACTGAGACAAAGAATACTTCAAGAATGTCAGACGATTCCTCAAGTTACAATGCAAAATTCTGTTAATAGTTTTTATGTGCGTATTTCCAACTGTCAAATAACCGGAGGTGAACAATTGGAACATTTACTCTGAAAACATTTGGTAAGTAAACATCTTTTTTAAATAAAACCTTTGAACAGCCGCCATTTTGTACTGGATCAATCTTTTTGAGTGCGGTTTGCGGCACTCTGCTAGATAACCCCTTTAAAATGATGTGCATATTGCTTTACTGGGGTTATGGCTACTAATAAAATGTAACCAAGTAAAACTTTGAACAGCCGCCATTTTGAGTGCGGTTTGCGGTTGAAAATGATGTGCATATTACCTATGCTCTTATTTAAGATTTCCTTCTGACTCCTTGCGGGACGTCCCCATGATATTACAGAAAACCGATGGTTCCTTCAAAAAGTAGATTTTTAGGTGTACTGTTGATGTACCAAATCTTGTTGATATATCTGTTATCGTTCAGAAAATAGTATACCTGTGCAGGACTTTTATGTACACCCTTTATATATATATATATATATATATATATATATATATATATATATATATATATATATATATACAGAGGGTGTCAATTAAGTCTGGAACCTCTTTTTTAATTTTTAAACTACAATATAAAAAAATACCAAAGTTCACACGTGTTTACTGGTGATAATAACGCACGTATCTGCCCAATTACCGACCAGATAATCCCTTTGGGGGACGGTCCACAAGGAGTCAGACAAAATCTTAAATAGCAGCATAGGTAAAGTTTGGTATCAACTTAAAGGTCTTACGTTGCAGAGTACAATGCCGCAAACCGGACTTCAAAAGGTGGATTCATTCAGTAGTTATAGCTATTTGAATTTTAAAACAATTGAACATTGTAAATTATTAAGTATTACAAGTAAACACCAATTTTTAAGTACTTGTGATCAAAGTAAGTGTTTAAAATGTTTCCCTACCATCGTCTGGCAATGTCCTAGGTGGTTGTAAAAGCCATGCACTGCATTTTGAAGGTAGTCACGAGGAATATCTTGAGCTTCTTGGACTATGAGATTTCTTAGGTGCGCCAAATCTCGAGGCTTAGTACGATAAACTTTATCTTTGAGGTATCACCAAAGAAAAAAATCCAGCGGAGATAAATCAGGGGAACGAGCAGGCCACTCTATTGCACCACGTCTTCCAATCCATCTGTGAAGGAATATTGTATCCAAGTATTCTCTAACAAGGAGAGCAAAGTGTGGTGGCGCGCCATCTTGTTGGAAATAAATTCTTTGAAATTGTCGACCAAGAGCAGCTTGTAGTGCAGGAATTATCTCATTTTGGAGCATTGCTAGATACGAGTTACCATTTAAATTACCATTGATAAATAATGGGCCCACAATTTGATTTCCTATAATACCTGCCCAAACGTTAAGTTTTTTATGGATGCTGTGAATGACTCAATCTGCCACTTTCACATTCTAACAGTAGTTGTGTTATTGGTAATAATTATTGATTCCTGGCTTCGATTACTACATTGTCAGATAATGGGAGGGGAACATTTTGAACAATTACTTTGATCACAGGTACTTAAAAATTGTTCAATTGTTTTAAAATTCAAATAGCTATAACTACTAAATGAATCCACCTTTTGAAGTCCGGTTTGCGGCATTATACTCTGCTAAGTAAGACCTTTAATTTAATACCAAACTTGACCTATGCTGCTATTTAAGAATTTTGTCTGACTCCTTGTGGACCGTCCCCCAAAGGGATTATCCGGTCGGTAATTGGGCAGATGTGTGCGTTACTATCACCAGTAAGCACTTGTGAACTTTGGTATTTCTTTCTATTATGGTTCAAAAATTAAAAAAGAGGTTCCAGACTTAATTGACACCCTGTACATATATATATATATATATATATATATATATATATATATATATATATATATATATATATATATATATAATGAATTAAGATTACGATAGCCTTGATTGACAATGTTTCAGATAATCCTTACACAGAAAGCGTAATAATTTTCTTTTTAAAGATACATTTACATACACTGGCTGAGTGTTAGCGAAGCTTATCCATCGCTCATGGGGTTGGAAAAATGTATCTCCTCTCTGTATATCCTAAGGAAATATAAAAAATTGAGGATAGACTAACAATTTTGCATGTAAAGCCAGTATCGACTTCGATGATGATGTACGTCTCTCCATGGAATGTTTCACAATCCATCTACAGGTAAGCTTGTTACGTGACACGTTCTCTGGCGTACCTTATATCAAATATTTACAAGTTAATACTTAATAATTAATAATATAATTTATTGTCTAATTGTATTAAGATTTTGGAAAAGTATATTTTGTGTAGATTATGTTCAGTAAACTTTATTAAGGATTGGATTATTAAGGGAATTGAGTGCTAAATTTCCGACATGTTTGTGCACTAAGTCAGAGCGAGAACCTGAACGCATGAATGTACACACTTTGTTACAAAGTTCACTAGCAACATCTTTAATATGTTCTTTAATCTCTTATGATATCACTAAATTCATTTAGAATGTATTACGTAATCGTTTTTTAAAATGTTTACTTTCATTTTCAACATTCATCCAAGTTAAAACAACCCCTAAGTCAAAGATTATTAGGTCATATAAAATTACCTAATATTCCTAATTCAGATGGTGAAATGAAGAAATTATTTTGCATTTATTCAAAATTTGGGGATTTGACAGAAAGTATATAATACATTTCTACGGCTTGAGTCCTGGCATTCTAAAGTAGACAACTGGGCCACAGAGTTTAGAGTTTAAATCTGCTAAAAGTTAGTTTCAATATAAGTAACTCGTTCATTGAAATATATCATCTCTTACACCAAAGTCATTGAATTATTTAGAGATTATACCCACACATATAGGTAATGGAGCGTTTTTTCCACTATACTTTGACTGAACGCGGAAGAGGAGCAAATTTTCAAAACGGAATGCAATAATATCAATACATAAATAATATAGAATATTTTTTTATTTGATGGTTTTGGACCATTGCCCGCTGAATAAAGGACGAAATTTTCTTCTATCCTTATTTAAAGTTCGATGTCTATTTTCTGGTTGAAATAAAATAAAAAATACAAAAAGATTGAGAAATGTTGACTTCTTTTCAGGGAATCAGCATAATTCATATTCGAATATAGAAACGTTTCAAAACGAATAATTTTCCTAAAACACACATATTTATGATAAAGATTATTTTTAAAGTGTCCATAAATTTAAAAAATGCTTAGTGTTGAAGAAAGTTGTAAAATTGTATTCGTTATTCTTTTTTTAAATAAAATCTAATTGAAATTAGACATTGCGACATAATAAGTCGCTAACATAGGCTGAATAATGTATACCTAATACGCTGACTAATTAGCCTTCATGCTGAAATTATATTACATAGTAGAGAAATATTTAATAATTAATTTCTTAAGTTCGTTTTTCGCAACAAATAAAATAAGTCGCTAATTAACGATTATTAGTTCAATGCAATGCAATTTAGTGAACCTCTATTACTATAAATAACGAAATCTATGCTTGAATATGTAAATAAAATACCAATAAAAGGTACCATTGACACCTTTGCAAGTTTTGACGTATGGTGCAATGGGTTTAGTTAAATGTGAAAGTGGAAATTTTCTTCACTACCTATTCTCGATAACTGAGCTTTTGGGATCATCAAGTTTCTTAAGTTACAATAACAACTGCTGCAGACTACTCGCCCATAACCCTCACTTGTTGAGACACAGAATACATTGTAGTGAGTTTGGAATTTCTTTACGTTCAGCAAGTTCTTTACTTGTACTTTACTTTACTTGTTCTTTCCTTTGCGTGTATTTAAGATTTTATACAAAATTTTCTTAAAACGTTACCCGTAAAATTGACACAAGATTTAAATATTAAAAATAAACATACGCGTTTTTAGGATTGGGAATTAAAGATGAATATATCATGGTAATTATTTAAACAGTTAAATTTACTATCACTCGTACAAAATACACATTTTTTTTTACATTCATGTTTTTGGAGAGTGTTGCAAGGTAATACTCTGAGAAACAAATCCTGCATTGTTTTAAGTGTATTCTCGTTAAGATAATATTAATTAAAACATTCATGGTTCGTAAACTAGTCAATACAGGGTATAAATACGACATTAATTTCCATATTTTAACTTTTTATTATTAAGTATTTTAATATGAAAAGCCAGAAAATGTTTTTTTAGAATACTCAGTTACTAAGTACAGTTTTATTTTTGTTTGCAAATGGCGATTTCCATATTATACGTTTACTTACGTATCTCATAAACCCATTTTATCTTAAGTAATTGGTTGGTTAAATAAACCAAACAGCTTTGTGTTATCTTTTCTATATTTATTGATAGTATATAGAATTCGTTCCTTTTTTGCAAGATGAAAGAAGGGTTGGAGGGTTTGAAGGACTGGAAGCACATAGGTTTAAATGGTCTATGAATTTAAAAAGTTATCTAAAAGAATGATAAAAATGTATCAAAAAGCTAGTTACCAAAAGGACTATCAGTCCATGATAGATTATTATGAATGTGTAGATTATATTCTGTGTTTGGTGTTTAAGAAATTAGCGGCGACACCTACTTATTGAAAATGTAATGGATTTTTAATTTTAAACTAGCTGTTACCCTCAGATTCGCTTCTTTTGTTTACTTAATAAAAGCGTTTATAAAGTAATGTGATGGAAACCTATAATATTTTATCAAACTTAAGTACACACACATCATGTACACATTGTTTCAGTGTACATGGTTAAGGGGATGGGGAGAGTGTTAAAAGTTAAGAGAGATTGCAACTTACTTTTATATCAGGATCTGCACGTGTATCAGGAGAATTTCTGATCTGAATAAATAATACTAGTGTTGCCTCCGCCACGGATGAATTTGACTTGTTGCCCGGATCAAGAAACTATGTACTTAGACCGAGGTAACCTTCAGCTAAACGTGATTAGTTCCAATTTTTATAATCAACTTCCTGCCTAAGATATTTCCAGTCAAAGTAAAGTTTGCTTTGTTGTCTCAATGAAAAATACATAGGACTTAGAAGCCTTCTTTGGTCAAAAAGCGCCTACTTTCAGCCTATGTTTACATTATCTTCCAGTCTATGTTTCAGTTCAACTTCTTTAACTGTCACGTTCTGAATTTGTCACGTCTGAATTTTTTATATTGTCTCGATAAAGTAAATATGTACATATGTATGTCTCGAAACCTAGATCGGTCAAAAAGCGCCTACTTTCAGCCTATGTTTACATTATCTTCCAGTCTATGTTTCAGTTCAACTTCTTTAACTGTCACGTTCTGAATTTGTCACGTCTGAATTTTTTATATTGTCTCGATAAAGTAAATATGTACATATGTATGTCTCGAAACCTAGATCGGTCAAAAAGCGCCTACTTTCAGCCTATGTTTACATTATCTTCCAGTCTATGTTTCAGTTCAACTTCTTTAACTGTCACGTTCTGAATTTGTCACGTCTGAATTTTTTATATTGTCTCGATAAAGTAAATATGTACATATGTATGTCTCGAAACCTAGATCGGTCAAAAAGCGCCTACTTTCAGCCTATGTTTACATTATCTTCCAGTCTATGTTTCAGTTCAACTTCTTTAACTGTCACGTTCTGAATTTGTCACGTCTGAATTTTTTATATTGTCTCGATAAAGTAAATATGTACATATGTATGTCTCGAAACCTAGATCGGTCAAAAAGCGTCTTCTTATAGTTCTTGTAATCTACACTCGGTCTAAGGTATATCCGGTGCCGTTGCTAAATTTTCCTTGCTGTACCGATGAAGAAAATATACATATATTGTAGTGCAGAGAAACTTAAGCTCAAAAACATCTACTTACTCAGGTACAAAGGTGAAGTCCTAACTAAGTTCATGCAACATTGCAAAATAATTGTTTATAATTGGATGTACGTTAAATAAGTCTTCATGTTTTTGGGATGTAATCTGAAGAAGAATGGCTTCGTTGAGCTATGTTTTTCATATCGCGAGATAACCAAATCAAGCAACGTCGAGCGTGGCTGCGATACTATATCCTTGCAAGCAACCTGCCTGCGAGGCCAGTGGTAGTGGTTTGGAAGTCACCTTTGCTCAATCAAATCAAAATCACATTTATAGTCATAAAATATATAACTGAACATACAGAAGTAAATATTTTAAAATTAAGAAGAAAAAGTTAGTCATTTGGATTAAGCCTTTGGTCTCCAGGTTAAGTGTCAAAAAGGGCTTCTTAGCCCTTACTTCATCTGGTAAAATATAACATTCTCCACTTTTTTGCTTTTAGTCTTCATGCCTGTGATTTTCCTTATGCTAATATAAAAATGGCATACTACAATCAAGGAGACCAACCAAATCTTGAGTATCTTACGGTGTATTTTTTAATTCATCACTGGCGCAATCTGGAGTAAAAGCTTGACAGTAACTTTGCCTTTGCTGCATTTCACCATCTGCATTACACCAATGATCAAGCAATATATACTTAAAATGTTCTAAAATGTTAATATAAACAGATATTTTAGCCTCTTCCACGATCTTTAACTGAAAGTGTCAACAGCTGTTTAGTGTCTGTATAGTTTAATTCTGTATTGGGAAAAATAAATTATTGTATCATTATTGTTTTGATTGTTTCTAAACTATTCTAGGAAACTTTCCGATTTTTCTCTTCATTTTAACGTTCCTGGAACTGTTGACCATTTGAAGAAATTCTGAAATGTTTCCAGCCGTTCTCGATATTAGCGCTTAGCAAAAGTTTTAGCAATTAATTTTTATTTATAAGATAACCTTAATAATCTAGTGATCAATTTATCTAAATATTAAATGTGTATAAAATCATCTGTGGATGCGGTTTTATTATTTAAAATATGTAAAATATAAATTTCATATTTAAAAGGGCCCATATTTTTATAAAAAAAATATTAAATATTTTTCTATAATTGTGTTGAATTTTGATTATTGCTATTTGGTGAGTATTTTATGAGTAAAGAAATTATTAATGAATTTATTTACATTAATAAATGATAATATTAATGGTCCCTGCATTGTTCCAAACCCCACGATTAGTAAAGTAGGGGGATTAAAAATCCTCTTTAAAACAATACTGCAACAAACAAACAACACTATCTAACTTTATTTAAATTTCTTGATTAAAATATTAGAAAGAAATAATTACTTCCACTCTGTAATCACGAAAATATCATCTAGCTGTCGAAACTAGTAGTAACTTAGGAATTCTTTGACAATATTTAAGTTCAGAGTAAGTTCAACACTTTCCTAAAAGCGTTGAAACTTACTTTAGCGTTATTGTGGTGATTCTCGGTAAAATGTATATTAAAATTAATATCAACATTTAATTTCCGATTCTACCAAAACAAATAAATATGTGTTATGCAATTATCAATTAATTGATGACTAAATTGTATCCCAAGATCTTGTTTTGAATCACCCGGGTAGAGAATTAATTTAAATTAAATTTGTAATTTTGATAGTTCCGACTCTGTTAAATTTACAAGTTCGTCAGTAACTGTAGTGCTGTGGCACATTCAAAGGGCTTTGTCAAGTCTGCCAAGCAACAGAACAGATTGTACTGATTTCCCTGCGTCAATACTACCAGTCATTACGAACTCAATCACAACCAATTTGATTGATTTCTATTCTAGAAACCGTATTATATTTAACATACCATTATGACTTTAAAGATAATCAATTATTTCCTTCAGACGCCTCGTTTTAATTACACAGAAGATTTATTTCTTGTAAAAACTCTTGCACGAACATAGGAATACCTCTTGTTATTATTAGAAGCAATAAATGTAACAATATAAACCAATCAAACAAAGCACTTTAGAACAGTGTAAAACAAAACTGAATTATCCAGCTAATCTGGAACATCAAAGGTATTCGCGAGTGGCGTTTATTTAACCAAGTCGAGTCTGACGCGAGAAATGAAGAGTTATCCCTCGGAGAATGGTGTAAACAAACAAGCAGAAGTGAAGATTAAGGAGGGTTATTCTGCAGGGTGTAAGTGGTATTAATCCCTTGGCTGACCGAGTCCAGGGGTCCGCTCCCGGCTATATATCACCGGGGTTCCTTGGGTCAGATCCCTCCCGACCCTAACCCTCGGCCCCGCTAACTAACCACGTACTCGTCCTCATCATCACAACCCCGAGTGCTGACCTCTCGTGGAGACACTGGCCACAAAAAATATGAGATATGTTCTCCTTTTGGACTACGCAGCATCTTCCTTGTTGGACTATCATTACATAGCAACATTTTCAGTGTAAACTGAGATTAATTCACTCAGAATAGTCGTAGAAGTGTCTTCTGTCATGGCAGTTTTGACGTACATCCGATCTTTAATTGCGCTTGCAATCTTTAAATACTAATCGTAAATATTCATATACACCTAATTAATTAGGACATATAGAAAGAAACATAATCGTACAGAAAAGAAATGTTATCATCCTTTCGGCGGCGAAAAAGAAAGAAATTGTGTCAGTCTACTCAGTGATAACCGTCAATGACGCTCAGCCAAATTCCACTTTTTAGACTGATGAAAACCTTTCTTTCATTACGTATTTAAAAGAAAATATATATTTCTAACAAGTAGCTAATTATAAGATTTGATTAGTGAAATAATGAAACAGTCAACATCTGTTAAAAGCCTCGCTAAAGTTGACCGGTAAATAAGTAAGTGGCATTGTTTAAAGTGTTCAAAAGTTCTCAAATGAACAACATAAATATGACCGTGAGTAAAGTCGGATCTTGAAGAAGCTGCAGACGCGAAGTAAAGAAAACTAATGATAGGAAAACAAAGGTAGCAGAAATGTGTTATCGTTGGTTGAAATGTGCCGTATTAAAAGCTTTGTAGCAAACAAATTGTTTTTCTACTCACCTCTTTAAATACTTTTGTTTCTAGAGAACAATTTTTATCTACCATCTCGAATAGTTTAAGTTAATTTATGAAAGAAAGAAATGTTACATTGCATTTTCAGACGATTAATTAGAGAACTGTTTAGAATAAAATAACGCATTATATTAATTTACTCTTTATTAGAGATTTACATTATACTTTTATAGAACTAATCGATTCCCAACTAGTAACAGTACCTTGCGCTAACCTTTTATTATTTGTCCAGAAATCATCACAATTTATTACACTATATGTTGTATTAAAAAATTATATTTTAAGATCGAATTTCTTTTAACAGCCTGTCTAACGAATCATTTTGGAGTTTATTTGTAATATGCGAGTTCAGTATTCCTTTAGAATAGTCTTATTATATTCTTTCTTCATTGTATATAACTCTGAGGGCCATGACTGGTAAAAAGTGATTCCAGGCTCATAATTTACAAGGCTTAGAAAGTCGACAACTTTTGGAAGTCAAAGGCACATTTAAGATATTTGTTTAAACTTGACCATATAGTCAGGTAGACGAAACATAAATATCATGGTTAAATACTAATTTATATAAATAAAAAAAATCCTTTTTTAAGACCATTAGGATAACTAAATATTAGACAGGTGTTCCTTTACTTCCCATATAAACTTATATTAGATCTTTCAGTGTTACACAAATTATGTTTAACTTATTTCCTTGGTAAAGTCAACAAAAATAATTACTATAATAATTCATTGTTTGAAGTTTATTTTTGACGATGGAAGGATTGTGAAGGAAACAGAATTTTTCAGGACATTTACTATAGTTCAGTGAAACAAAAAATCAGTAACACTACGTTTCGAGATCTGCAATCTGATCTCTTCTTCAGGTAAATAACTAACCTAACACATAATTACAAACTAGGTTAAAATAAACAAATCATACCAAAGTGTTGTGGCACGCTTAAGTAATTACAACGTAAGGCTTAAAATAAACAAATCATACCAAAATGTTGTGGCACGCTTAAGTCAGGAATCACAACCACCATGTTGTGTGTCAACACTAACTCAGTGCTTCACTAACTCTAGTATTAAGTGCATATTTTTGAAATGTATGTGTTTCGCTATGTGCAACGAACTTTCCATAAAGGAAGCCGAAGGGTGGGGGGAGCTATCAAGTAAGGGAGCCAGTGTAATCCCCTAGTTGTCATTAAAAATAAATCCTGGAATAAGTTTATTAATCTAAAGCTCGCTAGACTATAAGGAAAACGTCAAATATCCCCGAGATACAGACAGCGAGTGTTTTATCCTATAGAGTAACAATAATAACATTGACATTCTTTTATTCAATGTTTTGTATGTTTTCACACAGGAATGCCGAATTAAAATTGCCTTAGTTAAAATATGCCTGCATGAGTTTTTGTTTTATTAAATTAAATATACAAAACTAGTAAAGTACTTTCAGAAAATCAAACATCATTATTCGCTGAGCATTAGTGAAGCGTGTTACTCGAGGGGCCGGAAAATTGTCATTATAGGAACGAACTGCAGACTTAAAATTTGGCATGAAGCCTCATTTCTATATACACAATATCAAGTTTGATGTAGGTTCATGTCCATACAATAGTTGTATGTAGTGCATGTGTTAGGAAACAATGTAAGTGTTGTGTTTTACGTTGACAGAGAGTATAGAAATTCTCTAGATAAATTCTCATATAAATAATAGTTATCATTATGATGATTTCATTCATTTATAAAAGTGGCATGAAGACCCCAGAATCCGAGAGCTGTCAGAAGTGGGGGAGAAATATGAGAGTTGACCCCTGTCGGCTGTCGAGCCAGCTGTCCGACATCCCTTCCGACAAAAACACCGCAAAGGTTCGAAGCGTGAACTCCGAGAAAAACTTCCCCAATCATGTTGTCTTCATTGTTTACGACTTCATTATTTAAAGTATATGGTCCCTCCTTCCATAATTTCCTTTTTAATTTAAAATGTTTCTTCTAATTCACGCAATAAATTAAATAAACTATTAAAATTAGTTGCATAGGGCAGTATCCGTAATTTATGGTTAGAATAAGTTCTTCTCGTTTATAGACTTGAATTTAATATAATATTCATGAATTGAATTCATTAATACATTAATTGAAAGTTCTTACTTCCTCTCAAGACTTTCTTTAAAAATAATAGGCGTAATACGTTTTAGTTTGTTCTAATTTTTTTATTACATTTTATGTTGCTCTACACATAATTCTAACGTTTATCTAGTAATTTTATCTAGTCATCTAGTCAATTTTAAATTTATCATCACTTGAAACCAAAAATATGTGCTCGTTCTAATAATTAATCAAATTTATTGACGAAACGTCCATCTGCTCTTTTATCAGTTGAAATATTTTGTGTTTTAAGTGCATCATATTTTCATGTTGATGATTTCAATATTTATTATCAACATTTGTAATATTTACCCAGATATTATATTAAATTTATTTGAAAACAGTGATTAAAAAAATAAATTTTAGATATGTGTTTAATCCTTATTGCTGCTTAGAGTCTATTGGCGGCCTTCTTGTATGAATTTAGAGAAATAAAATAAAATATAATGTATCAGTTGTATTTACTGCGAGATGTAAATTAAATAATAATATCATGTCTGTTGAATTGGAATTGGAGTAAAATAATATCTTAACAAAATACTAAACATACTGTAGAGTTTAAACCAAATTCTCTGCTGAATTTATAACTAAGACATTTTTTATGTAGACATGTTATTTTGAGACAATATACTTGAATGAAAATATACTATATTACTATCTACCAATTGTTGTTTTCTAAACAACTGTAGGGTATAGCTTAATTATGCTGAGAAAACACACGATTGCTCACCGCAATATGAGAGACTTTAGAATCAGATTTGTATGTTTGATACCGTACTCTACTTTAATTGTATTGAATTTACATCAACGTATTTTAGAATCTTAGCAAATTGATATGCCATAAACTATGGACCGACATTTGTTTAAACGAATGTATTCTGAGCATTTCGAAGGTTCTAAACTTATTTATATTTAGCTAATGACGTTCCATGACTTCCATACTTAGAAGTCATGAGTGAATCTGGATGGAGAATGAAGATGAATGATGGCCAGTGACCTTGCCTGTGCTCACCTGTGCTGAGGTCTCAGCTTTCTTCGTAAAATAATAATAAAATAAATAATAAGCGTAATATAGTGAGATCTCAGAAATTTGGTTTTACGAGTAACAATTTATGTTGATACCCTGTTAGAAACGAGATTCTAAGTTGTATAATAGGATCATAATACGTCTTGAAAATACACTGTACATTTCCAAAAAGGTTTAAGATAATTATTATTAAATAATAAACTAGGCTATAAGGATAACTTGGTAATCTATACTATTATATACATATCTAATGGAGAATGTCTGTAAGTGTCAGTCAATCACGTAAAAACTACCAATTGAACTGTAATTTTTTATGGAGATTCTTAGGGTCCCTGGTGAACATAAAGGCCCATATAGGAATATTCGGATTTCAAAATCTCTTCGAGCTACGTCCCTCTGGTCTCTAAGGTTGCGTTACAGCAAAGAAATATTCTTAAACGAGAGTCTGATAAATGTCTCATTAATTTAACCACTATTTTTAATTAGTTTACATTTATAGTCTTGAAGGAATAGAGTGAGCTTGATACCAACAACACTTCTTATTTCAACCTATTGTGCAACCGCTGTTGGGCACAGAGTAAGAAAATATTGATAAGAAAATCAAAACCTTATTAAAAATATGCTTTTAACTGTACATATTATCGTTTTTTAAACTGAAATAATTGTTTAGTACTGTGATGCTAATTTTAAATACAAAGTTACTATCTAACTTTTACCATATATTTAAAGACTGTTATAAAACCCATCTTGGGTGACTTTTGACAGAAATAGGCTTCTCAGAACCGTGTACGTAAAAACCTCGTACACGGTTGTGAGAAGCCTATTTCTGTCAAAAGTCACCCAAGATACGTTTTATAACAGTCTTTAAATATATGGTAAAAGTATATATGGTATATTTAAAACAAAAACAACTAGCACTTTTTACAGAATAATGATTTGGTTTGTTGACGCTGCTCATTTTGTCCCGCACATCCTAAGGACTAAGGAATCGCCAACTGCGGCAGACAGGAAGCAGAGCGAATATTTAACTTGTAAATGGAGCGGAAAGTCCGATGTCGAACAAAGGCGTATTGCTTTAATCGCTCGCCTGCAAAGTGGATTACTCGGATGCAAATGTGAGCCGCGATTCTTGACGCGGTGAAAAAGGGGGGCTGCTAACAGTAAATTATTGTATGCAAATCTCCCTGCTCGACTGTCGGGCGATTGTTGTCTGGGCTACTTTAGTTTACTGCCTGATTACTGCATCTGCAGACCTGACAATGGTAACGTAGTGTGCGCAGTATGTGGCACTCAATTATTTACTAACGAACTCACTCAAATTCCCACTTTTTCGCAAAGTATATAGAATATTTAAAGAAATTCTACTTTGGAATTGATTTAACTCCATTCTTCAGAAGATTGTATTAGTTGAGGAGTTTGAGGCTATAAAGTACAGAAATATCATTTGTATACGATTAAAGCATGTAGACACTCTGATAGTGAGAATAATTTGCGTCCGTAAGAGACTCGAATGTAATTTTTTTTATTCTGGAGGCATTTATAATGAAATCAGTAGACATGCTGGGCTATTTATAACATTTTATACTAAGGTGGAATCATACGAAAAGCCTGCATAATATTACATTATTATCCGCTTATTCGTTAGATTTTATCGATATCAGACACACCTAGACCACAACACATAGTGTAATCGAGATGAAGAAGTGTTCTAAGTGTCTCATCAGGGGCATAATTGAGTGCACTACGATGTTTGCACACGTATCAACATTGCCATTATAGCTACGTTGTGTGCAGAATATAGCAATTAGACTGCATTCTTATTACAAGGTACAATTACGCCACACCACCACGTGTCACGTAATAAGCTTCGCTGAAGGTGCATGCAAAATTTCAAATCCATAGCTTTTATTCTCGAGATGTCTTGTGGTCAGATAGGCATACAAAAACGGCGTCAACATCCCCTCGGCAGACAAAAGAGAAATGTGTCAGCATATTAAGTGCTTGAACGATGTTCAGACAAATTCCATAATTAGACATACACCATCATAAAACTCATTTTTGTCCACTTTAGAAATGAGGTTTTGTGCAAAATTTAAAGCCTGCAAATGATCTTTATCGAGATATCTTGCCACATGATACGTTCACATTATTTATTTAGTTAGGTTTTATAACTTCGTTTCACTAATAAACATTCCGGTGAGGTAGGGAGAGGATACTACAACGCAATTCTGTGCTGAACTTAAATCTTGTCACCAACTTCATAGTCTCTTCACTCTGTTATTTTTCTTTTTCTTTTTTTATATGAATAATATACATGTAATAATATGTCGGTTGTTAAAATTTCATATGGTTGTAATAAGTTTGTTTATTCTGATATTTTCGCTTTGCCATCATGGTTTTGGTAACCAATGTACACATATTTGTTAACTCTCCCTCAAATCCTATGGAGTGACAAGTACAGTACATCGAACTCGTGTTGATAATGTCATGAAAGCTTCATGCAGGTCAGTTTGTTATCGAAATACCGTGCGAACAGAAAGACAGATAGACATAAATAAATTAAAATTTTCCAGCTTCAAGAGTAATAGGCTTCAATAATCCTCATCCAAAATTAACATAATAAAAAGAACATAATATACAAAAATTTAAGAAATCTAGTTGGTTTCAAAATTATATTAAATCTTTCATCAACTTGAGGTCATAACTAACATTAAATTTGTGCCAAATGTTTGTTCAAGAGGCACAACAGTTTTAGAGGTCAGTAGGTCTCACATGCCAGGTGCAATCTTATATCAGAGGTCGATGGCTTTTAGAGATCATTTGCTTATTCTTATTGAGGACTCATTTAAGCCATTGTTGGGCGATCCTGAAGATCGCTAATTATGTAAGTCCAGCAACTACGGAAGGTTGGTTATGTTCAAAGTACCGGTACGATAAACATTCTGCCACCACTTGCTCTTTGGTGACATGTAGTTCAGAGTCCAAAACTTTGAAAAGTAAGATATATAATCAATTAAAATGAAGATATAACTCAATATTGTGGCCTCTGCCAAAAACAAGGCGTTGCGAGAAATTAATGACTGAGCATTATTGTACTTATTGAGACAATAAATAATTCTGTACAGATTTTAGATCAATTTGCTGCAGATTCAATTCAAGAAACCTACCACTTACAGTGTTTTTGATGGAAGGAAATAGATTTAAACGTGAAGATCATTGGCACAGACATGATCTAAAAATATAAGAAAGGATAGTCGAAATGATTATACCATGGTTTGCAAGTTTAAAATGTCTTCCGTTAAAAACAGATACAAACAGCTGTAGTAATAAATATTAATAATCGCGATCAAACGAGAATGAAATATGTGTTTATGCGTTCATTACGTGCAGCTAATAAATACAAGTTAGAGTGTTCCGTTTTATGTTTTCAATAAATATCGATGCTTTACGTACCTGATGAAATAAAAACACAATAACACAAACCTGTAAATTACCCAGCAGAATTTTGATTGGATTTATTAAGCAAGCAATTCCGAGCAAATGTTGATTCTGAAATGTTTTCCACGTCAGTCGACCTGACGTAATAATGCGTTTAATTTTATAATGATTAGTGAATGAATGTATTTATTATTTAGATATGGTATGACAAAATGAAAAAAAAATCGATTATAGAGACAAGCTAGTCTTTTTTACGATTCAGTTGAGGAAACTTGGATGACATATGTGTAAAACATAGCGTATGAAAAGGTGTTTGGTTATAACAGACCTATTGGTTATATCTGAATATAAAAATAAAATAGTCCTTTTCAATACTAAAATTTTCAAAATGCATTGACTGGTTTATTAATGAAAATTAGAAAGTTCGTAAACCCTAATACTGAGGTTCTCTCTGGGCAACCAACTAACACTGGAGTGCTAACCCAGAGAGCATGTTATCATATAATGAATGAAAAGCCCGGATTCACAAGGGTTAGAGTTTCACTAAGTGGGACACTAGGGCCCGCCAACCCTTCACTCTCAGTGGGCCAGATTAAACGATTACTGAGGGCTCGACAGTAGGACAATGAGGGGAACCCGATCTCGACATGTTTAGATTCACATGTCAGCGCCATTGTCCTGCCGTTCCACTGTCGGCGACAATATCGCAGGAGACATCCCTGTCTCTTGTCAGTGCTCACCGCAGGTCACAACACTTTGTCAAAAACATCCTGATGTCTGTCTCCACCGATTTATACACGCCTACTTCATTCGAGTGCCGATTTCCGCTTTGCAAATTCATCCCCTTTTTGATAGCTTGGTTCTTGATAGCTTCCAAATATTTGAGTTTAAGTGAAGTGTTTCTTATATGGGAGGTAGGTTTTTACGACCAGTTTTCTTTTATAATGTTCATACGTGATTTTATTTTAAAATTAAAACATTCATTTGTCGTTTATTAACAAATGAAATTTAAATAATACTGTATGTTGAAATGTTATAATAATAATGTTCTTTGCCATGATTGTGTTTGATCTGTTAAATTTTTGGTATAATCAAAAGTGTGTTAAGGATTTCAAACCTATAAATAGCGTAGAGTTTATTGTGATGTAGCACATATCAAAAACAAGCTTACATACTCTTGCCAAACACCCATTGTCAATAATGAACTTTAAATACATAAGAAATAACAGATACAATACTTTTAGACTCTCTAAGTCTTGAAAGTGTACTTAAACGAAATTACAGGTAAGTGAGCTATCAAAGAAAAGTTAAGTCATATCTGAAGACAATCCAAGTACAGAAACATCTAAAGTAGATAGGGTGCAGGTGAGGCATGAAAGTTTTAGAGTGTTTTGCTTACTTATTCAAATAGCACTAACTTTAATAGAGTTCCTGGGTAAACGACCTATTAAAGGTCTCAAACTTTATGGATGATTCATTATGAAAAGTTAATTCTTATGCGGCGTTATTTCGTGATAGTAAACTGACGCATCAAGTTTAAATACTGACATTATTAGTCTGATAGAAATACTCTCTCATCAATTACATCCCGCTTTACCGAGCCTTGAAGCAGTAGTAACATATCATATACTGATAGGAGAATCATACTCAAGCGTACAGTTTGCGTTAGAAAATCTGCAAGCATTTTTGAACCCGTTACGGTCAATTGAAGAAATATCAACAGAACATATTTCTTATTACGTAGTGAGATAGAAACAATGTATTTTGATCTAGGACTCATAACAAAGAAAAACGCTAATAAATTAGAGGTTTCAAAATGATTTTGAAGAAACAAAATTTTCATCTACTACAGCTTATCACCATTTAGTAATCGTAAACAACGCTTTTAAGTATTATTAAATTGTAACTATTGCCAATAGTTTTTAGCGATAAACCCCATTTTGAATACACGGTGTTGTGTATTGCTTTTTCATACTAACACAGCGCTGCAAAACCTTGGCTGGGATGCAGTTTTGGTCATCATCTTTCTCGCAATTTCACAAACACAACATTAAACGGAGATTATTTGAACAACTTGAACATTTCTTAAACTAAAAGGATTAGTGTGCACACTTTTCCAAAATAACTGTTATTTTCTAAAAACATCGAAGAAATACTTCAATTAAATCTAATAACAATCGTATTCTATGCGATTTTTACAGTTTTACACCGGAAGAATTAGAGGAACCAGGAAAAACATTTAGAACAATCTGCACCAAAACAGTCAGATTACATTTTAGGTGGGGTTCTCATATCGCTGCTGACCACCAGCCGTTTTTGATACTGAGACGGACCAGTAATTCTTCATACATAAAACTGGCAACAGTGTTTGGCTCTTGGTGTAGAAGGGAGTATTAAAACGCAACAGCCATCATCGGAGGATTTTGGTGCGGGCTGTTGTAGTAAACATATATAAAACATGACGATATGTATTATTGAGAATTACCACATTGAATCAGAACATATAATGTCTAACCAAATCGATTTTAAAGATTTGTTTGTCAATAAGTTGTGATTTGTCCTGTCTACTGCCGGCCGTGATATTATATTGTGTTTAATATTTGTCTGTGATGGTCCTATCAAATGTTGTGTTTCTCATATTATTTATTTATATGTGTTTGTGCTGTGTTTGTCCGTGAATTTTAAACTATAACAGCTCGATAAATAGTGATGATGGATAATCCTCGCTCTTAATATTTATTGACACCGATACCAGAAGATGACTAATTAAATGTCTAAACTATAGCAGTATATGGCTGAAGTATGACTGTTTGACTTAAGTACGCAGTTATTAATATTAGTCAATCCGCAGTTCAGGGCTATGTAATATGGAAAATAATGTGTTTGTTAATTAACTATATTTAGTACGAAATTAAACGCTTTTTAGGTTGTTTTGAATTGTTCCTTTTGTAGATTTTAGTAATTACATAAATAGTAAAAATTTATATAAAATGCTTCAGCCTTAAAAACATTGTACCCTCTTACACAAATGATTTTTCTTAATAGTAAAAAAATAGTTATAATTATTATTAGTTCATCAACAAGTACGACGTATCAACTTGTAATATAGGCATACAACTACTTTAGAATATCTGACACATATACAGGATGTTAAGAAAGTACCGCACGTACTTGATAATTCCCGAACACACCTATTAATATACTGTTTGATGTAACTGTCATTTTTTATCATATCAGGAAGATGGCTTAAAAAGGGGCAGAAGGAAATCTTAAATGAAAGCTTAGTTTAGTAGTACATAAAATTAAAAGTCTTTATTTGTAGAGTACATTGCCACAAATCCGACCTAAAAAGGTTCACTCTTTAAAAAATTACACTTAAATGTAGGTCCTGTTCTAGATGGTTTAATATTCTTGCCTGGGTTCCAATTGTGAAAGTTAAACTTACTAAAAGAATACTGGATATAAATTAAAAGAAAGACAGTAACGTATCATCAAGAAATTGGTAAGAAATGTGATTTTTTATCTACGACTTTTGACCAAACTTGTATCCATCCACTAAGTTTAGTTTCTAATAGCAGAAGCCATACTGCTAATAACAAACATGTCCTGGAGCAGCGTGTCCTGGATACCAACTTTGGTTCGTTAAACAGTTATAAACTGTAATTGTCTAAATATATTTTTAGGAGGGTTTCAAATGGTTTTATTTTATTTTCTTACCAAACAAAAAGTAACGTAAAATACTTAATACAAAAACTACGCGTTGTCTAGCAATGACATGTATACATACTTATGTGTGGGATTCTTTTAATAAGAAAGAAAAACGAGCTGCCCGCAGGGACCCCATTACACAGCGCGTGATAGATAGTGGAGCCTTCACTACACCGACCTACCACCTGTGGAATACAAACAGCGATTCTCTATTAACTTTATAGCTTCCTCACAACCTATTCAACCGCATTCCATTCTATAAGATAAAATGTTACAGTGATGTTTGTTGGGACTATTATTTGTAATGGATTCACTAATTAAGGCTCGACACCTGTCGCTGGACCCGGGTCGTGGTTGGCAAACGATTTTGGGATACTTCGACGAGAACTGTTGGGCGCTTTTGAAGCTTAACACACATATTCACATTTTTTATTTTATCAGGTGACATAACTTTTGTATAACTACAGCCAAATATCTCATAGCTCTAATTAAAAATGCACAGAACATACAAGGGAAAATTAGGTATAGGATTAACCTTTTTAACAACAGTACACGAGTAAATCCTAACAGTCAAATAAATTTGTCACTCACTACTTTAGACATATCTAAGAAACTCACCAATCGAGCATTAGTAATCATTTATGATTTCCTTTTGAATGAAAATAGTTTTCACCTCAATTATTCTAAGCACCTTTCAAATTAACTCGGTTGCTAAAACGGATAAAAATTATTGTTAGAACTTGGAATGCAAACATGGTCTGAAGAACCATTCTCGAAGTGTATCGTACTAAAATACAAACAGAGATAGAAATATAACAAATGTTAATTTGCAGGAACGATTTATACATATTTAAGCAAATACCTTTAACGTTCCTGCCAAACATATATCTAATAACATAGGAAGTCATTTATAACGTCATATAGCCTATATAGCAAGTTGTAATAATAGCCAACATTATAAGTTATCTTGATATATAAATATACTTATCGTGTTTTGCATGATAACGCTCTCAATTACGCTACCAGTAGAAAAATAATTAACTAAATGAATTTTTGTTCGTACGAATGAAAAATGTATACTTGTATATTAATTACGTTGCAATAGTTTGTTAGCTTAGCTGTTTAGTTTGCAATGAAGATGACATCTCAGGCTAACTCGAATGTTTTGCATTTTAATGAAACCAACAATATTACTTCATTACAGGCGTTGCCTCACTATGAAACTAATTCATTTTTTATTCTGCATCAATCTTACATCTGCTCATTATTTCTTTGCTATTAATCGAAAAGTTGTTTCAAAATTAATTTAAAATGATTGTTTAGCAGAAGGACGAGAAAGATAGTGAATAAAAACCTTGTCATATATAGTTTAAATAATGTTTGAATATATTGAACTCTAACGTAATACATTCTTACGTATAAGTGGTAAATAATACATTTCGAATTGTTGTAGTGTTTAGACTCTTAAAATTACCATTTTCCATATAGCTTTTACCCCAAAAACAAGCAGGTGAACCGTTTTTACATCGGTTTAATAAAACAAGCCACTACAAGTTTAGGTATACATCTCGGTACGCTTTCATAATTCGAGTTTTTACAAATATATGTAGTGCAAAATCAGTACTGGAGAGAGTCTTATACATGTGGTAAACTACAACTGTATCGCAATCGGTTAATAATTTTATTTTTAAATAAACAAACAATACTACATTAATACTGTTGAAATTTTAGCTTTAAATTATCATGTATTAAAATTATATCGCATTGCTACTTTGCATTTTTTTTTTTTCAACCAAACACGGAAAACCCCCATTCCACTAGAATTAAGTATTAACACTTTTAAAAAGTTACATACAGAAAATAAATAATCTGTATAATTTTTATCCGCTCAGAAGCTATTATACGGGTTCGCCCCAATAGGTAAGAATACAATTATTTTAGGTTCATAATAACAGGCAGTATTGTGGTGGTTCGGATCTACGTTTAAACATAAACTACACAGGATATTTGGGCTGATTCTACAGAACATCCTGCTCATGAACATACATTTTACAATGCCTGGAGATAGTTCTATTACGGTAGATCGTTGCATATATGTAATGTTTTTTAACAATGTGATAACACTTATAATAATTTCAATATTAAGTAGAATAATTTACATGTATCAGTGTCAGATTTTAAAACCAATATTTCCCAAGAACACTAAGAAAGATAGTAAAGTGAAAAGTTGAGCAGGAAGGCTCACAAGAGCATTTATGCGATCTCTAAATTAGATTTTAAAAGTAAGTTAAGGTAAGGGCTTAAAGTTTCTCTGTTATGCCCGCGGCTGCCGGATTATCTTGTGATTCACGACTGTGTACATCCACCCCTACAATGTAACTGCTATAAAACGGAATTGTACTTCACGTTGCATCTTTATAACTATAAGAACTGTTTTTGTTATTAACACGTCCTTGTACCATGTAACATATGGAATCGTTACTTTAAATACTTTCATGAGAAAATACATATAAAACTAACACACTATTTGAATGACATTATTATTGAGTGGTAAAATAGTGAAATAATAATATAAAATCTATGAACTGCTAACATAAAATACATATAAATAACTTCTCAATAATTTCACTGGATGACTGTCTCAGTTTATTTATCTTGGCAGTTTTGAAATATAAGCGTATAGTGAGTATTTACCACGTTGTGTAAACAGATTTCAAAATAGCTTAGCTATTTTTCCTCACGTTTATTTTAAAAGTAAAGAGTACCCTAAACACATGTAACATTAATTGCAATTATTTCTTGGACATAATTGTGTACTTTTATAAAATTTCCAGACTTTCCTAAGGCTCTTCTAGCTTTAGAAAATAATAATCGCCTGTTTTACTTAGAAAGTTTATTTTCCTTAATGTGATACATTAGAAGTTTCTAAGTTCAGTTCAGTAATTTTTAGATATGCTACTGGAATAACGCTAGACATAATAGAAAGATGTATACATTACTGAAATTTAAATAAAGATAAAGTTTTGTACAGAATGCGGCTTATCTTTCAAAAGTTTTAAAAGTTATTAGACTTCACCCTCCGCCCAAAAGCGCATGTAGCTCTAGAAGAAAGACGGCTAAGCCTTAACGATTTGCGAAGGGAAAGAGTGATTTGTAATTGAAACGGGGCCACTCGTTTCCATTTCATTTTCGGCTTGAAGACACAAATGAAGCAAACTTTGTAATATCTTTACGTAACGAGGGTTTTGAGTTTAATGGTTTAAGACTGCTTTATTAACTGTTTATGGTTTGTTAGGGTGTACAGGGCCTCCTTATTGAAGTGTATTTACAACTTTTCCCCTTTAATCTTTTAATGTCCTACTCCAGAATAAATGTTATAAAATAATCTTACTGTGAGGAAAATTTGTGGGAAGTTTACTATAGTGGTACTATAGTAATATTATAATAATAAATTATTTTACTAAATTAAATTACTACTAATCCATTAAAATGTTATTTGAATGAGGAAGAAAATGTATTAAATCATATTGTTTAAATTCGTGAAGTTTGGGATAGCATAATAAGTCACATTTTACTTCTTTATATATATTATTTCATAAGTTGAAACCGTAACCATCAACTATACATGCGATCGATACTGTAGGATAATATTCAATACAGTGAATACTATTATTTTTTATTTTAAGATATGACTCTGTCATAACTAGGTATACATTTTTATTTCTGTACTTTGTTAACAATAGTTTGATGTAAAAAACCAAAGACACTTTAATATCTGGGAAAATATCAGCTGTAATATTAGTGCAATGACACCATTTAAATTACTTTAAATTCTTTGACATATTGTGTAATTGGTAGGTTAAATAAAATAAAATCTTGTCTTTCACACCGTTTATGGGTGCTTACTTATTGGGTACTAAATCTGCACATATATTTTAAGACCCAATATAAAATATTTAATACTTATTATGTTTATACATATTTTAGGATAACACTTTTACATGTAGCTAATTTAAAGTTTAAACTTTTTTTAAAGCGCTGTACATTTTACACACATACATGTACACAACTGTTTTGCATACTGTACATTTTACACACATACATGTACACAATTGTTTTGCATACTGTACATTTTACACACATACATGTACACAACTGTTTTGCATACTGTACATTTTACACACATACATGTACACAACTGTTTTGCATACTGTACATTTTACACACATACATGTACACAACTGTTTTGCATACTGTAAATTTTACACACATACATGTACACAACTGTTTTGCATACTGTAAATTTTACACACACATACATGTACACAACTGTTTTGCATACTGTAAATTTTACACACATACATGTACACAACTGTTTTGCATACTGTAAATTTTACACACATACATGTACACAACTGTTTTGCATACTGTAAATTTTACACACATACATGTACACAACTGTTTTGCATACTGTACATTATGAATGCATAACAAATACCTACATATAATTGGATACTCAATAACAACTCAATAAACTCTTTCAGTTTTTCAGAACTGTTTATTTATTTGGGTGTTATTTATTTGTGTGTGTGTGTGTGTACTTTCATGAAACATCTCAATTTTTTTATTGAATATTTTGTGAGAGGCAGGCTTAATCATCATTAAAGTAAATAGATAATTTCCATATATGGTGGAAAATAGTAAAAATGTTCATATTTAAGACAATTTCCCTCCTCCGATATATGAAAATGTTTAGATAGCTGGCATAAAAAAGTGTTTAATTGTATTTATAATTCCTTGCCAAATTTGTGCATATTTATTCTGTAAGTTTCAACAATCTACTTTTTTCCGACATTGAAACCCTAATGACAACGAAAAACTTTAATAAAATACAAGTTAATCGTTGTATTAATATTTCAAAAAATTATTATCCAAAAAGGGCTTTGTATGCACTACAGGAAGTATCCAAACTGTGAGAGTCACTCATTCCTATAAACTTTAAATACAATAACATGTAATCCCAATATTGTTTTACAATACAAAGAACTGAAGTCACAAGATAATCATTAATTTATCATTATAATAACAAAGGCAATAACAAAGCGGCTGTTGAATAAGTCTGTCAAAAATGATTTTTCATAAAGGGTTAGACGCGCTGTGCCACGTGCGTCCACTGGAGCAGAAACACTCAACCTACAGGAGCATGCCTCACTGGCCTGGAAGAGGACCAGAGGGACAAGATAATCCAGTGCCCAGCTGTTGTTTGTTCGATACATCATTGTTTAATAAGGGGTTATTTTAAAAAAGATTCTGTAAAATAATTATTTTTAATTTAATATATAAAATAAGGAGAAGTGTATATTAAAAACCTAAAAGAAAAAGTAAGGTGCAAACCCTTTAAGTGGGCTGCAGTTAAGAATAGAGGGAAAAAAGGAAAACCAGTAAGTAAAGAGTAGTACATTCATTTAAATAGTTATCTAAATCATTTAAACAAATAAAATTTTCAGCTTCTTTTTATCAGTAAGCAAATGTATTTAAAATCATCGAAATGTTTAATGTAATTAGGGCGATTGCAATAGTGGTGTCTGTCAGCCTGTCAATCCGCTGCCGCACAGGTATGATACTGCTGGTAAAACCGAGCGATGTGCTATTGATGTGTATGGCGGTCAAGTTTAATTTGTTTCTCATCCATCGGATGGTTTCAATACATCTGTCAAAAATACAAAACATCCTTTTATATACCTTATAACACCAGATAATATTAATACAAATTATATATTTTACTTCCGATACATTTAATGAAAAATATTATAAATGCACATATATAGTGTGTGTGCGTGTGTGCGCGCGTGTGTGTGTGTGTGTGGTATATATATATCAATTCCTTATTTTTTTACAATTAGACTAGACTAGACAGTCAATCATACTTTATTTCACTGTTATAAAAAAATTGTTTTTATTACATATACAGGGATCGACGTACACTAGATATAAAGCACACAAAGTTTAGAGATATAATCATTCTATGTTGAATTTATTTGAAAACATAATTTAAGTTCACTATTAAAGTCTACTTAAAGTTAACACGATCAATACGGTTGGCCTTGTATAGTTACGTCTCGCCATACAATAATTTATCTAGTCGTTGTCAAAAGTAATTTTACCATCGTTTCGAAACTACTCATCGAATAACAGAAATTTCATATCCCTGGAGTTTGTTAACCGTTTCTCAAGTTTCTATGCACTGAATATGTTGTAAATTTCACATGGTTTATAGTAAGTTATATATACGAGTATTTAGACTTATTACTAGTTGGTATGCATAATAATGTGAATTTTTAATCATGACTCTCTGTTGGATGCGGGATAAGTGATCTAATTGTTAAATTTACATTAGTTATGAGTCTGTATCTGGGTTTCCATTGTATTCAATTCCTTTACAAGCCGTTGCTTACATTCATCATCACTCTTAACTCGTTTCTTGCCAAGTTTTATGACAATACAACGGTATTTAATTATATAAACTCACACATTTTTTGACAGCATGCTCTAATACCATAAAGTAACTTTTATACTTAAATAATGTCTTAGGAATGAATAATCTTATACGGAATTCATATATTATAATATTTAGGTTTCGAATGGTTACGGTTCATTATTAGTTTTAAATTAAAACATTACACTCAATATTTGAGCTATGCCATTGCAATTACATCAGTTCAGGCGCTGAGAAGCAAGTCACGTTATATAAGAGTATAAAACCTTGTTTATCGTGACATATATTAGGATTTTCCAAAGGAAGAAACAAATCATTTGTGGCGCTAGTTTGGGTCGGGGTAAGATAATATATTCTTAGCTTCAACAAACCAACCACCAGAAATAGGAATACACGTAATAGTGACATCAGCGACAGCCAACCATATTAAATTTCTGTACGTATGTCTCATTGGTTGATGGAGAGCTATTGAAACTGAAAGTTTAACGGACGAAAAACTATAGTTTTATATTGCTAACCCTTTCAATGTTCTCACTGTTTGAAACACAATTCTAAGGTGACATTTCTCTAACGATTTCACGATATCTAGGTTAAGTGCTAATGCTATGCAAATTGGGTCTCGGATCCTAGTCTATAAGAAACATGCTGCAGCTTATTGTTACAATATTTAGAATTTTAAAGAAATAGCTATAAGAAAACTATATAGTTTAGATAGCTGCTAATCTGGTCGTTAACGATTATAAGCAGAGCAGAAAAGAAAGATCAGCAAAAGAAATAAAAACCTGAGTGAACGCAATCTCGGTTTTAAGCTCGGTTTAAAGTACACTTTGCCTGTTAAATATTTATTGAATCCCTTGAAGATCTGGATAGCTAGTCAAGTCTCTTTCCCCTTGTTACCCTGACCGTATTCATCAAGTTTTTCACACGTGTCGTCTTGTTAATAATATATTAGGAAACTATGCACAAACTAAAACATCCGAAGAGTGAAGAATTCTATATAATATTATTATATTTATAATTTTCAGAAAGTCATTTAAGAAAGTTTTACATTGAATAAAAAATATATTTAGTAAAATAATAATGTCTTAAACAAATATTTATTGTAATATCTCCCTTAGCAATGCATTCATTGTTGACGTAAATGTTAATCATAATAATTATAAAATTAGAATTAATTAAATGTATTTTCAATCTAATCCCTCTATATGTTAAGGTTACAACAGTTACAACAGTTGAATTGCAGTTGATTTTGAATTAACTGATCGATAGCGTAGCCTATCATTCGAGGGGCTAAAAAACTTTAATTTCTGTCTGCCTGCCTGTACATACGATATCTCGGGAAGAAATTAACCTATAGACTTGATACTTTGCATGTACTAAAGCTTCGGTTCCAGATAAGTAACATCAAATTCAATGGTGACGTATGTCAATGTTAATTTTCTTCAATATAATTAGTTTGTATTTCGTATTTATATAGATCCAAAAGAATGTTTTAGAGCAATACAGAATATTTATACACCCACACCTGCTTAGAAACACCTCAGCTTATCTAAACGAATTTTCAAGGTTTTAATAATGTTAAATAACACTTTAAATGATTAGTCTTCTGATACGTGCAAAAATAATCCATTCCATATCGAACAGTAAGTATCGCAATATTTGACCACCAGTCAAATAGAGTCGTAAGCAGTTATGTGGTAGACAGCGTAACTGTATGTTATTGCAAATGTTATGCAAAGCCAAGTATATTCTGTAACAAGCTGTTACCGATTAGCGCTTTATTATAGCCGCTGACGGTAAATTTTTGATAATTAATCTCTTTGATCCAATAATGTTATGAATTGGCCCTAAAATTACATTTTAAAACATTAAGGAATTTGCAACAAAAACCTCTAGAATAATAATTAGGATTAAAAGAAGGAAACTAATAAATAATTATGATCTTAACTTAAAGAATTTTAACAAAATTAAATTAATACTTACATCATAATTTAATCTACTTCCTAAACCAAAATAAAGTTTATCTATAAATAAGGTGAGGTTCATTATTTGTAATCAGGTTCCCTGGATGGAATATTGATCTTACTATCTCGGGTAGTTTTTCGTTCGTCATCATGAAAGCATGACAGCAACATAAATACCATGTTTCATTATAGATATTATCTATATTTCTATTTCCGTAGTTAAAGTAGTAGAGAAAAACGTTATATGTGTGCAGATTATGGTGACGGATATGAAATGGAAGCTTAAAGTTTACACCTCACAATGAATAAAAAAAACAAAAACTGCTAATAAATTCAGTTTATACTTATATTTTATTCAACACATACCCTTATTCTTATCTTACTGTCGTATTTATGGGTATAGTAATCGTTTATAATATTTACGATACCTGAATGTTTGATGAATGTTTTGTAATATTTACCCAAAATCATCACAATTCCATTAAAATACGCTTTTATACAAAGGTTTCAATTATTCTTCAAGTGAAGGGTAACGTTACCAGACGTCCATAGGATATTTGTTGTAGGTCTACCTAGTAGCATTTAGAGTCAATACATCTGCCAATTACATAGAATTAATATTATAGTCATGGCAAGATATTGCAGAGTCGTGTTTCAAATATTTGTTTATGAATAATACATTGGGATAACGATTTAGCCAGAGGTTAGTATAATCAGATATTCCTACGAAGTGGTTAATTATATTAATCTAGACCAGTTATATCTTTCTATCATTATTGATTTATCTTAGTTCCGAAATAAGTTTATTCATACGAGAATATGACGATTTTAAATCAATCAAACTGACTTGTCAAACCTTTTAAACAACGCTTGATTTAATTTAATATTCTATTCTGCAACGAAGACGTATTGTTGATATAATGTTGATAAATACAATATTTTGATCAGCGTTACTTCTTTGCTAAAGCAGTAAGTTAATCTTCTCAAAGAATATATGTTAATATACGTAGTTGTAGCTATATTAACATACTTTTATATTTATTTTGAAGAAAAATTTGATTTGGTTTGAAAATCAACATGATCGTAGCCCGTGAAGCTCTGTGGTTTTCTTCATAATTGAGCCTACAATATCTGCCAGTATCGAGCGACCACTAGGCTGCTCCACATTGTTAGGACGCAGTTTCACGCCATTCGATATCTCTGGAATTTTGATTAACGCCAAAGCCAATCCGCAAATTATTTAGCCATGATTATTATTAAACCACCAAGATAGTTAATTGCTACGCAGTCGATATACTATTCATTGCCGGATATCCGATTTTTAGTGTCTTCTACGAGTACCATGTATTTCGTTAATGTTGATAACAAGAGATTTAAAAAATTAAGCTATTCTAAATATTTACAATTAGATTTAGTAAGTTTGGTTTGGAAAATATTTAGAAACATGACAATACTATTGTTCAAATAATAAGATATTCAACTTTGACAACAATATTTTCATCAGACAGATGTTTCCATGTCACTTGTATATCCTTTTATTAACATACTCATCTGCAAACTAATATTATATACACGTATACACTATATAATAAGATTATTATCATTATTATATTAACAATGCCTGTTAATATAATAATGGATTAACCTATACAATAGTGTATACTTCGTTGCAGTAGTAATATATGGAAAGGACAATATTGAGATATCCATGATAATTCATTTCATTCTTGCTAATCATTGCATAACGTTTTACACAGTCTTATATAAAATGCAGTATTTTAAACACTGTTACTTCTTCGGATATATATTGCTTGAAAATAAAAATAATTTTAATCAATTTCATATGTTTTAGCATCAGTGTCTTCCTGAACTAGGTAGCGTTACTAGTTTATGAAGACGTTTCTTATTGGACACAATATAATAACATCGAAATCAAGAGGCAGAGCTCTTCTAACATTTAAGATCAAAGAATTCTTGTCAAATAGAAGATGAAATCTGCAGAAACAAAATGCTGTCAGTTGAACCCGCTAATGAGGACTTGTGCCGGGTGTAAAATAACCGTAATGGCTTGTTATATTAGCTGTGGAGGGATAGTTCTGTGGAGGGGTGTAACCAGTCCGTGGGTCATTAGGGACCCGGAAACCCTAAATTCCAGACCAGCGCCCTTCTACAAGGATGTTCGAGGGTTGGATTTTGCAGTTAGCCAGTATTATATTTGGTAGACTTCAAAGATAAAAATCGTTAATACAAATGTTAATATTTTACATTTAAAAACACATTTGTTATACATTTTGTAATTTGCCCATTTTTTGTATACATTGTAATTTTGTAATTTTGTTAAGTTTTTAAATACTAGACTTAGCCGTAACTCTTTTTTACGAGTATCATATTTCACCTGTGTTTAATTTCATTGATAAATAACAACATCGTTTTAAAGATTTTAGTGATTTGAAGTACGTAAAAATCCAGAATCAAATGTAGTAAATTAAAACACAGTCACAACCAAAACGAATAATATAACTGAGTAAACATAATCTAGATTTCACAGCTGTTGTATTGGTTTAAAATAAAGTTCACCAGTTAAATATTTATATACTGCCTTTGAGAGCTGCCCGGCAGTGAAGCCCAATTTCCTTCTCATCTGGACCAACGGTTACCATCATGCTCGCAGCTCTTTAAATATACATAATTTAAAATAAACGTATTTTTATCGGTACTACACAATATACAGTTTGATTTAAAGTCATTTAATGTAGTCATCATTTTACATTATAATTATAAATATATACGTTAACTGAGCAAATGAATGTAAGTTGGTATGCAGGAGACGGTTGGTTTGTATGTATCTTTTTCTGGAAACATTATTTATTATATTTTTATAAGACCAAAAGACTGACCAAAAAACTTCCAAAACGGTGAAAAAATTAAATTTTCAAAACATTTTATCGATTGGTAATTTTAGTGTATTTAATTTTTGAACAGCTGGGGGTACTAATAATTACTGTTAGATAAAAGTAAAAATCTCTGAGGAGAACGTCAAAACCAATCACAAAAACATTTTCCTCGGTCCATTCTAGAATAAATCCAAATTCATATTTTTACAAACATAGCACCGACGTAGGATACGATAAAAATCAATGTTGAGTTTCCTTTCCAACTACCAATACGGTAACATTTTCTGTAATAAAATAATTAGGTTAGTGTGATAATGAAAAAATCTCTACAATTGCTTGAATTACAAGTGCAAAACACTTATCCTCTATACAACTTTGAGAAAAGCGGGAAGAGCGATATCACTAAACATTAAATATAGAGTAGAGGTTGAACAAAGTTTTGGGAGACACAATCGATGTCTGAGCGTCCATATTGCTAATGAGAAAGGTAAGGGTTTCTCAATTAGACAACTCTGCAGACAAACAGGAAGAGCCTGACAACACTAAACGTTTATACATTATAGACTAGAGGATAACTAAGTTTTTGGGAGACACAATCGATGTCTGAGCGTCCATATTGCTAATGAGAAATCTAAGAGGTTTCTCAATTAGACAACTCTGGAGACAAACAGGAAGAACCTAACATCAGTAAACGTTTATATATAGACTAGAGGATGAACAAAGTTTTGGGAGACACAATCGATGTCTGAGCGTCCATATTACTAATGAGAAAGCTAAGAGTTTCTCAATTAGACAACTCTGGAGACAAACAGGAAGAGCCTGACAACACTAAATGTTTATACATTATAGACTAGAGGATGAACTAAGTTTTGGGAGACACAATCGATGTCTGAGAGTCCATATTGCTAATGAGAAATCTAAGAGGTTATCAATTAGACAACTCTGGAGACAAACAGGACGAGCCTAACATCAGTAAACGTTTATATATAGACTAGAGGATGAACAAAGTTTTGGGAGACACAATCGATGTCTGAGCGTCCATATTGCTAATGAGAAAGCTAAGAGTTTCTCACTTAGACAACTCTGGAGACAAACAGATTTCTGTTATTGTTAGAGAGAACATTTAGGGTGAGGATGATGAGGAGTGAGGGGTAACTCGTGATGGAGAGGGGTTGAATTATCTGCCATACTGGTTTCCTGATCTTGCGTAATTAAACTGTTACAAGTTTAATAAATTATGCATAATTAACTGAACTTGTGTGAAATTCAGCAACTCGACAAGCAGCTTGGAAGCTTTCATATAAATTATTTATTTATTTAACGCAAAATCCATTTTACTATATAAAGATGTAATAAAGATTACATAAAGTGCCCAAATTGAATTGGGTTCCCAAAAAATATAGGTATTAAAACAAATAGGTTTTATAATTAGTATAAAGCGTGGTATATAAACAGCAACAAATGATTATTTCAAACCTATTTATTATAGCTGTTCAATTTCTAGTACACTATGTGGCCACGATACATTAAGTTAGATTACATAGAATTCTACTTATTTAAATTGCCCTCTTAAAGGATTTTCCGATAGATTTTTTTGCATTTTCTCCTATCAATACTCCAGAATCAAAAACTACCATAATCCGAAAGTTTATGGGCTTATGTAATATAACGCTTATGTACGCGATAACTGCTGTAGTTTGTAAAATATGTAGACTAAATTTGGAAAAGGCAGTACTTGCTCATAGATTAGATAAGTCCTTTAGTCAATCTTAACCAATAAAATTTTTAAGATGGAGCCATTCACATTCAATTGAAAATTTTACTTTCTTCACTTTTTTCGTCAACTCTTAAGATATTAAGATTGCAGCCATTCAAAGTTTAAAAAGGAAAGGTTATATAATAAATTATGTAATATCGGGCAAAAATGTGTTCTAGAATTCACAGGTGATACAACACTTGAAAAGATGTTTTTTTTCTTACGAATTTTTTATATCTGGTAAAATATTCAGATTTTATCGATACTTCTTAAGTTTTCAACGTAGCAAAATCGTCACTTGAGAAAGTGAGAGCATCGCAGTCTATAGTTGTTTATATTTACCAATAAAGTTTGTATTTTAGGAAATATATCAACGTTACACTTATATTTAACCTGAAACGGAAGACGGTTGAAAAAATGTAATGCTTGCCAAACGTTAAATCGAATTTCTTGAGAGTTCTATCCATGCCCGATAGCAAGTAAAACACACCATTTAGTCAAGTTGTGCCTACATGTGAACACCTTTTTGAGCTGCCAAATACTTCACCACATTCGAAATTCACAACGGTGGCTTTGGCAATAGCAGAGTACACTTTACTAAAGAAGACGATGATATCTGAGACTTCATCTCACTAATGACACCGTCTGAGTCTTCACTAAAATAGAGACAAACAGCTTTGCTGACTCTAAGTCGCGCTAGAGAAGATAAAGCTTGTTTTCACACTTTACCTCCATTTACTGTATTTTGAAGGAAATCGTATTGTAGAGGCAGGTTTAAGAACGATTCTCGATGGACTAAACTTTTTAACGTCGAAAAAAGATAATTATGTTTACGTGAATCCATGGTATATTTTCAATATTGAAATGAAATCTGAAAAATTAGTTTAGAGTATCTATACAATGAAATTGTTTTCAACTAATCTACAAACAACACAATGTCCATGCTGTTTAAATTTAGTATGTAAGTCAATGCACCTAAACATTTTAAACCTTTGGTCATTAAATTTGTACTTACAATAAAACAATAAGTTGTTTTATTTTCAAAATTAATTATTGCCATTTTTGTATCTATCTTTATCTCTACAGCCTTTCTCATTCAGCTTCCAATCAGAGTAGATATCCTGTATTTGGCCATGTATTATTCTCTAGTCCAACTTGTGGTTTCTCATTAACCTCCGTATCTCTAGTCCCTCAGATCGTGATTAATTCACCCTTCTCATCGTGGTTTAGTATCTAGAACTACTGTTTCTCATGGTTATTAATTTTTTTTGTATCCTACAAAATTTGATATAGATAGGAGATTTATAGTTTCTTTGGCATCTAGATATAAATCTTTATGTCTATAAATCTTATACTCTGAAATGTTTGGACGAGATTACACGAATCGTACTGCTCGAACTGGTCGGAAATTTTGATCCCTGATTGTCTCCGTGTCTGCTAGGTAAAGGAAAAATGGAACAATTTACAACCGTGAAATACTGCATGAATATTTGTCGAAGTAAAACAATCGATTTTTGTTATTTCAGTTGCAAGAGAGTGACAATTTATCAAGTTGCATGTTTACTCAAGAGCAGTTGAAATAGCTAAACCTGTCAGGATATAAAACACATATATTGCAAAAATAATGTATTTTATTACTGAAACATAAAGACAAATAAATATTTAAAATTGTTTATATGTTTTTGTCCTTAAATTTCGGATTTGTTATTAGTAAAGACTATACATTCATTTTGTGTAAACCAATATAAGGGATAAGGATGGTAAATATCATATACCATTGTTGAGTTCAACATCGATTTCTAAATCCACATATTAAAATCTTTTATGTGAAACTTAAAAAATTGAGCAAAACATGTTTATTAGAAAAATTAGTTTTTATGATAGATTAATTAAAACAATCTTTACTAGTTACTGTAGTGTTTGAAACATATTTGGAGAAATGATGAAGACCTCAAACGAATATAATGAATTTCTTTTAATTACAACGGTTTCGTATGATTTTAACCGTGGTGGAGACACTGTATAAACTAGAGAATAACACCGAAAAAACTGATCAAAACATAGATCTATTATAGAATTTCATAATAAACACATAAGTTGCTTTATGATTGTGTAACTTATTCAAATTCGAGAGAAATATCAAATGGAAAACTCTATGTATCTAAGACGAAACCTTTCTACACTGACTTAAAAACAGACGTGTCAAACCCAGTTTTGTCTTTAAACTCTAGTTTTCAAAGAACGTTAGTTCTCTAGAAATGTAGCTTCTAATTTATATTTGTCCTTCACTGTACCTTTAGTTCCCTGTGGTACAAGGTTAATCACTCTAAGTATAGTTCTCAAATAACATATGTTTGTAATTGATCTTAAATTCTCGTGAGATAAAAGATAATATGGCTGTAAACTCTTATTATTGAAAAAGGTTTCATTGTCACTCTCTTTAGTTCTATATAGTATCAGATAGGTCTTAAAAACTTTTAGTTATTAAAAAATGTTCTGTTTGTATCTCTAGTTCTTGTTATATTAGAAAAGCAGTAGAGATCTCAAATAATATTTGCCTTCAGTAGCCTAGATTATTAGATTAGTCTATAGGCCCCCTGTTAGTCTAATAGAACTTTTCGTTATTCTCGCTGTTCCTTCAACTTCCTGTGATAATGGATTTGAGTATGGACTCCTAGTTGCTGATTATTTTAAATTGATGTTATATTTTAAGTTATTTGTACATAATGGTTGTCGCTCATGCGTTGTTAATTATTTCACGTTTTGAAACTATTTATACGTTAGTTAACTTTCATCATATATTTTGTTGTTTAATGCATCACTATAAGGAATAATTGAAAAGGAGAGAAACTCTCAATTGTGAACAACAGCAACAGGCCTGGCCATAAGTATAGGGAAATGGCGATCCCAACCAGCCCTCCCCAACAATGGGTGTTTACAGATCTCTCACCATATGTTGGGGGTGCGTCTAATCTTTTGACACATATCTGACACCACGGCCGGAAGAGGGTGTAGGGGTGCGGGGTGCGTGCCTCCCAGAGCCTACTTCCTCCTCACGCTAATGGTAGCCTGTAAGCCAGGCAGCCCAGAGATTAGATGATGGACTGCTAAAATGATAGACGAATTAGAAGGGCGGAAGCTCTGGCCCTCTTGCCTAGACTAAGCTATTGTTTTGTTGCACGTAACTTTTCACACTAACAGGTGTTGAGCGGATACATAGAGTTTAATTTCAACTGTGTATCAATTCTTCATTCTTTCATTTTTGTAAGGTACAATACAGCTTGAATAATATAATTGAAAATATTGTTTGCATCAATAAACTGTCATTTTCTACATTGGTACAATACCCTTTAATCTGCAAATCTACAAAAATTTTCAACTTTTTAAGAAACTTAGATTTTTCATAATGTGTTATGACTATTAAATGCAAAAAAAAAAAAAAAAAAAAAAAAACTATCCGTATAATAACACTGGAATGAGAAGTGAATAGGCCTAATTAATGTACCTGATTGAACATTGAATTACGTTAGAGAACTCATTTATATTCTATAAACTTATTATTTTGTAATTATGAATGGTATAATGTATCACCTTAAATTCCATCTCGGTGCTTTAGAAACATAATAAATATGGTGAGATATGAAGGGGAACCATAGGTTTTTAATCATACGGTAAAAAGCCCATGACAAAATTACCAGCGTCTATACAAATCTGTGAAACAGTAATGTAAATCTTTAAAATTTGGTTAATTTTTAATCTAGCACAGCTATGTTAAGATTTTATGATGTAGAATGTTATTTAATTATTTAAGAAAACGAAATAAAATAAGGTTAGCAGTTATAATGATTAAAAACGTACTTCAATGGTAATTTTTATATTACTCTATGCGATGAAAAACTCTAGTGGAACCCAATATATTTGTAATGCATACACACCTTAGTTAATATATCTATGTATCTAAGACGAAACCTTTCTACACTGACTTAAAAACAGATGTGTCAAACCCATAAGTCTTTAGCAGTATGAAATAAATAGTTAATACACTGTTATGTAAATAATGTCTCATGAGGTAAATATAAATATTTGTAATTTTTATTCATATTGTAGAAAGATAGTTCTTTGTATTTTTAATATTTTCTAACATTTTCAAATTAAATATTTTCAATATTTATATGCCTATAGAGCAATAACAATTTGCAGTAACAGAGAGATAAAAACAAATAAGTCCCATCCATGAAGTGGGGAACTCGGTGGTATTGTTCTGAATTCAAAGAGAACAAACAATTTCAATAAACACTTGGCTTAGAGGGATTTACAATGTCGATGAATACGCATTAGTTGAACTGCTTGCTTTAACACTTAACTGTGGCCTGTTAAAGCTCATTAACAAAATGGAATTGTGATTACAACTGTGATATTTTGAGGTTTAACGGGCGATAAAGTAAATGTTATCATTGATAAATTCGATAATATAGCTGGGAATAAGACTGTAATTTAAAACGAATTCAACAACACAGAATAATTACTAACGTTTATTACTCTGCAAGATGGTGGTCTGGATTTATTTTTAGTATTTATACCACACCACTGGAAAATATTAATTCCTATTACTGATCCTAGTTTAAACGTTTGGTTTCGATATTGTGTCTCTTCTTAACAAGTTAATGACAGTTATTTTCAAACATTTTACTTGTATTTATATATATATATATATATATATATATATATATATTATATATATATATATATATATATATATATATATATATATATATATATATATATATATGTGTGTGTGGGTTTTTTTTTATTGCTAGGATATTATTTTGTAATGGCATTTATTCAACACAAATTTGAAACATAACTCAACATTACAAAAGATTTCAATCCCAAGAACTGCCAACATGCGCATGCCAGCATGAACATGAACATGCCAACATGCAGTTTATGTATCTACCTCGATTAGTTCTAGAAAAGGGGTTACAGAATGACAAATTAAAACACTAAATTTGGGATACTATCGTAATAATAACGTACCTACGTAAATATACCCCTATAACACCCACACTTAGTAAATGAATAAACACAATACAATAATGCATTGAAAAATTGCATTCTTTTAACTCAAGTGCATATATAGTTAACTTCACCGTTGGTCAGAGATTGTATCGAGAAGATTGATCTGACTCTCTGTCTTCCTCCTCACTATATCCATGTTGCTGATTGAGTTAAACAGCTTTTTCACCGCTATAATATCGCAGGGATGGACGTGGATTGGTGGAGTAGCTTCCAAAACTTACACGCCATGTCCTAATTTGCGATTTACGCGACAAGATCCGATCCGCTTTTGGCGCAGTCCTCCGTGATATCCGTTATCGATTCCTTCGCTCAGTTCGATTCGCCTGAGGATAGTAGAGATATATTCTGCCATAACCAGCAAGTGAATTGGGTACCATTACCTCTTAACAGGTAGCGAGGAACCCGTAACGACTGGAGATCTCTGCTTTCAAAACTGACAGAATTCGAGCTGTCGTTGCTTCTGGTATAGGAAAGCTTCTACCCAACGGGTGACCAAATCGGTTATCTCCAAGATATTTGTTTTACTTCACGAACTTCTTAGATATAGTCCTATAAGGTCGAGTGCGAATACTTTAAAAGATTGATATCATCGTTTTACTCGCATGGATGTTTTCTGGTTCCTGGTTTTTGTGTAGTTACATACTGCACGTGTTTTGATGTAGTTGTCATGTCTTGACGAATATGGACCTAAAAAGACCATCGCACAACCTGATATATTCCCGTAATTCCTGAATGACCGGCTTCTACGTCGTCACGGTATCTCTGAATGACTTGTTTCCTGCAACATTTTAAACTGTTTAAACAGAAAGATTGTTAGTTAGACGAGAAGCATTGTTTAACATTTCTTTCTCTACTCGTAATCCTTTGTATACATTCGGAAATGTTTTGGAACTCCTTCAATATGTTTTGCTTGTTTAACCAACCACGTTGTCATTTGTATACAGTCTTCCTCATTATCTTAACACTTTTCTATTTGATTGATGTTTAATGCATCAAAAGTATACCGGATTTATGTACTCATTCGGAAACGAGAAGAAATTCCTATTTCTGATAATTATTTTCTCTTCTCACGTGGGCTGAAAAGTTGGATTCCTTGATAGACTGTCAGTTGCTTTATTTAAAGTACCAGTTGTATGGATTACTTCGAAGAGGTATCCGGCCATCAGCAACGGCCAAAGTATCAATTTCGAATTAGTACCTTGAATACTAGGTAGCTATTGAAGGCGTAGTTATCAGTATACAACTTGACCTTCCTACTTTCTACACATCCTTGATATTTTCCAACAGTCCAAATCACAGTCAAGGCCTCCTTTTCAGCAGTACAGTAGTGGATTTTTCTCGTTGAAGTTTCTGGCTGGAAAGTTCTATTATATCTTTTGCATTAGTTTAAAGGCAAAGTTTTACCTAGTCATGATGCCTGACAGATAGCCTCCTTTATAAATTTATCTTCTTATCTTATCTCCTTATCTTCTTTTTTGTGACCACTTAAATGGTCGATATTTGTTTAATAAGTCGGTAAAATAAGTAGCTTTAGATTCTAAACATGGATTATACCAATCGCAGAGTTCAAGACATTATTTAATTGGTTACCTTTTCTCCGCTATTTAGCCTCCTCGATTGCTTTATTTTACTCTGGCTGTATTTATAAACCTTCTGGCGTTAAAACATGTCCTAATTACTCAAATCTTCACATAAAATGGCATTTCCTTAATTCACATGTAAAGTCCTTCAACTCAGCCACTGTTACTTATAATAATTCTATCTGATCCTTTACCTCTTCACCACATTTTTAGACGTAGATTTCAATTATTTAATAAACTCAGATTGAATTTCTAGTTTATTTTTCATTTTGTTCAACAAAACTTCTAATTGGGATTCGGAACTCTCCAAATTGGTTAGAGAATTATTGGAATTGATCTTCAATTTGAGTGCAAACAGCCTCTTGAATTTACCAGTATTCCTGTTCATATTTTTGGATATATAACTCATCTAAATCAATAGTACTATTTGTAAAATCCAGTTTCAATCTCTCAATGAGTTCGGCTTTTCGACCTCCAACAAGTTTCCACTTTGAAGAGACTGTTTTAGATGAGCTACGGTCATTTCTTCAATGTCAGCCGACATTTTAGTGACCTTTGAGAGAATTAAAAAAAATGTTTAAAATATCAAATAGAAAGATTCTATTTCTTTGTAAATAAAATATCGTCAAATCAATTGATTCTATTCAAACAAAGAATGCAAATTGTACCACCTTCTTCAAACCTTGTTTAGCGTTGAAAAAGTTTGCAGTCCCGTCAAAGTAGCCAATTCTTATCGTCATCCCCAAACCAAAGCTAGAATATCAATTGGTAATGATCGTTATTCAATACAACTTCGAAACACAACACATTATAAAATATTACAATCTCAAAAATGCCAACATATGGTCAGCTGTCTAACGCTCAGCTATTTATATATCTATTTCGATTCGTTATAGAACAGGGGTTACTGAATTATATATCAAAACACGAAGTTTAGAGTGTTATCATAATAATAGCGTACCTACATCAAAATTAACTTTTTATATAAAAACTAGTGAAATACATGTAAAAAATGTGTTTTAATCCTTGATCCTAAACAATTTTACTCTGTATTTTATAAGGCAAGACATTGTTTTAGCGTATTACTAATATTAATATATTGTTATTAATACTCATTACTAAGTATTCCTATGCTTTTAATGCAATTATTAAAGACTCACGCTCTATAAAATCTACATTGTTGAAGAAATAGTTGTTTCAGTAAAATAATTGATTCGTTTTTGACGGAAAATACTTTATTACTTACCGTTTACTTAAATGTCATACAGAGCTTGTTAATTTGTTTTAATGGACATTCTAAAATCTATATTGCAAAGAAAAGAACGGAGAAAGACTAAATATGTTTAGAATTTCCAACACCAGATCTCTCGTAACTAGATGTTGAAGAATCGACCAACAGGCTCGCAGAAGCTAGATAACCTCAAATGAGATCCGTAATCACGTGATCCAAGATGGCGGCTGATTATGGGTACAGCGGCTGAAGAAGACATTACGGGTCACGACCTTGAGACCACAGCTCACTTCTTCATACACAAAATGATCCCGGTGCAGATTGCTTTCATCACTTCTCGTCTTGGTTCTGGTCGTAGACATCTTCCATTTCCTAAGCTACCGAGTACGATCGGCTTCTATTGGATTCGGAATGTTAATGGGTTATTACATTTGGCGAACCTCTTTTCAAATAAACATTCTTAGTATCCTAAATCCCCAATGTTTCATTTTGAGAATGGATTATACTTTTACTCTCTTCGTCAGGGGCACTTAAATTTTATTTCCATCTCTCTCAAAAAGTTTTATGATAATAACAGCAAACTTTTATTTATATTTTTGTAAAAGAATGTTTCTAGGTCTATATTAGTTTATATTTTATTTCAAACAAACTCTTTGTATAATTATTACATATACTTCTACATCCAACATTTAAATACATTGTTTGGAGACCATATTTTTCAGTAATCCAAATTCATATTGCTAGAGTGGGATATCTCTCATAAATCTTCAAATTCCCATATATTTATTTCTTATATTTTCCTATGAAACTTTTTAAAAGTTTTTTTAGAGAAGCAGTTGGCTTAATTGTAAGATTAGTGAATGTATATGGAGTTCTAATATCATAAATAAACCAAACAATAATTATGAACGCTATAGTAAGTCTTCAGTCGCTTTCTGAGCAATAACATAAATATCTAATAAGAAGTAAAGGAGTAATAAAAAGTAGTGCGAACAGAAAAAAATTGCCACGTGGTCTAAGATGTCTGCCTTTAAATCTGACATAAAGATGTCGTAGATCCAAATCCTGTGTGAGACCAATCGTACCATCGACCTTGTATTGTATCGATTCTCCTCCTTATTACTCCTCTTAAGATCCTTCATAGGCCAATGGCCCACGAGAATGGGTAGAACAAGACTTAAAAAAGGATGGGCCTTCCTTTTTATTAAAAAGGAAAAGGTCTCTAATCACACTACTGCTTTATCATCATTACTTTATGCTCATATTTTGATTGAATAAATAAAAGGAAGTTTCTGGTAAATTTATATTATAGCTTTTGCAGTGTTTAAATGTAAACATTCTCTGTCTACGTACCTATGTATCATCACGATTACGTCCACAATTCTTAACACTTCTTAACGAAACTTAATAGGAATGTTGTACAAGAAAAATTGCAACGCTAAGCTCGTTGTTGGGGCGAATTGTACCAAGGGCGGCGGATCTCCCAGAGTCAAAATATTTTTCTAGACGTATATAGACACTTTGTGGTTGGGAGGATTTTATTAAAAATGGAATGAACGTTTTATGTAATAAATAATTACCCATGATTATGTTTCGAAAGGGTTTTAAAACAAATTGAGTCCTAGAGTTAAAACCAGTATATAAAAATTACGGTAATCACATTGCAGTTGGATGGATTTCAGCAACAATTAACATGAATGTTCTATAAGAAAAGTAACAGGGAAGGATAGCTCATAACCGGATTTGGAGCTAAGGAGGCGGAGCATCTGACCAAAACAGTTTTATCTACTAGTATTATAGACATCTCATGGTTAGACGTATTTTAACCATAATTGGCAGGATGTTCTGTACGATAAATATTAACCAATATTTTGTTCAATAGCCTTTGAGACAAACAGGTGGAGTCTTAGGATCAATGTATGAAGTATCTAATTAATTACTATTAATACCTTGTGGTTGAATGGATTTCGTTATATATTCTTCAGAAGAAATAATATCCAAGGAGATGCTATAGCCGGGTTTGGAGAAAATGAGGTGGAGCCATCATATAAAAACCGATTTATACACAAATATTATTGACGTTTTGTTTTAAGGATATATTTGAACCAAGTTTGGCACAAATGTAGGATATGGTAACTGTTAATCAAGGATAGTTTTCAGTGCCTTCTGAAACAAGTGGGTTGAGCCCTAGGACCAAATCCGTTATATGTACAATTATTCTAAACACTTTATAGTTTAATCAATGTTTTACCAACATTCACTTATTTTTCTTTACTATAAATTGTAATTGCACATGAGTTTGACGGCCTTTGGGACAACAGGACGGAACCCTAGGATCAAAACCATATACACATTGATTGGATATATTTTCAACATAATTGGTATATAAAAGTTTTATTGAATTTATCATAACACAGATGTGATTTGTTTTATAGATCAGAGCCGAGCTCTAATAGGCTGGACACTGCCAGAGACCTTCACCTGCCAGATGCCGGTACATGCTACGGGTTAAGAAGAGACTAGGGCCTGCTAACGCCTGGAAGCCGGTAGGTCCTCGAGGCTAAGAACTTTCAGATTCTGAGAGCTGCCAGAGACCTTCACCAGAATAAGAGGAAAATAGGGCACAGGATAATAGTATGAAAGTGAATAGGGTTGTTATTAATTGCTTATTGCTATGATATCTAAAACAAAAACAAAAAAGATTGCCATTTATCGTGGTTCAAAGGTTACCTTAAAATCACGGGTACTCATGTTAAGAGTAAGAGAGGACACCTAACATCTCCTGTTGAAATAAGATATTCTGGAGATAATTTAGCAGAATACCCAAACTCATATCTCTCCTGCAGTTGCGGTGGTCCTTAGCCACCTAAAAGTTTCATCCAGCTGTCTAAAAAAACTCTAATAGAACCCGAAAGCTCGCGGTATTGAGACGACCAAAACTGCCCCAAATTATCGTGCAAGATGAGAAAACGATGTTCTTATCATGGTCCACTTCTTCTTTCTACATATTGCCATCTTCAGTGAATAGCTTTAGTTATTTTATTCATATAATGTAGGTCTTCGCCTTGGTTCAATGAGCATCAGATAATCTCCCTGTCATAGTATGACTTGTAGTATCAAGACAATTGAAGAGACCATCAAAGTTCAGTGGCAGCTTTGTATCACGAGATCAGTAGTCTCTGATAGTATTTTTTTTTGCAACCGCGAAGCCGAACCTGCCTTTGAGCGGCAGTCGGTCTAGTTTGGATCCTATAAGTGGACCGATATCGTCTATGGTGCTTTCTCCTGCTAGCGAGAACGAAGTGGCGGGGGTGATACGGAGGTTCAACACAAAAATATCATGTGATAACAATGGAATGACATCAGTGTGGCTACAAAAACTTTGCCTAAAGCACATTTTGAATCCACTGACAGGACTGGTTAACATGTCCTTTGAAATAGGAGTGTTTCCAGCTTAGCTAAAAACAACGAAAATTAATCCAATTTTCAAGAAGGACGATCACTTTGCCTCGCAAGCAACTATCATCTTATTTGAATTCTGCCAGTTATGAGCTAAGTTTTTGAAAAACTTGTTTTAAAGACTCATGGATTTCCTCAATAGGTTTGACATTTAGTCTTTAAGCCAATTTGGATTTCGAAAAAACACGTCAACAATTGATGCTATCACAAGCCTTGTGGGTACGATCGTGTATGGTTTTGAGGGTCGGGAGCACACAGTTGGTGAAATTTCTAGATCTTTCGAAGGCCTTTCCTCGTACCTTAGTGACAGATATCAGTTTGTACAAATTTCCAATGTTTAGTTACAGAGAGAACCAGGTGTCCCCCAGGGATCTAACCTTGGACTTTTACTGTTCTTGGTTTATGTGAACGATCTTTGACTATACATTCAGAATGGAAAGATAGTGCAATACGCGGATGACACGAGTCGCCGCGTCAGAGCAAAATAAAATACCCCTCAGGAAATAGAAACTTTTGTTGAACTGAATTCTTGTATTCAGCATTTCTCGAACTTAAATATTTAATTCAAATAATGCAAAAACGAATTATATGTATAAGTTTTTGTTCCGTCAAAAAATTAATGAGATCTGACCCACTGCCATGGTAGAGGATACTCTTCTAGAGGAAGTGGAATCGACTCGATTATTAGAAATGTATCTCGATAGAGGATTAACTTGGATCGATTATGTTAAGAAAGTATGTGCAAGGGTTGCTTCAGACGTTTTTTCCTGTGAGGAATTTGGAATAGATTTGCTCTTTTGAGGATATAAGGATGGCCTATTTTGACCTTTTATATCCCCATTTGACCTTCGGTATACGCCTTTAGGGTGGATGTGCCAGGATCAAATTCAACAGTTTTCATGCTTAAAAAAGTCATTAAAATCATGTGCAAATTGAAACCAAGAGAGTCGTGCCGCGATGCTTTCAGGGAGAATGATATTCTGACTTAACCCTGCCTCTATATCTTGGACGTAGCTCTGTATTGCCGATTCCGATGTGAGTTAGTGCGGGGCAGAGACGTCCACAGGTATAATACTAGAGGTGGGGCCAGGTACATGATGCAACATCATAGAACACTAGTATCTGAACAACTTCCTTCACAAGCTGGTGTCTGATTAATTAATAATCTCCCTGAGAGTATAAAAAATGTGTTTTACTCTGTAGATGAGTTCATGTTACGTCGCTGGAACCACTAGTTTTCGTAACTTAGTACCAAAATTTAATATGTGGAATGTATGTATGCGTGCAATGAATGAATCTTAGAACTGCAGACTTTTTAGCTTTATTTATTGACATTTGCAAATTCAATGTAAAATTGTTTGAAAGCAATAAAAAGATGATCGATTGATTGATTGATCTTATCGTTTTCATCGGAGTTCCGCACTATTCTTGACTTGCACATTATTTTGTTAGGTCTTTGGCTCAAACGGGAACGAATTGAAAATCCCGACTATGGGTTCCAAAGGACGTGAGAGTCCACATATGCAGTGAATGCAGTAATATTAAGACCTTTACCAAATTCATAACTGAACTGTTCTATCCGACTACTTTTCCAGCAGCTACTTAGTAAATAGCTGTTCTCAACGGCCTAAAGTAAGAACATAGACGTACATGGATGTGTTACTAGGATTTTTGTAATATTAATTCAATAATTATCGCGAGTCATTGCTTCTGTTTATTTTAATTTGTATTTTGACAAAATATTTCTTATACTTACCTCACGACTTGCAGTAACTATAGTATTAGCATATCTACTTGTACCTAATCCATTTGAATTGTGTTTCTAATTAAATTTTAAATATTCTTGATATGATCTTAGTCAAAGTGCAGTACTTTATTTTTAAAAGTAGGTAGATTTTTGACAACTGGATTGTTATTGATTTAGTTCTATATGATTTACATACAATCGAATCTCAAAATCCTCTTCAGATCCAAAAATCGATTTGAGACAAAATATTTAAGATATGTTAAAAGCATTCCATAAGACTTATATTTTTCCTGTAGCTTCATAAATGAAGGAGATGTTCATTTTGTTAAAGTTTAATAAACGGCCACCTTTTTGAAACAAAATAGCTAACGAACTTAGCTGAGATATGCATTAGGTACAATTTCAGAAACAAGTTCCAACTTACGATGTTAGTTCCAACATCGTTTCTACAATCGCAATAGGCTTATGCTGGGTACAAAATTTGTTTAAAATGTGAGTATTTATTGGTTGCGTGAAATCGCATTAGAAAAGGTTTGATGCAGACATACAGATAAATGTAAAACTAATGATATCGGAAAATCCCATTAGTAGTAATCTACATTGGCAATGAAACACCTCTCGCTATTCGCCTGTCTGTGAAGTTGATTGTGGTGGGAATATATTCATTGCACACAGATAACTTCTTAATTGCACCGTGTTGTGTGGTATTCATTTTGTAGACCCGACACTTGTGTGTTTGCAGCGTTCCAATTATAACACTCATAAAAATATATCAAGTAGTTCATAATTACATAATACATGTTTTACATTACTGGCGTGCAGTGATCTCTATTGCATGACATACATTTGGGTTTCTTATCATACTTAATATATGTATATTATTTTTATTTTACCTAACTGAAAATATAGAATATTTCATCGCTAAAGTTTATCTGCGTATTCCTACTTCAATGAACGGTTGTTATAATATTAAAGAAAACACGTACTTACTGTACTTATCAATGTTTATGTCAACTTTAGTCTTAAGTAAATTTTTCTTACGACATGTTATAAATATCATACGAACCTTTCGTTAAGAAGTATTTTTTTTTAATAATTATTTTTTATATTTTCCACTAGTGACTGATTTGGTGAGAAAACTGAAATGTTTTATAATAAATACTGATTTACTCATTTTTTTAATTGTGTAGTAATACATTTTAATACATAATCGATCGAAATTGGCTATTTATTATGTGGTATTTCATCATCTACGCAAATAAGATAGTTGTTTATTTTTAAACCTATAATTAACAGTTTTATCTAGAATTATAGAACAACAAATAATAAAAAGCTGTTACTAGTAATCGATAAAATTAATAAAATTATACTATATTGTAACAAAATCAGCTAATCATGAACCAATTTCTAAAAATTATTAGAATCATATTATTGATACATTGTCGTACTAAATATATGTGAGATTTTATGAAATACAATCCTTATAACCACAAATAACTGTTGAAGTCTAAACTTTGAAGAATAGAAAGTAGATAATGACAATTATCTCACAGAACGGAACACAGCAATGACTAGGAGGTTATCACAAAATATGCATATAAAATATAGGTACAACGATCTATATGAATGATTCTTCCGACAACAGCGAAGTGTCCTTAATGAAGTGAATAAAAGAAACAAAAGAAGACAGTCAAAGATGTAATTAAAGTTTCAATAGAAAATTAATTAATAAAGCTGTGTCAATGAATACATTAATGCAGTTAGCTAGTGGCACTCCAGCGACTTGGCAGTGTACAATAGACTGCAGCTGAGTGCAGTAGATGGCGTGGTTCCAGGCGAGATCATAGGCTTGGTCAATTGAATTACATAACTGAACGCGATGCCAACACTTACTTACGATATAGTATGTGGCTTTAGTCAGTAAATGACTACACTAAGTTTTACTTTAAATGGGGTTTTTAAGTGCGTTGCAGTATTAATCGTATGTTATAAAGTGAACCTCATCTCTTATTCAGGCACGATTTTACTTTAATTCTCATCGTTCGAGAACAATTAAATGGTCGTTCTCAACATTTGTGCGGTATAGTCTTTGAATAGATTTTGTTTTTTAAACTCAAATTGTTCTTTACCGATTGGTTTCTTTTTAAAGTTACTAACACTTTAAATGATTTTAAGCCAGTTTATGTTCATTTAAAAAGTTTTATATTTTTATACTTTATAGTGCTAATGTTTCAAAGTAATCTTAGAAAATCGTCATATAAAGTCTTTAGAAGAACTCTTTTATAAACTAGGAAGCTTCCAAAAGTTAAACGATTGCTGTTCATTTAAGTTATGGTCATTTTAAAACGTTTAAATTTTCGCATTCATTCCTTTCTAATTAGGACGGATTCCATGTCACATCCAACACCAATAAACAAGGATAGATTCATAATGTTTGGGACCATAGGTTGGATATGAATCATCACTCAAAAAACCATTTGTTTAAATATTTTTTTTTATTTATTTTTGTTTTTTTTTCTTAAATATCAGTACTGTTATCAGTTAATTGTGTGGTAAAAGACCAATGGGTTGGGGCACTAAAATGTATAGTAAAATAGTTTCTAAGAGAGCAACCCCGTATTAATATGAATGCATAAACTAAATTCTAAAAAGATATAACGGAGGTCTCCATTGTAATGGAGATCTGATATGTGAATAGCTATACAATGAAATTACACAAAACCCAATGTTATTTGGTTTTTTAGTTGTATTTAAATCAGTGTTTCATATTAAATCTGCCATTTGTGATGCTGCTCCTTGAAGTTGGAGAACAAATCTTCCTAACAGGTACTTCGTAATATAAAAATAATAATAATTCGTAATATATATATATATATATATATATATATATATATATATATATATATATATGAACTGAAAGTATCTGGATTTTTACGTACTATTACATATAATATTTTCGACAATTGATCATTGGAATATAATATAAAATACTCACAATTTATAAAAAAACACCGATATAATTTTGAGCTAAAAGATACTATACTAGAGAAAAGAAAATCTGGGTTTAATTCGAGCAAATAGAAAACTAAATTGATTATAATAAATAACAATTTGGAATAAAAAAGCTAGAATAATTAGTTTAATTTAGTTACAAATGTTAATTAGCTCTTAGGTACTAGACGGTGATGATGTGTGCCCAGTAGCGGGAGAAGGTTTGGGAACCAAATTAAAACGGAAGGGTTGGAATTCACAAGAGGCAATTTTCAGGAAAGTGGTCAGCTGCGGTTTCTAAATGTCTTATTCAGAAGCCATACCCGTAATCAGCCGCCATTTTGTCTGCATGCCCATTACAGGGTCAGGCCGCCAACTCCAGATTGTGGCGCATTCATGCACATTCACATCCTACCCACGACCCATATTCTGTCAGTGATTGTCGGCAATTATGCACTTGCGTTAATGGAATTTCTTGTTTCCAGCTTTCTAAGCTAATTCGGTGACGGTCAATCGGTAATCATTGCTTTAACGTACAGTGACATACAGTGTAGTATTCATATTTCTGGGGATGATTTTATTTTAAGAATAGCGTTATTTATATGAATACATTTTAAGTCAAATTGTGACTCACAAAAAATAAATACAGAAAAATTGTCAGGTACTTAATATCTTTAAAACTTACAACACATGATTTTAAAAGTAAAAATAAAATTACTTACCTACATACTTGCAAACCTGCAACTATTCTAAAACCTCAGACAGTCGACAACAAAATATGACATATAACAGCCCTTTGAAATTCTTCTTCTATTTGAATTTCCGAAACAACAAAATATAATAATGATTGTGTAGACATTATGCTACCTTTAGGTAAGTTACTTATAAATGGTTTCTATCTTCAACTTCTGAGTTCGCATTAACAGTCTTTTAATCTTTCAAGAATCGGAAGTTTTACCGTACATGGAGAGTGATAGCAATAACCATAAATCTGAATACAAAAATATATTTTTCAGTAACTACGTGTCACTTTAAGCTCTATGTTTTGTTACGGAACACACAATAATTAGTAATATTTTTAAATGTCTTAACTTTTATTATGTTTCACAATTCTTCTGTTAAAAATGTTATTATTTTATCACATTAACTTAAATGTAAAGAAACTAGTTATTTTAGTAAACATTTTTATCATAATAATCTTAAGATTGCCTAACGCAGTATTATTTTCCTTATACAAGATGAAAGCAGTAGGAGACTTAAAGAAGGGCCGTGTAATTTTACAAGATGCGTATTTCGACCTTTATAAGCAAGGATAACTTTGCTTTTAGAAAATTAAGTAATTCTAATGAAGTATTAGAACATCCTTCCATTCGCTGAGGGGGGTGCGGTGGATGTAGTTAATGGAGATGTTCCCACGGGGGAGGGGGTGACATCAAATTTTAAGGATCGTGGTGAGAGGGGTGGCATTATAAACATTTTAATGAGAACTATAATCAACTGATACAGTTTTTATACAAAACACCGTTAAATAATCCCTAGGCAGTAAACCTAAAGAATGGCTGTAGGTGATTTCATAAATTAATATTGGCTTGTACAATCTTAAATTATGGTAAATTTTATTGGATAAATTTAGATATTTTTAAGAAGTATTTCATTTCATAATTATCATCAAGTATTAAACATTGTATTTATAAAACAGATATATACGGCGGTGAATCTTAAAGGCAGATAACCAATAAATAACAAGTAACAAATCAAAATCTATCTCAGTCCTTACACTGACCTTGCTGTGAGTTTTTATGAAAACAGATATATACGGCGGTGAATCTTAAAGGCAGATAACCAATAAATAATAAATAACAAGTAACAAATGAAAATCTATCTCAGTCCTTACACTGACCTTGCTGTGAGTTTTTATAAAACAGATCTATACGGCGGTGAATCTTAAAGGCAGATAACCAATAAATAATAAATAACAAGTAACAAATCAAAATCTATCTCAGTCCTTACACTGACCTTGCTGTGAGTTTTTATAAACATAATAATTCTCATGATTAATTGTTAACTTAATACTTTAAAGAAAATAATAGATCATCTTTTATTCTGCAGACTATATTGTAGTTCGTGTCATGAGATTTGAAATGCAATACTCCCACTGTAGAAAATAAGACATGCAGATTGGAGTATTGTCTACTCGAGGTTGAGATTGTTAATAAGCTAGGAGGAAACAGACGACATGTTCAATCGGCAGAATGTGTTGGATCAAATTTCCATATACAAGTACCTGGCAAATATGAGGAGCTTATACATTATGTGGGAGTTGCCTCAAGGGCAGGTGAGGGCTTGATTCGTTACCTGGAGGGTTAATAGCAGCTGGTTAATTCATGCCAAGACCCCGGCTCCGTCTTGCCAGATTTGTCGAATTAATTTTGTAGTGGTTAAGCGCCCACGTACAGCAGGGGGCTCGCTACATTCTAGCCTGTCTTCTACTTGTTAAATCCATCCTGAGTTAGCTGCTTTAGCACGTAGAAAACAACAACTTCTGAAACCTTTTATGAAACCTTACTGTATCTGAAGATGGTAGGTGACACCAATTGTAGGACTTCTCGTTTAAAGTTTATTACTGACGATGGATAATTTGAAAGAATTACAGGTTGTCAGTCATTTGCCACAGTTGATGTTACAACAATAGAACATTAAATTTGGATGTTTCTCTGTGGAATCTCTTCTTCGGGTGTAAAAATATTAAGGTGTAATTTTTAGCGTACAAAAAGTAACACTACCAATTATGTGTAGATAAATGTCCCAGTGTTAACAACATAACAAGCTGTAAATAAAGAAACCCTCAAGCTGCAAGGGGTGATTATAGCAAGTACCAACCTTATCACTACATAGAACAAGTCCACTAATTCTTAAATAACGAGTATAACAAAACTTAGTGTTTTATTTTCTTAGCATTAACAACGGAGAATTTTCGAAAACCTGCTTTCCTTTCAGTTGTAAGATTTTTAGGGTGATTTCGTTTTTATCATCACCAACCACACAGTGAAGATACCTCAGGTATGTGGAAAAGTACAGTTTACGTCATGAAAAAACATACATAATGTTTAGAGATTGTCAAAAATATATTTAAATAAAATTGACTATCACACTTAAGCCCTAATTATGTAATATATGAAATGCCGTAATTATAGTGCATTACATACATGTGTTCGCAATACAATATGAGATTTTCATGTAAGCAATACAGTGAAACAGTGTACAAACATTTAAAAATGTCCAAACATGCATCTAAGCCCCAGTATAATATTATAATGAGACCAGACACATGTTGTGTGATGTAATAAGCTATCAAATTAGGCTATGAATGTGTATAAACATTACTTTGCCACTCATCGAATAGTTGCGTTTAGTCTTATTTCTGGGTGTTCCAAAAGGTGTCTTAACTACTACATTTTTGTCAAATTAAATTAATGATTTGTGTTTAAAATTTTAGATTTCATGGTGAGTAATGTAAGTGCGTAACCCAATAAATAAAGAGAGTTAGATCCTTTTTTTGGTGATGATTGCGTTACGTAAAGCCAATAAATGAGGCCGGTCCGAAATATTCTTGTCTGCGTTATTCGAAGGGACATGATCTCGAGAACAGTTTATGGATCTACCATCAAAGTTGTCCTATTAATTAGTATGTCAAAGGTTACAGTAGGCATTATTACTAGACCTGAAATAGATTAAAAGTAGATCATTTTGACCCAAGTAGGATTCTTAATCTGGCATAGGTATATATTTTCTTATCGAAGCAACAAGGCAAACTCAACTATGGCCATGAAAAAATAATTAATTCTAACTATAAGTATTCCTCTACACGCACTAAACTGGAAGAAACTTCGCACAGCCAGTTAGGGGGAAAAATTGTCTACTACTTGTTTTATGATTGCAATGCACAACAAGCCAACAGTTTAATGAGAGCATCAGAAACATCAAAGATATATTTACATCTCTCATACAGACAGAAGAGGAATTGTACCAGTCTACCTACTGTGGGATGGTCTCAACCAAATCCCATGGCTGGACATGTACTATACAATAGATTCCTAGTTATGTAGAAAAGAGGTTTCATGGAAAATTTTAATGGACTAAGTTAATAAGCAAAATAAATACACGTGTATTTATTTTGCGATTTTCTCATTGCTATCATGTTTACCCTTAACACCAACGTAAAAATGTTCCCTGATACTAAAAATCCCATGGAGTAACATGCACCAAGATATATCTCGATGTTCCCTATAGATAAATGAAGCTTCATCAAAATTTCAATAAGTCAGTTAGTCCTTTAGATATCCTTTAGATATCGTATAGAATTTTTCCAAACCTTTCCAGTGATAGGTGTTACTAACGCTCAGCCAATAATCGAAGTACTAATATTTTAATGATTGCGGTTCAGGGAGGCCATTAAAAGTTTCGACCAGTATTTGAACTATAATTCGGAATTTACGATTATTGTTATAATGAACGCTGACACAATTCAAATACAATTCGTAAATTTTTTCGAAAATTCTTTATAATTGACTATAAATTACTTTTTTCTGTAAAACATATTTAAAGAATTGTAAAGAATTTAAAGAAGTAAAAGAATTGTCTCAGAGAATCTTTTAAATACATTAGAAATCGTGAATAATTAATTTCTCCATTCATCTTTCGTCATAAATCGATAAATTGAACAATATTTTGTCATATAATGTTATATAAAGATGATTTACAAGCTTTTAAATTCCTGTAATCTGTGATCTCATAATTTGTATGTATCGTGAACGTAAAAATTAGGATAATTATCTTCAATAAAGTGTTTAAATTGATTGTTGATAAATTTATGAAATATACAGTGCAAATTAAAATATTTAATAGGGCGAGAACTGTCTATGGACAGCGCATATGAAAAATCTGTAAACTTGAACTGAAAAATATGTTAAAGTAGATTAAAAAGTTAATAGAATCCGTAATAATAAAATGAAAAATAATAAAACTAAATAGATCAAAATAATCATATGTAAAATGGTTATACCTTGCAATTATTACAGATTTCAACTACTATGTGTTTTAGAAACAAAACTATTTCGTAGAAAGATGCGGGAACCTCCAGAGGCCAAGAATTCACTGGGACCAGATGCTCCCGGAGGCCGAAAGTGTCCAAAAACATCCAGGGATCTGAGTCGAAAAAACTATCGAAAATCCCTAGACAGGAATTTGGAACAGGAATCTTTAGGAGGTCTGGCGAAATCAAATATAGATGGTATGGATATTCCCTACCAATCTTCCAGTATAATACATCAGCAAGTCCTCGAATCAAAACATGAATGGTCCTAGAGGCTACCTGCGTGTAGCCCAATATCTGGATGATCCTAATAACGTATAGTGAGGGCTGTGAACTTTGACAGATTACATTATTCTTACCTTGTTCTTACTTCGACGGATCAAAATGAATACCGTTAGAAATTTTACTACCAAAAATATTCATTTTAATTGTAAAACAGATCCTCAACTAGAAAGGATTATAAGTTCTGATCTTAATAAAAAAGATTTACACATGATTATAGTGACAAAGTGAGAGTACGAATCGGAAAAATAATCACATATTGAGCCACAAGTTATCTCAACCGCCACGTCTATAACAGCGTAGCTCCTGTAGCATTCATTATTTTAGGCATCTATAGAAGTTAGGCTCTATATTGCCATAATAGGTAGTGCCTACAGAGTTTCAATCTCGAAAGTCTATGTGTTTGTCAACATCACGAGTTTCGGAGTTGTAGTAACGTAAACAGATCCTGAGCCACAAGTTATATCAACGGCCGCGGCTATTATGGCTATTGGCTCCTGTGGCAATAATATTTCTTATAGCAACTATGGAGGTTAGGCTCCATATTTCTATAATATGTCGTAACTATTTAGGAGCATTCTCACTAAATTATGTGCTTGTCAAGATCACGAGGTCTGGAGTTGTAGATCTGCAATATAACACTGCTCACATTACTAGGCATGCATTTCTCTTCTAAATTACATTAAACGTTTAAGATTAAGTTAAAACTATGAATATAAAATGAGACTATGGTAGGCGTTCTAACATTTCTATTATCCGATTTAATTCCCTTAATCTTAAGTGTCAAACCAATTACATTGTTTTGAAAATTGCATTGTCAAACTAATTTAAAGTCGTTTTGTTTAACAACAACGTTATTAAAACTCATGTTTTGTCTTATAAGCTTAGCGTTGATTCACTCAAGGAACGGAATATCTTAATATCTGTCTATCTCTCCGCAGTGTATATAGAGGTTGAATTGACCTAATAGGCAATTTTTTGCATGAACTTTCGTTTCTATATGAACATAAATTTTCATGATGGTGGATGTCACTCTATGGGATTTGGCTGAGCGTTGGTAAACATGCATACATGGGTCTTATAAGTAACCTTTATGGCAACAAAAAATTTGTAGATTAAAAGTGTTTTAAATAAAGTTTAAAACAGTTATTTGACATTTTAATAAGCGACAGAAAAAAATTATAATGAGGTTACTTTTAGCGATAGGTTAATAAGACTTTGATTACATTCTGTCTGGTATAGCGATATTCCATTGAATTTTTTTAAATTGACAACTAGAGCTCTATGAGTTTGTCTTACCCTTCATGAAATGTGGCTGAGCGTTAGCAAATGGTATAAATCGGGTGATTTTTTTAAATTAAAGAAGGTATACAACTAAAATTTTGCATGCAATTTCAGCGAAACCTATTGCATAATATGTCATCTGGCGTATTCTTGCGTGGTTGAACGTTCAGCATAAATTAAAGCTTCTTTTTCTCAGAAAGATTCTTAGTGATACCCTTATAACTTTGTTGTGATACCCACAAAAACGCGATTACTGTTGTTGTTCTTTGGCAGATTTACGATTAGACATTTTAAGTATTGAATCCATATCATTATTTAGAACGTATATAGTCAAAGGGATCGGGTGCGAGTTAAGAAATTATATGAAGCAATATTTAGTTATAACAAATAAACTCACTTACATAGGGCATGTCGATGTTGAGCTCTTGCTATTCCCACTTTACGTAAGTAAATCATGTTCCTGGGCAACACTAATTTATTTAACTAGCAACAGGACTTGTGGTGTACCTATTACCTACTCTGTATTATGTTGGTCCGACTCCCACCTGACTAGTCTGGGACGACGCGGCGTGGTTCTACCTGCCGCCACCTCATGTTTATTCACCATCTAAGCCTGTTATTGCGTTTAGGCCTCGTTGAATTAATTCAGCCGGCTAACCAAGTGTATTTATAAACACAATTACTTGGTGTTCCGCGACGGGCGGCATGTTTATATCTTGTTTGTGGACCGGAGAGATATTGATCGTATATAGCTGGGGAGTAGCAGTTAAGATGGCATCGCTGTCTTCCCAACATGGAGATTTGGTGTTACCTTTCCAAATTGAACAGTTAGTTAAATAAGTGATTATTTATCTAATTAACAAACAAATTAAAATAATCAAATTGTAGAATTGTTACTTTATAGATAACTAGAGCATGTGGTTTATTTGTTTGTATTGTTTACTTACTAGCAAATATAGGTAGTACAAGTTTAATGTAATTTTTTTAATCACGTTATTGTTATAATAATAATAATAAATAGTCTGGCGATACTTCTCGCAAAATTTGAAGGGCAGCAAATTAAATTACAACATTCTCAGATTTTTGTAGCAACCCTTGCTGCTGCCTTATGGAATATTGCAACCTGTTTAGTGTTTTGATACAAAGTTTTTAGCTTCAATTTTAGAAGCGTGTACTATTCACTCAAAGTACATTTATAATCCACTGATAGAACAACACAAAAATACCAGATAAAGACCTTAAGCTTACACGGTCGGTGTCATAACTATCAACAATGTTTCCTGTTTAAAATATATCAATATACTTCAAAAAAATTAAAATCTTTAATTTGGCGTTAAAATGACGTGAAACTGAACTTAGGATGCATATTCGTCTCTACGTGAGTGGAAAAGGGCGGAACTATATCATGACTTGACCGAACTTATCTCTGATAATCAGATTTTTATTCTTCAACTGTGGTAAGAAAAAAGCTTTAGAAATTATTAAGAAATGCAAAGATTTGAACAAAAGATACATCATATTACCAAGCAGCTGACAGTCTATAGCTATACTGATCACTGATTAGTCATGGTGATAGTTTCATCTTCAGCCAATCATGATACATATCCACCCATCTGTATATGCGGATATGCATCACTGGTTCTGTCCGTTTCAGTTTAACATCATTTGACTGTAGCAGGCTCCCCTCAGACTAAAATATCTCAAGATAATATTTAATCTAGAACGTAACCAAAGAGTTGGCGCACAGTCTGACAGACAGAGCATGGACTATCGATCTAAAATAAAAACAAATATATACTGTTGGGTTTTCATTTTTGACTATCAATCAAGAAAATTTTTATTGGTCCAAAATCCATTTTACAAGTTTCAAGTCTTTAGGGCATTTATATCACAGAGGGACAGGCAGATCAAGAGACATACGGATGGACTTATTTTTGAACTTTTGATCACACATTCGATATTCTTCCTGAGACTAAGGAGAACCTATGTATCAAGTTTAAAGTCTACACTTTGATTAACTTGGGACTCAAAATCATCCAAGCCCTCTCAATGTTAATTTATATCTGTAGCAGTATTAATATTCAAATATAATTAACTTTTACGATCCACAATATTAAAACTATGTGTGACATTTTGCGATTAAAGTCCCAAACTGCGAGCATTAACAGCAATTACCAAAATGTCATTACTGTGCTATAGAATTTAGTAAAATATAACTTGACATTTTATTATATTTAGTAATTTTTTAATGCTTTCTCATTGACAACCCTACACTACAGGCAAAAATAGAAAAATAAAAAATAGCTTTTACATACATGATATAATATCAACATTTTGCGAAATAAAAAGTTACAGTACTCGTAGTTGAGTACTGAGTCCATTTAACGCCCACACGATGGTTCGAACATGCACGTACACATAACCTGAGGCCGGTGTGTGGTTCTCCCATCATAATTGTTGAAGTAACATTAAAACTGCCCTGTGACTCTTGTCCGGATGTTGTCCACACCCACTCCTCGGTGTTGCTTCAGCCCGCGCCATGTTTATTTACTACTCGCTCGATGTTTCTCCTGGCCTCGGTTAATGTGTTGACCCTCAGTTATAGATCGGCCTGTAATCGATGCAATCAACGTTATCTGATGTCCGACCAGAGTATATGCTAATGTCAGAGTATATGTAATGTTGGTGCCTTGACTCACTAACTGGTCTTGTTAATGTAACGTGGGCTGCTTTAATGGCACGCAAATGCTATTCCCTTAGTTATGTCGGTAGAGGTGGCATTTAATTAGACTGTGTGTAGAACTAATGCTTTCCTCGATATTCAACGTCTGTTATAAACCTAACACCTTATAAATTTTACTCTGTGAACGTTTTGAATGAGAATTGTTTTTATTTATGCCTTCATTAAAAGAATAACCCATCTTACCCTCTGTTTGTCCAAACAAGTATGTTAAATAGTTTTATATACTTTTTTATAGTCCCAAAATCGTCTCACTTGAACACAATTGTTTGGCTTTATTATTCAGGTAATGCAGACGCTTACCAATATAAACACTAATTATTTTTATTTAGTTTGATTCTATTATGGTGCATCTTTACAAAAGCAGTATAACAGAAAAATCTTTATGGAATTATCAAAAAAGGACTACCAGTAGAAAAACTGTTGACACTTCTATATTACATCAGTAGTATGTTTACTCGTTTCTGTTCATCATATTTTTATCCTTGGTTGCATTTTGGTTCATTATATTAGTTTGGATTGTAAATCACTTGTAAACCTTTCATTGTATTCCAACTTACTGAAATACTGAAAGAAGAAAAGTTCCAAAGGCAGAGAGTGGCAGATGTCTAAAGTTGCTAGGGGGTAGTATTTTGAATAACGTACAGTTATACGTTTTACAAAATATTATTATCCGGCGTAACCCGTAGGATCGTCTTTTATGAGAATCGAGAAAAAGCAATTTTCTAGATAATTTACCCTTAGTAAAGCACTCGCCTTCTTCTGGTTAGCAGTAACAGATGAAGCAGATATTCTTTACATCTGACACCACAGTACACCTTTCATGCTATCTGAGTTGTTGGCAGCTATAATGTAGCATATGTCATATGGTAGAAGTGGTGAACGATAGAGCATTGTCCTACAACTAACAAGGTGACCGGCCCATAAAGAGAGAGAGGACCGAAGCTATCCTTACATCACCCCGATGTCACCTCTGATACCGCTGCAGTTTATGTGGTGGCTGTCTGTGAATAGCCTATTACTGTTCCGTGACACCGGTAGGTGGTAGTCAGCCGTTTCTGTCTTTGACACCGGCGGCAGCCGTTTAGGAGTTCTGAAGATGTACTTTTCGATACAGGTGTATAGATTAGACAATGACTTTAAATCAGAATATTGGTTAAAATCCTTATTCAACATAAACAACATTTGTTGCTATTCTTACTTCTCATTCCACCGGCCAGGAAAAAAAGTCAGTCCTACAGAAGTCTTATCAGCACCTGACCAATAGAACCTTCGCTAGCGAGTGTTCGAACTGCAAGTAACAAGACTGACATTTAACTGGAGCTATGTGTGGTTCAGCATCTCTACAATCTTGAATTGTGCTTTAAAGTCCACTGAAAACTTTTTTAAGTCGTATTGAAAAAATGTATGAAATTGAAAATAGCTTGTGATGTTTGTGAATCTTCGGGTTATTTTCTACCTACCTCTTAAAATTGGAGAGACTAGTTTAAATAGAGATAGCATCCTATCGGTCGCTTGAACAAACGAGAACACGGCTGAGACGATATTACTATTTAATAATAACAAGCTAGCTAATGTACGAAAGGCAGAAGAGCAGGCAAGGAACGTTACCCGCCTATATCTACCTCCGCAAATTAGGAATTTTTTTATCTAGTGGATCTTATACCTCCTGTTATCATCTTCATAAGCAACATTTCTGCTAATTTTAGAACAAAATACTCTAAATTACTTGAAATAATTTATAATTACAAAATACGTTATATTTAACATTAAGATGGTACCACATTTAAAGTGTCGTCACTCAACACTTTTTCTGGACAGTGAACATTTTTCTGACACCTTAAAACATTCTATAATTTTAAGACCTCAATGAGTACATAAGAAGATTTGCGTTCCCTTTGTTTTATGTAGTTCATATTATTGTGTATATTCATGATCTTGACTAAATGTTTTACCAGAACTGTATGCACATTAACTAGTAAGTGTGTACGGGTTTGCAAGCTAGTTGCAAAATCGTAGTTTTTAGCCTTCTTAGTGAGGTACTTATGCGATGGAGCCCTGTGATATTTTTCAAAATGAAGTAGGCATTTCAGGTAGATAATGTTTCAGACTTCATATAAAAGAGGATCAAAGGTCCAGGGAGATTGCCATTGGCTCTGTTTCAGGTATCACGCGTGTATGAGAACTTCTGATTTGAATGAACTACATTTCTTACGGAACAGTTGAGTTTTTAATGGTGGTCCGATCAAGAAAATATGTGTATATATGTCTCAAAAACCTACTTCGGTCAAAAATCGTCAACATCCCCCTTTGTGATCTCTTTCCGTTACTACCCAATATGAACTCCTGTGGATGGTTGATTCTCCTATCATCTTATTATTTGTTCAGACCATGAAGTATATGTGTCTAATTTTATATTTTTAAGACATAAGAAAGTTAACAAACAATAATGTAGTTTCTAATGGGTATTAATTCTTGAAATATTTTGGCCTCGCTATGGAATGTCCTATACAGTTAACATATGTTAAATCTAAACATGTTCATAGCTTGCTGACACATTGAAGTTCTAAACATTTTGTTCCTAATTTGGTTAACATTAATATTTTTATACATTTGTAAAATGTTGAATGACTTATTACAATAATAAAATACTAAAAATCAATTTCAAATCAAATGTTGGCATGAGAGCTCAACAATAAAGTAACTATATTTTAGTAGAATTTATCTCCTGTTTGCTGCTACTAATACAATAACAGGTATGAAATAATTTCATTTCATTTTTAAACCATTTTAATATACGTATAAATATAAGTAGTGGTCAAGTTATGTATATAATACGTCACCTACTAATGTATCTGAACGTGTAACATTTTTGTGCACTGCCAAGTTTGTCTTCGATGTATGTAGACTAAATAGTTTTAAACAATTTATGAACTTAAATTTGTCTTAGTTTCTGCAAAAATTGTACATACTGACCAATATTAAATGTATGTTGAATACTGATGAAACTAAAATCTTAGAAGAGGTACAAAGATAGTTCAATTTACATATTCTGTGAAAAGAAATGATTGATATTACATTCTCTCTGAGAGAACCCCAATAACCTATTTTCTACCGATATCGGATTATGACTCTACTTTATTGCTTCATTATTATAGCAAGCTTTCCAGCATTTATTGCAACCATTTATCTTGAAAATTAAGACTTATTAGATTTTGCTCTCCTTGATTTATTTTTTAAAATTGGATTTAATTCATAATTTTATTATTAAAAACACAGTATTAGAATAATTTAGTCCACAAATGTACGATGATGAGAATCTAAAAGAAGAAATTGATCGCAAAGATTTAAGTTTAGTGAAATAACGCTCATATTTAGAATTAACATACTGTTCATTTATTTAAATTTCAAAGAAAAATACATGACTGACTGATTTGGTGATTAATCTAACGTGTATTTTGAGAGTTAATACTTATCACACTCCAAAGTAATGACACTAATTCAATGATTTACCCACTTCTCATGTATCTGGTAGAGATGGGTAAAATACCGTGGACAGTTATTTTGGAACGATTCTGCTCAGACTATAGTGTTAGTTGCAAGCTGGATGGTGGTACTGACGATGTATACAACTGCAGACGTTGCGCTGTACTTCTCACAACTGTTGAAACTGAAACTAACAGGTAGGCTACGTGATCGGTACCTACAGCAAAAACATTGTTGCCGTTATTAAAGACTGATTCACTATGTTACCCAACAAGCCAAAAGATTGGACTTGCTGTTAAATTAGTTAGAATTTTTTATTCTATGAGTGTGTTACTTAAAACATCTAAAATAACTCAATACTAAACACTAATTATAAATCATTTGAGATTTTGCCTACATATATTCTTTTTTTACACTAAGTATCTTTATACGAGTATAAAAGTATCTCATACATAACCCGAAATACTTACAATTATATACAGATACAAATAAATATGCAAAAAACAGCAATGATTTTATTTAAACCATCTCAGTTTAAATAAAGAAAAATTGTATGATAATAGGATTTAATAGGTATTGAATAAACCTATTTATTTGCAAATTTTTTAGTACTTTGTTAATTTAGACTTACTTTATTTTAATGGTAGTAGCAACTAATGTATCCACTACTGTAACCGGCTTTTAGAGCTGTCGAGTACTACACAGTACGCTCAGATCCACTTCAACTTCTTATGGATCAGTTTCGATAAACAACCATTCTTTGTAGACGATTCCTACTACCGAACAAGTCGTGCAACGCTGAGAAACTATGTAAGTTTACCGCTGCAGAGAACTGCTTTTTCCGCACAGTTGTGATCCGGTCACTTTGTGGAGCAGTTGCGGCGCAACGGTTCCTTACAACCGTTGTTTGGTGCAAACTGTTGCGGATGATCCTCGGTTTTACCCATGCCTAGGGTCTGGAGGGTAAACACTTATCACATTGCAAAGTAATGAATTACTGAATCAGAGATTCACCCAACCTGGATATTTCATATTTACCAATTATTTACACAAAGATAGTAATTAGTATTGTACGACATAGAAATGTGATTCTGCATTTTTAAATGCAATAAGTGACGGTTGTCAATTTCCCTATTTGTTAGCCATATACATACCGAGAGGAAGGGAATGCTTCATGAAACGTACAGCTATGACATGCAGATAAATGATAAATTCAATACGATATAGTTTTTGGTTTTTAAAATAGCTCTCACAATAGTACATATGAACAAAGCAAACCATTCTAAACAAATCACTTGTGAAATATGCAACACAATTTTCTACTTTGGTTTTTGAACTGCCATGTTTTGAAGCATAATGGAATTATCTGTAGGCTTTAAATATTGCATGGTACCCCAGCGATGGCTGTTACGTAACACAAGGTGTGTCGCACTAACATTTTGTTTTAAATGATTCTTAATTTAAGTATTGAGCTGGAATAAAAAGGTTAATAAAAAATATATAATTATGTAAGAATGTATCACAAATATATATCGTGAACTAACATTTGTTACTCTTAGAAACATTTTCTCATCATTCTGCCTGAAATATTTTTAGAATCCTATTTATAGGATGGCTTAAGCAGTGTAGGAACAGTAAATAGGATAAATTAATAGGTTTCAGTATACAACTATATCTATGAGATATTTAACTCAAATCAAAATTTATACGCTTTGAACAGCTGAGCGTTTGTATTGATACCAAAATATTTTAAGGTCGTGTTAAACCGATGCTTGTAAAATTACTAACTGATCTATTGCTATACAATTTCAAAGTTATAAGTTTCCTTATAAGTTTCTTTATATACAATTTCAAAGTCCCCCTTTAAATGTATAAATGTTATGTTCATAAATATTTATGTGTTTAAATTTGACCCCCATCACTTATGATTTTTCAAACGAAGGATTCAGAAATTATTAAATCCTTCTAGCAGCTTGGTATTCATATGATAACGTGTTTGCCTTTAACTGAGTCTGTAACTAGAAAACTATTTAATTCTATGAATGATTTATCAAAAAGTTTGCAATGTAGACATGCTATTGTTATGTCTTTGATACATGTTAGAATAACTTAGCACCTAGAGTCAAAAAACATTTAGTGGGTTATAAAAGTCACGCTGTAAATTATTGGTTAGTAATATCCAAAGCCTTAAGGAGCAAACTACAATGTATTAATAAAATTACAGCACGTATAATCCACAACGACCGGGTAAAGAATGATCAGGTTTCATCGAGTCCGACATAATACATTGTACACTCAATGCCTCAGTCCACAATACATTTCTCAGATAAATTTTCCGATATATTGAGTCCTTACAAACGATAAATGGATTGCCCAGCTGAAGAAACTTCTTCTACATGCTTTAATACGATGTGCAAGATCCGATATTTCCGGAAAATTAAATTTTTCGTATTAAACATGGTTTACCTTCTGGTTATCATATTAATTTCAAACATTATCGCGATATTTGAAGGCATAGAAGTGTATTGAAAAAATACCACTTATTAAAACTTATTTACACAATTTAATATTGAAATGTTAAATTTCAACTAAGAGAATGACTTTGAAGAAGAAAAATTTAGTGCTAGAATAAAAGCATTATTTAATCGTTGGAAATATGTAGATCCAGTATGATCCGCAGTATGAAAGAAAAATACTAGGCCATGAAAATACATGAAAATAAAGTTATCAAATCTTGGTTGAGTTAAAAATCTTTGTTAAGCTTTGTTGTAGGAGATATTAAAGCGATTCCAGTAATGACTGATATACATTTGGTAACTTTAAATTTTACATTTATGTTTGAAGGAAAATTTGATAAATGGAGCAACATTGCATTTTGAAAGGTTTAAATCAATGTTTTAAGTAATATATTTAGCATTGTATAACGGAGCTTTTATAGAATTTAACTTTACACATATTTACAGGCAATTGTTTTAAAAATAAGTGTTGAAAACATTTTTATCGAAAAAATAGTCAACATTTATATTATACAGCATAATAATTTATTTTATAAATGTTTATTTAACGTAAATTTCATTACAGTTGATCGAAACTTTCTTCGTATAAGTATTATTTTGTAAACTACAAAATGTGGGCAAAAAGACGCATGCGTTTATAGATAATTTTTTACCATTCTGGTGTGTTGAATTGTATCATAGAATATTGCTATTATTATGAACTACGCAGATTTGCTTAAGGCTTCGTACACGAGTTATGAAAAGAAATACATGTTAACAATAACTGTACATGGTAAACGTCAAAATTTGTTGTGCAAACATCCCCATTGAATCAACAAAAAATTCCCATTTTTTATAACCAAAATTATTTTGATTTAAATAGGAAATAAAAGTGCAAAATTAAAAAATATGATGGTATAAAAACTATTTAAGTGGCCTACATAAAATGTTTTAAATTTGGCACCATGAGAGGGAGATGAGATGATGCGGACAAATTGTGTAGCTCAGCAGGTAACGCAGTGCTATAAATACCACAGTTACCCAGTCTATGTGTCATATCAGAGCTCATGATTACTGTTGAGAACAACTCAAGTGTGGCTGTGAACTATGTTTGTGTACGTGACATTAGCACCATGAGAGGGAGATGAGATGATGCGGACAAATTGTGTAGCTCAGCAGGTAACGCAGTGCTATAAATACCACAGTTACCCAGTCTATGTGTCATATCAGAGCTCATGATTACTGTTGAGAACAACTCAAGTGTGGCTGTGAACTATGTTTGTGTACGTGACATTAGCACCATGAGAGGGAGATGAGATGATGCGGACAAATTGTGTAGCTCAGCAGGTAACGCAGTGCTATAAATACCACAGTTACCCAGTCTATGTGTCATATCAGAGCTCATGATTACTATTGAGAACAACTCAGGTGTGGGCTGTGAACTATGTTTGTGTACGTGACATTAGCACCATGAGAGGGAGATGAGATGATGCGGACAAATTGTGTAGCTCAGCAGGTAACGCAGTGCTATAAATACCACAGTTACCCAGTCTATGTGTCATATCAGAGCTCATGATTACTATTGAGAACAACTCAGGTGTGGGTGTGAACTATGTTTGTGTACGTGACATTAGCACCATGAGAGGGAGATGAGATGATGCGGACAAATTGTGTAGCTCAGCAGGTAACGCAGTGCTATAAATACCACAGTTACCCAGTCTATGTGTCATATCAGAGCTCATGATTACTGTTGAGAACAACTCAGGTGTGGCTGTGAACTATGTTTGTGTACGTGACATTAGCACCATGAGAACTATTTTTTTGTACGTTACATTGCAACCATGAGACGGAAATGAGATGATGCGGACATTGTTTGTAGCAAAGCAGGTAATTCAGTGCCATACATACAAAATTACCCGGCCTATGTGTAATATCATAGTTCATGATTACTGCTGAGCACACTTTAGTTGTCACAGGGAACTATTTTTGTTTTATTAGAACCATGAGAAGGAAATGAGATGATGCGGACTGTTTGTGTTGCAGAGGATTAGATGCAGGGTCATATATCAGCATTTATCTGGCCTAGTTGTAATCAAAAAGATAATGGTTGCTGTAGAGCAACACCTCAGGTATCGCATTGATCCGTATGTGTACGTGACATGAGCACCATGAGAGGGAGATGAGATGATGCGGACATTTTGTGTTGGTAATGTAGGGCCATACATCAGCATAATTATCCGACCTAGATATAATCACACAGATGATGATTATTACTGTGGAGCACACCTGAGGTGTCTCATCGTACTGTACGTATACGCGATATGAGGATAATATACTGAAAGAGGGAAATGAGATGATATAGGCAAGTTGCGTTGCAGAGGACGTAATGCGGTGCCATACATCAGCATAATTATCTGGCCTAGATGTAATCACAGAGCTGATGATTACAGCGGAACACACCTGGGTGTACAGGTGTCGCATCGAACTTGTACGTGTACGTGCCAAGTCTTCGTGTAATCTTACTGTACTCATTCCTTTTTAGGTTGCAGTTATTATTTTTAAGTGTATTGGAAACTTTATAAATATAGTATATATTATGTCGCATTGTAAGTATAAGGTGTACCATAGTACACGCAATAATTTCATGCAGTACTTGCTTGTACACGTTAAAAAATACGTTGCGTTGTATTGAATATGTAAATTGTATATCATGACCCCATACTACTCCTTCCTTGTTGAATAATTAGCCCTATAGTAACATAAATTGTTCAATAGGAGTGAAAAGGGTAAGAAAAGCTAGACGTGAAGGAAGAAAGATATTTGCTATCGTTCAGTTATAGCAAGAACACAATAACACATTTAACCTACATTATAGTTGTGTGTTAGGTTACTTATCCACCTGAGGAAGAGATATTTTTGGTGGGATCAAGAATTAACACACTGTATTAACCCAGATTAAATAAGAGGACATGGGTGATCGTCTCTTATTCCACGTGATCGTTTTAAAGTATCAGGGAAATTTAAAAAATAATTTTTTACAAACTTAGTTTTTTAATTCATCTGTCAAGGAGGACATTGCGAAATCCGCTTTAGTGTAACCCGGGTACAGATACTAATTGTTTGTACTAAAGAACCATCCTTATTATTAGCACAATTTTGGCATTAATTTGTGTTTAAAAAATGTAAAGGGTATAATTATTGAAATTTAACTCTATAAGCATTTACGTTTATGTCACCTAAAGAAGTAATCAAGGATTTATAAAGATATTTCTACAAAACGAATATCTAATTTTTGAACACCGTGTATTGTGTATTATGTATTATTCTTGAATTATACTTCTAAGGGAAAACATTTGTAACCATTGACACATTTTGGTGTTAATGCATCGTTATGTTTTGGAAAGTATACTGTTTACTATTACAAGGTATAAGTGGCATTGTAAAATTTTCAAATATGCTCCATATAGCTTGTGATGTTAAATACCTATTCAATAAAAAACAGCTAATAATTATCAATCAATATAATACTTCTATCCAGACTACTATTAAATTATTTTGATAAACTTTAAGGATAAGCGGTGAATTATATCTTAGTAGCAGTGACTGCTTCTTAGTAGTAATAAATTCAAGGGACGCATGTTAGCTTTACTTCTAATCCAAACCACGGTTTTCTGTCCTGAAATAAAATTTTCAAAGTCCAATTTTGTCCCTTTAGAGATGATCTGAAGATAATGTTTAGGAATCAGTTTTGAGCTCATGAAATAATTTTGAAACTCATTCTAAAATACTAATATGATTATTTATCTTCAGGATTTTACCAAAAAGAATAAAAATATTGCAGCATCTTTCATCCCTAACCCTATGTTTAACAGATGGTGAGAGGACAGAGCTGGTCATCCATCTGGCACGGCCGCTCTAGTTTAGCTGATTGGTCTAATTGTAGATGACCCGAAGCTCAGGACGGGTGGCCGACTGTCACTATTCATTTCGTTAAACAACACTAATCCAATCCCATCCTGATATATATGTCCCCCGGTAATTAGTCAATTAAAGAGAAATTCCCCTGATAATGCAGATCATATTAATGATTGGACGGGCGGGTGGTAGTGCTAGTCACAATGGGAAGTGCTTTAACTGATGTAACATCAGTAGATCACTGAATATAACAGTGAGGTTGTGTTTGTGTATTATCATGCTGCACAGTTGTGTGGGCTTCTACAACTCTTGTGCTGTAACGTTCGATATTTTAATCTAGTATCTCAAGGCAGTAAAATATATTAAGAGTTTTAGTTAATTATGTTACAAAAACTTTTTAATTTCGTGATCTTTAAGTATAATTTGTATAGGATTTCAGTATTTATTTTAAAATCCGAAACTGTCTAATGATTATATTTCTATTGTATGATGATAAACGTTTACCACTTCCTTAATCCAAACTACTGAGCCACACCCCGCTTCCGCTCGCCCGTACCAAGCTAGCTTAACAAAGAAACGTGCTCCCATTGGAGCGGAGCGGGGCCCGACTCACGGAGAGAGAGCAAGGAAAGGCAAAGAAAAGAACGTGGATGGCCAGCCATAGTGAAAAAAATTATATATATTTGAGAAGAAAAAAAACAAGGGGGACAAACGCAGACAAAACTACCCATGAACCCAGAAAGGTTGCCTACTCAGGTGCACCTGGAGAACAAAACTATAAGTGGTCAACCCAGACTTATAGATAAAATTAAAAATCTTTATAAATTTAAGTTAGATAGAATTTAGAGCGCCAAATTTCAAACAGGAAAAGCCAAATCACCCGGAGTCCTGTGGCACAGGGCGGGTTCCTGAAAGGATTAGAATTAACCTAAACTTAACTACTTAAAACTAGATAACAAACTGGATAACAATACTTAAATAACAGGCACACTGAGACAATATCACAGCAGGGTATCACAGAGAAATAATGTCCTCAGGTAGGAAAACCTTAGTAGCCCGCCATGGCACCGGTTGTAAGGACCCGGCCCCAAGAATCATGGGAGAGGCGGACATTGGAGCTGGAGCTCGTGAACCTCGTCAGTTGACACAGCCGTTGTTTAGCCAGACATTTGGGGCAGAACAAAACCCAAAACAAAAACCCAAAACTAAATAAAAGGGTAAAAACAAAATAAACTTCACTAGTAACGGTCTGAACAGAAGTGAAAGTCGCTACTCTCTCGATCCAGTCGCAGACGACACCAAAGCCTCGAAGAGTCAACGAGAGCAAACACCAACAACAAAATAAAACACTATAACAAAAAAAGAGTCGGGAAAAACCGAAAGGGGCACGAGAATTTGACCCGGCTCAGACACCCCCCCCCCCAAAAGGGAGACTCCCCTCTCCAACAAGGAAAAACTCAAGAAGCTCTCCCCAGTTAAGGAATTCCCCGGCAAGGCTTTAGATGAGAAAATATGTGCCTTTCGATAAACCTTGCCGGTTTGGGGATCTCCCAACAGAGCCGTCACCGGAGAGTCAGAAAACCTAAAGATACGGTGGGGGCCTGTCCACCGATAAGACAACTTTGCAGCCCTTTTGTCCACGGCCGAACTGGTCGGATGAGCTCTACAATATACAAGTTCCCCCTCTCGGAAAAGGGTTAGCCACACGCCCCTTGTTATACTTCCTCCTCAGCAATTCCCTAGCCCTGAAAAGATTTCGCCGGGGCAGCTGCCCAAGTGCTAGCAACATCAGGAGTACCAGGCGGTGGCAGAAGGTCCCCAATCCTCCAAATATTAGCCAAAGGGTTGTTGGGTGGAAACCCAAACAACAACTCGAAGGGCACCGCGTTGTGACTTTCATGAACAGCTGTGTTAAAAGCAAATTGAATCCAAGGGATTTCTTGGTCTCACGTCTCTTGATTTTTAGCATGGAAAGCGATGAGGGCTGATCGCAGATTACGGTTAAAACGCTCTGCGTGGGAGGGCTGTGGGTAGTAAGGCGAAGTCGTCACATGGCGGATACCGTTGCCCAAAGCACATTCTCTTGAATTCATTGGACAAAAAACTGAGTTCCATTATCGGATACTATAGTGGCGGGAATTCCGGAAATGTTGGAAAAGATTGGTACGGGGAGCACCTTAGTCGTGAGCTGAGCTGTGGCGCTTCGTAACGGAAACAACCAGACGAACTTGGAGAAAGCATCTACACAGACAAGCAGGAACTTATTACCTGACTTGCTACGAGGGGAAAGCCCCAAAACGTAGTCGATGAAAAGCTTCTCCAGAGGTCTCTCCGCCACTTCAGATGACAACAGACCCAGCTTAGCGTTCTGGGCGGGCTTGCTTAACGAGCACAGTTGACATGACCGTACTCGAGCCGCAATGTCCCGATCCATGCCCTTCCAAATGAAGAGGTCCCTAATCTTCGCGATGGTTTTATGTATACCTAAATGACCGCCCACGGGAGAAGTATGGAAATAATGAAAAAACCATCGGTACAAGAAGACTTGGCAGCACTAATTTGGGCTTTCCCCGCTGCCTAGCTCGACAGCAAAGGGTACCTTGGGACAGAAAGTACGGGGGGTGGGCACCTCCCCTTGAAGCTCACAGATAATATTGGCCAGCTCGGGATCATTTAGTTGATGAGGGAGGATATCCGAAAAGGCCAGAGGACAGTCAAGCATGCACAGCCCCACATACCGGCTCCAAATCCTGAAGTTGGTCGCCGGGAGTATGGTACATCCTAGAAAGCGTATCGGCAATGATATTTTGCGTGCCACGCACATGTTGCACAGTAAATTTAAGGGAAGATATTTGAACGACCAACGGACCAATCTTCCCAAGCTGACGAGGATGAGCGAGGAGCCAAGATAGTGCCTGGTTGTCGGTTTCAAGGAGAAACTCTTTATGTTCTAAAAACCTTCGAAATTTATTTATCCCGAACACAACAGCCAAACACTCCAGCTCATAAACAGATGAACTCTTTTTTTCACAGGGTGTCAATGTGCGTGAAGCATAAGCAATTGGCTGCCTGACGCCATCCACCTCCTGAGACAACACCGCCGCAATAGCCAAGGAGGGACGCATCAGTTTGTAAGACGAATTTTCGACCAAAATCCGGCATAGCCAACACAGGAGGCTGCATAACCGCTTCTTTCAACAATTGAAAGGGACGTCTGCTTTGTTTCACCCCATTCAAACTTAGCACCCTTCTTGCGAAGCAGATTAAGAGGAGCGGCCAACTCTGCAATATTGGGTATGAAAACGCCTGTAAAAATTTATCATTCCCACGAAACGTTGCAACTCCCTTTGCATCTTTGGGAGGAGGAAAATCCCTGATCGCCTGGGTCCGAGCTGGATCTATGCAGACGCCCCGGGTTGGAAATAAGGTGACCCAGAAAAGAAATCTCACTTTGGGCGAAACTCACCTTTTCCGGGGTTGACGGTAAGGCCAGCACCACGCAACCTAAATAAAACTTCCTCCAGATGGGTCAAATGTTCTTCAAAGCTCTCACTGTATACAAGAAGATCATCCAAATAGTTAAATACAAATTTAAACTTGACGTCATGGAAAATAGAGTCTAATAGTCGGGTATGAGTTTGAGCTCCCACAGCTAAGCCCATTGGAACACGGGTAAACTGATATAAATTCCAGGGAACACAGAACGCAGTGAGAGGACGAGATTCAGGCTTCAAAGGTATCTGGTGGTAAGCCTGGTTTAAGGTCAAATATGGAGAAAAATTTGGCCTTACCGAACCAATCAAATGCCGAATGTAGATCGGGGAGAGGTACCGAGTCAATCTCAATCTGGGAATTAAGCTTTCTATAGTCCAGGACCATTCTGGACTTACCATTTGGCTTAGGGACCAGGAAAGCGGGGACTGGCATAACCTGAGCAAGAAGGTTCGATAACTCCATTCTCTAGAAGTTCATTAATGATGCTCCTCAGCGTTTCCATTTTAGGTGGAGCAAGTTTGTAGGGGTGAGAACGAACCGGGCGGGTATCAGTGAGGCGAATCTCGTACTCAAGAAGCTTCGTAACACCCAGTTTTGGTGTGAGTACTTCTGGGAAGCGGCAACAAATGCCCCTTATAGCCTCAGCCTGCTCCACGGTCAGATGCCCCAACGGATCAGGAATGGAAACCCTATCTCCCTCCGCTTCGACTGCGGGCACGCCCCATGAGAATATTCATCCGAAAAAAGGTATTTGACACCCGCCCGAGAAAAACGAAAGAAACACCGGCCATTGCCCAAGTCCAAAATCATGCCAGTCCTCCGAATAAAATCAGCCCCCAAGATAAAAGGGAAAACACAACTCCCCTGCCACCAAAAACCGCCACACCCAAGAAAAAATGGTGGATTTTGATTTTAAACTGGACCTCATGAGTGATGGGCAAAGGAGAGCGAGACGCCGTCCAGCAAATTAAAGAACTAGGTTCAACCTGTCGGATGAGACCAGAGGCTGACAACTCCTGGAAAAAACGCAAGGATATCAGGCTGCGTGCTGAACCAGAATCCACAAGGGCCTTCCGGTTCACATCTCCGACAAGGACATCTACACGTGGGCAAACCGAGCAACCCGCTCTCACACCCAATGCAGCCAAGGAAGCAATGGTCTCCCTATTGGTGAATACCTTACAAGATTTGACTTTATTACCCCTGTTCTTCACCCTAGCAGACATCACGCTACCAGACATATTTAGTCCGGCAACTATATTATTACTAACAATATTAGGTTTTCTTGCCGAAGTGACGGAGTTAACAAGGAGTCCAGTTCCAGGTCCCGGAAGATTAACTAGGTCAGGAGGAACCAAAAACTCCCACGTGCCCGAGGACAATCCCGCCTCAAGTGACCCCTCTGGTTACAACCAAAACAAGTTGGGGGTTGCCCACGCGGGAGTTGCACCCCCTGCCCTGACCCTGCTGAAACCCGAACCTTTCCAGGAGGTTCACTGGGCAGATGTCCCATCAATCTCTCCCTTAGGAAATCCCGCATCCTGGACTCCTCCGGATGCAATGCAGAGACGGTCTAGATCCGCCCAAGACGTGGGTGGTATTTGTATATATTTGTATTGGTATATGTCGAAAAACCAAACGACAACGGTCCTCCAGGTTGATTCCCTCCAGAATAATGTTCCACCAGTTGCCTTTCGCTTAAGTCAAGACGTAGTATTTGGGCCACCCCTCGTATCTCGCCGACAAATTGACTAAGCGTCTCTCCGGGTGCCTGTGGGCGATAAATACGTTCAACTCGCAAACGCTCCATGACACGACCAGGTATAAAATATTCAATAACTTGAGCATGAAACTCATCAAAAGGTGCTCTTCGCTTGAGACAGTCAAGTAGGCGGTCACTTAGTGGTCTCAAGCAAAAGGGGGCTAAAATTTCCATAAGTACCAAATCGGTCATTCCAGGAAACTCCTGAATTTTGAAAGCTTCCTGAAGAAAAGCAAGGAGGTTGATTTAAACTCCAATCCATCGGCCTTGGGCATGCTCTGAAGTATAGGTGAGAGTGGGTGGGGACAACTTGGCAAAGGCTGAACTAAATAGACCTGAGACATCATGGCCATCAACAACCGTCCCACAAACCTACATGATCCATGAACACAGGATGTACCGAAGACTTTGAACCTCCAATTGCAGCAGAAATGGCAGAGGATACAATTCCGAATCTCGGCACCTGGAGCAACACCCTGAGGACCTGCAGCTCTCCAAGCTCAGCAATACGAGAATCCGAAATTGACAGAGTAGGAGGCTCCTGAAAAGGAGGCCCCTCTCTCTCTGACGGACCTAACCTCACCTAGACTCTCCAGGGCTGACTGTAGGTTTTTCAGAAGTAGTAGTAATGGCCCATGCACCAATATCAGCGGTGAGTCCCAGGAGCCTTATTAAGCAGTTGCACCCTGGCGCACCAGTGAATAATCTGGGAGCCCAAACGAGCCTTGGCCGACCCAGTTAAAGGCAGTGACCCACTATCAATGTCATCCTCTAATTCTTCCATCCTAGTCTTGCAGCTAAGCTAATTCATCTTCCAAACAAAATGATTCCTGCCATGTCCTCTCTAAGTTCAAAACAGGCCCTGAGCTGAGCTCTCAACCCCTTTACGTCCTCCCGAGCCTGCTGCCCCCTAGACACGACCTCAAAAAACCAGCTCCGGCTTCCGGAGATACTCAGGCACCAAAGAGACGGCCATATCAACTTCAAGACAAACAAAATCTAACTTACTAAACTTAAGTAGTCTCAACTCAAAAGGCAACCAACTGACGAGGCTCAATAAGAGTACCAGCTCCTACTTCCCTGAGGCAAAAAAAAAACCCAGTAAAACCCCGCACAAATACAATACTATAAACACGGAATAACTAACACACAAAACTCAACATTACATGCTCCCAGCCCGGGAAACCGCTTGGCAAGCCATAACCACGCTCTGCTACCGTCTGAGCCACACCCCGCTTCCGCTCGCCCGTACCAAGCTAGCTTAACAAAAGAAACGTGCTCCCATTGGAGCGGAGCGGGGCCCGACTCACGGAGAGAGAGGCAAGGAAAGGCAAGAGAAGGAACGTGGATGGCCAGCCATAGTGAAAAAATATATATATTTGAGAAGAAAAAAAACAAGGGGACAAACGCAGACAAAACTACCCAGAAAGGTTGCCTACTCAGGTGCACCTGGAGAACAAAACTTATAAGTGGTCAACCCAGACTTATAGATAAAATTAAAAATCTTTATAAATTTTAAGTTAGATAGAATTTAGAGCGCCAAATTTCAAACAGGAAAAGCCAAAATCACCCGGAGTCCTGTGGCACAGGGCGGGTTCCTGAAAAGGATAGAATTAACCTAAACTTAACTACTTAAAAACTAGATAACAAACTGGATAACAATACTTAAATAAACAGGCACACTGAGACAATATCACAGCAGGGTATCACAGAGAAATAATGTCCTCAGGTAGGAAAACCTTAGTAGCCCGCCATGGCACCGGTGTAAGGACCCGGCCCAAGAATCATGGGAGAGGCGGACATTGGAGCTGGAGCTCGAGAACCTCGGTCAGTTGACACAGCCGTGTTTAGCCAGACATTTGGGGGCAGAACAAAACCCAAAACAAAACCCAAAACTAAATAAAAGGGTAAAAAACAAAATAAACTTCACTAGTAACGGTCTGAACAGAAGTGAAAGTCGCTTACTCTCTCGATCCAGTCGCAGACGACACCAAAGCCTCGAAGATGTCAACGAGAGCAAACACCAACAAACAAAATAAAACACTATAACAAAAAAAGAGTCGGGAAAACCGAAAGGGGCACGAGAATTTGACCCGGCTCACTACTCTGTCGGAAACAAAAAACGTAAATTCTTTCTACAATACAGGATTAACAAAAATGTGCCCCATTGGCTTAAAAAAGTGAAGTGTTTGAAATTTCCCAGAAAGGAACTCCCAGGACTCCCAGATCTACTAATATTATAAATCCTAATAATTGTATAATAAGTATTATTATTTTAGGCGATAAACGTTATAATTATGAAGTTTTGGTCTGAATTGACCTTTAACTGATGTTTGAAAAAGGAATCAGTGATTTCATAGTATTGTGGACCACTCAACAAACACACATTTTCCTTCTGAAAAATGCATCGTAAACCCTCGCGGTGGACAGTAGAACCACAGAGTATACATAATTATGTTCTATATACACTCTATGTTCTCTTCTGTTCTATTTAGTACTCTCACACATTGTAAAAACCACTGGTTCAGGAATCGGTACCTCTTATTTTCCATATTTCTAGAAGTAAGTGGGTGCTTCAGAGAACATGACTCAACAAAATTTCCAGGCAACATTTGTCGTACGTCTTTGAATTTCCTTCTTAAATTTCATTGTGTTTTGTGCTTATACTGAGATTGCTATTGAAGCAAGCCTGTTTGATACCGTTTTATGTAAAAGAGGTGCGATATACGGAATTAATTGATCTATAGCTATCTCTTGTTATTAGTTTTGCAGGAGAGTATGTAATGTATGACGTCACGCTCGGAGTTCCCCTAAGGGCATTCTAAGTTTCAGAACTAGGCCACCTTGTTCTTGTTTGAAGTTTATTTTGACGATGGAAAGATTGAGAAGGAAACAGAATTTTTCCAGGCATTTGCCATCGTTCAGTGAAACAAGAAATCAGTAACATTCTGATGAGTGTTCCGGCAAATGTCTGGAAAAAAAATCATGTTTTCTTTAGGCCACTTTGAACAGATAAGGTTGGATATTCTCATGATCGGTGAGGAACTGTGTCGAGTCGAAATTTTTCTACTCCATGCCCTTTCTTCACTCATCATCCTACCTCAATTTATCTGGTTGTCCAGTGATCTCTTTCTCTTGTTCCCATTATGTCTGGAAATCCTTCGATGTAGGTATTTGAATGAAGTAGTAGGCTACTACAGAGTTTTTATTTTAAAAATCTATTTCTGTTCAAAATGAAGAAATCAGTGGAAATAAACTTTAAACCACTAGGATAACTGGTTCAGATCTGATTCGGTAAGCAATTATTATTCGTTAAGCACGCTTCTTCTGAATTATAACATTTTTGTAACATTTTGTAATGCGCGACTAAGTATGAAATTGTTCCTGTTACAAAATCAAACTGAGTATAATAAGACTTATTTTTGAAAATCCATTTAATTAAGAAATTAAAATATCCACCAGTCAATTTTTATTACATTAAACAGGTGTCTACGAATGTTGATGTTTAAAATATTAGGTTTGATAGCAGTTAAAATCAAAAGTTAGTATATAGTGCAACTATATATTAAACAAATTAGTACGATGGAAGTAAGACGTTATAAAAAAGTTACTTACATGTATTCCACTAATCGTACAAATCCCTGTTCACAAGTATAACTATTCGTCCTGCAGATATACTGTCAAGTCGATTTGTGTTTTATTTCTTACTAAGGTCACTAGGTCGATTTGTATTTCCTTTAGGTTTAAGGTCATCACAGTCAATTCGGGTATCCTTTCTCTCTAATTTCGTCAAAGACTTTTTTTGTTTTATTTATATCCGCTGTAACCAAACTCTGTATTTCATGAGGAATGAACTCGTTGATAAAAGAACGTCTTGGTTTTTCAGATGAACTTGCTTACGTGAAACACAAAATATAATATATTGAACTAAAACTGTATAAAACTAATAAAAAAATATATTTTGTCTTTTTAGTAAAGTCTTTCCTATTAGTTTTCATAGTCCTACTTTAACAATAAAATTGTTGTCATAGATAATCTGACACTATCGATTTAGTAAAGAAATCTATGTATAACTCTACGAAACATATTTCCCTTAATAGATTCAACGATTTGCATGGTAACGAATACCTGAACGAGCGGAGCGGCGCGGCGTTTCAATGGCATCGTCGGTGGGCAGGTCCGAGCTAGCCGCAGCGGTTACAACACATTATCGGAGAATGAACCTATAAATATCTGGATCAATGGGCAGGGAGGGCAGACCAGGTCCCGTCTTGTGACAGGGATAGGCTAAGGGTGACATGGCGCGATTTATAGAGGTTTTATGCATTCAGTGTGACTCGCATCCGATAGATATAGGCTATTACTTTGTTTGCTAGATCGGCTGGGATTCTTATACTTCCATCTATGAAGAATGGAACGTAAACCACACATGGGAACTTTTTACGTCAAAAGTTCTTATCCAACTCAGATTGCTACATTTTTTTATACCTATTTTAGTTATATTACCAGATGTGGCATGTAAGTTGACTTGATTAATTACGGAAAAAATCACTGTTTGTTGGAATAGAGTGGAAAACTATTCTTCCAATCATATTTAAGGAACGAATAAATGATATTTGCAGCTATCTTATAGTATTAAGTCTACCAGAAATTGAAGATCACGGCTTCGAATCACGATAATTTAAACCAACCTGAAAAAATTTTATTATACGAACTCCAGTTTTTCTAATTAACGATATTAACTTATAATTTTTTTAATAACAACTCATGAATCTCAGTGTGTATTTTGTTTGTAATACAGTACGATTAATCCAATGCGTTCTTCATATACGATTTTGGGAGGTGTAAGTTTACTTAAAACAAATTTGTCAACTTCAATGATCAATTAAATATATCTTACACACAATACCCGATATAGTTTCCTTTCTACGTGGATAATTCAGGTTCTGATGACGTACTATGGCTTGATTTACCCCAACCTCACCTACAAGTTGGTGTTGTAGGGAGATCGTCACTAAGAATGAGAGAATTTAAACTTAAAAACAAGGGATTCACATAATCACACAGTTGAAACAATACAATATACCTTTATTGCCAGACACACTTTTAACACAGAGTCTTGTAAGGAATCCTTTAAAAGGTTGAAACTATTAACTCTACCGTGCCTCTTTATCTTGGAAACGATTTTGTTTTGTGTGTGTAACACGCTATGACACGTGGCCATGATATGCATACGTACGCTACTAGAGGCACAGATGACTACCGAACTGGGAGACACAGAACGGTAGTCAATGAACATTTCCCTCTCACGTAGACGTTAATTTTATTAAAAAATTGTGCCCAAACGCTTAAGTGCTAAAAACTCGTTTAGAACAAATTTTAGTGTCAGGAACATACTGTAATGTTAACTATTTTCTGGCATACGACTGGGACACCGCCCAATAAGACTGACACCGTTGCTGAAGGCGGGAGGATTGGAAAATGGATGGACGTATGCGTGAGTAAACTGTAAGTTTGAGTAAGATTTCTTGTCGTATGTGTGTCAAAATTTTATTCCCAGATATATGATGATTTTGCTATGCATTGTAATATGATTCTGGCAATAAAAGACTCATTTAATTTGATTCTATAGCACTCTGGTATATTATCTAAAAAAAACGTAGTTAGCATAAACGTTCTTTAAACATATGGATAATTTTATACCAAGACTTTTATGGTCCAACTGTTACATTTAGTTTCATGAAACTGTTATTAAGAATCGGGCATTTTAACGAAGCAATGAAATTAAAAAATACGCATTGGTGATTTAATTAATCGTAACATTACTTTCCGTATTATTAATTATAATGTTTCTAGACTTTCTTTAACAAATGCAACTGGATGGTTGTAAATAATCAATACCATAATCAAAATTTTAAGAGATTGAAAATCAAAGAATCAAAATGAAAACAGTGTATTTGAATCCAGGATGAATCATTCTTCTTGCAATGCACTTATTGAACCATCTAAATTGGTAATGTTTTCTACGTCAATTTTTACCACATATTGAAGCTATCCAAAAGATATTATAAAACGAATAAAGAGAAGACTTGAAATTTTGCGTGAAACAAAACACTGAGTTAGAAAATGCCATGCCACTCAATAGCATTTGGCTGAGTGTTAGCAAATACTTTTGCATTGGTCATATCGATAACCATGATATCAACGATAAAGTGCAGTATAAATAAATGTGTAAAGAAACTTGGTGCAATAAATCATATGAGATTTTAATATGTGACGTTTTTATTGATAGTGTAAAATTAAAAAATAGCAATAGAGTAGAAAGTCAATGTTAAACATTAACTGAGCCTCAGCCAATCAACAATGGGAATGAATTCGGGATGATTGGCAACATAATTCACTTGGTTAGCATAATTTCTGTTTTATCTGCCGGGTCTGTGTACCTATCTGTACGCAGATCTCAAGAATGAAATGAGATTTCGAATTTTGCGAGGAACTTCAGTGAAGCGACACTTGGTGTGGCGTACTCCTACCCTGCATTTTATTTAAAATAATACTCATAGTTATATTCATATTTAACTGGGAGTGATTTGGACTAAAGTTTCACCCGTACTATTACTATACATGGGAACTTATGGATTTTCTCAGACCCGATCCCTGGAACAATGCCACAACACGTCACGGTATCGTCATGGTACGGCACCTGGTCCGGATCTCAGCCATCTTGGCGGTGCGGTGTCCGACCACAATAGCAGATTCGCCGTGCCCCCGTCCTGTCATTACTGTAACCACAGGCCGATCGTTCGATCGCTCATGCATATCTGTGACTTCCCGCCTCGACGCGCCGCCATCTTGAGACCGCGTGATACCATCTCACACAAGGACACGGGCCAAATTGCCGGTTCCCGCCGTGGATTGAGTCATTATTGTGGTTTCCGGGGCCAAATTGCCCAATCCGAGACGGGGAAAGCCCGCCGTCATATCCTACTGTTGTTGTTCACTTTGGCCGCATTAATTACAATTAACCGCCCCGGGACTTATTAAGAGCCAAATTGTTGCGGGCCGATCTTATCGCCTCGTAAGACTAATGAAGTCGGCTAAATACGCCCGCCACGGCGCCGGCCCGCACTCCGCTCCCTAATACCCTGTTATTATATCATTGTTAAATAACCATCCTGTGCTCGCTAAATTAACTATATTGAACAGATTTTATGCTAAATGTTGGATAATAGCTTAATAGAAGCGAGGTTCTTTATCCTCTGAGTTAGGAGTATCTGAAAAAGCAAAGGCTTTTTTACAAATGTACTGTTTGTCATGTTTTATCTGTAGTTCTTATAATTACACACCACATGAAACAGTTTTTTGTTTAATAGTTTGTTTTAAACTTACTAATTATTGTGCTAAGTATGTTACTGCAAAATGTTTTAAACTCATAATGTATTTGACTGCGTTATACATCAATCCAAAATAGTAATATTTTTTCATTTAATAACTTAAAATTTTGACTAGAAGTAAAGCAGTAAGTATGCTCTCAATGACCATAAAAAATAAATAAAAATCTATAATTTTGATAGGATTGAGGAATTAAAAATAAAAGAAATGTACACGATTTAAATTCTATCTTTATTTTTGTTTTAAGATTTTTCCGAGAAATTTTTTTTAGTATTATTTCGTCTGTTATCTGTTTCTGTGTACAACATGAGAATATGAGAAAGTATAATATCCAGCATATCTCATAAATCTGCAGTTATCTGTGGCTTGATGTTCTGAACTGGTGTAAGCGTAGTTTATTGGAATTATAATATAACATAACATATTACATAACTACGTAAATATTCTAATTGTTCTTACATTCATTTGAGAACATTATAATCTTTTCTTCCCAAATAAACAAGATAAGATTTAATAGTTGATATTGTTAAGGTTAAGTTGGAAAACATTTATAAACAAAGATTTAGGAACTATATTATCCATTTGACCGTAAATATTAGAATAGAACGTAGCCTAATTCAAATTTATAAAGGTTTCGGTACGCTTTAAAATGTTGTAATCTATTCTGGATCTTATCATGATGTGAGAACTTTTGTTCGCTTATGAAGATATGGAAATGTGCCACTCAAGCTAAACCTATAAGATATTTTGTGTGGCTTATGGAGGAACAAAATATTCAGGGTGGGGATGTGGGCCGCCTTCTGCCAATATTCAATGCTACAGCCTGTATAGGGAGGGGTAGTAGGCATTATCTCAGTTTTGCTCTTGGATGAATGGAAGGCTTCCTCTCTGTTTCTAAATTGTAGACCCTAAAGAAGCCTACCCACGCCAAAAATCATCCTCCGCACTAAACTAAATCAAGGTTTCCCTTAGCCCAATATTTCGAAATTTGCGGTTAGTAGTATACCGTTCCTGGACTTCAATTGGGTTGCCTAGGTGTAAGTGCCAACATCGGGGTTGTCTGTACCCAGTCTAGGTTGTTCTGACTAGTAGGCCTATTATGTGGCCAAAAATAAAACCTCCGGGGGATCCTTTAACGTTACGCTGATATATTCAACATAATTTATGATCCTTTATTCTAAATTCAGGACAGTATTGGATACCGTCTACAAAAAGTCACACATGGTATAGCAACATTTATCCAGGATACACCATAGGGTGTCTACATTTCAGTCATACAGTCTTTTAACCCTATACATTGCATCTTGCATATTCCTTTCCTTACTTTTTCTCGGGTGAGAGTGTACAAGGTACTGTCTTGAAAGGAAATGTGTAATGACTATAGTTATATTGCAAAACATTTACCAGATTTTTTAAATTTTGAATACGATGTTGGAGAAAAAAATTATTTATGTGATTAAATAGTTAAATAACATCTATTACGGAGATCCTAGATGGAAATTCCAAACTATGATACAATCCTTACTTGCCACATGCTATTAAACATTCATTCAGTATGTACAAATCCATTCAATTTTCACCCGTTCCTTCCTTATTTTTATTACCCACAGTTATCGGTTTTCTAAGCCTATTTAGAATTTAGTTATGGCATTCTTTTTATTTTCTAAATTATTTGGTCACTAGATTAGTGTAATTTAAAACATATATTGCTCATATAATGCAAAACTGTTTACTTTCATATCTTATACGAATGTAAGTGTGTAGTCATGATTCAAATGAGATTAGTTTCTAGCTTTAAGAATGTTTCATTGGTTCCGTTCCAGACATATAATACATCGGTATAGGACAAGATATTTAAATTATGAATCCGTATGATTAATAAGCAATAGTTAATTATTTTTAAAAGATTGAATAGCTTCATTTTATTGTTTTAATAACCAGGAAATGCTTATATAAACCTTATAAGATTGCCATTATCCCAATAGCGCAGTGTTGTTTAATACATGCAGACGTTTACAAGTGTTCACGGCCAAATTTAAAAGTTTAAACAGCTAGTAAATTGCGAAGCAGAAAAGAACTAAAGTTGCTGACCAGTTTTTATATCTACGGATTTAATGAAGTCAGAAGGGGACTTTCTGATATTGTAAAGATATGTAAGGGAAATTATTCATTAGTCCGTTAGCTGTACGTAATTCCAAGTTGGCAGAATCGACCACGGATTCGTTATGATGTTTCACAGCAGACATCCCTCTTGTATTAACGACCTCTGTCAGCCAGCATTTTCTTTGTAACGACGGTAATAACAGCAGTAGTCATTGTTTCACAGAACACGAAGTGAAGGTAAATTATATGCTGCGAGGGTAATTTTTCTCCCAAATGACTTTATTACGTTGCAGCCTGTTGTTGACCTTTTTGATAGAAAGGTATGATAGCAGAAAACCACGTATTTGAGGACTTCTGTTTGTAATTGACTCGGCTCTATCTATCTCTATAGAGCGTACATTTACTTTGAAATTAACTGGTATTTCATGGATTCACGACAAAATTGTACTAAAGATTTCTTTTGTTTCCAGGATTTGAAAAATATTCCTATGTAAAATTAGTGTTTTACAGTTTAATGAAATTACTAGTACTTTCTGAAACAAACTTTACAAAATATATAACTTTATTTATGATGAATATTATATATATTTTCCTTTAGCGATTCTCTCGAAAAGATAGGTTTAATGTAATTTCGACGTATATATATATATATATAAAGTAGCTATAAATAGACCACTTGGACACAAGATCACTATTTTATTTTCAGAAAAATATATATAAAATGCATCAGTACTTCAAAATATAAAACTGAGTTTTGGGATCCCATTGCTTTTAATGACGAGACCCAAATGGAGTCAAATTACATTTTACACTTCATATTTTTAAAAAATATATAATTTCACTACTCTAATTAAAATTTTGTTACTGAAATATTGCATTATTAGAGTTTCGTTCTAATTTAACAGTGCTATATAAAAATAATAACTCTGACTGAAAAAACGAAACATGACTATAAAGAAAGAAACGTTCCGAAACGATAACGTGACATCTTGTTCCACTGGTGGGAACAAAGCCTCAGGTCAGAAATCTTCGGCAGGGAACCGCAATGTGAAAGTAAATAATGGCCTGAGAGTAGGACCCATGCAGCTGCCTCTAACCTCCCATATAATTATGACTACGATTCCAATTGCCTATCACAAGGACGCTGTTGTGGTTATCCTTTGTCTTTAACTTAGAAATAACCATATTCCAGTAAAAGGCACAAATCATAAATATTATCACTGATCATAATAAACACATTAATAGATACAGAATTTTTGCAGAATGTAATTAGCTAAAAGATAACAAAGCCTATCACTCAAGGTGCTTGGAAAAATGTCTGTTCTGTTTGTCTGTTGGCATGATATCTATATGCTATATGTTGGAACAAACAGACCTATAGAATTTAATTTATTATTGTGCATGTAGCTTTATTTCTGTATAGGCAACATCGAGTTCAATAATGGTACATGCCATCGTTAGCTGAATGTTGAACGTTTCTTAGTGAGTCTTATGAATTTTGATGACAATGATAAAATATCAGAACAAAGAGATTTGTAAAACACATTTTAAACATATGAAATTTGGAGTATTGGATGTTACTACTTTCGTTACATTCAGTGGGATCCTCGTTACTCCGTTTTATTGGTATATTTGTATAAAGATGGCGCAGAATTAGCAAAGCCTTAAAATGATGGTATTTCGAGAATGAATTGAGCTATAAACTTAAAACTTTGCATGCAACATCATCGAATTACGTGACATGCGGTCCGGCCTATTCCTGCTTCGTAATAAATGGTTACATACTCCTTACATCCGATGTTAAAAGAAACGCAATAAATGTACTAATCTGATTGTACATGCTGCTGAAATATAAAACAATTTCTGTCATGACGGAGCTTTTAGTTTTGAATTCTTTTCATGTAGTTGTAAGATGAAGTTAGTACCGAGGAGAAGTGTCGGTACATTTGGATTTAAAAACCCCAAAAAAGTGGAATTGGTATTTAGACCATACTTAATAAAAAAGTGTAAGAAAAGAATTTGAGTCAAAATATGGAAATAAATTTGGTGCTCTATACCTTTATTCTGAGTTTATACATTTTGAAGTATGTACAGGCATAAAATAAGCTTTGAATTTAAGATCAAAATCCAGAGATTAATAAATAATATTTTGATAATTGTTACATTAACCGATAGAATATAATAATTAATAACGTAATATAATAAATCCCAATAGTAAATTACTTATTACTCCTTCGTGAACCCGAAATCACACAAGAGATTTGAAGTTCCACAGGGACGGTAAGTTAATATCTTCTACTCATTAGTGCGCCAGTGTAAACAGCCTGGCTGATGTCTCAGTCAACAGCGTCAGTCAACAGTTGGTTTCCCTGTTAATATTTGACTTTAGAAACATCTTGGACCACTTAAACTTTATGTAGACAAAACTACCATGCGGAGTCTGTAGTGTCCCACAAACACGAACGTCGATGTGTCTAACTTTCAATTCCTTTGTTTTATTGGTATTTGAACAAATTAGGAGTACACCACACCATGTGTCGTAACAGGCTTCGCTGTGGTTGTATATAATCTTTAAAATTTGTAACTCATGATTAGGCTACTATGAACTGGGTTTACTGGGTTACTATGTCATATCGTAAAATGTCACATCATTGTACTCAGTTTCTGTTCAAAATGATTTATTCTCAAACGCTGCTACCATGGTTTCCCTTAAGATCAATGTTAAGATGTTTGCTAACGACCCGCCAAATCCAATGCATTGACATGTAACATAGTCGAATTCGATGATGCATATATAGAAATGAAGCTCCATGCTAAGTAAGAAATCTATAGGCCAAACCTTCTTGAGATATCTTGCGGCCAGACAGACAGAAATGAAATTTCTGCAGCCCCTTCGCTAACGCTGAATTAATAGTATTACAATTTTCATAAACTATTCGCTACTATTGTAGCTTTCCTTGGCAAAAGTGCTTCGTGGTATGATTTTTTTTTAAATAATTACAACAAAATTAAGTTTAAGAAATGTCGTTCAAGGCCTCTGATCCTAAAACATTTATACACATGTTAAGCAAAAATCACTTCAAACACAATGTTATGAAAAATGTCAGTGAAATAATAACAACGATACTCCTTTGAGTCAGCACCTATGAATATACTTAGTTTTAATGAGACCATTATTCACCTTTCTCATTTTCTCAATTTCTTCAGAGTCAAATATACAAGAGTTTACTCTCCGGCACCGTCGACACGTTTGTCTTCAGGCGATTTGAGATCAAACTGATTAATGCTAATACAATTTAGAATTAAGGTTTCAGAAAATCTTTTAAATACACGAGCAATATACTATCATTGTTAAATAGTTTACTTTATATCATCTTAATAATCTTTGGGATTTTTAACGAAATTGGCACACTTTACGTATTAAAATAAGAAATTTATTAGTAATAGATTAAATTTTCCAAAATAATTAAATTTTCTGTAACTCGTTTACCAAACTTGTATATTTAATGTATTTTCATATCCACTGTAATAATTTTAAACACTTTTAATAATAGAATAAAGATATTTGGATATTCCGCCTCATTTTGGCAATTTTTTAAATATTTTTAGGTAGCCTATTTTAAATAACGGTATTGAAGTCATCATCATGCCTTAGATGTTACTCTCGATGTCACTAAGGTAAATATGTTAAAAGGCATGTTTTAAAGCTTATGATGTTTTACCACGCTATCTTTTTCTGGTAAGAGCAATTATAATCAAATGGTATCTTATTGGAGTTTCCACATACGGTTAAAGACACAACTCGCGTACGAAGTTGCTCACGTTCTCGTTGTTTGTAAATCTTTGTAATTCTTTAAAAAAATAATGCAAATGATTTCTTCTTCTTTAACTGAAAAAGATTGATGTAGCCATATTTCACAATTCAAAATATACCGGTATTAGTTGAAGAATTACTTAAACACCCTTTAAGGGTTAACTCGTTTATTGATGCCAAAAATGTTTGATATGTATTTAATTTAAATTTAAAAATTTTTATGAGAGATCTGAATAGCATTGATGCTACTTTAAAAATACAATGTTCCTTTTAATTTAAAGGCAACAAATAGGTAACAGTATACTGTTCATAAAAATGTAACACTAATAGGTAGAATCTGAAGTTTGGAAGTAATTCATTATTTTTAACCCATGTTACAAATAAAATTAGACTCTTGTCAAATACTTATAATACACATACAGAATCCGTTTTTAGATTAAAATATATAAGGAAAACGTTTACAAGTAGATAAAATTAAAGCTAAGTATTTGGAGAGTGGCTTAATCATTAAACTTCTAAAATGACGTTAATAAGACAGTAACGCGTAGAAAACTAACTTCAACCTGACTGCAAGAAATGTGGAGATGCATTTGCATATTTGTATCTGATTAGCTCATAACTGCTTTAAATGAAACTAGTCGGTTTTGAAATTTCATTTCAGTAAACCAACTCTGGTGTAAAATTGTATAATCTACATAATGGCGTAGTATACAAAGACTTCTGTTGAACACTACATCAAGATGTTATAATGTTCCATGCAGATATCTCGCGTAAGATAATTTCTGAATTAAATAAGTATTTTTCAAACTTCATGATAAAATATAGCATTGCGCCTATTGCCTATCTTATACAACTTAAGATCAGGCTGTACTCATAGGGTGAAACAACATAGCCGGCACTATGTTGTTTCACCCCCCCCCCCCAAAAAAAAAAACCAGTACTAATCATTTTTCACTTTTACAAACTTATTTTCAATCGTATAATTATGACACGCTCCTTATCAACTCATTAATATCAATACAAATTGGAACTATGTTTTCTGATTTCTGTCTATTTTTTTTGTATTTTTAAGGTGCTTATTTCCAATAGTAGTATTGCAATCATCATCATGCTTTTACCTAATTTTTAATTTCACAAACATAATAGTTAAATTAGTTGAAAGGCGTATTTTAAAACTTATGATTTTTGAGGGTGATTTTAAATTTTAGTAGTTTTTAGTGGTAAAATTAATTTTAAAGATAAATTAGTTTGAATTTAAACACTATTCAGTTTTTTCAATATTTTGTACAGATGATCTAGTTTTAAACTTCACCGTGTTAGTATTAAAAACGTATAGGCTTTACAATAAAAAAAAGTTTGGATGCGTATTAGCTCTACATTAATTTAAAATGAGATGTCTCCCATTACGCTAAAATGAAAAATGATGATGGTACATTGATTTTATGGAGAATAGTCATTGTCGTTTCACTACGGTCAGATCTTTAACGTTCTTCACAGGTGTCTTTAATTTACTAGAATACATATGTTGACACATTTACCTTACATTTCTATTTTAATAATTTATAAGGAGACATTATTATGTTGGTAACTAAACAGCGTTTGATGAACATGTAATGAACACATTTAAAACATATCAGCTATACAGCTTCGTTAGGCAAACTCGTTATTTCAGTCACAATTATTATGTGAGTATTCTGTAGGGAGAGTTTAGTATACAGTTTACTGCAAGTGAGAAGCCCAGAAGAAATGTAACTCAGGAGTCTCTATGAGAAATGTATAATAGCGCCAACCGACTGCCAGACCTAGGAGCATAGCTCCTTACTTGTTAAGTCTGTTGATGGTCTTTGTAGAAAGAATCATGTATTTCTTGTCGTAAATATTGTTGACGCGGTGAATTTTTTTTATCTCAAAATAACACGGTAATCTGTAATATAACTGTTCGGTTCTTATTAAGGACCCGATAGTTCTATTTCCAAGGAAGAACTAAATATTTGGGGCCGAAAAGCCATGGTTAAAAGTAATAAAAGAAAAATCTGTCAATTAGTACAATGATGGTTACGAGAAATCGCAGCATAAACAAATTTGTAAAGAACTAGAAAAAGATCATATGATATTTTATCACGTGACGCAGGAACACATGCCAAGAAGATATTTGTTGGATGAATTGATAAGATTTTACGCTACGTCCTGTCTGCTCCTTCGATACCCCATTATATCGGTATTTAAATAAAGTATTAATTCAAAAGTAGTTATGTTACATATTTTAAAAGTCGGTATGTAATTATCTGGATATAATGTTTGAAATACTCTAATTAAAAATATTTTTAATTTTATTATGTTTAGAGTGATTATTTAATGGAAACGATTATTAAATGGAAACCTTTATCTCTAAAAGGAAATATTCAAAATCGTTCTTAATTATGTTCTTGGAATCACAAATGATCATATTATTTACTAACTTTCAGGTCCAACGGCCGCTATTGCCTTGATTCTGAAGGTGTCACGTAGTGCATCCCCTCTCGTTCTGTCGACACTCGTCTTATTTACGCCTTTACTAAATTTACTTTAATTGGATAGAGAAAATGCCATTTTAGCAGAATATGTTAAATTCTATATTGGGTAATCAATAATGCATTTTTTAGGTATTTTAAATAGTAAAATTATATTTATAATTATAAAATATAAATAGATTTCTTAAATCATACTCAATTTAAAATATAATCTTCTTTAGTAAAAGCATTTCATTTACTGAAATGTAAGTCACGATAAACACACATTTTTACTTACAACCTTTATTTTAAAGAACTGCTCAAAGTTTCTGTTTTAAATGCTTATAAATCCTTACCGATTTATGAAACAGTTATAATATTTATCTTAATGGTATTGACTGTGCAAATAAAGAAATAGCCTGAACAATACCTCACTGCACGTCCTCTTTCCTGTTGTCGTAACCTTGTACCTGAACTTCCGACCTACGGATTTGACAGTGTTAACGTTAACATTAGTCCAAGTAAATATTGTAAAATTAGGATAATACTAATAATCTATCGTACAAATATGTTACACTAAAACTCATGTAAAAAGAAAACATTTACTGGCTTTTAGTAAAATTAGCCTACATTATTGAGACGAAATAACAATTACTACATCTTATATCTGTATACCCTGATGTTCTAAATATGAATAAAAGCAAATAATTTTCTAAAAAAATATGTTTTTTCTAATTATTCGTATATCATTGTTTAGTTCATTTTCTATATGTACGAAAATTTAATTGTACTTAAAGATAATCTAATACGGGGATAAAAATATTACAAATACATCCCGTCTCATAATTGTACATGTTGTCTACGTTATGATGTTTCTTTGAAGTTCATAATCCAGTATATTACTGATAAAAAATAGAAGAAACTTTTTATTGGGCTAATTATATATGTGATAAATTTATATATCCTGCAGTCAACCAACATATAACACATTAACGAATTCAATATAATTAAATGTATTCTTTCATGTAAGTTACAGGCATATTGGATGCACTACTGCAGATACTAGAAATATTGCATTTTAGTTTTTTTTATTAAGTGGAAAAAAAAAAAATATATATGTTATTAAAAAGTAGATTCACGCAACATTATTTAAAAATCATATAATATTATTTATGTTACCAAATAAATATTTCTTACAAATGTTGTAAGTAAAAAAAGTTAGTTAATAATCATTTTTTTTATTAAATTTAATAAGGAAATATTATATTAGACCGGTTTTCCTTGTACAAAGAAACGTGTTGGCACCTTATTTAATTGGGTATAAAAGGGAATAAAAACTTTATAAGAACCAAAATCCATACAGATAAAATATAATAATAAGACTTTTAATTTTATGATTCAAAAGAATTAATGCAGTAACGTGGTTTTTACCTACAAAAAACCATATTCAACTGTAATTATAAGGTTGACCTCTTTTTGTACGCTGCAGATTAAACTTGCTGAAATAGTTAATCAAGCCTAGTTCACTTTACCAAAGAAGCTAAGTTTTAAAGTTGGTTTTACGTTTAATCTCATCTTATAACTCTTTCTAAACACTTGACGGTTGGATAATTGTTGTTTCAGTAAAAATTAATATTAGCTTTATTAAGTTTAAATCAACGATAAAGCTTTTTATCTGGAGATAATGTTATAATTTGTATCTAATAATTATAATCTTACAGATAATATGTTCCACCTCCACTTCAAATATTTTTATAAAAGCTTCCATTGAACAATACTATGAATTAAGTATAACAGGTCATATTGTGGCATTTATAATATGTACGTCTACAGTTCTCCAAATTTAAAAACCAAATATAAGCAAATGGACGTTTTTTAGTAGTAACTGTTGAGACGGTAAATCGAAATACCTTAATATTAACAGTGTTGCTGTTGTAAAATTATTCATATGCCGTTCTCTGATGTAACGTGAATATTCCGACCCAGCCTTAGTTAGAGAGTCTAAATTTGAAGCATACACTTGCTCAGGGCTTCACCTCTTGACCACCAATGGACTTTTATCCACATTTTAAGTGCTTAAAATATTCCTGACAGATCCCTGCTTGATTTTCATTAGACTACGTATAACAGTTAGGATTTAGTAGTCGTGGAAATTGAAAATTGTTATTTCGGCTTGGAATAAATTTAATACAATGGAGTCGTTAAGTCGATCATTAATACATTTAATTCTGTCGATAGATAGTTTTTTTCAACAGATAAAATTTACCGGAGGGTTGAGTCACTAAGTCACTAGGAATAATTAATCGGGGAATTAAGTCATTTAGATGTGGGCTAGGATTATCCGGAGAATAAGTTTAGTGGAATATTTAAGTAATCAAGTGGTTTTGTTGACCAGGGGTTTAAATTATGTAGATTAGTACTAAAGCTTTTACCACATGACTGAAATTATGCTCTTAGTTGTACATGTAACTGTAGTGATAACATAGTGTGTACTAAAGTAAAAAATATTGTGGAAATAAGAAAAGTAACTTTTGAATGAATCGCCCGGTAAATTGTATTCCTGTGAGCCTATAAATATTTTTAGACTTATATAGGTTTTTTTGCTCAAACTGGAACACAAGTTCAAGTACTTGATTTATTATCTAAAGTGAAAACCTATAACCCATATAGTCAATTTGTATTATCTTAATATGAAATTGTTATCAGAGAAGTTCATCTTTTGAAACTGCATACAAACCTTACAGGAGTAACTTGACATCTCTGCTTTATTACTGAGGTTATGACAAGCAACCGATGACCCGATGACAAGAAACGTGCTGAAGTGACATGTGTAACATATGTTTTAGAAAAACGAAAGAACCAATTCTATCCCAGTTTAAACCAACCTGCACTGTTTACTGACGCCTGAGTAAATCACTACCTTTTAACAAAACAAAGCTTTCAGACGAAGTGTAACAAAATGAACAGCTGTTGATCAAAAGTAAAGTGAAAACAAACTGCAGTGACTCTGTGTTTACACGGGGCAGTGATTAAATCTGCCTGTGCCCAGTTCTGGTAAAATCGAATTTTGGTTTGTTTAAACAATGTTTTCTCTTCAGATTTCTTGCTAATGTTGCCTACTAACATTGTTGTATTGCTAAACATTCATTGTATAGTTATAGATCTTTAGGTTATTATTTAATATACAGAATGTGTTAATTATACGGAAGGTCCCAAAAGACTTACTACTGCTGTTAACGTTGTAAGATACCCAACACTATGAAATGTTGACTGATATTAACTCTATTGTAAGGCAACTCCGCAATTCATACGTTCAATGTTTTACAAAATAGTTAACTGGTTAAATTGCCTTGGATGAGTTTGTCACCTTATAAAACTCGATTGAAGGACGAAAAATCGTATAACTTTGTATATACAAATTATTGTAGTATACAAAATTGATTAGTTTATCTGCGGCAACTAATTTCATTTAAAATATTATTTAATTATCATTAAAATCCTCAAATTTAGCATTATTTTTCACTAAATAACTTTAGTCAATATGTGACATTTATTGATTGTTTAATTGGATATAGATGTTAGGGTATCAATCCTTCGCTTAGTAAAGACAGCTGTTCAAAATAATGTCAAAGCGTTTACCGACCCATGACAGGCGTTTTCAATATTTCCACTGTGATGACGAAACAAAGTTTCAGGACATGTCAACTTAGGTATACACGTCTATGACATCTCTTCACAGAGCCGCAGGCACCAATGTGAGGTTCAAAGAGCACGTTACCTTGTATCAGTAAAGTAAACAATGTTTTCTTCTTCAGAAATCATCTTTGCAAGGAGTTTTAGACAGAACAGATATAGTTGCGGAGTGGAAGTTTCAAACACTAACCACCATTTCTCTCCTCTGCCTGTTTGCAAATTCACTTTCGCTAAGCAACATTCTTATTGGAAGCTAAAACATGATGAATGCTAAGATTTAGAGTTGAACTTAGTACCTTCACTTTTAGACCTATCCATAACTGTAACTAGTAACAACAATATCTGTATGAGATATCTATAAACCTTTATAATTGGGCTGTATAACAAGTAATTTAACTCCCTAATTTATTCAATGTCTAGAAGCTCTTTTATACATTCTATATTTTTTTAAACATCACTCAAGTGACTAAAAAAAAGTCTATGTCTGTTTGTTTGTTCGCATTATTTCTATATGAGGAACATTGAATTCAGTGATAGTTCATTTCACTAAATGTGATTTGGCTGAGCATCAGTGAATATTTTAACTTTATAGACAAACTAAGGTTGCATATGCCATTCCTAATATCAAATATAGTAACACTCTAATAATGAAATGCATTTTGCATGTAAAATTAGTAAAACCTGTTACGCGACAAATATTGTGGTGTAAACCTACCTAGTGTTATAGCTATTATTAACATATAACATTGTAGTAACTTGCCTGTCAAATTTTGAGGTATCTTGGATGCTACTTTATTTATTTATTCATTATACAATTTGCACCATTTTGAAAATTAATACTTATTACTTACTATAATATATTTATTCAAGAACAGTAAGCATAAAGATTAAAAAATGAAAAACAAGTTATTTAATTTAATTATATTACATGATAATCAGCATAACAAACATGCAAAAAATATGTATTATGTATGTAACAGAAAAGTGTATTAGTAACAAAGTTACAACAAACGATACAAGAAAATAAATTATTACCACCATTGAAAAACATACCAAAAAAACTGTATATGTACCTGATATTAAAAATGTAATAGAAAAAGCAATAGCATGTCAATTACGAAATTTAGACGACCGTTGCAAACTATATACTCTAAAAATACTCGAAGTTATACAGGTCTAGCTAATTTTAAGTGCTGTGGTTAACTGTAAATTAAAAAGTTAGCATTCAGATACATTCTATTACTACAGGACAATATTACCAAGTGATTTGTAGCACATTTACACGTCTACCAGACGCGTTGGTTTCAGAAAATTACATAAATACAACTCTGACCACAATGGCAAGCCTTCCGAATTGATTTGAATAATATTTAACTAACAATACAGGGTGACCTCACAACTCCTTCTGGGAGTACAATACGCACGATTTTGGCATTCAAGAAAGAACTGGAGGGAATTTATATCCTATTATTATTTAAGAAAAAAAGCACAAATCCAAATGTAGTTTTAATTCTTGTAATCCTCTTACTGCTATTTTCACAATGGTTTACTAAATAGGATATTAGTAATCCATAACTGTATCGCAGTATAGTATAACTAAATTTAAATTATGTCAAATATAATTTAGCATAATCCATAAATTTATATTGGGAAAAGTTTCATAGAATGGCCAAATTACATGAGCCATAAAAAATCGTAAAATAATCATACTTTTAATACTTACCAGATAATACACTATATATATATATATATATATATATATATATATATATATATTGGTCATTATATCTATTAATATCGGTTGCCATCAAATTATGAGAAAGTGACATTGACTCAGTAGTTCCAGAATTTCCATAGAGATTTTAAAAAAATCTGGAATAATTTAAAGAAAATTTACCGTTACATATAAAGTCTTTCTCTTCCATTAAGCAATCTATTAAAATTGTTTAAAGTTATTTTTATTTTTGTTATAGTACTTTTATTTTTAATAGTGTAAAAAAGTCATAAAAAATTTGTTGCAAGTAGTACTGTAAACTTATATTAAGTAAAGGTTATATAAAAGAATATTTCAGTAGTATTACAATTTGCAATCTGGCTCTGCGTTGTTGAGATGTGGCATGATTTGCTTAAAACATCAGCTATTATGATAAACCTTCTAAACAATTTACGTGACAAATCCTCTTGAATTGGAATATCATAAACTCAAATATCAATAATTTCCAGAGACAGAAAAATGTCTCTATTAATTTCTGCTTTAAGGATAAATCAGTTAAACAGTAACTTCTGAATTGTACTTTATTCGTTTAAATTTTATTTTATTTGTGTAAGTTACAAGCAAATACATTCATGTCTATGAAACTGAAGTTATGCGTGGCATTTATCCAGATATAATAAAACGTTGAAATTTCCATTTGTGTTTAATTTTCAGCGCGATCATTGCCGAAACATTATGTAATAATTAATAAATTCCAGAACTGCAGTTACGGATTTTCACATCAGTAACATCCTTCATTAGATCTATATGAGTAATATCATCACAATTTTCAGAATTCAAACCTACGGACGCCTGTTAAACACTAATCGATGAAACTATTGGAACATGTAAAATGATTCTGATATAGGCTTAAAAATATTAATTCACTAATAGATCCAGGAGGATTCGCTTCAAGTTGAACCTACATTAGGTAAAAAAAAACTCAGTGTGTCACTTAACCTTGACAATCTCATGGCACATCACTAACCGTCGAGATATGGGAAGTGAAGGAGATGACCGATAGTTTACTGTGGAGGATGGCTGTTGGGGTTGGTAGAGCTCCCTTAGTTTAGAGTTTGTTGCTAGTCTAAACATTAGGTATTGCTGTCCCCTACCCTCTTCGGCGGGAAAAGGTTGGAACCTAACTAAACCCTCCTTCTTCCAAGGTGACATGACCGAGATATAGAGCCAAATATACTCCTCAAGGAAACTTGACAGGAGGTATCCCCAATATGCAACCTTGCCATAAATCCCCCTGTCAATCTGGAAGCAAGTGGAAGTGTCCTTTTAGGATTAAGTGCAATGAGGGGTTCCACGGCTTCTTATCCAAAACAGCGAACAAAAAATATTGCATATAAGTTTAGCTTACCTATTATTAATGCTGACCTTATAAGCTTTAGCTTAAAATGTTAGCATTAATAATGGTATCAATCTATTATGTATAGTATTGTATGGAAAAACTAATTTTTTTATCAGAAATTATTTATATATTTAAACTTAATACCTTATGTATAAACATTGGTAACAACATACAATAGTTTATAATTGAACAAACAGAATAAATAAACATTTCACACTTTTATTCAACCCCTCCTTAATATATCTGTGTTCGTTTATGCGCTTCCAAACATAGTAAAGTTATGTTCATTAATTCATGCTTAACAAATAATTTTAAAATTATACCATGTTTAAAAGTAAAAATACAGGTATGTTTGCAGCAACATCTGTGTCACGTTTCTACCCATATTCTTATCTACTAGCACCTAACATAGTTTAGCCAAATATTCAAATTTAAGTTTAAAACGCTTTAAATATTTATGTAATAGATGTATTAGCTACTCGTAAGCTCACACAATAGCTACGGCGTAATTATTTATCAAATTAATGTTTTTATTATTGAGACCTTTTAAATGTTTTATAATTGGTTATTTAGACTTCCAAAAATTCTTGTTGGTCATAACACTTTAAACACTTTAATAAAGGTTTCTGAATCTTTCTGTTCGGTGTTAATTTATGATTGATTACAAAATTATAAGCATTTGAATGATTATGATAGATGGAATGATGACACATTTTCTTCTTTACCTGTGTTCAGGGAAGTTATCTTAAAATGCATAAATATTATCCCAATCTCAGACCAATTGCATCACCTTAACCAAAGAAGTAACCGAATGAAGAAATAATGTTGTATAAATAGGTCATTAATCTCATTCATGAAAAGAACATACTTGTGCTGAACTATCTCCAACACTGTTATCTAAATTTAACGAAACTTGACATATTGTAAACATTATAAACGTGGATTACTTTACTTTAGTTTTCATAACTGATTTCAACCATCTACCCTGGCTAAGTTACTCTCAAACGCCGGTTTCCCATGAAAAAAAAAATGCTTCAGTTGTTTACTTTTAATTCATTTTTAATTTTTAAGTAATATTATGATGACCAGGAGTAGTTTATTGACATATAAATTATAACTAATATTTATTAAAACCGCCATTTAATACTTCTACATATTAATACTACTTAATACATATTAAATACTTCAATTATCAACCACCAAACATATTTTAGTTACATTACTTGTCTATTAAATAAAAATATTTTTAAGCAAGCAAGCTACGTATAGGCAGGAAAAAGTTTGAATGAGACATAAGAAAACAGAAGTTTTTCTTAATGTAATTCATATTAACTTAGATTTCTAAAAAACTGTATAAGTTGAAAAATAACTTAAAGTTAGTACAGAAATAAAAACGCAACCATTGGACATAGGGAACAATAAACAGAGAAGATTAAACAGCCTTCACCAGAAGATTAACGCATTTCATAGGACCTCATTACCTAGGTTGAATTATTTTATTATGGATTTCTTCATAGCTTCGATTTTGTTTAGATAGTATTACTCTTAAATTAAAAAGTGCACAATTTAAAATACTGAGGTGTTTGTTTTGAAATGTAAGTTACAGGTATGTCTATGTAATTGATGTTGAAGAATCAAAATTAACTCTTGCAAACTTAATGAATTGTCGATACAGAATTCTTACGAAAGAATCCTTACAGAATGTCGAAAAGAATAATACATGTTTATCAATCTCTTTTTGCCATAATATATAGTAGTTACGTTCTTAGCTTGGATGTATACAAATTCATAAACTAGATCATTCACTTTAATATTGTTTTAAAAGAATAAAATATTTGAAGATTCACAGCTTTTTAAAATCACTGTGTAATAAAATTATACAGTAATATTAAGATAATGCTAAAATTATATTACATTATGCTACTGACTTAAATTAGATTGGTAAATGAAATTTTAGTGCTCAACTGAAAGAAATATATTAAATAGCAAGGAATAGAGAGGTTTTAATAGGTTTGTTAATAGTCTCTTCTTTGAAAATACAAGTAAAGTGATTCTAGTTTTGCTGGTACTGTTAAAAGTGACTTTGTATGAATGCCGAATTGCAGGCTTTACCAATACCGAAAACTTAATAAATCCAAATAACCTGTCAAGCGCAGCAGCAGTGGTGGCTGACTCTGACTTCCGCCCTTCCTCCCCTGTCAAGTCTACGCCATGTCATTTTTGTGACGTAGCATTACACAAAACCCAGATATACCTCACTTTAAATGTTCTATAGAGTATTATAATTATTATGTCATTGTTATTACTATATGTTATACTTCATCTTCAGACGTTTAATTTATGGTTGGTTACAAAATTGGAAGGATTTAGGCTTAACATTATATCTTTGCGCACTTTTATTCCAGCTATGTACATTAATGGTCAAATCAAGTCAAGTTAATACGTAAACAATTTAATGTAATTTTGTGCCTCCTCAATACAGTATATATCACGATATTTCAAACTAGCGGACGGTAAAAGGTTATAAACAACTAACAAATCAATGGTATAATCAAACACGCTGTAATTATTCTTCACTACTTTTAATTTCACTCAGTTCATATTTTTTTAAATCCCATGATACAATTTTGAACATTACATACGTTAGTATAATGTTCTCTAAGTTATGCAATGTTCATATTAATTCTCAGTAATCTCGCAGAAATGTTGAATTGCCAAGGAAATAAAATGAATGAACTGTTTTTGAACTGTATTGTCGTCATCTCAACAGTGGCTGCTCATTATCGTGCTAAAGTGGAGAAGTTTAAAGCACAGTTTTGTGAATTAGCTGGGTGCACTCATCAGACCTGTACCTAGCTAGACTCAGTGGGCTGGTTTTCTAGGTTAAGTGCTGCCATGATTGTCACACTCGAGACAGTGCAGTTGAGACACTTCACAATGGTTCTGAAAACTTCATGATGTGACGATTTGTTTTCCCAACTTGTCATACTAAGTATGCCAGCTATGAGATGGAATCAATCCAAACGGTAAGATGTAAGAGTTTCGTCTGCTCATTTTCATATTTTTAGTGCTGATATGTTTTGTCAACAAAATGTAATACTCATGCCCAAGAACATGCAAATACAAATTGAAAATACGGTGGCTTAACGGTCGGAAGTTTCGAACTTAAGATTTGAGCTCGTATATAATTAATATTAATTCAAAACCTGAGTATAACCCTCGTACTTTCAATAAGTATTCTTTACTTCGCACTTTATCAAAGTATCCTGTTTCTTATACTTTACCCTGTTTTCCATGGAGACAAAGAAAAATTATAAAACGGCTCTTTTAAAAAATAAATATCTAAAAAGTAAAGTGCACGTATTTTCTTAAATAATGATGTGCTTGAATTAAATTTGAGTAGTTGCATTGTTCAATAAAAACACTTTGAGAAAGATATTTGAACGTACCTAATATATTTTCTACTACAAAGAGGACAAATAAAAGCAACAAAATTTCATGAGTTTTTTTGAACATTTTAAACTATATTGTAGTCTTACATAATATGCAAGGTTATATATGTAAGGTGTAATGTTATTAAGGTTCTGATATAATATCATGCTTTATACATTATGCTTTTATCTTATTCCAACTGATACAAAGATACAAATCAAATTAAATACGTCTAGTTATGTAAACTAGTTGATTAAATCATGTTCAACGTACTATTCTTTGAACATTAGCTAGTTCATCAAGCCTAAGAATTAAATCTTTACGTTTTTTAAGAAGATTGAGAACGTTCAAATGTTAAAAAAACAGGAATGAAGAGCCCAAGGTTCACTTCTTTGTTATATTAAAATATGTAAGCTATCTGTAAAGTTCATGTTTTAAAAACTATGCATAAAAAGATATAAGTACAAGGAAAAATTTTCCTTGTATCTAACTTTGATTTTTTACTTAGTACATATATATTTGTATGCATACCATAAGACAATGGTACAGTCAAATGTTAAAAATTGTAATGAATATTATTAAATAGTAGTAACATTTCTAACACAATAAAAATGTATCATTTAATACATGTTAATAGAATTACAAGTAGTAAATGAAAGACTATGCATTTTGAAAAATGTTTGTTTTAATGTTTAAAGTTTAAAATCTAACAAATTTCAATTTTAAAAGTGCTTTATATAGTCTGAATAAAATATACCAGAAAACTTAAAACCAGAAGTTAAGAAAATGTAGTACTGTTCACATTATTGAAACAACTTGGATTAGTAGGTTTTGGAAAACCTCACTCACAGTACCTGAGTTGGCAACACGAGTTCTTACTAACTGATAGCTGTTTAAGTTCTTACTAAGTGTCTGTTGATCTTTATAATTTACATTCTATATTTTGTGATATGATTATTTTCTGTGAAGAGTTTGTATCTCGACAATGTCTTGTGAGCTTATTCTTTTAGTACATTGTTACACGCATTTTATCTTAATATAAAAATGTTCAATTAGAACTTAATAATAATAAAGTCCAAAATTATTCAAAATTTATAAAAACCTTTTCAGCCCTTTACTTTTTACAATAAACTTTCCTCTAGTTGTATACTATGAGTTAAGAATAATATAATGTCTGGAAATAACTACCCTATAGAGGCGCTTTTTAATTTTCCTAAAACCTATGTGGCCTGATTACGCCATGCGTCTGATTAACAAGCAATTTTCGGAACGCTTAATAAATCACGTACAAAATATTTGGCATTTAAGGACACAAATTTGTATTTGTTAATGTTTGGTTGAACATTAGACTAATGATAATGACTCATTAGTTGCTATTTTTGTTATATATTATTGGTCAAGTATTAATGGTACTACTACAGGGCTAGAATATATTTTTGAAAGTATTTTTATTTGTAGTGGCAGTGTTTTAAACCCATTTGCAATGACAATCCAGCTCATAAAAATCAATCAGAAAACACGAAACTCGTTTTGATCAGTTAGTTCTGTGACCGGAACTCCACGGTAAAACCAATGAGGTCCACTTAGTGCTCGGACCGTGGTCCGCTTTCTAAATTGGAAACGTGCTGCAAATCTGATTATTCAGGTAACTGAGACTACGAGTTTCTTCTAGCTCCCAGCTTCTGACCTACTACTACTGTACAAATTTCATATTACAATGTCTAACTAGTTTCGAGTACCTTAAGTGCAAAAAACTCAGCTTTGTTCATAAAAAAATGGTATAATAACTGTCCAGCTATAATACATATTGTTAACGCCTTCACTGCCAGTTTATACTGAGTGATCATAACTATTCGCATAAGACAGCGATCACTTAAGGGTATCTTTCACAGTGTTTAGGTGAGTTTCATTACATTGCAAATATTATATGGACAATTTGTATTTGAAATCTGCATTATGCTGTAACTTATCAACCACTTAATATTTTACAATATCCGTTACTCGAGGCTCTGCAAACGAGTTCCTATTAAATAACTGTTACGTCATAGGCATGTCCTAGGACTTAACTACTAAAAAACGTTATAGTCACTGGAAGATATTCTGGTCTCCTGATCCACATCACATTATTCAGACTTATAAGTTTAGACTTGGGGACTTTTATGAGTAACAATAAAATACACAAATTGTCTGCAACATTCCATAACATTCAAATGAATATGTACAACAATTTAGTTAACACGTAAAATATTGTAGGCCAGAGTCAATAATTACTACTTCTGTCTAAGTAATTATAGTGCACTTATGATGTAATATCATGGAGCACTACAATAATTTTAAATTAGAAGTACACATGTCTATGGTCCGTATTATGTCAGTGTTTATAATTAAGAGGTTCAAGCGTGAAACAGTATTAGCTTTTATTCGGTTTTAGTGCTTGAAAAAGCATTTCTAAGATCAATAGAATTTGGTTCTATTCAAAATTCGTTATAGATTTTGCCCCGATCTAGAAAATATATAAATACATTGGTCTTTATTCATCAAGTCTACTTTCATCAAAAAGCGGCAACTTTCGCTAATTAATTTTAATCTATTCCCAGTCTGACGTATTTTCGGTACCGTTTTCCTGTTGAAGGTATTGTACTTAAATATGTATACAATCTCAGCTTTCTATGGCAGCGGGACAGCAATCTATAAAAATAAAGTGATTGAATGAATTGAGTAAGTTATTACAGCTTCTATGGTTGGTTGAAATTCATTAAAAAGTTTTAAGTTTATGTTGACGTCGAGAGTTGAACATTAAAATGTACTTCTTTCAGGGGTTGTAAAGCCATTGCAACCCATATGGATGTTTCATATTTTTAAGAAAATATTCTATGTTTTTTGTTTAAGTCGTAAGGAATATGTATACCAAATTTCAATTTTCAGGGAAATCGAGTTAGAAAATTAGTGATGAGTGGTTGATGGAGTACTCAATCAATAACTGACACATAACATAAAAAATGTGTTAAGAGCTGATAGTGTCTACAGCTCATTAGTGTCAGATAACTTTGGATATGTTTCATAAATAGTATTATCATTTTTCCGAATTCAAAAATATTATGGAAACTTTTCTGATTTTATATTGATAAAAAAACTTTCTTTAGGACTATTAAAAAAAGAATTTGCCGTAATAGTCTATCCGTTATTGAAATTATCGCTTAGCGCTTTGCTTGTATTTAAAAGACTACTAGGGATAAGTTTTTTACGATATAATCAGATTTATAATTACTTACGTCTTTATAATTCCCGTTATACATATAACGTTCGTATAATTAATTCACATTGCCATATTTCTTTCACAATATTTTTTCTAAAATTTATTGAAAACTGTATATTTTTCATTTTAAGGCTACCAGTGAAATTGCAAATATTAATCAATTTAGAAGTAGATTAAAACATATGACGAAGCATAACTATCACTTTGTGTACTAGATTCAATTTAGATGAATTTAAATTGACGTTTCATGGTAGTCAATAGTCTAATATTTATTGTACTGACAGTACATTTGTGTAGCAAACGCCATTTTGAAAAACTTTCACTTAAATTTGGACTTCCATATCACAATTCTCTCACACAGACTTACATTCATAGCTATTTACTCCCATTTCAATTCAGGATCATTCTAATGATTATATGGTCTCCCATTTTATTGAAAAATCCTCGTCGACATTATGAAATACGTATGACGCAAATGAGCGTTACAAACGAGTTTTAAACGCTTGTAATTTGGGGTAATTTTTATATCAATAGAGAATCTTTTGATAAAATGAATTCCGGCCTTGCGAGGGCAAGCGTTCCTGAATCACCGCCCTGTGTCTCGTTGGCTGGTAGTTCTCCCTGCCTCTAGTCTGGTACGGCGGTCTGGTGTCTCGTTGTCCGGTAGTTCTCCCTGCCTCTAGTCTGGTACGGCGGTCTGGTGTCTCGTTGGCTGGTAGTTCTCCCTGCCTCTAGTCTGGTACGGCGGTCTGGTGTCTCGTTGTCCGGTAGTTCTCCCTGCCTCTAGTCTGGTACGGCGGTCTGGTGTCTCGTTGTCCGGTAGTTCTCCCTGCCTCTAGTCTGGTACGGCGGTCTGGTGTCTCGTTGGCTGGTAGTTCTCCCTGCCTCTAGTCTGGTACGGCGGTCTGGTGTCTCGTTGGCTGGTAGTTCTCCCTGCCTCTAGTCTGGTACGGCGGTCTGGTGTCTCGTTGGCTGGTAGTTCTCCCTGCCTCTAGTCTGGTACGGCGGTCTGGTGTCTCGTTGGCTGGTAGTTCTCCCTGCCTCTAGTCTGGTACGGCGGTCTGGTGTCTCGTTGTCCGGTAGTTCTCCCTGCCTCTAGTCTGGTACGGCGGTCTGGTGTCTCGTTGGCTGGTAGTTCTCCCTGCCTCTAGTCTGGTACGGCGGTCTGGTGTCTCGTTGGCTGGTAGTTCTCCCTGCCTCTAGTCTGGTACGGCGGTCTGGTGTCTCGGCCTTTGGTCAATGTACATTTTGCATACAATATAATGATGTTTCCAAAATGTACAGTCTTGGCAGAGTAATAGTTGCAAACTTTTGAAAGCTGGCCTCCACGACGCTCCGACCTTCAACTTGGAAACTAAATGTTAAAAATTATAGGTGCTAAAACAAAAACCTTCATATCTCTGAGGACTAGATAAAGTACAACTATATTAGCTGTGTTTTATATTCTAATTTTTGCATCTACTAAATCATTTTTGTAAGTTTGTGGCAGCTTATTGGTTATTTTATTACAGCGAAGGTAACAGATTATCGAGAAGTTTTTGCAATGTCTTCTTTTAATTTAAGTATGATGAATTTCACAGAGCACAAACGATCTCAATCTCAACGATTACATCTTTGTGAATGGAGAAGTGGCATAGTTTATGTACACCTTTTAGTTATGAATGAAATAATTTTAATCTGACACTGTTTTAACAATTTTATATGAAAAGAGAGAATTCCGCAACAAAAGCAAGTCCTACAAGACAACAAAATGAGCTTGATACAGCTCCCGAAACCAATGACAGTTGCTTTCTGTAGCTGACAGGTTGTTTGGCAAAGAGATATAAACGTTTGATGTAGGCCTGTTTGGAAACAAGTTCACTCACTAACAACGTTGCTTTGTTCTTACCGTGCATTGTTTGAGAGTTGGCATTGCACGCAGAAGACGAAACTTTACATTTGCTGTACACTGTCAAACCAATTACTTAAGTCATATAACGGGTTTCAGGGAATTTGGGCTTTATATTGTCCTATATGACCACTAAAAACTATGGTGGTTCCGGGTTAAAATACTAATTGCCTTGTAAATTAAAGTATTACTATTTGTGAGTGTTACATGCGTATAAAACATAAACGAAGTATTATTTATGAGTGCAAGCGAAATGCACTATACACAGAATAAATTCAACTGATATAATATAGCTAAAATTACGTTTTTAGTATTTGTTAAACCACATTTTTTTAATACATGATAATTATTTGGAATACATTAAATTCATTGTTTTTAATGTATTTTTTCAGTAATATAGGTTAATAATATATTTTTATTTTTTATTCTTAAAATTGTATTCAATATGTTTTACAGATATTATTATAACAAGCAGATATTATTATAGATATGATAAAATAACAAGCATATGGTTAAAAAATTATCATATTCAATAAATTTAAAAATACTTTCTAATGCTAGTTGCCATCAAGCTATACAGTAAAGAATGATTAACATGTTGTGTCGTATAACATGTTAAAGCTTAATCTCAAAACTAAATTTGTTATGCAATTTGAGTTTTTATCTAGATTGATTTTAATTTCCAATAATATAAACATATTCTTAAGTGTAACTTTTAACACCTTTATTTGCGAAATTACTATGGTAACAGCAATAATGAAAAATGAAATGGAAGGTTTTTACTATAAAATACTATTAATAATGACTGATCATGGTACATTAATTTTGTTTTACTATATGCGAAAATAATTTAAAAAGGCATGAGGTATTCTTTAGTCTTAAAAATATTTAAGATGTATATCTTCCAATTTGGCAATTTACAGTTTTTTTGTCTGATTAGTTTTTACACGTACACTAAAAATTTATAATACACAGAAATTTTTTTGCCTCAATATCAAGGAAAACTTTGGTCAAGAAATGTGAGTTTCCTCAGAACATATTTGGATATGTTATAATAAAGAAACAACCCGAGGTCATATTTTCTCGGCAGTAGATGAAATGTTGTATTGAATAACTTCACATGATTTGGGGAAAGGGTATATACTCCCTTATTAATTCCTCTTCAAAAGAGCTAAGCCCGTAGCTCTTGAGCTCGGCTCTCAAGTGTAGTTAGAAACTCTTCAGTGCTTTTAGGCTCATCTTGTGCATCACTGTTAAGTTTATTTATGAATAAAATCTTTCTTATTTAAAATGGTTATATACACTTTTTAAAGCAGGAATCCTTTTATTCACTTCTAGATAAAACTTTTGAAAATGTTAATAGTTTCTAACTAACGTTTACTTTTACAGTGCAATACAAGCTTTAGAGTATCAGCTTCTTATCCACCATTTTCTTTACCAACTAAACCTTTGCCTTTGAAAAGAAAATTAAAAATGCTGTTATACACTTTTACATAGAGTTTCCAGATAAATCCAATCGTTATGGACATTTATGAATCTGATAATCTTCTTCATAATAATACATTTTAAATTAATATATGTTTATATTTGACGTGTTTCATAATTTGATCCATAATCCTCGCTATTGAGCTATCCTGTATTTTAAGACAATTAGAAAAAATTGTATTATGTTCCACGTGTTTGGTTTCGGATATAATGAGCAAAATTATCCAAAAACTTATTATACACATTCATTGCCACTGACAATGGCACAGCTCAATATTAGATGAAATAAATGTCATTAATCATTTGTCACGAACAAAATTTCGTTTGACATGAAACGACGACGACATTCATTAATTCTTGACCCACCCAACAAGATAGACTTTTATTGAAGGATTGACAAGTTGAGAAGGGGTGAAAGTCAAAGGCCATCACGACTGTTCTTGACAGGTTATTTGGATTTGTTAAGTTTTCAGTACAGAGAGAGGAGTATATTTCATGTTAGAATTGAGTTTTGGCATCAAAGCTTTGAATGTTAGATTCACTGAAAATATGAACGTAGGAAAATACAAATTATAAATTGCAAAAACGAATTATTTGCTATAATAATATTAGAAGTTATGGAAATTCAACCTTAAAAATTAAATAATAAATTAAGACATCCTACAGTTAAAAAAGATTATACTGTTATTGCTCTAACTATTAATTATAAATATGTCTATTTTCGTCATAATTTGGATATATTATAAATGCATGAGTTGCTTCTGCAGTCTACAAAAATATTGTATCACATTAAAAAATAGGGTGGAGGAATACTGCATCTTTTGATAGTCTTGATCCGAGGTCTACAAAGTTTCAATATGTAACGTATATGGTAGGAAGAATGTTTTCCTCGAGAAGCACTATAGAATCACTCTAGAAAAGTTAGACACGAAGAGCAATTTTATCTATAGGTCACAATCTAGATTTACATATAATTTAGTTTAAAACAATATTAACAACATGGCTTGATTAATGGAATACAAGGTTGTCATCTGAATTAATAAACTTTCTAAGAAAAGTCTAAGGATAGCTACAATTCTTATTAATTATTTACTTGATTTTAAAAAGTATCAGTTTCATTCATACCAGATAGTATCTTTGATTACAGCTGACAAGAAATACATGGTAACTGCTCCAAGGGAGGAAGGAATACGGTGTCCTACTCACTGTAACCAATGCTCTTACCTGAAGGTATTTACTGAAAGTGTTTAGGCTAAGCTTCACATACCTCAAGACATTAACCACTTGATTTCTTACAGTTACTTACTTATCTGTATCAGTTGACCCTAATTTGCTAATTGAACTTAGGCTAAACATTTGTTATTAAATGTTTACTTCGAAAAATAACATATTGATGGAATGTGGAAGTAGCACCTCGGATGTAATTTAATAATAACTACTTACAACTGCATGTAGAAAGAGTAACAAAACTTCAATTCGAGATTATTTGGGTTCACGTGACCAACTTTCACTTTATAACTAGGCAGACATATTTCTGTCTCCTGCTCTTGAGCTTTTGTTTAAACTCAAATTATTATTTATATGACGGATTATAATATCTATAAAATTGAGAAAGTGTTTCAGGTATCTTTTAAAGTTGTTTTCTAACAACTTGATTGCTTAGACTATCAGCAATATTTTTCAGTTCACCCTGCGTCTAAGAATTTTTGACACAATTCAAATATTACAATATTTCAGCGTTGCTGTTCAACATCTTCAGCCAACAAAAGTTTGACCAAATCTGACAGAACTAGCAATACTTGCATAGGTGAGTAAAGATGCAGAGGTTTTGCGTTGTTGGCTAAAGCTTATCCAATTACCAGTTAATATGACCAATCGGTAATCACGGCAGTTTCTTTATCAAAGGCTGTCAGATTTCAATAATCTGATGTTATCAAACTTGATTATGCAAATTGCTCAACAACTATTACATTATACATTTTTCAACTATTTTTATGGTAGGTCTTTAATTTTCTGACAAAAAAACTCAATTTTTGGAAAATATAGAAATATTTTAAGAGCTGCATTAGAAATGTATGATACAGTATAAAATTCGTACATAAATATATGAGGCTATTCTATTTTATATGTATACCTTTAATATTTTTATTGTAATAAAAGTAAGATTATTGACTGCATGTAATAAGCATTAGTTAAGGGAACTGAAATATAAAAAAAAATAGTGATAAATATTTTACATAATATGTTCAGTACATTTAGTTAATCTAAATTCATAAAACACTAAAAAATCGTAAAGTAATTTCTGAATTTATTTGGAATTCGAATGCATATACATCTACAAATTTCACTGTTCTAGAAAATAAATAATATGAATATTATTGATCAATATTATATGTTCTATAGATTATATGAACATTTTTATGCTTTCCGTCAAGACATGAAATTTAACTTGGCTAATCCCTACTGGCACACGATGCTGTATGATGAAAGGTCAATAGATGGGACGGGAGATATGGGAGTATGTCATGTAGTGTCGTATACAACATGTCATAGGTTGACCATTACATCGACCAGGGATTAACAGCTTTCTACGTCCCTTGAATAAGGCTAATCCATACTGGCACACGATGCTGTATGCCATGAAAGGTCAACAGATTGGGACGGGAGATATGGAAGTATGTCATGTAGTGTCGTATACAAACATGTCATAGGTTGACCATTACATCGACCAGGGATTAACAGCTTTCTACGTCCCTTGAATAAGGCTAATCCATACTGGCACACGATGCTGTATGATGAAAGGTCAATAGATGGGACGGGAGATATGGGAGTATGTCATGTAGTGTCGTATACAACATGTCGTAGGTTGACCATTACATCGACCAGGGATTAACAGCTTTCTACGTCCCTTGAATAAGGCTAATCCATACTGGCACACGATGCTGTATGATGAAAGGTCAATAGATGGGACGGGAGATATGGGAGTATGTCATGTAGTGTCGTATACAACATGTCGTAGGTTGACCATTACATCGACCAGGGATTAACAGCTTTCTACGTCCCTTGAATAAGGCTAATCCATACTGGCACACGATGCTGTATGATGAAAGGTCAATAGATAGGACGGGAGATATGGAAGTATGTCATGTAGTGTCGTATACAACATGTCATAGGTTGACCATTACATCGACCAGGGATTAACAGCTTTCTACGTCCCTTGAATAAGGCTAATCCATACTGGCACACGATGCTGTATGATGAAAGGTCAATAGATGGGACGGGAGATATGGAAGTATGTCATGTAGTGTCGTATACATTTTATGTCGGTAGGTTGACCATTACATCGACCAGGGATTAACAGCTTTCTACGTCCCTTGAATAAGGCTAATAAATACTGGCACACGATGCTGTATGATGAAAGGTCATAGATGGGACGGGAGATATGGGAGTATGTCATGTAGTGTCGTATACAACATGTCATAGGTTGACCATTACATCGACCAGGGATTAACAGCTTTCTACGTCCCTTGAATAAGGCTAATCCATACTGGCACACGATGCTGTATGATGAAAGGTCAATAGATGGGACGGGAGATATGGGAGTATGTCATGTAGTGTCGTATACAACATGTCATAGGTTGACCATTACATCGACCAGGGATTAACAGCTTTCTACGTCCCTTGAATAAGGCTAATCCATACTGGCACACGATGCTGTATGATGAAAGGTCAATAGATGGGACGGGAGATATGGGAGTAAGTCATGTATTGTCGTATACAACATGTCATAGATCGACCATTACATCGACCAGGGATTAACAAGCTTTCTACGTCCCTTGAATAAGGCTAATCCATACTGGCACACGATGCTGTATGATGAAAGGTCAATAGATGGGACGGGAGATATGGCGGTAAGTCATGTATTGTCGTATACAACATGTCATAGATCGACCATTACATCGACCAGGGATTAACAAGCCCGACAACGGAGGTCGGGAGTTTTGCGTACTAGTTTTGCCAGATTTGTATCTTTCCTGTTATATAGTTAGGCCATTTGGCCTGATGTCAGTATTTTAAACTTATTCGTTTCTCCTTCTTAATAAATTCTGATGATAGCATGCATAAAAATCTAGGATTACAGCTATTTGTCTTGTGATGGGATGACACTCTATGTAACATTAACCTTTATAATGTCATAATTTATCTAAAAAATGTATATTGATATATCTTTATTGAGTAGCGTTATTTTGTATGGAGATTTACGAGTTATACACAAAATCTTATCGAAATATGAATTGTAATTATAAGTTTTGTTATAGAGCCATAATTATGTTGTTTGTATTGCTAGACACGTAGATTGAATCTAACCGTGAATATAAGGTGTCTATACAGGGCGCCTTTATTAAATTGGACACTGATGTAACATTGGAAGCTAATATTTAATTGTAGACTTTAAATACCTTCCCTTTTTTAGGAGTAATTTAAACTTTTTATTTAAAACTTTTAATAACTGTCACCATTTTTCAATCTGGGTGTTACATTTCTCTTTTACTTAAAACAATACATTGTATTTTGTTATTATTTACGAGTTAAAAAGTAATGTTTTAGTTATTTTAAAGTATAAAATAGCTTCTTTTTATCTTAATCTCCGTGAGGTATCTCATCGTTTTGACCTCTTATACATCAGTTATTTCATTAAATATAACTGTTATATCTCTGTAGTGTCAAAAAGTGCATACAATAAAAAATCTGAAAATTAATGTTCCAATGTTATTATTATATATTTAGAGTTTTGAGCATTCAATTGAGCGCAATGTAAAAAGTTATTTTCTCAGTGTTACACTACCTAAGGAATCCCTACATTCTGATCTGCCACATCTATGTAATACGGGAGTATTAAAAAAGTAGTGCAAAGAATAAAAATGTATTACAATTACTTTTTAATGTCTTTAAAAACAAATAAAGGTTCTCCATTTAAAATTTTGGTGTAAGGTTTATAATTTCTTAGATCGAAATGGTGAAGCACTTAAAACAGCCACAATATACAGGTATATGAATTGTGTACACGACACTCACTCAAGGTAGATAGTGCTTGATAACCAAATCTCAAATTTTTGTAATAACGTCAGTTTTATATGTCTTAGAGATGCATGTTTAATCTTTCTTAAAGGATTTTAGGTCTTTTAACGCCTTGACTGAGTTAATAATATTTATTCAACAATTTTATTTTGAAAGTAAAGATTTCGTAAAATCAGTCAACCTGCATCGGAAAATTAACAACACGTTTTTGTTCCATGAAAATCGTTATCAACACGTTCATCAAGTCACAAAGTTTAAAAGATAAAGGTAGAATCACAAAGCTGGTTAATGGTATTTGCACATGTTTGAAAGTTTCGAACGTAGTTAGGCTTAAACACTGTTAACACTTCACAAGTTGATTAAAAGTTCTTTTAAAGCAAGCCTTTTGTGAGTGTTGTCAGTGTTTTAACAAGTAGTTCTCCAAACAGTCAAGGCTGTATATTGGTTAGGTAGTTTCGGCGAGAGAGTGTTATGCAAGTACATAAGTAATGAATAGTAGCAGCATGTGAAACAGACTGTCTCCCTTTACATAAAACACGATGAGTTATAACGTCTGTACTCTCTAGACTATTACAGAGTTCTAGAAGTCTAGTTTGTTTGGAATGCGTTGGGTTTAGTGTTTAGACAAAAGATTATTCTTATCGATATCTTCAATGGTGTAAAATTAAATAAAAATCATGTTATAAGATTTATACAATTTCAATTGCAGTTACATCAAAGTTAATCATAGTATTGTCAAAACTATATTCTTGTCGATAATATTAAAAAGATATCAGCAATGGTATGATGATAAAGATAAATCATAATATAAGATTTAACAAATTTAAATGAACCTAGATACATAAAATGTAATCTAATTAAAAATTTAATTTGTTTAAATTTAAAATTCAAATTTTTAGTAAGGATATATGAAATAAAAATCAGCTAGGTTATAAAATTCTAAGTTTTATCATTACAGAATTAATTAAGACTACGGTATGAAACTTTATTGTTATTGACAAAACACTGTTTACATACTAAACCTAGTTTACATGGTTAATGACTACACAATAGCTTAATTTTCAAACATTTTTCCGTAAATATTTTTAGAGTTTATTTAGCAGTTACCCGCGGCTTCCCCACTCAATTTCGGTTTTGACCCCTAACAGCACTTTTTGTTTAATTAATTATATTTCTGATGTTAATATTGAGTTTTTCTTGTAGACTCGATGAAGAAAATATGTCAAATGGCTTAATGTTAAATATATGTGGTAGTTTTAATCTACTCTAGCCTTAGTACTTTTACTCCCAAAGCTGATTTAGCCTTTCTCCCGATAAAGTAAATTTTTATATGTATATGTATGTACACAGCTCTGAGAAGCCTACATTTGTCAAAATAGAACTTAGATGGGATTTATATAAGTCTTACATTTATAGTAAAAGTTTATTAACATCTTAAAACATTTAGAGCTGGTACATTAGTTTAGATTAAAATGTTTTGTAGAATTACTCACTGATACAGGGTGATTCACGAATGTATGCAGAAACTTTTGGAGCTTTGGAGCTACAAAAATAAAGAAACAATCTCATATAAAAGTGGGTACGGAAATGCATCGTAAGCGAGTTACGGCTAGCGAAAGGTTTCACACGCATTTCAGCTCACCATGTAAAACGAGTTCTTCCTGAAATTCTGGTGAGGTAGATTAAAGGGCGAATGTAATTGTGTTTTATTTATTTTGACCTGATACATTTAATAAAATGAGGTCCCAGAATTTAAGTTAAGTAGTTTTTGAAAAACCTGTGCCAAATTCTAGAAATGGAATGAAAAACACATTTTTTACCTTTGGGCAACAATAAATTTGTTATTTTACCAAGAAATATATCAAAACTTTGAATAAAACTTATATAAATTTATTCTGAATAAAAAGGTGTAAATAAAGTACACAGAAAGCGAATAGATATTTGGTTAAATTAGTTTTTATTCTTAACAGTACAACACTCAAAATGCTATTAAAATGAATAAAATTTGACAATGAGAATGCATGTGGTTCAACAGAATGAATAATGTTAATGAATGAAAGTTGTTTGTATGAAGGGACTTATGTTTAAATAACAAATATGTTTAATCTTAATGCACAAAATATTTAAATTATGTTGAACTTTGGATGGAGTGTTCTGTTGAGTAATTTTTCAATATGTGAAAGTCATTTTTTTGTTACTTTTGGTCAAAAATATGTACAAGATTGTAATTCTGGCTCTGTCGGAAGAAGTACGAGATTGATTTTGCGACAGCTGAATTAATAATGTACTTCCTTTTAATGGGATTTACATGTAATTGCTATCTCTGAAACCGTTAGAGAAACAAAGAATAGTTTAATAGAAGAAATTGATGAGTATTCCAGTACACTTTTTTATCATAGTATAATAATAACGGAAATGTGAATCTTTATAATTCATCTTATTAGAAATGGCGTACCAAGTTAGCTTGTCAAGGAACATGGCTGAGATAATTAAAAGATACATTTTTGTACCGAGTTTAAAACTGCTTCAACATATATTTCGGCTTTTATTGGTGATTATCGTTATCTTGTGTACTGTTGGTGATGAAAACATTGGTTATTAATAGAAGTTTATGAAATGTTATAAGCACTCCAGAAAACCTTTTATTTTTACTGTTGGTCCATAAGTACCGCAATTAAAATATTTTTAAAGTTGGAATGGCCACCATTTTGGAACAAATGGGCTGGTCAGCTAACTTAGCCGAGAGATTTATAAAATAAAAGTTTATATGAAGTTCCAACTCTTTGTTTTTTTCTATTTTGTACAATTATCGTTTCCACAAACCGGATTATACATTATAACACACTTAAACTCACAGGATTAAGCTTTTTGGAATGGCAGTATGGTGGTACCATGAAAATAGTAGCACATTACCTATTTCTTATTAAAATATCTACCTTAAAAGCAATAAAAATGCTAACTTAAATTCAAAAATTGTATCTCATGTATGAAACATAAGTAACGCAAAATTTTTTACATTGACCGCTTATTGAACAGCAGATACTGGCTAGAACGAGTATTATTGCGATGTGATGTATCGTTTAGAGACAGTAAAGAAGAAGCTGTTGTGACTGCACATCTGATTGGCATAGCAATAAAGTCCCTCCCCTCTGCCAATAGATCTCCCTGTCACATGTCAACCTTGTAAATCACAACTCAATCTGCCATCCCTTTTGGATTGGCTTTTACGCCTTTTTCGTGCTTGATTTATTCCAACGGGTTTCCATTATCAGCCTAAAATTAACTTTAACATATATCAGATTTAATTTAATTTAATAGATTGTTGAATACCATAAACACCTGAAGCATGCAGAACCTCATCGGAGGTAGATGTGTTGAGATGCACAATAGATTGTTGAATACTATCAACACCTGAAGCATGCAGAACCTCATCGGAGGTAGATGTGTTGAGATGCACAATAGATTGTTGGACATCATAAACACCTGAAGCATGTAGTACCTCATCGGAGGTAGATGTGTTGAAATGTACAATAGATTGCTGAACATCATGAACACCTGAAGCACGTAGTACTTCATCGGAGGTAGATGTGTTGAGATGCACAATAGATTGTTGGACATCATGAACACCTGAAGCACGTAGTACTTCATCGGAGGTAGATGTGTTGAGATGCACAATAGATTGCTGAACATCATGAACACCTGAAGCATGCAGAACCTCATCGGAGGTAGATGTGTTGAGATGCACAATAGATTGCTGAACATCATGAACACCTGAAGCACGTAGTACTTCATCGGAGGTATATGTGTTGAGATGCACAATAGATTGCTGAACATCATGAACACCTGAAGCACGTAGTACTTCATCGGAGGTAGATGTGTTGAGATGCACAATAGATTGCTGAACAACATGAACACCTGAAGCATGCAGAACCTCATCGGAGGTAGATGTGTTGAGATGCACAATAGATTGTTGAATACTATCAACACCTGAAGCATGCAGAACCTCATCGGAGGTAGATGTGTTGAGATGCACAATAGATTGTTGGACATCATAAACACCTGAAGCATGTAGTACCTCATCGGAGGTAGATGTGTTGAAATGTACAATAGATTGCTGAACATCATGAACACCTGAAGCACGTAGTACTTCATCGGAGGTAGATGTGTTGAGATGCACAATAGATTGCTGAACATCATGAACACCTGAAGCACGCAGAACCTCATCGGAGGTAGATGTGTTGAGATGCACAATAGATTGCTGAACATCATGAACACCTGAAGCACGTAGTACTTCATCGGAGGTAGATGTGTTGAGATGCACAATAGATTGCTGAACATCATGAACACCTGAAGCATGCAGAACCTCATCGGAGGTAGATGTGTTGAGATGCACAATAGATTGTTGGACATCATGAACACCTGAAGCACGTAGTACTTCATCGGAGGTAGATGTGTTGAGATGCACAATAGATTGCTGAACATCATGAACACCTGAAGCATGCAGAACCTCATCGGAGGTAGATGTGTTGAGATGCACAATAGATTGCTGAACATCATGAACACCTGAAGCACGTAGTACTTCATCGGAGGTATATGTGTTGAGATGCACAATAGATTGCTGAACATCATGAACACCTGAAGCATGCAGAACCTCATCGGAGGTAGATGTGTTGAGATGCACAATAGATTGCTGAACATCATGAACACCTGAAGCACGTAGTACCTCATCGGAGGTAGATGTGTTGAGATGCACAATAGATTGCTGAACATCATGAACACCTGAAGCATGCAGAACCTCATCGGAGGTAGATGTGTTGAGATGCACAATAGATTGCTGAACATCATGAACACCTGAAGCACGTAGTACCTCATCGGAGGTAGATGTGTTGAGATGCACAATAGATTGCTGAACATCATGAACACCTGAAGCACGTAGTACTTCATCGGAGGTAGATGTGTTGAGATGCACAATAGATTGCTGAACATCATGAACACCTGAAGCACGTAGTACTTCATCGGAGGTAGATGTGTTGAGATGCACAATAGATTGTTGAACATCATGAACACCTGAAGCACGTAGTACTTCATCGGAGGTAGATGTGTTGAGATGCACAATAGATTGCTGAACATCATGAACACCTGAAGCATGCAGAACCTCATCGGAGGTAGATGTGTTGAGATGCACAATAGATTGCTGAACATCATGAACACCTGAAGCACGTAGTACTTCATCGGAGGTATATGTGTTGAGATGCACAATAGATTGCTGAACATAATGAACACCTGAAGCACATAGTACCTCATCGGAGGTAGATGTGTTGAAATGTACAATAGATTGCTGAACATCATGAACACCTGAAGCACGTAGTACTTCATCGGAGGTAGATGTGTTGAGATGCACAATAGATTGTTGGACATCATGAACACCTGAAGCACGTAGTACTTCATCGGAGGTAGATGTGTTGAGATGCACAATAGATTGCTGAACATCATGAACACCTGAAGCACGTAGTACTTCATCGGAGGTAGATGTGTTGAGATGCACAATAGATTGCTGAACATCATGAACACCTGAAGCATGCAGAACCTCATCGGAGGTAGATGTGTTGAGATGCACAATAGATTGCTGAACATCATGAACACCTGAAGCATGCAGAACCTCATCGGAGGTAGATGTGTTGAGATGCACAATAGATTGTTGGACATCATGAACACCTGAAGCACGTAGTACCTCATCGGAGGTAGATGTGTTGAAATGTACAATAGATTGCTGAACATCATGAACACCTGAAGCACGTAGTACTTCATCGGAGGTAGATGTGTTGAGATGCACAATAGATTGTTGGACATCATGAACACCTGAAGCACGTAGTACTTCATCGGAGGTAGATGTGTTGAGATGCACAATAGATTGCTGAACATCATGAACACTTGAAGCATGCAGAACCTCATCGGAGGTAGATGTGTTGAGATGCACAATAGATTGCTGAACATCATGAACACCTGAAGCACGTAGTACTTCATCGGAGGTATATGTGTTGAGATGCACAATAGATTGCTGAACATCATGAACACCTGAAGCATGCAGTACTTCATCGGAGGTAGATGTGTTGAGATGCACAATAGATTGCTGAACATCATGAATACCTGAAGCACGTAGTACCTCATCCGAGGTAGATGTGTTGAGATGCACAATAGATTGCTGAACATCATGAACACCTGAAGCACGTAGTACCTCATCGGAGTGTTATTAAACTTAAGGTTATTTTATGTGAAATTTATGGAAGGTGTCTTTTCACGTTGAATTATGTGAGATGTGAAACATAAGGAACAACGTTTAAAACCTTATTAGAAATCTAATAGAAATACTTGAAGTTCACACATTCTCATGAAGATATTTACGTCATTACTTAATATGTTACACAATTTCTTTATTATTATTTAGTGTGGTTAACTACATGCAAATTGTTTGCTTATATTATAAAATTATTAACTTATTTAAGGTTGATTATTGATAAGTTTTTGTGTAATTAGGTTGAGGAAAGACCACAAAATGTATATTCTTTGCGATTTTAATAAACTAATTAAACAAAAAAAATTTAAATTTAATTCGTTATAATAAAGACACCAATAAAGGTAAATTACATAATTGTAATTAATTATTCTAACTAACAAAACGTTTTTGTATTGTAGCACTATCTACAAACTAACTCAATAGACAAGGCCCAACCCACATTGTTTCTGTAACAAAATACTAATATGGATACAGAGTTTATATTCTATTGTAGAGTCAAAGGTAGAGATTAATATTTTAGAATTTGCTGTATGAGTTCTGAAGCCAGCAAACTGAATAAAACAACCTTATATTCTTTTGCGTATTAACTCGATTTGTTTTAATTTTTGCAATACATAGTACAAGGTAGGAGTACGCCACACCACACACTGCGTAACAGTCTTAACTCAAGTTGTATGCAAAATTTCAAGTTTTGCTCATTTAATGATCGAGATATTACCTTGAGCTAGAGGCTTTGCTAACGCTCAGCCAAAGCCCGAAGTGACATACATCTTCCTCAAACTCCTATATAAAAATAAAGCTTTACGCATAACTCCAAGCCAATAGTTCATTCATACTCGAGACAGAAATAAATTTAAAAAAAGAGAAATAAAATTTTCCCACTATTGCATTGATAGTCTTTACAATATTGTATAGATAACATATCGTGATAGTCCAACTGTTAACCACCATCAGTCATTGTCAAGGCTTCCGGTATTTTCCCTGTCGCTCCTCCCAAGATCGGATGAAGACTAAGGGTTTTTAAGAGAGTTTAGTAAGATCATTTTGGTTCCCAGTTTTTTTTCCATTCTACAGGGTTTCCCATCATTAAAAGTTGTGTGCGGCTCCGCAAACTAACCTTATAACTTTCAAATAAACTTTTCTTTCAAATACCTTTGGCTGAGTCAAAGTAGGGTTTAAATTTTTAAACCACGTCTACGTGTCACATCCAAGAATTTCGGTTAGACGAATGGATCTTAGCAGGAAAGAATCTTCCTTACCATGATAAATATTTCGTAATCAAGTTATTAGATACTAGAAAGATAAATCGAACTCAGGTTTTCGGACAATTATGCCTTTACGGAACCGACTATCAATTATTCACATGGTAAACGTTCTCTGTGTGCTTTCGTGGTTCGTGGGCCTACATAGAGCGACTTTTAAACTAATCAAAGTGTTTAGACTTTGGAGTGATAATTTGTATTTTCTTTAGATAATTGACGCATGCACAAGGTAACGAAGTTTATAGTGAAAAAGACTCTATTTGGAATAGAATAATACAATAATAAGAGAATAAATACAGTTTTAACCTATATAGTATGTATATATTTCCTTTATAAATAATATATATATATATATATATATATATATATATATGTGTACATAATTTTTATTGTTATATATTTACACGTTTATATGTTTCTGATATCATGAAATTTCACACGGACAGTCAAAAAGGTATTTAGGACTTTTTACTTAGTAGTAGTACGAACTTTTGAAACTATTTAAACTGAAAACTAGAATAAAACTGCAGTAATTAGAATATATCACGTTTTATAAATCAAATAAACATGATACTGCTAGTCTTCGCTGTCGCCAACTTTAGGTAGTTATGCTACACTCGCTAAGTTGACTTTCTGGGTTAACTGTCGAGTCGGAGCTCTCCCATTGTTAGCTTGTAGAGCTCCAGGCCACGTACACTTAATGCTTTTGGCAACCCATGAATATTTTTGGCGACGAAAAGTATATGTGACTATGACATTAAGTTTTTAAAGAGCATTCTTAAGCGATACTAACTAATCAATTGATCTATTGTTTATTGATGTAAACAATATTGTATTCATTTAGACATTTTTAAAACTATATATTACAGATAGAAAAGAATTTAAATATTTTATAAAGTTCAATTGGCCAATTTTTAGAGAACAATACCTACAATATTATGATTTCCCAAGTACTTAATTCTAAAAATCCCTGCAAAATGACAACCAGTCTTACCAACTTCACTATTTTTTCATCTGCCTATATAAGACGTATCTACAACTACCGCGATGGGGCTCCTAATAGAATAATCAAATATATATCTTTCCTTAGTTCCGTAGACAGATTGTGTTAGATACTTTATGTATTAAGTGATTGACAACAAGGCAGTTAAATTAATAATATACTAAACAATAATACAATAAACACCTGAAAAATAAATTGAAATAAGTCATTACATTTCTTAAATATTACACATTTACAACTATAGCGGTAAAGTTATGAAATGTACTAACTGTAATAAAATTCATGTCTATAAACTGGCTTCTCTTAAATAAGAAGAGAACAGCGGTTGAAAGTTTTCAAATCATACATTATGCTAAAACGATTTATGGTCTCTAAATAAAAAAATTAAGAATGAGATAGCGCAAATAAATCGTTACACGAGAAGACAGTGTTTTATTAGACTAATGAGTCAGCGCTAAAACGACGCAGTGCTGTATTTTATTGTGCTTTACAGTCCAGCAATTAACCCCTTAATCTAATGTTGCATTCGTTAGTTCATGGTTTACAGCTGAAGAGTTTCGAATAAATAACAATGCAACACCTGTTCAGTTTAATAGAAAACAGCTGTTCACAAATAATTCTATTGCTCCAAATATAGGTGTTTTTAATAACTAATGCCTACTTATTTGGATCTCTTTAGTCGAACATGAGTCCAGATTCCAGAAGTCAAGTCTGTGATAGCGTCAGATTTGAGACAAAGCACTAAGAGGAGGGTGAACCGGAGCTAAAGACAACATTCACATAATAATTAATTATTATTTTAATTCATCAGTATAAAAAAGGTTTTAATTTCCTTTATATAAGAAAATTACAAAGAAATATATGCTTTCTAGGGTTTAAACACTTATTTCAACTTCCCTGGAAGTTTTATCTCAAGAAATCCACAATTTATCTGTTAAGAGCATAAAACACGTGTGACCAATTTAATTTTTCTAAGTCACCAGGATACTGACAATCAAAAGGATAATTCTTTTAGGAGCAGCAACCTTCTTTAAAGTGGTTGATCTTCATGAAAATTCTTTACTTTGTCCTTTGGTAGAATAAGGTATATTTGTGTAAAGTTTCATCGTTATAGGGCACAACGTTACCTGGAACGTGACCACGATTCGCGAAATGATTTCCACTGACGTGTTAGTGGTGTCCGTACATAATTAACCGGATCGCAACAAAGAGAAACAGCTCACTACCCCTATAATTTAGGAATTAGCCAATGAAAGTACTCAAGATCCTTAAGACAATGAATTGCACCAATACCGGATTTCACTACATCAAGAACTGCATGGAGATAACTACGTTTCTAGAATTAACTTTTGTTTGTTAGCCCGTGATAAAATGCACGCAGAGTTTTCGCAAGGTTTTATAGTGCAATGAAACAGCCTTCCGGAGCAATTGGTAAGTAAACCGTCTCAACGTGGGGTTCTGGGATTTTAAGAATCTCCACTAGACGCGAGAGGCAGACAACCAAAGGTACTGGACTCTCAATACTAGGTGCTGTATTATTGGTAACCAAATTGTTAGCCCATTTTATTTTAAGGGCGGAAATATGTGCAAAACTTCTCATCGATTACTTGTCTAATTTATTGTTTAATATTCGTGCACAAACTATCGAAGAAATTCGGATTATGCACGACAGGGCGCCATCCCACTATTCTGAAGCAGTGCGACAAACTCTAGATGAGGAATATCCTCAAAAATGGATTGGGAAAGGTGGACCAGCTAACTACTCACCCAGATCCTCGGATTTAACGTGGACTACTCGTGGGGAAGGTTAAAATGCTTATTTTTGTATCAAGGCCTACAACTCGAGAGGACATGATTCAATGAATCAGGACTCCAGCTCCATCAATGAACGGAGAAGAGGCCTTGAGGGATGTAGAAAACTTTAATTCCAGGAGAGGTTCTATCCAGTTCTACAGTAATGGATACTATTATACCTAAAACTGAGAAAATATTTTACATGGCTTCAATACATTAACGAAACATGTTTCCAATTAATTATCACTAATGAGGCTACTAAAGTCCAACCACGACGTAGCTAGCCAGAAAAAATATATTATAAAACAGCGGATCACGATAGTTAAAACAAGACGTATATGCGCAGTAATAAATACATGAGATACATGAGCACGTTATATTAAGTAATACGTATAGCGTTATTATGTAATTAATACATAATTATGTAATACATTAATAATTACATACATATACATATATATATACACGTATTACTTGATATAATATACTCATGTATTTATTACTTGGCATATAAAATTATTTTATGTTGTATTATTTATTCATATGTGCTACCAAAAGTGTAACTATAAAATTACATATTACATGCAAAGAGTAAATACTTGTTAGTACTTATGACACTGAAACATTTTAAAAGAATTAAATACATGAATTAAGTAAGGCCAAAAATAATGCCTTTACACATATTTATTATATTAATGTTGTTAAACATGAAAATGTTCAGTTAAAACAAAATATACGGTGAATATGATTTTAAAAGTTAAAATCATTGTTTTATGGTTTATAATTAAAACATAATGGCTATTTTACTAGCATGTTCAGTAAATTTATGAAATAAGGCCCTTGAACACATCGCAAGGTGGGACAAAGAAATAACGCATCAGTATTCCTGGCGCAGCCAGACCAACGGATTGCAATTTTGAGGGTTGATCAATCGAGTTCGAGTTACATCTTGAATAATAACCAATGTAGAACCTTATTGTCATGTCTTGTTTACAATATGAATCATATTTATCTTTAAGCAGTACTGGGTAGAATTATATACATTTTCAATTGGGATTCTTTTATTTTTATTGTTTTTAATATACGATTATTTTATTACAGTCTCTGTTTCATTATGCTCTCAAACTTTCCGTGAAGTAATTAAAATCACATGAATTACAAAGAACTGTTATATGCAATCAGCTGTTTAAAAATTATTCAGTGCTAACACACCTGAAATACTGTTATAAGTACAGTTCTTGAAAACTTACCTAGGCAGTTTGCTGCAAATAGATTTCGGAATATCTTCCGAAATAGTAGAATAGAGAGTTATATAAAATAAACCCCGCTACTCAGTTTACTACACGAGTCATGGTGTCTTGTGCTATGACAGTTGCACAAATTACAATTATCTGTACTTAAGCTTGTGTAATACTATAGTAGATTCAAAATCTATAAAATCTGATTACCATTCTACAGTATTTACGGGTTTATAATAATATAATATTTACGCAAATTTCGTAAAGGCAAAGATGGTTAATAATGTGCAATACTGTAAATAAAAACTGTTATGTTTTAACTAGTTTGATTTTATTGAAATGATGCAGGGAATAAACCAACTCAAAAAGCAGCAAAAATTAATTTTTATTAGTTTAATATTCAATATTACTTGAATTAGACTTTTCCTTAACGAAGTCAAGGTCTCTCATTCAATGAAAATCTTGAAATCCATTTATCAGAGTATTACATTTCAGAATATAATTATTATAATTAAAATAAGTAAAAACTTCTTGAAAACATAAAATAAAAATAAATATTTTGTAAACAAATCAATAAATACTTAAAATCGGTGCCTAAACAGTTTGATTCACTATAGTTTCTTTTCAGATTTTGAAATTTCGTAATTCGCTGAATTTTACCACTAATGAAAAATTCATATTAATCCCTAACTAAAGTTTCCACATTACCTCAATACTTGTGCAGGTATACTAGACAAAGAACTTTAGTTTGTTTAAATTAAAAACGTATATGTACTAAATATGTCAGTTACCGAAGCAGACTTCACTGAACAAGGCCAGTAAGGCGACGCAATGCAGAAATGTAAAGAGAAAATAATAACACCGGCTCATTCATCATGCATGGCCCATTTGTGGCTTTCAGTTTTTATGCAGTTGTGACCTTTTCCCGGATGTATACTGGCAGGATCTGCTACTATCCATGGCATTGAAAATAAAATAGACTTGGGGTGATCTAAGTTTTAAACCAATCTAAATTACTTTATATAGCCTCTTTATTTTATACGATTAGAATATCTATGATACAATAGCGCAATACTGAATTACTACATTTTTAATATTTAAATAGTGGTTAAAATTACTAAGTCAAGCCGATGTTTGTAGAACTAGGTTATATAAAGTTTACGACAGCAGATGTAATGGTCGTGGAGGAAATAGGCTCAAGATGTGGATAGGCGACAGGGGAAATGTCTTGTGCATGTAACGACACTGAACGATAAGTTTGAATATGTTGTTTATTTTTGCATTAAACCAACAATTGCAGAGTGTCGGTCACATTTGTATATTTATACACTTTAGTATAATAGTAAATTAACAAAAATTTGTAGAATATTTGAAATAAATGATTATAATTACTGTAAAAATGTAATTATACTTATAATTATGCTAGTCTCTGAATGGGGTTTTCAACTAAATCACCACAATATGGTTTTAACCATGTATAATAGTTTCAGCAAAGACTAAAACAATCTTCTGACTCAGTAAACAACTCTCCAACGCTTAATATACCAAATATTTTCTTCAAAGACTCAAGATTTAAAGTTAGATCATGACTGGAATGCCAACTAATTGATTTAACTTTATGTTAAAAGATAAAAGTGTTTAATTTAATTGCTTATTGCTTTAAATTGAGGAAAACTCAGACATGTATTGTAATTACATAAAATATTATCAGTGCACATGTAATCCATGCATAGTTGTCGAAGAAATCAAGAATGTTTTATCTGTAAATCTAAAAACAATAGTTTAAAGATCAAACGAAAAATTTAACCAATATTGAATAAGAAGAATAGTGATGGAATTGAGTACCGTAGAAATCTATATGAATAATTGAAATCTATATATTTGTATTGAGCGTTACGTAATGTTAAGTGTACTCAACAATTAGAATAATAAACCCTTGACAGGAAGAATGAATTAGAGAAAAGTATTAATTTTTTAAAACATAAAAACATGCATTTTAACAGTGAACGTTAACATATTAGTTCTTTTTCGCGTATGAAAGGCTTACAAGACATTGTAAGGATTACCCTGTATTTTTGTAAAATTCTTAAAGGAACCTAAAACATAAGTTCAAAACGATAAAACCAAACAGTCCATACATACATACAGTACTGTATTCATTATATGGAGAATAATTTAATTCAATTAGGCAATAAGATAATGCAGAATTATTTAAATGGACACTTCCGATGATAGTACGTAAATTTTACTTTCCTGTCTGTAAGTTTAGATAGCAATGTTGTTACCAAGCAAAACATACTTAATGAAACACATATTGTCTGTCTAATGAAGTAAAGCAGGCTGTGGTGACAAAATCTAAAGTTTAACTCCATAAAAACAATGTAGAACTTTTACACGCGTCAGCTGAGTTTTTCTTATAAATTGTAAACATTTTAATATTTAAATAATATTTTCTTAATAAAAATATAAAAAATAGCCTTACGTGCGTATTAATCATATCTGTAACGTGAGTTAATAATTCTATGAATTAAATTAATAATTTCGTAAAAGCGTCGAACATTGTTCTTATGGGAATATAACCAGGATGGCCGCCAATACAACCATATCTAAGATGAATAACCATTTACTTTAAAAAATCTAAGTGGCTCTAATCTATAAAATGATTTATCACTCTCCTCCGTTTACATAGTCTGAAACATCTGATTTGTTGACAAGGCTGGTCTTCCTTTTACAACAAGTTACACCTTCTTAAATATTAGAACTTCATGCTCATGTCATTATGATATACTTACCTTTTATTTTACTTCCCTGATCTCAGGAAAGTAAATAAAATATGTTTTAATGGATGTTGTGTAACTACTTCAATTAATTATTATGTTCTGGCGGAGTCGCCATTTCACAGCACTGAAATCGTACTTAGTATGATTTAAACATACTAAGTACGAGATATTCGTTTTTACCTTTATTAATATCAATATTCATTCATTTTTTTACTATTTTTGTATGTTTTTCACTTCTTTATAGTCCGAAAGGTGAGATTGAATTATTATTATATAAGAACAACATAGTTCCGTAAAATGCGTAAACTAGTCCTCCCTTAACTAGTTGTAGGGGAAGTCTAAATAAGAGAGTAGCAAGATGGTTAAAAATAAAAGGTTTTTACAGATTTCAGTTTTTTACTATCGTGAGTTTCTTACAATAATAGTTACTTTTATGTTAGGTCATTATATTTAGAGAATAAATATTGCATAAAATTACTTCTACGTCCCATTATCTAGTTAACTGACTGATATACGGTAACTATAATGTATAAAACTATAACGTGTATGCCAGTTGGTTCTAAGAGTGTGTAGCTAAAAGACCCATGTTCATGTTCACTTTACAATTTAAACCTTCGATATCCTCATGCTCACCAATATACAATACACATGCATTTATATATAAATAGCTTAACATTTAAATCTTTAATCACAATGGTTATGGATTAAAAACATAATCTTTATATTTAGATATTTAGAAGTTTTTTTAAGAGATATAAATACAAATAAAGTTTAAGTGTTTAGAAAATTGAGAAATAGTTGATACTAATTACATTTTTATACTTAGGCTTGGTCTATCTTCAAAAGTTATATCCATGTATTTTATTGTTTTTTGAAATGGTATCATTTTTCCACTCAGATATTATTCGTACGTAGAGAATCAGTTAGATGTCGTATGGGTGGAAGCTTAGATTGGCTTATAACTCCAGAGGTAAATATCGATTCTGAAGTACTATTCTCGTACAAAGTTTAGTTTGAACAGGAAATAACGTTAATTATTACATTTGCAAGCCGGCGTACGTAAGCCGAGACAAGTTATTTCTGTATTGAATTAAATATTAACAATCTTTATCGTGTTTCTTGGATATGTTCATTTATATGTCATACAGATTCATATTCGACCGGAACATGTTTTTGTAGTATAGGCATTATGATCAATGATTACGTGTTACAGTTTCTTTTTCCGGAAACATTTTCGTAAGGATAATTTTCCTTAAAGATGTCTAAAATTACATAATTTATACCAATAAAAATTGAGGTTAAATTACAGGTCAACTTATTAAATACAGTAGTACCAGCATTGTCATATATTATAAAATTAATTACTAAAAAGTAAAGATCATGTTTTACCAATGCAAAAGTCAATTTGGTGTTCAGGAGGTAAATCAACTCCGATGCTATTTTAGTCGACGAGGCCGGTGCAACTACATGGTTACTGTTGCAATAACAAACTGCAGTGGTGCACTTTAAAGTGCATGTTGTCCATTAGTCTGCCGCACTAATCCCTTTTATGATAACGTGTTTGTATGTCATTTTCGCTTGCTAATATCCACTTAAAACCTGTTCAGTGCTTTGTTGTATAATCTCTAAATACAACAAGGTTTCAATAAGAGAGATACACATTACACTATTATAACTGAATAGGCCAAAGGCATTATTATTATAACGTTGTTACTGTTGCAATAAAAAAACTGCAGTGGTGCACCTTAAAGTGCGTGTTGTCCATTAGTCCTGCCGCACTAATCCCTTTTGATAACGTGTTTGTATGTCATTTTCGCTTGCTAATATCCACTTAAAACCTGTTTCAGTGCTTTGTTGTATAATCTCTAAATACAACAAGGTTTCAATAAGAGAGATACACATTACACTATTATAACTGAATAGGCCAAAGGCATTATTATTATAACGTTGTTACTGTTGCAATAAAAAACTGCAGTGGTGCACCTTAAAGTGCGTGTTGTCCATTAGTGTTGTCCACTACCGCCTTTTATGATAACATGTATTGTATGTCTGTTTGCTTGCTAATACCACTTAAAACCTGTTCAGTGCTTTGTTGTATAATCTCTAAATACAACAAGGTTTCAACAGGATGTACTTTACAATAATATAACTGAATAGCCCAAAGGACCCCCTCCTCAAGAATAAATTATGTAAAAAGTTAACCTAATAAAACATATGAAAACATATGTAATAAAAAACATCACTGATTAAATATAACAAAAAAATATGTAAAACAAGGCGGAAATTTTGCAAATACTAAAGAAAAAAAAATCTAAACAAGTAGCACAATGATTTTTGGCATAGGGAATTTAATTTTAATTTAAGAACTTACTACTCGATTAGTAATTGAGGAATAGTACATTTCATTACTATACTATACTAGTCTTGAAAGTGACCTAATGCGGGGCGAGATTCTACGCGCAAGGTGAAGGCGAGTGTGGGAAATGCTATTGAGTCCCACAATAGAACTTTCAAGACTAGTAATGAACGATACTCGTTACTTCATTAAATTCTGCACTCTACTCTATATGAGTGTTTTAGAGCGGATTCTAAAATGCCTCCAACAGGAACTTCATCAGGAGGATTAGTTTGAACAAATATGTCATTCCTGTCATATTTATGTAAGTGAAATTCGTTAGAAGAAAACTACACCTCGACATTTTATTAAGCCACGTTCCTAGATGCTATATTACAAAGAACCTCTAGAGTTTCACAATCTGGAACTCAGATTTAAACAGGGAAGTTTTTTCCATAGTGTTTCTGAGATAACCTTCTAAGATTGAAAATTTTCAATTTCTGTATTTTTTCCTGTCATATTGCTCTAGCCAGATTTGTTTATATTTTCTTCGGATACCTTAAACATGCCGTGACAGAGTATCAAAGAAGTAATTTTTATCTTACGTTCACTCATTAATAGCCTCATTAATTAAGTTGGTTTTTATAGCTATGTTTTAAATACCTCTCTAATACACTAAACTGTATGAATTCGTTAGTGACCTGTTTTTAATAAAAGCGTAATAACAATCTGTAAACATGTTCCCTAATGCTCAGCAAAATTACGTGGAATGACATGGCCATCATCGCACTCAATGTTGGCTATATAGAACATAAGGTACATGCAAAATTTTAAGTCTGTAGAATGGTTTGTTTTCGAGATATCATGCGTAAATACAGTCAGTAGTTAAATTTATTTTCTGCCCCTCCATTATAAACAATTGTTTTTCTTTTAAATTCTTAAATATTTCTGTGGGTATGTTATGTTTGACACAATTCGTCATAAAGTTCAATATTGACGATAGGTGATTTGAAAGGACAACAAGATTATAGGTATTTGCTATCGTTAAATATTAAAAATAATGTCAGTCGCCACTTAACGGTGAGGTGCGTGCTTTATATAGCTCTGTGGTGTTTCTTTATGTGCTTTCCTTGGCTTGACTGTAGTTGTATGTTGGGTTGGAGTTTTTGTGTTCATAGCAGTGTATCTTGATTTCTCGCGTTTTAAATGTTTTATTTCAATGTTAAGTCTACACGGAAACAAGAGAGCAGGTGCCAGTTATCAAAATTCTGCTTTTCTATTTTTGCAAATACTCTCTCATACCAGCGTTCCAATTAGTCGTGCTCATAATATGTAGAAAATTTTTTAAAGTAAGGAAAATTCAGAGATAAAAAAATAATTAAGAGTAGATGATGATTTTTTTCAGTCTTAAAAATGAGCTCGTGTTTTCTTTCTTATTGTGCCATTTATTTTCGTGAGATTTTCCCTTGCATCATTTTGATGAGTCGTAGATAAACTAAAAGGTCAAGATGAGTCATTTTATGTCCCAAGAAGTAATTATGACAGACACTTAACCTTTTCAGCCCCTAGTAAAAGATGCAGGGGTGTAAATCGCACCCTAGGGAAGTCCTTTATCACTCTTATCGCATCTGACCGTCTTGACAATTTCCCCAAGCTCTTTTCAATAGTTCAAGAGTTATGTATAGTATACAGTCTAAACAGTATCGTGTTGCAAAATATGTCACATATTATCAAAACTGTAATATTTGCCATTGCTTCTTTGTTTACTTCATAAGGTTGGACCAAACCTTAATGAGGTTGGACCTGCTCAGCTATAATGTCCTGGTTCATTTGTGTCTACAAATGTATACAGGACTTAATGATACGGTTTAAAATTATGGTTTTCAGTTTTTTTACGTCTGATTGAAATCATGGGCATTGAAACATTGGTATAACCAGCTAAACTTTGAAACACGTAATGCCTTATCCATTAGTTCAACGTTAAGCGCTTGAAGAATTGATATGTAAACATTTTGTTTTGAATTGGTAACATGCTCTAAACCTCATGTTTATGTCGGAAGTTTTGTTTTTTTATAAGAAAGAACACAAATAAATATAAGTCGTAAGATGTAATTATAGTTTATTTTCATTTTATGATTAGCATTACTTACAGCATATTTAAATACAATTATTTAAATTTGTCAATTTTTATATAATTAGAATCATGGTAAGGAGAGGCTGCTTGTTAAAACGGACTTCCGTGGCTCATCACTATAACAAATGAAATAGATGCTAGTTACCAGTAGAGTGCCAGTATAATACGAACTTATAATGCTGTGATGAGTTGTTCATAAAAGAAATACAGAACTATTATAAAAGGGTTTTTATTTACAATTCTATAGTTCATTGCAGTATTCTAGTTGAGCCCCAACCACTAATTTCGATGGATAATAGCATTCGGACATTTTCCATCTTTATATGTTACAAAAAACGTTAAACATACATGTACTTTAGAACAAATCTCTGCACAGTTCAAAATATTCTAGTGGAATATCATTTAAAAATGAAGATTTCTTTTCATAAAGTTTTTAAAATATAATTCATAAGAGGAAGCTCAAATTTCTACTTTTAGACCCATTCAACATTGATGACGATTTTATTTTCCTTCAAAAATTTGGAATCATTTAAATTTTTTGTTGACCCCATTTCTTAAATTCCTTACTATAAAAGCTGAAATTCTTAAGTAACGTAGAGATGCACCTTGTGTCATAACAAGGAAACTGCTGGCTTACCGAGGCGATAGACCTCACAGCTAACCGCTACTAAGGCGATAACATAAACCTGTATTACCCACACGACAGTCACACAGCGTGCCGCATCTACTTGCACGTCTTTCCCACACCATTGGCGCTTCTATAATAATATTTTTAGGTCAAATATATTCTGGCTGCCTTAAATAAGTTTGGAAATTCGACAATTTCCAGCCAAGACATATACATATATATGCACATATTCTAATATGGAAAATAAATGTAGAATATGACTTATTAAAAGTTTTCATAGAATCTTGGGGTAGTAAAATTATTACCCACGATGCCATTAATATAATATATTCTCTTGTGTTAAAGACGTAGTGGTGGTAACCCTTTTGTGATTTTCTATTGATAACTATAACAGTTCTATCTTTCTACTTCGGTAAACCACATTAACAGACTTGTTATTAATAGCACAATTTTTAATTTCAATTTATAATTTATTGAATATTTGCAATATATACAAAATGTGTAATGTAAAACTGCATTTATCATACTCTAGATGTTTGCTTGTTACCAAGACACAGTAACTCATTAAAAGATATAAAAATTATTAATTATTTGTAATATGTGAGAAACGTTTAAGTCATGAATTTGTTATTCATTTTACACCAATCAACGGTTTATTATGAAACAATAAAATCAACTACTGAAATAGTGAAGATTTGATCAAGCACATTTATAAACTAGAAGATCAATGTTAGCAGAAGGTTTATAAAACTTATACACCTCCAGATAAAACCTTTTTAATACGCCTATACAAACCATACAGCCTCAAACCATGTTTTTGTTTTAATGAAAAAAATAAGTACCTATTCTCTTAAAAACAGACCAATAAATTTTATACAGGCTAACAGTAAAATTTAAAGAAATTATATTATTATTCCAGAGGACTTTTTGGGATTTAAAGTAACTAAATACACTAAAAATAAATACACCTTATATTAAAACTAAATTCCAAGCCGATAGAAGGGAAATTTCGTTAAATAAGAAATTTGCCTACTATGAAATTAATAATAAGGACGGGTGATGGCTAAGCGTTTGAAAATACCTATTCTTATGTTAATACAAATTCTAAATTAATTATGGATTTCCTTTTGATTCGTTATTTCAATATATATATATATATATATATATATATATATATATATATATATATCGTAGATACGATTACATGTGGGTTAGGCTCTGACCTTCATGGTTTGGATTGTAACAACCGGTTTGCAAGTAACAACCCTTGTCAGCCGAACGCGAAATCCAATACTCACCCGTTGAGTAAATATTTGTAGGAGATTGCTTCTATCAAGAGGCTTTTACAAGCTTGTGTTCAAAATCAAGTTAACGTGTTTGTCATTGGACCGGACGAGTTTGATACAAAAAAGTGTACAATTGCATTTAACATTACTCCACTTGACTCACTCTAGCAAATGTAAATATTGTTTGATCTTTTCTAGTATAACAATATTTTGTGTTCATATTGTTACTGATTATGTTTAACGAATCTACTACATTAAATCGAATATTAGTTTTTTCTTTGGCATTTTTAAGAAACCATTAAGGCAGAAACTAACTGCTTAACGAACCTACATGCTTCAAGAGCTTATTTGAATCTCCAAATATAATCAAATCTTCACAATTTTTATTTAAATTGTTCTATATCACAAAACTACAGTATTAGTTTTTTTTTTTTTTTTTTTTTTTTTTTTTTTTTTTTTTTTTTTTTTTTTTTTTTTTTTTTTTTTGCACTATTTTCAAACGTACCAGCGATGTAAAACTGTAACTGGTGGATACCAACTGAAAGCAAACTTCTTGCTGGATGAGGCGATAGATCACAAAAACGTTTTATCCCGAGGTTTGTTTAAACATCGTTACGACCGTATGTTAAACTAACATGAACAGCTAATTTCAAGGTTTCTTTGAATCTACTTAGATACGTTTTGACTTTATCGCTTACAGATATTAAGAGTTGGTACTAAGAAAATTAAATTCTTATAAACTACCACTATATAAACCAGAACCCTTTATTTTTAGTATTTTGAGTTAATATTGAAATTCGTGTGAGCTAGGGATGGTACTACAGCGTAATAGTGGGCTAAAATCAAATCCTATCATCGATTTTTTTTATTGACTTTCCAATCTATCATTTTTAATATTACTCTATGAATAAAAATGTCAGTTAAAATTTTACATAATTGTACTCAGTTTGTTTATAAACGTATTTATTCTTTTATTTCTTGTTGTTAGCATGGTTACTCATCAGACAAATGTAAAAATATTCGCTAACGCTCAGCCAAAACTTAGTGAAACATAAAGTGAAATGCACAATCATCGAATTCGGTTTTCTATTATTTTATAAAAGGAAACGCAATTCTCCAATAATTTCTATTACTTTTGTCAGCTTTGAGATAGAAAACGTCCTTTTTTCTTAATTCTTTAATTATGTTATGTTCAAAACTTTGAACTCAAAGGCGAACTTTATAAAATAATAGAAAATTGATATTTCCAATAAGAAGAGCTCCTCCTCCTTCATCGCATTCGGTGTTTCTCATATTTAAATGAAGCACTAAGTAAAATTTCTAGTCAGTAGGTAATTTTATCTTCAAGATATCGTGCGGACAGTTAGATAGTAGACGGACAAAAATGAAATTTTTCCAGCCTCTCGAAACGGTCCCTCCAATGCAAAAATTAAATAAAATATCGTTCTAATTTCATATCAATCGTTCTGTTCCTAGTGATGATTCACCCTTGATTTGTACAGTTGGGACTCTAATAACTAGAGCCTGCATTTAGTCACTATAAATAGTGAAAAGTTAAAAATAAACAATATGTCAGTTTGGAATATTATAATGACTAACGCCGGTTGAGTCACCACTCCGTTTGTGTGGCTTTGATAACGTATATTAAACTACAAAATGAACTGACAAAAAGGAGAGACAATCTCCATAGGAGTAACGATAAGACAATAAATCTTTTGACATTTAAAATCACAAACAAATCACATCAAGCCTGAATTATTAATGTTAAGCGTAGTCATTGTTTGCTCAGAACACAGCAGCTAGATGTAGCAACCGCCGCGCTCAGCAACATTCCTAGTCAAAACGTTTATTCTCATTTAAATCTATTTCCTTTGAATATTCAGTTTAATTAAGAACGAAGTGTTTGCTCTAAACGGGGTCAGGCAGTCATTGTTTAGTGCTGACACAACTGAATAGTGTTGTCTTGATTTCCATAAGGAATTCCCAATATTGGTGCGCAAATTGCTTTCGCAACTTTGATACAGTCTCTGTCAGATATTCCGGAGGCAAAGAAATTTCGAGCTATATTGCATAATTTGTTTTACCAAATCAGTATCCACGGTAGGGAGGATTAAGATAAGGGTTGCACAATTAACTTATATAGTATTATGTTGCAATGAAGAAAGCATGGAACGTTACAGAAATCGTTAAAATATTAATCATGTTTAGGTTTACTAGTTACTATTATCCAATATAAGGTTTGGTTATTGTAATTTTGCAAATATATTAATACAACAAATAGTTTAATATTACTAGAACAATTAAGAGTTATATTCTTTCGTCATTTCCAATAGCAATGAGATCGTGCCTTTAATAAAGTTTGAAACGTACTCTTCTAATTGGTAGTTTATTGTCATATTATAATGTTTTAACAGATTTATCTTTAGTTACTTTTTTTTTATTAAAGGTATTTATAGTAGCCAAGATAGCTATCCACATATTAATTGTTACAAATTCCAGAAAAGCGAGAAGCATAAAAAATATATAGTTCTTCTAAGAGGTTGCAACCCCATTTCAACCCCTATACTTTAGTTTGCCTGTTTAAAACAAGAGGAATATTTTTGCCAAATTTCAACATTTTGGGATATGGGAAGTTGGAGAATTAGTGTTGGGCGAGTGAGTGCTTAAGAGTTTTGCCTTCTATATATGTAGATGCAGTGTTCACTCATTAAACGTAAACGATATTTTTCGTTGTTAAGAAAATCATCACTGTTTTGGTTGCGAATGTAAAGTAATTACCACTAATTTAAAATTAAGAAACATAAAAAATAGTGGTTTTTAAGAATAGATATAGCGTCAATAATATTGTTTAAAATACTCGTATGTGTGACGTGTGTCTTTGGAACAATATTGAGCGTGGCAAGGTTTGACAATATAATGAACATGTAGAGACAAGAACTGTGTCAACAGCCCTCTTGAGTTTGTCTCTCTCTATCTGTGCCCCTCTTTGATATCTCACACCTGTTTCGCTCTTTACATTGTTAATTGCTCTCTCACACCTATGCGGATAGGCGGGCATAAGAGGTACGATGTCTACTTCAATCTAATTTTACCGACAACGCTGGATATCTACATCTGTTTCACTCTTTACATTGATAATTTCTCTCTCACTCATAGATAGTGGTGGAGAGATAGGAATAATAGGTACGATGTCGTATTCAATCTAGTTTTACTGACAACGCTGGATATCTACATCTGTTTCACTCTTTACATTGATAATTTCTCTCTCACTCATAGATAGTGGTGGAGAGATAGGAATAATAGGTACGATGTCGTATTCAATCTAGTTATACTGACAACTCTGGATATCTACATCTGTTTCACTCTTTACATTGATAATTTCTCTCTCACTCATAGATAGTGGTGGAGAGATAGAAATAATAGGTACGATGTCGTATTCAATCTAGTTATACTGACAACTCTGGATATCTACATCTGTTTCACTCTTTACATTGATAATTTCTCTCTCACTCATAGATAGTGGTGGAGAGATAGGAATAATAGGTACGATGTCGTATCAATCTAGTTATACTGACAACGCTGGATATCTACATCTGTTTCACTCTTTACATTGATAATTTCTCTCTCACTCATAGATAGTGGTGGAGAGATAGAAATAATAGGTACGATGTCGTATTCAATCTAGTTATACTGGCAAGGCTGGATATCTCACATGTGTTCCATTCTTCACATTGATAAATTCTACATAACATCTAGGCTCGACGTGCATGGGCATAAGAGGTACGATGCTTACTTCTATCTAGATATACTGACATCACTGAATCTGTATTTAAACAAGTACAGGAAAACATTTTGTTTGCCTCAAAAGAAATTGCTATAAGAAGTACGAACTAAGTTGTAATTATCAAGTCGCCACAATAATACGCTGTGTTCATTAATTTTATATGATATTTGTTTCTATTAAAGTGATAGTTGTTAGCAAGTGGCTATAGATATAAGAAAAAGAATTATTTATAAATCATTAAATTTTGTTCTTTTATTAATTTGCGAAACCATTTACCATTTTTTTTATTAATGGTATTGTTATTGGGTCAGCAGTTCCAATGTTTCTACGTTTCCAATGGTCTTTAGTCTACGTTTCTACTGCAGTTCCAGAGTATAATTGGTGGTGATATATCTAATTTCATATCAAGGTTATAAAAAATATTTCATATACATAGTAAAATGCATGTTATTTTCACAGGGTGATTTATGTATAAATAAAATGTCTCAGTAACAGGAACACGCTTTAAAATAATGAAAGGACTTAAGTAAAAGACTAAATATTGCATATTCTGATGCCATGCGGGCTACAAATGTCAAGATCCCCTTTGTTTATGAAATAATAATCTTATGAAAAAACTTGGCGGTAAAGCTTAATTTTAATAAGTATTTAGAACTCATGAAAGGAATATAATATAAATTATTTTGATACTCTTTACCTGTAAACTAATAGCCTACCATTAGCCTGAACTCATTTTACCCTGGATTATTTATTCCTTTATCTTAAAAAGCTTTATAAATTTTATTATATAACATTAGTTAAGAACTATTTAAAACATTAAACATTTATAAGGTAGTAAAAATATTATTTAAATATTAATGCAGAGAAAAATGTGTTTTTTCTAGGTTTCCAAAAGTTTTAAATCCTAACATAATTTTTCAAAACATACAGTGTGTGATTGTACGACAGCGTTATACCAACACTGATCGTGTATCTTGGAACAGTGGTTGCTAAACTTAACGTAGTGTTTCTCATCTGCAAGTTATATTTATTTGAACAGAAATGATGACAACAAAGTTGAATCAGCCACATTGTATTGGGGCACGTGTATTTAATAAGCAACTAGTTTATATAAACTGAATTCTATGCGTAGTTATTGGAGTTGGTAATAAACGAACTTTGAAAGTTTTAGTTAGTGATGATGTATCAATCGGCTTAGGACAGTATGCATGGTTTTATTCATCTATTTAACATATCAAAAAGAGTAGTTAGTAGTTTTGGCTAATTTAATATTCTCTCACAGGAACTATATGAAGGAGGGGGCCAGCGTTGGTAAGCCTTCTGAGTGATCAGAATTGTCATCACTAACTGGCTGCCAACTAGAAGCAGGGCTAGCAATCGAACCATTGACAGTGCTGCATGGTTGTAATTATGGAAATGAACATTACTGTGTCTCAACCATAAAACCTTGACATAGGAATTCTTCACTACTCAAAATGGTGTATTGCCAGGTAAACGAAGGTAGCTACATCTCGGGCCGTGAACAGACTTTCGCTGAGGTAGCATGCACAATTTTCAAGTCTACATCTCATTTCAATAAACTAAATATGCTATAATTTCACGTGCTGTATCATATGATTGTACTCAGTTTGTTTACAAACTTTATCATTGTGGCGTTTTTCATTACCATCATGTTTACCTATAAGACCAGAGTAAAAGTGCGCAGACAACTCCTATAGAGAGAGACATGCACCACCATTGAATACGTTGTTTGATATAAAGAAATGAAGCTTAATGCAAATTTTAAAAATTATTGGCCAGTTTATTTTCCAGATATCGTGTAATCAGGTAGAGACAAATGAAACTTTTCAGCACATCAGGTGAAACGCTTTGCTAACGCTCATATAATTATAGAATTGACAAGCTTAAATGGATTGCAGACTGCAGTTGAAGTGAGCTCTGATCCATATTGAACCGTCGCAGAGTTACCATCAACGTTTATTACACATTCCATTATACAATTTGTGTATATAGTTTGCTGCAGTAGGTCACGTAATGACAAAAATGTCTGGGACAAAATGCTCGAGTATTATTAAATTACTGTATGCTAAAGTGACAACCCGTCTCAGAACCCTAGCAAGATATATAAGTACATTAATATTGACATATATGTATATAGTTACTATTAACACGTAATTACTAATCATTAAATCTCAGTTAATATATGGACTTAGACTTGAGATAAGGTCCTTCTTAGTTTCCTCGAGACCATCCCAAAATCTGCTGTGAACATTAATTATTTTCTTTTGCTAAACACAGAATATCTGCTTTGAAATCCCAGCAGATTTTTGAGTTAGTGGTGTAAGGTCTAAACCATCAATCATATTCTAAAATATGTTAATACGATTTCAATGTATCCAACCAGAAACACAACAACCACCACCCCCAGAGGAACAAACTATCCCACAAGATCACTTAAAACAGATTCACCTCATAAAGTCTAAGCGTGTGAATTTTGTACACATTTTATTGATGCTTAAATATTATTTTTACAAATTTTCAATTGCAACCTTTGTTCCTACATGATGTTTAAGTCAACCTACGTTAATTTCAAGATACCCTTATAATTTTATGAAAGTTCCATATCAGACCCATTGTATTTTTCTTAAGTTTTCACCAAAATACGTATAACTATTGCACGATCCAAATGGCATGATCGCTACAGCGATCTAAACTTAGTCCATCTCAGTTTCTCAAGTATCCAACATTTACTCCGAACTCTGTCGAACTTTGACGCTCGATTTGCCGCATTAAGAACATGTTCAGACTTCAGAACAGCTCGGACTGAATATTGTTATGGTTTTGTAAGTCTTTTAGTCTTTGAGAGAGTTTTAAAAACTACACTAGAATAAAACAGCTCATAAGTTCCATTTAATATTTTATGTGTCTTTACCTATATCCAACTAATATATTACTGTACGTTTTGTGAAAATAGGTAAAAATAAAATAAATATTAAAATTTTGTTATATAACCTTTACATTTTTCAATTAGATATGACATAATATTCGGCATACATGCTATTTTAAGCATTGTTTACATGCGCTAACAAAAACACCTCGTGTATGGTATGTAGGGGATGTATTTATTACTTAAAATCAAATTCACCCCGAAATGTTGTACGTGTTTTCTTCACAATGTAGTTTAAAACGACGTAATTACAAAAACAAACTCCTAAATTGGGCGATGCGTCAGACTATCCAAACAGTTTATTCACTCGATGAGATTCAACGATTGGTGTTATTATTAAATATTACGAAATTCATATAAATAAATCTCTAAATAGTTCCTCATTAAGGAATTCAGGTAAATAGGCTTTGTTTATATAATATAAGTTTCTTAACTGAAAGTCCAATGAAAGTATGTAAACCTAAAACGTGTTGATTCTGAAATTTTCTGTTTATTCATTGATAAATTTAATTATCGGTTACAGAATCCATGAAGTTATATCTGCGTCAAATTTACTTCGATGATGAATCTACAACTAAGTAATTAAACTACAACTATTAACCAAGTTAATAACAAAATCAAGGTTTGGTTATTATTATTAAATAAGTTTTGAGTATCAAGTGTGCAATTACTGAAGAGGTGTTCAGCTCATCAATGATAAAGGCTGATAATTCCAGTAATGGTGAATTGGTGGAACATTTCAACCGGTGGAAATAACACCGTAATAAAATTCATCATTCGGTTTAACATATGCGTTTGAAGGGGAAAGGGCAAAAAGTTGTTTTCGGTGACACAGTGATGTACTGCGGAATCGCCCCATTTGCATACATATGATGGCGGGTGCCATATGAATTGTTTTGGTAGTGACAAAGCCAAAACCATCTCGACGAGTTAAGTGGCAATGGACTTGACGAAGTGGGCCGTGCCACGGAGGCGCCCCGCGGGGGAGGCAGGTGTCAGCCCGTGTCCCACGAATTCCTTCCTCCGGCAATAAATAACGGAGGCTATCTGCCTTGCCATCGGTGGGAGTACCGGACTGAGATGTCATGTGAGGCGCAGGTATTATTTATTCTCAGTTCTCCTCTTGATTTAGTCGTCGGCCAGGGGAGGGCCAGCCGCGCCGACACCGCTATTCACTGCTTATTATATATCGCAAGGCTTATTGAAAATTACGATGTTAAAATAAGTTATCGCCCTTTGAACGCGGCTCTTCCCTTATCGTGCCGATGGCATCGTCTCGCGGACCGTCCTGCCATTGTTAGCGCGAAGCGGCCCGACTTGCTGGGAGGCGAACACGACAGAGCATTGGTTCCTGACCACAGCTCTGAACCCAGGAACTGGTGATAGTAACATACACAAAGCTAGCCAACTCACTGGAAGGGAACACGATAGGACATTGGTTTCCTGACCACAGCTCTGAACCCAGGAACTGATGATAATTTCATATACAAAGGTGGCCGACTCTCTGTGAGGCGAACACGACAAGGCATTGGTTCCTGACCACAGCTGAACTCTGAACTGAGGAACTGATGATAGTAACATACACAGAGCTGGCCGAACCGATGGAAGGGAACACGATGGTACATTGGTTCCAGACCACAGCCCTGAACCGAGGAACCGATGATAATATCATATGCAGAGGTGGCCGACTCTCTGGGAGGTGAACACAGCAGGGCATTGGTCCTAGCCACAGCAATGAACTGAAATACTCATGATAGTCACATATACAGAGCTGGCCGGTTCTCTGGAAGGCGAGCACAGCAGGGCATTTAGTCCTAGCCACAGCAATGAACTGAAATACTCATGATAGTCACATATACAGAGCTGGTCGGTTCTCTGGAAGGCGAACACAGCAGGGCATTTAGTCCTAGCCACAGCAATGAACTGAAATACTGAAGATGGTCACATAAACAGAGATGGCCGGCTCTCTGGAAGGCGAACACAGCAGGGCATTGGTCCTAGTCACAGCAATGAACTGAAATACTCATGATAGTCACATATACAGAGCTGGCCGGTTCTCTGGAAGGCGAACACAGCAGGGCATTTAGTCCTAGCCACAGCAATGAACTGAAATACTGAAGATGGTCACATAAACAGAGATGGCCGGCTCTCTGGAAGGCGAACACAGCAGGGCATTGGTCCTAGTCACAGCAATGAACTGCAATACTCATGATAGTCACATATACAGATCTGGCCGACTCTCTGGGAGGCGAACATGTAGGCATGTTTGTAGGCATTGATTCCTGACCTCAGCACTGAACCGGGAAACTGATATACTTATAGAGAGCTATCAAGAAGTGAACTAAAACCAATTATATCACTTAAATTTAATAAAACTAAAAACGTAGAAAAATTATTTTAAAACTAATAATAGGCTACTGTTATCAGTATTTTTTTTTACCTTCTCATAAAATAGTCCTTGAGAGGAAGGATAAACATTGGCAAGAGTGCACGGAACATTCAAGTGCATATACTGTTAAATATTTGACACACACAAACAAAAGGAAGAAGCAGACACATAAACCTTCATGGTCTTAAAAAAACTGTGCATTTCTGATTGTTAACAGGATTTATTAATTATGGGCTGGGAGAATTTTATTTATGTTTGACTATTTGTCTGTCTATCCCGCACAATATCTCCGAAACGAACTGACCTATAGACTTGAACTTTTGCATGAAACTTATTTTATATATATATATATATATATATATATATATATATATATATATATATATATACAGGGTGTACATAAAGTCCTGCACAGGTATAATATTTTCTGAACGATAACAGATAAATCAACAAGATTTGGTACATCAACACCACACCTAAAAATCTACTTTTTGAAGGAACTATCAGTTTTCTGTAATATCATGGGGACGTCCCGCAAGGAGTCAGAAGGAAATCTTAAATAGGAGCATAGGTCAATATGCACATCATTTTAAGGGGCTTATCTAGCATAGTTTAATGCCGCAAACCGCACTCAAAAAGATTGATCCAGTACAAAATGGCGGCTGTTCAAAGGTTTTATTTAACAAAGATGTTTACTTACCAAATGTTTTCAGAGTAAATGTTGGAATTGTTCACCTCCGGTTATTTGACAGTTGGAAAGACGCACATAAAAACTATTAACAGAATTTTGCAGGGCAACTTGAGGAATCGTCTGACATTCTTGAAGTATTCTTTGTCTCAGTTCATTTAAATTTTGAGGCTTTGTTTTGTAGACGTTGTCCTTAAGGTAACCCCAAACAAAATAGTCTAATAGAGACAGATCTGGTGAACGCGTTGGCCATTCTACAGTCCCCCGCCTTCCGATTCACCATTGCCAAAAAACAGTGTTTAAATAGGCTCTTACGTCGATGCCGTAGTGTGGGGGTGCTCCGCCCTGTTGAAACCAGATATTCTGGAAATGTTCTCCAAACATGTTTCGAAGTGCTGGTGTAATTTCTTTTTCCAGCAAACGTTGGTATGATATTGCATTTAAATTTCCTTCAATAAAGAAAGGACCTAGTTTATATATATATATATATATATATATATATATATATATATAATTATTATATATAATATATATAAAGTAAATAAAAGTCGTTTTGACAGGTATTTGGTCTTCCGATCATATGTTAGTTTGCTTTTTTAAAGACATATGTGACAGATACGGCCAAATACAAAATAATTGAATCGGAAAAAGTAAGCGCTCTGTGGTGTAATGGTAGCACATTCACCCGGCAAGTGAGAGATCCGGGTTCGACTCCCGGCGGAGCAAGTACTTTTTGTGATTCAATGTTTATTGAAATTATATATATATATATATATATATATATATATATATATATATATATATATATATATATATATACATATATATATACTAATTCTATATGATATTTATGGAATATTGCTGAGCGTTAGCAAAAAATTTTACATCGATAAACTGAATGGCAACGAGAAAATATTAGAATAATAATATACTTGTAAACAAGCTGAGTAAAATCAAATGACATTTGAACATGTTACATATTAACACACGTAGATTATTCATATAGTAAAATAAATAAAATATTACATTAAAATTTAATGTTTTGTTGGTTACAAAGTCTTGTGGCAAGATGTCTGCATAAGGACCATCTGCAGACTTCCAATTTTTCAAAAAACTTCATTTCTATGTATAAAAGCAATGACTATTTTCTATGCATGTTCAAACAAGGAAATTGGCTGAACATCATTGAAGATTATCGTTATAATACAATACTCTTGTTAATCTAATCAATTTTTCAAAAACGTTACGGTACTTCAATTATTTATATTATAAAGGTAGTAAGTACATACTGAGGTCCATATGGTTTAAGGGGTGTAAGGATTATTACTGCATCTGAAATAGTATATTGTACGCTAAATACGTAATTTCCCTAATTGCTTTTGGGCCATTGTTGAGGTTATACGTATTCAGTAAGAATCAACTTAATGACATGGAATTTAGTACATGGGCACTATCTTATTGCCAAGTCACTGGGGTAACGACAATAATTATATAGTCTTAATAATGAAAATGAAACCACATTATTCTATATTTACACGTTTCAGTCATCAATAGTACAGTCTATAACACGTATAACAATGTTTTACTTCTTTAAGATCTATGGTTCATTAAACATACAAAAGATGCACGTTCCTAGTATATTTATTACAGCTTAAAAATAAACATATTGTATTTTTCAGTTTCAGAAAGCAACCCTTGATATATCAAAACGAAACTGGAACAATTTTTATTGTCACATCTACAGGAGCAGTAAATATTTCTGACAGCTCTGTAGAGTAGTAATAAAGTAAAACTAATTACACCAGTGCGCATCTTTACTACAAAAGAATTCTGCAACTAAAGTAGGTTCCATAGCGACGGAAGTACTACCAGACAACAAAGAGTGACGTATAATAATAATGAACACAATACTAATAATGTATAGAAATGTATTATAAAGTTGAGAGTTGAAAGCCAGAATTTGAAAAAACATCAGCAGAAATTATTCCAGTTTGTATCACAATTCCCTAGTATGCAGCTTATATCTGTAACAATCCATTTTTCATTTTTATAATTCTTATGAATACTTTTGGTTTAGAAGTATATTGTCTATGATACTTTGTACATTATTCTCCACAAGTTTTCCAGCTTTTCAAGACCTTTTTTTAAATAATGCTCAGTTTGGATCCTTTTCATAAAACGAGCCGTAGCTTCAAATCTTCTTCCGACAATTAATCCAGTTAAGAACTCAACAATTGTTCTAATATATGAAGAACTCTGCCTAAAAAATGTTACTACATTTGGAGAAAATGCCTACAATTATCTCATTATTTTTGCATGTTTCTTGCAAAAGAAAACAAGACAACAACCACAACAGATCTTTGTGGACCTTCAGTTTTACGCTTTTGCAAATTTTGGTGTACCCCTTTGTGTCGAATTGTATATTTTCTCATATTTAAACTTTTCGTGATCCTCTATTTTATCATCTGTGTTAAAGTTCCTTCTCAGGTTAAAAATTATTCAGTTTGTTCCAGCTTTATCCTTATATGTACGTATATCTGAGTTCAGAGCACTATCTATATAAGTATGGCCAATATTAGAACTTATTTCCAACAAAACATCCCAATCAACCTTCCTCCACCACAAAGATTTGGGGTTTCAACTTTTACAAACCTCCCATTTTCTGTTTTCCTGCAAAGTAAGTATATTTGGGTAACATTTTTCTTAGTTTCGACCGGCGAACATCTTCGTTCGGCTGGACGACTAGTTTTAAATTCTACCAGCTTCTTCTTATTGGAATCAAATACTTAATTTATAAGCAAACTAGTAATTAAGTACTACTAATTTTGATTGATTTTGATTTTAGAACTAATTTAAGAGTCTATTTTATATTTTCATCCAATTAGAAATTAGTAATATTTTCATTTTTCCGTTCCTAATAAATGTTTCTAATATGGAATCTTAAACTCTGGAAAATCTGTTGTTCGGCCCTACAAGCCCATGCTAATTCATCTTGAATTCCAATACCTCTACTAACTTCCCCAGTTTTGAAAACGATCAGACTACAAGCACCTGTAAGTTTTGTCTTATATTTTTATTTGAATCCCATCAAGAAAGTTCCCTTTTTAAAGTGCTCTTTCCTTATTAAGTGTTCGGTTTGTGTACACACTTAATCTTAATCCTAATTTGGTTGCAATATCTTTATAGTCAAGTGTATTAGTTCCAACCTAACAAAAACTTCTTCTGATTTAGTTTCCTCGTACTACGTCAGCTGTTTTTTTTTCGTGAAAATGTTTTATAAGTCCCCGTGTTTGTCCTTTTATGTACAATTTCAATTTGGTTTCATAGTTCTGCAAACGTTATTATGAGGAAATTGAAATCGCATGTCTCTAGAAGCCTCATATTTTAAACACATTAGTTTGTTCTTCAATATTCTGAAAGATGCCCTAATCTACTTAAAAACATCTACAGTTTTGTTTATTATCTACCTACAAACGTATAAAGTTCAATCCACACTGCCAAATATCTCCAAGTAGAGCCATTCTTGCAGCAATGTCTTTGGTCTTGAGTTCAACATTATAAATTTAATGAGGTTCCGTGCCATTAGTCATTCATGTCCAGTATCTCTTCTTGAAATGCAACACTTTCTACGTATGAAGACTGGCACCACAATAATGAATACTACTAAATGTTTCCGTTTGTTAATTTGCATATTTATAGGTGTAACATTTTTGTAGGGCGGAGTGTTTGGCAATAACGTATTAGTTTTCGATTCCACTTTTTGTCGAAAGACGGAGAAATCTGAATTTAGAATTTAGCTAATTAAAGAATGTGGTCACTGTAGCCCTTCTTTGGTATTAGGGAGGAGAGGAGAGCTTTAAACAAAAACTTTAATTTAATGCCCAATTAACGTACAAGAATTTAATTTCCATAACAAACCCGTTCTGATGGGTCGCTTACAAATATATTCACGAATATTTGCCGAAGCCAGAGTAAGAGTTATGGATTAATCTCTAGTCTTCATGACACAGTAGACTAATAAGTAAACTAACTCTATCTTGGGTCTGTAGACATACCGTATAACGAGTTCTAAGATACAGCCTTACATCGGTTAAGTAATTTTATACACTATAGTGAAAAATATACTAATAATTCTACATTGTTTGGAGAACGGTTTACCGCTTGTCTATAAGATGTATTATCAGGACACCATAACAGGCAGAGTATGTGTAATAGTGGCGGCGTCCGCTTCGACTTGACATTCCACATTCACACTCAGGTGGAATTCCTCTACTGAGTGGGTCTCACGTTGTGATCGCGAAAAGATAATGATATAACCGACGGTTAAGATACACTTTGTTCCAGAAACACGGTGTTTTGAGGTCAATTAAACGGTCTTTATACAAATAACCAATAAAACATTAGCATCTTACTGTGCGTAAGTGGATGGCGTGGAATTTGGTCTCAGAGTTCTCGGTGTGTAGAAGCCTAAATTATATGCCGTTTGAACTTCATGAGATAAAATACAATAGGTATATACACACTTATGCGACCTACGCGCATGCTAATAAAATCATACTATGGACGCACGCCTGAACTTTGTAACGTTTATGCGCCGATTTAAACTTGAATCACACATTACTATTCATCATGGTCAACTGAGACACTTCTGTGATTACTTTCACACTGTTAACCGAGACATGTCGTACTTTTTACCCAATGCGGCGTAAGGGTTATTCCGCTTTGTTATTTTATTTGTATAGAACTTCAAATATTACACCACTTGGTGATACCTCCAGTCCTCAATGAAATCCAGTGTTAAGTTTGCTGAACTTATTACAGGAGGATAGTAACATGGAATAGAGGTGGGTGGAATAAACTGGATGCACGATATAAGTACACCAGCTAACCATGTGAAGTGGAACGACACATCATGTCACAATAAGAACAGTTCAAATGTTTCTTTTCTGCATACGTTGATGATATGATTATAAAATCGAATAGATTTCTCAGAAAAGCAGCTCGGTTTTGTCCATCTATCAAATGTTTTATCGCAAGCCCAGTACAGAATGCGTGAAACACGTATAAAATCGCCTAAGTTTGGACATACTCGTAATGTATGACCAGCAAATCTACAGGGGCTGCGTGTTGATATAATTCCGGACTTTATTGCATGCAACTTCAATGAAGCCTGTTACGCGGTGTGTGGTCTGGTGTACTCTTAATCTGTGTATTAATCCATGTGTCGTTTCAAATCATGGGCACTAAAAGATCGATTTAGGTGTGTCAAAATAGGATAGGAAAAGTTATCGGAAAAGTTACTGATTATGTAAAAATGGTGACATTGTTCTTCAGTTAAGATAATAATAGATACGTTAATAGTCGAAACTCTCGTTAAAATGCTAATTGCGATATTAAATAATGGTCCTATTAAGAATTAGTTTTAATTAATTATTAACAAATTACGTGGGATGCCCTTGCTCTTATTATTTAAAAGTAACTAAAATAAGATTTCACTTATTTTCAAATGTAAATTTGGGACATGAGGAAATAGGTAAACTGCAACGATACAGAGCACAAAACAAAACTGATTTAATATGGTATTTAAATATTGCGCTTATTTCAAACCTTTTCCTTCCCTTAATTAATATGATCGTCTAAGATCATATCACTGTTGCAGTCCCAGGTAGTAGGATGTTTATACTGCTAGTATTTCCTGGGAAGGTAGATCCCAAAGTAACCATTATATCCGACATACCCCAGTATGGGCTGCAATGGTATTTTCATGCCGCATCACATATAATTAAAACTTTACGACTATTTGGTACGATGAACTTCAAGCTGGATTTAATGACCCTTTGTGTTGAAAATGACGCTGTGCGTTGAAGTACCTTGGCTTAATATCATCATCTGGTACTGAGTTTGAAACATATAATAGTAGCTTAGTGTAGATATAGCAATTAAATGTTAATACTTTTGACATAACCCTTTAATATGCGAAGGTGAAGCTAATGTTCAAGAGGATCTAGTACGCAGTCTCCTAACACTTCGGACACTTTGCACTTAAAGGGTCTCCGCCACTCACATAACCATAGTTACGCCTCAAGAGATAACAATTTGAGGTGATGTTTTATATAAGGTTATACAGTTGGCCTTTACATTTCCTGGACAAATTAAAAGCTTTAAAGTAGAATTTTAGCAATTTCGCAATCATACCTAAATGAAATAATTGAAGGTAAAATTGTGAATTTTTACAGTATTCGTAATAATCATGCCTTTAGGGATATTTATGGCTATAACATGTATACTTATATAAAACGACATGTTTATTAAATAGAGACTACAAACGATTTTGACTAAAAAATGGCAATTTTAATTAAATATAATAAACGAAAATAATGTGAATGTTGATAACACAATATTGTACCTAAGAAATGTACATTTTTGTAAATAAAAAAACATGTTATATTCCACGTACATAACGTAAAAATGCATATCCTTAACTTGAGTAGTTTTTCTATGGGCCAAATAATTAGATGCGTTTGAATAATATTACACATGCCAATATATCCTCGAGTAATTATTAGAGTTTACATTTTTGCAATATACTTTAAAGAAAAAAGAAATAACCCAAACTAAATCTCGATTTAATCAATTTAAAAGATCTACTGAGACTACTTAATTCATATTTTTCATTGTTTAAGTTTTTACAGGAGTAACAAGTGTATTTTTCAACACCGGATCACTAAAGTTCTTTGTTTACACGAGTTCTCATTAGAGGGGTCGTTTTCCTGCCAGAAAGAACACCATGGGTCCGACTGGGCCATATCTCGCAACTCTCCTTCCCGCATGGTTTTGACAGTCCCATTTCGTCGTTGCATATGGATTAGGCTCCGTGTCGAGCAGCTTCTTATCGTTATTTTCACAGCTTCGAGTCGCCCACACTGCGGCGTGAACTGTGCGTGGGATATTTTGAGGATTCAAGGAAAACAATAAGTGGTTTCCCCGCTAGATCTATCTCTTCTTGGTCATAATTCATTCGCCCCCAGAAGCTTAGTTGGAACTGTGTAAACAGAGATTTGAAATCTTCATTTCTCGTGACTTCCATAACAATGCTCTAGCAATGAAATAGCATTGAAATTTCTTGAATAAACTCAGCTTGTTTTGGTTGTTTAAATCTAATTTCTATGTTTCATAATAAATTATTTAGCCAATGTTAACAAGGTAGAATGTGCGCAGAACCACATGTCACGTAGCAGGCTTGATTAAAATGGTGTGCAAAATTACAAGTCTTTAACTAATTTCATTCTCGATATATCAGCCTTAGTTGTATGCTTTTTTACCGTTCAGCCAATAATGCCAAGGAGAGACATGTACAGTACCATCATAGAACTCTATCTTGTTTATATACTTAATTAATAAAAATTAATATAACGGAATATTGACGGTGTTACTGAACAATCGGACAAAGTGACTTCGTTAGGCTACATGTGTTTTTATGTCATATGTTCAAATATCACATGACGTATGGTTTCACATGTTGGAATCTCGTTAGCATCATGGTTACCCATGAGACCAATCGATAGTTGTGAATCGATAGTTGTTCTAGTCTACTGTTAGTTCGTCTCGAGATAGCGTTCGGACTGTAAAAGTCTGAAAGTACATTTTTCTAGCCTCTCGAGTTATAAGCTTCGCTAAGACTCAGCAAATTATTGGAAATGTTTTTATCATGCTCAGACATAAAGATAAAATGTTGATGTTTTACAAGCTGTATGATTTCCATGATAATTACAGTATTATAATTATGATTCTTACTGCACCAATCACTAGTTTTAAGTATGCTTGAGCCTATTTATTAACAAGATTCAGATTAAATTCTTTAAATAACTAACCCAAATTGAATTAGAAAACAAATTTCACTTAATATACCTTAAAAACACATTAAACTTGAATATGAAAGATCGGTAGAAATTACGTTGTCGAAACGCCTGCGCCAATCTGCATGGTGTATTACGTATTTTAAATATTTCTTGAAATATATTTATTTTACATATTTTTAAATTATATAATTTAATATTATTGACAAAATTTTTACTGATATTTTGTTTTTAATGCTTACCGTCAAATAATGCTTTGCCATAAAACTGCTGTAACATTCAATGTTCAAATAGTTTCAGTTTTAATGTAATATTATGTTCGAAACTCTATTGTTTATCAGTTTCGGAGGCATAATAATGAATAACTGAACTAAACTGGAGTATTATGCACATACAATTTATCATAATACTGAAACTGTACGTACAAAGTCTATGTTTAGACATTTTTGTCCATTGTAAACTAGATATTCGCAATGTGAAACGCGCAGATTGCTAAACGAATTAATTAATAAAACTCAACTCAGCGTTTTTAATTAACTGGAAGAAAGGTCCCAATGGCCCGAAGTTCCTAACTTCGCTTGATAAAAGAAATAACTTATGCATTCATTCACAAACCTAGTCAAAATAACGTTAATCATTAAGCCTAGTTTGGTGAAGGACTATTTTATAACACAGAATTATATTGTAGAAAACCCTTGGACTATACTTGATATGATACAAAACTGTTTAGTATGATTTCTGACATAAGCGATAAAAAATAGAATCCCAATTGTGGAAGTATTCGTCTAATTATAACAATTTCAAGTAGCCATTTCAGTAGTTCCATTCGAGATTTATTTCATTAACATAAGATTCAAATCCTTGTCTTTATCCTTACATACATTTTTTAACAACAAGGTTTCCATTATAGTACTTTATGAAAATGGAATTTAATTAGAAATTTAAAACTTAATTCGATTTTTTTATTTCTAACAATGTATTTAACCGATAAGTTCCTTAAGCATCTTTAAACTACTGATCATATTACATGGTAGTGCAATTGTAGTATAATTAATCAATTGTTTCGTAATGCAATTGCATTCCTTTTCAAATTTGAAAGATATTTCGAAAGCTTCGTATATTTCATTAGATTTATAAGTTTAATTAAAGAAATTATATTGACTCGACGTTGGAAGATTTGGTATTAATAATTGTGTAACAGTAAAATTGTTCTATTTATATTAAATTAGGATTTAAAAGTTAAAAACCATTCTCATTTTGAAATAGTACATGAACTAATATATATATATATATATATATATATATATATATATATATATATATATTACTTATACTTACGAAGAGTAAGATTACTGATCTTAAGAGTAATTACGATATGTACAAAGCTTCAGTTATGCAGCTTAATCTGTTGTCAAAACATAAATATTTATCTATCATAAACTTACATAAATAAAAACAAATAATTTTTAGACACGTATATCATTTGATATTTTAAAAATTGTAATTGCCTAAATCTAGTTTTTAAGTATTGGTCACCCGTTAAAGGACACAAACCATGTTATCAAATTCACCAGAGCTTTGTGTTGGCCACAGGGTCCCGATCACGGGCCAACATGCCGTTATACATCGATGGAATCGGAAGCCGGGGGATCCGGCCGTCTCAAACTGTTCATTAAAATTTAATTATCCTCACATTTCTCAGCTCTCAATAATTGGCACTGTAATAAATAACACGATTGTCTCCGACACGCATAATTAAGTCTGGGAGGGCCGGCTGCAATCTTATCGGCCATCTCCGGCCACTTTCGGTCGAGTTCGGGTTACTCGGTTCAGATCGGTGAACTCGCGCCTCCGGAGCCGGATCCCGGCTGTAAACATTGGCCGGAAGTTGATGTGTCAATCTAATGATCCCATTTAGGACTGTTAATGAGGAGAACAGGACTGTAATAACGGCCTTGTGGTCCCGTCAGGCTAATTTACATGGACTCATTCATCGCAATCAGTTGGATCGTTGTAGAATACAAGTTACCTGCTTTCATAGTACACGGTTTTGAATTTAGACATTTGGAAGGTTAAATTACCGTCGTCCACGTAATTTACAATTGAAATTTTTACTTCCGTGACTAATTAAACCTTCAATAGTTGTGTTTCAGCTGTATTATATGAATTATTCACATAATAGCTACCGAACTTTCATCAAGTTATGTATGTATACTGTAATTTGACTCGTGTTTCAAGGTATAAAGACTTTTCTTTGTACTCCTACAATTTTTATTTGGTAGGTTCTGTATACAATAACAGCCTATTTTTATCATCTCTTCAAAACAGAGGTTAACACACATTAAGTAGGGGTAGATATTTTAATAACTTTTCTATTTTGTACAACAACAACAGACACACGAAGTATCGAGAACGATGAGTGCCCTCTTCTTCAGGTGACAGATATTACCATAAAGTTACGCATTTATGAAAATACACAGCTCAACAAAATGGCGATGAACGTAGTACATTAAATTTAATGAATAATGTAGTATAGTTACCGTATGGTTAAATCGTGATTAAATTAAAACGTATAAAACACTCAAAAATATAAACCGTTAATTAAATTTATGTATTATATATAAATAGTCAATTTAACTGATACTAAAGATACATTTATAATTCGAATTTATAAAAAAGATTTCTAAATAGTAGGTTGTTAAAATTTCCATAAAATTTAAAACATTTTAACAAGTTTAAAGGAATACATTAATGTTTTCTTCTCTTTCTTTCTGCTTAAAAATATTAACTAAGGTGTTTCTACATAAAAAAGAGCAAGGAATTATAATCTGTATCTAATGAAACAGTGGTATGAGTCGGCTGTTTCTGCGGTGGCGGGTAATCATGTTTGTAACACAAACTACATCAATTAGTGTGGCGTGTTCAAACAGACTTGCCATTAGTGTCCTATAGGCTTAGTTAGCATCGGTACACGGATCCTATCCAAACCTCAGTATTCCGACTTGTGTACCGTGGCTGCTGCTCCCTGTTTCTGCGGTAGCGGGTTATCATGTTTGTAACACACAAAGTATATCAATTAGTGTGGCGTGTTCAAACAGACTTGCCATTAGTGTCCTATAGGCTTAGTTAGCATCGGTACACGGATCCTATCCAACGCTCAGTATTCCGACTTGTGTGCCGTGGCTGCTGCTCCCTGTTTCTGCGGTAGCGGGTTATCATGTTTGTAACACACAAAGTATATCAATTAGTGTGGTGTGTTCAAACAGACTTGCCATTAGTGTCCTATAGGCTTAGTTAGCATCGGTACACGGATCCTATCCAAACCTCAGTATTCCGACTTGTGTGTGCTGTGTCTGCTGTTTCTGTTCTGCAACAGTAGTGAAAGAAATTTGCTAGACGTGACAATTTTTTTATCTTGAGAAATTGTGTGCATTTAGTGCTTCAAAAAAGAGTAAATAATGTACCCTGTTTTCAAAATAACTGTGAAACATTCGTCTAAAATGAGTAATATGTGCTTTCTTAGTTTTAAAAGGAATTGTTTGGGGGGATAAATTTTGCTCAACATTGCTATTACATTGGTATCGAATGTAAATTTTAGATTGTATTTATGGTCAATAGATAGTGTGTATATAGTACACTAATCACTTAGAATTTCCTTTACAACACTAATTAAGTCATAATCTTATAAATTTGTAATTTGAGCGACTTTTACTTAGACATCAGGCATTAATTAAAACAAAAAATAAAACACTAATAGAATACTTTTAGTTCTCATTTTTGCAGCTCTAAAATAATATCGTTTGGTTTTATAAGATTACAGCCTGTTGAACATTTGAATAATGAATTTAGCTCCAGTTCACCTTCCTTTTATTGCAGCGTCTGGTATCTGACGCTGTCTCAAACTTGACTCCTGGAATCTGGAGTCATGTGTGTCTATAGAGATCGAACGAAAGTCGGTATCGAAGAAGCTCAAAACAAACCTTTATATCGTTTCGACATCAGATACACCTATAAATAGATATTGACCTAGATCTCTGACCTCGAACTGTTTTCCCTCAATATATGTTCAAGAATGAAATTTTTCCTCATTTCTCAACACAGTGCCTACTAATTAAATTTAGCGTCGCATTCATTCTATTGTCTTTCAGCAAACATATTGTTCAAAATGGCATGTTATAAATTACCAAGTATCCCTTCTCCTGTTCCGAAACGTAAATGTTTTGGCTGTGGACAATTAAATAACTTTATATGCATAGAACTTATATACATATACATATATATATATATATATATATATACATTAAATTGTATAAATGGCAATAGCCTTATTTAATTTCAATAAACATTGAATCACAAAAAGTACTTGCTCCGCCGGGATTGAAAAATTTTGCTTATTTAAACGCGTAGGTGACAAATACGGCCAAATACAAAATAATTTAATCGGAATAACTATATATATATATATATATTTATTTTATATATATTTTAATATATATGTATAATTGATAATATATTTATATATATATATATCAATAACTTTATATATATATATATATATATAGAAATAACTTTTTATTATATATACATAGTATTTTTAGTGTATACTGTTATATTTTATAAAATGTTGGTTATTGTAACAAGGATTAATTCAAAAATAGTATTGCTCCGCCGAGACTTTAATTCACCATGGATCATTCAGTCTGTGGTGTGTGTGAGTATGTTCCCCAGTAAGTTAAAGATCCGGGTTTGAGTCCCGACACAGCGAGTACTTTTTTCCCTCATTATTTATGCAAGTTGAATTAGGCTGTTATACTCAATTTCACGGATATTTATGCGCTTAGGTGTTGGAAACAATCATTGTCATGTTCTAAATTAAGAATATCCAAATTTCCTGCAGTGATGGTTTGCTTTTATATTTTTTGTATATGAATACATTTTCAAAAATATATAAAACTATACAAAATTATTATACTTTTCTTTTTATTAAACTTATCATATAAGTGATTCAATAGCCACGTGTTTTTGTCATTATTATATTACATTTCTATTTTACTCTTTGTGTAACATAATGTTACATTTATAGTAACCACAATATCAGAGGTATTACACTTGTATGGTGTATTTAATAAGGATTCCTTCCAAGTCTTGTTTATTAATGCTCCACTGAGCTTCCCTGACCTGCTTTTCTTTATTAACCCTTAGAGTTTAATATCTTCATTTTGAGTTAAGCTTTGTAATGCAATCGTGCTTAAAGCTCTCTCAAAGGTGTTTATTGTAACCTAGTTTTCATTTACTTTAAGATCTAATTAAGATTCGAAATGAAAAATTAGTGAAAAAGTATAAATTAATGTTCTCGTTCGTTTGAACGTCGGCGGCATTCATCTATACTCAGTATTGCCTTTATTCAAACTCACCATATATAGGATACTCCATCTTAGATAGATGTAACATTTTATATACGTCATGCACAAGAGGAAAAAGAGTAGACGAATAGTAAGAGATGCAAGTAACTGTTTCTACATATTCAGACATCTACATGTTCTAAATCACGCTGATTTATAAATGGTTCAAAACATTGAAAACCCATTTTGAGTTCCAGGACTGTATTGGATTACTTACATTGTCCAGTGAATGTTACTACTGGTAAGTAAACATTTTATACATAAGACTGGCACTATTTTCGGGGATTAGGAAGTCAGTAATACAATAAATCATTAAAACTCCTTTCCGTTATCTGCAATCTGATCCCGTTCTCAATTAAATAACTAACCTACGTATAAGTACTATCTAGATTACAATAAAAACATTATACCAAAGGGATATGATACGCTTAATTTACGAATCGTGAGCAAAGTTTTACTTTTCAATTACTTCTATCTCAACTCTAAAACATAATAATAAAACTAACACTAATTATTAAGAACTTTAATTAACTAAAACAGGTTACTACAGATCTGTGTACAAAAATCCTTCCATAATTAAATTATCAAATTCACTTGTGAAATATAAAATGACAATCAACTCCCATTTCTCGATTTAATAATTATGAAAAATACGACTGGCCTGTTTGAATTCGATATATACAGAAAATCAACACAAAATTACAGATTCATCCCATTTTATTCATTTCATCCCCCTTCACAAAAAACAGCTTTTCACAATTTAATCCATCGGCTTTTATGTAAAAGTGTTATAGGATGTCCATTATCAACAGAACATTATAAAAAAGTTAAGAAAATAAAGGAAATTGCGTTATTTAATGGCTACAAAACTGACATGATTGACAATATGATATGACAAGAAAAACTAAATTATTGAAAGAAATTCTAGAACAACTTTTTATCAAATCAAATGTAAAGAACATGAAAAATGGATATCTGTTTCCTACAACAATTTATTTACAGATATTACTAAAAGTTTTAAAAATATGCAAATATCAATGTATGTACAAATTCCAAAGTTAAATTAAAGAATATATTAGGAAATCCCAAGAATAAACTAAATGAAGAAGTAAAATCTGGAATAACAATTGTGATTTAAAAGACATTGGCCAAACAAAAAGAAAGTTAAAAAAGAGAGCTAAGGAACATAGAGCATGTTTAAAATACCAACAAGAAGAAAGATTGGCCATGGAAAAACATGCACTTTAAACTGGACATCAAAAAATGCAATATGATTAAAATAATAAATTCCTCGATGCATATGAAACAATTTTATAAAGAATAACCAGAACAACATAGTAAATAACGAACATGGGCCTTCTTTAAAATTCACCGTTACTTTATTTTATCTAACTAAATATCAACCTTATTATTTTTATAAGTATAAATAGACATTCTGTCCTGTCACAAAATATTATCTCCTTGTATTTTTAATGACATATGTTTTTATTTAGCACAAAATTGTTTACATTATTATTGTAACCACTTTCATTCAGTTATGTGGGTCTGATGATGTGGTCTATGAGTATGAAAGGCCTCACAAAAACAAAAAAGTATATTTTTGAAGTTTTTTTTTATTTACAAGAGTAAATATTTTCAATTGGATTGTAGTTAGGGTGTAATTGATTAGTTTAATTCATTAGTTTTTACATGGATAGTTGGGGATCTTATAGGCGTCTCTATTGATTATTTTTGTAAGCTAGTATTTAGTAAATACTATAAAACCCAAAAATTAATGTTTATATTTATACTAAAACTACATTGAAGGTTTCCAGTGGCGTTCAGTTCTGGCGTAGAACCTACATATGGTGTAAAGTGATGGGTGTTACGGGCATTTCCTAAAACTATCATACGTTAAAACTAAGCGTTCTCATCAATGATTGAATGAAATAAAAAGTATGAAAATGTAGTATTTTAATTTGCATCTAGGAAAATAAAAAGTGTGCCATTATCAATATATGAAACCCAGTTTTAAAGAATTATGAGTTCATAGAAATGAAAGACGCTTATGGTTAAATAATCTGCAATAATTCTTATATTTAGTTATGTTTTGAGAGCTCTAAGTAGTAAAATCTCAATTAATATTATTTCTGAGACTCGTTTAACAATTGATATAAAATACATAATATTGCTCAAAGGCTAACATTATACTTACAAAATATTCATCAAACACAGAACACGTTTACTATCTCTATCACTGATCGACCTCAAAAGTCAGGTATTTCTATTGGGAAATCATGGACCTTGTTCTTATTTGACTTGTCATTTGAAATTTGATACGCTAATGGGCGGACACAGCCAATTGACTGCAGACACATAAGTGGCAAGGTCTCCCTAACCAAACACTCCTGCCGTCGTCACCTGCTACTTCAGAGACCAGCAAACACCCGAGGCACGACCACATCTGCATCCCAGATCAGTGAAGGCGCTTCTTGGGGTTCCCCACGCCCGGTACCTACCCACCTGCTCTCACAGGAATGTTGGTGTTATGTGAAGAGATGGAACTTGGTACTAGTATTTAATGTTAACGTAGCTATGGTGGGAAGGGTTGATTCAATGTGAGTGTTTAGTTTATCTCCTTCCTCTCAGTGCAGTGTATGGAATCATGTGTATCTGGAATCTATTCTGCACCTGATATGACCACGAGAATACCTCATCACCTAGATTTCATCGCTTAGAGTTCATTGTGAGCTTCTTCGTCGCTGACTTTTCTCTCCAGACGAACATGACTCGATTCTAGAAGTCCAGTCTGTGATTGCATAAGATTTCTGATATTGCACTAAGAGGAAGGTGAACTGGAGCTAAAACCAATATTCATATTAAATTATCCTTCCCACTATTCCTACATTATATATAGGAATCTCGGTCTCGGTTGCTCCACCGTCCATAGAGATCATGTCTAAAACATCGAATGGCATTTAATTGTGCATCTGATAAGACAATGATACACAACCTCTTCACCTAGATTACATTATATTGTGTAGTTTGGATGCCTCTAATGTCGAAACAGTGCAAAGAGATCATTTTGAGCTTCTTCATCGCCGACCTTTCGGATATTTTCAGACGAACATGACTCCAGATTCCAGGAGTCAAGACAGTGACAGCGTCAGATTTCAGACGATGGACTTAGAGAAAATTGAACTGGAGCTAAAGTCAACATTCACATATAATGTTATTTGCATTTAAATTATACGAGTACATATAGCATAAGTACCAAGCGATTCTGTACTAACAATTTAATTTTGCTGATGTTTGTGTCTATTCAGTCACCCATTATAGACTTCTTTGAGACTTGAATGTGAGTTAATTCTGTTAATGTACGATTCAAACAAAAACTTGCCTCATCAAAAAGAGTCTTTATTGTTAAGAATATAATTTTATTTGTTAATGAAAATTCCACAGTATGGAGTTTGGATCATCCTCATTTAGTTCCAGACGAAGTCGTATCTTAAAAGCATGAAATTTATTTTATGCTCTATGTTATGAAAAGAACGGCAGTAACGATTTTCCACAGTGTTTCAAGGAAACTATTTTTATCGATTTAGACCTGCTGTTCTTCTGAACAAGCGGTTTAATATAAAAAGCAATTAAAATTGAATACTAATACAGTTTGTGTTAACACGATGTGTTGTAAAGTAGTTAACGACTGAAATTTACAATAGCTTGAATTATGTGAGAGATAAAATCATACAGTATATAATTAATTACTGACTTCTTTTTAAATGAAATATAACTAACAAAAAAATTTACAGACAAATACTTACTTAAAACCTGACAATCAACTACTCAGATTAACTGCACAGTTACTGTTCACACGTTATTTTGTATGTTGCGTAGAGATTTTTAACGTGTGTTTACCAAAATTGTTTGTGACGCCATTCTTATAACCATTAGCTATTTGATCACACATAGAGAATCTCTAATACGGAAAATATACCTGAGATATTATATATTTACATGTTCTCCTAGTCAGTCGTGATTACTCAAAACTTAAAAGAAATGCTAAATGAGCAGGAAGTCATAACTCCTTTCATACATCAACTGTATGCAGCCAGATCAGATACCTCTCGGGCCAACAACGAAAGGAACTTCCTCCGCACAGTATCAACTGTTCTGCGACTTTAATCTGTGTTACCTCAGTCCTAACTACTGTGGTATACTCAAGGATCTGTCAAGCATCAGGTAAGAATTATTGCTCTTGAAATTTGAAAATTCATACCACAGAGCTCAAACTCCTCCTAGGTACCAAAACAACAATCAATTTTGAATCTATGAGAACAAAACGGTCTTGCAGTTGTTGGACTATAATGAATCAGTTCAATAACTGATTATCGCTTGTAAAGAGAAAGAGTTACTGCACACATTATAACAACACGCGTTTAGAAGGTTAATTAGGTAACTAAACAACCAATTTAATTAGACGTCGATATTTAGTATTAAACTTCGTGTCTTCATATAAATATAATTATATTTTTAATCCAAAGAATTTCCTCCCGTCCGAAAAGAAACAATCCATTAAACAAAGATTTTGTAAATTATTCAACGTGCCATTTATTAATTGGTACTCCAAATTGATATTAATAGTTAAAGTAGAAAATTCTTATTACTTGTACAAACAGTAGGTTTTAAAAATGTATATGCTGTTTATGGTACAGCACTAAGAGATAATTTATTGAATTTTTCAATGGATGTATATATTTAGGTAGAGATCAGATGGTAGTAGATACAAGATGGTAGCCGATCCTTCCCCTCAGTTGCACTTAATAGATAGATACATTTTATACCAAATCGATATAAAATGGCACATTCCTTATGAATTGAATACACCTTCATTTAGTCATTCACTATTTTTCATTGGTTAATTCGGTAATTACATAATATTATTGTGTATAATTAAGAAAAGTAATATAATCTACAGTATTAGCCTACTTAGAAAGTTGGATTTTCTCCATTTTTATTATTTGTTTTGCATTTATCTAATTTAGACGAAAGACCTGGATCCGCATAATCAAGATGTGTTTCACTAAGTACAACATGGTAAAGCAGGTGGGCCAAGTAGGTATCTCCAGTTTCGAGGCGGCCGGACACGATGCAATGTGAGATGGTCCGCTCGGCGGTCCGGGCCGCAGAATCAAGATGTGTTATCACTAAGTACAACATTGTAAAGCAGGTGTGCCAAGTAGATATCTGCAGTATCGAGGCGGCCGGACACAATGCAATGGGAGATGGTCCGCTCGGCGGTCCGGGCCGCAGAATCAAGATGTGTTCTCACTAAGTACAACATGGTAAAGCAGGTGGGCCAAGTAGGTTAGTATCTGCAGTATCGAGGCGGCCGGACACGATGCAATGGGAAATGGTCCGGGGGGGGGCGGTCCGGGGGCCGCAGAATCAAGATGTGTTCTCACTAAGTACAACATGGTAAAGCAGGTGGGCCAAGTAGGTACGTGCAGTATCGAGGCGGCCAGGACACGATGCTATAGGAGATGGTCCGGGGGGGGGCGGTCCGGGCCGCAGAATCAAGATGTGTTCTCACTAAGTACAACATGGTAAAGCAGGTGGGCCAAGTAGGTATCTGCAGTATCGAGGCGGCCGGACACGATGCAATGGGAAATGGTCCGGGGGGGGGGGGGCGGTCCGGGCCGCAGAATCAAGATGTCTGTGTTCTCACTAAGTACAACATGGTAAAGCAGGTGGGCCAAGTAGGTTAGTATCTGCAGTATCAAGGCGGCCGGACACGATGCAATGGGAAATGGTCCGGGGGGGGGGCGGTCCGGGCCGCAGAATCAAGATGTGTTCTCACTAAGTACAACATGGTAAAGCAGGTGGGCCAAGTAGGTACGTGCAGTATCGAGGCGGCAGGACACGATGCTATAGGAGATGGTCCGGGGGGGGCGGTCCGGGCCGCAGAATCAAGATGTGTTCTCACTAAGTACAACATGGTAAAGCAGGTGGGCCAAGTAGGTATCTGCAGTATCGAGGCGGCCGGACACGATGCAATGGGAGATGGTGCGGCGTGGCGGCCCGGGCCGCAGAATCAAGATAAGAGTGGAGTTGAAATAATTAGCACTCGGCGGAGAGTCACGACCGGGTAATGATAGAGTGGAGGCAAGTGGTAGCAGCAGATTACAGAGTAGGAGTGCGAGCAGGATAACTCAATCAGGGGCCAGCCTGGTCTGCCTGGGCCGGTCGGTTGAAACTGTCAGTGACACGGCTGTCATCACCAGGCGATGAGTACTTCCGCGGCCCTCTTGGGGAAACTCATTAAATAACACCTTCTTTAGTACGTTGTTAGTGAAGCAACTATAAAAATTTAGTTTTGTAGACAAATATTCCCTTTGGAAGGTCAGCGAACATGGCATCTCTCAGTAACACTTCCCCTCCATCGAGGGGATCCACGTTTCGAGAGGATTTCTCTCACTTCAATTTACGATCCCGTCACAAAAAATACACACGTGCGCACAATCATATCAAATTTAGTATGCTATGGTGTCTACAACTGGAAATATTCCATTATTTTGAAAATGTATGGAACTTCTAGGGGACTTTTCGTGAGCAGACTGTAACGAGTTTAAATAAAAGCCATATGTTAAGTTGTGTATTTTTTTAAGTCTTGATGGAACGTTCTATTCGTATTGGTCCAATAATCAAATTTGCATTACTCTTGTGAGTTGCTATTTGAAGTTTATGTTATACTTTGCAGTCATTATTATCTTATTTTCTTCACGGACTCTATGCTCGTTTTCACTTACATCTTAATTTATCAATAATATTAACTGGTGAGTGTTTGTGGTTTGGGAGTCTTCCAATAAATTTAATTGGAGGGTCAAATAGGATTCGGTTGGTTTAATTGTTGTTATATTTCTAAGTCTTTTGAGATAACTCCTCTTGAGATCGGAACAGTAAAACATTATTTATATGTGTCACGAGAAGCTACTGGCAGTTAAAGAAGCAATTTTGGCCAATTCATTAACAAGACATAGAAACAACTGCTGGTGTTAGGAATTGTAATTTTTACAGTACGTTTACGACTTATGGGAATTGCATGTTTTATAATAGTGTAATTCTTTAAAATTATATATTTAAATTAAATATTACTTATTATATATATATATATATATATATATATATATATATATATATATGTATGTATGTATGTAATCCTTATTTTTTAGCCATTTCCAGTCTGGTTTTCAGTGTCCCAAACTATTAATTTAAATGCCTACAATTAATTACTCGCAGAATCATAAAAACATTATCCTATTTTTATGTCCATATAAAAATCTGTTTTAGGAATGTGGCCAAAAGATTAAAAATAATCCAGGAAATATATTAAAATTAAGGATTTTTTGATATATTTTATAGAAGGCAAAAAAGTTTGTGGTGGTTTCGGTACAAAAATATTGAAGATGCAATTAGACGGTGATAGAATTAAAGAAAGCCATAAAATGGTATTGAATATTAGCCAAATACAGAAAGGTTTAATTATGGTATTGGTCAGGTTACATTTCATAAAAAGATCTTAATGATTAACAACTGCTGTGGTGACATTTATTGTCCACGTATATTTATGAATATTTCCCTTGTTCAACTTAGGTATTGAATCTCCTAATGTAAGTTATGTAATTTATTAAAATAGATACAAATTATATACTTCGTTCGGTGCGGATTAATTTTACATGTATTAGTATTCCCCAGTAACAACAAAAGGAGCTCTTTAAAGAATTGTTAAAATAAAATATCTCACCGTTTACATAGAAAAGTAGTATTAAAACTTCATGTTAAGGTAAGTTATAACTCTGTTAGGAGTAAGAGGCTTTAAAAATAGTTTTAAATTAATACTTTTGGAGAATGTGTTAATTCTGCGTTCTTTCATAAGATATTAAAAAAAGTGTCCTATAAGGAAAGTAGTTTCCTTCAAATTGCTGGGTTCAATTTAATTTCAAATACAAAATCATGAAATTAATAAATGTTCATCTTGACTAATTTCCCGCTGTTATGAAGAGTTATAACGTTGATCTACTTTTCACTTTTACGTTGTACGTTGACTTTTTTTCCTTCCTTATAGTTTTCCTTATGAAAATCTGTTTTAAGGTCTGATTTGCTATCTTTTTGCAATTATTGACCATACGGTAGCACTTTCTACATAACCGAAAATGATCACCCGATAACAAGACACCTCCAGCATCTCAACTAAAAATAATCTCATCTCAATTATTAATAGACCTAGATGAACATTTGAAGTATCCTGCTGTGTATATCACTTGTACTAATATTTTTGTAAGAAGCAATATTTTGTGAATGGTTTACGATATATGTGAATCTCATAAAACTGGCCAAAGTAAATACAGGAAAAAATGGTATAAACATAATTGATCTTAGAATTGTCTCAGCTAAATCCTTTACCTAACTCTGCGACAGTTCAAACTTTTAAAATTCACAGCGATTTATGGGAATAGAGACCACTTTTTTATGTAATAATATAGTTGGTCTATCTACTTCTTTTACTGAATTGGCAGCACTATTATAACACATCGCACTAACTGTGCTGATTTTAGGCGTGGCTATCTGTCTTACTAAGGTTGTGTTTCTGCTGGCTAAAACTCATAAAACTTTCTCCTTCATTAAAGCATGGAAGCTGTTCCAAAAGTGTAATGTACAGTTTTAAAAAAACTAAAAATAATAAATAACAAAAATAGCCCAATAAAAATCTAAACGTGTAGTATATCATTTTTTTAAATTTAAAGAATTCAATATAAATATTTTTTGTTTTAAAAATAACCTGAATTCAAACCGAATTCTCTAATAGGAGTGCTAAGAAACAAATAATATCTGTTAAGTTAAAAACTTATGAGGTTTTAGTCTCATAGTATTTGCTTGTATCTGAGATTCAGTTATTTCCATTATTATTTATGATTTAGTGTTTGGCTGCGAATATTGAGCACAAAACAATATCCCAGTAAGTGTATATAATGTAAAATCTAAGATAAAATAATATTACATGTCATTTTATCGATTTTTAAATAACCATAAATGGATGTCTTTGTATTCACACCATATGTAATATCAATAACCATCTGATTTTTAAATAACCATAAATGGATGTCTTTGTATTCACACCATATGTAATATCAATAACCATCTGATTTTTAAATAACCATAAATGGATGTCTTTGTATTCACACCATATGTAACATCAATAACCATCTGATTTTTAAATAACCATAAATGGATGTCTTTGTATTCACACCATATGTAACAGCAATAACCATCTGATTTTTAAATAACCATAAATGGATGTCTTTGTATTCACACCATATGTAATATCAATAATCAACTGATTTTTAAATAACCATAAATGATGTCTTTGTATTCACACCATATGTAACAGCAATAATCAACTGATTTTTTAAATAACCATAAATGGATGTCTCTGTATTTACACCATATGTGATATCAATAATCAACTAATTGTCTAATAATAATTTTCTGATATTTTATCATACTCTGTTTCTCGACTGGAAACAATCCGTATTCATGTGCAGCGAGACAGAGTGAGTTATTAAAATATGCGCATTTCTCACAACGTTTATAAATTACATGTAAAATGCTTGTAGGCGCCCCACAATCGGTTGAGGCTGCAAGATTGTGTCCCTGGTGACCTTGGGCAACTTCTACTGTGCCATAAGACAAAGTGCATATATGAGGATTTCTTCCAGTAAGAAATTACAGACAGAATAAGTACTGAAGGGCTTCTCCATTATGCTCCCGTCCCTGATTCAGTGAGATAATATGAGTTGCAGATATGATCCCTCAATTTCTGTAACTGACTTCAGAATTGCTCATGGATGTCACATAATACGCATACGAGTGCGACATTGATATGTTTTGAAGCTCACAAAATCTACGGCCTTCTGTAACGAAATATGTTAAAAACAAAGAGTAAAATGTCTCACGATAACCATTATTTACAGTAACAGCATGTGGTATAATCGGTTTCAGATGGAATAAAGGATTTTTCATATTCAAATAAACTTTTTTTAGAAAGACTAGGAAATTTGTTTTTTACTTTACGAGGAGTAGTAGGTGTTTGAAGTGGGGAATTTAGGAAAATCTTGTAATAAGGCCCAAACAAAAATTATTAAAGACAGGGGTGAGAGATTTTGCAGTCTGTACAAAAAGAATCACTGTAGAGAGTAACATAATTGTTATTTATAAAAACACTAGCTGTTACTCGCGGCTTCACACGCGGTTTTTAAAATCGGAGCCCGGAGCGTACTCTGTCAAAGCACTTATTGTGTAATATGATGATCGTGTAAGATATTTTTCAAACCTAACATACATCCGACCAAGTTCAGTTTGTTTTACTGTTCATGGCTAGACGATCAGAGGTTGATGAACTAATTCTTATATCACGTTTGGCGTGAATTGGAGCATTTCTGGTTCTAATTAATTATATTTCCAATGACACGACTTTAGTTGCCTCGTTGCTATTATCAAGAAAATAATATGAATAGGTCTGAACAACAACTTGTGTTAAAAACCCGCTTTCCAGCTCTTTTGATCTACTTCCGCCTAATATATTTCCAGCGCCATAGTTGAGTTTGCCTCGTTGTTCCGATGAAGGAAATATAGGAAGTTACTTAGGACCATAAAGCCTACTTTGGTCAAAAGTGTCTTATTCCGGGCATTTAAATTTACTTCTAGTCTAATGTATTTACAGTGCTACGATAGAGTTTGCCTTTTACTCGATCAACAAAATGTTTTTGTATATATATATATATATATATATATATATATATATATATATATATATATATATATATATATACAAGATAGTTTCTTTAAAGGAAATAATTATGTGACATAAGAAAAATACTTTGCACCACGTCATTGGCACCAAGAGTAAACTACAGAAGGTACTTAGCCAGTGGACATATTAAAATACCTTGAATAGTGGTCAGTACCTTGAATATTGGTTTGAAATGTATAAATTAATTCTACTATCTGATTTGAACGCATAGTTTACAATTTATAATTTGAAACTACAACTTAGTTTTATTTTCGCTTAAATTTGTGATAAAGTTCGTACTTTTGTTATTTAAATTTTCTTATTAAATTATGCCTGTGTTTTTAGCTTTGTTATTTTAGATACTATTTGATGTTTTAGGAAATACAAATTTGCAAATGTTAATTTTAAATATAAGCACACATGTGGAACATTATCAAATTTAATTTTGATAGCAAGTCACGTGACGAAGTAGCAGGTGTACCAACACAAGTCTCCCGCTGTTAGGCGTCAATATAACGAGGCCCTGACTCAGTCTCTGGCTCACTCTTACATTGTGTTCCTCGACCTCTAATGTTTCTATAAACCACACTTTATGGCTCCATAAAGTGGAACTTAACACCTTGACTTTACCACCTACTGTCCACCGTGATCATTAACTTCCAGGGTATAAAAATAAAGAAATATTTCGTCATCCATTATTTCAAGAAAATAGTATCGTAAATATATTTGGGGTCGTTATTTATTACTGTGTGTTATTATATTAGTACAGGTAAATCAAACTTTGCTCTTGAGGTTGCCGGAAGTCAAGCTAAACGCTAAGGCTAAACATTCTGTAATAAAAAAACAAATGTGATTCCTTTAGATTGTGTATCCAGAACTAAACTCTAGGAATATCTCACCGTAAATGTGAGTGTTACTTATGAAACCTTAGAGACATTGAACTTCTCTGGGACTCGCAGAGATCTTAAAACCATCTCTGAACTTAGGAATACAGAATTCTCGCTTATTACATACCAGTTTATCTGTCAAGCCTTATTATACGGCGCCAGACCATAAATAAAATTCTAACCCAATTCACTATGTACTGTAAAAACTAGTATTAAGTAAAGTTAAACTCATAGTTTCCGTATTATAAATTAGAAACAGGTGCTATTTGTAACCCATTGTTTAGTTCGGAAACATCGTTTAGAAGGCGATACGGTAATAAATGGCACTTTTTCTATGTACCAACCTTTGTCAAATTTTCTAAATTTCATCGTTTCAAATGTATCGTTTACCCTCTTCCGATTTCCAGTCCCAATCATGCTTAATACTTGTAATGATCGTCCTAAATGCGTTCAAATTTGACCATTAGGTTTGCTTAGCTATAATAATGATAATAAATCGTTCTTTGAAACTATATTATGTTATTAGAATGCAGAAACCAAATTTGTAAATAAAATAACTTCATTACTTTTTTCACTAAATGAAACTATAAGAAAAAGTGCAATAACAATTAGTCATTAACTTCAATAATGCTAAAGAAATCGTACGCTACGTAAGTTTAAAAAGTTAAAACTTTGGATGGTCTTTTAATATGAATGGAATACTCCTGAGCTTTCGTAAAGCTGTGACCCTTTCTATGTTGATGAACTCTTCGAGCCTTTATATCGTTTATAAGCCCACATGTAATTTAAATATCGTTAACTGAGTGTTCCTGAATATAGTTCCCCCTTTCAATGAGTATTCCAAGTATGCGTAAGAATATGCATTTACTGGCTTAGACCTTATAATACAGTTTCCAAGAACGGTTTCACTTAGACACCATTCCTCTAAATTCTTACAGTTGCGTTAACACTAACTGCCGTGTGCATTTATTTCATGCATACTCAAAGAACGCTTTCTTCTCAAACTATGTATATCAGTGTGATACACATCGAAATTTTCCTTCAGGTCATAGTAAACTACGGTAAAATATCACTTCACTACGTTATTTTTTATGCACAATACAAGATTGCTTCCTTTTAAGTCATTACGAAACAGCAAATTTGACTATTTGAAGTTCATAAATAATTTTACTGCACAACGTGTATAAAATTTAAGCATATGGCCGTGGTCATAAATATTCCAAGGAAATTGATTGAGCGTGAGGGAACACAGTGTATTTTCAAGAAACATAATATAATTGGATTAATCAGGTAATAACAAATATATTGAGTAATTAGATATTGCTAAAATAACAATGCTTGTTACTTACTTCCAAAACAGACTCAGAATGACATTATAATACCTGCCAAGAAGAAAAATACAAACGTCATATGAATGGCAGTGATGCCAGATCATTGCCTTTTTTATAAAAATCGATTTATTTTTAACTTATCACTGGGAATGTAATTTTTTACATTTACAGCAAGGAAAATGCAAAGTTGTATGCATTAATGTGATACAGTCTGGGGAATGCGATGGGAAATATATCATACTGATACACAAGTCCTGGTAAAATAGTTCATGAAAACCATTTTTCACCTTATAGAAAAGTATATCTAAAATGGATGGCAATTAAAGTGTAGACTGCATTTATGTTTATGTGCCAAACATTCCTTCCGGGACCATTGGAAGTAGGAACAAGGGCAGATCTCATGTGTAACTATCAATATGAAAATATTAAATGTAGGAGGTGTTAACAGCTATTGAAGATTTGTATACAATTCTGTAGCTATGAAGATTCTTACTAATAGTGTTAATGTAGGCTACTAATATATTTTTATTTCTTACCCTCACCTTGTTGAAACTTTTCAAGACATCGAAATAATTGAAAACACGCGTGATTAGTACAAAAATAGTAAATTTTGGACTCATGTTTGCTTTGAAATAACCTTGGTAACAACTATACTGTTGTAAAAACTTAGGTAGTTCCATTACAATCCATATATTGAAGTATTCGAGATAGTTGTTTTTTATTTAGATAATGAAAACCGTGCTGAAATATCATTGAATGGTTTTAACTTACAAATACCTCATGGGATAAATATAATCGTGTCAATTAAGAGCAATAGAAAGCCTCTTGCGATCAGATATAAATTAGGGTAATTATTGTACCGTATTCGATTTGTCTTATACCTGGAACAATACATTTATGGACACATCAAGCATACCGAAACGTATTTGTATGATATCGCAGTTTAAACAATTCGCCAAGGAATTGTAAATGCTTTATAATACTTTGTGTGGAAGACAAAGTCTTTGCTCTCCACAAATTATCAGACTCCGAGATCTCCACGTGTGACCTATGACGTTTAGTTTATTATTGTGTTGAGCGGCAGCGAGCCCAGACACGGTGGGCTTGACACTGCCCAAGCAAGCTCCATTGAGAACTGCCGAATCCTGTTGCTTACACTACATGGGGAGGAAGGGTCTACTTTAAACAGTTTACATAATTGAGGTCTGTGTCTGGCTGTCGGCGGATGCCGCATCAGTAGCGTCTTCGGCATGTTTACATCCCCAGGACTCCAGTTGAAGAGGGCAGGTGGTTGTGGCGCTTCAGTCCTAACAAAAGCCTCCTGCCATTAAATTGGTGGTCTGCTGCCATTTCTGATCATAAGTTTTATTATTTCGTTTATTCCAGTTTCAAACTTATAATTTTACTTTATAATTTATTTTCAAATTTTTAGTTGTGCTTCTCGTATAATAACTGAAGTCGGTTCATCAATTATTTACATGTTCGTATTTTTGTCTTTCTCCCAAGGAATTAATTGTATATATTTAACGATATATAAATATTAATAAAAAAGAAAAAGTTTCTCAACAAGGTGTGAAAAAACCCATCGTCATGGGCTTCTAAGCCCATGTTTCAATCAAAAAGCTTGGATTCATATATAAAAGTTTGCAATATTCAATGATCACCTATTACGGACTTTTACACCTAGAAATAACAGTGTGTATTATGTTTTTTTTTTTTTTTATTTATTAAAAAGGAATCCAAATAGAAAATTAATATTGTAAATCTTACTTGAGTTTTAGGCTAGGCTAATTATAAGTGTTAATCTATATCTACTGTTGCGCTCCTTGAAACTGGTACAAATCAACAATACACGATTATTCAAGAATTTCAGTTGTACAACATCAGTCTAGGCAAATGAGTGTAAGCAAGAACTATGTCTGTTGTTCCCCTCCTTGAAAGTGGTACAATTCAACAATACACGATTATTCCTCCCACGATTCACGATTATAAGTCCCAACTAAAAAGTGTAAGCATGAACTAACTATATATATTTTATTCTTTTATTAGTTTATGAAACTTAAAAATCAGCAATAGACGGTATTTTAACAAACAATACGTTATAATTTTGTCTGAAAGATTTTTACTAATTCATAAATACTTATGTTTACTTTTTTATTTGTTATACACAGAGATCTGTAAAAACATTCTAAATCATTTACAAAAAGATGTTTTAGACCTTTTATTAATCTACAAGGGCAAATACAGGTCAAATGTATATATTCTTTCATCTGTATATGACTTTTAAACTCTAGCTTTTATGAAATGTTGCAAAAAAATAATTTCCTAGAAGTTACCAAGTTTATCTTGTGCCATAAGCGTTCAGCATAATACGAGGTAGAACGTACACAAACCAAGATCTGTTTTTAGAGTGTGTACATCGTCATGAATAAGGTCAGGAGGCAAAGTTATTCGTACAGTTGTGGAATTACACTGTATCTGTTTCAAATGTTTTGACAATTAAAGTGACGGAAAAGTCACTTTCAATTTACGTACCTTTAATAAATATGCATACCTTTTATGACCATAATAAATTCTAAGAACTTTTCTAGTATTGAGAAACAAGGATCCTCAGTATTTATGTGTATTTACTGGAGACATACATTTTAGGTTAACGTGTGTGTATTGCATGTGTATTTCAAAGTTTCATAAATAATATTTTTGATATGTGCAGTTGATACGTTTTATATTATAAACACCAATATCAGTTATGTTTTTTAAAGTACACAATCTTATTTCAGTATTAAAAAAAGAAACATATCCACTGTGCGTTATGTTTTCTCTACTCTTGTAGGGACATTTATTCATAAAAGCCCAATGGTATTTCTGTGACTGGTACCATTAAGGATAAATCCCATTTTGGGCCCCTTCCATAAATAATTGTCCTATCCTAAAGTCAAAATTAAATTTAGATTTTCAGTAGTTTTGTACTTACCATGACACACATGCGAATCAAAACTCATTCAATTAATTATATATATTCAGTCAAATTTTGTACTGTTATTAAGTCTAAAAAAATATTGAATGCTTTATTAAATGTTTGATTTTGATCATTTCTCTTCCCTCCTACCATTGTTTTATAATGTCCTTTTAAAGTAAAATGAGCTTGGAGAGTAACATTTTATGACGGTTTCAACCCAACAAAGAATATTTTTAAATTGTAATCAATTTTTTTACGAAAAGGTCCCTTTTGTAACAAAAAGGATAAAAAAACACACATACAGATACACATGAAACTAAATATAATTAAGTAACATCTTATGGGAAATATTTATCGGTTTTAAAGAGTAAAATCTAAATCATAGTATCCAGAATATCTCAGATATCATATAAATATTATTTTATTTAAAAATGTATTTGCATACAATTTATTTCATAATGACTTAATTTTTGTGCGTTCTGACTTAAGATTTTGGCTTTCCCTTTAATATCACAACACCAGTCCAATTAGTGTATTAATAACAAAACACTGCACAATGGTTAAACACTGAATAGCAATAAAAAGACATGGAAATAAACCAGACTTCATGATATTTAAATGTGGAGATTGATTACTATCCAAGTTGTCAACCTTTGATGTCAATATTTTTAACGAAACAAAAGACTTTTTTTAAATCGTGCACTATAACGAAAAGCTCTTTTTTACGTAGAAAATAATTAAATAAGGGAAATTTATCTCCTGGGGGACAGTTTGGTGAAGTTTCCGTGGCATGGTGCAGTTTATGGAGTAATAACAGAAGTTTATGGAACAATTAGTTGAAGCTCTGGAACAATGTTGGCGGGTGGACGAGAGCCGTTTCCTGGACAGGGACTCAAAATATAACCTGTATTTCATAAAATAGAGCAATTTTCTGGGAACGGAGTTGGTATTTGTACTCTCTGTACACGATTTATTCTGAAATAGTTCCGGCTCATTGTAATTACCTTGTCAAAATAAATAAATAATTAACAACTGTTTACAATTAATAAGAGATTGTGATACTGAAAACTTGATAAAACCCCATCCTACTGTACCCAATATGGTACATAGAAAAATAATTTTAAAAGTTGCATTATACACTGCAAAAAGATTGACTCATATAATTTCTTATGTGATTTTGTCAAAATATTGAAAGGAGTGAAGGAAATAGCAAAAGTGAAGCAATTATTCTTTAAATTCAGGCAATGCAAATTTTTTTTTTATTTGTGATTTACCAACTGTATTTACACTTTCTTATAAACTGTTGAGATTCTAAATAATTTCCAATGCGTTAAATATGTCTGTGATCAATTTTTAATATCTAATTAAATGTGAAAACTGTATTTTTATGAAAATAAAAGTTGTGGACACATTTTTAAAAGGACGATTATTACAAAGATTTAATGTATTTTAATTATAACTAATTACACTCGCTTAATGGTTCAACTTCCGACGAGGGATGCGCTTAAATCGAAACGATTGTAAAAGAATTCCAAAAGGTAATTCAAAAACTAAACACAATCAGTCCACACTACGTGATTAAAAGTAATGCTAACTCTTCAACTTTCAAGCAGATCCGCTAAGAACGAAGATTTTGAATCTGTCAAATCTTTTTTTATGCAAGGTTATTGTAAAGGAAAACTATTCCCTTAGTGTTACCTTAGTTGAGTTTTTATTTAGTTTTCGTTCATTACAAAACTGTTTAGTCACTTTATACTATTTTAAATAAAACAAATCTAGTAATTCATGCAATTAAAATTACTCTTAAATTATACAGTTAAAACTTGTTTTAATATATAAAGGTTGAATTAATACAATTTATAAATATAACATATTCTTAATATTCTAAATATTAATCCTGAAATGTTTTTTTTATTAGTGGTTTTTAGTTACCGTAGCTCATTTAACGCTGGAGTTAACAGAGAGTTTAAATTTATCGCACAACAATAGCATTGTAGTTAAAGGGGTCGAAAGTGAACAGTTCCACAACCGATGGACCAGGTAGATATGAACCTACGGACATATGTGCTTTTAAGCTATATTATCCATAAGTTTAAATTTACAAAGCCATACTGATAATATTTCACTATAATAGTAAATATCTAAAATCTTTTAAAAACAACCAATTAGCTTATTTTGTACGCTATTCAAAACATTAAAACGTACGTATTAAAAGGTCTAGTGAAATAAATTTAAAGTTATTGGACAGTTGTGTATTTTCTTTCACAGCAATAATTAGGACGAAAGTTTAGAAACGCTCTTACCAAAGGATTACAACTTTATCATCCAACTTTCATCCGGTCCGAGCACCAGACTACACTTCCTGTCAGAATTGTAGTTTCCATGTGTGTTTGTGTTCTGTTAACAATTTGCTACATAAGGCTCCAATTATGAGGTAAATAATAAGTTTGTTAGGCGCTGACCTCAACGCTTGCAAATTGAGCGTTTGGTACTCTAACTAGGATAGTTTGTTTACTTTAGAGGAAGCACTTCCCTGTGCCTACTCATCATGATAGCTTCCAATTAAAATTTATCTACATCACGAAATGTGCCTATTTGTAATAATTTGAACTAAATACAAATCGTGAATCTTTCTTTCCTAGGATTGGATTTAATTAGTACATTGACATTATGATTTCGCTGTGTGTGATGGAAGTATCATAGATGAACAATAGACAGTTCTTGAAATATCGACAAATAGATAAACAGAAATACAAGTTTTTCAGCTCCTCAAGTGATAGGCTTCGTTCGCTAATGCTCAACCAATTAAAAAACATTATGAAATTTATTTTTTCTTTGAAAAAAGATTAAGTAACCAAAAATATTTAAACACTATCAAATAAGCTCAAAATGCACGATATTTTTGACATATTATAACGCTATTCATATTTCTCGCTATTCGTTTTATTATTCTATAGGGTAATTAGTAGGAAATCAGAAGTAAAGTTATATTTTGTTTTAACGCATTGCTTGGAAAAAGAAAGAAAACGCTGTTTATAACGTGCAACACTTGTTATTCACTGATCAATAGTGATTTATTATGAGAAAATTATTGAATTTGTTTATTACATGGAGTAAGCAGCGTATGCAAATACTAATTTATTTTTATGGACTTTCTCTTTTTGTTTGTCATATGTCTATCTTTGTGTGTTAAAAAACGAATAAACCAAAAATCATTAAAACTTTAATACATTGTTTATCGTGACAAGATCTATAAATAAAATTGTTTTGCTTAAATATTCAACACAAATTTCAAATTGGCAGCCGTTTGAAATATTTAAACTAAAATAAAATAATAATTTTGTACAAACTTTTGTTTAATATTTATCAATAAATCAAATGACTCACCATGTATGCCCAAGTTTCTTAATAATGAGATAACAGTTAAACAATGGAACAAGTAACAGCTAAAAAATTATTATGGGTGTGTAAATATATTTATGCTGTTCCTATACAATCATTATTTAGAAACAAGTTTTGAAAGTGTGAGTTACATCTAGTGTTGTTTAATTAGTTTAAACATTTGAGATGAGTCTTAAAACTCTTCTATCTCGGTAGAACTCTTCTCCTCCCTTGAACTGTTCCTGAAGTGTTGCGACGTCTACAAAGGCGGTTTTCAATCAGAAGACACAAAGAGATAAAGTTGATTGTGGGCAGCCGGAGCCTCTTCCGCTAGACTGCCACAGCCCCGCGACAATACCGAGTGTGAAAACTGATGCTATCTACCTCTGGTCTCCTGATAGCCCCCTTTGTGTATTGCTATCGCATTTGTCACACCCTGGAGGTTTATAACGTCATACGATGCCTGTTACCAAGTGTTCACCGATACAAATAGCGATACACTGTATCTTGTTTTTATATTTACAACAAAGGAGGTAAATAAAAGACCGGGCGACTTGTATAATCTTATAAAATGTATCAGATGAGCAAGTCCCTAGAGGTATTAACAGATTAATAACCTGTAAAAAAACAGAAGTGACACTGAGACACCAGCATTCCAATATGGAAGCATAATCTAGTACAAGTGAGGCAAAATAGAAAAACTATTATTGTGAATAGAACTCCACAAAATGCAACGCTAGGCTATATTTCAGAACATACAAATCACTAATGGTTTGGTCATAATCAAGAATGATAAAATTAATAAAACTTTTACCCCATATATAAACGAAAAAAATACTAATACCTGTAATATATGTACAAGTCATGTACCTGTGAAATGTAATTCAAAGAAATTTTACAGTAAACACAGTAATTAGAAATTGTCAATATTTACACAATTTATCAAGTCAAGACGTTCGCGGTGTTATAACTAGCTGTAATAGAGAAACATTAGAATTTAGCTGTGACCTATAAGGGTATTAGGGAACATTTCTTTATAGCGTTTCCCGAGGTAGTAGTGATCCAAAAATAGCAATGACAATACTATTACTTAACTTTTAATACGGATGGCACCAGTAACGAAATTAAGTATAAATGTTTAAACACGAACAATAACTAACCAAAAATTAAATATTACTCTTAATAATCATATTAATGTTGAAACTTAAAATTGATTGTTACGAGAGTCATCACTAACTATGCTTATTTGTAATAATTTGAACTAAACAGAAATATTGTGGAGCACATTTTTTCCTAGAATTGGATTTGATTAGTACATTTACATCATGATTTCACTGTATTTTATTTCATTTTTTGGGTACCTTTAAACCCATAAGATCCCAAATTACGAAAACTCTTCACTGGAAAAGAAAGTTTATCTAATACTAAGTCTAAAACTAACCACCATCAATTTGAATTTTGTAATATTTTTGTATCGTTTCTTTAGATTATGATTTTGTTACGTCAATGCTTTAAATATAATGAATTAATACGCTGTGTGATGGTTATCGTATAACCAAGAAAAGTTTTCGTTATTTACTTAAAACTTGAGTGACCTGTGATTATAATTTTACTTATAATACTGTATGTTAATTGCAAAACGATTAATGACTTAATTTTAATACTGATTTAATTGTATTTTATTAATTACTGCACGCATATCATATAATATAAAAAAAAACAATTCATTCAAGGAAATAATATTGGTTAAGGGATCCTAAAAAGAATTATAAATTCTACTTGGCAAAAAATTAGAAGGCAAGCAATATTATAATTATACTATATATTGTTATTTTATATTGTATTATATCAAACTGAGCGTAGTTTCCAGTGGATGGAGACGCGAGCCAGCCCCTGAGTCAGTTCCCACTCCAGTCACTCCAGCCGTCCAGGCCGCTATTTAAATGTGATTGCCTGTCGAGATCTGTCCGCACAGAGGACAAACAAGGACAGCCCGCCATTACCATACCAATGGCAGTGACAGTCCTTCACTTTGTCATGCTAACTACAGTAGCTTCTCCAGCGTGTCTACATCCTCATGTGTTCCTCCCCTCTTCGCGCGTATAGTCAATCTCTATTAAACAAATTTTCACTTTCTAAAGCATCCTATTTGGAATACATAACTCTTGTTACGTCACAGATTACCTCTTAAAAGTCATTTTATCCCATTAAATACAGAGTTCTTAAGGTTGTTTTGGGACCATAGCCTAGTCATTAATGACTATGGATTAAGTCCTGCTCAAGCCACCAACAACTCCGCTGTCTAAGGCGATCAAATCCCTAGCCAAAGTATTATTGATTGGTTTATATATTTACGTGGTCACCTTTAGAAAATGGAAAACATTTAATACAGGAACTCCTACGTATGGTTAATTATATTTATTTTTAAGGGTATTGTTTCTGCACCATTCGTATTTTGATTATATTAAGCGTGTTCGAAGGAAAATGATTAAAATCCTCCAGTAAATTTTTATTAACCTTCCTAAGAAACGAATCCATGACGTTTGAGTTTCAGAACCGCAGCTTTACATTTACGCTACGACCAAGATCAATACCGTTATGTTACTTACTAGTACGAACAAGGCAGGAGTACTCCACGTGGGTGTCGCGTCACAGGCTCCGCCGAGGTTGTATTCAAACTATAAAATCTATGGTTCATTTAATTCTCGGGATGTCCTGCGGAAACGCAAAATTTTTATATCCCTCCAGCAGGAAAAGAGAAACTTTATCAGCCTATCGAGTAGTAGCTTTCAATGACGCTCAGCCAAATTCCACGGTTCTACATGCACCATCATAGAAAACACTCTTTTGCATGTAGAAATGAATTCCACGCAAATTAAATTCAGCTGATGAAATTTTTCACAGGATATCTTGCCACATAATGCATTCACTACTTATTCATTAAATTAGTTTTCATAGCATTAATCAAATACAATGTTCCTTCTGAGCTAAGGAAGGAACTGCAACGCATGAGCGCACTGAAATCAAATCTTGTCTCTGAGTTTTAACATTGACTTTCCTCTCTTTATCTTTTTACTCTATGCATAAAAGTTACACGTTGAAATCTCAAATTAATGGGTTAAATTTTTTAATATTTGTATTTATTCCGGTTTTTTCTAGTTATCGTCATAGTTACCAATAAGACCAACGTAAAACTTTTAAGAGTTATGGAATGGATTTGTGTCGTGGCGTGATATACACTATCGTCAAACTCAGTGTTCATAATATATACGAATAAATTATGCTTCATTCAAACTTTCAAGTCTACTGGTAAAAACGTCTTTTTGAGATAGTGTCCGCACAGACAGACAAACAGACATAAAATTAAATCTTTCCAGCCACAAAAGTTGTAGGCTTCGCTTAAGATCAGCAAATATTGTTTTCAGTATCAGATACATTAACAGCCAGTGTATCATATACTGCACGATCATCTGGTGAGTGCACCTTTGGTTCATTGGAACGTCTATGTTATGTAAGCGGCCGATTAATCTTACCAAGTGACATTTAATTCTCACTTTCTCTCTTCCCATATTCATGCTGGGAACCAGATCACTAAAACGTGAAAAAAAATAAAAGTCACGAAGTTAGGATCCGCCCATGTAATTGAGGCTATGATTTTGACTTTTTATAGACTGCTTTAAGTCAAAATTAGGTCTTATAAAACTGTGAAGGTATTTGGACCACTAATTCTCCCGCAGTTATTCCCCAGTGCCACGAGTTAGTGTTCCGAGCCCAAGGATTTCACTCCCCGACCGACTTGAAATGAAACCCTGCTGTAACGACAATAGGTAGACGTACAATTTTGTATTCTAATAAAAATCAAAGTAGAAAGAACTTTGAGTACCAGATATGGCTAGTGCAGTGGAAACCCCCATACACTAGCAGCTGCAACAATTTATTTAAATTAAGTTAAACAGATAAATAATTATTTTATATTTAAATTGTTACACACTTTTACAAAGCTCCTGTTTTGACCTTTTCATTTAATACAGATATGAGTTGTGGTGAATGGTTTTAATGTCTAGATCTTAAAACTTCATGCATACTATAAAACTAACTGTATTTATAAGCTATTTGAAAGGTCTGTATGGAAGCACCTGTCGCACAAATACTGATATGAGTTGTGGTGAATGGTTTTAATGTCTAGATCTTAAAACTTCATGCATACTATAAAACTAACTGTATTTATAAGCTATTTGAAAGGTCTGTATGGAAGCACCTATCGCACAAATCCATTGTTTAAGGGAATTATTCTAGTAAATCCATATCATCACAGTGATATTATAGTTATTAGTATAGAGGTTCTCCCTTTCCTACCGCTCTTTACTGCAATAACTGCCGATACAAAGCATATACACAACTTTTAATATATTGGAATATATATTTTTCCACATTTGTGTATGCATGCGGTATGCGTCAAATACGATTTTAATTTTCTTTCAAGAATGTGATTAAGAGATAAGGATTTTGTGGAATTTGTTAATTAAATTTTCATTTTTAAAGATATTCTGATTTCATCATTCAAAACACAAAAATTTAGTTATATTAACGAAAAGGTTTTTTTGAAATTTATACTTGCACAAAAGAATAGCGGTTTCAAGCACCGGGTACAAACCCCAGGGCCGAAGGGGTTACGGTTTTGCGGTTTCGGGCATAATAGTCTCCTAAAAATAAAACAGAGACATCGAAAAACAATTTGAGTAAACCATGAACAAATGCTTGTTCTACAGGCTAACAGAATCTGAAATCATTAGTCAAAGGTTTAAATAATAGGCTGGAAACATGGAATTCTATTCTGAATTGTGTAAAGAGTTTTTGTCTGTTTCCTTCAATCTGTAAAGATATTTTTCTCAGTTATACACTAGCACGTGAATGAATTAATTCGTGTAAGAAAAGAAATTGGATATGTACATTATGTATTTAGTTCCAAAATTAGATAATGTTGTGGAATACAAACGTGCCGTAACCAGTGTAATAGCCTAGGCCTACAGTACAGCGATAGTAATGCACATATTAACTAATCAGGATTGCTGTAATAAATTCAAAGCTTAATTTTAAGCAAATCCTCTATTATTACTCGCATTATGGTATCATTTGGGACTCGCTGTTAATATCATCACTTTAACTTTAATCTTGGGTTTGGAATGCTTGTCTGTACCATACGTTACACTTGATAACATTGTACCTTTATTATAAGGTTAATTCACCACACTTATTTAATTGCATTACATTTTTTAAAGAAAACGTACTTGTTTGTGTACATATTTGTTCTTCTAAAATAATATTTTAGAAATAATACATAATGGTTAAAATGTTATTTATTCTTGCTATATATGTATATTTGAATGTACCTATATAAAAATATACAGATATATATATATATATATATATATATATATATATATATATATATATATATGTAATATACAGTCATATTTATTTATTTATAATTTTTTAGATTACAAGCAGTTGGAAAAAGATTCAACAGAATCGCAACTTATTAACTAGACATTCATAGGGACACCAATTTCTTAGTGACTTTTTTTGCAAGACGTATAAAAAGATTTTGTATTGATAAAATTATAAAAGTATAATTCACCTAATTCATAGACGCTTAAAGCTACCACTTGTCACGGTATTGAATATGTTTACAATAAATTGTTGCTTATTTATGCCTGAATCAATAAATACTCTCAAGTACTACTCCACCCCTATTTAATAAACATTATAAATATATAGGACAATCTTAGGCATGACAAATAAGTGCATGGATGTTTCCACAACCCATATACAAGTATTTTCTCTATAAACTGAACAAAATATTATAATTAGTTTTGGAAAAAGACGTACATCTCATATAAACCTATCCCTATTTTAGATTTATGCTGTCACAGAAATAAAAGTTCCCTTCATAAAGTCTATTTTAGTTTTCGACCAAAGCCAGCTTATAATAACATCAACCTTTACATATAAATTGATAATAATTCCATTTCCTCCTGAAGTTAGAGTTTTCTTGGTTTAAAATTAAATGAGATTTTATGTCAAAATTAGGTTTGCCTAATGGTGGCGTTGGAACTGCGCACGGTCACAAAATTGAATCATTTCAATCTTAATCATAAGTATAAAGCCTAAGATAATCTTAAGGATAAAGTTAATAATAACTATTAAGTTCTCATTGTGAAACAATTTTCGTGTGAATAAATTTAACAAAACGTATACCGTGCAATGTACACAAGATACTGAAGTAGTTAAAAATATTTTTAACTACTTCTAATTAATTTTTTTTAAAGTATTTTTAACTACTATATTAGAAGGTATCATTTATACAGATATTTACAACCTGTGACATATTCAAATTGTATCCAATTAAGTTTCTTCAGTATATATTGTTCTTTTTACATAGTATATTAAACTTAATTTGCATTTTTTGTTTTCCTAGTGTATTTATAGTCGTACCAAATGTATTAGTGTTCTAACAATTTATTATATTAATAAAAAGTATATTTATTCAGTATTTTTAACTACTAAGCTCTTTGTTGTCCAAAATAAATCGTGGATTTTTAAATGTGTCATTATTTAAAAACTTATTAACGATTAGAGAAGTAATAAATATTATTTACGCAATAACTTATAAATTTTTCTTGTAACAATCAAAATAAAATTTTTAAAGTAATGCTACTGGGGAATGACATAGTGTAGACACAAGTTTAGACGCTCTATTAGAATTATCTTGTGGAACAAATACCTTTAACACCAATTTTTATTCATCATGTTTATCTTATCGTCCATGATAAACAGCAACATAACCCATGATTCAAGCATAAGTCGACATGTCTTTTATTTCCATTTTTACTATAGTAACCCCTTTATATTACTAATTTCTCTATATTTCATTAGAAAATGTATATTGAAAAACACAAATAAATAAAGAGAATATGATTCAGCGGGAGAGAAATGATAGGCGAGGGGTGGTGTGGGAGTAGAGTGATATTGATGGCACAATAGAGACATCTGTAGGAGGTCTAGACACACTCCAGCATATACATATGGCCCATGAATACTAACACATCTCATGACTTTGGGGTCGATGAGAACTGAATTAATTGCATCCCTATTTAGGCTCTGATATAAATGTTGATTTAATGTGGTTGTAAAATATTTCACGCTGTTATTCTAGACGATATTGCTTCTTTTAAGCTATCAAGAGTTTTCACTTTTGGCTGTGCATTAGCGGAGCCTATCACTCGTGGGGATGGTTAAATTTCATACCTGTATCTCTTTCCATACGATATATAGAAAATTAACTGGCTTGAAATATTACGTAAAGTTTTATTCCTTTCTACAACACCGAGTTCCATGGTGGTGCACTCGGTAGATTTGGTTGAACGTTAGCAAATATTTTTCAATGGTCCTCTGGTAAAAAAAAAAAAAAAACTGCAGAGTAAATAAATTTGTAAACAAACTGAATGCAACCATATAACATTTTAACTTGTTACATTGTAACACATGTTGTCTAATGCATGCACTGTAGGCTTTTTTCTTGCTAACCTAATCGTGGCCTGTTACACGATGACATGAAGTGTGGCTACTCCCACGTTGTATTTCATAGGTAAATGAATCTCAGAGATACAGAACGTCGATCTTAATAGTGGTTGAATGATTGTATTACTGTCAGGTGTAAGTGATTTATATGTATTTAATAATCTTACACATTTAATTACCAACATTTTCATAATTCCAATATTAGGCCATACATTACACCCTATTATTCCCTGTAAAATGCAATTTACCGCAAAATGGTGTAGCTCTATATCCGATCTACTTGAAGAGACTGGTTTTATAAATACAGTAGTTGAAGCTTAATTATACCAAAATAGGGGGTTATCTGTATAATTTGTTTTATAACTATTATCAAATCAAAATGTTGGTTTCTCGCTAAAAATTAAATATAGGTTTTGAAAAATAACAAGCTAAACATGAATTAATTCTCTAAAAATACTGCTTGGATATGTCGCAGCCTTAAGATCTTATTTCTTTAAAAAATTGACAACATTTTCCCACATCTATCTGTTTATCAGACAAATTATTATTAATTTATGAAATGTGTTTGTTGTGTCTTGACAATCAGATGTAATGTTTTAAACACTAAATCCTATCAAATTGATAATTAATTAACTTGGTGATGTATTTCAATGTACGCCTGAAAATTTCAACTGGAGATTTATTTTCCAAAACAGAGCTCCCTTAGTTGTGAAACAGTGTTTGGATGTTTTAATGAAGTTTATTTCCAGTTGGATGGAAGAGTGGTGCTAAAGAACGTCCGAGTCAGCGACGATGTTCACAATCAAGTTGATAATTAAGACCTGATGACTCAGCGCTTCGGTGTTCACCTTCTTTCCGCCGGTCATTTGGAAAACTTTGGGCTTAACTCTATATGAAGCGTGACTGGCACAAATAAATCACCTACCCCTTCAGCTCTACTGTACTTCTCTACTCGTATACCAGGGCACTCACAGTATCGGGGTGTGACGTGTGGAACGTCTTCAGTAATGTCAAATTGTCAACTTTCAATTCGTTATTTTTATGATTTTCTATTCTCTTGTGTTCCGTTAAAAAAATGTTTAATCGTTATAACAGTAAAAATCGTGATCATAAAAATGGCATATAACAAGAGTATGTTTCCAATTAATTACAGACTTTATAGGAAAAATAGTGTCGGAGCTGTTAATTAGTTAATACGATCTAGTTAATTAATTAAGTAACGTGATGTAGATCCAGAGTGCTGAACTACAATGGATCAAAGTCGACAATTAAACTATCGATCCTCTAGTTTCTGAGGTCACAGGGCTATTAATTAATTAAGGATCAATCGGTCTTCGACAGTGACAAACTTAAGAACATCTGCACACATTATTCACATCTCTTATCTCTTAAACATGGTAATAAATTAATAAAATTCCTTTAAAAAGTGCTTGCTCAATAATTCAGACAGCCTCTTTATTAAGAACGGCCACAAAGAAATCATAACTCTACAATTTATGTGAAAGAGTTACGCCTAAATATATAAAAGACGGCTAGAAACATTTTGTAAATGTAATATAAACACCAAAGACTGAGTAAAATTTTACAAGTAATATAACTTAACAGTATTTTATTTCTCTCCTTTTATCTAAAAGTAAAGAGGATAAATTTAACACTGCAGTCATTAGTCACATATTGTAATTTTGCTATTACCGATCCATAAGAAAGTATGAAATGGTTTCTTGCGCCATTTGGTTATAATAAACTTCAATTTCAGTTTCATATAAGAATCAATTCCATAAAGACAAAATTGTTGTGAACTTTTGAGCTACAAATTAATTAAATTTAGCGCAGGCGTTTAAATATCATATACACTCATTTTTAAATGTTGTATTTTAAATGGATAAATTTAACGAAGTAAGACGTGTTTTTTAAGATTGTTATTATTAACATATATATATATATATATCTATATATATAAAAATGAATGTTTGTATGTTTGTCCTTTATGGAATCGTGAACTATTGGACCGATCATGATGAAAATTTGTACGTATATGTATTTTTCCACGGAGAAGGTTTATAAGCTAATGCCCATCCCTTTCCCGATTCAGGATTCCGCCCCACTGGTTACAGAAATACCCATAAGAAATGCATTGCAGCAAACATATGTTAATGTCTTTTCAAATTTTTAATCAGCTGTTCTTTGTAAACATATATTACACTTATAGTTTTAAAGCATAGAGTAAGCTTAAGAGAAACGACAAATTTTGTTTAAACTGTTTTTGCAATCACTGTTAAACATAGACTTTACTATCCAGATAATACAATTCAAATTTGACGTAAAAAATTCACCTTTAACTGCAATATTTATTTAATATAAACCATGCTCATGCTTGATCAGAAGAGTAATGCAGATATCATAATTACTATCTTACGATGGCTACAAATATAAAGAATGTTATAAAATCAACCTTAGTTGTTTTTTTTGACAGAAGTATGGTTCTCAAAACTCCGTGTGTACATATTCTCTCGATCGAGACAACAAAGCAAGCTCAATCGTGGCATCGGAGATATAACTAATTTAATCTAAAATTTATTATAGTAAAAAAAAAAAATTTACTAAGTAATATAAGGACTTCTTAAGATTTGCGTGCGAAGCCGTGGGTAACAGCTAGATAGAGGCAGGAATATGGTACATACCTTCATAATACGCCCAAGAGGCTCACGATGGAACGACTATCAATTATCTCAGCAATGTTTAGAATGTGATAGAAAAAAGAATAAGTGAATATAGTGTACTGTTTTCAACGGGAAATTGCGTGCGAAGCCGCGGGCAACTTTTGCAAAAAATTATTGAAATGCGCAGCAAAGCGCGCCGGGCCCTCTAGTATATATATATATATATATATATATATATATATATATATATATATATATGAGATAAAACATGTTACAATGTTAAGCTTGGGAAATTTATGAGTTGTTAAACTATTTGCGTATTACCGTACCTCATTTTATATATATATATATATATATATATAGTTATACCTACTGACATATTCAAATGTTACTTAGTTAGATCGAAACAGATAAATAATCACTTTACATTTCAATAGCTACACACTTTTACAAAGCGCCCGTTTTGACTTTGCATGCAATGCTGATAGGAAATGTGGTGAATGTTTTCAATGAATAGATTTTAAAACATCATGAATACTTTAAAGCTAACTGTATTTATAAGTTATTTGAAAGCTCTTTATAGAACCACCTGTCTCATAAAACCATTGTTACAGTGATATTACAGTTATTACGATAGAGGTTCTCGCTCCTTTACACCTCTTTACTCATATTTTCACCACTCTTTGCGCATCACATCTTTTTGCAAATTTTAAATTTAATCGTTTTTATAATCATTACAAATTGAATTCCATTTCCAGTCGTCTTTATACATCCCAAACATTCTCAATCAGGAGATAGCACCTTAAATCTATGTTACATTGATCAAAGGTAACTGAACTTCAATCAAGTGGATCACAGATTGAATTATAGAACTTGTAAGAATGAGTCTCTCAGCTAAAACTTTTATTTTTAATATTATTTTCTCTGCTGATGTACGTTTACAGAGTCTATAATGATTTTAAAAAGTATAACATTTTTATACGCCCGGTATATTGTAAACTAATTTTAAATTCAATAATATTTACTAAAACATAAGTTTTTGGAAAATGTTTAGTTTAATTAAAACTCATTCAAAACCCCTCAGTTAAAAAAATTATATATAAATATATGTATATATAAAGGAAATTGTTAAATTTTTTCACATGTGTCCGTTTGATGGGCTAAATGTCGAACTGATGCACTATTAGTTTTATTTACACAACTCTGATGGACCAATAGTTCTCAATGCTAGTATGATCGTAACACTTTCAAAGATACTAGAAGATAATACTAAAACCTTAAAAGAAAAAAAAACGTATATAAGCATATAATTTTCTTTGTCTAACTTAAACTTTAGTAACAATTATTTTGAAATAATATTTGTAAACACATACCCTTATAACGGTTCAATTGTATACTTTTATAACAGAAAACAGCCTCCATCTTGAAATCTTAAGAGTTATCGTGTAATAACCAAGAATAAGTGTTGCTTAAAATTGCTTGACAGTTTTAATAAGAGTGTCAATTTTGATTCATAATATGAAATGCCCGAGGTAAAAATGTAGCTCGAATGTGAATGGTCGCCGTCCTGAAACTTTCCGCTGGTTAAAACTGGCTAATAAACTCTTGTAAGCTATATACAAATATTACCTATGTGTAGTCTAAATCTATTAAGAACTTAAGTATTTATTGGGTTAACAATAATTCCCACGTTGTTGTATAGCCTACAACTTAAAACTTTGTAAACCCGCTATCTGGAAATATTACAAGCTACATAAGAACCAAAATATGGTATTATATATATATATATATATATATATATATATATGTGTGTGTGTGTGTGTGTGTGTGTGTGTGTGTGTGTGTGTGTGTGTGTGTGTGTGTGTGTGTGTGTGTGTGTGTGTGTGTGTGTGTGTGTGTGTGTGTGTGTGTGTGTGTGTGTGTGTGTGTGTGTGTGTGTGTATATAAAACCAAGATAAAAAATTTGTTATACTTACCTCGTGTATTTAAAATATTTTCCTTTTTGGTCTGTGTTAGGAATTAGATGAGTTAAAAAATTTCCTCTAATGCGAATAGCGGAATTGTCACATTATAACTTTTCATTGGTTAAGACTGACTAACGAATTCGTCCAAGCTATGTGCAAGTACCGCCCTTGTATCAAATTAAGTCTCGATATTTTACTAATTATGGCATTTATCGTGTTCACAACTTCGCGATATATTGCATAAGCCCATACATACAAGGTCTATAAATAAAGTAATGAGACTGATTCGATAACAAGTGTTATTTACAACATATTTTTGTGTATGAACTCTATCTCCTTCAAGTAGTTTCCTTGAAAAGCAATACACCGCTTCATTCGGAAATTCCACTCCTCGTAGCAGTGCTGGAAGTCCGAAACTGGAATGTCCTTCAGCTGGTCGACCACGTTTTGTTTTATGTTTTCTATTGTTCCAAAATGATGTCCTTTTAGGTGGTTTTTTTAGCTGAGGAAACAATAAAAAGTCACAAGGACTCATTTCAGGAGAATAGGGTGGTTGAGGAACGACAGGAATGTTTTCTCTGGTTAAAAACTCAGTAATTGAGAGTACAGTGTGGCAAGGTGCATTGTTATGATACATCCAAGTGTCTTTGATGACTGGTCTCACGCGCATGACTTTTCCGCAGCCATTCAAGGATTTTAAGATAAATGTATTGATTTACAGTTTGCCCTGTAGGCAAAAATCCTTTATGGACTATACCGTTGGAATCAAAGAAAGAAATGAGCTTGGTTTTGTCTTTTGATTTGCTCATTCTTGCCTTTTCAGACGAGGTGTATATAAATTGTGCCATTCTTTATACTGAAGATTTGTTTGGAACCAATTATGCAAAACCTTTCTCATTTTTAATTCTTCCGTCAAAACTTGAGGTACTGTATGGTTCAAATAAAGTTATTCTGCAATCATTCTTGAAGTCAATCAGTCTGCTATTTCGCATCAAATCTTATTTTTTTCATCACATTTTGATGCCAACGGTCTTTCAGAACGAGGGTCGTCCTGGACTGATTTTAGTCTATCTGGAAATGTTTTATACCATTTAAAAATGTAAGCTCTTGACAAAGTATCGCCAATATAAGCTTTCTTAGATTTTTCAAACGTTGCAGTTCATTTAGTTAACACAAAATTTGGTTGCATAACGTTTCTCATAATTGTTTTCACTCATTTTTGGAAGGCACATCAAAACCTTGTTTTGCTAGATGTTTGTTTGCACAAATCACATGACTAATGAAATAATTACTCATTATTGATCTGCTGTTTTAGCTAAACGTGAGACTTGTTAGAGTTACAGTGTTGCCAGTTTGGTAGGAAAAATCAGCCTGATTACTTTATTTACAGACCTCGTATATACGTACATATAATAATAATAGAATTTTTATGTTGGCTTTTCAAGTGGGACATGAGACAAAACTTTCGTTTCTATCACATTAATAAATTAATTACAACGGTCAATTTAAATTATTTAACATAATCTGCATCCCTTATAGTTTAAAAGGAACAAAAAGTTGAACAAAATGTACACTATTCCTTCCACCCTCTTTAGTTCAAGGAAAATGTATAGCATGGTTAATTATTACTTTAACCCTTCTTCTACACTTACACAAAGAAATATAACGGTTCTAGTACGCATTCACAACTCCTTTTCTTTCAAAAGGCAATCAGAGCATTCTCTGAATAGCATAAAAATTATTTCCCAAGCTGAAGCCAGGTATATTTGCTGTCAGCAGTTCTCACCGACCGCCTTTCTCGTTGAAGAGAACCCGATGAAATACCTTCCAGCCCGGGCGTCTGCGATTCCCTGTTTGCTAATTAAAGACAAAGCGGCACGCAGGTGTGCGGTGGCTTTTGTCAGAGGCATGTTTTGACAAGTCGGGCCCTAGGGTATCACAGGAGCAGGAAGTTGATAACATCGTGTTCACACCTCTTCTGTTAGAGAAGCAAAAGAGCCAACCGCCCTAGGGTAGCTCTGGTTACCTTGGTCGACAACAATAGCCTAGGTTATTCGAGACTGAAACCATTGTTATGTTGAGCTACGATTGTTGTAAAGAACTATTTTCTGTTTATAATTTAATGTGGAAGGTGTTATAGTTAATAACACGAGTCGAAGCGTGAAAATGTATATATTACTGTTACTTCTATAATGCATTCAGTCAAATAAGAAACTATTAAATTAAATTTCAATTAAGTATCTTAACAGTTAAGATGAATAGTTACTATTCATAACCCTTGAAGGTTGCCGTTATATCTCCCGCTACCCTATAATATTAGTTTAATGTATTATAATTATAATATTTGTAGTTTTTTTAAATGGCATATCAGTTCGGTATCAATAACCTAGCGAACAATTCAACAACGTTGTAATACATATGGCACTTGACGTGCTTGAAATAACTTGAATAATTTTTTTTAATTTTATACCACAAGACATGAAGACGATATTTAGTATACACTGTGCCCATATTGTTTAATATACTTGGCATCCTTTGTATATTACATTGAAAAATTAGTTTTTCCGTAAAGTTCTATTCAGATAATAAAATATCAAACCCCTTAGTCAAGGAAAAATGTGTTGAAATCAAAATGTAATAATAATAACTGTACGTCCATATGGCAGAATATTTAATGAGTATCGGATAAGCGATTATTTAAATAATTGGTTGCCTGTAAAGTCGGTTTTACGGGCGAAGATTTTACGTGACAACGTCTTTTTCTCGGTAGAATATTTATTGATATGAATATTATTAAATTGCACAATGGGAACAAGGAATTGAATGAAAATAAGAATTGCACAAATTTTAACTATAGAAATATATTTTGTTTATTAAAACATTGTACATAATTTGAAATTAATTAAAATTTGTTATTGTAAATGGTAAAGTTGAATAAAAAATTTACTAAAATTGGAATTTGAAATTCTTGCTAAACACAGTTAAATTCTAACTCCGCGCGTGGTGATTGGTCGGTTTAGTTCGTTTGTTTGGTCGCACTGTTATGACAGGTTAGAGGTTATAATTTGTTATTTTAAATGTTTGACTAGCAATACGCGCTGTTTCTTCTCAATCGACTGAATTACGATTGATTGCAGAGTGATTTAAACTAATAATTTACTTAACACTATCAACATTTGTCAATAGTATGACATAACCTATAAACTCAGTTTCTCAACTTTTGTGTCAATCTAACAATTAATCAATCAATCATAGTTTACGATAATGAAATATCAGTGTACAATTATTTACCTTTATTGTTGTAGTTGTTGTAAATGACGAATCTAAGCACTCCACATTTTTTACGAATAAACATAGTTGTCTGCTTTATCCCGTGCGGCGGACCCACAGTTATCAGCTTTATCCCGTGCGGATCCCGTGCGGCGGACCCACTGGACGGGCATCGTAACGTTACCGGGCGTTACACTTTTTCATGAGTGACTCCGAGCCGCAACCTAATTTAAGACGTTGTCACGTCAAAATAAAATCTACTTCACTTAACTGGGCGCATATTAACGTATTATTAAAACGGTAATATATCAAGTACATAATATTGGTAATTTAACTCTACCAATGGTAATGATCTTCTCATAATCCAGGAGCCAAGAGTATTTTATAATCACGTAACCCGATTTCTTAAACTCGATAGAGGAATTTACCCTACGAAAAATCTAATCGTTTACTTGCGCTAGTGGTGGAGGTCGAATTCAGCGGATGTCAAAAATATGGAATATATGAAATTATAATTATTTCTCAGGTCATACTTTTCTTATCTGACTCTTTTTTAACCAATTATCAGACACGGATACTAAATTTTATTATTAATCAGCTGATTATATACAGACCTTTAACGTGGCGACTTGCTATCTCTGTATTCAAGTGAATGATGCTGGTATAACTATCGTTTCATATTTTAAAACTTTTTTATATCTTCCCATTCCCACGCCCGCAGAAACTAGAATGTGACGATCGATTTATTTCTTAAGAAAAATTCCCCTGTCATATGCAAGAAAAACCAGGTTGTGTCCTCATAAAGTGCAAATTGTCTCGCCGCTTTTAACTATTAGTGAATCAGTTATTTCTAATATAAATGTGATATTGCCGTTTCAGTCGTATCAATTCTTAATTCATGAAGAAGTAAATGTATTGCCATCTTATCGTCTACAACATGTGTTCAGTGGTGTCCATCTGTATACATGCTTATGGATGTCCTCTTTACAGATTATATCAACGCGATTATATGGTTTTACGTTGTCTTATTATTTCGGACTGTAGTCTTGGCGGAATAAGTCATTGAGGCATGTTAGTGTTCATTTCTCTCTTGTTAGTGAAGCCACTATGAAAAATGTCATACATGATATCATGTAAGCTCAGCAGTTTAGAATACCGTACGTGGAAACATTCACAACTTGGTGCATTAAGGCTAGTTTTATTACAATGCATTAGACGTTTTTAATTTCTTACTGATACAATATGAAATAAAAGTTAAATATTAACTTTGTATATGCAATCTGCATTACACTACTGATCAAGCACTGAACAATTAATATTTTATAGAATTTATATATATATAATCAGGTGTTTAGTCTTTTTTTTTTTTTTTTTTTTTTTCTTTTTGCCTGTTGGCTGGCCTTTATAATCTTATAATGCGGGCCACGTAGTACACTTGTTATGTCTTCTTTCTAGTTATTTGCCGTATTCACTTTTTACACATGAACCTTGTGGTTGCCGGCCAAGCTATGAAACAATTAGTTAGTTAGTCTTTGCATTTTCCAAGTCATGTGTTTTTTTTCTTCTTTTTTTGTAATTTACTATATTACTATTAGCTTATCAGATGTTTTATTTCATTTTGTTTGTTTTTCTATGAAGGTTATGTAGAGTAAAAATCCATACCCTAGAACCATAATTTCTAACATGTTCTGTGTAATTTTATGGTTAGTTAGGAGAAGGAAAAAACTAAGGAAATCTCTTTGATTGGATTATATGATAGTGATTTTGATATTTTTCACTGCCACCCAGGGCCATTTAGGTAACAAAGCATGTATTCTAAGTGTTCCACAACCTAATCAAATTTTACATGGTTCTACTTACTATTTTTAAAAAAATCATTTAATTTCTTTATAAATTTGAGTGTCTGCTTTTCGCAGCAAATCGATTAATATAATATTCGAATTCTGTTGATTGGCTTTGTATCTTGATTGATTTACTTTCTTGTAACTAAGTTGCCTGGCATAAGAGTACTTGGGACATTCCAGCAAAACATGTTCCCATTGTCTCTATCTTAGCCATTGTGCAGTTTAGGGCATAACGGAGTGAAGTATTTATTTTATTCTGTATAGACATGAATTTACATTGCCATGACCAAGCCTCAATCTACTGATATTGATGATTTCCACCTGCTAAAATTACATGATTTAAACCATGGGTATTTTGTAAATTGGCTCTGTATCTGTTTTTAAACCACCCAGCTTTTGAGGATTGTTGTAAGAGGTTTGTAAATTGTAAACCATAAAATTTTTTCTGGAAGGCTTTAAAATCATCAATAAGTACTGGCAAGGTATTGTGTTTCCACTCCATCATTAGCTGCTTCCTTTGCTAATTTATCCACCCTTTCATTATAATGGATTCCTATATGTCCAGGTATCCACTGAATATATATTCTTTTCTGTGTTTCCACCAAACAGTTTAAAAATCATCATGATAATACCATTTTCTTTATGTCCCTTACTGCAGTTTTCCAATGCCATGATGGCTGATAAAGAGTCAGTGCATATAACTATGCTGACTTCATTTAATGGTTAGAACAAAACTCAACTGCTAAATACATTGCATATATTTCTGCAGAGTAACTCGACATATACTGGCTTAGCTTAAATTTGTGTTCTATTTGTAGTGATGGAATATAAACAGCAGCTCAACCTTTTCATTGCATTTTGAACCATCTGTGAAAACTGCCAAACAATCTTTATATTTTTGTTACAATCATTCTATTTATTCCCTGATGGATTACCGCCGCATTACAGGTCTTTTTACTGTAACTTTCATTATCTATATTAATGTATTAAATACTACATTTGGATTAGTCAATAAAATTGGACAGTCCAAATCCCAGTGGTTTGGTATTTTAAGTTTTTGGTCAAAGTAATTATGATCCACTTCACCAATCTTATGTATGGCTTTTATATACAGAGGGATTTTCCTATTCTTCCAATAACTTGACATGCTGATTAATAGATTGAGATAATTAATTTTATAGTGTGCTGGATGTTCTTCATCATATATTATTTTTGTATATGACTCTTTCTGCAATGGCAGTACGCCTCATACTTAATGGTAATGTAGAGGTTTCGGTTTGTAAAGCTATGATAGGTGTAGATTTAAATGCATCCATGGTTATCCTCAAGGCTTGATTTTGTATAACTTCAAGGTTTTATTGTAACTTTGCAGATACATGACCAAACAAAAAACTACAATAATCCAGTTTAGCAAGTATGAGACCTCTGTATACTTTAATTATGAGGTCCGGATGAGATCCCTGTCTTCACATGCTAACATTTTAAGGATATTTATGTCTATTGTAGAACTTAATCTGAAAGTGTCAACAGCTGTTTAGTATCAGTTAAATTTAGATTATAACACATAAATACTTTTTTTCAAAAGTCTAGAATATTACAAGTAACTTATCTTCCTCTTCTTATAGATCTTCCTAGGATTTTATTAAATCATTTTTTTAATTGCTCAAATTGATCAGCCGGTCTCGAGATTAGTGCTTAGCAACACATTTAGTGATTCATTTTTATTTATGAAATTCCCGAATATAAGTAGTATTACTCGTAGAATATTTGTTCTTATAAATATTTTGCAGATTTTATAGAAATTAAAATAAGTCCGCATTTCGGGGAGTATTCAAGCCACTAATCAAGTGAATAAGCCCATTCAGAGTGTGATCAATGGTGCCATTAATTAAGCCAAAGTTGTGAAGTTGAACATCAATCAATGGAATGACTAATAGTTTAATTGGTAGGGTTACTGGTATTCAAAATATTTATAAAACACACTTTACGGTATTGGAACTAAAACATGATGAATAAACGAATCATATATGAAAAGATTTCATGTTGAAAGTTCTTTAAAGAAATTGCATAGTATATATTGATTCATTCATCGGAATGGGAATAATACATTACCTTCTCGCATATATTATACATTTATTAACTCATTAAAATTCTAAATTCTCATTCAACCACAGTAAAAACTGAAAATTCTTACCTTTATAACACTTGTTAATGATATAATTAGTTTGAGATCATTGCTCCCCTTAAAATATTTTATTCCTTTCTTATCTGTTTCCAAACAATTAATGAGAACTTGCGAATTATGTTTTATGATAATCCTGTTTATCTTTTAAAATAAATACACAAAACAAACTGTGATTTATGTTAGCGTTATTAATTTTACTGTTTTCTTTCCAATGATACACCAAAAAGAGAGAGGGATTACAATTCGAAAGTTTGGGGCGCCCTTTATTATGTACAAGTGTTACTCAATAAAACCTTTGTTAAAATATTGGATAATTTCCGATGATTTTTGTCACTTTTACAATGATTGCTGTTTAATGCATGATGTTACGGGAAAACATAGTGTTTGCAAATGTGTTACTCATGTGTTATTTATTCAGCTGTTTGTGGTACCGTGTGGGGTACATTAGGGCCCGTGTGGTTGTTTACCGGGCGATACAGTTGTTTACATTACTTAAACAGTGCGAGCAGGATTACAGTTTCAAAATGGACAGCGTGCTTCAGGCACGTTAATGGTTGGTAAAATATTGATTATCTTATGATGCCTTTAAATTTAAATACTCGAAAATAAGAAGTTAAAATTTGTCTAATAGTTTATGTATTGTAAATTACAATATGCTTATATTTTTATTCATTTGAGATTTTATGAATAGTTTCAATAAATTTGAGTTATGAAATATTTCAATGCTAGATACATGTAACTGGTACATGCAATAATATGTTTACCTAATCATGTGTTGATGATGTTTTACATAGGTTATCTAAGATAGAAGAACTATAGATATCAGCATTTAAAACAGAGAAAAATAAACTAAAATTTGAACACCTATTGATATTTTGAGGGCAGTATTTATATTTTTTGAGACAATGCTATTGATAATCTTGGTGTACTATGTGTACTTGATATGGTAAATAGTATTGTAAATTTACAATACTTGTTAGTATGATCTAGAAACAGTTAGTTCCGAATAAGTACATATATAATTACCAAGGAAAAGAAATATAATCTACTCGTACATTACAAAAACTACTAATGTGCAGAGCATCAACATTGAAACAATTTCTAAGAAATCTTTTATACGTTATTATTTGCACTGTTAGAAATAAAATGTACTAGGTGATATTTTTAGTTACCATATATTCACCTTTCGGTTTTTGTGGCAGTGGAAAGATCAGATGTTGTATTAGTCGCTTGTCATTTCAAATGTATCAACGGCATTGTAATATTTTATTACAAATGCTTATTCTAAACAAAAATGATCCCAAAATTCAAGAACTTTAAAAAAACTTTTGTCAATTCACATTAACGAAATGAACCATGAGTGTATCAAAAGAAGTCAAAAATGTATACCATGCTAGTATTAACTTTTAATTTTTTAAACTATGGGTCCTCCAGTAGAAGAAATCTCCACTTCATTTAAAGGATTTGTGAAGTGGAATAAACAATATTTATAATGGCGATCCTGACGAAAATTGTGGCTTTTTAAATGTTTACTGCACATACTTAGGCCACATTATTTCTATTATATTTCTAAATCAGAAGTTCTATACAAGAAATGGACTGATAGAGGAATTTAGGATAGTGAGAGGTCACAAACCCAGATCGGATTTCCAAAAACTTACTTATTTGCACTGTGGCCTTTTAGTCCAGAGGTGGAACGTACGTATGAACTTGTTTATTGTAAAAGTCGATCAAAATTGAGGTTTGTTTTGATTTTTGGTTCTCTTCTCACAAGTACTTACCTGAAAACACACTTTTAAGTTTCCAAACTCCATATTAAAATATGGAAATATTAAAATTTCCATCCGCTCCAGTTTGCTAACAGTGGAGCTGCGAGATTGACTCGCTCGGTAATATTTTGTCCTTTTATGATCGAGCAAGTTTAAACTCTAGTAGTGGCACAACTAATGTATTATAGGTTCTATACACACTCAGTGATATGATGCCACGATGTAATTGGTTGTCCAGGAGGTAACAATGACACCACCACCGGTTGTCTGCGCGGCGTCCGCCGGTGTCACTAACAGCGGTTGTCGGTGCCGCAGAAGTCGGCCCGGTTATTGTCCTCTGACAAAGTGGCCGCTCCTTGCTCCTTAGTTCTCACGCGTGTTGCACCATTCACTGTTGCGGTCGGTCGGTATCTTTGAGCCACCAGTAACCAGATTGTCCCTCTTGAGACGACCCCGTCTTCCTTCACGCTCCGGGAACCACGGGGTTCTCTCCGGCTTTCATTGGAGTTTAAGAACGGATATCGGCCTCGGTTCGCTGCACCGGTGTGCTGCTTTGATGATGCTCGGGGGAGGGGAGCGGTACGGATAATGAATAACAAGGTAGCTGTTCACCCTGGAGAATTAATCAATTCCACCCGAATGCCTTGTAGCCGATATTATATTGGATATTTACATGTCCTATTTAAAAACCCGTCAACCTAAACGCTGTAATCTTAAAGTAATTCGACAAAGGTGCGAACACTTTCTAAAAGTATATAACTGTTATCTTGCCCTGTCATCTGATGCGGCGATGGGTAGATACAGGGTCATTGAATACTTCTTTTAAATGTTTATTAATTTATGTATTTTACCATTTATAGGCCGTCAAATTTAATTTTTTGCAATGTCTTTTAGTGTTTTAGCTTAATTTAAATTTCTCACGAAGGTTATTTTTATATTTTTAATCTTGACCAGTTGAAAGCCGGTGTGATAAATTTTGTTAATATGTCTTGACAACATCAGTGACTGTATTGAATTGCAATATAACAGTTTTAGGGATTTCAATTCACTATTTTTTAATTATTGGTTAACAGAGTGTTATGTTAGTTTGAACTATCATAGTAGCGGAAAACTTCATGTGATTTCTATTCTATTTGGTAAATGTCTGCCATACCTATTGCACTATGGTTGTACATAAATATCTACTTATGTTCCACGTGTCATCACGATTAATACTCCAGATCTTAGAAATGCGGCATGTATGGTACAGAAAAATATGAAAAGAACATTTGTTATTCAGGCTAATATACGGCTGCAGGGGTGAAGTCCCAGGGTTACGTGGGTTTTCATAAAATGTAACACAGATGGTTTTGAACAAATTTCACCCTAGGAGAGTAAGAGCCTCAGAAACCAAGGGGTGGAGCCCAAAGGACAAAATCTTTCTACAAGACAATCTTCGACTTATTAGGGATCCACGCATTTTAAACGATTGTAGTGTGTATAAATGTTTTGAAATTAATGTTGAATCAGGATAATCGTTCATCTAGCTTTTTAGCAAAAGGGGCGAACTAAGCCAAGGAGCGAACAACAGTTTCTTGACATTAAAACAGTTCATGAGCGCCTTTTTAAGCTAAAGCAGTTGAGCTCCAGTGTTCAAACCAATTCTTAACAATAAAACAGTACGGAGAGAATTCAAAAGGTAATAAATTTAAGGTAATAACAAATTTCTCCTTGTGTTGATTTTAACTATCTTTAAGGTAGGGTTCAGAAATTAGTCGTCATTAGAGCTATGAAGGCAATTTATTGCTTTGTTGAAATTAACACAGGTGATGAACCCTCGAAACACTGTGGACTGAAAAGGCTATGGCCATACACATCCTTTTATACAAAATAATATTATTCACAATACTTTGAACAGTCTCAAGCAGCGAATCAGATCTTTAGAACCTTTGTTTTGTTCTGTGCTTTGATACGGAACAAGAGATATCTCTAGTACTGAACAGGGCAATTGTAAAAGCATTAAGAGTTTTAATAATTCTCATAAAAGTAGTAATACAAACGGTAAAGACGAAGCTAATACACACTAATATACAAGTCTTCCATCATTGAAATAGACAAGAATATTGAGAAATAAATTACGTAGGTATTCCAGGACGTGAAACATAAATACTATACCAGTTCGGGACGAGAACACAAGATCAACAGGAAATGCATAGCTGGAGAAAGAATGCTTTGAGTTTTATGTTCTACAATTTCACCATTATCACTATTTATTTTATCGCTTCGCTATCATGTAAAACGACTTTAAATGCATAGAACCCATTAGTAGCAATGCAAAAATAAAGAAAGCCATGTTAGAAATGTTGTGTTTTACCACATTCGCGTTGTGAGTGACAATAGCCTTTTATATTTGTTTTACTAAGACATATTAGGACTAAATATACAAGTATGACTATGTCCACTGAGCCTTTAACACGTCTTTAGTTGAAAATTGCACATGTACTATAAACAAGTACACTAATCTGAAATAATAACTGTTTTAAAACATTGCGGAGAAACAAGTATTTGTATACTTGAAAACCAATTAGCCTAATTAGGCTTGAACTTTTAAACTAGCTATATCTTTATTATTTTCTTATATTTTTGAGGCTGAATGGTAGAGAGGGCTTAATCCCCTTACTCCAGCTAAAAAGGCGGGCTTAATAAAGAATAAACGTTATTTAATATAACTTTTTATTTTTAGACTATAAGTTAGTGACTAATTAAACTTCAGTAGTTATTAAAATGTTAGTTTGTAATTCATAAACATATCAAAACTACCCTTTGCTACACAACCGTTTATTATTTTAATATTATTATTATTTGCGCATAAGCTTATACTAAATTCATTAAAAAAATAATTGCCTTCAGCTTTGTTCTTGTATTATGCTATAAACCTGCTCGATAAGTTTATTTAATTTCAAAACGAATTATAAAAAATAAATTCCTTAGGAACGTAAAACCCCTGTTTCACATTGTTGCTCGTCCTTAAACAGGGTAATATACTTTGGGTTATACAGGTCAACATACATATATCCATTACTATATCCAAAACATCTAGATACCAAAACATGTTGTGTTTGAAAATTAAGGACAAATATTTCATATTAGTGATTATATTTAAATGTAATTTATATTTTGTAATAACTCTGGTTGGGATTTGTACGATCACATCGTTACTAAACCACTGTTGGGGGGGGATCTGTTGAAAGCACCACCAATGACGGGACGCACTCTGCGGTTCGCGGATGTACGTTGTGCTGGAGGAGGCCATTCTACTATATCCTAACTAGATCAGCTGTGACAGGAAGCCATTAGGGTGCAGTGATCAGCTGACGGTGACAACAATCAGCTGATCCTCGTGTGGTGACGCTGACGCCGCCTGACAGCTGGACCGCTCCCAATTACAAGACAGGACAATGCGACACCTCAAGACGGTGAGCCAGTGAGCCAGGTGGCAGCATGTACCCGTGTGATGTCAATTTGGCACAGTGAGTGCACACCAGTGTCACCGGCCCACCTGCCGCACCCTCCACTGCTCCCTTTCATCTAGCAAATAAGAAGGTCTTTACAGTCATACCATACAAAATATGGATGCTACAATTTCACTAATCACGAATATCGTATTCACTACTTTCATATTAATGAAACCTCACTCTGTAGTAAATACCTAACAGTTCTTATTACTATAGTTTTATTTTAATAAGTAAATTTTCACTCTTAGCATATTATTTTGGGACTAGAGACAAGCAATTAAACTGACTTAATGAAAGTTAATACTGTACGATGAATGACTAGAAAATATACTTCAGCACGATAATGTTATGTCATTTATTTAAGTAATTATAAAAGAGTTAATTTGCAGTACACTAACTACAAGTATTGTTAATTCTTGAGCCAAATTTATATTCACTAAAAATATCCATTGTGTACAGTTATTTAACTAACACGGTGTTACAGATAATGTTATTCGACAATTAAGATGTTTTAAAAACACCCTGTAAAATTAATGTTATCAATGTTCATGTTTCTAAAACTGAAAATGCCTGAAGTATATAGCTGAAATTAATACTGAATTTATTGGCAAGGGGATGATTTTGATACTTTCCCCAGGCGGTTTAGGAGAAGGGTCAATTCCTTGAACTTCCCGAGAATACGCCTCTGATAAGTTAGGAGTGTGCCACATCATGTGGCTTGTAACGGACTTTCTTCACTTTCAAGGTTAGGAGTGTTACTTTAATGATATCCTAGTGGTATATAGTTCATCCTATTGTCATAAAAGCTGCATTAACCTGACTATTTCCAGAAAGTACTAAAAGTTAACTGTAATCGTGCAAAGAGGATTGCTGTTCTCCGAAACCTTTCCCCTCTCCACAGTTGTTTGGAGGCAATGGGCGTATCCTTGACAGCATCCTGTCCAGATAAGGCACATCTGATAGATGGATATGCACTATCGTTGAACACGATCTTGTTCATGTAGAATTTAATGTTCGTGCAAAATTTCAATTCTATACTCCAATCCGTTTTCGGGATAGCCTGTTAAAATTTAGACTTTACTGACGCTCAGCCAAATCCCATGGAGAAGCATGAAACATTATGAAACTCGATGTTACCTGTATAGGAATCAAAAATGTTCATGCAATATTTCAAGACAGTCCTCTCGTTTTAGAGATAGCGTGCAGACAAAGGTCAGTAAACAGATAAGTGACATTGTATCCTTTACAGATGGTGCCCAGATTGTTAATTGTTAAGTTATAAATTCACATAACGATACTTATTTTGTGATAAATTAGCAAAAATTAATTATAATACGCCTGTTTATACAGAATGTCAGACAAACTTTGGAAAATAACGTTTGAAAACAAGCGATATCATACATTTACATACCTTTTATTCGATTATTTCTGAATGGCTATTCATATTTGGGAAATTAACTCCCCTCCAGGGACATGGGGGAGGAATAGTTTCTTTAGTCTTTCTGAGGTGAACATGTAACAATGTATAATTGTATGTCTACCTAACTATCGGAAGGATATCTCAACAATGAGCTGTAGAGTTATTGTAGCTATAATATTTTGCAAGCAACCCCAACGAAGCCTGTTACATAGTTTAGCTTACTACTACCTTTTTCAAAATCTACGGTATGTGTTTTAATCCATTCAATATGGAGGCATTATGCATTTTTACAACAAGTTTAATATAAATTAAAATTTTACAATAACTACAATAATAACTTGATACTTTTTTGTTACCTTATCAGATTATTTCAATACTAAATTAAAAACAATATTTGTCCCTTTACATTCAGTAATTCACTAATTTGTGACAACAATATAAGAATTCCATATTTAGTACTTTATTTGAAACGGAACTAGGCTACACAACACAATGACAATTGCAAACACTGGATATTGCAACCTGAAAATTCCCGTTTTCTAATGCACGTCTGGGAGTATTAAATCCTGTCAGAGGAATCTGGGATTCAGGAGACGGAGGCGAATCAGCACAATGTGAAGGTGCAGTCGTGCCGACCCACCCACTCCACTGCTGGCTGGCGCGCTGCACCGTGCCTCACCTCTCTGAATATAGCGCGTTATGGCGTGGTGCAGTCCGCACTTGACTGGGCAGTAATCAACTGTGTAATGTTATAATTTACAACTGGCTGCCGGGTGTCGGAGTTCACTGGCTTCAACACTTGCACCGCTCGCCGCACTCTGTACACAGATGTCTCTATACACTCCACTGCTGGCTGGCGCGCTGCACCGTGCCTCACCTCTCTGAATATAGCGCGTTATGGCGTGGTGCAGTCCGCACTTGACTGGGCAGTAATCAACTGTGTAATGTTATAATTTACAACTGGCTGCCGGGTGTCGGAGTTCACTGGCTTCAACACTTGCACCGCTTGCCGCACTCTGTACACAGATGTCTCTATACACTCCACTGCTGGCTGGCGCGCTGCACCGTGCCTCACCTCTCTGAATATAGCGCGTTATGGCGTGGTGCAGTCCGCACTTGACTGGGCAGTAATCAACTGTGTAATGTTATAATTTACAACTGGCTGCCGGGTGTCGGAGTTCACTGGCTTCAACACTTGCACCGCTCGCCGCACTCTGTACACAGATGTCTCTATACACTCTACTGCTGGCTGGCGCGCTGCACCGTGCCTCACCTCTCTGAATATAGCGCGTTATGGCGTGGTGCAGTCCGCACTTGACTGGGCAGTAATCAACTGTGTAATGTTATAATTTACAACTGGCTGCCGGGTGTCGGAGTTCACTGGCTTCAACACTTGCACCGCTCGCCGCACTCTGTACACAGATGTCTCTATACACTCTACTGCTGGCTGGCGCGCTGTCCGTGCCTCACCTCTCTGAATATAGCGCGTTATGGCGTGGTGCAGTCCGCACTTGACTGGGCAGTAATCAACTGTGTAATGTTATAATTTACAACTGGCTGCCGGGTGTCGGAGTTCACTGGCTTCAACACTTGCACCGCTCGCCGCACTCTGTACACAGATGTCTCTATACACTCTACTGCTGGCTGGCGCGCTGTCCGTGCCTACCTCTCTGAATATAGCGCGTTATGGCGTGGTGCAGTCCGCACTTGACTGGGCAGTAATCAACTGTGTAATGTTATAATTTACAACTGGCTGCCGGGTGTCGGAGTTCACTGGCTTCAACACTTGCACCGCTCGCCGCACTCTGTACACAGATGTCTCTATACACTCCGCTGCTGGCTAGCGTAGCGCACTGTGCCTCGCCTCACGGTATGGTGCGGTCTCTGCATAATTTGTCTACGCACTCACTCGGGATACCGTATCTGCTTTATTTGTAGAACTGTTTCAATATCACTACCATAGGCTACTTAAAATTCCAAAATAAAGAGATATAATATTTAATTGACCATTGAACATCACAAAGGTGTTGGCGATTTTCACACAAAAATATTAAAATGTAAAGTATTATGTATGATTATGTAATACTGAAATATATTTAATATATAGTATAACACTCGCAGTGTCCATCGTAGTTATAAATGACATTATAGTTATTCGTATTCATTTGTATACTAATACATTTTTTGTACTAAATAGGCCTTTAAATGTGTTATTTACAATCGACTATACGTTCATACTGATTGATGGCATGTAATATTTTGTATGACTGACATCAAATAATGCAACATAACTTGCAGGGAAGAAGGCTGCGAAACACAGACACTAATGTTGGTTTATTTTACACAGGAGTAAGAGTGCAGGCGTGGGCAGGCAAGCCGGGCTTTGCGGGGCGGCCAACTTGTTTATGGTCTTGTAATTTACAGCTGGGGAGCGCAAAAACAGGGGCTGAATCCTCCTCTATTAAACCGGCCCGCTCCCCACCGGTCTAAATATGTGCTAACACCGACACCAGCGGTCTTTCTTGCGTCGAGAGGGCAGTGGCGCCATCAGATCATTGACATTAATTAGGGTCTTGATTGAGCCATTGATAAACCTAATGATTATGATATGAGAGACAAAAAGAACGATGTCACTTCCTCCGGGAATTTTTTATTGTGGCTAAATGACACGTGCTGCAAAATAAAAACATGTTATTATTACAACAAACCTCCAACAAGTATAGGCTGGTGGACATACAGCTAACTTTGTTATATCGCAACTCGAAGTCACGTAGGTTTTAGATGCGTTATGTAGAGTGATATAGCAACAACAAATTCGAGTCCTGAAAAGTTTTTTAAAGTGGTAACGTTTCAAGACCACACTTCTACTTCGTAAAACTACAGTTAACAAGAAGTTTACAATAATACATATCTTCACATATTTTTTTAGAGTTTTGCTTTAGACTTAGATATAGAATAATACAGAATCAAGTTGTGTATACATCAAAATATTCATGATTCATTGATAATGTAAATTTAATTCCGTTGATTAAAACTAAGAAATATGTCAAGTAAATAAACGCATTTTGTTATTTAAAAATAATTTATCGTACTAATTTTATACATTAAGCCAAAAAGTGAATATTATATTTTTCTACAAAATGTTATTTTTTGCGTGGGTATGCTACGCTTTATTGTAACAGCGGTCTTTTTTCATGGTGACAAAATTGTTATACTAGTACGCTCTTCAGTGTTATGATGTTTAGAACCAACCTCTCCTCGGTTTTGGACTTACTAAAGAGTCAACTTTGCATTGTTAGTTTTACGTGACTAGCTCAAAGACGTCCACACGGATAGTTGGCGGAAACTGCGGGTATGTAGAGTGCCCGCACACGCGCAGGACATCACAGTAGACTGCAGACGGGGGAGATCGTCTCCCGTAGATTTGGCGATATTTACATTCACTGCATTCAAGATTTGCACCTGTAATGTCTTTACAGATATTGTAATTTTGAGTCTTTATTGATTTTGTCGAATTTTATGTTTTCCGGAAGCCACGTACATTCGTATTCTTAATCAGTTAACGACATCATGCCTGCCAATTGGACGCACGACTCTGCACCCACACCCAGCCCACTGACGCCCTACCACAACCCACGGTCCCTGCCAGCATCCTAATCCAAACCGCAGCGTCTCCACGCGCGATATCCGCAATGCCCTGCCACTTCACCGTGAAAGTGTTTAGCTTTTGCATCACCTATGTTAATATGTCATCACCTTTCGCGTAATATTTTGTAGAACATCTTCAACATTTGTACCTTTAAACTATTGTATAGTTAAATAAAAAATTCACAAGAAAGAAAGCTTTCTTCGACAGTAAAATATCTGTGACATATAATGAACAAAACTTTTGAAGAGTTCGTATATAATAATTTTAGAAATTATTAATACACCAATTCCACTTGAAATTATGTTAATATTATTGCTCAATAAATGATAATTATAATTAGTTTAACTGTATGTATAATACAGTACAAAATAAAAATGTGACAAACTAACTACGTGAATATTTTTTGACCCAGATATTATTCCTAGCAACAATTAAAAATTAAAACAACATAATTTTGTTCCAGCTTATACCTCAATACTGCTTTGTCTTCAATTCAACTGCAATAAGGATGAAATCAAGCAAAATCGGGACAAAGAAAATAAAAACCCAATTTACCATTAGTTACACGTCCAGTAACTCTTCCTTTGAACCAACTATATTTCTGAAATCAAATCAAGGTTCTGGAAACGACAAATCCATTTACGACAGTCGAAGAGCACGAGGTCTCTGAAGCGACCCAAGTCGGCGGAGATAGGCCAGATTGTGCCTGACGGACCGTGCGTGGTCCAACTGTAAGAAGCGGGCCAAAAATCATAACGCTAGAGTGCAGCCCAAAGCCAATAATCCCATTAGATCCGAACCTAATAGAAATCCGATTGGCAACTATCCGCCGCGCCGTACCGCCGGAGGCAATTAATTCATTCGTTCTGTAACAGAGACCTTTGTATTGCCCCCAACCGACAGATGTCGTGACGGTGCCGACCAGCTCGTCTGACAGCACTATCAGATATCGTGTGATGGATGATGACAGATTTTCATTACAAGGTTTCGCTGTCCCTCCAATTACTAAAATAGTACGTTATATTCTGGCCTGTGTCCAGGATACGCCAATCAATTTGAATGCATCACCGTGAAGTTTGCCCCTCTTCCTGCCCCCGTGTTAGGAGTTTGGTGGATATCTCACATTTGATCTCTCACTACATTGCGATCCATCATATTAGTTGTCGTCACAACAATAAATTATTTTGGCCATTAATTCCCGATAGATATTTTAGTGTTAAATGGGCTAAGCTCGGATTATCATCGATGTTCCGTCGTGTATATGATAATCCGTACTGGTCCTCTAGTTACAGCTCCGAAATAAATATTCAACACCGTCCCAATATTCAATTTGAAATACATTAATAATAATTATAATTATGTATGTTAAAATACATCCTGAACAATTTGAAACAGTGTTTGAGTTTTTAAGTCTAACACATTTAAACTAATTAGGGTTTATTAGTTAAAACAAATACGAACTTAATAATTACATTACCATCGTTTATGATAAAACGTTTAATTTGTAATCGCTCCTCCTATTATCAAGGAGGGAATACTGTAGCGTAAACTGGATTATTTAAATAATAAAAGCATAGTCAATATCGATTGAGGTTTTGTCTAACATAGTGATAACGTAACTGTCACTTAGTTTGCTGTTATGTACATTGTGTGAAGTAAGGAAGCGTGATTCAGGTGGACTAAACTCGTAGTCTGTTTTCATATTAAATTGTATACTGTGTGGGTTTTACAAGATCGTTTGTATCGTTGAAACATTGTCATGCGGCTGCGTGCAAAAATATTATTTTTTAAATTTCTTAACCAAAGCACCTTATAAGTTTTTAGTAACTTAAAGAAATTTGAAACCACAAAAAATATTTCTTTTTGCAGTATTTGTTTTTTCTTCTTGCTATTGCATTAAGCATATACGCATTAAGAGGAACTTTATTAAACTTTATAAATGTCAGATTTCTAACATATCGGTAAAACTTTGCCGGGAAACACACAATTATTAAATAGCAATAACAGTCATTTGAATTCAAAACTAATATATACCACTATAATGGGATTGTAATGTATTTGAAACATATGTATGTTTATTTAGTATAAATCACTCTCAATAACTCAAATTTACAAGTATGCTTTCCTCATTGAAACGAATTTGTAAAACCAGCTGATGAAAGCACAACACGCAGGGCTCTCTCCCACATCAGCACATAAATTACGCGCCACATCCCGTGTTTTACCGCGACCAGGGCCCATGTTTCAGCCCCGCGCTTCCGTCAAGCGGTTTCGTACATCGCGCTCATCTGATACGGCCGATGCTCGCTATATATTCCGCCACCGCTGCCGTTCCAAACCCTCCCCAGTCCCCAGCGCCCAGTGGTTTGTTCTGCCCGGACACGTCACGTCTTCTGATAGTCCAGTCCGAGGAGACCCAATGTATCCGCTGATAACAATGGGACTGTACTGGCCGTTGGGTTGTTTGTCTTCCTTGCGACTTATGGCACTCTACCGCCATAAACACGTTGCACCTTTTCACACAGTTCGAATCGATTGGCTGCATTGTCATTGTTTTACTTTATAACACAACTGTGTTTAAAATTTGTGGCAACTTTACGTACTAAATAATTTGGTCGATTCACAGTTTAACAGTAACACTCAGTTTTGTCATTAAGCTTCAACTGTTTTTATTGCCTTAATATTATATAGAATATCGTTTGAATTATTCTACTCCAACGTCCGTATATCCGTATGTTAATTACATAAAATGTACCATAGTGAAGTGATTTATAAAATTATAATAACTACTACCACTTCATATGCAGGATAACAAAAATATTTAGTATTTTCTTACTTTTTGATTAATTAATTTTATTTTTTAGACCTATCCTATCACTAGATAGTACTGTAATATAAATACAATTAAGTATAAATCAAACACACACATCACACCTTGTACTATTACAATTACACACATATTATTCATTGTAATCGGTTTTATCAGCACTGTCAAATATTCATATGCAATACTATAGCTTATCTAATGATGACATTTTGTCCTCACAATAAGTTTTGACAAATGTTGGTAATAAACTAATTTTTATTGATATATTATTCATCACACCTGTCATAAATCAGTTCACAGATTGTGTGACGCGTCTTGAGAAGGTTGAAAATTAGTATACATGAAAAGTGAGATTCAAAACATTTATATAATTTTAAATATCAATTCTGGAACCATAGTAATAGTATACAAATTAACATTAAACATATAATTTTTATAATTCTAAATACAGAATATAGCCAAGCAATTTGAAATTGAAGCTATAAGTGACGTAATAAAATACAGTAGGCTACGTCAGTGTAAATAAAAATTAAAATATCCCTTCCGGTTCAGTCAGAGTAAAGGTAGATTTCACACAATTCCATGAATTGTCACACATTCATGGAACTTGTTCATTTACGAGTGTCACATGTCATGTAAACCAGCTTCAATTGACCTCTTACCTTCATATGATACAATTTAAAATGTTGTATTGAACATGTCATTACTTTGTAATGATTTAAATGAACTACGAACACAGACGATTCTTTTTAAATCTAAATATGTCACTTTACCTAAAACTAACAATTTTTATTTATCCAACTACACTTTAAAGCAAAATTAAATTATTTTAATTACCAAATGTCTTATTGTTGCACCAAATCCAAAATTTGACTACATAAAACTGGTTTTTGATGCGTTAGAATTTTAAATAATTGTTAGAATTAGCATTACTTTTCAAATAATCACAGTGAGGAAGCAAGTAAGAATATTGAAAAATCTCTCGTAAAATTCAAGCCTTATTCGGATTGAGAATCCCCAGCTTTCAACACAGATAATAAAATAGAGCAATTTTTGAATGTAATTATTTATAATCCTTCATTTGCTGAAACTATACCAAACAAACAACAATTGAACAAAACTGCAGCAAAAAGCTATAATTTGCTTTGAAAAATAACAAGCATATAATAAGACTTACTGCCTAAAAAGAGGATATCACTGTAATAATGAATATAAAGAATTATATTGCCGAAAAAGAAAGACAACTAGTGACATGTTCACTTATAAACCTGTAATTATAAATCTTAATGAAAAATGTTGTTAAAAATATTTAATTAAATTAAGAGTAATGTCAAGTTACTAATAAATTAATCTCCAAAAACAACAACATTCTAGATATTGCCAAAGGTTCGGAGGAATATTTTTAATCCACCAAGGAGACCGAGTGTAGCTTTAATATTTTCACCAAACTAAGAGAATTTTTTTATGGGTTGATGACCATTTAAAATAAATTGTGACAAATCTTCCTTCTTACGTAAGAAAGTGCAATGAGTTTTTGCATTTTTTGACAAAATTTAGCTCAACTTCCTCCTGAAAATACTCAATTAGCATCAATTGAAGTTCAAATTTGACAATAACGATCCAAAGTTTTTCACAAAATACTAGCCAGGACTTTAATAAATTAAAAATACTCTTCGAGTAGATTACATTTATTGAACTGATTTACTTCTAATAACAACATTTTCAGTACACCCAAAATTATCTGAAATAATAAGCACAAAGAGCAAGAAAACATAATAGTTAGATCACATTTTTGCTCTATGTGTAAAAATTTTAGAGTGTATTTGCTGATTTATCCTGTGAATACAAAATATTTGTTATAACATACATGTTATAAGGATTACAATACAAGATATGTTCTAAATAATACTTTGGCTCAACTACAAGTTCTCTAAAAATGAGGTTGGCAGGGCACAAAGTAGGATGCATTTAAACGTTCGAAGTCAGAGCAACCTGCAGTGGAACATGGCTTAAAACATAATGTAATTTTATAAGAAATATATTCTGTGAAATCAATTATAAAAATATCTCCAAATTTAGGCGCGAATGACATAAGAGCCATCGGCTCGTTACAAAATAAAAATTTCCAAGTGCATTGAATTTACGGTGACAGTCAACAAAGTTTATCAAATCAAATCATATGTTAGCAATTCTACTGTACATCATACATTTTTTATTTTGATTTATAGAAATAGTTCATTAATATCTTCCTATATCTTATTTTGAAGATATGTGTATATCTTCACATAACACTTGACATAGTGTTCTAAATTTTATGGAAAGTGAAGGGTTCTTGAAAACTATAACTGATACAACAAAGATTTAATTGACAAATTGTGTGTGATAACAAGACTAAAGAATCAATACTCGTATATGTAGTGCATGACGAATTTCAGGGAGATATTTTGCATTTTCTTTGATAATGAGGCGCAGATCCAAAGCTACCATTATCCGAAAGTGTGTTTATATATATATATATATATATATATATATATATATATATACACTTTCGGATAATGGTAGCTTTGGATTCTGCGCCTCATTATCAAAGAAAATGCAAAATATCTCCCGTAAATTCGTCATGCACTTACGATTCTCTTGCAATATGCAGATGAAGTCTACCTAATAGCTCACACCGTCTTGGAAACCTGTTGCTAAAACTGCTTAAGTCATTTGTACATCACTGTCCCACACCATAAATGTTGTTTATTAAATCGATTGACATGAAATAGGTGGAGGATCTTGTACAGTAGTACTCATTTTTTCCATAGGAGAATCGTAAAAGATCCGACAATGATAGAATATGCATGTTACAACATGTCGGGACATGTTGGTACCCGAGCAGCCGACGACAAGACGCACGGCCTTCGGAAACGCGTAAATAGTCCGACACACCGCCCATTATTTGTACCGGGTCGTGCAAAAATACGGAAAATAATTGGCTAAACGGAGGGAATACAAAACCGGCCGACGTAATTGTAAATTCGAGACGGCGCTTGGCTTCGGCTTATTTTAAGTCATATAAGAGAAAAGGATCTGTAAAAGGATATAACAACTGGGGAGGAACGATTTAGCGGTGCAATGATGGACGGTTGGCATTCCTGGGGCCATTGAGCTTGAGCGGGGTTTTAATGAGAACAATCAGCTGCGACAAGAGTGGCGGGTTGGCGGGAAACCCGGTCTGTCCAATTAAGGACAATCAACAGAGCCGGCTCATACAGCTTCTCGATGGCAGTAATACCTATGTTTGATATCTGATATTGTTATACTCGGCTGAGGCTTGGGTAGCCACAAGCTGGGCCTATCCTTTCCCCAAGAACCATTACGGCTTGTTGCTCAGGTTCGCTAATGATGCGAACACGGAAAAGGCCATTTTCAGCACAATTACGCACGCTCTTATTGCTCATTATATGGATATCCTTTACCTCAAGTAAATGAGTATGAACTTTTGATTTTAGATGTAATTTGAAAAAAAGTATATTGTACTATGAAATCGGAATTTTAGCACTTCATTTCAAACTTGATAGGATCGACTTTCTTAGCCTTTTAATATAGAGTATATAATGTTTATAAAATTGTTGTGTATGTTTCTTTTCCAGATAAAAAACAATAAATTTACATTTCAAAGGAGTCTTAATACAAAAAGAGCAATCTGAAAGAAACTGCAACCGAACTGTTACAGATATTTTCCACCGTTAAGTGCAGCAAAACAACAATGACGTGTCGAGAACAGGCATCTTCTCTCTTGTTAAAGTATCGAAATATAGGAAAATGCTCTCTTTTTCAATATTTAAAAATCTTGAAATCGTTATATCGTAAACACACATCGTTATGTATTTATCGTGCTACTGTATTGTAAGGTGCATGATAATCCTATCATATCAAATCAAATTCCAAGAAAAGATACAAAACGTTAACCTTGGACCGTAGATGTTTCTAAATTCTATTAACATTCAATTGTATCTAAAGAAACGTCCTAATATCAACTCGTAAAACGCAGTGTTTAAGTTTTTTGACATAATGAAGACGAAATGTTCTTCACATGATAATCTTGTAAGTCCTTTAAGTTTTAAAATTTAACATAATTAGTTGCATTAAGTTATTTTATGATAGTTCACGCGTAACGTTTATTTGTAAAGTTTAGACAGCCCTACTATTATCTGACATATAATTCGAAGGACAGTAATTATTCAGTTCAAAAAAGTACTATAACATACTAATGACAGTAAGTACTATTGACAACAAAATAATTCTTTAAGCTCTGGAAATTTTGTAAAAATATTCTGTTACGATGTCTGGCTCCAAGCCACACACAGATATATTATATCACTATATAACGTGACACTTGTATGAATAATTATTTCCAATTTACTCATATTCATATCTGTAATATCTTACATCACGAAAAATACGTCTATTTATAAAAAAAAAAAACTAAAACGATTGATTTGTCACTATAACTAAACATATTATAAATTCGTATCATTTATTTATATAAAATACACTTTTTTCCTCTCTCTCTCTCTCTCTGTGTGTGTGTGTGTGTGTGTGTGTGTGTGTGTGTGTGTGTGTGTGTGTGTGTGTGTGTGTGTGTGTGTGTGTGTGTGTGTGTTGTGTGTGTGTGTGTGTGTGTGTGTGTGTGTGTGTGTGTGTGTGTGTGTGTGTGTGTGTGTGTGTGTGTGTGTGTGTGTGTGTGTGTGTGTGTGTGTGTGTGTGTGTGTGTGTGTGTGTGTGTGTGTGTGGTGTGTGTGTGTGTGTGTGTGTGTGTGTGTGTGTGTGTGTGTGTGTGTGTGTGTGTGTGTGTGTGTGTGTGTGTGTGACAACTGTCAGACAGACGATAAGTTTAATAATATACAACTGTATTACATTATCTTGCAGCAGGGATCACTTAAGATAATTGCACAATAAGTCAATAGGTTGGCAGTAATGTGACGCGCAATATAAAGGTTTTTAATTAAAAGGTCGTGAGCAGAGAACAAGAAGAGGAGGTTCCTCCAATAAATTAATTGTCAAGAGCCGAGTCGGGCCAGCAACGCAGCGCCGATACTGTTGTTGCTACCCTATTAATCTTCTTTCTTCCAATTACATCCCCGATTACTTAGTCTGAATTTTAGACAAGACAAACAGCACAAGAACTGTAAATTATTGTTGTTGCACTCGTGATCCATGTTAAATCCTTATACAACGACACCTAAGGCAGATGCAAATGTGGTATTGCACTTTACTTTGCTGTGTGCTTGTAAACGTCAGATCTTGATGGCAATTATTTTATTTTTAGTGGTATAATTGATTAATAAATAATGTTCTCATGGTTGAACTAATTATGATGATGCGACTGTGATGATGAATATAAGAAACCATAGCAACCAACACTATAAGAATATAGTTAGTTACATACAAGCTTCGCGTGCAAAATGCCACGTCAATAGCTACCTGTGTTTCTATGTCATATGATTGAATGTCACATTATTGTATTCAGGTTTAAAAAGTTATTTGTTCTGCAACTTTATAGTTGCTATGATGGTTACCCAATGCAAAAATGTTTTCTAACGCTCAGGAAGCCCTTGAAGCGACATGCATAATCATCGAACTCGATGTTCCCTATAAAGAATAAAAGTCTGTTGGTCAGTTCGTTTTTAAAATATAGTGTGGACAGACAGATAGCCAGAAATTAAAATTTTTTGTTATGTTGCGATTCCTCAAGCGCATTGGTCCCCATTATATTTCTCGAGCTGAATTGAACAATCAAGATCAAGAAGTTCAATAAAATCTCTTTCTATTGAGAAATTCCTAATCATAAAGCATTCTAAAATAGTTACATAAAAAAAGCGGTGGAAACTAAATTATAGGGTGTATGTATGCTGCTTGTTTTTACATTAAAATACTACTTCTACATGTCAAAGGAGCAAATTCTATGGAATATATTAACCGTGGACACAGTTACCATTACTCGTTCGTTGAGTATAGTTAAGTATTTAAAATAAGCCTGTCTGTTGTATGTAATACTTTCACTTTGAAGGCAACAGGATTTTTCCGGACATTTGCCATAGTTCAGTGAAACAAAAAATCAGTGACACTACGTTTCGAGATCTGCAATCCGATCTCTTATTCAGATAAATAACTAACTTAATACATAATTACAAACTAGGTTAAAATAAACAAATCATACCATACCGTTGTGGCATGTCTAAGTCAGGAATCACAACCACCATGTTGTGTGTCAACATCACTAACTCTAAACATCCACTTAATAAAAAACTATACACAACACTAATCATTAAACTTTAATTACAGAATACAGGTCACAATACGTATGTATTCGTCTACCAACCACCTACGACTGAACGAAGGGAAATGTCCGGAAAAAATCCTGTTTCCTTCACGATCCTTCCACCGTCAAAAATAAACTTCAAACAAAGGTCTTTCGTGTTGGTTCTGGATTTATATATATATATATATATATATATATATATATATATATATATATATATACACTAATCACTGTGTTAAATAGAAGAAAACAAAATAACTATTTTTCACTTCTATATTTCGGGGGATTTAATACCCCCGTCTTCAGGAAGTTTTAAATAAAAATGAATACAGAACTATAACATGTAAACAAAAATTAATAAAACATAAATGTAAACACAGTGCATAACATTTGATAAAGTCCAGCTGACGTGAAATTTTTCTAATTCAATCTTGTTGGAACAGTTGATTTTTATAAAGGGTGGAATGCAACTTGTAATTTATGGCGAATTTTGAATGTTTTAAAATTATTTAAAACGTTATCTTAAATTTAGACCAAATGGATTTTTTGTCTTCAACATAATTTGATGAGCTTGCTCCATGTGCTTTAATTTTAATCTGTTGTAGTTTTCATCAGGGCATTGTGGTAGTTGGTGTATTCCTTTTAATTTAAAACACTCTTCAATTTTGTCTTGTTTGTGTTCTAGACAATGTCTTGCCAATGGTTTATCTTCATCTTTATGGAATATGTCAAACCTATGCCCTGTCATACGGATTCTCAAATGGTTCGATGTTTGGCCAATATATTGTTTGGAGCAAAACTTACAATTAATTTGGTATATTACATTTTTTGAATTACAGTCAATTTTGCCAATTATAGGATAGGTCATTCCGGTACTGCTGCTATTGAATTCTCTTGAAGAAGTCATAATTTTACATGTTCCACATCGTGATTTTGTACATGGATCACATCCATTTCTTGTATAGTTGATAGATTTTGGAACTAGTGTGTTAACAAGCTTGTTTTTCAAATTTGGAGGTCTTCTAAAAATTACTCGAGGTGCTTTTGAAATAAAATTTGAAGTGTATATATATATATATATATATATATATATATATATATATATATATATATATATATATATTCACATGCACCCGGCAAGTGAGAGATCCGGGTTCGAGTCCCGGAGGAGCAAGTACTTTTTGTTATTCAATGTTCATTGAAAACATTATATACATAATATAATATACGTATATTATATACGTAATATATATATATATATATATATATATATATATACATATATAAATATACAGTTAGATAGATAGACAAACAGGGAGGAATACAATTTTTCCAGCTCCTTGAGCGACAGGCTATGCTGGCGCTTAGCCCATTATATTAAATTCCTCTAAGGGCTTAACAAATTTCACGTCATGTTACCAAGTCATATCTTTAAGTCGTGTTTTCCTCATATGACATCCACCCTTATTCATTACTTACCCTTATCAACGAACTTTCCTTAAATAACTAATAAACAACATATTTCTTTTGGTTAAAAATGTATGTCACTCCGTTCGAACACAGTACATGACAAACAAAGGGTAGAATTTGTATGATACACAATGAAGCATTCACCCCATTGAAGGCTGTTATGATAGCGATGCGAATTCACAACAGCTATTCAGATATCATTCCAGCTCCGAACAATGAATTGGTTGGAATTTATGAACAATGACTCTCGTAGTGATTCGGTCATTACAATCGGGTGATTGATGAACGGTATGCGGCTCATTTTGGTGTGAATTGCCGGCAGCCGGGACAAATATGGCTTTGTGTCACTGCCGCTCACATCACGTTAGTCTTTTCTTTGTTTTCAGAGCCACCAAATAGAATTAAAATTAAAGGAATTTGATCAAACTCAATTTAAGAACACCATGTTTTTCTAGCCACTATCGGAAAAGTTCATTGTACATTGTTTACTGTCTTTTAATACGTTTACGTAGTAGAGCTCTAGTTTCCACTTCATTCGTATGTTTTGTTTTGGATTTCAATAGATTATCATATATCACATAATTAAATATTTGATTCTCTTATGATAAACAAGCTTTATAATGAAGAAACGTTTCAAAAATCATTCAATCGTTCCTGAAAATGCTGGATCTTGTTAGCTTAGAGTTTATTAAATCGATTAATGTTGGACGGTTAATTCTATAGTTCTACTAAAAATCGAAGTATTTAAGTTATTTATTTAACTTCGCATGCTATAACACATATAGTGGTTCTTAGCAGCAACTGCTTTTTATTGTAACAAAATAACTTAAATACAAACACAATTTTAATTACTTCAACATTTTAAATTAAATATGAATACAAATGGTTATAATAGTACATTTTAGTAAACAAGTTTGTGTGTAATTATTGTTATCACTGTTTATTTTTCCTTGCATCCTTCGGTTTTATATTTGCATATCTGTCTTGATGTGCTCTTACTGTAGTAAAAACTACATATAATTAATTGTCCATGACTGGATACTGGATTTCACAAGTAAATACCAATTTAAACAAAGATTTTACCTTAAGCTTTATTCTTGAACATTGTCAAAGGTTAATTGTGATGAAAATTGAGTTCTAACGAAGGAAAATGGCATGTTGTTGTCTGTTGTTATTAATTTAATTTAAGTAGGGCTTCATCTTTGCTTTGACAGTAGTGATGCTTTTGCAAACATAGTTTTCACAATTAGTCTTAATCCATTTACCAGTCCAGAGGGCAAATGTATATTATTGATTAATATAACTATAGCTCAAATTTTATTTTTATATTATTTAGTGGCATTCCAGATGTTTTTATTGATTTTAAATATTTCAGTGGTATGTTAACTTTTCCGTTTGATAGTCTGATATTATGTACTGTATACTTAAGTCTGCTCCAGAAATTATGTTAAGAACTTGAGTGTTGAGTTTTTCTAGCTCTCTTGTAAAATAATAAAATATATTATATTTCCCTGTGATGGATTACTAGCTTTCTCTGAGACATCTCCCCCGTTCTTCATTTGAGGGATTCTCCCTAGTCGTATTACTCTGGAGATCAAAACTTCGGCATTTCTAATTAGTGCCGGAAGCGGTCACCACTGGTCAGGGTCGAAATGGAAATGTAATGAGTTGTCATTTCGGCAGATGACAGGAATGCAATGCCGCTGCTTTTGCTATGCCTTGATGGCATTCTCTGAATAACCCACGCGGGATACAACCCTCGGTCTTGGCTTTCTACATGGGACCTCATCTTCTGTCTTCATTTCCTACGAGATATGTTCTCAGCAAGTTTCGTATTACAACTATTGTATTACTTATATTTTCCAACTTTACAACAGTTTACATTGCAAGTTGACAAGTTTAAATTGCAGAACGTAAAATATATTTTCTCATTATCATTTAACATATTAAATTATATTTTGTTGGCAAGGCAGTGTATACTTCATAGGCCCATACATACAAACAACATTTTATTTAATGTTATATTGCATTGCATTATTTTCCATATTTATGTAAACTTTCAAATATTGTAAAATTTTCATTTAAATACAATACTTTTAAGTGATACTTACAATGTATTCATTCTGGCCCCATTTACAATCTGTAGGAGCATTTGTTGTGTAAGTGTTTATAGTATATTAAAGACTTTTAAAATTTATTGAATGTATGTGTAATGCTTTTACTAAGCTTTTTATAGCATTGATTATGATAACTAGGTAGTGTTTAAAAAGCTTTTACATAGTAAATCTTCTATTTATAAATCTAAACGCAACATTATAACCACAATATGTCATACTTTTAAATATATTGACAATGCTTATCTAACATGGTGTTTAGTAATTAAATTAATTATACAATAGTTATTTCTTGCCCAAAAGTACGAGTGGACACATAAAGCAGAACTAACGTCACTGGATTTGTACCACTTAATCTTGTATTAAACTCTTACAAATAATACATTCATGAAAAACAATAATTCCAATCTAAAGCGTATGGCCAAAATTTCATTTTTCAATTTCAAGGTGTTACAGTTTTATGAGACGGCCACTGTGAAAAGCGGGCACAATTCACCAAATAAATTAATAATATAATATTTCACAAACTAACTACATAACGTAAAGGTTTGTACAAGATATTTCTATTAATTTTAAGCAATCGCAGAAAGAAGCTAATTTCCTTCCATACCCAAATCATTTGTGGAAAATTGTAAAGTTAAATATATCACAAAACATGTAAAACAATTCAAAATACTAACTGTCGTAAAACCGTGTTATTTTATATTTACGATTTTTGTCAAAAACATTTTGATTTAGTATCTACGCCACAACAGTTTACACCACCCAATGTACAACATGTTTGGTCACGTGATTATTATGTACTGATTTATTCATATCACTTCTAGAGGCATAAACATGACCGGAAGATTGAAACTTTTTTCAGATTCTCCTTTAGAAGGCAATTTATCTTAACTTATAATATTTTCAAACAGAGAGTGAGTTGTTACTATTTAGTAAGAATGGTATTTAATAATTGCATGTTTTTTTCGCAAATGATTTACCGTGGATTTTGTTAGTAAAGCATCCATTCCTTATACCGTACCGGTAAAGTCAATATCAGGATCAGAGTTATCCGTTACTAATTGGATTTCCCAGGTCCCTTCTCACCTGTAGCAGATGTTAGGAATAAGGAGAATCCAGGTAAGAGAATCTGGACATCACAAAACGAAGAATGGGGAGCCTCAGAAATCGGCGTTACGAAAGCCTAAGGTAATTTCGTTGCGGTCGGGAAGACGAGTCTGATTAGCAACAGTCGGTTGGTTCTGTAAGCTTCGCGACCCAGGAGACACGGATGAGGGTGACGTGACGACAAAGGTAGTACAGCTGTGTCCGTGGGGTGGGGGGGATAACAGATCGCTTTACCTCAATTCCACTGATTTTACAACAAAAACGGACTGATAGCGTGTTATGAATTATGACCATTACCACTTTGATGTTTGAATTTAATTTGTTATGGATTTTGGCTTAACCCAACAGTCCACAGATGATTTTGCACAAATAAGATTATATAAGGTGAGTAAAACTTCCCAAGCGGTTAAATTTGTAAACTGAAAAGAGAGTTGTAACTCAGGTACACAGTGTACAAATAATTTCAGAATGATTGGTTACAGTAAGGTCAACGTGGGTATTACTCAATTTTACTGATGTAAAAAATTGTTAAAGCATTTGATTTAAGTCTTTACGTTTATTATTGACATAGATTCTGTTATTATTCTTGTATAGAGAATTTACCTTCTTCTTTATTTAAATTTCGTCTTTAGGTATATGTTAATCACCCTTATGAAGGAATTTCTGCAGATTTTTCAAATTTTCTTCGATATCTTGCACACAGGGTGTTTCCAAGTTTTTTGAACACGAGAGGGATTTTGGAAATTAAAAAGATACCCATACATTTTAAAAATATTGAGTTGTGTGTAATAAGACCAACAAATCAATGTAGTTAAGATAATTATTGCTTGCTCCGTTCACTAACGATCAAAATAAAGATAATTTTGTACTAAATAGAATATAATAAATAACTTTTAATTGTTTTATGTAATATGAATGTATACGTAAAGACAGAGAGAGTTGTGGCAGTATAAAAATTTTGTCGAATAAAAAGAGATTTGAGCTCAGCGAAAGAACGACGCGACGCCGCACCTATTCCCTCAGTGAGTGTAGGATGATATACATGTATGTATGTATGGCTTATGCAATATAACACGAGCTTGTGAACACGATATCTGCCGTAGTTCTTATTGATCCAGTCTAAACTTGGTACAGATACAGTGAGAGTACTTGCACTTAGCTTAGACGAGTTCATCGATATGTCTTTTTGTGTAAAAATGGTAATTCCTCTAATTTCCAATATAGATTCAAAGGGACAAATTTTTATATTACGCAACCATAAATAACTATTTATTTCATTCCATACTCCCTAAGGTTTCAAGACGGCAGTCATTCAAAATTTGAAAAAAGAATAAGTATAACTATAACTACTGTAAGTCATGCGCCATAGAGCAAAACAAAAACTTTTTTTTTAGAATTCTTAGGTCATTTATAATAAAGTTTAATCTAACGTTTTTTATATGTCGTAAGATTTCTATATAGTGGCCGCAAACTTTTTAAATGGTATACAAAATAGCAAGTACGGACTCGATAACTGCCATAATCCTTAATTGATACACATTAAACTGGACACAGAGACATTATTTGCACATAGTTTTGATGATCTTGTAATCATAGTAAGATCTAGTCTTTTAATTAATAGAAAGTTTCAAAATGGCGGCCATTGGAGTTGGTGTGAAATTTGTATCTAAGTTATTTCCCAACATAACTGAAAATTTAGAATTTTTTAAATTTTCAAGCAATTTCAACTAATATTTATTATTCCTCTTTAAAAACGAGTTAGGTTTCAAAACTACGGCTGTTCAAGTTTTAGAAGTACTCAATTAAATCTTCATAAATTAATACGCTTAACTACTTGATTTTGGATTAATTTTAATTGTCCTTGTTTATAAAAACACATTAATATCTATAAACGAATATTAACTTCGATATGATGCAGTATATTACTAACAACGTTTAAACTAGTGTTTACGTCTGTTTCGTTTAAACTACCTATGTATCTTCAATTTGACATTTTTCGGTAAAATCCACATATAAAATGTACCTTTCTTCCGTCTTAACCGGGAGGGATATTACAACGAAAGGATTGTGAAGATAAACATATTTTTGGCATTTTTCATTTATAAAAATTCAGTTACACTACGCTTTGAGATCTTCAATTTGATCTCTCGCTCAGTTGGATAACTAATTTGAAACATAACTTTATTTGCTGCAGTATTCCTATATTTTTTGGTAATATAAATTTAATTCAATTTGATAAATAAGTTCTATAATAAAGCTAAATACTTAAAAAATTGTATACGTTAAGCAAATGTTTCAGTTTTCAATGTTGTGAATTTCATTATATGATAAGTTATGTTGTGAATTCTTTGTGTGTTTAATGTTTAAAACATAGGATTGATTTACTAGGCTATTGTGGATGAACTCATGCTCAATTAAAATTAAGAATAAAATTAAGGTATTTGTTTCAAGTGTGAATAATTGGAAACGGTACAAATATTTGTATTACAGATCTTCCTCGTCTAATACCTATGGAATTGACGTATCAACGACAATGCAGAGTCAACAAAATCACGCTTATATGATTATCCTATCTAAGTATCTCTGTTACAATTAACATAAAACAACGCGCATACAGATACCAGTAAATCAATTTGCATTACTACGTTTCTCATTAATTAAGAGTGAAACATTGTTTTGTGGGATATAATACCAAGAATTAAAATAATATTTGATTTTCTTGTTACAGTTAATAATGGAAACAATCCCTGATATATGACGCATATTATGGGATGATATTCAGCAATTTACAGACCATAAAACACACAATTTCATTTTGTGCAGATCATGTTACCCTGAAACAACATCGTAAAATAACGTCCAATTATTCTGATTCTGCAATTTCGACACAAATTCCAGAAATATTGTAGTTATTTATTTATTCCAATTACATTTTCTAACTAATTGAAGTTTACACTAATGAATTGTACGAGAACAATAAATAATTGAAATATATTTGACGATTCACGAAAGAACAAATGTAAACAAATACTCACCATTTGCAAGTTTCTCTTTGAAGTCATTATTTTTGACGACACAGCGATGTCGGACACTAATCTTCATGGTCCAACCTTTTATTCTAGCATAAACTCTCTGTTTACTGTTCATTTCACTTTTACTGTTTTGTTTACAGCCAACAATAACGTAATTTGTACGTCATTTCGGATTTACGTCCTTTTAAGCTGTTAGAGAATTTAATTTTTAATATAACCTGTGTTTAGAATATTGTATCTCTACTTAATATTAACACATAAAATCGTATCCATAAAATCCAATCCAAAGGATGAACGGGTAAATCCATGGTTTGTAATTTAGTACGTTAAAAAGTGTATTAGTCACGCATTTACCGTTTTAAAATTATTGACTTGTTCAATTTATTTATGAGATTCACGTTTATTTCAGCCGGTTTCCAAAACGTCAAAAGGGCCGTTATTGAATGGGATTATGTAAAACCTAACACCAAAACAGATTTTATGAACACTTCTATTTGTTTAATTCCGTAACTAGTTATAAGGTTCCGTCTACACCAATCGTACCAACTATAGGGGCTGGAGACATTTTATTTATGCCAGACAGACAGACAGACAATCTGTCTGTCCGCACGACATCTCGAAAAAGAACTGATCTACAGATTTGAAGTTTTGTAAGAAGTCTAGCTTTTCTGCAGACAACAAATAGTTCGATGATGGTGCATGTCACTCTATAAGATTTTGTTGAGCATTAGCTAATAGTCTTGCATTGGTCTTATGGGTAACCATAATGGTGATAAAATATCGGAATAAATCAATTTTGATACAAACTAAGTAGAAACATCTAGATTTTAACAAGTGAAATTTTAGCACAAATGTCCTATATGTTACCAGCTTCATCTTATTTGATAAAATATTTAATTTAACTTATAAACAAACACTCCAATAATTATTAAATTTTATTTTTGTAATTTAATAATTATTGGAGTGATTTTTATATATTAACATATGACCTACCTCAATACATACAACACCTTCATTACAAACTACAGTACCACATAAAGTACCTATTGTAATTTTTTCTTCGCAACTGTAAGTTACGTTACGGACATGGAAGAAAACCTCATCTTTGCACTCGGTTCTATCACGCTGCTCGAGAATAATATATAATATAGTAGTTATTCTCCAACTTTCAATATTGTAGTTAACATTTTAACTTTCCAATACTAAGAAATATATACAAGTTATAAATTACTATGATGTACTATCAATATAATACAAAGCAGAACATACATAAACGACATACTACTACGGCAATCTGTATATCAACGATAGAAAGAATGCTATTAAATTGTGATTTAAAAAATAAGGCTAGTGTCACAATTTAACCAAAAATACCAACGTTTATAAATATAAAAAAACAACCCTATTTCACCGCAACAAAAAGTTATTAAGTCAAGCACAATTGACCACAAAGCCAAAAATTTGTTCATGGTCCTTCTACAACATCACAATTACAATTGGTTTACTCATAACTAGTGTTAATATAGTAGTTATATGTATGCAGGTGTTTGTATTACAATATGTAAATGTGTGATCTCTAATATAATATCCAATGCAAAACCATCTATATTGTGTTTGATTTTGCATAATTCAAGTTATTATTAAATATAATGGAGCCATGGTATTAAGTTGATTTCTCATCCGATAAAATCAGATTAAATAGTTACATCTGAGCAGGTAAGAGACAAACTCGTATAAAGCACTAAGTGATTTCATGAAACTTGCTTACAAAAAAATATTATGAGTACTAACTCTCTTTTAAAACCCTGTTAAACCCCTTCATACAGTTTTATATTCATACTCAGCCTATATTTTCTTTTTCGTAACAACAAATTTATTTTAAATAATTTACTTTGCATAATTATATATGAAAACCGACGAATGCCTTACGTATTACCTATCACCGACTAATAGAAAACACCCACTATCGACATCGACGAACTTACTAACACGTTTAAATTCAACAGGGGAACTCTTTTAAGTACACATAAGTTTAAAAAATTAAATTAAGCCCAAACGTTGGTTCGTATTATTCTTTCTTTAAATTCGTTGTGCCTCTGAATTTTCAATTTAATCCAACATAAAATATTGAAGTCAGAATAACACAGAACAAATCCCTTTTATCACTTCAAATAAAAAAGTGAAATTGCTAACCAATTATCGACGATATTGCTATTGACTGTCGAAAGGTTTCTAGCTGGTAAAAATTAAACATGAACAGTTATGCCTTATGTTATACATATTTGACTCTCAATAAGTTAGGGGTTATAAAGTGGGCTCCTAGTAATTCGATAGTGTCGTTCTCAATCAGAATAATTAAATAAAAAAGTAACATTAAATTAACCAGATAAAGACTTAGACTTGTTCCGTAATCTTGTCTTACAAAACTGTTGTCTCTTTCTGCTTAGCTTTCTATTAAACGATAAACTTATTCAAAAGTAGTATAAAAGTAATAGTTTTAGATACACAAAAACTGTAACATTTTTGACAGTTTCACATGAAAGTCAATAATAAGATGTTTGTTACTTTTGCGCGTAGTTCGTCTCATCATTTATAGATAAATATACAATCTACTAATTTTCACAGTCAGTTCAAAGTTTATAGATTTGTTGTTTCAGAGTAGAAAGGGGTTTATTTATAGTATTAACAAAGCTATTGAATGACATCACTCATATGATTGTACTCAGTTTATTTACAAGGTTTTTTATTCTGCAGTTTTTCGTTTCTGTCATGGTTACGCATAAGACCGGTGTGAAACTTCAGAGTCAAATCTCATGTAATAACATGCACCGTCTCTGAACTCAGTGTTGTCTATATAGAAATGAAGCTTCATGCAAGACTATAGGACAGTTCTTTTTTTTATACATTATGCAGACAAACAGACATATAGATAGAGATGAATTTTTCCAGACCTTAGAATGATAAAGGAACGAATAGAGGAATGAATAGAGTTAATAGTATAGTACAGGAATGATGATTTTACAAATAACAATGAATCGTCCTCGTAGTGGGATTCTTATCATCGAAATGTATTTCGATGATAAGAATGCATGTAAATGAAGAACTACATGATAGGTCATTGCCTTGATCACTGGACACGGCCACTTCAGGAAACACCTAAACACTCTAGGTTTACGAAATGAGGACTCGGAGTGTAGACTCTGCAATAAGTCTGAAGAGACTGCAAAACACATAATACTGGACTGTGAGAGACTGGGAGCAAGGAGAAGGGCTCTTTTCGGTGATAAACAACCAGGCGACGAACCAGATGCTAGTATCGGGGAAAAGCTTCTTAGCCTAATTAAGGGCACGAAGATAGGCTTACCCCTCTAACATCAAAGGGGCACACAATAAGCTCAGGTTGACGTGTGAGGATCTAGGAATCCACCCCAATATCCCAAAGGAAAAAAAAAAAAAAAAAAAAAAAAAAAAAAAACATGATAGGTCGTTTTCTAGCTAGATAGCTTTTATAAATTTAAACATTGCGTTTATTATTAATGTAATCTACGTCCATTTTATGAGTAAACGAAGCGTTCTGCAGCTTTGGTGATATAAACATCCACCCTTAAATAAAAAGAGTATATCGAATTATATATTGATAATAATCCTCTCAAAACGTTTATGTTTATATCTACTTTTAACAGTAAGAAGTTTTAAGAAGAATGTTACTTATATTTTGAGTATGTTAACAGTACAGAAATGCAGTGGTACAGGTTCCAGACCACCACAAGAGCGCTGGCCAGAGATATAGCTGAGCCTGAGGCTTGCCAGCGTGTTTATCGGGTGATTGGGAAACCTCCGGAAGCCATTTGAATACATTTATCCTCTATAAAGACTTAAGTGATATTTTCTTTTTCCCGATAACACTAAATTCAAGGCAGATATTTACGTTCCCCAGGATATCGTTTGAATTTGTTTGTTCCTCCACTAAGCTTTTCCTTTTCCCCGCTGTTTTACTATGTTTTCTCCACACTGACCATTACTTAAACTGTGAACGAAAGTGTACCTTTTCAATATTTTTTACTATAATTATGAATCAGTCGGCGGGCGAAAAGGAGGAATTTGTTGATTTTCAATAACGATATTTAGTTCAATTTGTAAAAGATCCTGTACTTCAAAATCGGATGAATAATGAAAAAGCTTTCTTACAATGTTCAATTGCTTTTAAAATGTTGCATTGGTTACTAAAGCCGCGTTTACACCGGAGTTTAAAACACGAGTTGCAAACAAAAATTGCAAACATCTCTAAAAACGCGCATTTTTAGACGAAACATTTCGCTGTTGCAAACAGTTTTTCAGTGTTTGCAACTGAAATTTTTGTTTCCACCTGAAGTCGGTAAAGATCAAAAGGAGTTGCAAACTTTTGTTTGCAACACTGGTTTCGGTCACTATGTGCCGTTGAAACATGAAACAGAAACATTTCCCCGCCATCCCCTACGCTGCCACCTCCTATTTCATTCACGTGATCACTCGCACCACCCTGTCTCGACTCAAGTGTCATTTCCTCGCACACCTCAGGTACAAACAAAGATATGGTTGATTTTGATATCTTGAACAGGTAACTCAAGCTTGTGTATGAATCTCCGGTAGCTAAAAAGCGCAAGGTTACGGCTAGTTTTTCCGTTACAGAAACAACCTTTCGGTAATTCGTATCCATTTTCGAAATTTTGTGACCAATCATTAAAGTTACATAATCAAAATCCTCACTGGTCATTCTTACAAAGTTTTTAAAACTTCCGTCCGTTCTCAGTACACCTGGTAAAAGGTCAACATCATCTCTATTTAAATCGTCCAACAGGTCGTTTCCACTGTACGTAGCTCTGCAATGCAGAGACGGCCTCACCCAGTATCGTCTCGGCCTACGTTGCTTTGACAACACGACACACACCGCTGCGGCTAAAATGACATCCTCGACACTTGACATCCTGGGAAGGACTGATTCCAGTAACCAGAACATAGGCGAGTCATAATCAAGGTCGAAAGTGTTTCAAACATTTTCATGAAACATGGAAATAAAACCATGAAATAAAATTGCAAACTTTTATTTGAAACTACTGTTTGCAACTGTTGTTTGCAATAAAAGTTTGCAATTTTTTGTTTGAAACTTCGGTGTAAACGCGGCTTAAAACGTATCATTGGTTTCTAGATTGGGACAATGTATACTAAATCCTGTCAATAAATAATAAAATGTGTGACTAAATAACACAACGCTACTATGAATACTATAATGGTGCAATGGATACCAAAAGAGTCCAATATTTCAGAAATATACTAAGATATTCAAAAGAGAAAAAACGCGGAGTTGTGCTCCATATAAAGCAAATATACATTAATTGCGAGTAAGATTAATTAGTGAAGTTAAAAGAGAACAAATCTAATTAAAGGTTTCTTGGAGTTAGAGGTTTCCACCACTTCGGTAATAGAAGAAATGTTTGAATATTTTGTAGGTAGGAAGTCCACTGGGAGATAAATGGCTGGTTTTGTGACACAGTTTAAAATTCTGATGTTTATATGTTTCATGTACAGCACTGGAACATACCCTGTAAATCTAGAAGCGTATCAGCCATAAAGCTACTTGAAGCTATGTTCAACACATCTCCATCATATTTCGTGTTTTAGTGCCACAACAGAACAGCGGACAGCCGTGTCTCTTCATGCTACGTGACTGGTTTGCAACTATTATAGTTGTTTTAAATGTATGTACTCGTAATTCGTTATATTCATTATAATTCAAGTTAATCTTTTACTCAGATGGTATCAGATTATTACAAAATGTATACTTTTAAAGTTCGGCAATATATCAATTCAAATATTTAAAAGAAATGGGTACATACCCTGAAACAAAATTTCAATATTTATTTCTGATATTATACAACGAATGAAAGTATGTTAGTGTTAACATTAAAAATACATAAACTAGATTTGTATTAAATTTTTAATTCATCTTTGTTAACTTATTTAATATTTACTTAAATATTTTAAAGTTGATATATTGAATTGAATGTTCTTACTCTAGAAAATTTACCGCAGTTAGGCCCAATTAACAGTCCTTAATTAAAAATAGTGGAAAATCTATGGAAAAACTAAATTTCTGAATAAAACTGCAGAGAATGACCAAATGGTTTTCAAACAACAGTATACACCTGTACACATGTTATAGTAAAAGTAAAGTGTCATATGTTACGCAAAGTCTGAACTACATCCTGGAGGCGAGAGGTGTTATACTAAAAACAATTGGATGATTCTTTTCTGAAAATAGTTAAATTTTAATGACAAAATGATTTACAAGAAATTAATTTCTGGATGGATCTCATTCCGATATTTTAATACATTATTTTCCTAACTGTATTATCCACTTAAGCACACGTAAACAGGTCCTATGGACTCATTTTTGGCACGAATTTTATTTTCTGAGGAGTAAATTTTAATGAAATCCTTTTAAATTCGTTTGGACATTCTCTATTATTTGGACTTAATTGAGAACTTATTAGGTAGAAAACCTCCTTCGTACCCAAGCATTGAATTCAAATTCTTTTAGCATCAATTTGCAAATAGATCGATGAAAAGTACTTGTGTGTCTAGTAGTTAAAAATTATAAGTTGGTTTAAGAAGATAGTATCATAAACTTCCAATTCAGTATATTTCCGGGAATAGTATACATTTCATCAATCAATGGCAAGATTGTGTATTCACCCTATGAAAACTTTACACTAAAGGTATTACATAAACATTTTGTAGTTTTAAATTTTAAAGTTGTGCCACCCTATCTCCTGACCAAAAACAATAATTTTGTTTAAAAGGGAGTATCATGAATTTGGTAGTGCATTATTTATTTTCTTATTCATATCTAAAGAGTCCACTCATAATATTTAAACGGGGTTATACCTTTCATTCACTTATAGTTTAATATTCAGTTACCCAAGTCAGTATTTTATTTATTCTATAATTAATGACTTGTTATTTCATTATCACTTACAATTGAATTCGGTACAGTCATGCATTATAAAATGGTCACAACGGACTAAAAGCATTACAGTGTACCAGTGAGACACCGTAATATTTATGTGTTTTAAATTGAATTGCTCTCATAAACACATTATTCTCAATTAAAACTGGGCCGATAAAATACAACTCGTTTATGGTCATATTTTTACATTATCATGCATTTGTCTTTCTTTATCATTGTGGCTGAGATTAAAACATGATTTTATTGTTGACGATCAGTATTCTTTTGAAATTTAATACTAATAAACGTTTACAAAGGAATTTATTGCAACGTATGATTAAAAAACGACAGAAACAAACTAATGTATTTTATAATATGTTTATAACTATTTAATATACAAAAATATTTAGTATAATATACAATTATTATAGTATAAGTATTATGTTCACAACAAGGGAGGTAATTATTTCCTCACCAATTGCCGGTTATGCTCGTTTCAGCATTTTATTAATTGTATACAATTTGTAATGGCGTTCTTTGACGCCATTATACTAATAGTTCAACCAAGGAATAAAGTCATTTACTTTTAAAATTATTTACTCAGTGGTGCTTACATTTATGTCGAATATGTCATTTATAAAAACTGAAGCACCCAAACGAATAAGTAAAGAAAATTAAAGAATGCAAAAGGTTTATAATGTAATGTTTAATTTTAAAAAGTACTAAAATATGAAAGAAATATTTAAGTTTGCAGAAGAATTTTTAGATTCAAAAGTTACATTTTTAATGGTCTCTAAAATGGAGGTGAAGTTTCTCTCCCATTGAAACTTTTCTGTATGTTTAGTTATTTTTGAGATACCAAAAGTGACACATATACACAGAGTTATCTAAGCGGGTATTTTAAGAAGCACACACTGACTTTACCTTTGTTCTGTAATGAAAAAATAAAGTGGCTGATATTATAATACTTTAGTAATTATGTTGTCAACCAATATCATATATGTCTAACACTTTAATCTTTCTAGTTGTATTTCATTTCTGTTAATGCGCTATCATCTCACCATACGCGGATTGCAGTAATATTCCAGACACCGGGCAGTTGTGATTATATATATAACTCAATACAACAACAATATGAGGCTTGTATTAAGGTAGGTTGTAATATGTACTTTTACCCTCATTCCTAAAGCTTAGCCGTAAAATTTTAACTATCAATATATAAGTTTAAATAAAGCATATAACTAACAGTATTAATCGGATTAAAACTTAAATAGACTTATTAAAAACCAAGAAGTACGAGTTAATTATTCGCTTTATCTGACTACTGGGAACTTGGTAAAATATGTTTCATAGTTCCTGGAGAACTTGACCTTATAGTCAAACCAACCCCGTAATAAACGTAACCCCTTAGTCAGATCAACCTTTTAGTAAACTGAATCCCTCAGCCAGACCAACTCCCTAGTGAACGAGGCCTCTTGATAAACTTTATCGACTGTCAACTTAACCCCTTCGAGATCAAATCCCTTATGCTCAATTGAATCCCTGGTCAGTATAAGACCCTAGCCAATTTACTTCTCTGGTCAAATTCACCCTCTAATGCACTTATTCTCGGGGAGATCTGGACGATGGTACATGACCCGATGGGAAAATAATATTATTGGCCTTCGCATTGTACTTCTGAGCCAGTCTTAATAATTAGTTATATCTTTCCTCGGTCTTCGCTGTATGATGTTTGACTCAATAATACTTCTATTTTTTCTTGCACAACTGTACAGTGCATATGTTATTTTCTGTCTCACAGGTTAGTAAGTACGTGTTTTAGTTAAATCCAATTAGAGTTAGAACTATGAGAAACTGTTAGAGAACTATTAGAACTATTGATGACAGCTACGGTGAAGGTTATGTTTGGTTTTGAATGTGCAAGCCTTGTTTGTATTCAGGAAGTATGTAAAAGCTGTCTAGACATTCTTTTAACTTGATATAATCTTTTATTTGGCAGCAGTAATAACACTTATAAATTGAATTTCGTTAGTATTCACACCTTTTTATTATAATATGATATTTTGAACGAATTGGAAAGTATTCGACACTGTATACAATAGAGCATTCCATTATGATGTGTGTTATAATGTGAATAATACACAAATTTATTGAACTCCTCGTCATATCCACTAAATATTTTGTAGAAATATATCTTTCTGTAGATATGACGATCAAAGCGGAGTTGATGACAAGCGAGGAGGTGGTGGAGGAAGTAATCCGAAGCAATTTTATATTGCATAACATGTACGAACATACTTTAAGATACAATATGTGTTGGAATAGCTTTCTTTATACTTCGTAAACTAAATTCGTTCACAGAGTATCACGTGACTTGCAATGAACATTTTAAAATAGTTATATTTCAGACATGAAAACATTTTTTAAAGGACTGAACGTTTTATATCGGATAATTTCTTAGTTGCTAACGTTATTAAGAACTCAATTTAACCAATCTTTTAACTGAATCTTTCATTTAATTTAAAATGAATTAAAATGAAGGATAATAGTGTTGAATAAAATAAAAAAGTCTTTACTAGAGATTTCAACTCAGTGTCATCAGTAAAAGACCAATGGCTGCAAAAAGAGTTGCTAAGTTTTACACAGGGATGAAGTTCAGTTTTCAATGGCAAAGTTTCACACTTTAATCACATAATAACAAAATAACCTTCACCCTTTTACAACTATTCTTGTTATCTAGGTGTTTGTGCTTCTAATATTATCTTCATTAGAAACATATTTTACTAAGTTAAATTTTACGTCTAATTTTTTATTATTAGTGTATTATTATACACTAACTCTGCATTCGCCCATCTGTGCGTAACGTTTAATACGACAAGATTAATGAACAATAAATACGATGTATATTACTTGCCTTTCAAAATATGTGCTATGATCTTTCAAAACTATTTCCTAAAATAATTTCAAACAACATGCGGGTATAATAACTCACTAAATAAGTACAAATTGTTTCGTCTAAGTTCAAAGAAATCAAAAATTATTTCTTACCTTAACTTATATTTTGATCATCTATTGACAGGCAATTAAAAATAAGGGCGAGTACATTAATAAAATATACATAATACAAATTTATTATGAATATTTAGTATTTATTTATTTAGTATTTAGTAGAAAACCTCAAGGTAACACCCGGCTTGTTGTGCTCGCAATATTTATACTTACGGCAGTGCTAAGTTCCCTATAATCATTCTAAGACTGATGAACGATTAAAATAAATTTAACTTTATACAAAAGTAAATTGAAGTTCAATGTATTAATTTTATTTCCGTTTTAGCTAAATAAAATAAGTTAAAAATACATGCAATTTGGGATATCACCATGGGTTGAATAAAAATAACTCTAAAATTTTAATTTTGTATCAAATTCCATTGATAGGCATCTTCATGTTGTGATAAATACGAGAGTCTGTGTCTTTTTGACTATTTTGGTTAACAATACGTATATCAAACATAGTTCCATACTAGTCGATTTTCCATTTCGTTATGAAGCAATATAGTTAGTCACTCTCTTATTATGAATAACTTGGACTTGATTTAAGTCAAGCACTTATTTGTAGACTAATGAATTTTAATTCAATTTTATAGAAACAGCAAATTTGTATTAACACATTTTGTTACACTTCGTTCTGCACAGTTTGTATGTGCAGATATACAGTCTGCTGTTGAGTTTTATGACGAAAGTAAGTCAATGATGAAAGAAATACAATAAATAATCGCACTACCATTCCCAATTCAGCAGAATCAAGAAGTTCACGATCGTTAATGACTAAAAAAACTTATAATAAATAATTTCAATTATTTATTCAGTTGGAACAGTAAACTTCATTGACAAAAATAAACCATATTTAAATACTAGAAACACTAATTATTTATGTTAAATACTCCCATTAAGATTATGATACACTAATGTGTTCTTATGGAAGTCATAAAAATTAAACTTTAACTTCATTAATTTTAATTCATTTAATATATGTAGTGGTGTAATTTTCAATGCACTAAAAAAATAAAACAAATGTTTTTTAATAAATAATAAATTGCTATTTCTTTTGACGTACAGTTCTTTTTGAGATTAGCACATGCAGTATTTTAAAAATTTGTAATGTGTTTAATATGAGACAACATCACGTAACAAAAAACGCATATTGATATGCAACACAGTAATTGAGAGTAATATTTCAAGGCATTTAACTAAAGTACAATAATTATAAACTTTAGATCATTACAAAGGCACAGTTTTTTTTTTTTCAAATCTATTACAACAGAGAAATTATATTTATTTCTATGCACGAATGACTTTGTCCTAGAATAGTCAGTAGCCTTTCGGAATGTCTTTATGCTGTAAATGAAACCTTGTACTCTGAGAGGGAGAGGTCACCAGTTCGAGTACCTGCCTGGGCCGTGACTGCGCACTTCTAGAGCAAACACTTCAGCACCAGCTCCTCTCTCGCCGCTGATTGTTACTGACAGTCCGGGCTCTTTATTCTGCAATCGATCCCCGTTGTTGTTTTAATCCCGTTGCCTGCCAATCAGTATATCCTTAGTCCTCTTTAGTCCTTCAAAGTGTTCCTTCCGCTCTTTGTAGTTCTCCATTATTTTGTCAGATCTTGTGCTTGCATCTTCTCCATTCGTTCGACACATTTCTCTCGATTGGTTGTAAGTTCCTAAGTTTGACCTTATCTGCTATATGTTAAACCTTACGTTAAAGTTTAAGTTGCAGTAATTGAGGTCCTAGAGATTCCTGATGTTTGTATCAATGATTATATGTTGTGATTGTGTCAGTAATGTTATTGCTTAATTTAGATTCTGGAGAGATAAAGTAGCTGTGTGATTTTTTAAATTTCAGGTTAGTTTCGCTTTCTGTCTTCTTTTCTCAAAACTCCAATTAAATATTTCGTACACAATATTTCTCTTAAAAACCCCCGTTTGCATTTCCGACACCATATTAAGCTGTAAAACTGCGGGACTTTTCTAATAAATTTATAAAAACAAGCATTTTAGTTAATTATTTAAATTCAACATATCCAAAGGTAACATTGAATATATATTTCCTAAACGTGATCGTGTAAATTGCATTTTTAGGGAGTTCTTCGTTATAAAAGTGCGGACGTGTTATTAAATGGCTGTGAATAAAAGAAGATTACGTGATATTTACCATTAATGCATCACTTTGAAATCCATGAAGTGTCATCCTTCTAAATATAGTTTTCAAATATCTGTACTCAAAAAACAAGTCAGTGTATGAAGTATTTATCATATTTTCCCTTTCCAAGTTTTTCTATAGGCCTACTAAAGAACGTTTAATACGTTGTTATTTAATTCTTCAATATAGTCCCTGTCCTATAACTCTTTTCTACTTTCTAACCATGAACACTTCCTCTCTTATATCTTTAACCCTATATCCCTTATCTCATTCCTAACCATGAACACTTCCTCTCTTATATCCTAACCTAACCCTATAACAATATATAGCAAAACAGCAATATTGAAATATTCTATTGATGCGTAATTGATCGGACTTACTGAAACCCAATATAACAACAAGCTATGTCTGCCATAAAAGTATAAAATAAAAATTAAATCGTTGATTATAAAATCAAAATTACAACCATAGTGCCTTTAGATTTATTCCAATTTCAATATTTAGATAAACTTTACAATCCAAGTTGCCGATGAAGACATAAACTCGGATCTCTTGCTTGGCGGGTATAGTTTGTTCGCTACTTATTTAATACGACTTACAATTTCGTACTACCAAGAAACCGATTATAACTTAAGTAAAATTTTTCACTATGAGAATAATTTAAACAACGAAATATTTTTTGTGTGAATATTAAATAAACTTAAGTTCTCAAGACTAGTGTCAACAAGGTGAAGTATGTTTACGGTGGTAACATCGACTCCCTATAGTATAAGCAAATAGTGACTGCGGCTGGGGCCAGATAGTTTTACACCAACGCACACATAAGTGCAGGGGATTAGGGCCGGACGCATTTCACCTCCCAAATAAACCAAGATGTTGTCATTGATAGTTTTATCCTAAAGTAATGAGTATATATGGAGTTTAAACAGTATTACAAGAAAAATTATACAAAATAACAATGTATACTGAAATTTTCAAAGAGTAATTCTTAGTCTTGAGCCTAAGATGGATGTCTCTGAATAACCCAGGACGAAAAAGGGTAGGTGCTGGGCTTGCTCCAACTGTCAGCACTCGTGAATGTGGGGGTGTGTGCGTGCGAAGTAACTAAACTTAGCCGCAATCCTTAATTTCTAATAGTTATGCAAAACGCTCGTGTCATGCGCCACTAAGGACATCATAAGCTGCGGTTCTCTAACTTTTATTGATTATTTCATAAATAGAGACGAACACATCTGATATGAATTGAGAGTATTCTAATATTAAACTATGTCTAGCATATATTTAAGTATTAAGGATATAAATAGACAAGTATAAATGGAAAATGAAATTAAGTTATTTATGGTTACGTGCGCTAACGGTAGCTTACTTGCTATTGCGATTAGTGTAATGACCACCGAAGTGTTAATGCTCAATGCACTTGCAAAAAGGAATTCTGGATCAGAATTTTAGCACCTTAAGCAAGTTTCTGAATATTAAAATAAGTAAGAAGCAGTTCGTAGCACGCCGAATTATGCTGATTCGTGAATATAAGAAGTCAGTAATGTCTGCATCAAATGCAAAAACTTTTCCCGATAAAATGTAGATAAGTTGTTTAAATTACAGAAAAGGTTGTTATTAGCTGAGTGGTAGTAGAGAATTGATATCAAGATGTAGTTCGAGTATAGATCATGTCTATCTACGGGATTTGCCTGATCGTTAGAGAAGGGGGATATCATAAGCACGAATTTAGGTGTAAAGTTGAATTGTAATGAATCTTGAGTTTTAAAATAGGCAAAATTCAATTGGTTGATGTGCATGTCCCCGGTGATTCGGCATGTGATAGCGAATCCTAACATCGGCTGAACATCTCTAGAACGGAATGAGCTATACATTTTAAATTTAGTATAGAAATTTATTAGAAGATTATAGATAAGTTTGAGTTCTATGACGGTGCATGTCAGAGACCCGAATTTAATTATGTTTACTTTGCTATCATTCAAAGGAATGACAAAATTCTTCTTTTGCCTGTTGTCTGTCCACCTGCCTTATCTGTTTCTTTTCCGCAGGATATTTGAAGAGCAATAAATTATAGATTTATTTTATTTTTAATGAAACTTCAGCGAGTCTGTTACAAGGCACATCGTTTGTCGTATCCCTACCCTTATAATATAACCGCCATAGACGCATTTTTATTATGAAAGAAGAGACTTTTCTTAGTCTTATTCTTCTTACCCTCGTGGATAACTGGCCTGTGCCAAGATCTTGTCAAATAGAACAAGGAGGAGAGCCGGTACAGTACAAGGTCAACAGTACTGATAAAAACTGTCTCAGACAGGATTTGAACTTGCGCTATCTATAACTCAGACTCGGCCACCGGCCCTCGCGGTAGTCGCGCGACTGTCAACGAATCAGCGTGGAAAAAATCTACCTATACTATAGACAATACAGATTTGTTGTCATTCAAGGACACTCAGTAGCCTAATGCACAATTTCTTGAGGAGTACAATAGTAACACAGAGTATTCACATTTTACTACTGTACACTGCTATTCCATTATGATTTCAATAAATGTTTTCATAGTTGCCTAAGGTCTAGAATTTAACTTAATTACACTCTTGACTCCCGACTTCTTCAAGGCCAAGTGGTCTTCCCATGTCGGGTAAACGTATTTTACAAAATCTTTTTATATATCTCCTTATTTCATTTTAATATATTCATATATACCATGAGTATTTTACAAGAGGTTGGCGCAGTAAAAAGTATAAGTTTCGTTTGAAACTTTGCCCTATATCGCTTCGTTTAGAGTATGTCTGTTTAGTATATATATATATATATATATATATATATATATATATATATATATATATTTCAATAAACATTGAATCACAAAAAGTACTTGCTCCACCGGGACTCGAACCCGGATCTCTCACTTGCCGGGATGTGAGAGATCCGGGTTCGGTTCCCGGCGGAGCAAGTACTTTTTGTGATTCAATGTTTATTGAAATTAAATTAGGCTATTGCCACTTATACAAATTTAATAAATAAATAAATATATATATATATTCATGATCATCATCTCAAAAACAATTCATACAAACAATTAGAAACTTTGCATTTATGTTGAGCTAGTCAGAAAACAATACCATTTTGTTCTATAATTGCGATATTAATGCGTTTTCAAAATTAAATACCAAAACATTTTATTAGTACTACAGATATTTTGAACTTGTGATGATGTGCACTTAATGGCAAATACAGCGTTAACCTATTTGTTTGAAAATAAAAGAGTTAGTTATATAAGTTGTTGGTTACAAGAGAAAATAAGAATAAAAAAATAAAATAAGAAAATAAATTTCCTAAAGAAATAGTAATGTTCTATTTTAATTTAAAACAGCTGTTAATGATCCTAAAACGAATTTAAAAATCTGCACTTGGAGTACCGTTTTAATGTGTAGAAATAATAAACAGTCAACCACTATTATTTATAAAGAAACTACGATAAACCACACATATTTCATAGTTGCTTAAGGTCAAGAATTTATTTTTAATCGTATTAGTGAATTTTAAACAGACATTCATCAACTTTAATATTCCACTGCAGGACTCTATTAAATGATTATAGATCATGTCAGCCAGATAGGATTATATTTTATTTTAAACATGCAATTTTTGTTCATTCTAATATACACTGGATTTAAGGTAAATAGTAAATGGCGTCGCTAGATTTAATCCCAAGTTGTTTTACCAACCTGCATATTTTCGTTTGTTGATAGCTACAAGCATATTTGAATATTACAAGCAAATTACAACTTGTTCGTAAAGCTTTACGAGATGCACACTAAAATTATCACCCTAAGAATCAGCAAATAATTTTTCCTACTTAAACTTATTAGTTATATATAAGCATTAAAAATAATTCACTGCCACCACGATGCTTGTTGGTGGCAAGTTGTACTTCTAATCTAATTATTGAGAATCCAGTATAGAGCCTTCTTTAGGTCGTGAATTTAAACGTTAAAAATAATTCACTGACACATCGCTGCTCTTTTAACTTCCTCTCCACTTGCTTAGGATATTACGGATTTATTGTAAGATAAATATCGCATACAGTTATCCTGTAATATACTGTATACCAAGTGGCGAGGCGAGGAGTATGCGATGTGAGGGGGAGGGGGGGGGGCGAGTTGGCCTGACGTAGAGAAGTGAGACGAGGAAGCCAAGCGTGAAATGGGCACAGTCCCACGGGATCAGACAATATAGGAAAGTGTCCGTATACTTACATTTTGCATATGTCTCTTTCTCCTTACGTGTATCACTTACACGTCACATACAGGAGAGGAGTGCGAGTGTCTGGCTGTTCTACCTTAACCTTATTTACTTCTTACTCTCAGTTATACTGTATTTACTTTATATCCGACTACAATATACATGTACTTCATGCCAGGTTAAGAAATCTAAAGTGTAAATGTAATACACCCATAATGACAGGACACAGCCTTTAGGAAGAAGCTCAACAGAATATGAAAAAAGTATTGAACACGGATAAAAATAGACCTGTTATGACAAAGATTATTGTCGCTAAAAATATGTTATGGTTACTAGATTTATTTCATTTTCAGACGGTTAACATAGCGTAATTCAACAATTTGTAAACAAGAAAATACTGTATTAATGTAACAAACATTTTACTTTTGATGGAAAATTATATAGCTTGAACTTTGAGCATACATTACGTTAATGTTCTAATAAATAAATAGAATAACAGAAAAAATAATTAAACAAGTAGAACAACAACAGCAAAATATATCTATTTGCAAATACAATATCGATAAAGATACATTCTATAAATATAACCATAGTAAGGTAAAATGTTCATACGCTACAGCAATATAATAAATAAACTAATAATAATAATAGCAAATAAGTATAAAAGATTGAAAATCTCATGCAAATATGGCTAGTAAACGTGGCAATATAATTAAGACCAAATATAAAAAAGGAACACAGTACTTAATGCCTGAAACCATCTCAGTAACACCAAGAAGTAAATAAACACTAAGACAACAATAGAATGAATCACGGAGGAAGCCCAGCGGGTCAAAGAACGTATGAGAACACAATTCTTAAGTTTATTTTACAAAACTTTAGGTAACGATAAACAGTTTCATACATTATTTGACATATTTAATAAATATTAACAATTAGTTGAATGCGGTATCAGTGAAATTATCGAAGTCAACACTTTGTTGTAATTATCTGTATTACAGATGGCTTGCAACTGCACACAATTGCCGTTCCTGTTCAAAAACACTCACGCGATCTGCCTACTCCTTGCCATAAATAAACATATTTATAGCAAGTTATATAGCAAACAGATCGTGAGCGCTTCCACATCATGACGGCAGTGCGTGCGGTTCCAAGGCCGCTAGAGTCTTTTGAGTAACTCGAGATCATATCGTCGAAAGACACAAGACATTACCTTCATATAGATATGTTTAAAAAACGATACCATTGAGTTGGCAAATTCCATTCCTTTAGAAATCATAAAAATGGTCTCATGTATGCGGTTTAAAGTAAAATTCTGGACGAAGGGAGCAGTAAGGTTACTGTCTTTTCAGCAGCGCAAAGGTCCTTACAGGACTAGGTGCAATTTCTAAGCTTCTTGTCCTAAGAGAACAAAAAAAACCATTTTTAATGATCTCAGGAGCCCTATCTTTACAATCTACATAAAAGTGTATTCCTATGGCCTTTCTGCTGTAGAGTTGGACCGAAGGTGCGAGCTAAATTTTGCAGCTGAATACCCTGTATGTTTGATTGGCTTTAAAAAATATTCTACGCTTTGGTCATGGTAAATCTACATTATTCAACTACATGGTTCTAATAACAACATAACTAGCGAAAATCAATGTGCTTCCATTATAGACCATTTAGGGGTCGAAGGTACGATTTATTATTAATAAATGATTATTTTTGAACTCGATCCTACTACTTTAGAAAGATACTCAGGTTTCACATATATTATTTTCTTGGAATTTTTCAATAAAAAATTACATTAGAGATTCAGACACTAGATGTAACAATAAAAAATAATTATAAAGAATAACAGTATTTAATAATGAAAGTTTTTAATTAAATTAAAATTAAGACAGAAAATATAAAGAAGAATACTGACAAGAGAGGACAATTCAATTACGAGCTATGATAATTAATAGTCAGTTCTTGTGTGTTACAGGAAAAAGGAAAGTTTATGCAGAAGCTCATTAAAAAGAACTCTATTATTGTTCGTTCATTGTCTTTGGCTCTCATTCAATTCTCAGATAAATGGATAGTCCTCTGTTCATTCACCTCAATGCATTAACTAACACATATGATTTTCTCCTTTTATTGTACTTGCTCGTAAATAACCATTAAAGGTTAAACAAAACTGTGATACGAGTATATTCCAGGAGAAGTGTCATTGTATGTTGAAAAGCACAGTACCAGATGTGAGAAATCATTTTACTTTCTTGATCGCAAATTTCGCTAGGTTTAAAATGGTTTTAATATGTTGAAAATTTTGTTTCTGTATTTGCTGTACTTTATAATGGAAAATTTATCAGTATAATCTCAACTTTCTTCAAATAAACCACGTATGTGGATACCACTGTCTCTAAAAAGTGAAGTAAATAAAATAAGAGATAATAAGTGACCGACATTGGAATTTGTCTTTAAAATATTTGACAATTAATGTTATCTTCTTTTAGATGTTCTGACTGGAAGTAGAATCAGCTCGAAGATCTTGATTGGTTTATTTTGCTAATAGGTTTCTTTGGAGAATCACCACGTCCTCTCGAAATCATCCTGGTATATTTAAAAGGATTGCAATTTAAGCCAAAAATGTATTGCTTTATCTTATAGGATTAGTGTGACTTATCTCGGAAAATTAACCTTATTCGCTCCTACAGTCTTCCAATTTTTGAAAAGACGGGAAATCCTGGTTACCTTATTCTTAAGAAAAGTTAGGAGAAATGTAGTAAAGATTGTCGAAGAAAGATGTAATGCAAAATAAAAACAGCTACAAACGTACCAATATAGCACTGAAGAAAGAAATTGAAGCAGACGTCGTCTCCTCACGTCACTTCAAAGAAGTGATCACTGAATGTAGGTTCCGATAAGTGTGACACTTCAGCAGGACCTATGCCACCTCTTTCGGAATGTGTCCTCAGCTGATAAATGTACTGATAACAGTGACCGAGTACGACAGACGGCCTAACGTTAACAACGATATTGTGTTTCCCTGTAAAATATGCGACAAAGGAAACACGTAAAGAGATCTATTGACTCGTTTGAGTATTTTAGTCACTCGAGATAGTTTTAATTCGACTATTGCATGCCATAAAATGTTTCAATGAAATGTGCATGCCAGAGAACCTACCTACAACATTGTCCGTTGTCACATAACTATAGTCAGTTCAGCTCTGTTCTACACAATAATGTGTCTAGAAATGTAATATTCTAAAAATTTCATTTTTCTGTATGTTATTGCTCCATATTTACCACTAGGATGGACTTGGTTATCATCCTTCGTGGAATGAAATGTAATGTAGTGTAAACCAGGAAATTACCCAAGAAGCGGTTAGAATAAAATCATTCAGTTATTATAGTTGGTTTTGACTAATCTGGAACTGATTTCCTAGGATTCATTAATTGACCAGTATTGGATAAATTAACCACATTACAGAAGCACAATAACCTTTTTCATTTCATTTTTAATCGATACAGTTTTACACAATATTGGTCCATAGCCATGTTAAAAAAATGCTGAATGCAACTTTAAATTGTACAGTAATAAACTACCATCTGGTGAAATAAGATGAGCTGTAATTTTCCCCTACTGAACAAACCGGACAGCTCTGTGGTGGTTGAATAAATTACGTAAACTGGGACACCGCAAATGAAAAATAATGTGTTGAAGAGGAGAAGTTGAATTAAAACCACATCAATCACGCTGTTACCACCGACGTACGCCAGCTTGAAAACTATTGTATTCTTTTATTTGTAAACCTTCAGCTTTTGCTCCAAGGATTTATAAAGCCGCTTTGCAGAATATTTCTGGTGTGAAATGGACTGACTAGACTATATTATATACACTCTCTCGTACTGCTCCAGTTATTACTTTCGGTTATCTAGTTAAAACAGGATTTCTAGGATGGATAGGAAAGATCAGTAAGATAATAGTAGTGTATATCGTATAGCTGCTGCCTTTTTATTAACACATTTTGTTGTTGCTTGGATTATTCTAACATTGGAATCGATGGGAAGCGCAATATCATTTTTAATTTCGGTATGCAAACAATACCAAAGTGAACATTAAAAAATTGCATAGACATTTTAAAATTTCAATTACTCTTCCTACAATACCTCCGAGAGATGAATACATATTTCACCCCACTATTAGTATACTATATACCTGGCCATTATATATTTTCGTAACATAAACCATATCTCTTACTAAAAACCTGAATTTTGATTTCTTTTAAAGATGGTTTTATGTTAACTGAGAAATCGCACCATTTAATTTTAAATTTGATAGTGGGATTCACTGAAATATACAATATGCATTGGTTAAATGAAGAAGAACTTTCCATTTCACTAGTATTTTAAACGCATTTAAATCTGACTAATATCTAATAATCCAGTTCAGGGTTGTAGGTTTTTTTAATTCCCTTAGTCAGGAATTACCTTTAACTACTATGTATGAAAAATTACCCTAATAATCCTCATAAACCTCAGAAAATATTCAAAATACGGTTATTCATTCATATTAAAAATAGGATTTAACAAAAAATAAATATTGTTAATTGAACCGATATAAAAAGATTTAATAGACAGAGTGACATAAAAATGTAAAGGAATAATTTAAAACCCTAAAACTTCCAAGATTGTCCGTTTAAACCGACGACAAATAAGGTTGTTATGATCCACTACATGCACAGTAAACATGGCGAATGTCTGCAATATTAACTGTAACGACTTGAGCCAGCACTCAAACCCTTGAGATCTGGCCCTATTATACAAATTACTGCCCTGAATTATATCCTGCTTATTCCTTGTAAGCTCATTTTTAACGTAAAAACTTCTTTTCCCGGTTGTAATAAAATTTTTCAAGCATTTGATGAATTAATTACAAAATATAGCCATCATTTTGAAAAGTAGTTATTACAACTGTTTGTTGTCTACGAAAAATTTGCACCTTTAATACCAATACTGTTGACATCTGTTATTGTACCTAAGTGCCTAAGTGTTTTACTAAGATATATAAATTTAATTTAATTTTATATTGATTACTCATGTCCCAAATATATTTCAGAAACCTCACACACTCCTTAATACAAGTACCAGAAACGCAAACGTTCGTTTCATGTATTATATAAATCCTATATTCATGTAAGAAAAGATTTAGCACAAAATTTAAAAAATTAGATTTAGAAATAACTGGTTTATAGTTGACAATTTTTAACGATGTTATAATACAGAAGTGCAGGAAGACTTATTAGATTTATTATAAATAATTTCCTATTTTATTTTGGCCAGTTGTATTTTTAAAAAACATACACATCCTTTAGAATGTATTCAACATCTCAAAGTAAAAAGTATCCTTTCAATTTATAGTTATATACAGACATTTTGAAATTTATATTCTTTTCGTATTATACAGTTGTTATTGAAATAAGCTTACATGTAATATTTCTAAAGGAAATGTTTAGTACTTAACAGCCTCATCGGACAGGAAATTGAGGCACGTTTTGATAAATTTCTTATTATAAACTCATTAATCAGTTTTTAACATTCATTTTCAAACAAAGTAATCCACTTGAATTAGAAATAATAATACAACAATGATTTCTATTTTTAAACATCAAAGCAATCATAAGTGTTCAGTACTATTCTAAAACTTAAGTCTGTTAAAGTTTGTGCGTAAAAAGACTTATGTTTATCGTAAACGAATTCTTGAGGTGAAAGATATAGAGGTCAACGTACCTTCTAGATTGGCTAACTATACTTACTCTTGCAAACTCTAAATTTAACAGTCAGAGAGATTAATGGCAGAACAGTGAGTTCTACTTGGACAGTCAAAAGAATGTCGGAACCGATAAACAACCTGATAAGAATGAGTGATAACAGGGCTTGGCAAACAGTCAGATCTTTGCTGCCTATGTTTAAAACAATCAGCTATTGTTTGTTATCTTCAGTGCATTTTCCCCGTACAATTTTAAAAGTAAGGATTATTAAAATTTTTATTCATAGCCTAAGGGTACGAAAGCAGATTATTATATCCACGGATGTATCGTCATGTCTACTTTGAAGCATAAAACCTTTCTGACATTGAAATACTAGTAATAATAATGATCGACGGTACTTGTGAGTTAGAGACTGTGTTTATTACTGATAGGTACTTCATATATTTAACAAGTCACATTTTGTATTGTACACAAGATTGTTTTCATATTTTCATAATGATTATACCAGATTTTTATTTTAAAATAAATAATTAATTACATCATATATCATTTTATCAAAATATATAAGCTCTTTTAGATTGCAAAAATAAAAAAATCCTGTCCGTAAACTATGCATATTATTCTGAACGTCTTTTCAAAGTTAAGTTCAACAACTGAAATGAGAAGATGGAGCTTGTATTGGCTACTTGTTAAATTATTTACATTCAAACACATAAACCAATATTTAAAACTTTTATTTTTGTGATGTGTCTGACGAAGATAGCCTTGCTATCAAAAGGCCTCACAAAAATGAAAGTTTTTAAATATTGTTTTATGTGTTTGAATGTAAATAAGTTAACTGAAATGAGCTCAGGGTTTGTGCACCCATCCAATAAAGGATGAGAAAATAAAAGTATAGTTTAAAGAAATACATTTTATTAGAAAATCAATATTCCATCTTCAAGGCAATGCCTAATATGTCACGAATCTTTCCTACTAGACGAATTTCTGTACATTTTATGTGTGCACGAAAAATGCATGACTTCAAATAAAGAAATGAACGATATCTTCCAACAAGAATATTATAAATAAAATGTTAGCACATTTTTTTGTTAAAAAAACATTATACATTATCTTGTGCGTTTATATTACGGATTGTTTATGAGTAGACAAGATTCAAATTTACCAAACTTCAATGGGTGATGTTTGCAAAATGTTCCAGTTTTCATTAAATTTGACACATATGGATATTTTATGAACCGTCGCGTCATCATTTTAGTGGGCAAATAAGAAACTAATAAGAAAAAGTGTGCATTTTTAACACAAGTTCTATTGAGTTATTTTCTTCTTTTAATGCTAAACAGCTCTCTGAAGGAATTGTATATTTATTTTCACCGGCCTTGTAGGCCTATTTAAATAGCAAATTTTATAATTTGCACAATGAAAGCAACTATCGAAAAGTTCGTTTCTAATAATAAAAATCACGAAATAAAAACCAGTAGTGAATAAAGTAATAAAATAATAAATACAATTTTGAGGTTGGAGGTAAAAATGTATACTTATGCTATTACAACTAAAGTATCGTAGTAAAAGAACACATGATTGTGTGTTTTTCACACTTAGCGTTGGAGGTAAGAGGTGCTGTGACGTGGTGCCGCGCCGTATCTAATATTAAGGTGGATTGTACGCCTAAAATGTTGCCCTCCACCCTTGGGACTCGGTTGACACTTCCATTTCTGGGATCTCTCTCCCCTTTAAGCTTCTAAGCTCTTGTGATACTTCCATCTTTGTCTTTTTTACGTATTGCTTCCTTACTGTAAGGCGTTTGTCACGACTTAAGAAAAATGGTAACCCAGCGTTCTCAGACATAGGATATATGAGTACTGGTACAAAATTCTGTGTTCAGGTCGTATTATGATTATTAAAGCGACTGTTTCAAGTCGGCTTTTTTCTAAGAAAAACTCCATATTCTGCGTAGTGTAAAGTAAGAGTCTGAGTAAATGCTTAACAACTTTTCAACTTCTTCCCAACTCTCTCGTCGTAATTATGAGGAAAAGCTTTTATCTTTGAAATGTTAATATTTAGTATTTACAGGTATATGCAAAATATTTAAAACGTTTCTCTGAAGATCCGAGGTTTTTGGGTCAAATATTTTTAATTATATAGTATCTGTTATGTATTTTAATATTACTAGTATCTGTTGTGTTTTTTTAATATTACTATTAGATGAGGCAGTTTAATTTTTACTGTTAGTCTAATTTTACGTCATTATTACCAATACTAATAAAATACATTAAAGTACAAAATTGGAATGATATGCCGTAAAATAAAAATATTTAAACAGTTTAACTAGATCATTATGCTCTTTTTTAACCGACCATTCTTCATCAGCACACTGTTGTTTTCTGAAAGTAGATACTGCATATTGACAGTAGAGGTTAAACATGTTGACCAAAACGTGTGTTGCACATGGACCAGTAAGCACATTAAGTTACAATAAGCAATCCTTACTGTGTTATACTATTGATTTGTTTTAGTCAGTATTATTTATCAGATAATACATAACTTGGGAATCGTGAAAGCTACACACTGACAGTAGATTCAATCGTGGCAATTTCTATCGTACAGAAAATTCTCTTATAGTCTAGAATCCCTGAAAGGGGTGTATAAGGTGATATAATAATTACTTCCGTGTCTCATAGTTTGTATTATATTCGCCGAGCGAAAATTTCATGATCTGAAAGAAGAATCGTTGTTTCGATACTCTCCCATTGTAACCCATCCAAAACTTGCTCGTAATCAATTTCTGCTGGGAATTTTTCTTTGTTCTTATCACTATCAACTAGGTTATATGCAAATATAATTCAAATTGGCTCTGGACTCCTAAACAAATTTTACATGTATTTAAAATAGAAACATACTTTCAATACTTCATACTTTGTCGCTATGAAAATCGGCCAAATTCGTGTAAATTTACATTTTATATAATTTATTTCAGTGATATAACATTTTATGACTGCTCCTTATATGGTAATATAGGGTTACAAAATTAGGAACAAAATCAGAGTTTTCCATATGTATGTGCTACATACAGACAAAATTATAAGAAAATTGTATTAGGCAGTATGTAGGTATTTAAAAATAAACCACCTAGCCTTTCACTGAATGTTATATAGTACACAGCAATATTGTTGATATAAAAATGTGTCAGAATTGCTATATAAAATAAAACTTTTTCAGTTTGAAAAGAGAAGAGACAATGTCCTGAGCCATTATTGACCGATATCGGTAGGGTCACGACAGGCCAGAGCCAAGCCGACCTGAGCGATGGACTGCTAATTAAATACGGCTCGCCCCACGTTATATAGTGGCCTTACATTATATACTGCCCCATATATCCTGCCGTGTATCGCCTGGCCCCACGCCGAGAGACGCATGACCGTTCCGCCTCGCCAATATATTGCAGTACTTCTGTTCTTGCAGCACCTCGGCAATGGCTCAATCGTGAGTCACTCTAGGATAGTTTTAATGTTACAGCGATAAAGTTATTGTTTGTTTTTGTTACAAATCTCTTTGGGTATATGATAGTGGCAGTTCTACCATTTACGTATTTTACTAGATCATTTACAAGTTCCATAAAGCTTCACTCATCAATAATTTCACTCTAGGTACAATATGTTGGGATTATATTTTATTTTTTAAGTAATGTTAAACAATTGATCTGTAGAATGTAGAATCTTGGAGCATTGGAAAAAAGGTTTATATTATAACTAGTATAAACGAATACAACATTTTCCAACATAATTTTTATTTTTTGCTAAAAATTATATTGGAAAATGTTGTATTCGTTTATACTAGTGATAGTACAATAAATTATTCTGTAATTACCTAGTGGTAAGTAATATAGTTTACCGCGTATATAGAGTATATAAATGTCTTCACATGGTATACACATTTTATAATAAGAAAATAATGTTTGAAAAGGTGTCATACCTAACACTTGAATTTTCTGGTTCCCCGTACAAGCATTGCTTGCGCAATTAAATCTGCGATATGTTGGTTTTCCGAATTCTAAATTTGGTATCCCGTATTAAAGTCTTGCTAGAAGTATTTTTCAAAATTGTGTAATGCCTTGTCTGGCCGTGGCAAATGGGTTTGTTGAAAATTAGTACGTTTAAAGTAAAATTTCTCACAACACAGATTATTTAAATTAAATAATAACAAAAAACGGAATGTAATCGAATGATTTTATAACATTTAACTCTATATAGCAAAAGGTATTTGAATATAGTTACAATATTAGGAATTCTTGTATCACAATGAACAATGTATCAATTGGCGTTGAATTAATGTCAATTGTTGTTACACAAATAAACATTCTCCCTGAGATAAGTTTTGGAATACAATGGAAGATAAAGTAGCACAAATAAATTACATAACATATATAATAAGCATATACACAGCTCGGAAATTGTTACAGAAAATCATTTCCTCGGCGTATAGCATTCCTTTTTGTTGTAATAAAGAAAACCAATATAACAAGTTTATTTTAATATGGAAATAAATACTAAAAACCTTATACTAGCGTGACTTGTATAATATATTTACGTTCCCTGCTCTAAAATATTTAAATAAACTGTACGTAGTTTATAGAACCTTCGTATGGAGAGGCATTAATATTTTTATTGTTTTATTTATTATATTTTAATAAAATACGACGGCTCTACTTAACCATCTACAATACTTAACTTGTTAACTTCCTACAATAGTGCAAAACGAAAGTACACGTATATGTGAACATCATGTCTCCAATAAAAAATTACAATTACTCAACTACTTTAAACCATCTGCACAGTTTCCTTACGATATTAACACCCAGGCAAGTGAGAAGTTTAAATCAATAACAATTTGGCATATCAAACTATTTTATTATGTATATTACTCGTATTAGCTTTCTTAACAGAGAGAGCACGAACAATTATTTACTCTTTAGAAAACTGTAAAGGACCAAAAGTAATTTTTATGTCAAAGAACCTCTGATGTATCTAAAAAAAATATAGGTCGTTCTTTAATTATTATAATCTTAGGCAGGCAATGAAGTAAATAAAGTTATTATCAAGTAACATTTTTACATGGTAGTACTGTATATAAGATCATGTTTGGGATTTTTATTTAATTAAATACATTTTAGGTAGGTTACCGTATGGTAAAAGTATGCTTTAATTCATTTAAACGTGCCGGCATCATATTGAACCGTTTCCCATCACTCAATCTACAGAAATGGATCAGAATTAGAAATTAAAAAGACCAAAAGAGATTGAATTAGAATGTTGTGCTCAGAATGTTGTGAGCGTTTTAATTGTAAATTTTTAGTAAAACATCTCACAGTCACAGTATAGGCGGATATTGCACGTGAGTTAGATCCCGGACACAACAATGTGATATGTGATTCAGTATGAGCCATACTTGTGTCAACCTATTATCTCACTAAACACACATTCTAACTATAACTGCGTTCTGCAAGTGATTTAGTCCTGGTAACAGCAATGATAAATATGATATCCTATCTAAACTAGCATTTTGTCAATGAAATATTTCGTGCCACACAATACAGTTTTCAATATTCTTTTCAGAAAACCTTAAAAGTACTATATATTGCTATTGTTTAGTAAACAGCACACATTCTCAGTATAAGCGGGCGTTCGAGGTGACATGATCTCTGGTGACAGCAACGAGAAATGTGATATCCCGTCTCAACTATTGTTTTGTCACCGAAATACTTCATGTGACACGATACACTCTAACAATATTCTTCTTCGAATAGCGAGAGAGTAGTATTGCCAATGTTTAGTAAACAGCACACATTCTCAGTATAAGCGGGTGTTGGAGATGACATGGTCTCTGGTGACAGCAACGAGAAATGTGATATCCCGTCTCAACTATTGTTTTGTCACCGAAATACTTCATGTGACACGATACACTCTAAAATATTCTTCTTCGAATAGCGAGAGAGTAGTATTGCCAATGTTTAATAAACAGCACACATTCTCAGTATAAGCGGGCGTTGGAGGTGACATGGTCTCTGGTGACAGCAACGAGAAATGTGATATCCCGTCTCAACTATTATTTTGTCACCGAAATACTTCATGTGACACGATACACTCTAAAATATTCTTCTTCGAATAGCGAGAGAGTAGTTTTGCCAATGTTTAGTAAACAACACACATTCTCAGTATAAGCGGGCGTTGGAGGTGACATGGTCTCTGGTGACAGCAACGAGAAATGTGATATCCCGTCTCAACTATTGTTTTGTCACCGAAATACTTCATGTGACACGATACACTCTAAAATATTCTTCTTCGAATAGCGAGAGAGTAGTATTGCCAATGTTTAGTAAACAGCACACATTCTCAGTATAAGCGGGCGTTGGAGGTGACATGGTCTCTGGTGACAGCAACGAGAAATGTGATATCCCGTCTCAACTATTATTTTTGTCACCGAAATACTTCATGTGACACGATACACTCTAAAATATTCTTCTTCGAATAGCGAGAGAGTAGTATTGCCAATGTTTAGTAAACAACACACATTCTCAGTATAAGCGGGCGTTGGAGGTGACATGGTCTCTGGTGACAGCAACGAGAAATGTGATATCCCGTCTCAACTATTGTTTTGTCACCGAAATACTTCATGTGACACGATACACTCTAAAATATTCTTCTTCGAATAGCGAGAGAGTAGTATTGCCAATGTTTAGTAAACAGCACACATTCTCAGTATAAGCGGGCGTTGGAGGTGACATGGTCTCTGGTGACAGCAACGAGAAATGTGATATCCCGTCTCAACTATTATTTTGTCACTGAAATATTTCGTGCGACACGATACAGTCTGGCAATATTTTCTCCAGCAATTGCTAGAGTAGTATTGTAAATATGCAGTAAATAACACCTATTCACACTATAAGTGTATGTTGGAGAAGAGTCGGTATCTGGTGTTGTCTACATGAAATGTAATACATCCTGCAATATAGTTTTGTTGTTGAAATATTTCCTGTCGCATAGTAAACTAACATTAGATGCGACACAGTGTACTCTTCTTATTTTCTCGTGAAATAGTTTCCTTGTAATGTGTCACTCGAAAGATAAGGCAAGAGGTATAAATTGAATACACTGAAAAACTTAACTTTTAACTCAATTATTATTTTCATTTGCAATATTGAGTGTATCTTATTTATGGCTGTGAGTAAATCAGACACCATTTCACAGTAAAGTTATATATCCTAATCTATACAGATGAAGGATTAATGTATCAATGAAATAGAAAATATTATTAATTGTATCATAGATTAAAAGACACGTCCCAAAATAGAATACCCAAAGCATGAAAACATAAGTACCAAGCAGTGTATCTTTTACACTATACTAATTACATAATAATGATTTAACATTTATTTTCCTTGAATCAATTTTATTATTCCACATACACTAATAGTAAATATTAAGTGACATTTATTTTCGTATAAAATAATGGCAATGATACAAACGAATTTCTTTCATTCAAATTTTTGTTTTTTTGCTTAATTTGCATACTCGTCAATGACTAAATCATTATACTTTTAAGTGAGCATTTAAATTTGTCTGTTTTTACAGAATATTTTATGTACGAGTAAGTTTGAAAAATTACAGCAAATTTTAAAGTATAATCAAAAGTAATAATACCATTTAATATTCAAATTTATGTACAATATTTAATATTGTATAGGAATTTAAAGTTATGATTCTATCAATAAACACGTTTACTCACATCTTTAATATGTAGAAAAAGCTGGGGTTATGAATAGGATCTACCAGTGATATTTTACGTTTCAGTTTATAAAATTAGAAATTCTGAATTCAAACTTATTGTAAAAATTATTTTTTGCGGCGATATATTTTACACCTCAGCATAGCAATGGCTCATATTAGTGGAAAATATTAAAGTAATCACAAGTACATTGAGCATAGATTAAATTACTTGAGTGTAGGAAAACAATATCATTAGACAAATTATTCTACTCTAACAAATTATTTCTCTATTTAATTCCATTATTGACACTCATCACAACATTAACACTGGATATATCAACCTTTACCTGAAGAATTAAAATTAATCAAAATATTTAGGCCTACTTTAATTGTTTAAAACATACTACACATATTGTAATTAGAATTGTTTAAATTTATTTAGTAGTATAAATAATAAAAAATCATTTGTAATGTGTAATAATATATGTCATAACGTATAATACAATAATGAAAGTTTTAATAATCTCTATTTTAATTAACATTATTTTATTCACATGGAGAGTTTTTAATCAAAGGGTTTCAAACCCAAACATTTCTAAGCCCAGGTAGGGTGGTAGAGTATAGGAGACGGAACACAACATGTTAACCACCACACAAACCGACTGCCCACGAGATTCATGCATTTTTAACTTCATTTACGTGCTGTTTGCGGCATTATTTTTCATTACCTCTCACGCAGAGGCACTGTCCAGCTTCAGTTTTCAACACGTTGCGTAAGATAACACGTTCTAATGAACTATTCTAGTCTACTTTACAGTTAAATTGTGGAACTAATATTCTATTGGATATTTATGAAAGTGCAGTGGAAGAATTCAAATTTCCAATTATGATACTGCTGTGAATTCTTCTAATTATATCTATAATCATGATAAATCAGGTCATTTAATCATGATGTATTTAAAAACACATATAGAAATATAAAAAAAATAAAATCAGTTTTAACTTCAAAATAACGAGAAAAATTTTGAAAAATTGCTAAAACTATAGATACAATTATTGTACATAGATGTGTTTATCTTAAAGTTAACGCTATTCACAACAAACATGTTTTGTAATGCCATAACAGAATTCAAGAGCAAGGATTCCACTTAAAGCGTCATCATTAGAAACTGTGCAAATTTTCGAATTTTATTGTCTGAATATGTATTAATATTTTAATATTAAAAATAATAAATTGCCGACCAGGAAGGGTTGTCTATTACACCACTAACAAACCTGAAAATACTAAGATATTAGAGCTCTATTCTAATTGGGCGGATTGAAATGATAACATTAATAGAATTATCTTTGCCTTTTATTATTCCCTAATAATCAATAAAATTTAATTTCAAAAATACTATTAATTTTAACATTGAACTAATGGATTTTAAGTCTACGTTTTAAATAAGTTTTTTGCCACAGCATCTTAAAATAAACATAACAAAGTGAATACCTTTAAAAAACTTGTATAGCTAATTCGCTGTGAAGAACAACAACAAAAATGGAAAAGAAAGAGTGAAAGAATGCATTATTTCCTCCATGACTATAAATATTAAATCATTATTCAGTATATCTACACGTCGAGTTATTACATCTCGATAGCGGTAACGAATATCTGGAAATTAAAAATATCATTTTTTATAGCATTGCTCCTATGGGTCACCATAACGGCAACGAGAAAAACGCAGAATAAATAAATGTTTAAAAAGGACTGAGTACAATCATATGACATTTTAACACGTAACATAGTACTACAGGGAGCTTAACTAATGTAAGATATCTCTAGCAAGATTTAATCTGTAGCTTTTTAATTTTGCATTTATCATTGACAAGAATGAGCTCTATGACGATCAATGTCAGTTCATGACGTTTGGTTGAGCGTCAATGAAACTTTCACTCAATAAGATTGTCACCTTTGTTTTCGGGTCCATGGAAAAAATTCTTTCATGTATGATTGTCTGCCTGTCTATATGCAAGTCGTCTCAAGACTGAAATGAGCTATAGCTATAGACTTTAAATTTGGCGAAGCTTGTTACGTGGTGTGATGTACCTTGTATTAGGTACTTCCATCTCTCTCCAACCATAACTTATAAACTGTTTGAAATTTTCGAATCTCACTGGGGATGCGCAATAATTTTAAATTTGTTGGGATTAAAATTTACCCTGTAATCCAAATATATAATTACAATAAAGGTATAAGTTTATGGAGCATGTAACAAATTTCTTCAGGATTGGTTTTATGAATAATAAAAATTTTAACTGACTTTAAATACTGTTCGGGTTTTATCAAGTAAGGTCTTAAAGTCACTAGTAAAGATTACTTATTTACAATTACTTGATGTAATGGTTAGTTAAAGTACCTTTATTGCCAGCATAATACAAAAAGAAATAGGATCAATTGAATTTACTTCGGACCACACAAAGGAAAACCTCACTGTGGGTTTGGGGAACCACTGATGTAGAAAATCTCGTCTACTTTGTTGGGGTCGGGGTTTCATGTTATTTAGTTTCTTCCTGCTTTTCTACTGCACTATTTACGAATGAAGCAGTTTTTATTGAATGAATTATTTGAGGCCGTAATGTTAGAATTGTTTCTGTGATGAAGAAAGTATTATCAAACATGTATTGAGTTGAAAAACATACCATTAGTGTAAAAGTTGATTGTCTTTGTTAATAACGACACAACCACTAAACACGTTCACAATCTTTATTAATTGCAATTTGAATCATATATTACGCAAACATTTAATTTTCCTAATTAGTTACAGTTAGAGATTACTTAACCATAAATTTTAACAACTACGAGTATATTGGATACTAATCTAATCCTTGATCTATATCTCCATATCGAAACAAAACGAGTAACAGACTACCCTTTCATACATTTTATTTTCTGACACGTTTTTCGGCAGCTATGCCAAGATCTCAGAAATATTAAAACCTCAAACAAACTATAAAACCTATAAATAATGACACATTTGTTGATTATAACATAACATTATATTTAACATGCAAATCAAAGGTTTTTCGTGAATTAAATAAATGTTTAGTTTTCCTTTGGAATTTTTCTCCCTTTTTCTTAATCTCAATAGTTTCCATGTTTTCTTCCATACTTTTATAATTGTAACCTGTTTGTAAGAGATGTTCTGAAAACTTAGATTTCATACTGGTTTCGAAGTTTAATCTTAATTTAAAATTCCTTAAATTGTAACTTCAAGTTTCTACTAGTTTGGTCAATGTAATAATGTTTAGAATCAATGCAATTTATTTTTAAACTCCAAAATTTGTGTAAGAATAATTTACTTGTGGTTTAGTTTAACACTTAATTAATAAGATCAAAACAGCAATTTCTTTTCTATTAATATCATTAAATGTTATGTCAACAGAAAATTATATTTTTGGTTTTTGGAATAGACAAGCCAAAAATATACAAGTTTCTGTTCGAGCCTTTTGCTGTACTTCCTAGTTGGTGATAAACAACTCCTTTAATTCGCGACTGTAAATACTACACACTCCTTAAAAACGGATTTAAACAACATTTAGGAAATAATTTTAACATAATTTACATATTATATATATATATATATATATATATATATATATATATATATAAAATCTAAAATAATATTATAATCCAATAATATAATATAAAATATATAAATAAATTGTAATTCGTAGTGCGTTTAAAATATTTAAAGACAACTTGCGAAGTTCAGTGTCCATCCGATCCAAACAACTTGTTTAAAAAATGTTTACTTTCTTTCTCATTTAACCAGGAATAAAATAAGAAGCAATTGTTTCTTGAAGAAATAAACTAAGGGTGGTGACATTTCAACTGTAACAGACAACGGGCCAGGTAATAAGACAACTTTAATTTATTGTGGTCCACCCTTGCCCATTCCACATCTGGACTGAGTATTTTCTTGTTAGAACTTGAGAGTGCTTCTTGAAACACTGTTCGGGCAATTCACGATATAAAACCATTATTCATTTCAACTGATCGTAAAACCCCATTCTTTGGAAATGAATTTGTTATAAATTTCAATAAATTTACCAATAGTTTAAAATAACTTCAGGATTATTAATAATCATTAATTCTCAGCTGCATGCAGCTTTTAAGACTTCAATCGGATTAAGAACCCCGACAACCTGATACTTAACTCTTCCCACCCGTATGACGGAATATGTCGTTATTAAAGTTTTTGTCCTCGATTCAAAAATGGTTGTCATAGCAACCGAACACCACTTTCCGCTGTACACAAAAAGTACTTAATCCACCAGGACTCGAACCCGAATATCTCACTTACCGGACGATCATCCTACCTAGTGGCCTAGTGGCCATAAAGCCCTTACTTTTCACTACCCAACTATTTTTATTTGCCCGCTTCTGTCAAACGTTTAAGCTAACAATCACATTTCTTATAATTTAATTTTTCTGTTGTTAATTTCTTCAATTGTTTTTTTATTTGTACAGGTATTAATATGATAGGAAAGATGGAATTGAAGAGATCTTATAGCCAACAGACTATCAATGGACAGTTCCGCGTTACCATCATTTATTATATTCACGAAGAAATATTTTCTTGAATATAAAATCTTTCATTTTACTTCGTTTCCTTAGTAAACAGTAAAAGAATAGTTTTCAAACTATTTTTATTGACCTTCAGAAACCAATGAAAAGATTATTGAAGTTTTATCTGAAATATAGAAGCACAATAGTAATACAACTCAATTTATTTTCAATGTGGACTGCTGCCAATTTCTTCGAAAGTGAGTAAGGACTTCGGGATAAAACCTGAATAAGTATTTGGCAGTTGGCAATGTATTCAATTCTCAATTTAATTTAGTCTCTTTGTTGTTATCACAAACTTTTAGTGGACGTTGAATTACCAAACAATTAAATACAACTAAGAGGTAGGTTATCTGGAACTAACCACAACATATATATTGAATCAATTCTTCCCACCATAGCTACGTTATATTTTAAAAATCGGTTACTCCAACGTGTTTAGAGATTGTGTCTAAAAACATCGTTATGCACTCAATTGTGCACCTGATGGGAGTGAGACAAAGAGAATACCTCTTCACCTAGAATACACTATATTTTGTAATCTTGGTGTTTGTGATGTCAAAACGAAGTAAAGAGTTCATTTTGAGATTCTTTGTCACTGATGTTTGATATATATGACTACAAATTGAAGGAGACAAGTTTGTGACAGTTTCACATTCCGGACGCTGCACTAAGAGGAAGGTGCACTGGAGCTCAAATAAAAAAAACATTTAATTAACTCTTCTCACTATAGCTATGTTGTCTGTAAATTTAACTACTGCAACAAAATTTAAATAAAAACAACTACAGCTAGAATTTCATTATATATTTATATAGAGTATCAAATGAAAATTCATCAGAGACATATTAAAAAATTATTGATAACAATTTATATATGTAGGAGAAATATTTCTGAACTCAATATCCAATTCATATTAAAAATAAGGTTCTCTCTGAGTTTGTATGTTCTAAGTCAATAATATGATGATGAAATTAAATGATTATGACTGAGAAGTTGTAAAAAGCAGCATGTCTTTATTACGATAAAGAATTAATAGGCTTAATTTTTACTTGTTCTTGGTTACTTAATATTTAAAAATTATTGACTGCATACTGAAAAATGCGTATTATTCTACATTACAGGTGAGCGTAGACTTTTATAAAAAGAAGTATCTAAAAAGAATCTATGAGGAATATTTTGAAACAACAAAGAAAATATTTACTCATCTCATGGAGTTATCAAACTTATATTATTCGTAGCTAAAACCCATGTTTTGCGTTATGAAAGTATTAATTTATACTATGTATATTTGGTTTTGTGATTATTACAGTTGAAATAGCTTTAATTATATTATAACAAGTAATTATTCCGGTTCTATAATTCTTTAATGAACCGCATCATCTCCTAAATAATGTAATTCATAAAAGTAATCCGAGACTGTTAAAAAAGAATTTTTATTGTGATTTGAAAAATTGTTTTATTTCGTTAACTGTAGTTCTATTGTTGTAATGCTTAGTGTTGGGTTTTAAATCAAATTATTATATCGAAATTCAACATTATATCTTTTTCTAAAAACACAACACATATAAAACTGAAGAATCTCATTCTATAACAAAGAATTGTATTATAAGCGCTCTTTAATAAGGAAAGACCGCTTTATACAGAAACCTCGCCCCTGGAGAATGATCCATTTCACGCCAGCTTGTCCTGCCTCTCCAAGTTTCATTGTATCACATTTTTTATTTACATCTTTCTTATGTATAACCCCCGATTTTACATAGTTAAAAAACAGAACATTGGTATATATATTAGTTAAACCTATTCACCTGACGCGATATTGGTATTCCTAGGTTTGACTTTGAATCAAAATATTCGTAGAAGTATTTGGTAGCCAATATTTTATAGCTATAAAATAATTATAGTTTTCATAATACGAATTATAACGTAGAATACTTAAATACCAGTGATAGAAATATTTCTCATTAATAATCAACTAGAATAAATCAACTATGATACTCATAATCATTTTAGCAGATACACGATTGATAATATGAACAAACCCAAAATTCATCGTACTCTAAATGTAGTAAATATATTAAATATATAAATAATTTCAAAAATCTGTAGCATGAAAACTATAATTTCTTCATAAAAACACATGATTGACTATAGTAGCTCCGTAATTGGAACTTTTCATTGGGACAACTTTGAAGTTTATACAAAAAATAATAACGCATATGGAATTTATCAAAGTTACCGAATTTTGTTGATGCAACTGGTCAAATGCCGCGAATCGTGACTTACAAATTATATACTATTGTACTAAAAGTACAAATTAAGTACTTTTTTACTATTCGTAGACAAATAAAGAACATATAATTATGTTTTATATATGAAAATTAAAGTTCAGAATTGTCTTTTCTTTGTACTTGACTGTCTCGTCTTTTAATTGGTATATTTGTAATAAATGTATCTATAAACATTAAATCATGAGCTTTATGGGAATAGTACTTGGTCGTCGAAAAACGCTATCCATCTGCAGAGGATGACTGTTGGAGCTCCCTCTGCGGAGGATGACTGTTGAAGTTCCCTTAGTGTTAAAGGCAGTTGATAGCATATACGTGAAGGGGCGGTGTCCCCTGCCTGCTTTTACTGTAGAAGCTAAAACGAACCAGGCATTTTCTTCTTCCAAGATGACATAACTGAAATAAAATCCCCACTATCCGTCCTCATCACAAACAACAACAAAAGTCGGATATCAGGTAGTTCCACTAAAACGAACCAGGCATTTTCTTCTTCCAAGATGACATAACTGAAATAAAATCCCCACTATCCGCCCTCATCACAAACAACAACAAAAGTCGGATATCAGGTAAGTTCCACTAAAACGAACCAGGCATTCTTCCTTCTCATGACATGACATAACTGAAATAAAATCCCCACTATCCGTCCTCATCACAAACAACAACAAAAGTCGGATATCAGGTAGTTCCACTAAAAGGGTTCAGAGATTCAAATTTTAAGAGAATTTATTTTTGGCTTTTATATGGGTTTTGATATGTATGAGCAATTCTAGTTCAAATGAATTGTAATATTTCCGACGCAATAGTTGAGTTTTCCTTGTTGCCTCGATCAAGAGTACACGTAGGGCCTACATACTCAGGTCTAAGAAGCCTACTTTTTGTAAAATAAGTATGGAGTCTTGCATTTGTCTTAACCAGTTCCTAGGTAGATTAATTACGACCTGCGTCGTAGTAAAGTATTAACTAATTGCTATAATTCATCAAACAAAGTAAAAAAATTCTTCTGCTCTGTTGCAGGTATACAAGGTACAATGCATCGTTCATCCTAAAATATGATACGAAAATAAAAAATTGTATTTAATTGTAGTAAAAATAATTTATATAAAAATAAAGTTAATAGTTCATATATTTATAAATTGAGCTAGGGAAAAGAATGCGCGTAATGTGTACAGATCGCAATACTGTCCGGTAACACACATAACTTCAATAAAGGTAAAGAAAGTTAATTTTAAAACAAATATTTTTGGATCCGTCTCCAAATTTGTATAAGTTGAAATAATTATATATTAATATTAATAACTAAAGCAAGTACTTTTTGTGATTCAATGTTTATTGAAATTAATACTAATACATAAATAGTTTTTTACTTAATGCATTGTACACCTTTCAATCTACTAGTTTAATACCTAATATCTATCAGGTAACTTCCACTGCAGTATGTAAACAGAACTACTGCTCGCGATCTCTGCACAATCGTAGGGATGTAAACTAAATAACTCCCGTAACGGAAACTACAATGTAATTCTATGATGTGCCGAGACTAGAACATTTGACAAATATATTGATATTGCTAAACGCCTGATCACTTATACGCCGCGCCTGTTGAGTCGTGAGCGCGTGACAGCGAGAGTGGGTGAGGGTGGCGCGAATAGTTTTAAACGCGCGGTAATAAGGTGGGATCATAGTGTTCCAGGCCGTCATTCGTCAAGTACCGTCCAACCTATAATTTAGAAATATAACTTAACCGAACGTTTTCAATATATCTGCATTACAAGTGATTTCCCGCGCAAAGTCACGTGATAATTACAGTAATCAGCTGACGCTTGTAAGCAGCAACAATAAGACATAAAACATAATGGCAGATGTGTTTGTGTTGAGTGCGATCGACGTCAGCCGACCTACACACGGGCCGACCTACCGCATTTCACAGCTAGCCCCGCACCGGCTTACTCGGGATTTCAGGTTGGAGAATTTTATCTGTGGTTTGCGTGCATGTACACCAGACCACAGATACATACCTCAATTATGAGATGAATTAATAGCAATCTCCCGAAGTGGGAATTTATCTTCAGACCTTGCACCAGAACGCTACTGACTGACTCCTGACAATACGCTGAAAAACAGTTGGTATACTGAGTCTCTGTACACCGAAATTTATGAGGGAACTTGTGATATCTTTCCTAAATATTATTTAGTATTTCATTCGAGTCTTGACGGTCTTTGAACTATTATAATTACTTGGAATTAATTGTAAACCTAGATTCATCGGATTTTTTGTAATGAAATGAGCGGCTATACTTCTCCATATCTTTGAATGTAACCAATAATAAAACGTGATTTAGTTAAATAATAATAATTAAAAGCAAATACACGAATAGAATCAGACTCTTTTAGCAGCCACATGACTTTCATTTACGAGGTTGATAGGGTCTCGTAACATTTGTATTACAATAATGTTGATAATCTCGTCTTATATACAATCAGTATTCATAATTCTTCTTTGTCAGTCGATCATATGGATTAACCATTTTATTTTATTGTTTAATTCACGTTCTTCACAGCAGTCGTAATCAGAATTGCCGGCGAAGGACAACAACAATAGATGTAGACAATATTGTTGCTTCACATTTGAGAATTTATATGAATACAAACATGACATGGTAGTGTTTACTGAAATAGAGCGCCTACGCTCGCCAACTACTCGTTTCAAGGAGCTTGCGTATTACAAGCATTGTGGTCAATGTAGCAGAACTGAAGCGGACATAGGACTTTCTGTCGTAATGCCCGAAGGCTGAAGGAAGTACGGACAGGTGCCGGTACCCGGGTGGTCTGATAATCAGCCAACACCTAGATCGTACCGCTAGACATCCGTCTGCACCCGGCACGGCGCCCGCAACCACACTGCCCTTTCACTTCGGGGAAACATCATCAACGAGAAGTTTTTTTGTGGACTTGACTTGTAATTAAGAGTGTGCATACGTCAAGAACATTCTATTAAGGCAAAGTTGGTAGTTACATTAGTTGGTTTTATTTGTATATGGCAACTGAATATATCTTTCCAAACTTTGCAGAGATATTCAATAACTAAACAAAGCCTGTATGAAAAACTGTTAAAGATACAAGTTTAATACTTTTAGAACTTTAAGTTGGTATTATCGGAATTACATTGATCAGCTGTTGATTTCATAAACTCAAAAGTAATTAACGATAGTAAGAATACATTAGTTTGAGACGATAGACATTTTGTAATGAGTTATTTTACTTGTAAGGAAAATAAAGCAAAATATCTACTCTGTCATGACAGCAGTTTATAGCAAAAGTCATGTACCGTGTGATAACGTATATATATATGTGATATGTGATATATATATATATATATATATATATATATATATATATATATACTTTTTGAAAGGGGGTATCCAAAAAATCTTGTTGATAGACAAATCAGAGCACCTAAAAATATTTCCAGTGCTATTAATCCTAATGATCCTAAATTTATCACCCAATGTTTTCCTGGCCTTCATAAAATCAAGAAAATTCTAAAGGTTTCTTTTCCTATTTTGGAATCTTCCCCTGAAACTAGAAATTTATTTTCTAAGCCTCCCAAAGTAATTTTTTAAAAACCTCCAAATTTACAAAACATTCTCTCTAGACCGAAATTAAAGTATGAGGGCAATCCAAAAAGTAATAACATCAAATGTAACGTGTGCAATCCTTGTAACAAGACAAGATGCGGCATTTGTAAGATGTTAATAAATTCTAAATCGTTTAAAAGTAGCACAACTGAAAAAGAATATCCTATTAAAGGTAACATTGATTGCACTACAAAAAACATAATTTATCCACTAACTTGTAAATTCTGTCCCAAAGACTATATTGGAAAAACCATCACTCCATTAAGAGTGAGAATGACCAATCATCGATTTGATGTTGTCCATCAAAATTATGAGAGACCATTATCTGCTCATGCGATTCAACACAATCAAAATAAATTAGAAAATTGCTTCAGCCTAAAAGGAATTTACCATTTAGAGCCAAACCCCAATCAAAATACCAATCTGATAAATTTAAGAAATGTTGAAATCACACATCAATTAATTTTAAAATCAAGGCAACCAGATGGGTTGAACCTAAGATGATTCTCTTTTCCTTTTTATAACAAAAAAAAATGTTTAGTTCTATGTAAACATTTACAAATATTCTACACACAGCTGATTGGAATCTTGTTGTTTATGGTATTTATTTGTTAAAATTTTATTTTGGTTATGTCTTTTGTTTTTTGTTTCTGTTTTTGTGTACATTTTAAGGTACACACACACACACACACACACACACACACACACACATATATATATATATATATATATATATATATCCTCTACTTATATTTATATATATATATATATATATATATATATATATAAGTAGAGGAATTAAAATATGTCGATTTTCAGTAATCAATTAACGCCGTTCTGGCCAGTCAGTTGAAGTTTTTCACTCGAAACTTTAATCGATAAAGTTATTAATTAGCATTAAAAAACCAATTCTATTCTTATATAAAAAAAATGGAGATAAAATCCGTGTTCCTTAATGGAAGGTTGTAATTTCTCAGTAAGATGTTGTCCACCCTTCTTTATGCTGTTCAATCTACGCAAGAATCCAATGAAAGTAACCTACGAGCTTACTGTCTCATTAAAGCCTTGACTTGATGCAGACTAATTTTGCACTTATTTTGATATTAAAGTTTTAATGCAATTTTAAAACATTATCACCTCAAAATAATGTAATAACTATGAAGTTTAACTTCGATATTTCCATGACAATCAAAATTACACTGGAAAAATCATTTATAACATTTGTTATTTTCTTATTTTAATGATGAGAGGAGCATATATCTGAACAATGGATGATATTTAGTTAAGCTAGTTGGTTAGTGAATTTTGCGTTTTTATTAATTACGTTCAATAAACATTTAACAACCAATAAAATTTCAATCCTATACTTTAATATTAATTAAGGTATTAATGTGAAGGGAGGATCTATTATCCTAGCGTTACGAGATGTTACGTCATTAGGCGACAGAAGTTATCCTCCAGGTTAAGAATGCTGTTCACACATTCTCACCATACACAAGTGTGTTGGGTATGCGGCAGGTGAGATGGTCCCTGCTGACAGGTATGTGACTTGTGATCCCCTGCCTCTAACATTGTTTTGTCACTTAGACACCTTGTGCAATAAGATATTGTAGTTGTTATACTCAATTATGTAAATCAATACGGAGATTGAAGCAGGTCTTAAACCTCATAATGATCATTATTATTTCTTTAAACGTGCTTTCAATAGTGTTTTGGGTATGTGCCATGACATGGTCCCTGCTGACAGGTATGTGACTTGTGATATCCCCTGCCTCTAACATTGTTTTGTCACTTAGACACCTTGTGCAATAAGATATTGTAGTTGTTATACTCAATTATGTAAATCAATACGGAGATTGAAGCAGGTCTTAAACCTCATAATGATCAGTATTATTTCTTTAAACGTGCTTTCAATAGCATCATGACATGACAGGTATCCCCTGCCTCTAACATTGGTAACTTAGACACCTTGTGCAATAAGATATTGTAGTTGTTATACTCAATTATGTAAATCAATACGGAGATTGAGCAGGTCTTAAACCTCATAATGATCATTATTATTTCTTTAAACGTGCTTTCAATAGTGTTTTGGGTATGTGCCATGACATGGTCCCTGCTGACAGCCATGTGTGACTTGTGATATCCCTGTCTCTAACATTGTTTTGTCACTTAGACACCTTGTGCAATAAGATATTGTAGTTGTTATACTCAATTATGTAAATCAATACGGAGATTGAAGCAGGTCTTAAACCTCATAATGATCATTATTATTTCTTTAAACGTGCTTTCAATAGTGTTTTGGGTATGTGACATGACATGGTCCCTGCTGACAGCCATGTGACTTGTGATATCCCTGTCTCTAACATTGTTTTGTAACTTAGACACCTTGTGAAATAAGATATTATAGATGTTATACTCAATTAGGTAAATCATTACGGAGGTTGAAGCAGGTCAGTAGTTGATCATTATTATTATTATTGTAAACGTTCTTTCCAAATTTTTATTTTATTCCACTTTAAAATATCCTTTCTGGCACAGTCATAATAAATGCATATGTGTGGTTGTGGTCTGAAAATTTAATTTTTAATATAAATAAATAGTTTTAGATGATAATTTGCACAAATTTGTTGCTTTAACGAATCCTTAACTCTTATATTTTAGTCATTATATAGATATCTTATAAGTTATGAAAACAAATGTTTTCAAAAGATGTGAAATTTGTAAAATTGCTTTTACTTTTTATTGGGCCATAACCTGAATAAAAATGTATACCCTTAAAAGTCTACCATTTTACACTTTCTAGTTTAATTTTCCAACAAATTGAAAAATACTATCCTTAAATAACATATTCAGTTATAACAGCATATATTTATTAATATATAATAGAAACCTTATTGGTTATTATGAATAAAATATTGTAATACTAAAACTTAACTGCATAACATGGCTTGAACATATTTTAGAGCACACTAAATATAACCGTATCGGGATTAGTGGGAATCAGTAAGAATTTATAGCACACACAGATCGTATCTACTATTATCGTTACTTCGTTATCAATATAGATCTGAAACAAATTTACTGCTCTCACATTAAAAAATTACAAGATATTACAATTTTATATGACCAAAGGTGCAAGTAACCCCAGTTTTAAAATGGCCACCACCATAAAATCTCCATTTAAGCCATTTTATTTTGATTTTTAATTTTTATTAGCTAGTATAATCGTTTTATCACAAATTCAAACAATCCCAACACTAAAATCTTTATTTAATGAGACTAGTATAACTAACTTGTCCAGCCATATTACAATTACATAAATTGTTGTTAGAATCAAATTTAAAATACCGATTTAAGCAATGTTATGTAGCCTATATAACTAGTTCTCCCCGAAAGATATTTATTAATATAAACCTATTATTAATATAAAAATTGATTATTTAAAAATATTCTCACGCATAGTAGACTTTTTAATTGAATTTTTACCTGATTATCTAGAATTACAGTCACTACAGTTTGTGTAAATTATATTTGCAAAACATTTGAGCTAAGCTACATGACGTAATATGTCATAAATAAATAAATCCTTCCCGCCGTACCTGTGGTATGTCTAAATAAATCCTTAACGTTATTATAGCCGATATAAGTTATTTATTTGCTATTGAAATACGGAAAACACAGTGATAGACACATTTAAAAATTACTCTTACATTAATATATCCATTATTAGGAAATATACAGCAATGTTACATAGATAAATTTTTAGAATTACGGTTCAATAAAACTAGATTTTTTAGCTCTGTGGCCCAGTTTTTGTAGGTAACTAACGATAAATATCTTTCGCCTAAGTATATTATCATTCTTCTAAAAATTATTTATTATGTATAGTTTTAATGTGTACTTTTGTGAAAACCAAAACTATTTGATTTTTTATTTGTGCAGAAATCAGTAATATAAAAGCAAACAATAATATATTTATAATGTTTAAAGGTACTTAACCGTTATTTTTAGTAATAGGTTTGATTCTTCTGCGATCGACTGGGAGCTCTTAAACGCGCAATGTTGCCTAGGAGGTTGGATACATTTAAGTTTGACTGAGCTTGTTGGGTCCTGTTACAGTATTTTTGTATAGTTCATTCTATTGTTCACTTTGTAGATTATCTTAAATTTATATTGTTATGATTGATTTATAAAAATATTATTATTGTATCGTTCACTTTGTTATCTTGTATTTGTTATAATTGTATCTTTTTACGCCAGTTTCACTTATTATGTTTATAGGCGAATGTTAGCTGTTACATGATTATTGTAATTTCACGCATTTCACTTATTATGACTCATACTACGAGTATATTTTTAATTATTTGTCACTACTTTTTATCCATCTTAAGTTATTGTAAAATTGCAAAATGGTTATAACATGGGAATTTAAATAAATATACTACACCTCTTGAAAATGTATAGCAATGTTTATTGAAATGTCAACGTATTATTCAATTTTACTAGATTCGATAACATTAGGGTATGTAGTTTGATTGTGTGTTTCTTTGTTACATTCCGCTATCGAGGTATCCTATTCTTTTGAAATTGTAAAGATATACTTTACTAAAAATAGTTTTTAATAGCGTACAGTAGTGATTGTTTTAGAGTTAAGCATTGATTATCAGTAACAAAGGACATTGAACTGTGTAACACAGGATTTATCTGTCACAGGAGTTAGAAGTAATGAAAAATAATGCCGCTAACAGGACGTAAATGAAGTTAAAAATGCATGAATCTCGTGGGCAGTCGGTTTTTGTGGTGGTTAGCATGTTGCCTCTCCGTTTCACCTCTTTGGTTTTGAAAATATTCTGCTTTTATTTAATCATCACATTTATAAATTATTTTAAAATACCTGACAAATATACTTGTGCCCACATAGCATTTCCAGTAGTTGCCAAGACCTATTGTTAAGGGGTTAATGCTAATACATATTTGATTAATATAACTTGTTTCCTGTAGGTTTAACATAACTAATTATTGATAGTAATAATAATACTCTTTATTGCATTAATAATAGTTACAATTGCATTGCATGCGTCATAAAATGGAATTTAAGATGAAACTTTAATTGAAACTTTAAAATAAAACCATCATACATTATTAGGCATATTTTTCATAAACACAGTATGTCATAAAGCACACAGCATGTCATAAAGATGTCATTCGGTCTTTATTTATCTATATCAGAACCGGGTTATGTGTTAATACTCTTGAATAACTTCATTAATTACTAATGTTTTCATCCAAGCGGCCCATTATGAACTCATCAACAGAGTAAAATGCCTTTGACACCAGGAAGTGTTTTAGTCGAGCTTTAAATTGATTGGGATCTTTTAAATTTTGAATACCCTCAGGGAGCCTGTTGATATCTGCAAATTTGTGTCGGTATCATTAAACCAAATAAAACTGTAATTTGAAAGTTGAAATAATTTTTTGGAGATGTCCATAAAATTAACGTGATCAGAATGGAATAAATAATTAGTAATTCCTTTCCTATTATTTGCTAGCTGAACATTAGCGAAGCCTATAATTCGTGGAGATAAAAATTTAACTTCTGTTTGTATGTGTGTATGTACCGGTATGTGTAACATGAACTGACCTATAGACTTAAAGTTTTGTACGAAGCTTCATTAATATATTAGCAACACCGAGTTCGATGATGGTGCTTTCCAATCCACGAGATTTAATTGAGTTAGCAAATATCTTTTCATGGTATTATGGTTAACCATGGTTTCATCGAGAAAAGAAAATAAATCTGTAAAATGTCATGTGAGGTTGTAACATATGACTTATTGACATGTATAGATTATTCGTAAAGTAAAAATCAAATAGTAGAGTGAAGATCAACGTTAATAGTTAATGAAATATATAGTTTAAGGCATTCTTTTGTTACAGTACTCTCACTACCTCACCGGAACGTTTATTTTTATTCACTCATATGAGCCCTAACTCAATGAACAACAGTGTGAATGTATTGTGTGACAAGATATCTCGATAAAGATCATCAGCATTCTTAAAAATGTTCATGAAACTTCATTTTTAGATAGACAAAAATTAGTTATATGATGTTACATGTTTGACAATGTGGTTGGCTATGGAATTTGAATAAGCGTCATTGAAGCCTTTGAAGATCATGAGGGATTGGTCATTGAAGATGGCTTACACAATTTCTTTTTTTATGGGGGTAGATATAAAATAATAAAATTTTCTTTTCTGTATGATGTCTGACTATTTGTGCAAGGGACATCTCAAAAGTGAAATGAGCTGTAGGCTTGAAATTTTGCGTGCAAACTTATAGAAGCCTACCGCAAATTACGTAACACGTATTGTAGCGACTTCTAAACTTATTTCTAAATACTAGACGCCGCTTTATTTCTTTTATTGCCCGACAACCCTCTTCGATTGGGTTTTCATCTAATAAAAAATTAGTAAAGGGAATTTGCTAAACTAATTCTTAACACGAAATTTCGTAAATATTAATACATTTCAGTAGTAGGGTAACACGGAAATTCAAAATGTAAGTTTACGATCGTGACATTGTTCATTGCAAAACCAGGCTCTATGACTACACATTTGAATAGTATGCGTCCTGATACAATTACTGGCCATATGTTTCTTACGGGTATTAAAAAATTACATGTAAGAATGTATATACTAGTATTCATAAAATTACGAATAGATTAAATAATTAATCATGAGATTCGAGTTCCTGATGATGATCTCCTTCGAAGAAACGATTCCAGAACCCGGATTTAACGAGAAGTAAAAGTAACAGGGTGCAAGTGTGAAGAGTTTTTGAAACACCATTACTGAGAATCTGATGATGGGCGTCTGATGATACACGGTCCAGCAAGTAAGAACACCCTTATTCTAGACTAGTAAATTTGCTACAATAAAAATTAACTCATATAAATACAGTGTAACTCAATCGCAAGTATATGATGATTAAATTAAGCGTTAGATTTTATATGTTTTTTATGAATTAATATTATATATTGTTTATGTTTTAACTTTATTTAGTAATTGCCTATTAGTAATATTGTTTAAATAGATGAGCAATACGTTCTACCACTGTTAAAGACATGTAGAAGTTTATAATACTACATTAGGTATGTTTATTTTGTAAACAGATAACGCCAAATTTTAAAAATAATCCTCAATATAACCGCCTTTAGAGCAACGGGACTCTTATTTGAGAGAAAATAAACGTCGGCATTCAGAAATTTCTCAACTGTGGTCAAACAAATGGAAGAATGACAGCTGACAGTAACCGGAAAAATAAAAAAACCCGCAACTGTATCCCGGAAATGGGGTTAAACATGCATGAGGCTGTTGTTGGTAGTGACGTCATGCTTGACTTTACTGCGTCTTTGTCAAAGCGTTCTTTTCGTTACAATGGTTGAATGTTTCAAGGTAATATTTTAATGAAAGAAGATTTAATTGTATTTAAACACAGTACATTTGGAAAAGTTGATGTATAAGATATTTTAAGGCTAAAAATAGTAAAAACATTTTAACTTGTATGGCTATTTAATAAACCTTTTTGAACAACAGTATATATTTGTTTCAAAATAAAGAAGGACATTTTTACTGTATTAAGCGATAGACCAACCAACCCTCTGGTTAAAAAGAGCGAGTTTCCTGTTACTCACTAATTTCTGCCCGTACGTTTGAGAAAAACAATTATATATTTATATAATTAATTTTAACTTAACTAAGTAATTGCTTGTATTAATGTGATATAATTATAACTGACTAGTTATCAAACGAACTTTATTTTCAATAGTTTGTGAAACAATCGTACACAAAAGTGTACACAGTCGATCTCTGAGCTGCGGCATTATTCAAATGTGCAAGCTTGAAGAAGTCATAACTGTATATAAGAAAATAAGGGGTAGGAATTAATAGGACATCAAAATATATTAGACAGTAATAGAGAGCTGGTAAGGTCAGATTTAATATATGGAATAGTCCTCAGGGGGGTCGTGACGGAAAAACTGTGCAGGTCCATAAAGCCTGGTTATTATTCTGTCTGAGAAGTCTCCCTGGTGCCTCCGACAACGAGTGGAGCAATGTTTGCTTGGTGGTTTTACTCAGATGAAAATCTCTTTGCATCCACATATATTTACACCTTTCATTCCTGTTACTCAATCCAATTAAATGTACGGATCAGTGATTTGGATTCATATGTTATCAGTTCATCAATTATGTAGGTTTATAGATAGTCAATGCTCTTTAGACGACTAATTTACACAGATACCCACTGTGACTACTTGAAATGGGTCCGCACAAAATTAAGTCAACAAGATTTTAAATATGTTATGTCACTTTTTCTCAAATTGTACTATTATTTAGTTAGGTCTTATAATAATATTAAACAGACCGAAAATTATACTAAGGAATCACGCAACAATAACGTGTGTGGAGAATTCTGAAATATATGTCACAATCCTTTAAAAAAAGGTTGTATTTAATACATACAACCTATTGTATTTAATACATACAACCTATTGTATTCAATACATACTATTGTATTTAATACATACAACCTATTGTATGTAATATATTCTTCACTGGATAGTAAATATTCGTGGGTAGACAATATTTCTTTCCAAATGTAAAGAATGTTTTAACTAATCATCAAGTTTGAATTGGAAGCAATTGTTTTTTTTTCTTTTTTTTAGTATTTATTGAACTCATTCATAAAATATTTTGTAACCTCTGCAATATTTCCAAATACTGTATGTACATAGTTCCAAAGCCGTGCTGATGCCGAGCGACTCAGAAACACACACGTGTCAGAGAAGGGGTTGCAATGCCTCCCTCTCACTTAGAATGCAAGGCATACTCAGGCCCTTCGGGACTCCCTTAACCACCGGCCCTTTACCATCTACATTGGCCGTTCCTGATGGCAAAATATTTACTTGCTCGTCACAGATAACTATAACTACGACGAATGAACCATGTTGACAATGTGCGAGTTCGGTTTCAGAAGCATATAATTTAGGATCCAAAGGAACAATCTTGGACTCGTGAAAAAGTTGCATTCTCATCTTTGAACCTTACTCAGATCTGTATTTAATTTATACTTGGAAACTATAAACTAAATTACTTCTTGCTCATTTAATGATCTCATCCTCTTCTGAAGGTTATTTTTCTTATCGTTGTACAAAAAAGTTATTTAACTACCATGATTAATATTATTTTGCAGAATTTCCAGGATAATGTTTTAATAATGCAATGTACGACATGCCGTACGGTGCTTAAATAACTGAAAGAGTAATTAACTCCACAGTAATAAAAATTTAATTATATCTGATTTGGAATCCAGGCATAACTTACATGCATATGTCCATTCATGTATCTTTTTTCCCATATAGGCTACCTCTAACTGTTTTGGGTACATTTTGTATACAAAATCAGCGTATTTCAATCGTTCGCGTGGTAGCATTTAAGAAAACTTTCCACGTAACTTCATAGATCATGACCCGTAAATCCCAAACCTCCGTTCCAAATATTATATATATATAAGTATAAGTATAAGTTGCTATGTATAAGTATATATAGCATACATATATAAGACGGTTTGTTGAAACTAAACTTGGTACAGAAATTTATTTTATAAATATCTTCTCTAACTTCGTTGGTCAGCTTGGTATATAATTTCGTATCGAACTGGCGGCCATCCAAACTTAACAAAATTACAACGTCGTTATTTATAAACTTAAATAAAAACTAAAATGTGCAAGAAATGCTCATAACATTCTCAAAACTCTTTTTTATAATGAATCTGTTTTTTATCTCAAACAGTTCTTAAGAATTGATTATGTGATCACATAAGAATAAATAAAAAATTTACCTGCTTCTCTCCCGGCTAACTAGCCTATATAACCTATATATAACATTTTATTTTGAATAAAGGCTTCAGCATTTTAGAAACAAACTTTTTTCTTTCAATGAATTCATTTTTTATTCTGTATTTATTAAATATGTCGGAAGCTAATATATTTGTAAAAGTATTATGCATTACTATGGAAAAGAAATAAAATAAGGAATTCCTGTATGAATTCAAAATTTACATAATTGACTGAGAGATAAACAGGATATTTTACATAGGCGCCCATATTATGATTCTTGAAGTCCCAAGTGCGTCGTTAAAGCTTGAACAAGGCATTTCCATCAAACGGGTAATATCTTACGAAGGAGCTGTAAACTTCTGCTGAGCCCAACGCGGATAAATACAGAAGGGAATAACATTTTGTATTATACTTTCTGTATTTTAACCTTAACTGTATTCTTTTAGTGGACATGAGCAGCAGCATAAGCCTCTTGGTACACAAAAATCCTGTGAGCTCATAAATACGTTTTGAGTGGGGTTTAAAAATTGTATATAGGTGTTTGTAGGTGAAGAAGATATTGTTTTAATCCAAAAGAAAAATATTTAAAGATATAGCTTAAAGTCAAAGATTTCAAATCATAAAATGCAATTATTTTAATGCTGTAGCTTTTCTCAAATACGACAAATCCAACTAAGCTCGACGACCGAAGAGAAAGAGCAACATGATTAAAATTGTGTCTAATTACACGGGAAAACACTTGTTCAGCTAGTTTATTTTGTTTAAATACAAGGGCACGTTTATACCATACTTTTCAATGAAAATGGGAATAGGGATATTTATAATGTCTATATTTGTTCTCATGCACAGTGCTACACTAATAGGCTTGTCACTGATTACTCATGTATGCGCCCAATTTAATGTTGCATTGCAAATTCAGGTAATTATTTTTCTCATATGGTGCAAAGACAGTATTTATTTGGGACTTTCGTGTGACACTGAGAGTGAATGTACACTGAGTGTGAGTAATTATTGGATTTAATGTTGCAGGTCTATACCTTTCCAGCAAGTAGTGAGTCTCTAATTGTTATGAGTTTTTTTGCAAGTGAATAGTGAGAACCCCCTAAAAGCTTACAATAGTAACATTAGGCCAGATGAGATGTTGAATCTGCTTCTTAACGTGAAAGTTACACATTTTAACATTTTTCGTGAAATAATTAATATATTGTAAAACATTAGTTTTGGATATGTGTATAAATAAAATTATAATTATCTGCTAACGTCAAAAAGGATAGAACATATTTTTATGAATGTGCTGAAAAACTAACTCGAGAGGAGTAAATTTACATAGTGATACAAATGGCAGGGAGAAAACCTTTCAAACCCAACGGCCCAAAGATTGATAAAAGAGAAACAAACAAGAACCAACTAAAGTTATAGTTTCATTTCAGAGCAGGATTTGTATAGAGGAAGCGTGTCACTGTCAGCAGTACACCGTTATGAAGTTACCAGTGAATGTCACTTAATTGGAGTCCACTATCCTGTGACAGTGGGGTGTCGAACTAAACATGAATGTTCTGACCTACATTAAGATAAGTTATAACCATTCGAGGTAGAAATTAGTTGAACTGTGCAGGGATCAAATCTGAATCTGTGAGACGTAAAGCTTTCTACTCTGATCGATAGTCGGGGTAAGTATACCCCCACTCAATGATAACAAGTAACGGAACATGATTTTTGGTAAAATGGTAGTTTGAACAGTTCACATCCTCGCATTTATTGATATACAAGATACCAAAAATTGTTTGGCGGGATGGGTCTGGTGGAACTTGGTAATTGAACTACATGATTTCGACAGTCAAGGTATCCAAGAAAGAATTAACGCATTTCATTCAGCTTATGGGTAACTGTTATCTTAAAACGTTATTTTATAATACAGAACAATCAAAATTAATATATAATGCACTATGTAGATTTCTTTTTACTTGGAGGGTAGGAACCCGTAACGGAATATTTCAAACTAGCGGGTGACAGCAGCGAAGAAATGTTTAAATATACTTGTATACTGAAAATTGTCTTTTCTCTAAGAAAGCAAGTCTATTCAAGTGTATGCCTGTTCATAGTTTTGTTTATGACTGAAAATATAAAAACACCTTACCCAAAATATATATATTATTGCATTTATGAAAAAATATTTTGGTATATTTTATAGTAAATGAAGAAAGGTTATTATTATGTGCTATACAATCGTTCAACGTCATACAAATTAACAAAACATCATATCAATTATAAAATAACAAATTCAGAAATATAAATAAAAACCGAAAATATATTTATTTAGCAAAACCTAACGTAGACAAAGTTATATATTATAGAATATACAAAGCATATATATTATTTAATATTTTATAAGAATCATTTTTAGTGAACATGAACTACTTACATCGTACAACGGGGCTCTTCATTTCATGTAATAGACTGAATAGATTACGTTAAAACAATAGACGCCAGAAATGAATATTTAGTTATTAACTCAGATGTTTCTACAACCAATAGGAGTAATACAATTAGCAGATATGTTACTGTCTGATTAACATTCTCTATTTTATTAAATATCTATGGAGGGGATCTTATGAAGATCATCTATGGATTAGCTAATTAGGTAAAGGTTGGATCAAAACTGTGTTGGAGCCCATGTGTGTTTGTGATCCGGCACATTTCTAAATTCAGAATTACTTTGAAGACTCTATAACTTGAGATGGATGTGCTGAATAATACTGATGAAGTCCAATATGTAAAAGCTAAATGATCTAGAATAGTAAGATGGTATTGTTCCCGAAAAGTGGATTTCTTTGCATGTTATACAATTAAAGGTTAGCCTCTCACCATTATTTTGTTTCAGAGTAAAGCAATGCATTGTTCCATAATAGACATTTACAGAAATTCCTCACAGTGCGTATTGTGACAAGACATCATAGAACATGACAGATCTAGGGCGTTCACAATTCTTAAACCCACTTTGAAATCATAGGAAGAAACTTTATATACTATAAAATTACTTTTACTTGGGTGATTTGTTGGACATTAATTAAACTATTTAAACCCTCTGGTTTTAAAGTCACACCGAGATAAAACCACAGCCTACCACGTGGCCATAGAGCCTGGAGTCGGGCCAAAGTTTGGACCTTAAGTGTGGAAGGATTCTGGATAAGATCAGCATAATTTAGCGGCAGTTGGCAAAGCACCACATTCACTTTGAACCCTCGATTTCAATCCTACCCAACACAACTTTCACGTTTCACATTCGCGTTTTAAACCTTAACGATTGATCATATTTTATTTTACTTATTATTATAGGTTAACTAAAGCGAAACTAAGCCAATAAATATTGTATTATTATTGTCAAAGGCTTTTGATCATACCATACATTATTTTGGTCTTTGCATATAAAACAATATATATACTATAACTTTCACAGTATTACGAGAGAAGATATTATAATTAAGGACTTTTGTTAAGTAAAATCAAATTATTACAATGTTGCGAATTTCGTAAAATCGTAGTATTATATTTGAGTTATATCATGTATTCCAAAGGTTAAAGGAATAAAACACTCACACTTAAAATTATGATTTTGTATCACATTGAAAGCTTACCTCTATTGAACATTAATGTAATTATTAATTTTTACTGAATATGTGTTAACAAAAATGCAAATTATCGTCAAAACTTTCCGTACAGTATCTTTTTTTGTGTTAAATAAGCTAGAAAACTATCAGTTAAGATGTCATTTTAATTATTAAGAATAATTACTGGAAAAATTAGATTATTATTCACTATATGACAAAAAAAGAAACATGTTTTACTCATCATGAGCGTAATAAATTGATTAAGAATCACCTAAATACGAATTTTAAATAACTTTGTAACTTTTATTAAATGCATTACTACCTTTTCATAATTTTGTTTATTTTAATGCATACGACTTTTGCATGTAAGTCTGTGTGTGCGTGCGTATATCGTACATTACTATATGAAAAAGGAAAACCTAAAAGATAAGTTTATTTATTCTTTTCCATGTGCTTTTTCTGAATGGAATAAATCAGAATTTTCATTTTTATATAAATTAAATAAAATATGTATACTTTTTGTAACGATGGCAAAACATTACAAGGGGCCAATTAATGTTTCTCAGTTGTATTCACATCACGTGATCAAATATTGTGCTAGCTCTGTATTTGGCAGGTGATTTCAATGCATCGAATTAACACAATATGCACATTTAAACAGGAATGGCGGCACGTTGTCAGCACTCTACACAGTCGACTGTTACGAGTAGAGATCAATGGACGGTGACATCAGCAGTAGAAATATTATTGCGTGGGATCGTCTCTAACATTACTTTACAAACTAACACAATATGTGCTTGTAAAGAATATTGCATGATCTAATCACTGCATCCAAGGGCCGTATAAACATCCAACACGTTAATTGTATTTTCACATAGAAAAGTCGTACATTAAAACTGTAGACCTTTCTGGATATGTAAATAGTTATTTTTTATTATGTTGAATCGTGTTATGTACTCCAAAAAGTTAACGTTTTTATAGAAGTTTTGGGAAGTTTATATATTTGGTTCAGAGTTTGGATTTCTTACGTGACATGTACTAGTTCTAGTGTTATTTTTCGTTCCTTGTTGCAGGTATTGTTGCAGCTCGCTCTGATAGCAGGAGACAGTACTGTGAGCCCAGCTAGATCGATTAATAATTGGAAAACGTAATGTTCGAATCACTGTTTTCTATTTCAGCTTATAGATTAAATACATCATATAATAATAAGGTTTGAAGACAGACAATAGAATTTAACCGTCATTTAAACTATCAGTTAAGAACGAATGGCTAAGAAGTGTATATCCGTGTTTGAATAAAAAAATGTCCATTACTGAATGAACTAAATTGTTGAAGTTAAAAGCATGACGTTTTATAAGTGAGTGCACTGTTTCCGATTGTCCGTCGCGACATCCATTGACCTGGATATGTTGTACCTCCGTTGACATTTTGTCCCACACTGGACGAAACAAAAAACAAGACATCGACTTTTCTCTAAGGAAATCCAAGCTTGTTCTTTTCGATTCAAAATTAAATAAATAAGATTAAACTATTCCTGCAGCTTGACCCATCACTCAATTAATTATCCTTCTATCTTAAGCAAAAATATTACTTTCATTGATAAAAACATGTCGCTAAGTAACGTACAACTTAATTAAAGTAATTTCATCTGCATAAAAAAGAGTAGGAAGAAAATAGTAATAGTACTAGAGGAAATAAATGACAGTAAGAAAGCGTAAATCTATATCTAACTGAAACTGATTGATATTCAATCAAACAGTATTTGCCTCTATCCGCACATGTGGTACATGTTTTACACAGGACTGCATTTTTTCTATAAATTTGATCATAATAAAATTAACTTTACTATTCATTATTTTCTAGTATCGTGACATTAAGACTGTCCGTGACTGCGTAAAGTAGTCTCAGGTCGTGACAAGAAGAAACAGGAAGGTGCGAATATCCGACGTGTGATAATGCTTAATTGGTTTGAGGCGGTCCCTTTGAACTGAACACGACCGCCTCCCGGCACGGCGATAGGGCTATATTGGTTACAGCTGTAACCTCCTGGTCTCCTGATCGTGTGTTCTGCGATATTACACTTAAGCATAAACCTGAACATGGCTTACTAAAATACTTTAATTACTTCCATTGTTTTTACATTTTGTTTGATCTAGACATTAATTATTAAAATCTTTTTATATCCTAAGAGATTATGAATTTTAACTTATATTATAATTATTTTCAAAGATTACCAATGTCATTCAGTAATATTAGTTCAAATTACTGAAACTGTATCGTTAGGCTATACATACTAGTAGAGTCTACTGAATCTGAATGATATAGAGTGTATGTTTCCATAGTGATAATATTATGAAATATAATGGCGAGAACATAAGCGGACCAGCCCATATATCACAGTGACGTATAGCAGTTTTTCTAACACCTTGTCGAGCTTTTGGACAATATTGAAATACAGCAAGTTACAAAACTATATTTCATTTCATGTTTTATGTCAGAGACAGGTAAGAAAAATTCTTTTTTTCTGAAATATTTTTTGCATAATGTATGTAACTATTAACTTTTAAATATTGCCAAGCATAGTTGAGATAATCGTAGATTGATCTCCAATACTCAATTTCTAAAGCATCCTCGAATTCTAAGCCGTGTTTTTACTCTTCAATCAGGAACAATAATTTAAAAACTAGCCTTTTATTCATATTTCAAGAAACTACTAATTATAAAGTTAATAATAAAAAAAACTGTATATCCTGAGATTTCATTCTACTAGATTTTGGACAAATAGATATAACGCCAACTATAGAAATGTGGTATTGTTTTATTTAATGTATTTTGGAAGACTTTTAAACAATTACATGTTAAACTGCAACTTTTAGTGGTATTTATTTTACTGGAAATACGCTAATGTTTCCAGAAATACGATGGGCATTCATAAGAAACGTGAAATTTGTTAAGTGCTAGAAATCACTATTTGCCATACCATCTGTTATCACCAGCAACGAAAGACTCTGGACACAACCCAGCATGTTTTGCGCCAGGACATAAGCTAAGAAAACCTCTCATTGAACATAAGCCTACAATATTTATGTGACAGGATATTCAGGATAGGCAAGTGTAAGGATTGACACCGTGTCCTTCTTAGATTATATGATATAGCCGCCATGAGTAGGGACAATGGGCACTATTTAAGTTGTATCACCTTGGAAGAAGTGAAAGATTTATATTTTGCCTTACCTATCACAGCGAGCAGGGAAGGATTCTCTCTCCTGGATATTTAAGCTTACAAAACTCTTTAACAAGCAAGGCTAATTCAGCAACCATCCTCCGTAGTATATAGAGCTATAAATCAATGTATTCTCTTTGACCTAAAATACTGACATAGTGGTTATTGATGTGCCACTCCTGGGTGGAAGAGATGTGAATGGCGACATCGGATTTGCAGAGCCTGCTGTACTAGCAGGTATAAACCAGCTATAAGCGTACGAGCACGTTACAAACTATCTGGTGTGCATATGAATACATAGATAGGAGTAATGATTGTGAGATGAATTACCTGTCTTGTCACTCATCCCATCTTACTGCACAAAACCTTGATGTTTGGGATATCCTATAAGAAATGCAAGCGGTTACTTTCTTCTTCACTGACTCCTTGGCCGGCAAATTGTATATTTCTATGTAACAGCAGTCGTGTTGTAAATAACAACACCCAACTATCTATCGCATAGCCAATGTTTCTTGGATGATACTTCTGGCGCCATCCAACCAAATTAAATCTATTATTTATCTGAAAATTGTGATTATCAAATTACCTCGTTGGCTGCCAGCAATGTATCTATTACTTACGTGTAAGTAAAACACGATTGGTTTTCAGTGTATTAAGCTAACATATCTTGGAAATTGTAGCTCTTTAGATAAACTGGCATTAATACTCTCACCAACATTAGCGCGGCTGACAATCGATATTCTCTCAAAAATCCTCTATATATTTTATACAAACTAGGTTGTGTACCATGTACCAATTGAGCCAATTTAGTCTTAACTCTTAGACCATAACAGTTGTTTGAATTAACAAACCTTTTAAATGTATAAGAAATATTTCAATTATAAAGTATTAGTATACTTTTAATGGATTTATTCCCTCTGATAGGACTTCCTACGTAAAATTGTATTAGAAATGTTAAGAAATTAAAAATAACAATAATATAACGTTTATATATATCAAGGATATATCGAAACTTTAAAGGTTCGGTTGTTGCTACGGAAAATATATTCAACATATATACACTATTCGATTTTAAAACTCAATAATAAGACGATTTTGCGTTAGCCACAATCAATTATCGAAAAATATAGAATTTTTCAGTGCTTAATCATTGTTTTTACAACTACAACGATGATGTAGCTTATTAAAAAAAATTAAAATAACAATAATAGAATGTGTATACACAGCAAGGATGTATCTAAACCTTATAGCTTCGGTCCTTTTTACACAAAATATATCCAACCCATATACACTTTTTAATTTTAAACTCAATTACCAGACGTTTTTGCGTAAGCCACAATGTGTTATCGAACTACAACGATGATGTAGCTAACCATTTTTACGATACTGTAGCAGTAGTGTGAGGACATATTCGGGATTGTCGTATTTGGGATCGATACATTTTGTATCGTTCACAACTACAGCAACAATTTGATTAAATATTGAAATTATGGTGTTATATTGATTTTTGCGTATTTCCATGAGTAAACTGTTAAAAATGAACGTATTTTGAGACATGTCAAAATAGAGTAACTTTATGTAATAAAATTATCAAAATGTGTTTATTGATTATTACTGTATATAACCATAATATGACTGTAAAGAAGGAAAATTGGAATAACAGTAGTAGAATACAATTTATATACTGCAAGTGTCCAACTGTCTGCCAAATCTGATTATCACTAGATGCTATCGCGCCGTCTATCAGCCCTGGCCGTCTATGTGCGGCCGCCGCTGTCCCCCATTAATTCTATGTGGAGACAGGTTTAAATTCGGAAGAGGTAATAACTTTACTTACGTATCGGATTCAAGATCAATGTCGCTTGCCAAGGTCTGTTCTGGGAAGTTTTATTACGTGTGGATTATTCTCTGAAGGATGACTCGCTTTGAGAAAGTTTCATTTGGAGTATTCAAAATATGTTTATATCACTTTTCTCTCCTTCCAAGTTGAACAATCATTTGTCACTCTAACGCGTTTGGTTCTAAAGTATTTTGTAAGTAGACTTTTTGTAACTGTCCACAAAATAATAGCAGAACCGGAGCGCAAGGTCTAAGATGAGAACTATTTGGGAGATTATCTTATAAAAAGAAAAAAAGGATCATCTAAATAGGAGTCACATAATTTAGTCCAATCCATTAAAATGTTGAGGTAGGCATTTAACAATTACGTTTGAAGCTGTAATCTTTTTTAATCGTCAGTATTGTGCCAAACACATATTGGAGGAGTTTTATTCCAATACACTTGCCATTAAAAAGTTACGCATTTTATTACTCACAATCAAAATAAGTTGGAAATCGAAGGAAGTCTAACTGAAGTAAAACACATGAATTATAAAATAATATTATTATAATATTTTAACCTACTTTAGAGGGTCTTTTGCTATTCTTTATATACATCTTGCTTTAAATCTTTCACTCTGTTTATATTTGAGTTGCCACAATCGGTTTTAGGTTTGGGATATATTTTTATTTTAAATTCACAGGCTTTTTAATATAACTGTCCTGAATACATTAAAAGTTTCACCACTTTAGAATACCTTGTTTTACCACTCCGCTTGGAATTACAGGCATTTAAAGTAGGGACTGATTATTTAATCAGACAAATAAAAACACCGTAAGGTAAAAAAGTTATTTTTCAGTATTTATATGTGTTACAGCTTCAGGGAGTACCGTCTTTTAATTATTTATAACTTAATGATATTGTATTTTTTAATAAAATAAAAATTATTAATATTTAATGTTTTTCATACCATATAGTAAATTTTTTGAAAAAAAAAATCATTTAATTTTTTCCTGTCATCTTGCATACTCGCTGTAAAAATATCATATCCATATCGTCGACGATTATTCGTTAGGCCTTATTATTACAGCTCTTAAATCTGTTTTACATGTTCATTCTCCTCGTAAAGTGGTAAAAATTAATGTTGATATTGTTCCAGTATTAATAAATGGTGTCTTAAGGGGATGTGATAACACAGTTTGTATTGGAATCAAAATGTTCATTCCAATCAAAACCAGTTGCACCAATTTGAGTCTTACTTCGAATTCTTAGACTTTACATTTTATATAGCTGTCATTGGCTGAGTTTTAGAGAATTCTATCACTCGAGAAGTTGTTAAAATTATATTTTTGTTTGCCTACTTGTCTGTCTATCTATCTGCCTGCCTGTCCACACGATATCGTGGAATGAACTAATCTGTAGACTTTAAAGTTTGCATGAGGCTTCATTTAAATATGAGAAACACTAAGTTCGATTATGATTCATGGGTTTGGCTGAATGTTAATAAATGTCTCCACATTTGTCTTAAGAGTAACCACGATAGGGATGAGAAATAGCAGAATAATTAAATTTGTTATCAAACTGAGTAGGCTACAATGATATTATATATGAACATATACATTTTTATTACAAATTAAAACAAAAAGTAATGGAGTGGAAAGTCAAAGTTAAAAGTCTGCGACAAGATTTGATTTCAGCGATGAAACCTGTCTTAATGAACAAAAATGTGAATGTATATTGTGGCAAGAGATCCAAAGATTTCATCCGTTGGCTGTAATTTTTCATAAAATTTCAAATCAGATAATCAAGAATGTGTTCTACGATGATACATTCCCCGTTGTGGTATCTGGCTCAGCGTAATTTGTGTGTCAATTTATGTTGTGAATGATTTTATGCTTGTTTATCTGTCCACAGAACATCATTGTTTATTATAGTCGTTTATAAATTTTGAAGCACCATGTTACAGTACTTTTATGTAAGAGTAGAAGTACCCAATTGAAGAGTTGGGTTGTGATGTGGTAAACCGGATTAATATCAGTTGGAAAGTAATAAAACCCTTCAACATCCTGAACATCCTGGACTCTAGTGAATGGACATGACTCTGAGAACTGGGAGAGGTCGCCGCTTGGCCAATGACGTCTTCATCAGCGCCTCTCTCTGAGGTGAATTACCTTCCTGTAATTGGGTTGTGAGGCTCTTTGAAACGCCGCTCCCATCCGGGCCCAGATGTTAATGTAGCATCTTAATACCCCGTTATATTGCCCAGCCCTTGTATTACCCCATGATGACCGGGCCGAGTAGATCTCCGGAACACTCAAGTGGTTTGCATCCAGTTCGATCACGTCAAAAACAGTTTCCGTTTTAATTATTCTCTTTCTTTATGATAAATTACTGTTCTCAACATATTTTCTTTAATTCATTTTTAATCAATGCTGTGTGCTTATCATTGCCTAGTATCAGTAATATAAAATAAAGTTGTCATACACAGACAATACTTAAATTAAAATCACAGATCATAAACATTTATTTTTATGTTATTAAACCATAGCTTTCTAGAACTTTATGCCAATTATAACGATTTTTAAATTGGTTTTAAAATAATTTAAAAACATTTTGAGTCCTATACGTTTCGCCATTTGTTTTCATTTCATATTTAAATATTTAGAAACTATACAGAGTTTTTATTTTTAAATTTCAATGTAAATATGAAGAAAATAGATTTTGACACAAATATTCAGATAAATTTGATTATTAGATTCTAATCAGTAAAATTCGATTCAGGGTTGCCATATATACTTTTAAGTTATTACAACAAGTTCAACTCTGCAACAGAGGGTAATCACACAATGAACTTTTCCAAATTAAAGATGCAAGTATAACAAATGTTCAAGACTCGGACCCGTGGTTCAGTACCTAATATGTGTTAGATACTTACGATTAAACATTATAGCGCCATCTTCACGGAAATTCTTAGAGGTAAGTGACACGTGCACTTGCAGCACTTGGATAGAGGCCAGGGTTCACCCTCGCAGCTGAAGGGGAGGAGGGGAGAAAGGATAACATCAGCGAAACTGACTTGGCAGCGGCGACGCTAGCTTTATCTGCTGCCAATACTGATAATCTTGGCTACTTGCGACGCTACAGTTTCACTTACGAACCGTATTTTAGTTATCATCTTCCGTTCACTAGACGCTTGAGACATATGCTCTCACAATACTTTAAACGTTTACCCACCATGGAACCAACATCACATCCATATCTCAGTGGGAGGATTTAAATGTTTTGATTTAATTTTTATATGGTAAATATTGCAATTTAATTGTAAAATTTGAGATTTTTGATACTTTTATATTTTATTTGGTGTACTTACTTTTTCTTCATTTAATTATTTTTAAATTACGATTAATCAATGAAGATGTTTTCGGTGCAATACTGTACAATTAAGAATGTTTCCAATTAATTTTATCGGTAAACAATCTATCAAGGCTGCAAACATATTGCAATAGGTTTATTAATAACGAAGTTACCTGTTCGTGATATTTGTCAGTCGACCTGGAAACGTGTTTAATACTGTTTGTTCTGTTTCTATTTGGAGGTAATGATTTGCTTGGTGTAATATTTATGGCTAGAGCGTCATATTATAGTTCTATACGCAGTATTTTAAAGTAAAGTAGAACCGACATTGTACTGTCTTAATGGTTTAACGCAATTTGCTTGTCGCTACAAGACATAAACTACTAATTCTTCATTTCGGTGACGTGTAATACCTACTCTATAGAAATTTAGTAAAATTGTAACATTTTACCTAAACTATGACAATGTATATGTAATGAACAAATATATAAAATATTTTTACTTGGACAGTTCTTAAAATAGTAGCAGTTTAAAACTGTTGAATATTGTATAATCTATAAAGAATTCCTCTTTCTTTATACACGATATGTCTAAAATTGGGTTAACAATTAGTTAATAATAATGAGATTTAAATGTATAATATTTTTAAAAATAGTGTTTTCCTGAATAGAATTATTTTAATGCAGCTATGCAATTGAGGAAAATGAGTTTTATTGACTCGTATATTATCCTGCGCACCACAATCGTGGTAGGACTGGAGCTATTTCCACAAATAATAGTGAGTGCATCGACGAACCTGCAGATACTGTCGTTACTCCTGAACCTTGGAGGACAGCCAACACCCATAAGGCAACCTTAGGTTCCACCACAAGTCTGAATATGTTCGAATGTTTTACTTTCAAAATCCTTAATCTTGAATGGCACAGGTAATGATCAAAATACAACATAAAAACTTAAATGTGACACAATTCTAATGAAGTCATCCTTTATTATGTACAATAAACTAAGAAGAGGCGCATAATATTCATATATTTTCGGGTTCATATCCAATTTTTTTTAGCAAGGTGTACCTTTGCTTAGTAATTCATGTTATGTTCAGAAAAAATATATATTTATGTGTGTGTGTGTGTGTGTGTATGTATATATATATATATATATATATATATATATATATATATGCGTTTTTCCTACATATTTATATATATCGTATATATATATATATATATATATATTTAATTATCTATGAATAACATTTGTTTTATATATATAATTTTACACATTTATATTTTATTTTAAAACAATACCATTCCGAAACTATCATCGCTAATAATTAAACTGATAGTCAATATTCAATGTGAAGGACTTAAAATTTATAATTACAATATAAAACCAGTTTTTAAACACAGTGGATGAAGTAGTATGTAATTATTAATATTTATTTTTCTAGTATATCAATATTAACCTAAGTTATGTACATCTCAGTTATGTTACATCGGACCTTGCCAGTGGAACGATAAATGCTAAACGCGCAATTTTGTTATCATTTACTAACTAGTAGCTATCAACACCAAACAGCAACTAAATATTTAAACTCGTTGTAACAAACCTTATAACGGGCGTTGCTATTTCAACGAGAAAAGGTTTTTTTTTTATTATAGACCAAGTACTTTATAAAAAGCAATGAACCATCTGTCTATGGCAGTTACTCAAAACATTGATTTCAAATTCTACTTCAAAGTATTTTCAAAACTTCCATATATAGGAACTTCCTAGGGTAAAGCTTAATGCCTGTAAAAAGCAATTTGAATTACTTGATTACTAGAATCAGACACGCTGCAGATTATATTATTTTTATTCGTGAAATTTAATTCAACACTGGGAATGAACAAAATTAATTAGGTACATGACGCCGATGATGGCAAAAAAAAAAAAAAAAAAAAAAAAAATATATATATATATATATATATATATATATATATGAGGACATTTATAATTTTTTTTAAATGCGATAAACCGTCGGGTATAATAAAACAAACATTTGCACAATAAGGTGTCTTTTGTATTACTCAATTGGCGCACGAGTAATTTGTAAGTAGCCTCTAATTGAGCAATGCGCACCAGGATATTTCATGGGAATAATATATCGCACCAGGATATTTATATATATATAATATATATATTGTTACCTTGTCTCAGCTAAAATCGACATGTGTAGACTCATTTCAAGTATTTAAATGCTATAGAGATTAACATTCGTATATATTTAATATTTCAGCTAAAAAAAAATAAAATCCATTTTTCATATTAGACTCTAAATGCCTAGTTATTTTACTGAAATGCTAATCATTACTACAGCGGATCGTAAAGGGAACAAACTAATTACATTAACTATTCGTTTGAACGCTGCTGTCTTCGACAACATAAAATTAAATAAGAAAAGGGTAAATCTGTTTCTAGTTCAATATGCTACGTTAGATATCATTTTCAATTTTCCGGAACTGCAGATTCCGAATCGCACTATGGAAGAGTTTAATTTAATTTCCAGCACTTATTTAATAATGAATTTAGAATTTCCGAAGTTGGGGTGCTATAACTTCTATCGAGCTAATTTAACAAAAAGCTTTGCCTCTGACGTAGCAGCATTTTCATGAAAGAACTTTTATCCTAACTTCGTTAAAGTTGGTGGTCTGATACATAGTGTTCAGAGAGAATTGTTGTAACAGATTTAACCCAGCGCAATCATGCACTTAACCTTATCCCACAGTTTTATTTACAGTTATGAGAAGACCCAGAGAAATTATTTTCCAAGAATAATGATAAAAATAAATATATTGTACCGTATTTTACATTATTAGGTTTCTTAATACTATTATTTAAATTGTATTTACGTTGATACATGTAATTTACAAAATGTATCAGACCAATTTTTATTTTTAGAATCGTCTTTCCGAATATTCTTAATATAAATGTTGGTAGTTATCAACACAGATTAGACCCCCACCTGAAGTTTTATGAAATAGGTTGTTTATTTTAGAGCATTTCCATAGTCTAACTTTCAATTCAGTAATTGAACACTAAGCGTTCGTTTTAAGAACGGCTGGACCAATTGGGCTAAATATTTTTGTAAAATATTCGTTAATATCCGAGAATGGTTTATAAGGAGAGAAAAAACAAGACTCATTACTTGGAATATTTTAGAATCCTGAAAAATGATAGTATTCATGTCCTATAATGCAAATTTAACTGACACTAAACAGCTGTTGACATTTTAAGATGAAATTCGACAAATAGGCTGAAACATATGTTTACATTTAAATAAAAAAAAATTATTGTACAGGGCTTAGCAAATACAAAGTTAATAACTAAGTTGACAATAATATTTAAACACTATTATAACACCAAGCTGTGAATATTTTCATGTAAGATACTCCAAATTAGTGGACTTCTTCGACGTTGTGATGTTACATTTTAATAAGCATGAAGAGAAATAGAGAAGTGATCACATGCCTCGATGATCCATTCCTTCTTAGATTTAAGTCCGAAAAAACAAAAGGACTTCATATTGTAAAACCTTATTATATAATTATTTTGGAAAACTGCATGAACTTAATAAGAATTTCACCCTTATATGGAAAGTAGATATGAAGTAGGTAAGATTTCTCCTTACATCATAATAGGATTCTCAGTCCTACGTATGTATGTACATTATTTCCATTGGGGCATGACACACTCAACTATGGCAATGGAAATACCTTTGATCGAAAATAGAAATACAAGAGCCGAAGGAAGTCACTTTTTACCTGAAGTAGATTTCCGAGGGCTATATCGTATACAGTTTTTTGATCGGAATATTAAGGAAAACTTAACTGTGGCACCGTAAGTGATTTTATATGGTTGGAAGTAGACAAATTTAAACCGAAGTAGGCTTACCAATGTGTAAATATTTTTCTTCGTCGGTACAAGATCAACTTTACTATGGCACTGGAAATATCTTAGACCGGAAATACATGACAAGGATTGAAGTAAACTCTTTTAAAACAAAGCAGATTTCCAAGACTTATGAAATTGTATATTTGATCGTGGCAAAAAGGCAGACACAGTTGTAGCATTTGGAAATATAATTAACTCGGACCAGAAATGATCCTAGACGTAGAAAAAATGATACAAGAGTCACCTTAAACTCTCATACACTTAAGCGTGTTTACAACAACTAAAATAATATTTACATGATGTATGTACATACTTGCGGTAGAAAAATAATACACGCCTAAAAGCCTAGGGTATTTTTTTATTTCTCCCTGGCAAGAAATTTACTTTGTTTAACGGTTCACCAGCCAATACAAATTAGTGCATGATCCTACATTATAAACAGAGTGTTATGCCTTTGTCTAGTACCATTCACTACCAAACACGAGCAAACTGCGAACTGAGTATAATCAGTTGAAAAATTATGGTGTATTAAGAACGTTCAACATAGTCCGATAGTTAAATATCAATCCATCCCTTTACTGCAATCGTGTTACTGTGAATCGTAGGCGCTATTGAATACTTAATTAAAAAAGATTAATTATTCAAGTTCCCAAAATAGATCATATACGACTATACATGGATTTTTGAAACTTGAAAAACCTTCAGTGATCACATCACTTTTTAACTCTTACTGTAGTAATTAGCAAATAATGACTTCGACTGGAGCCCATGTAATATTACAACACACACCAGCCCTACTCACTCAAGTGTACACAATCAAAACCAAAACCGGATTTTGGTTACTTGTTGTTTTTCCTAACACAATTAAAGTGTATATGTATTTTAAACATCATAACGAGAAACATGTATACCAAACAATGTATCTTGACTGTAACTTTCTGAAGAATCCACGTCGGCAAACGGCAGGTGCCAAGCTGGTCATAACCCTCTGCGCTCGTGAATTTGTGGATTCGTGCGTGCAAGGCGATCAACTGGCCCGTCAGTCGCGATTCCTATTTGCTATTACTATAATCAAAGGTTTGTAATATTATTAAATATAATGGAGTTAAAGTGTATATAGGGGAGGATATTGACTTTTCAGAATTATATCAGTGGATCTTACGGTTTCATTTATATTAACAGTAAGATAATACGTTTTAGCTGTTATTTGAAATACTTTCATCATCAAGCAACACATTGCTTAAATTAAAGTTTTACAAATATCAAACCGAAAGGTCAAGTACTTTTTACATGATGGATGAATCCATCCACCCACATTCACATTTATAATAATAGTAGGAAGAAAGACGTTAGAACTAATGAAGAAATATGAAACGGAACAACCATTAAACAATTCAGAAGCCTGTTCTAATCCAATGTTAAGTTTGATACGAGTTTTAGCTATTCAAAACAAATGAGTCACGTAGTCTGCAACAAAGCTTACTTTAAAGAAACTAAATTGATTTACTAGCGGTCATATGGCTTAATAAAAGATTCAAATTACAGTTGTATTGCTCGAATTGCAGTTGCGTGTGCTGTGAGAGACAGATTGTACATGAAGGCGAGGGTTGGTAGTCACGGAAGTCCCTGTTGGTTGCTCTTTCTCTATAACGGACTCTATCTAAGGTACAATTTACTGAGAAAATTGTAAATACCTTCAGTTGCTTCATACTCTCAGCCAAGTCTACGCTGGGAATAATTGTTCGATGAATTGGTATCTTTGAGAGTTACAGTGTCATAGCTATTGAATAAGGTATTTGTGCATTATTAAAAAAATTAATGTTCTATTAGGATGTTTAATGGTTGAAAATCTAAAGTAGAATGGATAAATTTTACATACGTTTGAATTAACGTGTTCTAGTTATGTAACTAGTGTATCCACCTAACTTGATGAAAAGTTTAATAACCTAGTTATAAAACTAATTTTATTTTCAAACATTTATAATTTGGCTAAATAAAAACCATTGCTGTTTTTATTCAGATCAACTTTTACATTAAAATGTTTGGAGTCTTCGGTATTAAGAAATTCCTATAACATTTACTTTTTACGGTTATATAACTTTTGTTTATGAGTATGACGGACAATGTTTATACAAAGCTACGAAAAATATAACTCGAAAAAGATGTATTGGTTCACATTTTAAACACTTTCCACTAAAACTAGAGTATTTGACTATGGTCTTCTCCCTTATGGTACATTTATCTACAGATTTAAAGAAATATCAGCTGCTCATACAGCGCAAATTGGGTTACGCTCGTATTTGCTTCTCATCTTCAATTGTAAACAATTTTAAATGTACAGTTGTAGATGTAACCAATATGATGTAACTAAATACAAAATGGCCATATTTCCAGTACCTTTGTTATTGGATTAATAAAATGTTGCCTTCTTGAGCATCGCTCTGTAAGAAGTTGTATTATGTATGACAACACAATTGAATTACCGTTCGATTTGAAAATAAATCCTTATCCTAATACACGATATGTATCAAATCAACTGATATTCTTAACAAATAGTAAAATTTATCACAATTACTTACGAATAAATGCCTTCATCAAATTGCAGCATGAGTCTTTTGTAATAATTTATACAAAAATCTTTAAATTTCCAAACATGTAGTATATATAAGTGTGCCTTTAGTCAAGACAGCCATATTTCATAGCATGAATGTGTGATCTTTATTTTTGTCAGTCTGAATTAGTTTTATTTTAATATTAATTTTTCAAATATATTTAGCTCATTGATTCTTAACTAGTACTCTTGGTAAGAAATATTTATTTATTATTTTTAATATTATATATTATTTAATAAAATATACTTGGACATTGAGTTTTACTGATGTTCACACAAATGCTTAACTAAACAACCAAATAAATTCTCGCGATTTTGTAAATATCCAACAGATACATTCAAATCCTTGAAATTCATCAAATGTTAATGATTCAAAATCGTATATATATATATATATATATATTACATATATTATATATATTATATATATATATATATATATATATATATATATATATATTATATATATATATATATATATAATTACACAAACACAGACATCTGTTCTGTAAATGACTATAAATTATGAAATTTTGCGTTAGTATCTCATAGATCGACAAGTTTAGTACATGAGAGAGACCTCTCGTGATACCCATGAAACCGAACTGTCGTGGGGTGTACTGGCACGTCGCGTGTGATGTCTCTCAGCAAACAAAGAACAATATTACTTCCAGGAAAACGTAGCGTTCACAGTTTCAACTGGACCTTGTCATTTTCCTTTACACATTGTTTAGCCTGGGTAACTTATTAAAGGGCCAACCTCGGTGTTCAGATAAATCAAACAGCTAAGTACACTAGCGAAGAAAAAAAACTAGAGGTTGACAACGCAGTAAATGAAAACCAGGTCAATTGCAGTAAAACAAATATTTGAAGTCAAATACCGTTGAATGAAAAAAATAAACACTATCGAACAATTTAATAAAGAATAGTTAATTAGTTTGCTGTATTAATGTATATTATTGGAGAACATACACATTATATTTGAGAGCAATATTATAATACCTTCAATGCCTTTTATGGTACTGGCTTTTTATACGCGCTATTGGAATTGAACAGAAAAGAGATAGATAGAATATTGATATTGGGAGTTGGATGGGGGTGTGTACTGTGAGCGGTGGAAGGGGGGAGGGGAATTTGTATTTTAACTAGTTTTAGTTTTATCTACTGTGGGATTCAACTTCAACAGCGTGTACTGTATGGTGGACTAAGTCACACATTATACTTCTGTATGATTGTATTAGGTACGAAAAGTGTCTTACATTAATTGATTTCATTCTAATTCAAGTGGTTTCTATCAACTGGGAAACTGTTATTAAAATATGGAACATGGGTATTGCAAACATATTAATTCCTTGCTGTAGCCAGAATATGTGTTAAATACGAGACCTTGCTAAGATATTTATTTCATCACGATTAGTGAATCAATAAAATACTGTGTGTTTGGTGGAACATTACACATTTGATGAATTCATTTTTGTTCAAGTTACGTATAATAATAAAAAAAAGGCTGCTCAATAACTTTGTGTGGAAAATGGCTTATTAACAGTACATTTCGGAAGGTACTACGAAGGCGTCATCGCTTTTAAAATAACTCATGAAATTGAAATTGAACTCTTTTTTACTTTTAGCTCTATACTAAGGATGAAATATAATACATCTCGCTACACAATGGTGTATCTAATACATGTCTAATTGCAACCGAAAAGTTTGAAACACAATGTTTGTTAAAATAAACTACAACACTGTAAAATTGAATTAATATTGATTAATAGTTATAATGATTACAAAAAATATGAGAAATAACAAACTCTAGTTCGAGAAAGAGAGAAATTACTTATCAAGAAAAGATCAAGTTGTTTATCTAACTAAAGCATTCCACGCCTTGATCTCGCAGTGTAATAATATGGACAACATAGTGGTATCCGATTGCAGAACTGTATATAATCAATTAATGATCTAGAGAATCATATAGTGTAATTATTGGACTCTACCAATTTCACGCGTTGCACATTTACTTAATCAACTTGGAAGGGACATTATGATAAAGAAATAAAAATTGATCTAATCATGTGCAAGCTTATGTAATCCCTACTATACTATTTGTTCATTAATTCATTCATTATTAAATAGTATAGAATTAACTGAATAACAAACAACGAATCACGTTACGCTTTAAGAAGAAAAATTTTAATTATGACCTGGTTTCATTATTTGACGTGAGTACGTCTTAACATTTAAATAAGATGAAGAATTAAAACATTTCATACTTATGTAACACATTTCTGTTTGCTATGAAAGATCTTCAGATACAATTGACAGGAATAACGTCAAGCTACATGTTAGTCAACCACTAGTGAACTAGTAAAGTATGTGATTATCATAATAGAACATTGAATTTATATCTTAATTAATTCGTGTTTTCCATTTTTATAAACTTTCATCGATTAGTTTAGATGAGGACATTAATGCAAAAATATCATTTTAGACAAATGTAGTTGATTTGTTTGTTGAAGCAATGCATTAAAAACTTGAAGTAGTCATGTTTTGAGCTTATAACAATCCATGGGGTCGCACTAATTTTATGACGAGATTAAAGTTAAATATGGCCAACAATGGCAAAAATCTAGTTTGAAGGAAGTAAATCAAATAGCCTGGGCTTTTAATTATAGGTCGAGTCACCCACATTTGATGTGGATATCTTTTTTTACCAGGGTTGAAGACAACAACCCTGTTACGAAAGCTTTTCTTCAATGGGAGGGGCTCTTTACAAGCTTGACATAACAAACTTCTGGTTAGATACCATTATCACGGCACGATTGTAATGCAACATGACCAGATGGGGCAAAGCCCCGAAGTGGGAGCAGTTATTACGACTCTTTTTTATTCACTTTTTTGTATTCACTGATGTGTTTGTTTAGTTACTACATTTTCTCAACTATTTTATAGCCTTTCAAATACTTTCACATACTTATCTTGCATCTCACATTATTTTTGCATTTCAATGTTTACCATTGAAAGTGGCCTGTTCTACTATTATGATTTATAATAAATTAAAATTGGTATCTCAATCTTAATCGGTGAATGGTCCTAACAAAAAATAATGTGAAGACGATGTCAGTGAATTATGTGGTGAAATTCTGCAAATAAACCATTTGTTTTTCAAAAGGAAAATTCAGACACTAGAACTTTGATAGCTCACTGAGTAATAGGTACTATCTCGAAGAATGTTTATCATTCGTCACCAGTATAAAGTAAGTGGTTGCAGTAAGTATGAAATAATTAGAAAGATAGGGTAATTAGTGCAAAAAACTCCACAAATATTTTATCAAGAGATTCTATAGCTGTTGTCTTATCCCAACGTAGTACAATTGTGGCTGACCGAGCAGAGTCCTAGAATGAAAATATTTCAATACACATAAAGCTTTGTAAAAAAGTGTCTTTTTAGAAAGTTTTACACAATGATTTTATGATTAGACACCAATATGTTGTTCAAATAAGATGAAAAAAATAAATGAAATTGTGAAATAGGTGTAACAATTTAAATATTTACTTTACAATTTAATTTTTAAATTGAGGCAATGGATGTATGAAATTATTTTTGCTCAGATTGTCAGCTGATTCACAAAGCAAATACCTAGACTGTGTAAGAAATATTTACTGTTTTCCATAATCACGCAATTTAAAAAAAGGAAAGTTTACTGTTTCTTCTTTGAATCTGTACAAACTATCTCCCGTTACGTTAGTTCAAATTTGAAGAACTTTAAAGTATAACACAAATCTTTGAAAATAGTTATATAAGCGTGAAAGTGCAAAAAATATGTAATGTACTCTTTTACTCACACATTGGTTGGTGTATTAGGTGACTTTTCCATGCGATTAACAGACATATAAAATGTGAAAATATTAAAAAGATTGTGTGAGTGAGTGAGTGAGTGAGTGAGTGAGTGTGTGTGTGTGTGTGTGTGTGTGTGTGTGTGTGTGTGTGTATGTGTGTGTTTGTGTGTGTGTGTAAATATTAAATGTGAATGTGAACAAACATATTAATTAATTTTTCAATTAATTTGACTGTAATTCTACTTGTTGACCATAATTAATGTTGCATCAAATCCTATAATTTGCTGTTTTGGCTGAAAGTTCGTATGAAAATAAACTATTGAAGAAGTAACCAAACCTTTATTCGCTGCTTATGCTAATGTAGATAAACGTTGAGGCTTGGAGTTGGCTTCCATCCAATCCCCGAGTCTGGTCGCCATATTCTCCTGCCCTTGTGATGGCACTCGACGGAAGTATTCAAAATAAATGGAGACACCAGATTTCAAGCTTCTCGTGAGTAAAATAAGGTTTTAATTTGCATAAATAGCTCTAATAGTAATTTCGCAGAGTTAATGAATAGTTCTTATAATTGTTATTTACGAGATAACTATGACATTGTCCGTGAAGAATGAAGTAGAAGGAGGAAAGGTTATGTAAGCTACTCAATCGTTAACTAAACGTGTAACCATTAAAGGACCTACTAATTCTATTCAAACGAATAATTTTTAGTTCCGTTTGTAATAGTGCAATAGGGCAACTCCTGTGTGTATTCTGATATATTATCTATTTGTTAAATGTATGCATCATGGTTTACGCAGAATAAAAATATTTTCGTACAAGAACTTTTGCCAATTTTCCGGTATCCTAGAATGATAAATTTGACACACACGTGCCATATAACTAATAAAATAAAATGAAAATCATTCCAATAAAAATCAACCATCAACAGGATTCAAACCCTAGAAGAACAATATTTTGTGTTTTAACTCTGCGCTGACCTAGAAACGTGAAATTTAACACACGTGTATTATGCACTTAACAGATTAATGACATTGGAAACACTTAGAAATTAGATTACAATAGCCGGCAGTAGTCACTTTTTGACTAAAATAGATTTTTCAAACCAAGGTATGTATATATTTGATGATACGGACAAAATATAAGCACCAAGATTATGCCGGAAATACCTAAGAAGGAAAATGGATTAATATAAATGTTTTTGGCCTATGTAGACTCCTCCTACTTATATACGTGTATATTTTATTGATCTATCAACAATTTGAATATCTTCGATCGGAAGTAGACTACACTAGCCGTAAGTAGACGTTTTTTGAACGATTTAGGCTTTTCAAACCAATGTATATGTATATTTTCTTGATCGAGGCAACAAGGAGAGCGGTACTCCAGCACTAGAAATAACTTTTACATTATAAATTACGGCAAGTATAATTACTTTTTAATTAGATCAGAATATTGGAATACATTCCAGTGACCAAAACTGATTTTCAATAGTATTTATTAAGCCTATGAAAAAGGATATGCCTATGACATAGTGGTTATTCAATAGGGAATGGCATGCAAGACCGCAGTTAGCTACTAGTATTAGTGTAAAATTTATATTTACAATAGATTTATTTGATCGATAGTACTGTAATTGGGTAGTGTACAAATATATTCTGAATCCTAGATAAAACCCATAGGACTATATTTTAAGTATTGCTATATCTTATCTTGTGTTGTTGACGAACACTACGTATGAACTCTTTCAACTTTCCTCTATTTATTTTTATGTATTTAATAAATGACCTCACTCAGTCGTGTCTAAGGTTTTCCCTTGGACGAATGAAATACTGTATACCACAATGCGTTAGTAACAATTATTGAGAGTACATGCCATAATACAGTGTACACCGATGTTTGAACAGCCATTGCTAATTGAATTTCACTGCGTGGTAGACCAATTTTAGGTGTTTGTTTGCTTGAAACCTACCAGCCGGTAAATAACTCACTTAGTCTCTGGTAATATTCATTGGACTGTTTATGACCATAGTACTGCAGCCTTCATTGATAAATTAATCATGTTAACATGCTATATGTTAAAATATGGCTTAGTATAGTTTCATAGAGACTATTGTTATTTACTTAGGTTTAAGTATATTACGCCTCCAATCCAAATTTTAATTTGTTACAAAATAAATTACTCCAAATGTACAATAAATATAAAATTTATTTCACAAGGTCATTTAACAAAAAGCACTCGATGCTTAGGTAGGAATCCAAGAAAGGTGTAAGTGTAGTTTTTTTTATAAAATGAGCTTGTATTTAAATACAATTTAATTTATATATATATAGTTTCAATAAACATTGAATCACAAAAAGTATATATATAACGAGGTTAATGAGAGATTTTGATATACTGATTGTAGCATATCTCAAACACCAGAAATTCGAATAGCTTTAAAACATTAAATTATTGTTATAGTTTATTTAAGGGACAGGAAATACAATTCACACTTTCATTGGTCTAAAATAACCTTCATAATAAATATGAATGTTTAGTTTAACTTTAGAGTACCTTTTAATAACACTCTCTAAAAATTCTGATGACAGTTGGTTTAAACAATATATACAGGGTGAGTCAGAAATATAGTAAAATATTTTAAGACGTGATTTTAGAACTAAAAATAAGAAAAAAATGTTATATAAAGGTAGGTCTGGAAACGCTCCATTAGTGAGTAATGGGCGGCGAAAGATTTTGCTTTGTTTTCAGTTCACCTGGTGAAATTAAGTGATTATAAAATGTTTTGTTCTTACTTTTTAACTCAAAGAAGGTGGATTTCTGAGGGAAATCACCTGAAAAATGAAATAAAACCACTCTAGAGGTTGTAGTGTGAACAGCTTTTGAAAAAAAGTATGAAATTTTACAAAAATCTAATAACAAAAATACCGTTTTAAATGTTTGATGTCAAATAACATTGTTAAATGACCAATAAACAAATTGTTTTTCCTAATACAGATTGTAGAAAATTTAATTCTGAAAAGAATCATAATAAGCAAAGTTATCTAAATGTGTAAAAAAGTTATGAAATTGACTCCTTACGTATTACACTACACAGCAAACCTTTGCTGTTTTATAATAAGGAATGAGTATCGGATTGGTAACAGCTGGTGAAAAACAAACATATCTTTAGTTCAAAATTTTATTTTTAAATACAATAAACATATCTACAATCACTTTAAATCTCACCGGAAGATTAATGATGATGCTCAAAATGACCTCCGTTGTTCAAAATGCAGGCGTTCAGGTGTCTTCTCATCGTGTTTCGGGCCAGTTCAAAAACTCCAGGTGTCTGCTTAATGGTTTCTATTCCATTAGAAATGTTTAATTGGAGTTATTCAATGGTATCTATTGGGGAAAAGTAAACTAATGTTTTTAAATGTCCCCAAAGGTAAAAGTCTAAAGGATTTAAGTCCGGTGATCTTGCTGTTTCCACCTCGGCCTATCCATTGATTTGTGAAACTCTCATTTAGGTGTCCATTAACAGCCAGAGAGTAGTGCCCCGTCATGCATAAACTACATGTTTTGGAGTAAATTCAGAGGTACATCATCAAGCAGGTTAGGTAGCTCGTCTCTTAAAAAGTTCAAGTACACCACGCCATTAAGCCAGGGAGGAAGCACGAATATGACTAAATGATCTGCTGAGATCCAGCCCAAACATTAGGTTTGATAGCATGAGGATCTCTTTCTGCCCAAGTGTGGTTGTTATGGAAGCTAATGGTAGCTGTTCTTGTAAAGTGAGCCTCATCGGTAAACAAAATTGTATTTAAAAAGTTTGGATCAGCACATTGTCCCAGAAGCCATCGACAAAAAGCAAAACGGGGAGCGTAGTGGCAAAAGAGTTTGGACATGCTGGAAGTGGTATGGGTGTAACTGGTACTCGTGTAGTATTCTCCGAATACTAGGTTGGCTGACATTGAACTGTAATGATAATTCTCTAGTGCTCTTTTCAGGATAATTAGAAATTTCATTAAGAACCATCTCTTCTTATTCAACAGTCCTACATGATCGGGCGATGCCTGCATTACTATCTCCGAAGACTTCAAAGAACCTGTTTCAGATAGGCGTTGATGAATAGTGGCAAAAAATCTTGTGCTCGAACACCTGCGATTGGGAAAGTTCTCTTGATACAGACGTCTTGCTGCAGTACTATTGCAGCGTCCCAAACCATACATTAAATGCATGTCTGCTAATTCAGAGTTTGAATACACATGAATATTACGTTCCATTTTTAATAAATGAAACACACAACACAAAATCACCAACAAAATGGATGAAAATAACTGGTTAAAATACTTAACACAAGCACACAGTATCTTTACAGTATGTTGTTTTGTTCAACAATGAGGTGACAAATGTCATCTAATAATAAATGCCCAGCTAATTATTTATTATTTAAAAATGTTTAAACAGCTGTTGTTTAAATGATTAATTATTACCAGCTGTTACCAATCAGATACTCATTCCTTATTATAAAACAGCAAAGTTTTGCTGTGTGGTGTAATACGTAAGGAGTCAATTTCATAACTTTTCTACACATTTAGATAACTTTGCTTACTATGGTTGTTTTCAGAATTAAATTTTCTACAATCTGTATTAGGAAAAACAATTTGTTTATTGGTCATTTAACAATGTTATTGGACATCAAACATTTAAAACTGTATTTTTGTTATTAGATTTTTGGACAATGTCATACTTTTTCTCAAAAGCTGTTCACACTACAACCTCTACAGTGGTTTTATTTGATTTTTCAGGTGATTTTCCTTATAAATCCACCTTCTTTGAGTTAAAAATTAAGAACAAAACATTTCAGAATCACTTAATTTCACCAGGTGAACTGAAAACAAAACAAAATCTTTCGCCACCCATTACTCACTAATGGAGCGTTTCCGGACCTATCTTTATATAACATTTTTTCTTATTTTTAGCTCTACAATCACGTCTTAAAATATTTTACCATATTTCTGACTCACCCTGTATTTTGTGATTCTAAGAATGGAAAACTCTAATTTTTAGACTTATTTATCACCAAACTTGTATTTGATATGAACTATCGTAACTGTAAAACTGTGTAGGTATACGTATCCTTGCATCAATTGTCGATTAAAATTCTAGCATTAGAGACTCAATATCAATCTTTAGTCCACCGTGCTCGATGTTCCTCTCCTTTCTAAGTTGACTTTATCCGTCGGCAGCCCTAATGGCTGTTTAATATAGATAAATAGATAACTTAAAAAAACAAAAATTTTATCGATAAATGTGTGCTTTGCTTTTGTTAACTAATTATTTCTTGAATACATTATATTACATTTTTCAAGAAATTTGTCTACAGTCTCCGAAATGTTATTCCTTGTATATAGGCTGAACATATCTGACTGCCATTACTTCGAATTTAAAAATTTAAGTTCACTATAATTATAAGAGATTAGATAATAACTCTTGCGGAATTTTATAATAATAAGTGAGTTTGTGTGTTTTGTGGCGAAAAAATAGAGCTACGGTACTCAAGCTAACGCGCTCAGTTATACTAATATAAAGTATAATAAAGTATACTAATACTTTTTTATGGTTCATTTTATACTAATATTTATAATACGAGGTAAAATACTTAATGCTGAGTAAATAAAGAGATTTAAACCGTCTCTTTGATTTCAATTACCCTAAGTAATTATATTTTAATATTTAGTATGATATTAGCCCTTAACATACAACTATAAGATTGTTAATGCCTTATAACATATGTATATACCACTACAATCATATAAATAAATATGTTATTTCTTGGTTATACCAGAATACGAGTGTTTATTTAATCTCCTTTTGAAAGTTTTTTATATCTTGAAAATTAAATAACCAATCACACAATAACGTAGATATAAAATCAGAGTATTTCTCCGAAAATATATTAAAATACTTAAAAACTGATAATAAGCAAACATTTGACTCATATATCTAACAATTATGATTAGATGATTCATGATAATGGTTCTGTCAAAATCGTTCAGTAAATAATATTATATAATTATTTATGTTATTAAACTGTTAGTACAGAAGGATTTCTAGTAACAAACAAAGTGAAATTGTAACGCGACGCACCCGAGCAGAAGTAACTTTAAAGAAACTGTTGCAGGTTATGTTCGGAAGCTTTCAGCCGAATTAAGATGTTATAGGTTCCATGAAGAACCTTTACCGGTATTATTGGTCTTTAACTTCTTTTCTTTCTTTCTTCATAAAAAACTTTTACATCGGCTACAAAAGCTGGTTAGCTGGTTTGATCTTTTCACCGCATACTCGTAACATGGAAGCGTGGAGGAGTCTGAAGATTAAATAAGCCTTAATAAACTTTAACATTTTTCTTCAAAGAAAAGTAGTGTTCTGTTGTTACTAATGAGTGGGATACTTATAGATACATTTCTTGAAAATGTATCAGAACGCCTTGACACCGAAAGATAATCTGGGTGTTTATGACAAATATTTCATTATATACGGTAACTCTTCTCAGCACGACTAACTATATCATACAAATACTTCTTAAAATTAGAATATAATAGGGATTTTAATTGATACCTAAGTAATTAGTATGGCTTCTGTAAATACACATTGACAATTTTCTGAAACTACTCGCCATAAATATTTCCTTTCAATCTGTATAAAACGATATTACATTAGACTGTTTTCATACACTAATATAATAACAAATTCATTCCTAAATCTTTTTAAAGATTGCAATGGGTGTAGATTTTGGTGGCTCTGGAAACCTAAGCATAAACTACGGTAGTGTGTGATGTCCACAAGCGCGCTTACGGACAATTCTTAATTTATTGGTTGATCGTTAGCAAAACCTATCACTCAAGGGGCTGGAAAAATTCCATTTATGTCTGTTTATCTGTCTGTCTCTCTGCACGATATCTCAAACACAAACTGACATAAAGAAGGAAACAGGATTTTTCCGGACATTTGCCATCGTTCAGTGAAACAAGAAAACAGTAACACTACGTTTCGAGATCTGCAATCTGATCTCTTCCTCAGGTAAAGAACTAACCTAATACATAATTACAAACTAGGTTAAAATAAAAAAATCTTACTAAAGCGTTGTGGCACGCCTAAGTCAGGAATCACAACCTACATGTTGTTTGTCAACTTCACTAACTCTAAAGACATGCACTTAATACAAAACTATACCAAACACTAATCATTAAAACTAAACTACGGAATACAGGTCACAATGCGTCTTCACTCGTCTACTAACCACCTACGACTGACCAGAGGGACTAGCCAATGGTAATCGTGACAGCTGGCTAAAGCAGATTGCAGACCTCGAAACGTAGTGTTACTGTTTTCTTGTTTCACTGAACGATGGCAAATGTCCGGAAAAATCCTGTTTCCTTCACAATCCTTCCATTGACATAAAGACTTGAAATGCTGAATGAAGCTTCATTTCTATGTAGGCAACACTAAGTTCGGTTATGGGGCATGTCACTCCATAGGATTTGGCTGAGCGTTAGCTAATATTTTCATGTTGGTCTTATGGGTATTCATGATTAAAAAGGGAAAACAGCAGAATTAATAAACCTTTCAAGAAACTTAGTACAATGCAATGAAGTTTTGTGAAATATTACCCCCCCCCCCCCATGTGTAATATTTATAGCCTAACTAACACAGCACATACAACGTCATCTTTTGTTTACTTTGTATGAAGTATGTAATTGTTTAAACATTGCTATGAAATCCAACTTAGAATAATGTGAAAGTGTTAAGGTGCAAGATATCTTGAGAAAGATTTCATTTGTAGATTATGAATTTTCAAGAAACTTCACTCCTATATAGATAAGATAGTGTACTTCAACCATATACTTTGGCTGAAGAACATTGAATCATACTACTCAGTAGGCTGACACTTTTGTTTGCCGGTAGGATGTAAAATATTTCTGTGTGATTCTCTGTCACTCTACCTATTCACAGGACATCTCGAGAATGAAATGGAATCTATAAATTTGAAATTTGCCATGTAACCTTAGCATGCAATTTAGCATGTTACAACACGGGGTGGTTTTTTTAACTGAGTATTATAACTATTTCAAGAGATTAAGATCCCTTTTCAACATCATATTCCGTCTCCATGTATAACAACAACTGGACAAAATAAGTACCTGTAATAAGAACTTGTAGGTGACCTTTAAAACGATGGTGAAGTGTCTAGAAGAGTCCCTTTGAAGTCAGTTGTGAGAATAAGGGAGAAATTCAATCTTTACAACCCCTCCTATTTAAAGAGTGAGAATACACTATTTGTTAGCATATCTGTGGATGGACCTTCGGATAACTATTAGCTCATTTAGAATGTAAATTATCAGCAACTGGTTTAGGAATCCCAACATAGTTGAAAAGCATCTCTACATTGTAATTTCGAAGATTTACTGTATGACAGTAAGTGAGGAATACATTCTGGCAATTTAAACCATGGCTTAGTCTTTTGTCTGCCTAATCTGGTTAGATTAGTCAATTACATTCCAGACAGGAACACAGTTAGTAGTATATCTGTAGACTGAGATAATATATGGCTTAGCTTTTATTATGGACAGATAGAGTCTAAGATAACACGATGAAAATGCAAATTCAGTCGGATACCCATAGTTTTAATGCCACATAATGAATTTGATTTTAACAAAGAAAATGTTTCAAAATGTTATTATTGAACGCAACAATTTAGTACAATGTATAAACTCAATCTGCAACCAGTCTTAAGAGTAAAGAAAAGCTACAACTTGTTTTCTTTGATTATCGATTGATATGTATTTTGCCTATTAGGCTTAAAAAATTAAAAATTATCCTAATTGGAGATCAAGACAAGAGGGAGTTCTGAGCTCTGTCTTTCTATGAAGGCACTCAACCCATTGTATTGAGATCGCCAGTACTTAGAACATCACGTAACACAAAGTAAATAAGCAATAGAGAATCTCATGAGAGAAACGTTTATAATTCCTCATCGGACCTTCGAAGTGGTTAATGAGTTTTATTACACGCCTGCCGGAGCTGTGAAGCACCTAGGGGTGACTCCAAGAGCTATCGTGCTGCCGACTCTGCCACCCCTTCCTGACCAAGATGGCCTCCTGTCACGCAAACTGATACCAGTAATCTAATTACACCCCTAGACCTCGTTGTTCTTTATACGCTATGTGCTTTGTGTTAATCTTCAAATCCCTTTACTGATAATTAGAATTTACTGTAATTTATAGTTATGATACTCAATTTAAAATGAGATTAGAATTTGAAATGTTATCGGAGTTGACTGGAGTTAATTTATGTACACTCCTTAATCAAGGTTTCGCACAAATATCTTTTTTGTAGCCTATATAAACTTTATTGTAAATTTATTAAGTGATGTTAATATGAGTTTGTGTCTTTTATTATTTACTGAGAAAATAAAACTGAACAAAAATAAAAATATTTTATTCCTAATGTTTGGAAATATTTTACAGCAAATAAGGCAACTAAGATCTATCATTTTGAAGTAGGACTACAACTTGATTTTATGATCCGGTTTACTGATTGAGCATTTCTATCAGTATCGTGTGATTGAACCTTTTGCTCTTAATACCTCTTGGGATTTCCGTCTCATTTCAGTAATAAGATATAAGTATCTGCTTGTGGTATTACCTCCCACTATTCAATCACTGCGTTGTGTGAGGCAGTCAGGCTTGTTGGAGGTTATTTCTGGCTTTTATAAATTTTTCAGTATCCCACACTTGTTATATAGACCTGAGATCCGGAATATTTGGAGGCCATCTAATCGTGTCTATACCAACCTAAGGTAGCCCCGGACTGCTGCAGCGTTATGCGGACGAGTATTGCCATGAATCAGTTTGAAATGGGGACCATCAAAGGAGCAAATGACACTAAATGTTCTAGTTTGTATTCCACATACCTTTGTGTTCATTTGAAGCTGGTCTAGGAAGTGCTTCGAGCTCTAAGTATGCGTCTAAGTTAGTACCGCCCCAAAACATAAGTGAACCCCCACCAAAAGGTATCCTGGGTAAAGGCAGGCTTCAGCAAATATTTCGCCCCGCCATCTCTAGTCACGCTGGCGTCCATCTGGAGAAGCTAGGCTGAATATAGTCTCGTCTGAGAACAGAACCTGCCGCAGGTCTTCTGCTTGAATCACCTTCTCTATGACTTTTACGACTTGAAATGTGCCCGCTATGTACCTGCTTAAACAGACCTTGCAGCGGAGTACTGATACTCGTTCTCCTGCATAGATTATTGACGATAACCGATCATCTGATCTGTCTGTGGCTTTTGGTCTGTCTTGAACTGGCATTCTGTTGTAACTTCAAATTTCTAGATATCGCCTTATAGCTTTCCCAACCGTTGAATGTTGTACTTAAAATTGTATACTCACTTCTCTTTGCGAGCACGCCCTGGTGAACCAAAGCTCTTGCTCTCAGAGAAGTCAAACGACGTTGAAAATATATATCTGACTACTTAATGTACAGCTTATTGATTGCAAACAATAATAGAGCTCCGTACATTTCAAGCTTGGTCACAACAATAAAGAATGTGATATGATGGAAACTGCAAGGATTGCATTCATTTCGAATTGGACTGTAGGTTAGATAACAAATAGAAAATATGAGAAGGATAAGTTTGTTATCAAAAATAGATTATGTTCATTTACAGAAGTGCTCTTTGGTTAGTGTATTAGCCATGAAAGCAAATCCCGCACAATCGTAATTATTACTTATTGGAGTGGTGCGAAACTTTTATTCATAAATGCGTTAATGAATATCAAGAGTTTGTCTTTGAATAAATCATAATTGAAGACTGTGATTTATTGTAGTAAATAATTAAATTGATTGTCTGGAAATATGTGGTAATTAGAAAGGTAAGTGTGTGACCTTGATGAACTTTTTTATAGTTGGTGTTTTTGAATAACATTCATTTAATAACTTAATTTGAAAAAGACGGTTGACTGTGTTTAGAATGGTTGTCTAAGAGCCGACCTTAATTTACGTTTTTCGTAAAAACCTAGTTTTTCGTGCCTCTAAATAGATAGACATTTCCCCTACGAAAGAAGTTATCGTCGGCCGCGATAGTTTTGGTAACGATAGTTAGTTTTATTGAAATGAGTTATAAATATCAAACTACAAATGTCTTGGATCACATTTTTGTAGTTTTTTACACTTAATCATCTAGACACCACCCATCAGACTCATCAGCACAGTAATATTTAACTTACCAACGATATAAAGAAGCTGAAAGTCACCACACCAGCCGCCCTTTATAAGGTTCGCAAGACTACGTTCAATAGTATTAAATATGGGTAATATAAGGATATATTACCATTAAGGTACCGGTATCCATTTTCATGCTATTTTTCTAAATATAATTTGCCAGTCTTTGGATATGTTGGTATACAGGAATTAATTTATTTCTTAGGAATTGCCAATGTGTATTAATGAGTACTTCAAAAATCCTAAATACTATTCTAATACATTTAAGATTTTCTTGCCTAATTGGTGCCTCAAGATCGTAAGAGATAACAAGCCAGGAAAAATTGTTTTGTATTTCATAAAATACCAGCTCCTCTAGAATTTGGAAGCGTCTGTTAAATTTATAAGTAAATAAAATAAATAAATAAATAAAAATGCCTTTTATTTCCAAGCGTTTCTCAGTACAAGACTGTTTTTCAGAATAACTTAGGTCAATCCTTATAAATATTTAAAATAGGTGCTACAAACAATATTTAACAAGTACACACTAAACTTAACAGTAACTAAATAATGAACTAACTTAAACTACATGACTATTTTTATAAAAATCCTTTACTTTTATTCTAAATGAATCTAGTTTTACTCGTTTTAGGTTTTCGGGGAGGTCGTTGTACAGTTTTGGGCCGAAGTAAGAGAAGCTCCTCCTACCCAATTCCAGGTTCACCTTTGGAAAGTGTAGCAAGTGCGTGACATGACGGGTTCTGTATTTTGAAACCTCCTCCCGGGATGAGAGCCTCCCGCTTAAGTACTGTGGCTCTCCATCAGACAGAACCTTGTGAATTAAAATACAGGTCTGTATCCTGCATAAGTTTGATTGTTCATGAAGAATTGTGCAGTATTTCGATCCACTTCCCTTTACTTCTTTGTTTAAAGTGTATTATTGAAGATGGATGATTTGACAGTATAATGAGTTTCAAAACATTTTCAATGTATTACAAAAAGAGAAAACTACGTCTCTATCCAATTCGGGTGTCAAACCTGAAGGCATGAGGTAACGTGATGAATAGTGATTAAAACATGTAGAGACCATGCACAGAACAACATCTGTTGAGTGTGCTAGTCGGGTGACATGTATGCAAGAACTGGGTAGTTCTAACTCCGCCAGGCAAAATAAATAGCTAATTATACTTTCAAACAATCTATCTAGGCCGTTGATGCAATTTTAAGGAAAGGTTGCTGATTAAAAACTTAGATCTGATATAAAATCATCATAACCTAAAAACTAAGAAAAGTAAATACCTTAGATTCATATAATATATTTCTTCACACCAAAATTCTCGTTATAGTGTCTAAAACTAAATATAAACTCTTACCAAAATATTGAACGGAATTATCTGCACCAGTAGAAGAAATTTCTTAGTACTAGAAGGAAAATCGTATATAATGAATATAATATTCATGAATTAAAAAATCTAAATTAAAAACCAACATAAGATTATATTGCAGTGTTGCCAACTAATTCGAGTATGGTCCAGACATTGACGACATAGTGTAAAAGTAAACTTAAAGAAGCTTTTGCAGGTTATGTTCCGGAGCTTTCAGCCAAATTAAGATGTTATGGGTTCCAGAACAACTCCACCGAGTATTATTGTGTTTTGTTTCGATTAAATTAGTTTTGTTCATTTTACTGTTACATTATAAAGCTAATCTCTGATTGATTTATTGATGGTTGACTGACTGACGTCTACGTCAGTTCCTGTTGAAATTTGTGTATTCACACTATGGACATACAATAGTATTCTATGTATCAACAAAAGATGTACAGTAGTAAATCAAACAGGTCGATAATTTTAAACAATTGGACCTAAGTAAAAAAATGAAATGAATGAAGTCTGAATCTATATCTGTATATTTGTATAAACAATCAAGCAATAAATATGTAAATAAATATAAACAAAAGATAAATAAAAATACAAGCAAAATATGTAAATAATTGTCAGAATGCCTTTATTTTGGTTTTTTAATTCTTTATCATTCAGTTTATTTATCATTTGGGTCCGCCAGTCTGTAAAAGATAGGCATCTGGAAGCCTGTTCCTGTTCTCCTATTTATAAAACTTAGCCGATTCTTCTCGATTTTGTTACATTTCCTTGTCCGGGTAAAAGACTTGTTATACATGTGTATGATAATTTCGGAGAAACTTTAAAGCTCATATTCCACAGATTGAGCTAAAAACGTGAAATTTGGATACAATTTCTAACCTTTTTTATAACATTTTTATTTTAAGGCTTGAAGTTTAGGCTTTAGATTTGGGCTTTAAATTGTTCTAATATTTACTTACTACAGGAATACAATAAAAATGTAATGTTTAAGTCCCCCCCGAAGAGCAAAATTAACTATAAAGAACGTAGAATCCGTTTAGGCTTTATAGTCTTAAATTCTGGATTTTACTAAGAACTGATCTCACTAGTTTTAAAAACTGAAAGTTTTAATTAAAGTTAGAGTATTTATTGAATACGGCCGATGTGTATACAAAATTAAAATGATTATTTTCTTTCTGAATTTAGGCTACCCTTTAAAATTTATTACTATCATAATTTTTTTATCTTATAGACCGTGAAATAAAAATATAATAAATAAAGGAATAAAAAATAAATTTTTTAGTAACTAGACACAAAAACTACAGAAGAATTTGAAATATTGTTAAAATATCGTTATAATATTTTAAAATGTTCTTTAATGTGTATTACCTGAAATGTATTTTTTGTTGTATAACTGCATTGGACCGATATTCTTGTAACATTATAAAGTTCCAGATAGCACTACTACGGAGCGCAAAAAGGGATAAAATCTAAAAAAAATGGATAAATTTTGAGTAAATACTTCAAATTTAAATCAATTAACTAGTGAATGAAAAAAATCACGAAATCACTTACTAAACTATACACAAAATTATAAATGTTATCTTCCTTAATGTGGAAATTTACTCGTTCAATTAAGTTCAAAGTTACGAAAAAACTTTAATATAAATATAAATGAGGTGTCAAATTAATGTTGTATTCTTGTTGAATATACGAATAAACACTTTGTTTTTTAAAAGGAAATCACACTTATACAAGGGGAAAATACTAATTAGCATTTATGAAAACACTTAAATTTTGTTTAACAGGCTTTTGTTATTATACGTGCTACCAAATTAAATGTATATTTCTGTTAAATGCAAAAATTCCTATGATCTTCAAATATCTAAAAGTTGTATGTATCACATCCCAAAAATATAAATACATTCCCTACAATACATTTATGTGTAGGGATGATGTTATATTGCCCAATCTAAATTAAACTTTCTTTACCGTAAACACATTTAAGCATAACTAAGGATTTTAAATCAACCCAGGGCAATATTATTAAATGTACGGTTTTGTAAAGGCCTCACGCTGCTATAGATTATGCATTCACACAACTACTGCCATTTGGATTTACCTGGTGTAAAGTTTATGAATTACGTTATTGAAGTAATAAAAGAGCAGGATAACGAGTAATCTGATTTTTCATCGTTAATACTACAAAAAGAGGTTACTACGTGTCAAGAATTGGATTTTATCTTTTTCATCGAGTGTCTAAAACTTAAAACAGTCTTCACCTTCTTTGGTATGTGCATACAGATGTGTTGTCCATCAGCTGTTTAACAGAACATCACCGACTGCATCTTCATATGTATGCTCGTTTAAAAGTTGTAAAGATGAAACGGAAATTCAAAATCTGGTGAAATTGGCATGTAGCATTAAACTTTAGTAATTGTTAGTTAACATTCGGATTTTTTTATTGATAATTTTTATTGGTCACTTATGCTTCGAATTATTTAAGTTTCACTGTATTTAAAACGCACTTTTCTACGTTAAGAAAAGTAATGTTTATTTTAATACAATGAACACAAATAATATAAATTTCTAAAATCGACCCTTTTGTATTTCATCATAAAAAATAACATAAATATAATCTCTATACTATATGATTTAGTCCTTTAAGTACACTATCACCATAAATAAATATGTAAGTAATAGTACGATTTGTGCTTCAATCTTTATTTAAATTAAATTAGACTATTGTATTTATACAGAATTAATGAACTGAAGTCAAAGTCGTTTACCAGGTATTTGGTCTTCCGATCAAATGTCAGTTTCGTTATTTAAACACACATGTGACAGAAACAGCTAAATACAATATAATTGAATCGTAAAGAGAAAGGGCTCTGTGGTCAAGTGGTAGTACGCTCGTCTGGCAAGAGAGAGACCTGAGTTCGCATAATGTAATCTTTATTGAAATTAAATTAGGATATTTCCATTTATATTTATTAATATAGTCTATGGTTGTACCGTATTGGCTGAGAGGCTGTTGCGTTCTTCTTACATTTAAATGTTGTATTATTTTATCTGGGTTTTTAATAAATATCTATGAATCTATGGCTACATCGTGTATTCTGATGGAAAGTTGTTCTAAATTGTAAGAAGTTAAGTTTTGGACTATTTTTTATTTATTAATATTTTTATTTCAAGATCAAAAACTTACAATATGTATTTAACGATTTATGTAAGAATTGTATAACTGCTGTATACCGATAGACTCTTCCCGCACACAGACCTGTAGTCTTTGCAGAGAATATTCCTTAGTTAAACTTTAAAAGTGTAAATCCTTTGGAATAAATATTATTTAATTTAATGTTTTATATATATATATATATATATATATATATATATATATATACAGGGTGTAAAAAGGTCCCGCACTGGCTTGGTAACACCCGAACGATTACATGCAAAGCAATAAAACATAATTACTGTACCTATATATAAATCTACTTTTTGAAGTGATTACAATTTTGGTCATGTCAAGGGGATGGTCCGCAAGGAGTCAGAAGAAAATTTTAGTGAGAGAATAGGTCAAGTAATACATCAAATTAAAGGTCTTTATTGGTAGAGTACAATGGCACAAATCCGACCTCAAAAGTTTAACTCTTCAAAACATTATGCGGGTGTGTGTGTGTGTGTGTGTGTGTGTGTGTGTGTGTGTGTGTGTGTGTGTGTGTGTGTGTGTGTGTGTGTGTGTGTGTGTGTGTGTGTGTGTGTGTGTGTGTGTGTGTGTGTGTGTGTGTGTGTGTGTGTGTGTGTGTGAATTTTCGATTAGTAATGTGTGTGGAGTATTTAAAGCAGGATACGTTACTAAAGATGGTAGATCGCATTAAGAATAACTTATATATTGTAAGAGACGGAGAGTTGAATCTCATTATTTAAAAGTTTTCTTTGGCCTACGCATGCAGCAAAAGTCCACTCAGCCAAAAAGTTTCGTCGAGTGCCATCACAAGGGCAGGGGAATATGGCGACCAGACTCGGGGATTGGATAGAAGCCAACTCCAAGCCTCAACGTTTATCTACATTAGCATAAGCAGCGAATAAAGGTTAGCTCACATCTCCAACAGTTTTGTTTCTTATGAAACCCTTCGTTTGAATGTGGTTTGGCACGCCATATACTTTTACGGTTAGTATTAATATTATTATGTGAACACTTAATATTTATAAACTTTTTATAAGTAGTATATTTGCTATCTTTATCTGAAGAACACTCGAATACTCTTATTCTTGAATAAAACATTAAACCCACTTATAAAATGTTTTACAAAAAAATAATATAATGCCAGGTTGTATCATTTAACACTATGATAAAAAGAAACATTATGGTTGCCTGTAAAGTCGGTTTTACGGGCGAAGATTTTACGTGACAACGTCTTTTTCTCGGTAGAATATTTATTGATATGAATATTATTAAATTGCACAATAGGAACAAGGAATTGAATGAAAATAAGAATTGCACATATTTTAACTATAGAAATATATTTTGTTTACTAAAACATTGTACATAATTTGAAATTAATTAAAATTTGTTATTGTAAATGGTAAAGTTGAATAAAACATTTACTAAAATTGGAATTTGAAATTCTTGCTAAACACAGTTAAATTCCAACTCCGCGCGTGGTGATTGGTCGGTTTAGTTCGTTTGTTTGGTCGCACTGTTATGACAGGTTAGAGGTTATAATTTGTTATTTTAAATGTTTGACTAGCAATACGCGCTGTTTCTTCTCAATCGACTGAATTACGATTGATTGCAGAGTGATTTAAACTAATAATTTACTTAACACTATCAACATTTGTCAATAGTATGACATAACCTATAAACTCAGTTTCTCAACTTTTGTGTCAATCTAACAATTAATCAATCAATCATAGTTTACGATAATGAAATATCAGTGTACAATTATTTACCTTTATTGTTGTAGTTGTTGTAAATGACGAATCTAAGCACTCCACATTTTCACGAATAAACATAGTTATCTGCTTTATCCCGTGCGGCGGACCCACAGTTATCTGCTTTATCCCGTGCGGATCCCGTGCGGCGGACTCACTGGACGGGCATCGTAACGTTACCGGGCGTTACACTTTTTCATGAGTGACTCCGAGCCGCAAACCTAATTTAAGACGTTGTCACGTCAAAAACGTTTACATTAAAACAAAAACACTACCATTTAAACCTTAGTCCGTAGATCTAAGCTGCCATTATAATATATTTTATTTGTTGAGATACATATTTTTAAATGAAAGTTAGTTGCTAATTTATTATATTTATTACAGTTACATTAACTACAACTATGCTAACTAGAGACAACATTTTATTGAATTATATTTCTGACTCAATCTTTTACTCAAATAGATTATTAAATCTTTATCCTACAATTGTAGTATTCTACAAGTTAGATTAAATCAAATAACCAAGTATTTGGAAAATAATTAAAATATTTATTACAAAAAATAACATAGTTATTTAAACTCATGTTCATCTGATTTTTGATGTATTGTATTAGGGTTAAATGGGTACGCTTGGATTTTGACATTTGCTACGACATTATATTGTCAAATTTAGTTAAGAGTTCATTTCTACACTATTTAGTTTTAATGTTTTTTACTTAATTTTTCAAGATTCTTGAAAACTGAGAAAGATGCTAGATTTGTAACATACGAGTATAACAATGAAAAAATTTAATAAAGTTGATAATAAATTCGTAAAACAAGTTATATGACGCAAAATATAATTCTGTGAAATTATCACTCCAGTTGGATGAACAAACTACTATAACATAGAAACCCAAACTATTTCCTTCTTTGTTATCAAACAAAAAACGTAATTAAATTCAAATGTAGCAATTTTTTTGATTAAATTTGTTTTGTTTAACATCAAATATGTAATAGCTACCACACATTTTTGCACCAGTTTTATTATTGATTTCTATTATCTGAAATGAGCATTTTACATAAATACTACAGCTTCTGAAAATCTAATCTTAAGCGTTGAACGTCAATGTTTACCTTTCCTTAATTAACCTTCACTTTCATGGTAATGACCTGTTTTATGAACCAGTCAGCCCAGTTACAGCAAGACTACTACACAAAGTATCCACACTCACTCTATAAACTACTCATTTGTCCTTACAACGGCCTATAAGATCATTGTCAGCGTTAATTATCAAATATTAAATTGATTAATCGTGATTAATCGTTTAAAGTGATTAATAGGTTTAAGATCACAAAAAACAGTGGCTCACAACGAGGAGTAACTCTTAACAGGTAACTGATGAAGAGATAAGGAAGTCGTGAAAAGTGATTGTTGTAAGGGTAAGCAAGGGGCCAGCAGGTAGCGGTCTGATCACATGTATGTAAAGTGCGTGTGATTATAGGTCGTGCCTATGTGCCCCAAATTGCAGTAGTCGACCCTCGCGCCTGCACCTGCCTACCGTGATGACTATATTATACTGTCCGGCGCCGACCGCCTTATTACCTGTTACTGCATTCTTTAGTCCTCTTTATCGTTTACGGCTCCTGCTCTTAATTTGGAGTGAAGACTGCTTCGGGTATCTCTATCAACAGGTTGTCCCTACTCCGAGGTCTGCAGCGCGCAGCGCGTCACCACACAGCTCAGTTAAAATTTAACACTTAATTCGATTTCAAGTAAGCTAAAAAAACGAATTTTACACTGTACCTGCAACCAGATTTGTCTTTTTAACCTCTTACTACGTTAATCGATTAATAACGTACTACTCTACCATAGTCTACACTGGGCCCCATGCTCCTTTGTAGGGTTCTTCAGGCCACATTCAAATTTACTATCCAGAATAGCTTCAAGTACCTTGTTGAAGTAAAAACTTAAAACATTAAATGCGCATATAATGTTTAGATTTTAAGAATTACTACAAATAAAGTGTTCTAGTAAAAAATAGCTAATAATAAACCGATACAATAAAATGTTTAAGAACCCGACAGAATGTGACGAAAGTCTTTTTCAAGCAATGTTGCTACTCTTTGATCTTTTGACTCCATTTTATATATATACAGTATATATGTATACATGGATTGCAACTATCTCCATTATATGTTAACGAAAATGGCACAGAATATTTAGGGGCCGTCTTCTCGTGGGTCTCTTTTCTTTGACCAAAGGTCCTAAAATCTAAGTACCCATTTCTTATTCTCTAGGGCTTCTCTATCAAGTGATATAGCCCAGACATACGTCGATACGATCCTTAATAATGAAAGATTGGATTATTCATATCAAGTACTAAAACTACACAATACGTGAATTAAAAAATATTAAGCATAACAGGTAAAATTAACTTCAATTAGCAAAGTAAAAACTTAGAAACCGCTTTAAACGTAAAAGGCTTTTCTATCTCTTTTACCAATAAATACAAAACCCACATAAACTCTGCTTAATGTCGGATGCTATACATTAGACACTGTTATGTATTCGATTTTGTGGTGGAGGCTAATCATGGCAAATAAGAACCTGAGTTTACAATAAATTTAAAAATTATTTTTTCCTGCGATTCCCTAATTAATTAACTAATTCACTTACATCCCAAGCCTTAACATAAATTTTCTTAAGCGCTAAATATTAAGGTTGAGGTTGTAAAACTCAAAAACTTCGAAAACATAAAATAGCAAATTTGTACGAAAGGCTGTTAAATTAATTGTTCTTCTAGAAAAGGCAGTTGCAATTTGAAAACTCAATATGGATACTAAGCGAGGGTGTATTTCCTCCCGCGTTTCAGTGCTTTCCCGCAAGTACAATAAATAAACAAAATTAGTACCATAAAAAATCAAATAAACCTGTTACCAACAGTTTAGAAGAAAACTTTGTCAAGGAATCTTGACATCATACTATATGGGTGTTGAAAGAAGAAAAGCTGAGAACACGTCAGTGTAAAAAGAAGCTCTTCATGTTTGCTCGGAGCTGGGTTGAAACCAATTATTACCGCAGTTTGGTGAGTTTTCAAACCGAAAAAAGCAAACTGGAATAAAATTATAAGGCGCTAACCAGAAGGCTGGAGCTAACAATAGGGCTGCTCTGTCAGGCCCGGACATACATCATGGTGTTACACGGCCGTGAAATATGTAATTTTTATGTTTCGGACTGTAATAAATAAAACTGGTTACCGCATTCGTCTCGCCATCAAGGGTATAATGACGTACTGGATCGGACTCGAGGCTAGTGGTAATGACGAGTGCCTGCGGGAGGCTAAGGTAGGCGGCGGTGAACCAATCAGCGACCGGCTGGATCAGCTGATTAAGACATCATGTGTTTATGACCTCACTGCAGACTAAGCATTTACGATGCCCTCCAGAAAATATTCAAGAGTTTGCTTAAAAGCTTTTGGTCGTGTTTCTTTGAGTAAATTCTTTATTTTATGAGTTTACACAGGCAAATGAGCCACAGTGATCTCACATAGCTTGGTGAAATCTTAGTGAGTCTCAGAACACATTATACCCATCGTGCCATTATTTGCATAAGGACAGATTTTCTGCCGATTTTTCTTGTGCAATATACACAGAAAGGGTTTGCTAACCGACGAAGCGTTCTTTCTTACTTACGGAAAGAGGATTTTGTGATAGTTATTTATATAAATGTTTTACAATCGGAAAAATTGTATTTTTTAATAACTTGCAACTCATTATAAGCCTTTTTGTTACTATTGTTGTTTTATCCCAAATAGTTACAGATCTTATGTGTATGTTAGGAGAAATTCCATTTATTCGGCAGATTACGGCTTCTTGAAATTGGTGTTACATACACAATTTGAAAGTAAAGTTGGGCTGAATTATACGTGAATGGATACCATAAATTGCACCCTCATGGATAATGAAGGCGTCTTGGAAAAAATTAAAACACTTGATCATTGCTTCTATCCGTCTACGATTGAAAGAGAAACCTTTTATTTATTCTTTTACAATGCCAATAACAAAAGTAGAACATTCCATTGTAGTATATAGGATAGGAAAAGACGCCCAACCTGGACCGTTCACCAGACTCCGTACAGCCCCCGTAGCTCTGGTGGTCATTTTGGGTGCTGTATTTATTCACATAGAAGTGATTCTCTTAAGCCTACATTCGACCAGACTCTGGATCAAGTAATCGTGCCCTTAATGATCGTTTATCCCTGTGTTTGGGACCTCCGTAATCTTGTTTTGCAGAGGCAGCAGACTCTAAGAATATCTCTGAATATATAAAAGACGTATTTCCCTGTTATACACATTCTTGTTCGGAGGCAGTAGATTTGAACGTGGTAAACGATTTCACAACGTTTGTATTCTGTCTTTTCTTGCGAGTATTTGCCAGAGGGTTTTAAATTTAGACATTCTCGGCTATACCGTATATGGTATTAGACTAAGCGTCTCCTATCTGGGTTACCTTTGTCTCTATTATCTAGGATTAGGTTATCAGATTCCCTGGATAGATGTTTGAAAGGCTGCAAGGTTTCTATAAGTGAATGACCTGGCCGTTGCAGTAGACTCATGTTCCGAATGGTTCACGATGTAAACTGTTGGGCTTGGAATGCACTCATTCGTGGCGTCAGCGAATAGCCACTTATAACGTCTCTGCGGAGAATTTGCAAGCTAGAATACTTCATAGTCTAATGGACGGTTTCGAACCCTGGGAAAGTTGGAATGCAACTGCTTTAACATTCCAGTAGAGTGGAGTTTGCCTGGATAATGATATTGGCAGAATAGTTCATCGGAGACTGCGCACATCTCAGTTTTAGACAATAAACTATTAGTTTTTGAAGTTATCCACATGAACTTCATTATTTGGCATACATTACAATAAGAACTATAGTGGCTGAATAAAGCAGTTATTCCGTGCATATTTATTTCTTTACGAAGCAAGTACATGGAAAGAATTATAATTTTAATCTAAATATCTTTATGTGCATTGATCCAAAAATGTATCACAATGTTAACAAGAATTGCATTAATAATAACAATAAGAATTAATCTGCTGTTGAAACATCTTTCATTGATTATAACAACTGATGCATGTAGAATACGACATGTAGTATACAATGAGTGAAAACTAAAATAATGAAAACCCAACAACATAAAAACGTACGGTACTTGAGGAAAACCTCTGCAATTGCTTCCAAACCACAGTAGATATTTAATGATAATATTTCATGCCATAATGTCTAAAAGTATCTAAAAATAACAGATTAAAAATTAAAAATTGTATTTCCCAAATGGGTAGCAAAAATGGCTTACAATCATCATAAATGCTGGTTATTTAATGCGAATTTTGTTATGAAATATATCACTAAATAACAGCATATATTGAAAAATATAAACTAAGCAGTATTCTTTTTTGAAAAGCACATGAATTAAAATAGTCGCATTCCCTTTCCCAAAAGGAATCAAAATTTTTCTGCGTTGTAAAATTATTTTATAATACTTCCAATCGAATTAGTTATAAACTTAGTCAGGGCACTTTTCGATCTGAGTGAACAGAAAACTATACCAAATACAAAGGTAATCATAATTGAAAAAGAACATTTTCAGTTAAACCTTAAATCAAATCTGACAGATTGGTAATTTCCCTTCCTACCCTCATCTGATTCTAGATGGCATCGATTCTTACTATAGTATATTGAATTTTAAGTCAGAATTTCATTACAGGTAGAGAATTTTGTTCAGAAACCTTTACCGTTCTTACTGATCAAATTTCAAGAAATTGAGTGTTCAAAGAAACTCTCCGCTTTATTGTCTCTCACCATTTCTCCTATAAAGGTGGGGGAGTAACGGAAACATTATCAACGTCCTCATTGACGTCATTGCATGTCAGCAAGTAACACAAATTTACGGATTCAGAACAGGATTTACGAATTTTATCAAATAGAAAACGATCTCAAACACTTATTCGATCTTTGGATTTTTTCCTTACAAAACTGTTATAAAATTAATCATCTCCTTTTTGCATCCCAAAGTTTACCCCTTTCGGAAATGGACTTCCCATGCGTTTCACATGACTGAAACATCAGAAGGAAATGAGTCTCTCCGCCCACATTAATGAGGCAGAATTTCATGCAAATGGCGAGAAAATGGAGGCCCATTATCATCCGAATACGAATCCGGCCTAATTTCATTTCGACCTGAACACAAAACAATAATTCGTGCGCCATGTTGTGTGATTGCTGGTGGGCCTAATAACAGCAATAATCCTCGGGGTGGCGTGTCCCAGAGCTATAACCTGGTATTCAATGTGGGTATTGCCTCAGCTCTCCATGCTCTCAACTGTTAGGCAATAACACTTGCCGTCTCGTCGCATGATATACCACTGTAAACCCCACATTACACCCCAGGTCCTCCCTCGCATCGTGGTACTGATGGGACGATTTTAGCGTATTGTCCCATGAAAAATTACCGCTGAATTTTATAGAGTACGGTTGATCATCACTGGCAATAATAACAGATGCAAACAAAGGCCGTTATGAATTTCTTATATATTGGTCCTATGGTTTCTTTCACGCAAAATACTACTCTATCTACCCTTCTACTCTACCTTCACTGGCGCTTTTTCCAAATGTGCACATATGCATTTTCTTTTTAAAATACAATCCATGTTTCTCCAAGTTTTAGACATTGTTAAATATTCCCAACTCTAGAACCACTTCTGAACATTGAAGTTCATTTTCAATTTGTTTTCAAATTTTCTCGTTGTCATGATTGTTACCCATAAGACCAATGTGAAAATATTCGCTTACGCTCAGCCAGACTTAAAATAAGTTTTTCATTCCTTCGAATGATAGACTTCACTAATGCTCTAGCAATAATACACATAATAAACTTAGATTTTCACATTTTAAGTAAATAGTTATATATTTGTACAAATTTTTACAATTAGAAACATAAAAATAATTTATTGAAATATATTCCAAACCAAGTTCAATCATCTATAAACGAGCAAAGATTATTTAACGAATTCCATCGTTAGGTCGGTTTACATTAGTCGAATGAGCTTGTCCGAATTACTAGGTTCATTTTACTAGCAGTATTTTATAAAACTGTAAAAGAAACTTAGAGGAGGAATGGTGGAAAAGGAAATAATCAGGGAAACGTAATTGGATAGAGTTTTAATTGGAATGAGGGACTAATTGGGCAACTACTATTTTATTAATTTATCCCTCATACAGCCTAAATCAGCGGGACATGATGCTACACTCAACAGACTCCTATACTGAGTCAATATACAGGAGAGCTGAATAAATTGTAAAAATCAGAATACTGTGAATTGGACAAATTATAAAAGTGATCAAGTGATTTCTCCCCGAAGAAGCTATTCGACTTGCCCGCCAACTCGGTCTGGAACCCAACTCGCCTGTCCATTGACCGACTTATTTGTCTACACTATTCGTTTTTATGGAAGTGTGCTCGTTCTCGTAGTCAACTAATTTAAGCCAGCCTTTAGAGCTTCAACATCTTTACATGTTTATAGTACGTTTTTACACTTGCAAATTCAAAATCGTACCAATGGACTACAGTGACATGCCGGCTGATATGTATTGGAGACTGTTGCTCACATAATAGATTTTTCCATATAATGCTCGGTGATCTCATTAGGCATCATGATGCTTGGTTTATCTGATGCTGGTTAAACTGCGGCACAAGATCGGGTTATGCGTGACGGAAGAGGGACGTCGTAAACTACAAGATTCGAGATCTGGACTATTTGAATTCAGTTAGTTTTCCTGCGCTAGGTAGTTTTTATATGTCACGTGGGTGGCTAAGTGAAGGGTGTAGTAGTGTTTTGGGACCTATCTATAAAATGCAATATTATCGCTAATAACATCGTACATGATCACACGTAGCGGAATTTTGTCGCCTATAATTTAACCCTAGACCGGTCGGGCAGATAAAAGTTCCTAGAACGGTCGGGCTGGGCCTGTGAGACCCAAAAATAATAACTCAAAAATTAATATTTTGTATACGTACATTTAATATACTACATTATATATATTTAGTACATTATCTCCTAGCAACTATAAAAACAACATAAATTTAAAAAGAAATTATATTGATTTTTTGAAATGAATTAATGATATAACATGTATTTTGTTGCATCAAACTGTAAACATTACAAATAAAGGTTACTTTCTTATTTTGTAACTAATTTTAATATTCCTTTATACCTATTTAGTGTAGAAGTAACTTGTTTCTTTACTTAAATGTAGAATATTTCAAGAAATTAGAGTAAATATAAGAAACTGGATATCGCTAAAAAACTTTAGTTTTCTAGCAGTCACCGCACACCATTTCTGCGTGCATCAGGCCATATTTAGGTAAGTTGTGTAATTTTGTTGTACAGAGTCAATATAAATATTTGTCGATTCAACTACCAATTCAATCAAAGGTTCGTTAAAAAATAAATTCCAAGAGTCAATTGGTGCGTCTACTTGCATAGCAGCTCTTATCAGCGTCTGTATCGTCACTTTCATGTTCACAGTTCAATATTCGGTCTATTTCACTATTTCTAAGATTCGTGGTAATGTTTTACAGTTATATATACAAATTTACAACACTAAAACACAAAATTGTGCAGGTAATTGCCACAACCAACAGAACTTCCACAAAATGAGAATGGCCGAAAACAGTAACGAGAACGGTCGGGCTGGGTCTCACAGGCCCACGTGCACTTTGACTCCGATCAAACTGATAACTGACGGAAATAATAACCGGATGCAGATAACAGCGCTCTCTTCAGGTTTTTCCTGGAAGGTACACGACCGCTCAGATTAAAATAAAAACTGAAACTTAAAAAAAACTATAGAAAAATAAATGCTGGGTCTCACAGACCCAGCCCGACCGTTCTAGTAACATTTTTAAATACATCTTGATTCTTTATTTAGCAAAAGGTATATACACATTTGCGGTTTCAATATGATTAGTCTTAATACTAAAATAATTTGCAATGTCGTGTTCCAAATATCGGCGGATTGAACAAGTTCTTATATTTACAATTTTGGAGTACTTTTCAATTTAGTTGAAAAACACAATGTTGTTCCTATAATTACTTGTACGTTATACATTATTTATGTGACAATGGGTTTTCTGTAACAAGATATATACAAATTTCAAGAATTATCTGAATAAATTAAGTATCACTTTAGTGTTTTCGTTCACTCGTGTATGCCGTACATTAGGCATCACATTGATTGGACTCTATGCATCTGCAGATAAAAGACACAATACAACGCGTTTGATACGTAAATCAAGAACTCCATATTCTATTGTACGAGTTACTGACGTTCTGTGCTCCAATGGACCCAATTATTGGGGACGTAATGGAATTTTCAACATTTTGCAGTAAATGTTCTTGGTAGCTTTTGTAGAATGGGTTATGCAAAGCTTGCATGATATTAAGGTCAATATGGCTAAGTATATCAAGAAGAGGAATAAAAATCCCTGCCGAATAAATTCCAAGACGTTTCGGCTGCGTATTGTTTCCAAATTTGTATAGCTTTGGATGGATCATGTTAAACTCAACTTCCAGAGAATATCGCTGGGAGTAGAGGGACGTAAGTTTCAGACGTCTGCTACAGATCTTTGAACATTCCATTATGAGCCCATGAGTATGTTCATGGAGTGGTCGATGTAATTTGATACACTTTAATTTACCATTCTCTTTGATTTCGAACAACATTGGCAATGTTTTACTTGTTTTAACTTTGATCATAACTAAATAATCTACTGAATAACAGTGAAAACATATGAGAAATACAAACTTGCGTCGATACTAGTATCGCTAAATATAACTTTTTATGCACATTGGAGAGTAATTTATTTTCCATCAACTTTATTTGTTTCTTCATATTCGGAAATGCATAATTAACCATCAGACCTAGACCAAACTCATGAAGGACAATCAAGTTTTCGTTCATTTAAAGGGAATACTTTTTTCATCCTTCAAAACATGAGACGGAAAATTAAAATTTGCAATGGATGAGTGTCCAAGCATTGCAACACAGAATTTATCCTTGATTAGATCAGACTAAACTGTAGGAATAAACTAATTAGGCTCCCAGCTTCCCACCTTTGTTAGTCACGGGTGCCTATCACCTGAGTCATACAGGAAGTCTGAATCGGCCGTTTCGCCTAACGTCTCAATTAACGTTTCCCGGTAACAGCGGTAACACCTCGGCAAACGTTCCCTAAACTGATTCAGGACGTAGTTAGGGTAATTTCGCACACATTATGGCTGGAGGCAAGGCGTGCGGGGAGGCGGTTGCGCTATAAATCGTCAAGAGTTAATGTGATTCATGTCGTTACCAGTGAATCAATTCCATCGAACATCGTGGTGGCCGCTTTACCCTGTTACACTGTAGAGTGTGGAGTGCTCCATCCACTATTCTTTGTGCTCACACATCTGCGTCACCAAATTGTGATTCGTCGATATTTTTATAGTTCCTAAAATATTTATCAAAATATCAGCTACTTCTAAAAATGTGTAATAGCATCTCTCAAAATTCATTCGTTAATTTAAACAAATATCTAACTTGTAATTTTGAGTGTGTTGGTGAAATCCCTAAACGAGATGCTGAAAAAGTTATGTCCATAAGTATATCTGCCTGCCTGTACAAATCTCACAATTTTTCAAGATCCATTTATATAAATTAGTCTAAATTGTGCCTTCACTGACAAGTTTACATATGTGTCTACCTGCCAGTACAAATCTCACAATTTCTATAACCATTTAACCCAAATATTGAAATCAGTATATATATATATATATATATATATATATATATATATATATTTTTCATTTGCTTCGTTATCTGCTTCAAAAGTCGTTAAAAATTAATCAAAATTTATTTCCGAAGAAATTGTATAATTGAAAAGTATTCGACCTTATAATTAGAAAGTATTCACTTAGTGAAAAAGCATTTACCTTGAAATTCAAATACGATAATTATTCTAGCATAAAATTAAAAAGCATTGTTATATAGTTTGATACTAAATTTTTATGTATACTACGGATGGTTATGGATTTCCAATTTAAAAGTTTTATTTTCCAGGATCAAAATTTACTCTACTCAAATCTTCCTTGACTTACAAATGTCTTTGAACATTGAGGTTCTTAAAGTGTGCACGAAATGGTTTTGAGAAATAAATATTGTATAATATACTAGTATTATGAACAATACTAATATTTCTTTAATTTAACCAATTTTCTTGATGACTGAATCATTTCCATGGAGTAGCTTAAAAACTTGTTAGGATTTATTCCAAAAAAATAAAATTGTATCAATATTTATTTTGTTAATAAAATACAATTAATTGAAGTATAAAATATATAATAATATAGATTATTTTCATGAATAATATACATTGCTAGGCAATCAATAAAAATAATGTAAACATTTTACAGTCAAATATACAATGATACCGTCGCTAATACTCATTCATGCATTACCAATTCTAAGAAGTTGCATTGTAGAGTGTTTGAATCATGTTTAATGTTATTGCATTTGTTATTGAACTGATAACCTATCCGACTAGTTGGTGAAATGTGCAGCGTTTACAAACTACAATTCGGTGTCTCCCAGTTTAGTAATTATTGCCTCTACTTCCATCATTCCCAATAAATGGATATATTGAAGCAAGTAGTGAAATGCAAACAAAATCTACCATTCAAAACATTCTATAGTTCAATGTCTTAAAAAATAACTGGTTGACAAGGTCCTCACATCTCTATTCCATAGGAACGATGGAGTCAAATAATTAATAATACTCCGTAGTCAATTTTAATTTGAGAAATATTTAGCTAAAGATCTTAAATCATAAATAGTTGAAGCTAATTTGGTACAAAATGGTTAGTGTGAACATCCATAACTAAAATTCTAGAAGTATTCCAAGGAATATAAAAGAATATTCTGTACATCTTCATGTATGGAATCTTCCAATGTGACACCAATTTCATACACATATATATTAACTAAGCGGAATTCAAAGCGTTGGATTTTGTTGAATTTATTTGAAGTTTGAGGCTAGTTAAATTTTAAGCAGATTTATAAAGTATAACAAAAGTCTACTGCTCCAAAATTTGCTTTGATTTTCTCCTGGGACAGAGACTCACTAACGTATTCCACAACTATCCTTGTGCAGAAGTGATTATCCAATATTATTGAGATGAAACAGAAAACATTTGCTCAAAATTGAACAAAGGGAATCTTGAAGCTCATTGAGATTGGTTTTAAAAGTTAATTTTAACTTTGAACAATTTGGTATTATGGTTTGATGATCTTACCATATGAGTGGTATGCCTCGGATTTGATGGAATTCTAGTTCTCAAACAGTACTTGTTTCAAGAATATAAAGTTTTTATAAACACCAATCCCTGTCCCTCCAAAATAAAATAAAAATATCGAATAAAATAAAACTTTATGCACAAGCTATATAATGCAATATAATTAAGCACGCGCAGGCCCGTGCGCATGGAGGGGGGGTTTTAGGGGTTCAAACCCCCCCCCCCTTGAAGATTGGGATATATCATATTGTTTCCATATATCAGTTTAATTGTGCTCTATTGTGCCGTCAGTTTACGCGCATGCGCGCGCAAATATTTCCAATCGTTTGATTGCACGCGCTTTCCGCCTGATTTGTGTTATATACTGTTTAAAAATTGGAGCTCCGACGCGCTACACAATTGGTCGCACGGGACCAAAAACGGAGCGCGCATGCGCGGACCAGAGCGATAGAGCGACGGAGCGTGCAGCGCTCAGTCCTCCTGCAGCCACAAATAGGTGTTTCTAACAACTTATTAGAAAGAGTAGATCACATATGTTTTTATTTGAAAAAGTTTTTACTTTGTTTAAAGAATGAGTTACAAATGTATTAAAAGTATGTAGTTTTACAATTTTATATTAAACTCATTTTCCATACGTATTAATTTTTAATCTATTACTTATTTAAGTTTCTTCTTTTTTATTTCATAAAATAAGTATAGAACCCCCCCCCCCCCCCTAAATAAAATTCTGCGCACGGCCCTGAGCACGCGTCTCCTAGTTTATGTAGGTCAACAACAGAGATCTCGAAACTAGGGTCTACGGGCCAAAACTAGTTCGCATAAGGGCTTTCATTCGGCCGACGGCATTAATTAATTTCCGTCAATAGTGAAGCGAAGGCAACGGATGGATTTTAGTACGAGGGAGGTTCGCACCAGTAGACTGACTTAATTATTAGTTACAGATTATCTTTATTAGTTACGGATTAATTGTTCTTATATTATTTCTTAAATACGGTTCATACTATTAAAGTTTTTTATTTAAATATCGTCCTCGTTTAAAACTGTGGTTATATAGAAAGTCAAAGACTCAATCCTTACAAACATAAGCCGTTTCTCACGCTATTTTTAACAAGCTACTATATATAGTCGACCGCGATATGGTGGGTAATTATCGCGGACTCGTTGCCATAGAAAAGGGAAAATGTCGATTATATACCAAAGTGTATCAGAGTGCTAAGTTAGCCGACAAATTCGCCTCATGTTTGCAACGCACGTGCCTTATATTCCTTGTACAGACCGAACCAGGGAGCGTGAAGTCTGGAGAGGGAAGGTTTACAGCCTGCAAAAATACCCACCATTATACGTTAGCACAGGAGGGCGCACGTATTTATTTATGGACATGGAGGTTTGAAAACCTGCTTGAAGTCATAATTAAGTCATCATATATAATTACATTTAGCAGTAATTTCAGTCCATTTTTTGTATAAAATAAAGTATTTGTGAAATTCTAACAGCTTTCTAACATCCATTGAAAAGAAATATTGCATTCGGAATATTATTGTTTGCAAAAAGCAAACGCGCCTCTTTAACAACTGTTGAAAAGCAAATCAGAAACTAGGCTCTCCTAAGGGTTAAACGGTTAAGTATACCAAAATAACATGAAGAATAAATAGTTTTCATAAGAAATTTCAAAGTTTACCATCATACTGGAAAATTGCAACTTAAGTTTAATATTTTAACTACGTAGTTGTAATAACGAAGAAAATGAAGTAAAATTCCCACATTACATTACCAATGGCTGTAAAATTAATATTTTCTGATATTCCAATATTAGCCCCCTCGAGTTAATAAAGCTGTACACGGAAAATATAATGCTAATATAGTTAGCTGTTTAAATATATACATATTTTGAAATATACACAAATAACTAAATTATTATTGTTATTAAAATTACTTCAATTTACATTTCAGGATTAACATAAAAATATTTAGTTTACTTCCTAGTTCAAATAATAAAAGGACACATCGTTAGTGTTTAATATTAAGCGCTTGTTATATTAAATAATACTATATACTATTTCAGTGAACATATTTTAGATATAGCAGATTAATAGTAATAATTACTAAAACCATAATAAACGAAATCGTATATAAAATATTGTTCAACTCCGTGCACAAATCAACATATCGCTAAAAGTGTATAATTACACGGTTATTACGTCACCCATAAGGACAACCGGTAATGATATAAAAGTTAGTATATTAAAATTATGGTTGAAATTGTCAGCTACCACATAAAGCGTAGTTTAATCTTGTGCAGACTGCAACAAGTGAGTTCCAGATTGATCTTTGCAAGTTGTGAGGAGATAAGATCGGGACCGCAGGTGGTAGAGCGCACGCTAGGTGGGCACTCTAAGGTCAGGTCCCGGAGATGATGAGAGATGATGAAGACATGACTCCCCCCTCCATCATCTCCCTTGTACCACAACACACAAACACACACCGAGACCTCATCAACTGCCACTTTACTCACTTTCTTGCTTCACAATGTTTACAGGTAATAAACAACCGGCTCATACCTCGTCTCAGATTATACCTCAGACATTTTTATCTGGCATTAATAAAATTCCCCGTGGCAGCTTTATTCCGCTGTTGATTGTGTCTGTGGTCCGAGCAGTCGCTTGTCTGGTAGGCCGTCCTGAAAACATACCGTCCTGGCAGGATCAGATTTATCGCTAGGCAGGCACAGAATACGATTGTTCTTCAATTCTTTACATTCCTAGCTCTTATCGAAATATTCCTCTCTCCCATCCATCTCTCGGAGTTCATCCTATAAAAAGGCTAGTCTTCCGAATCTTACGGGGTCACATTGATACTATCTATAACATTCAGTACTTTCCCAAATCAAATACCGAACACCAGACCTTCTGTTAGATCAAACAAGTCAGATTGTTTTTTTTATATGTATAAAAAGCACGGCTTTTTTGCCACATGCATGTTTTTGCTTGGTCTACAACCTTTCATAACTTGTTGCTTATTTCACCGCGCGGGTTCGGCACCTCTTTATAAACCACATCGGCTACAGTTTGGCTACAAAAAGCGATCACTGTAAAAGGCAACGCTCTAATGTGGCGGGGCTGGGTTTGTTAACATTCCTGGGGATCTACGGAATGTGAGACAAAACATTGATACGTGGCCACTAACGAGGTAGCAGCACAGTTTCGGCACATTGCCGCACAATTTGCTCTCCCCTCTCGGCAGCAAAGGTAATCTTTAACTCGATACCAGTTCAGTTACTCCTTCCGTTTTATTGGCTTCTGATTCTCTTTTGAGATTTACGTTATTGGGCTTCCACTCTCCTATTACGGCACAATACCAGCGAGTGGATTCCTCAAACCTTTCAACAGATTAGGTTTTTGTTGGGTCTACTGTATTTTGCTTTTACTGAAGGCAGCACCTTTCACTTTATGGAGCTGAAATACTACTTTTATGTCTATTTATAAAACAGCGTGTTTGGTAAATGTATTAATAACAAGTGTTCCCAGCTTCTAAATAATGTGCAAAAATTCCAAGCTGAAATAAAAATAGATTTGACAGTAATTTGTATGGGTAGGGAGAAGGCAGCAGCTCTCTATCCTTGAAGTCAGAGAACTTTGTAAATTGCCCGGGAAGTCAATAAAAATGTTCAAAAACTTTTAGTACGTATACGTGAAATTCTATTTGTGTAGAAGGTATCCTATTTAAAAAATATGTTTAAAATTACGAACAGTAATATAAATATGATATTGGTGAGCTTTGTGGTAACGAATTTAATAATACACTTTTGATATAATAAGTGCGTTTACATTTTTACAAACAAGTTAGAAATTCTTTGTTTAAAATAACTATCCACAAGAATATTATAGTTATTACCAAAGCTTATGATAATAAAGTATAATACATTACAGGACTGTATTTTCATTAGGGTGATTTGCCTAAAACTCGGAATTTTAGGGCTTTTTCGTACTATCTCCCTTAGGGTCCATCATTGATTTCAAGACCCAGTGGTTTTATTATTATATTTTGCACATTTCCATTAATTTTGAACCTAAATCAACAGAAATGGCAGATTTATTCAAAATGATTTAAATTGTACTGGGCGAACCACCATCGCCTCACCGTGACACAGCCCCCCACCTAGATCCGCCATTCCTCACCGATTTGTTCAATTATCATAACAAGTTCCTACAACCTACTTCTCACCCGAGGCTCAGACCACCGCCTTCTCTTCTCACATAATGTGATAATCAACCCGCCATACCCGCAAACAATATGGTAATCACTTGTTCTCTCTCTGATAAAGCCGTGCAGGCTGTTGCTCCCGCCCGTCACTTGAGTGATTCCTGAGCCTGACAATCACTTCGTGATGTACCTTCGTGCTGAAAACATCTACCACACTATTCCTTCTTGCTAGATTTCTCAGATTATCGCAGTTGCTAAAACTCTTCGTTCATATGCCTGTACTATCATGCCATTAAGGAGGATACTCACAAAAATGTCCCCATCCCTAATTATTTTCATTTTAGTTGGAAATCGAGTGGTTCATTTCGTCAAACCTTCCTTTCCCATTTTCCGTTATTTAGGTTTCCAATAGTGGCACAATAAGCAATCGGTACTGAGTTCTCATTTGAAGGATGGTGAATAGTGAAACATAACACCTTGGTGTACGTATCGGTGTTTAATTATACTAGATGTCAAACACAAGAATGTTTGGAATGAAGTTTTAAATAGGATCCCCTTTGTTACAAAGATTTGTATTTAATAATCTATACTATTATATAAAAATCTAATGTCCTCGGTCTGCGTGTTCGTTTTACGCAATCACGTGAAAATTGTACTTAAATTATTGTTACTTATTAAATACATTGACACTCTTAGGATCCGAGGTTAACCTAAGAGGCCTATTCCTATTTCGAAACCCTCCGGAACACATCCCACTGGTCTTGTGAACTCCTTTAACACTCCATTATCCATTTAATTCATGGAACATGGTTTAATCCACAGATAGGATATTTTTTTTTAACTCTTGTCAAAGTCAAGAATAATAATTATAATATTTTATACCATTTAAACATGCTAATGTTTCTTGTTATTCATCTGTCAAAATCAGTTGCACTTTACAATGTTATGCACTTTACGTACAGAAGCATTTCTCTGCCTGGGTTTGATTTATTGGGATTTTAATCAGCTGCAGTAAAATGCCTTAATTGATTACATCATGTTAATAGAAAAGCTAAGGACTTCGACTATTGTCTCCCTTTACACGTAGGATTTCTCCACACTGGACTAAATTAATTTGATTGTTACTGAAATCGTTGGAGCTATTCAATAAAATATCATAATATATTAAAGAACAAAAGCGGGAACAGTTTCACACGTCGACTTTAGGGCTCCATCTTTCAACTTAAATCAAAAGTGGACAAAGAGATTAGAGTATCTTTATGTAAATACCACATATCTCAGGATTGTTTAGGAAACTAATTAAAAAGAATATACTCATGGTGACCCACGGAGAACCGCTACTGTATTTAAAATAAAATAACTATTAATATTATTACTATAAAAATGTAATATTGAAAACTTGATAGAATTAGTTTCCTATTTATAAGGATATATTCACATTAAAATTATTATAAACTTTCAAATACATAATTTAATATAAACAATTGTTTTAAAAACTTACAACATTTTGATAAGAAAACTTTTGCTAAAACTACGACGAATTGAAATGTTTCCTCGGTGAGAAAACGGCACAATTAAAATAAGAGTATAACATCTCGCATACAGATGCGGTGAACCAATGCCCTCGCCTCGCCCATATAATTACGGACTGGACTAGAACAACTTGGCTATCTTGTAAATAATTAATATGGAGCATATTCAGTGCATTCACTAATTTAATTATACTACTCATAGAAACGCTATTAATAATTCATAAGTTTCAGTAAGAATAAATACAAAATGTAACGAGCATGTAGGCTATGTTATAATCGAAAAACTTGCTTTATGTTTTGCTAATGTTTATAAAATGTTATAATGTTGTTATAATGTTATACTTTTTATACGAGAATATTTCTTGCTTAACTATTACAAATTGGACATTGGCTTTATTTAGACGCAAATGATTAGTTCAGCTCAGTGCCACAAAATATATCGACCGCTTGTGTCCCGCGGCATACTATAGTTCGGGCAGTGGTGGAGCTGCTATGGATTGAAGTTTTCAAACGCATTTCCAATCGGTTGTTTTACACGCAAATTAAATTTAACAAAACAATTGATAATTTTTTTTACTTTCAGTTACCGTACAAGAATAAACGTACATTAATGCAAAGGGGTAAGTACAAAAGTCGCAAAAGGAAATAGTATAAAAATAAGTAAAAGTTGCTTGTACACTGGACTTGTATTTATGTTTAGCCTCTATTATTGTGACTACTTTGAAAACTAAATATTTTGGTTATAAAATAAGTAAACACTTACCATTTTGAGTACTTTATTCACCGAAACAGAAATGCAGACTATAATATTATTGTTTGAACAGGGTTGGAACATATATGGAACTACCAAATACTATAAACTCATTTACATAGATGCATTTCTGTGTTAAAAACGTTAAAACTCCGAGCGCAGCTGCTCAGTCATAAGACTGGTATCTTTATAGCAGAAAGACATTTGACTCGGACAGTATCACTGATAAAACTTATTCCTTGTAGTCGTAACAAGGTAGAATAACATATTAAATTATTTTAGTTTTATAACCGTATTTTTAGACAAAGCTAATACAATGTTTCTAAAATTACAATCGTTAATTAGATTAAACAGTACTTTTTCACATTGCATGAAATAATTAATCCTTATTATATTCAAATATAGAAGCTTGGAAGATTACTACAGACTGCCTAATCTCATTCATTTAATTATAATATTTCAAAGCACTTTATTAAAGAGTGAAAAATTTAGTTTCGCTTTTAGTAAAAGATCCAATTGAATCCATTTTACTGGAATTATGCACTAAAATGAACAATTACTAAAACTTCTTAATTGGCTTCACAAATTTGATCGGTTTTTTTTCTAAATATTGAACAAAACGATTGTGTTAATCGATATTTTCCATCTCTACTCGAGCGGTAATCTCGTTTCTTTGCAAAATTCCAAATGACTACCAAGTCATTACTCGCCGAAATGACGGAGACGTGCAGTTTTAACATTTTTCAAGGGGTTATTCAACGCCAATAGTATTTTAACAGGGGATAACGCTTAAAAGCATAACGCTAAGAGAAAACTGTCCAAACAATTTGCATAGTTTTATTAATCTCTCCGGAAATCGAATACATGACCTCTCGGTTAGAGACCCGTAACCTTACACCTACGCTACGGTAAAGGTCAAATTGAGTAATCACAACTCCTATAACCTACTATTAGTCTCTGAGACAGATCAAAGGCTCAGTGATTAGAGTTCGTGACCGTTCTCGTAGTAGGCAATCCACGATTAAATGAATATCGATAATAATATAACCAACCATCTCTATTGTAGACCGTATCGGGCGTTATACTATATTGGGTGACCTTAAATTGGAGAAATTTTACTCGTATTAGAAGATTATTTTGGCGAATACAATTGTCAAGCCTTTCAACGTCTCTTTTAATACTTCTGTTTTATGATTCACCAAATAGAGACAAATATGAATGATTAAATTTAAAAAGTGACATCAAAATGTACACATTTATAAAGAATTATATTATTTAATATTTGTAATTTCATATTAATGCTAAACTCAGAATCAAATAAGAATATCGTTTGCTTTTAAAAGAAACTTTTTTATTTATTTGGAACAAAATGTCAGTGTTTATTACTGAGATTTAATGCATTATAAATTTGTCTTATACAAATATTTATTTATTTTAACTACAGGTCACATGAGCATCGGATTCAAAATACCTCGAATCCGTAAATACAACCTACAAGGATACCTTGTATGGTACCCTTTATGTGCTCGCCCAGAACTTTAAGCTCACCCACTGTCATTTTATCATCCCAACTTGCCTGCTTTTTAAGTTTCAATAAAAGAGGTAATAAATTCATAAACTACACACTCAAATAGTTTGAAAATCAAAAATGCATGTTACCTAACAAGATTACCTAGATAAAATAAATTACTTTATATACTTACTAAATAAGTAATTAAAGTAGTTTATTAATTACTAAACAAATTAATTATATTGATACTGTGACCATTTAAATTAATAGTCTACTCTCAATTTCAAGGTTCCATCCCTATAGTATTGAGAATTATAAATGACTGAAATTCATAAAGTACTACAATATTTATAAGTTCTATTTATTAAGTTTGCACCAATTTTAAAGCCAACATAGATATGCATTAAGAAAATTAGTTTCAAAAATGTATAGGCTATATCTCCAAATGTCCATCATTTGTGTTAGGAATGCCCGGGATAGGAATGTTAAAAATGTTGCATAATAAATAAAGCTAAAAGTACAAGAATTAGGAACCTTAATTTATAATAACCAATTTAAATTTAATAATGGAAACTTTACATATACTATACAAGGCAATAGTGCCTACGTGTTATAGCATTCGTTGCAAACATTGATAATGTATTTACAATCTTGACGGAAGTTTTATATTTAAAATTAGAGAAATTATTAAAATTATATATTAATAATATTCATTCTAATTCTTCATTCTAATTATTCTAAAGTGTTGCGCCGCCACTGTACACACCGATACAAATTACTTTCCAAATAATGTAGAAATTATTTTCCCCCCATATTGCACCATACAACCCCAAACTAATACAGCACAATAATTTTTTTTGTATTTAAATTTTTAAATAATCAGATCATTGAATCAGATCGGCATTTTTATAACCTTAGCAGGTTATTAAGGATTATACTTACTTTATTCTTCCATCAAGTGATGAACATCAATGACCAGATATTTCTGGAATTAGGCTAGTTTGTCTGAATATATTGATTTGAAACCTCGTGATTTAAAGACCGTCATTACTTTCGTGTTTACATAATAATTTATATTAAAATGTTTTTTCGATTATTTTAAGAGTTTCTAGATTATTAATAGCATTATTTTGTTATTGACAAGCTTTGGATTAAAGTAATTATAAGAAAACATATTTTCGTGTTAACACATGTTCTTTTTGTATTTTTAATTTTATATCGTGACAAACTAGTAATTAGCTTTTTTATACTAAACCAAATACTCTCATAAGATTAACATTATAATATAGAAACCTGTGGGGCAGAGCCATGTAGTCGGATAAATTTTAAATCCACAAAAGGCACATCTAGGGTGTAAGACCTTTCTATTGATACGAAATACGAGTATGTAGGCTACATACAAAATAGCTGTAATACGTAACACTTGCTTACAAAAATCAAGAAATTTTTCTAATAATATACATACTATTGGATAGCTGTTAGAGGGCTAGTTTTGAAAATGATCTGCTCATCATCAAAGCTAAATAATTTAAAATGTTGTTATGGAACGGTACTTTGAGGTTAGTTGCATGTCTTATAGTGAAAAGCAGTGTTTAGATTCAAATGGAGTAGAGTGAGAATGCTTTTAATTTTCTTCTGATTAATTTAGGTGAGATCTTCATAATAAGATGTTACTACAAATTACCAACTAAATATTCAGCGGTGAACACTTGTTATAAAATAAATAGCAATAAGGTAGTTAATACGCTAATTCAACTTTTCTTACTATCAGTATTATTGACATATCCATTTTAGTAAGGTGTAAAAATTATGTGAATTAGATTTTAAAAGTTAACAATTTGTAAGCTTTTAAAATTATTTTAAAATCTGTTGACTGTTCCAACCATTTATGCGAATCATTAGCTTTTATTTTAATTATTTTTTATTTCTACAGGGAATATTTTCAGTGTTGCTGTAACTTTGACGTCAATTCTACAACGTTTTACATGAATTCATTTGTAATAATTCATTTCGATTAAAGTTTTTCAACGCAACCTATCCAGTGTAGAATGTACTGCAACCAAGAAAGTCTAAAGGCAGTACGTTGTAAACTAATATCTATTGTGTGCTACCGCACTGATCCTGTGGCCCGCCTGTTCAACGCTCGCCACAGCCTCCACGCTTTGTCCTCTTTAATTATTAAACATGTTCATAACCTGACGTTATTAATGCGTCTTGTAGTTAATTAAGATTATCTCCCTAAATTTATGGCATCGTTAAATGAAACTGATAATGGTTCTACGTCGTTAATCATGTTATCAACAATATTCCAATTCAGTTCCCGAAATGCTTTTCAATTTATTCAATTATCGTTTCAACAGATAAAACATAAACTTTGAGAGGTATTTTACGATGTGGTTGCGTCGTGTCGACGTTTATGTTGTGTTTAGTAATATAAGAACGTGCGTGGTTGTTTGTAGTTCATTTATGTTTTAAAAATAATTCTAAAACAAATGAATAAAAAATTAGAAAATATGAATAAATAAATATTTATATAAAGAATACAAGGATACAATTCCAATTTAATTTTTGTCACAAAGGATCTAGAATTTTTAATCTCACTAATCCGAGGGCTCTTATCCCGCTCATCTCGTATCTCCCGCTTCCTTTAAAAATTGTGGTTGAATTTGACTACCGAATAACCGGTCATTGTTACGATTATTTAAGATAATAGTGTATATAAAAAATTACATTGAGAAAAGATACGTGAAGAAAAGAAGTAATAAGGTGTAAAATTAATTATAGTAGTGTTTTCTAAATCACTTTTTCCAAATTAACAAGATTTTCAGTTTTGAAATTAACATTTTAGTCGGCAAATTGCTAAAACTTAAAATTTTCAAATGAAAAATTATGGATGATGATTTCGTGATGTACACAACATGAAAGAGAATTTCTAAACAAAGTTTTTTAGGTACCTACAAACCACCTTCTAAATTTATATTAAGTTAAAATTGATTAATTGTTAAAACCCGTCTATCTTCTATACTTCAGCTTTAGAAGGCCTCAATACCCGAAGAATGATATATATAATCGTGCTATTTGTTTATGAAATACATATTGCATACAATAAAATATTTATTAAGTTGAATGAGTATAATCATGATAATTATTGTGTAGCCTATAGATTAGTAGAGATTTATTCTCGTAGTCTTAGTTCAATGGTTGATTATTAATCTACCTAGTAGAACATGGGATGACAATCAAATAGATTTAAGTGAATGGTGTAATTCCCAATTAAATCTATCTGAAATATTTCTCGGCCATCTTGTTGAGGGCAACCCGAGTGATTTCTTCGGACAACTGTTAAGGCAAAGTGACATAAATAACTTACTCTAACTTTTATCTCGACTAAGTTTGCAATCAAAGACCTCTCCCTGGAACTTTATAATTAACTTGGCGAGCAGTTGGTATCTCGTTCATTCCAATGTGGAGTTGGCTAAAATTAAACTTAATTTACGTTTGACAAATTTGTTTATAATGATTAAAGTGATTCTTAAAGAAACGGAAAACGAGTCTTATAAGACTTTAAAATTCCAATATTCCTATTAAATATTAAATAAAGCAATATTAAAATACATCTTTTAATGTTCCACTTGTCACGCAATTCATAATTCTACTCATAAATATCTGTAAAGCACCAAAAATCCAGCGTTATAATATTATTCCTCATAGCAATAAAATAGTCTGAATATCATATGCTGAATACGTTATAAAAACTTTATTTACCAACATCTATGTTGATATTCAACTTCGCCATTTCCTGGCGGATCAACTGTCAGTTAACTATTCTTTCAACCAAACTAATGTTCACGTATTACAGTTAAATGGCACACTTATTAAATGTACAATTTATGCAGGCACTTTATTTTATATATTAATAAAATAAAAATTGGGGAACCACTTAACTACAACTGAAATTATCTTGCATAATATACTACAGTATTTTTAAGGCCATACACTGTACAGCAAAATGTAGCCTATAGAAATAAACTAACAAATCTTAGCCTACAGTTTTTATTTCGAAACAGGTTAGCTAGCCATCTTTTCTGAACTAAATTACAAAAATTGTACAAAAACCCAAAAGTGAGTCATATATGTTTTTCACTCTCAAATGAATCATGTTTTATGATATATTTGATTATATGTTTTAATGCTTACCTCTTATAGACAAACACAAAATAAGAACGCAATTTTATAAAAATCTATTTCCTCAATCGTTTAATTTAGTGTCTGCCTCTCCACATGTGTTTTTTTTAAATAGCATCTCAAAAAACATTAACGCGAATAACTTCAAATTTGGAATTTTTAACCTAGTGAAGAAGTCATGAACAGGATTAAATAAATCATTTAATTTCCGTTTCAAAATTTTGGCATTTAGAAGTTGTCAAAATTGATCACGTTTAAAAATACAATTCATAATACATTGTTGCTACAATGTTTTTAAGCCATTACTGACAAATCCAATTATATACGTCTTGTTTAAATTGGTTAAAACTTAAGGAGTTTCGTCTATTATAATGGTTGGGTATTTATTTTTTAGTAAGTAGGAAAGGGTACTCTTAGATACAAGTGCAAATTATTTCAATGATTGAACTTAGCAGCAATAAAATATGTTATTATTTAATATATTACATTTCTATCCACGTAAAAATATTTTGTGCAAACACCCAAACATACATAAACAAGCGAAATTGTACATATGTGTATAAGATCTTTTTTTATTTTATATCAACTAGGCCTACCATTTCCTCAAGTTGTACCAACCTCTCGCGAAACACTTTTTATTGGTTGAGCTTTAATGAAACTATCACTTATAGAACTGAAAAATAGCTTCTGTCTTCTTTTCTGTCTATCTGTCCGCACGATATTTGTAAAATAAACTGACCTATATAATTTTGCATGAAACTGCATTTATATATAGGCAACACTGAGTTTAAGATGGTGCAAGTCACTCCATGGGACTTGGCTAAGCGTTAGCAAAATATTTTGACATTGTTATTAAGGTTAAACATGACAAAACTGGGAAAATAGCAGAGAGTATGTAAATTAACAACTGTAACTAACTATCCCAGCGCAAATATAACTTTATTGTGACTTTAAAACAATTTAAACGCTACTATAAAACCCAATTTAATGAACGAAAAACTTAATGTATCAAGATATACCAAGAAAGATTTAATATTTAGGCTTACTTTTTTATTTTTCGATGTCATTTTTATTAAAAATCTGTTTTAACGGTTGTCTGTTAGTCTATCTGCCCGCAGGACATCTAAAGAACAAAATGAGCTGTAGATTCGAAATGGTGCACGCCACTTCATCAAATCATTTTACACAATCAAAAACACGTAGTGTGAAGCACTTGAACCTTGTTTCATTAAGAAGTGACAAGACATTAGGTCTATGTACTTAGCTGGGTATTCATCTCTATACAAATGTAGTAAAGTAAATTCTAAGTCATGAACGCTGCTATTCACAATTCTAGAACTACTTCAACAACAAATACTCCACTAGAAAACCATACAAATAAAATATATTGAGAAGGTATTATAGTAAGAAGTTTACAATACATACTTTCTTTTGTTGTGACACCCCACTTCCACTTCAATAACAGCAAACACCTACTGCAGTAGCTCTGACAGTGGTACAATAACATCTCCACGCTTTGCTGAGTTCTCAGAGTTCGTTTTGCTCTAACAATGGCGTAATAGTCAGTAAGGAATATGCTTTTGGAAATGAGCTTTTGAAATATCTTAGATTTTTCTAAAATATTTGACATTATTTGTATTTTTAACTATACTATTCCAAATTTAATGTCATTGTTTAATTAATTTAAATTTTTCTAAACTATGAATAAACTTTAAGAGAGGAGCGTATGACCTTTACAAATTACGAGTATTCTCCATCTGAAACGTTTCACGTAAAACAGTTTTACATGATTAAAATACAAACACATTACATAGTGACTTTCCGTACTATAGAATCGTTTAAGATGTTATTTTTCTTCAAAAAATGAATACTAGAACAGTTATAATACCTAATGAAACGTTAGGACTGTACATTCTCTTACAATCGACTTACGATACCGTAATAAAATAACCTGAACAGCAGTAAAGTTATTCATGAGTCAAGTTCTTATTGGCATTTGTCTGTCTGATAATTTATGAGATAATACGGTCAATAGCGTTAATAGGAGACTGTACAACGGGAAATTTTATGTCAGAGAATGACAGAGTGGAAATTCCTTTGACTCGTTGTTACTGGAAGAAGTTAGTCTGTTTCTGGACTCAATCCCAAGAATGCGACTAATAATGACCGTCTCGTAGCTGAAAAATGCTGACATGGTTAGACCAAATTCCCAAGTATTATAGTACCAGCTGTTACCTGCGGCATCTCCTGTGATTCCCCACGTGTCATAGGTAACACTCTAAGAAATAAATGACGGTTTTCCGATCTCCGTAACCACTTCCGAATCTTTATTTGTTATTTTAAACCCAATGCATTGCACCAAGAAAGTGAAATTTTCCTTTATAACACGAATAATATTCATCTGTATCACTACACTCAATATTTTTGAAAAAATCATTCGTGTTAACATTAACTTTCATGATCAACCTCATACCCCATGACAAGGCGTTTTTCTTGTGATGTAATGAGTCTTTCAAACCACCTCAGAATGGAAAGGTTATCCAGCTATAGTTGAAATATGATAAGGGCAATCTTATTTTAAAACTAAAAAATTTAAGCTAATTAAGCATTTATTCCTTCATGGAAACGAACGGAGAGCATATGAAGCTTATTCGTTAAAATTTAACTAGTTTTTATTATAGCGGGTTGTAAGACTATGAATGTTAAAGTAATCAAAAGTACCGTATTCGTTTTAGGAATAATGATAATTTATTTAATTTAGATAATATAAAAATTATACAGCAATAAAGCAGCATTATTTTCTCTAAGATTTTCAACGTAACCTGTTTTATTACAAATTTAAAAATAATTTCTCAATATCTTATATGAAGAAATATATGTAAATGTATACAACGTATATTATTTATTCTTCATCGGACCATCAAGAATGTATCGGAGTTTTCAGAAATCTCTGTAACTAGAGAAGGTCAAATTATGTACGAGATAACTCCGCGTGCTTCTATACGTCACTCGGATAATGGACAAATCTTGGTTTGGCTAGTCCATAACTTTCCCTATCTTGCTTCAATAGTGAACATCACATATATTGCTACATACTTATATATTAAGAATAATTATTTTAGTGGCAGAATAAATTGGAATTCATCAACCTGTTATTCACACAATGTTAACAGTTACCAGGCCAGAATGAAACTCAGCCTTTTAATTTTCCCATATATGCCCAGGCCACAATAACAGACCATAAGTTTGAGTTACTCATAATAAAAACCTAATTAAAGAGTAGAGTCATGACTATAGAGAGGGAGCGTCTGACACGGCCGTAGACGGCGACCTTAGATCATCCATCTTCGTCTGCCGTGATTACCTCTGTTTACATCAGCTGACTACATCTACCTCCCGCCAGTTGGTAATTAAACACTCCTCCGTCACTGGGTCAGTGCACGCCCTCTAGGATCGTCAACTCAGCAACAGCAAGTATTTCACTCCTTACGGAAGTTCTTGCCAGGCTTCATTAAAAATAAAAAATATCAATTGCTTTTTTATTAGTTATCTAACCTCTACTTGAGGACCTTTATCAGATTTATTAATGAATAAAATACTGTTTACGTTCAGAGCACATTCAAGACCAACCACTTAGACCTCATGCCTACAACCTGTTTAACACGTATCAAACTTGTGTAAGAATTGTATAGTGAATTAAACTCTGAACAAAATATTATCAAACAAGTCAATGTTATTATTCTTAGTACAGTATTACAATTCAGAACATTTCATTAAACAAATGACGTTTTCTAATTGTTTACGAAAAACTAAAATGTATTTACATTACTTTAAGAATTTTTTTATGACAAGAAATTGGTATATATTCGTATATGATTGCTAACTGGGTCCTTAAAAAAGTACATACGTCTTATGTACTTTTAATTATACATTGTTTTATGTCAGGGTAGGATTTTTTAAGTGTGAATAGAATTATTTTTTTTTCAAATTCAAACTTCTTTTTATTCAAAAATAACCATTTATTTACAATGCATCTTTTTTATCCCCTCTAGCCGAAGCTATGTGAGAGGAAAATGTATGAAAAAACATATAAACACATACTACAACTCAAACTATATTACTTAAAAATACAAAAGTAGAGATGAAATTTTGTTTCCTTATAAGAAGAAACACCATAATTTATGTCAAATTTTTGTTTGATCGGATTTGAATTTTTGGACATAATGTGGTACCAGATAACATGCAAACATGTCAAGAGGTTGATAATGACTCCAGCCCAATATTTAATTATAAACGCTAAAGTAATGTGTTGGATACTATTCAGTATAATCGCTGTCTATATTACAATTTGAACCACTTATTTAAATCCTGCAATATCGTTCATAACATATTTTCATAAACCCTCTGACACATTCTGTTTATATTTCAGTTTATTCAGGATTTAAACTGTGATATAATGTACGTTTGAAATACACTTAATCACTACTGATTACATAGAGGCTTAATAAAGAAGTGTTGAGCATGTGAAGCGGGTGAAATCCTTGACGCTGTATTTTAATGAAATCTTGCTTTGCTTATGAAGTCGTTTGAAATTACATCTTAATCTCTATTCAGTGCGGATTGTGCGAGTTTTAACGACTTTAATGAAAGTTATGAAACGGACAGACCAACAGTTTCTTTTCTCATTTACAAAGTTGTAACAAATAATATTAACATATAAGATATAAATTTATACCGACTGTACCGAAGTATTTATGACCAAATATTATAGAGGGTTATTAATGATAAAAAATTGAAATTGATCAAAACACAGAATTGAAACTGCACAGATGAGTGTAGGACTGCAGACGCCCGTTTTTTAACTTCATATACACTAAATTCATGTTCACTTAGTATACGAGTAGTTTAAAACCATGATGTTTGTAATGTAAAACTACTTGGTTAAAACAAAACTTTTCTTTAGCATATATTCTCGTGAAGTCTAAACTATATTAGCAACAAATCATTGAGACTAAATGCTATTGATATTTTGTAGTATTTCTTTATATTCCTCACTATAGATTAAAATGTTTTAAATATTGATATTGCCTTTGGTACTGCCCGTTCTATCAGGAATACGTAAACATTCCAGAGACTGATCATGAACGAATAAAGCTGTTACAATAATATTGTAATGCCAAAAGAAAACATTGAAAGGCCTATTCTTCCCGTATTTGGACGATCGCACTTCCAATATTTAAACAATAAATAGTAACTTTTAATTGAGTTCAGTTAAAACTCGAGGTTGTGTACTGTACAAGTTATCTTCATTGGTCCAAATGTTGCGTAACATTGATATTGTGTAATATTGACTACCAGGGGAAATGTTAGTTAACATCCTAATAAAGTGGTAACCATGTGAGTCTTGCGGATTTAAAGGCACTCTTTAATAAAGGTATTTTTCATTTAATTTCATTTCTGTTTCACGTGGTGTATGAACCACTACAGTCGTGGTATTGGCTTTGTTGCTGTGCTAATACTAAAATTCAGTATCGATTACAATAAACCTTCAGACATTTCAACCAATATCTGGCCTTTATGCCTTTATCCTTTATGGCCTATATTGATAGGCCGCTTTTTATGGCGCGCCTATCGTCTCATCTTAAGAGAACTTTTAAAATTTTAAATTTTAAATGCCTGAAACTTTTAATTTCTAGGAAACGTCAAAATACAAGCTGACGAAGGATGTGACGAAGGATCCATGAAAGGATTTAGCTATGTTATCTACATAGCTAATACTATAACTGAATGAAGATATATTTGTGGTTTAAATATGTGTGTTACATTAGGTGGAGTAAAAGTACGAGTGAGAAATTCTCCTAATAAGCTTGTTGATATTTGACTGCAGCACTGTCGTTGGCGAGGTAGTAAGGAGAAATGCCATGACGCTAACGCCATTCAGGACATTGGCGTCACACACTGCACATGAATGGAGACGGCCTCATTTTGTAACAACTGTTCTGAATGTTCTGGTTGGTTTTAAAACTTAAATAAAAACTTCGCACTAATCTTGGATGCAGAGTGATGATTTGTTTATAGATTCATTTATAGTTTGAACTGATTCTACAAACTCTATTCGTATGAAGCAATTTAATATTTTGCAGTTGAATTATTTTACAAGATAATCCACCAAAATTAGCAAAATTTAATATGATTTTGTTGTAAAATAATCAAATTTAATTTTTTTCAAAAAGTATTTTTAGAAAAAATTACAACTCGTTTTCTTTTTATGGAAGTAAATAGTGTATTAATTTTAAAGTGCATTTCATGTTTGTAAAGATATTCTGAACATTTGCAGTAAATTAAGAGTAAAAACACAATAATAAATCTTAAATTATAATATATGCCTTGGTGCAATTTTTCAATGTTTATACTGTTTATATTGGGTTTTGACAGTCTATACAGGGTGATTCATGAAGTTCTCCCCCCACTTCTACAGCACATTGTACTAGTAAAAATAATTAAAAAATGTTTATATAAACATAGGTCCGAAAACGCTTCGTTAGCGAGTTACAGCTAGCGAAAGATTTCGCCTGAATTCCTGGGTAAAGAGTAAAATAAAGCCATACTGAACTTTTGGAAAGGTTAATTAAGTAAGAAATATCGTGGATTCTTATGTATTTTTACCTGATAAAACTAATAAAATAGGTTTCAGAACTGTACCTATAGTAGTTTTTGAGGGATTCAGGGTTAAATGCAAAAAATTGGGGCACGAAACAATGTTTTTTTTTTAAGTTTGATGTACAATAACTTTGTTAAATTGGTAATAAAATACATAAAAATCAACAAACATTAATTGTAGAGAATTTAATTCTGAGAAAATTGATATAATCAAAGTCTAAAATAAAACAGAAATAAGTACCAAAAAATCGATTTTATTTCAGTATAATACATTACTAGCTGTAAAGAAATATCGTACGGTATTTAGTTAAAATAAAACAAAAAACAAAATGTTTGTTCCTTAATGATGAGATAAATTGAGAAAACAAGATTAACTGTTAAATAAATTTGTTTGTAAATTAAAAAATATCATGTTTTATTACGTTGTATTTCTTTTAAATAAAAATTTACATCAAATGTTTGAAAATAAATGAAGCAAATTTTCCCATTATTGTTTACTAATCATCGAAATGCAGTTTTTTGTTTTATTAATTTCTAAGTTGGTAACGCACGAATAACAGCTGATCAACAATGGTATTCTGTACTGTTACGTTAGAACTGTGTGTATTAGTGGTGTTTTTGCAAAGCTACAGCAGGAGATCGGGTTCTGTGAATCGTGTTAATTAAATGCAATTTTTCTGTGAGTTATAATTCGATTGTTTATTCAGCGAAAAAATGCCTTACTTATTTACATCAGAGGATTACGCTGATATGGTTTTTATTTTGGGTTACTGTAATGGTAATGCTAGAGCTGATTGTAGAAGAATATGAACTACGTTACCCTAATAGGGAGGATTCCAGATACCAAAACAATTTCAGGAACTTTTCGTACTCTTCGGGAAACAGGATCACTACCAAGTACTAGAACCAATTATGAACGAGCTGTCCAACTTGATGATGATATTGTTATTAATGCTGTTCATCGCAGTCCAGGTGTAAGTACACGACGTATTTCTAGGCGGATAGGAGTTTCGCAGTCAACGGTGTGGAGGTCACTTAATCGAAACAAATTTTATCCGTTTCATAAACAAAAGGTTCAACATCTACAGCTAGGGGATGGTCCGCTTCGCTTGGAGTTTTGAAACTTTTTTGAATATTAATAATCAACTCTACAAGCGTTATATTTTGTTTACGGATGAGGCACAATTCAGTCGGGATGGTGTCAATAACTTGCACAACAATGAACACTCATGGGCAGAAGAAAATCCACATGAGGTAGTGGAACAATAACTTTCAACACCGATTTAGCGTCAATGTCTGGTGTGGCCTTTTGCACAATCGGCTGATTGGACCTTTCATATTACCTGGACGCCTAAATGCTGAGTTCTATTTGCATTTCCTTCAAGAAGAGTTGCCGCAGCTGTTAGAGAATGTTCCTTTACATCTCAGACAAAATTGTACTTCCAGCATTGACGGAGTACCTCCCCACTTTTTCACGTGCCGTTTCTGCTTACTTAAATAATCAATTTCCTGGACAATGGATTGGTCTTGGAGGGCCTCACCCTTGGCCACCAAGATCACCAGATCTATCTCCATTGGATTATTGCATCTGGGGATGGATGAAAGACATTGTATACAAGACAAAAGTGAATTCTCGTGATGAATTAATTGCCCGTATTATGGATTCGGCTGTGCAGATACAGGGAAGTCCTGAAAAATTAAGAAAACGCAACAAAAGCAATACACAAACGTGCTGCAAAATGTATTGATAATGATGGCCTCATTTTCGAACATCTATTATAAAAAGGTGCGTAACGGTTGGCCCAACCTGATTAATTTTGCTTATAAAACTAGTAATGTATTATACTGAATAAAATCGATTTTTTGGTACTTATTTCTGTTTTATTTTAGACTTTGATTATATCAATTTTCTCAGAATTTAAATTCTCTACAATTAATGTTTGTTGATTTTATGTATTTATTACCAATTTAACAAAGTTATTGTACATCAAACTTAAAAAAACATTGTTTCGTGCCCCAATTTTTTTGCATTTAACCCTAATTCCCTCAAAAAACTACTACAGGTACAGTTCTGAAACCTATTTTATTAGTTTTATCAGGTAAAAATACATAAGAATCCACGATATTTCATGAATCACCCTGTATATTAAAACTCCAAACCCAGTTTTTACCTGTAGCTGCATAATAACATTCATGCTTAGCTTTGAAAGTAACATAAATTTGTAATTTGTTTCTTTTCTTCATGGTTTAATTATTACTAACGTGGATAATTTAATTGAATTTCACATTTACCCTTGATATCGTATTTACCTGCTTGTTAAGGATTGTACTTAGCTTCATATTTCATTTGCTTAACTTAGCAAGTAGCTTCGTACTTAAATTCGTATTTGATGTTTTATCGTTTTAGTACATAGGTGCGTATTTTAAATTTCATATTTACACTCCTTTTTGGCTGTAGAGCCCAAGATCTCAAAAAACATACCAGAACCAAGGAAAATCCATTCAGGCGGTGGAAATTGTTTTGGTAATTTATGAATTGAAAATTTAATTCAATTCATAAATTACCAAATCAACTCACACCAACCCCATTGTATCAATCCCTATCAAGGCAAAAACGAATCGAGAGAGCAAAAAAATGTGACACCTACACTCTCTTCCTTGGATACCAACTAATGATGGCTTTTCTTTTACAGTTTACTAGTAAAAATAAGGAAAAACTCGACTAGTCCTGGTAACCGTGTTAAAAAGAACAGATTCTACAGGCCTGAACTCTCTACTTTTACGGGAAACCCAATAACACCTCCTAAAAATAATGATGATGAGGATCTGAGAAAGATATACTGTTGACAGTCCTGGATTTGTATCTTTACAATAGTATGAAGATATGCCAAACGAGATAAAGGTTATATCTTAGGATATTTCACACAGATGCAATTGCACTAAACACTTAGCATTAAATGGAAGAGTCTTTGTAACAGAATCTGTGACATGGAAGTAGTTCTCCACAACTCGCTCTCAAGGGGGGCGCGTTTGTTGTATGAAGCGCTGTTGAAGAAAATCGAACCGTGAAACTGTCCCGGCACTCCAAGGTCAGCAAGAACATAGTCAGAGACCGGCACGAATCTTTGTTCAGGTTTTTCTGTACGAATCAATACTGAACGATCAATAGGAAGATTTCCACAGATAAAGAAAATTGTAACAAAGCATCGAAAGAATAAGGAAAAAATATCGGAAGAGACAGAGACATCGTATAGGGAAATAAGGAATAAAAGGTTTTAGGACTTAGAGAGATGTCAAAATGTCGATAACGGGAATGTAGTGATCATGATCAAAGAAATTCCATGAGGTAATAAACTAGCTTAAAAGCTACAACTTTACGTACGTCAGTATTAAAGCTCTTAGAATATATAGGAGATGTTCCAGTAAGTACTAATTTATTACGTAATTTATGGACTGAAGTGGAAAAACTTAATCTAGAATAGTTTATTTATCTTCAAGGTGCTTTTGTAAAAAAAAAATCAATTTTTGGGACGAAGTTCCTACAACCATATAATTATATCACTGGGTTTTCAAGCATTATTGATTTTTATTGCGAAGTGACACAGTTCAAGGTGAACGTTGCAAGATATTGTACTATGTCCTATCCTATCATTGGGAGATTTATATATATATATATATATATATTTATATATATATATATATATTATTTGTGTGTGTGTGTGTGTATATATATATATATATATATATATATATATATATATATATATACACGCAACTAAAGGAAGTTACATACTCAAATCAAAACATGAACCAGGGGAATTACCATAGAATAAGAATACACAATTTTCAAATATAAAGCTTTAGACATGCTTACGTTTTGCACCTACTTTCTGATCGATCATCAATATATCTAGCACCTGGGCATCATCTTATGAAAACTCATCTAGTGCTTATGATGCTGATACCAGCTGCATGTACCGGCATTCCAATGATTCCAATGACCACGGAGCTGAACTGGAGGCATTGATTACATCAGAAAAGAATTAGTGACTCTTAATGAGAAGACATCCAGCACTCACTATTCATTTACTAATACTGGACGTTACTTTGACATTTAGGATGACACGACAAAATCTTGGTAGGAGCTAGAGGAGGCAATTGAGTGACCACCGATTCATTACTCTAAGTCTGGATGATATCCTTTAAATCAATGTTAGATCATTGATGTTCATGAAGACGAAATGCACCAATTTGGACTAATTGAATACAACTTTTCAAAACAGACTTCATCGAGCGCCTTTGGTTTTATTCATATTTAGTTACTTACTGCTGTTTGCAGCACGCGATAATTTTTCTTCGTGTGTAACACTTGAAAAGACATTCTTATTAAAGCTCCCTTATACACATTACTGCACTCTAGATGAAAAAATTTACCTTATTGTACATATTTTAAAATATAGATAGATATTTCCATTTTAATTTGTACTCCCTTCAAAATTGTTGCTGATTTTATTAGTGACTTAAGAAGCAGAATTACAAAGAGGATGGGGTATAGTACGAGGTGGTCAGTACGTAACAGATTTTACTTTACAGGCAGGATTTGACTGAATGCTGTTTCAAATCTCAACTTTCACAAACTTTTCGGTGTATTACAACTTTTTGGTGTCTGTTTTGTATAAGTCCGATATATTCTAACATGAATTGATTTATTCGAGTTTAATAGAATAAATTATTCACATGCATAATGTGTGGAATTTTAAAGTGAGGTATAGCGCACATTAAAACCTTTATTACTCGTATTTGGTCACTGTCTGTCGTATTGAATTAAATTATGAAAAGATCCAAATTTCACTATTTTTATAAACTTTTCACATTTCCCATTCTTAATTACCACAGTTTGAAAATTCGGTATGGCCACCAATTGATTGAAAACTGATATGACATGTTTCTTAGTATTTCTTTTCAAAACAGGTCTAAATTAGACAAATAATTTTGCAAAGATTGAACGTTACGCCTTTATTTAATTTACATTTATAATCTTCCTCTAAAAACACAAACAAGTAGACAGACCATAACTATATAAGATAGGACTATACTTTATACGACATTTATTATTTATTTGACCTTACAAATCAAATGATGAAGTGTGATACAGTAATTTATAGACACTTTGTATGATGTAAGAAATGTATTTTCAACTCTTAATATATTTCTTTTAGTAATTATTTATCCATATTTTTAAATGACTGCGCATCAGAAACACCTTATATTCTGGGGGCCGTAACAACCTCATCATGTCTGTCTAACTGCCAGTCTGTCCCCATGATATCTCTGGAACTAATGTAGCTGTAAATTAAAATTTTGTATAAAGCCTGTTTACGTGACCCTAGAATAGCGCACTCTTTCCTTACTTGGAGATAAAATTGATGCAACCTTAATTTATCACCTCTTTATATAGATTATGAATTTTTAATAAGCCTCTTTTATAATATGATAATATATAAAGGTTTACATTTATTATGTTTTTTATTGTTTCAATATATTTGTATTGATTTTGTTACGAACCATCTCTTCAGTGGGTGGATATTGGAAAATGTCGCAAAAGTCCTACTCTGTTAAGCAGAGTTTAACGTTATAAGTTGAACTACTAAGAGATACTGTGCCGTTCCAATACTTTCCTACCCTCCATTATAATAGTAATGGTGATCTTTCGTGTTCGTGGGTAAGCGGTGTCACTCCGTGTAACATCTGGATAATGGGGACATTTTGGTTATTCTTGAAAGCGCGCTCATTAAGCTAACGACTTACTCCACGTAGGAAGGCGAGACATGAGGGACTCCGCTGTTACTAATGGTTTATTTTAATCACGCTTTTACCGGTTTACCTTTACTCAGACTGTCACATGCATTCCTTTGTTTTAAAGCCTTTGTGAAATGAAAATGATCTACATTTAGTTTCTCAGATTAAAGCGTTTCTCGGGTTAAAGAACATCCTTCAAAAAAGTCGTGTCACTTGCATATCTTTGCTTCTAAAGCCATTATTGGTGATTAACTTTTAGAACTGTTAACTTCTTTACAGTTTAATTAGTGTTAGATTTATTTAGTTTCAAATACTATACGTGGTACTCTATTACTTATATAACAATACCATATTTAATAAAGAAAGAGGTTAAAATCTACAGGGAGAATGGAATAATCTTTGGCTGCCGCTCCCGCCTCCAGTCTTAGTCAAAATCTTCGACTTATTCTAGTTCGTTCTGTAACTTTTCCCTAGTTTTCCTCTTATATTTACTGTACTCTATTTTGATCTTCTGTTACTTTTTAAAATATCTTGTCAATAAAAACTCCCTTGTATGCTTCATACGGTGCAGGAACGATTATAAAGCACTTTTTTTATTTCCAATTCTGTCCTCAGATTATTTCTTTTTTATTCACAAACTAAATTTCCTTTAGCACATATTACTCACTTTCTGTTTCCTCACAAAGTGGACACCGTACATCGTCCATAACATGAAAACCATCTGTATTTTGAAGTTCTCGTCGACCACTGACATACAGAGTTGTGTTAAAATAAGTTGCTCTCCTAGCAGCATTGACGATATAATGTCCGATATCCCTCTTCATGAAGTAAGATTCCATCCCATAATCTCGGCAACTGACTGCCCAAAATTCCCTTCCTTACCCATCCTAAGTATTATATCACATTGGAAGCTGCGCAGAAGGAGTTTAAGTGCATTATAAGCTTCCTTACATTCTTATACTAATAAATAGTAAAAGTAGGAGTATTTTTCTTCAGTGACACACTATACAATTACGAAAAATGTCCTACACCATCTAAATTTCAATAGGCCTACATGCTTTTAAACATGAATTATGAATAAGTAGATTTGTTAGTGTGAATGGTAGGTGCTATGGTATTCTTTTGTCCTACCGCGAGATATATCGCTTTTCTACTTATGAGCGTCATCTAATGCGTACACGTAGTAATATAAATAAGTATAGTGACCATAAAGTCTTTCTTTTAATGATGAACCTTACTTTGCCTCACTATACTTGTTTCCTATCAGTCTTTTGGTAATATTTAGCCTGGGATGGAATAATCTTTCTCATCCTTTTATTGTAGATTTATTTTCAATCTTTTTCCAAAGCTTTCCACGGTGATTCCTTGCTAGATTAATTTATACGGCTTTTGACTTCTCACCTTTGAATTCAACGCTTATATCATATAGTACGAGAGAGAGAGAGAGAGAGAGAGAGAGAGAGAGAGAGAGAGAGAGAGAGAGAGAGAGAGAGAGAGAGAGCTCGTATGATAGCGAAATGAGACACTTTCTCGCCATTCAGGACCTTAAGTGGAGTTTTTTTAGGGAGGTGCAAAATTTTACTCGTTTTGCAATCTCTGCCGATAATTTGCAGCTGGCTGGGTATTTCTCAGAGTTTTCATATTTCACTAATACGTGTCGACTCAGTAAATGTATAGATCTCAAAATATTTGTTGATATTGTTATAACCATGATTTCATCATCGACAACACTTTGGGGACCAAGTCACCGTGTAAGTCACCGCGTTGAGTTTTTGCGAATCGTGTATTTCTGAATGTAAATGAAGTATCAAACTTACGGACCAGAGTTTTAGTTGTACATTTATGGTGGGACAAATTTAAGAAACTAATCTAATTTTTCAATAACACCATGGTGTTAAAATATTAACCATTCAATATAGTTTTAACAACTGTCCGGAAGTTTCGAAATAAAAGGAAAATGTATTAATCGAAAATGAAGAGTGAAACTGCTATTTAATTAAAAATTTAATAACTTTTGAAACGAATAATATTTAAAAGTAGAATATTTCCTTCATGGCGGTAGATGGAATTTGGCTTATGTTAGTATCTTAAACTACTCGTTAGTGCTTTAATACAACTGACCAGCATCATTGAACAAAGAACACAGAATGATAAATGTATTGGGATTAATATTTGAATTGTTGATTTAATATGTGGTAAAATCAAACACGACAACACCTGAAGATTTTTCTAGTCGATGGCCAGAAAAAGGGTTGAAAATCGAAAAGTGAACGCAACTCTATTTAATATGTTAGACATTATAAATTTTATTTTCAAAATTGTTTCATAGGTTCCATGAGATTTGTACCGTTATTACTTTTATTATTAATCAACATAATTCAGATATTTGTGATATAATATCGATTAAATTTGTTATGTGGGTTTGCCACAACCATCGATGTACAAAGGGGGTTTAATAAACACAATCCCTTCACCGGGGGATTCGAGAACGATTCATAGTAAATAGGTGATATAGTTATATTTTTGTTATTAATTTGGTATATAAGTATAGATAAGTTAAAATATAACATCAGTTTTAAAATTTGAATCACCTAACTAAACCATTTAAAAAATCTAATAACTGCAAAGGAAATCTTTGAGACGGTGTTTACAGGAACTTAATACAGGATATTAGGCTTGCTTATCAGGTTTAAGTTGAAATTCCTTCTCAAACCAAGGAAATAATATATTTACTTAAGTAACTTTCATGCTCCTATACTTGATACATTATAAATCTTAATATCACAAATGTATTTACGATTATTATTAAAATTGTGTTTAATACTAGCTGTTACTCGCGGCCTCACACGTAATTTTCAAAATTGAAGTCCACAACCTAGTAATTAATAGTATCCTTATTATTATTGATGTATAATATGATTGGAGCCCAATGATTGTTTTTGAAACCTATGAAGACGTACATCAGGTACATATTATTTAAGACTTTAAGGAAAATTTCAATTTATATTTCTGACGCACTCACGAAATCAAGGAAATCAACCAGTTTTGAGTACATTATGTGCAAAATTTCACAGCTTCGTCATTATTTCGGGGTTTATAACAGTGTTGGAGAGGTATTTCCAATGCATTATATGTTTATAATTCGTCGCTGGGGCAAACTCGAGTATAAGTTACATTAACTTTGTCTCTGTTATTTGCATGACATTATTGGTAAGGCACTGTATACTTATATTTCTTAAACTTCAAAAGAAAAAAAAACTCATTTGACTTTATTTTCTGCGTAACTTAGCTCACTGGAAAATATAACCCGATTATTCGACGATTCAGAATTTACAAAGGACAACACCCTACTAATTTAACCAGTACTCTAAAGGGTCTAAAGGTTTATCAAACTACTCGTAACTGGCCAAAGATAGGCTAAATACAGGTTAAAACATGTGTTAAAGCAAGACTGTAAAATTATAATTTTTTTTTTTTTAAATACAAATAGTACTTTCTCCGTCGTATACATCGGACAGAGATAAAGTTTGTGTTAAATAATTTATAATGAAATCACTGTTTTGAAGAATTTTAGTGAAGTGCTAATCCGATCTATTCATTACAAAATAATTCGGAGAATCGTTTTTTTATAAATAATTCAGAGCTTTTAATGAGTGTGTGAATTTATTTCTGAAATCAACCTGTAGGATCCTTTCAGACGTGAATAAAACGTTGGTTTTATCGTATAACTTCTCAGAAAGAATTGTATTACGAGTAAGAGAGAGCTTTTATACTCGTGACAGCTCTTCCGTAGGTTGAATTCACAGGTGGGTTGCCAGAGCTCGGGAAGATATATTATTTCGTATATAACTCACTTCATCTGCGTAATAACTTCTTTCTTCACACAAATATTTTTAAATATGTGGATTAGGCTGTCTTGTTTGCATACCGTTATTATATATTCAATGCTGAATCATATTTTACCTATTATATCAACAACAAGTATATTTACACCATATATACATATTGCGATTATAATATGTACTGTTTTAGTATTGAATTACATCCATTCGAGTCTGTAAACACTGCAAAGTTAACAAATCGAGCAAGGCTAATCATTAGCAAGCTGCGAGAGTACTGAAAGCAGCCCACAAATATTTTACAGGTCAATAGTTTGGAAGTAAAGATTTGTGCGTCTGTTATAAAAGTATTGTCCACACTTGGATCGAATATAACCACACTATACTATCCACGGTTTATTCAGAGCTTTAAAACTGCATTTAGATAGGTTATAGCTAATCATTAAATTCTTAATGTAATTGTCAACATCTTTTTGTTTTGTTTCTGAGATATAATCAATGTTTCCATTAAATGCTATGGAGGTTTTTATGGACATTAATTTTGAATTCAAATTGATCACTTTGGTTGTGATTGCTCTTCAAGTTGAAAACTTTCTCCATTGAAGATTTAATAGCAATTTATGCAACTACATATCTTAAATATATCTAAATACCTTAAAATTTTCAATAAATCATAACATCAAGTCCAACTTTTATAACTTAGAATGGCTGTGCTCTACATTTTAGGATTGCTCCTCCGCTGTTCATACAATTTTAACCCAGTGTTAATACACTATAAGTAATGACTGCGGTTTTAAATAAAAGGCCTCCACCATTTCCTTTAGTAGTAATGATCGGAGTATTAAGACCATTCAACTAAATGACATTAAATTTTGCATGTTACCGCACAGGTGGATGAGTCTTGAGTACCAAGAACTACCATGTATACTGAGTTATGTGTACTTCTAGTTACGTAGGTTTTCACTTTTCTTTACCTAAACGGCATGCAATTTATGAACTAGTAGAGTAAAAACATTTATGACGAACTAATCTTAACGTTTTATAGCTGTATTATTAACACAAATTTACGTGGACTTTCATTTGAAAAAAATTAACCTATGATATCTTCAGGAATATAAGAGAAAAAAACCGTGACAAAAAAACCTCCGTTTTATAAATTTCAAGAGTACATTGAAAATGTAGTCTACTTTACAACGTCAGATCAAGCAACGTCGAGCGTGGCCGCTGCTTGGATAGGTGACCGCTGAGCGATCCTGTCCTTGCAAGCGGCCCGCCTGCCCGGCCATTGGTGGTGGTTCGGAAGTCACCTTTAAGCCGTTGGTCCCCAGGTTAAGTGTTAGAGAGGGCTACTTAGCCCTAACTTCGCCTGGTAAAATAAGACATTCTTTACTTTTTTTTACTTTATATGAAAAGTCGTAAATTTTTTAGCCAACTTAATACCTACGTGTTTTTTATCGGAGCAACAATGTAAACGCTACTATTGCACCGGAAGTAGATTACAATGGCTGGAGGTAGACAATTTTTGACTAACCATTTGAATTTTCAGACCAAAATACATACATTTTTTGTTGCTGAGGCAACAATGTAAACGTTTCTTCGGCATCGGGAATAACTTACACCGGGGGAAGACTACAAGGGCCGGAAGTGGACTCTTTTTGACTACATTAGACTTCTCAAACCGAGTATTTGAATTAATTTGGATTAATTGATCCGAATCAGAAATGCGTTTTCTCACCATAAACTTTAAATAGGAGTCAATGAAGTATGTATTTAACCTTTTTAACCTCTTGCAATTAACACTGAAATAATACGTACCATAAAAATACCTACTTCCGGTGCAAAATTATAATAGGCTCCCACTAAAATATCGTATTACATCATACGTGCTTCCACTAAGATTACTACGTATAAAGTATTATTCCACTCTGGCCTTATTTCAAGTATTACTGACAGTGTTGGAACTATACATTAAAATACAATTTTGCAGAAAAATTGGTATTTCAATGGTACTTATAGCGACTTATTTTATTCTTTGACTTCAGGGCCACAAAACGTCGCTCTTTAAATTGAAAATATAATTATACTGGAATAGATTGGATAATCTTTCATTGATCATCACATTTTTTGGAGTATTTTTATGCCATTTAATAATTATAAGACTATAACGAACCTGTTGTTCAATAGAAAATCGCTTTCAAGCTACGGGTAACTACTAGAATACAATAAATTAAGAAAAGTACAATACGTCCCTGCGGAAAATGCACTATTCACTATGGGAGTTTGATTTTAATGATCACAAAGCTGATATTCTCTACACGATCCTTACTTAAATCATAAACAGAATTATTTATCCAATACATAAATCTTAGACACAACTACATTAAAGTTGGTTCTCAAAAATGTTATTAATTTCACACAAATCTATTTTATTGGATTAAATGTCATTTACAAGAGAATCCAAACGGCAGTAAAACAAACCGATGCCAGATACCCCTGGTGGATTATCTCTATATCCAGAACTTTGCAGTAAAAGAGATTACAATAAGCAATCTACTTCTTAAAAGCCTAATTTCTCTGACCTAGAATACAAATCCATCTCTTTGCTTACATATTTTTATTTGAGTCAGGAAGGAAAAAAACACATAGTTTACAACAACATTCCAATATCAAAGTGATTACAGATCTATGACGTAATGTATGAAGGCACTTTTGCACCTATATCAAATAAGTGCTTTATTCTAACTAAAAGGTGAAACCCACTCGGAAATCTACTTTATAAGCTCTTTTACCCGATTCTATACCGTTCGGTATTAACTACAATGGTATTAATAATTAGTAACAAGACCTATGCATACACTGTTGTACCCTAAATTAAGTAAGTGACTTACTCGACCTCAAACGTTGAGATCTCCATTCTAGCTTTAGACAATCAGGTCACAGTAGACATAGACACCAAAGTGACTACGAATCAATAATGGGAACTATGCAGACACGGTTGTGCCTTACATTAAGTAAGTGGCTTACACGAACTCAAAGGTGAAATAGGCTGTTCCACCTTTGATCTTTGACTACTGTACATGGTCTGTACACAGTCCGGTAACAGTGTACTTGGATTATTGAAGTGACCATGAGTTCAATTAAACTTTGGAGTATTAATCACATAAACAAGTATTTAATCTGCCTTATCAAATGAATTACAATACTTGTCTATACATGTTAAAGAATACTGCGTTCGATTCCCATGTTGCATGCTATGGTGTTTATCTTTTCTGTTTCAGCATTTCAGTTTTTTTTTTAATTGTGCACTTATTTCAAAAATGGAATGATCTCGGTTTATTATTTGTGTTTTCTCAGTATTAAATAGTTTATTTTTGTGACCGAGATCTTTAGAGGTGTGATTAGTTTATTGCCATTGAATTTTTTTTATTATTTTCAGTGTTACAAATTTTTTGTATTATAAGTCTAGTGAAATATATTCAGGTGCTTGCACTTGACGTTTATCATAATATTGTAATTGATTAGAATATAAGGTATTTTGTTTTAGAACGTGCTATTTTTACGTTTCCATTCCGTTCAAGAAATGAATCTATTCCGTATTGGTGGAGGACCAGTCATGTTCCCTGAGCTTTATAAAAGGTCGTCAAAAAAACCCTACCATAAGCAAAAAGGCACCCTCCACCATGTCTGAGCTTTATCAAGGCTGTTTACAGACATCATAAGCCTTGCACTCCCTCAGTTTCGTTGCTCGAGGAAATCATATTGTATGCTAGATGAACTTGAAATAGGATATGATTCCAAAAGAGGAATAATTGTTCCAAGTACAGTACTACTATAATAAATCGTAGTCAATGGAAGAAAATCCCTTCTAAGCTTTCTAATCTGTCTGGGTTCTTTTTAATAAGTTTCAATGTCCTTCACAAACGAGGCATTGATTATAACAATAACATAAACTCCGAATCATCCACTCGCATCATATACGAGTTTTTACTTTTACTTTATTTTACATTTACGGGGATTAATGATCAACCATCACTTATGGCCATTAGTAAATGTCAATCGTGGGTGTTGGATCATTTTTATTATTTGCTCATTTTATATAGACTTCCTTTAACCGTAATGAGAGTTATTTGAACTATTTGGTTTAATTCTTTAGGTTTCCTTTTAGCTCAGTTTCAGTTGGTATGGCCTGATTTCAACTGACGGTTGACAGGTTAGTTGGTCCGTTAATGTTATGTCATCTCATATAAAGCCTCGATTAATCATTTTTAAAGAAATGAGATTTCTGGTGTAAAATATATTTGCATTGGTTTGGCATTGCCATCAGAAGTATTGTGGCCTATTCAAGCTTCTATTAATTAGTGTTAGTTTTACTAAGTAAACTATTTAAAGATAATGTGTATGAAGTTATTATACAACATGTTTGTTATGATTCCTGACTTATACGTATTACAACATTTTGCAATGATTTGTTGATTAGTTCATTTATCAAACGAAGAGATTAGGTTAAAAATATTGAAACAAATTTAGTTTTTTTTTTCTTTCTTTATTAATGTTAGTATTACCGAATGATAAAGTTTCTTACGTAAGCTACTTTAACCAAAGAATTTCTACAATTTCTGCATTCTATTTCGTAAAATTATTCCTGGATGAATTTAATTTGCTTCCAACAGCAATACTTGTAAATTAAATTGTGTAGCTTTAATTCTATAAGTTTCGTTCAGTAAATAAAAGGTTCCAATCGTCCTTAAAATGAAATATAAATGTTAATAGGTACTTATTCCTTGTTCTTCTTCCACTTATTTTCATCAACAATTATTTCAGGTTGAAATAAACCGAATTACTGAAAATTAAATTTGACCTATAATTAGTTTATATATATTTGGGCTTTATAAGGAAAACAAATGTGTTTAAAATGTGCGTTAGATTGTTAGTTACAGAATTTATTGTAGTTAAAATGTTATCTAAGAGTAAAAAAGAACAATAAGAATTGATAAATCCTGTTTCTCTGGTAACAGCTTGAAAATCACGAAAGTTCAGTAAGTTTTGACAGTTGAAACTTAGTTCTGTACATTATGGTTGAGATTTTTTCACTCTATTGGAAAATCGTTGATATGGTCACCTTTGAATTGAAGTAAATCTGGAATGAGTCGCATAGCCAGCAAACAAATAATTTGTATAATTGTTTCAAATTTAATATACTTTTGAAGACAGATTTTTAAAAATTTGTTTGTATAAAACAGCAAATAAAACTTATATCTGTAATCCTATTTAAACAGTTTTATTATGGTAGTTGTTGAAGAGTTAGTCACTGAGCGAAGCTAATCCTGGGTTAGCGTAGGCGCTGAAGGGACTTAATGAGGACCCTAGCGGCCTGACAACGAACCACTAGCTTAATGAAGCTCGCTGAGCCAGCAGTCTTGAATAGTGATAAGCTTCACTATTACAATAAACTAATACTGAGGTAATCTGATCATTAAATATTCTACTTTGTATGACAATACCAACTTAAATCAACATAAACTAAGACGTTCATTTATTAAAATTTTTATACATTCTTGCCTTCAGTAACGTCAGTAAAAGCAGAGCTATAGAGGTTTTTGTAGTTTGTTATAATGAATTGAGCATCAGTGATGAACGAACCAAATAAAACATTTATTTTTGGATTGAACACAAAAAAAAATCCAAAAAATCCTAGTATTTAAAATTAAGGTACATAGAGTGCGGTTTTTTAATACAACCTTTATAGTAATCTACAATGCGCGTTTTCTACCAATGGTTTACACCTGCGTGCAGTTCGACGATACTAATGACTGACTGCCTTTCTATTACACAGTTGATAGATATGCTTCACTAAAGTCCCGTTCCCAGTTACGATAGTTTCCAAAAATGTTTTAATTTTTATAGAAAATCTTCGATTAGAATTGTTGTTATGATCAGTGTGCAGATAACATTTTATTAGGTGCAATGACCAGCAAACTGCATGATAGAATATCTCAAGTAGTATATCTTGCAGTGAAAGTTTTCTGTGAAGCAAACAATACAACCAAGAGAGAAAGAGATGAATTACTTGTGAAAGAAGTGGATTTGCGGGCTGGAGGTGTTGGTGAGCACCTCTTGACATTTTGTCGCACTCTACAGTTTCCTGGACTCTCCAAGGGCTTTTCTTAAAGATTCTCTGTACAGTTTTACTTTCACTTGACCATGGTAAGTGTTAATTCCTAGTATTCATAACTATGATGTAAGGGTGTATGTACTCTTCAATTAAATACACAGAATTCGATTTAAAGTTTGTTTCAGATCTCTGGACCGATTAAGTATAACATATCAAACATAAGAACAACGTGACTGAGGAATTCATTTCAAACCTTATAAATGCTGATATAATTGCAGTGAATTTTAAAGTTAAAGCTAAGTTAATTTACTTGAATGTATTACAGAATTAGACGCTATTGTTTATATACTTCTAAAAAAGCTGTTTCTTATAAATGTAATCAAAACTACTACACGACAGATACTACACTGTAACTATTTGAGAATGTATTTCAATTATATTAATACCAACTGTTGGAAAGATGCTTAATGCTTGTCACTTTGTATTTTGTTTCTGATGAGAACCAATTTACCATATATGCACATTGCTCTATACAGTATACACTTGGTATAATATTCTTGATAAAACATTTAAAATATATTCTAAAGGATGATCATTCGACATTTTACCCTCTTGGACTTTGATGTTGCTAAGAGAGCAACCATAATATCTCTTTTTGTCGGTATTTTTTATTAAGTATTGAATAAATAGAATAATGAGATCCATCTTAAGTATTGATGGTTAGGTGAGACAAGGTTAGCTTGTAGTTGGAGTCCTACCTGAAAAATAATTGAAGTTAAACCCAGGAAGGAATCCATTACAACACAAATAAGTGAAAGTAATGGCAGACGCAGCTCAGGTACTTAGAGTGTCATCATCGTCTCGAAAATATCGAACCACTGAAGTCAAACTCAGGACAATATACTTATTATGTGATATGTTCTTATAATTTATTATCTTATGTTTCACCTTGTTTCATCACCTTTCGTTGTAAAAGCCACCCATATCTACTCTATAAAGTATCAAGAACCCAAGTTGAAGTAACTAAAATCACTAGGATATTGCTCGCTGAATTACAGAAACCTGGATTTAATTATGTAGGTATCTCAGTAGGTACGAAAATTCCTTATTATCAATTAACTTATTTTCTGTATGTTATAGTTTTTTCTTTACAGATTATTTGTTAACTATCAAGATATACTTGTCTTTCATTAACTTTAACTCCTATAAATCTATTGTCCTGGTAAAGTAAACGTTTTTAACAAACAACTTTAAAACACAATTAGATGACGTTAGTTACTGAAAACTAAATTATGTTACGTACACAATTAGCAATTATCTAAAAACTTCCATTATTTAATTTATTATTATTATCATTTTCCTATTTACTGTAACTCGTATTAATTGCCCGCTACTTCATGACGAACGTTCTGGTGAATGTGGAATGCTTTGAAAATTCCTCCACGTGTGAGCTCTTCTCCCCTCGAACATTATCAGCAGTCTTGCCAACATTAAGACTCACGTGCAAGTCGAACAGTCTGTTCCATCCCGCGCATAAATCTACCTAACTACCCGGCGGGGAGGGAACACCAAATGTCCTTTCTTCAAACAAGAGATAGTACTTTATAAATAAACTAGAATATTATCTTTGAGAACTTGACAATTAAAATATTTTTCTCACTATATTTTATTTTAAGCATTATTTTTGTCAGCAATTGACTTGAATACATTTGTAAATTAAATTTACTTATTCATACCTCAAACAAATGATATCTAATCAGTCGTTTTCCCAACTGCCTATTTATATCACATGTATATTTTTACGTGTACGTTGGCTTAAAAAATTAATATTCTTTAGGTATGATAAAGAAACAAACATTTTCTGTTATTAGTAATTATCATTGTATCCATATCAAAATAATTTTCCAGATCAATATAATACATTTATCGTATATTAATTCTTTACAAATTTGTGTGGGATATATTGAATTAATGCCATATTAGTATATTTATGCCTTTGAGTAATGGTATTATAGCGTACATAAGTATACATAAGTTATACGTCACAAACTCGTGGAGCTTACGTCATTCCATAAACACAATTCACAAAGTTAAAGCACAGAACTAACCATTTCAATATATTTTACTTTAGTAAACTGATATTATAATATTAACTTAAGTTGCAGTGTAAATATTTGACACCCAATAGTTGAAGAAAATCTGTAGGAAATCGAAAATTATAAACATAAATATTCGGATCAATTGAAAAATTACTCCTTTTGTTTTTTTATACATGTTTCAAAAAGAAAAAAATAAACTATACTTTCCTACTATATATGATTACGTCTTGTGCTTCGCTGAGGTTCAATGTAAAAGTTTAAGTCTGCTCATTTCATTATTGACAGATATAACGACAGGCAATCATACGTCAAAGAAATTTATACATCCTCCGGAAAACCAAATAAACATTATGTCGGCCTACCGAGTGATAGGCTTCATCGACGCTCATGTAACACCATAGAACTCATTCTTGTTATGTAGAAATGAAGTTTCATGCAACATTTTAAGTCTACAGATGAAAACTTTCTCGATGTATCTTGCCACATTATACATTTAAATGTTTCTTCATTAAATTTCGTTTCATATCGTGCTTAAATAAAAGTCTACAAATTAAGTTACCATAAAATGAATTTGAATCTGTTGGAATGATATGAGTATACTAAGTTTTTTAGAGTTGTATTTATTCTGCTATTTAGACTTTGCCATCATGGTTAACCATAAGACCAATACAAACATATTCACTAACGCTCAGCCAATCCTATGATATGCACCATTGATCTCAGTGTTCCCTTTATATAAATGAAGCGTTTTGCTTTCAAGCCTATAGGGCGTTTCTTTATCGAGATATCATGTGTACAAACAGACAAAAATGAAATTTGTCCAGCCAAACGAGAGATAGGCTTCACTAACGCTCAAATAATTATAATTATGCTAGTTATTAACTATTAAGAAATGAAAGCAGTATTAAATAAAAATAAAATGCATTATCTTGTAGTGGAAGAAATTACCATACACATTTTTGTCTTGTATAATGTACGTTTGGCAGTGATTACAGATTAGCAACACTGTGATGGCTATTGAGGATAACACGTTTAATGTTCGTCATATACAAATGGTTAACACCTTTTTGGTGTTATTTTATAATATTGTATAATGTATGGGAGAAAGACTGTGTCAGTTAAATGACACTACTTTTTATGCCTTTACACACAAATTTTCATAAAACTGTTGAACTAACGTCCAAGAACTTGCAGGTTTCGTGAGTTATGTTATTCTCGTTCAAAACTTCAATTCCGAAGAATTTAAAGAACAGTTTATCAACAAGGACTTACTGAGCACCTGAGCCGCAATGTTTGAAATTTATAACACTTTCTGTACCGAGGTATTCGGTTGACTTCTGTTTGCCTGCTTAAACGCGGCGATTGTTTTAAAGCTTCGGTAAAACGTTTACGTACAGCCAAACAAAATTAAATACTTAAGCATTGTTTTAAGAATAAAATTTTATAAGATATGTATGTGTTGTAGATTAAGAGTAGTAGAGTGTAAAATACCACAGTTGTAATTTAAAATATATTATACTTGTTATCTTTACACTGAAAATTGTATGTATACTAATTACGTTTAAGAAACAGCCTTTATAACCTGAGGAAGTTTAATTAAACATTAATATTTCCTGAATGCAATTTGGGACAGTTACAGTTCACCTTTAGTTACTCAAAAAGTTGAACTTCCGTTATAGAATACATTTTTATGGAAAGTGTCATTGCATATGGAAAGTTTGTATGGATAGTATCGTATTGAGCAACATTTGTAATAATGGTATAACCTAAATTATTAAATTTAAGAACGTGTTGGGAAGTTAAGAGCGCCATGAAACATGGTACATTGTTTAGCAGTTGATTCAAGAATAGTTATAAAACAAAGAATTTCACATTTATGTAAATCTGAGTTAATCCTTTTAGTATACTTTTTAAACGTTCACTTCAAGATGTTGATTTCGAAACATTTTCAATTCAACAAAGTTTTTATACAGCTTTTTTTTTAAAATACATCAGGATAACGTAAACAGTGGAAGGTAAAATATTGTGGAAGACATTTTGAATACAAGAGAGATTATTTCATTATCCAACAATAGTTGCTGACATTGGTGAGGGGGGGTGGGGGTAAGCTCAATCAGTCTGGTCCATCACTTTATTGCTAAAGTGGTATATTGCTGGACGATCGGATATGATGGCCAAAGAATTTTAGAAACGTAACTTAGTATGATGTAGAGAGGCTTTCCGGTGGAAGGCACATATGTTTTAGAGTGTTTTTTTTACGTTTGGGAGATCAATTCTCAGTTTCTCAGGCTAAAGTTTGTGCTACTCGCCAATGTGGCACCAACTAGATATTACGTTGATGAACGTGGAGAAATTCTATCTGATTTTATGGGCCTTAACATAATTTACTTCAAGGCTGGTATGGGTATGATATAGAACTTTAACGACTCTTGCTAGTCGCAATCGAGTACATCTTGTTGGTTTCCTGTCCACGCCGCTTTTGGAGACAATAAAAATGCTGATGCATGTCTAAAAAATCACTGTATTGAACCTACTGCTGGTGTATCTAAATCAAGAGCTTACTTGAGAAGCTGATCGAAACAATTGATTTATTTCTCTATTCATTAATTTATATCTGTCCGTAATGGATCCGATCATTTCAGAAACACTTTTTCACACACCCACTACTGAAGATCGTAAGCATAGTGTATAGAAATAAATTTGCTAAACACATAATTTAGAATAATATTTGTAAGAGGCTTGAAGTTACAAAAGGAAATCTTCATCTCTTTCACCAGGTGATGAATTTGGTGTCGATATTGGGCAGGGACTGCTAGATCTTGTTGAAAAAATAGTGGTTAGTCATACCCAACTAACATCATCTGATGTGAGTAATACGTTTAGATTATCGTGATAGGAGTCCTTGTGCTTCCTTTATTTAATCAAATATCGATTTAATTCACGACCTTTACCATCTTGGTTGGATATTATGGACCTTGTTCGTTAGAATCTGCTAGATCTTTTTAAAGTTTCAGAAATATGATTGACCCATGTTTGTTAGAAGTTGCTAGATGTTGTTGTAGGAGCAGGGGTAGGCATGCCTTTCCAACAGCATCTAAATTGTGTAGTACGTTTAGATTGACATAATATGAGTTCACAATCCTCATGCGTACTTTTTTTGATAAATCTAATGTCCATTATTGCTGTTTGCTAGCTTGTTTGTATTGGGCTGACAATGTTTATCAGAATTGATGTTGTACGCCGTCGAATGGTTATCACACTCCTCCGTCTAACCTGTCTGGTGTCAGCTGGTAGTGGCAGAACATCGATTATTTGAAACTTATTTTTACTATCTACTGATATATAATATAACCTGTGATTTCTAGAACATTAATTGCTGAACAATTAAAGAAGTATTTTGTCGAGAGTGTTTTATATAAGACTATTTTTAATTACTGTATTAAACTAAAATAAATAAATTTATACCACAACAGTTTTGGATTTATTTACGAATTATATATAAATGAGTAACATTACTACTAACTTATGATGTAGTGTTTTGTTCATTATAAAATTGGTGAAGCGCTTAACTAAACACTATCAAGAAAAGAATATAATAAAATGATTCTATGAGGGCTGTAATCCTCACATGCCTTTGACCTGTAAAAAGGTACCTTCATTAGTAGTTTATACAAATAATAATGTTGCTGAGCAAAAACGAAATTAGTATAAGTATCATTCGAACACACACAAAAAAGATGTGTTTATAAGAACAAAATAAAAGTTTTACTTTTCCTCAGTGTATACAAATAATTAGTTATATTACTCAGCTGTTGAAGCAGCCAAACATCCTCGTTATCGTTATTCCAGGAATTAGCTTACACGCAGGTTACGCGTCATAACCTTCGTTGCCGCAAAGACTCCCCAAACCTTACCATAAAACAAGAAATCGTGATATAATTGCTTGTGTTGTTTAAATAATATTTAAACATTGTGAATAAACTACGCATTAAAAGAATCCAAATCTAAATACAGATGCTATTTATATGGTTATTGGACATGAAAAATAAATTTAGTGCAGAGGAAATTGATGTTTAGAAAGCTATTCTGTGTAGTTATATTCGATTTTTCAAAAATGAACGTGGATACTTGCGTAATGAAAGCATTAAAAATGGATATATGGTTTATTACCACATTTTTGAAACCTATGAACTTGTAGTATTTAATGTAAAGTAAATGTGGCTTACAGTACTTCTCAGTGATTTGATCATATTATGAATAAAAACGTAATGATGTTCACGAATTTTCATAAGAAACGAAAACCAGTATTTTAATCTGATATTATTTAAATACAGAGATGTATTAGGACCTAACTAGGTCATTTTAACTCAGTTTATCCGTTGTTTTAGGTTGTAGTTGTTAAAGTGTTGTCGCTGACTGAGGCTAATCTAGGTTGGCGTAGGGTCTGAAGAGGCTTAATGATTACCCAGGCGGCCTGACAATGAGCCGCTAGCTTAATGAAGCTCACTGAGCCAGCAGTCTTGAATAGCGATAGGCTTTACTATTGCAATTGAGTAATTTTTAGTTTAAATTGTTGAAGAGTGATTTTATTGTTAAAATGATTTTTTATAGTTATGTTGAAGAACTTTACTAAATACAGTTGAACAATCAAATTAAATTATTTTACTATTGTTCCATGACAATTTATTTTTCATGGAATCTTAAATTTTATTTACTTTGTAATTCGTTACAGTACTCGAGGACGCCAAACGATGTGCTACTGAACTGAAATAGTTCATATTAACAGCCAGTAGTCCTGCAACAGCAACATCAATGTCTATCATTGTATTGTGTTTTTTTTTTAAGGAAATCTATTCCAAACTTGTGTGTTTGGCCATATTGTTTCACTGCAGTATTTGAAAGTTATCGTCTCACTTCTACCTAGCTTCCCTTAGACTGCAGCTTCAGCGTTCAGTTGGTTGTGTGCCCCAAAGTGACCAATCATCTGTACATTTTGGCGTCCAGTCAAATATTCTCAAAATTATTATTTAAGGCTAACTTCTTCGCACTTATCTTGTGCTCGAACAACTGAGATGAACACTTTACGTTTTAACTGCAAAATGTTAGACTTAATTTGACCTCACGAGCTAGTAAGTTCGATTGGCTGCTTAACTTTACCAGGAACATGACACATCGCCACTGTAGAATTGTCGTTAGAAGATGTGACAGTCGAAGCTGAAGGAAGTAAGCGGAGTTAGGTAGCTTAATCTTAACCCATCTCCTGTTTATACTTGAACAAACTAAAAGTTCCCACTCTATGATCATTTCCATTATTATTTTCTCCTATTTTTCTTCTTCCTTCCTTTCATATTGATTGCGAAGTAAAACAAATAGTTGCGAAAGCAACAATATCAGTGGTACACCTCATCATGTTTATTATCTTATTAGTGTTATCATTTATTATTAATTAATTTACTGAGCAAGCCGTAATCTATTCATCTCAATATTTATGGTAGTACTATAAAATCGTTTGCTCATATTCTATTTCTGAAAAGGTCACCATCAAGATTAACCTTTTCTGCACCAGAAGGTAAATTTAGCAATAGCTAAACTTCTAATTGACTTTAAAGAAACACATTGCGTTATTTATATACCACGGCCATTTAATAGGTTTATAGGTTACAGGACAGGGCGTGTGGGTAGTACAGTAATTTTACACTATTAAATAAATAATAACCTATAATTTTTTGAAGAACCCGTATTGATTGCAACTCATTTTTATAAAGCTATGATCCTTTCAATAACTCTCCAAAATTTATAGACAACTTTCTTCCATTTACCACTTTCAAAAGCTGCTTGCAATAAAGTTCCAGTAGAAGTGCAGTGGCTTTCGCATTTCTCAAACCAGTCTACACCATCTGCCAAAGCAATATACTGAACTTTACACTTACTCAAACTCTGCATGTAACTTTACACTTCCTAACTACAACATACTGTTCACGCAGTTTATATTCTATCGTTAGTTTTAAGCTATTACAGTAAATGGCTTTGAATTAGCAATGTTCTTATCTTTAAGTCTATGAGATCATGTGTCAGGGATATACGCATCTATCTGACTATCATTCATACAAGGAAAACACAGAGGCTCAATCATATGTAGCTTTTTCTGACGATCAATTCCACAAGTATTACAAGTTACCGAATATAATTTAACAGTATATTTGATTTCTGTCAGGTCGGAATTAGTCCACAATTACTAAACTCATTTGAACCATTCCATGTGAAATACATTGTATTTGTTATTGGAACTAAATAATAAAATATATTTAAATACAGACATGATTAATTTACTGTAAGGTTTCAACAAAGTTGCTCATTTATTATAGTCTATGGTAAAGTTAATCATAATAAGACAGCTATTGTTTGAACTTGTTATAGTATAATAATCAACTTTTTATTTAAAATTAATCCAAAGAGACAATCGGCGATAGTCAACATGCTAAAATGTAATATAATTAAAAATGGCTCAAAGTTTTCTCAAAACTTATAGTCTACAGACACAGACCTTATAATGAACTAAACATACGGTACTATACCTTGTTTAAGCAGTTCCAAACGTTTCAGATGTACATTACGAGTTTCAGAACAAAAGTGCCACCACCAGGTGACAGATTGAAGTGCCCAGCTTTTATACCCTTCTCTACTCGTTCCTAGTGCGTTCTTGTCAATTGCTTTATTACTAACCGATTCATATATTTTTCGAAAATATTTATTTTTTAAAATTTCATCCCAAACTGAATTGAAGTTTTTTTGTCTAAGACTATACATTTTGAGTATTTTTGAAATATTTGCAAATTTCATATTTCTCAAGAATATTGAGTAAACTACGTTGCCATTGTGTAAAATCTTTAAACTACCAATAGCTTAAAATGACTACCATGTCATCAATGAAATTCTGCGAAAAAGATGGGGTTTTCATCTATCCGCAGGTTTAAATGATGTTCCTAAAGTCTAGTATTAAAAGGCCCCATTTGGCACGATGTACATATGCCACAATCAATAAATTTCAACTTGAAGATACTAGTTCCGTCGCTTAAACTATTGTGGCGTTATCTATTCCTGTTTGGGATGTTAGGTAACCTGTTACTTATTTTAAACGTCAAACGTATGTCTGAATGTTTTTCGGTGTTATTCTGTCCATGCTGTATGATCTGGCTATATTCTACACAAATGAACGTTTCCATCGCCTACTGCCCAAGATCTAGTCTTCTTGCTCGTATACCATTTCATACCACATCAGACATACGCTATGCTTATGTTGTTTATTTTTATTACGTTTAATTGAACGGAATCATATTTAATTACACAGTCCCATGTTTGATATATATATATATTATATATATATATATATATTATATATATATATATATATATATATATTTACAGAAACAGGTTATTCTCTTCTTAACAATTAATAAACCACGGTATATTGGTTTGAAACATTTATAAATTTTCGTGTATCTAGGTACACTTCTTCAGATAAATATACATGTATAAATATTTACATAAATTGTGACAAAACATTAGGTAAGAACTCAAACAAGAAAAGCAAACATTATCATATATATATATATATATATATATATACATTACAAAAATAGTTAGGTTGAACATTATTTAATTTTAGATTATATGTTTAACATAAATTATATTTTATAAATATAAATTTTCTTATCAAAATTGTTGAATACTTAGAAGGATCAAGTTCTTAGGATAAACAATATTTTAAACAAGCGCACTTATAGTATTACATGCTGCCTTGTTGACAAACATATTTCTCACACTGAGGCTCTGCTTTTATGGTTCCAAGATAGTGTACAATGTCCTGGGTGAAGAGAAAGCCACAGAATTCTACCAAAACCAGTCACAACATACATCCTAGGCCATCTTCCCATTTGGCAATATTAAGTCGAATGAGACCCTAAGGCCTAAGGAACAACTCTTACAATCACTGAAAGCCTTCATACAGTTTTCCGTAAGAATCTTGATTAACAAGTCTATTTGAATACTAGCTGATAAGTTTTTCATCCTGGATTCTATCATCAGAGATGAGGTCCATTTGAACATATTTTGCTTGAAATCATGGCTTGGTTTTTATCTCGGTATTCTTCCCCTTTGCGTCCGTTAATTATACTATACAAGTAGGTACTCTCGGTTCCGCACGCAATTTCAAAAGCTTTTCAAGTTTATGGATACGTCTGTTTCAAGAATGTTATATTTTCAACGCTATATATAATAAAATATGTCAAAAATGTTATATTTATTTTCTTTCTAGTTTACTCCGGTCTTAGCCGAAAATATGACAGGAAATATGTTGCAGTGTATACAATAAGACAACCTTTGAACCTTTTCACTGTAATCAACGTATAGGCAATCATCAATATCTTTTAATGTACCTTTTTGAAACATATATACACTTCAATAAGTTTATCAAAATGTAAATAGCATTTATACATTCTTAAAAATTAATAGTCTTCCATGCATTGAAAATATATTAATGCCATTTATGTTCAAATCTATAAATAATTGTTTAAAAGCTCTATACACAGTTAATTCCTAATTAACAGCGGAATAATTTTTTTCAGTGTAATTTAATCGTATGTTCAAGGTGAATGGGATTATGCACTTCAAGTGTAATATTGCAGTATTTACGCACCATTTTAATTTATTCGATACTCAATATATCAGTTTGAAAGGCGATGACCGATCGGAATTTCTAGTTTTATTAAATCTACAACTCTTTTAACATTTTTGGTTCCAATGTATTTCCCTTATTGTTAATTATTCATGGCTTCTTACTCACCGTGTTACATTTTCTTCGTCTTTAGTATAAATGCAATCTCCGTGAATTAAAAGAGGAGTTTATTAATTTTGCTTATTCTTTTTATTATTGTCCAAATCAGTAAAGTGTCCAAGATTCTTAACATCATCTTATTAGATTTTTAGTGCATACATCTTTACTGGTGCATGATTTTTTTATATTAAGGGAATAACAAATAAAACATAATATAAAATCACACCGTTAAGATTATTCTGTCATAGATCGTAAAATCGTTAAACAAAAGATCTATGAAATTATTAGCGACGTTCCTCTGCGCATTTCATTCTATAAATTCCAAAATCATGCGGTCTATCGTATAAACTTAGAAAATACGAAACCTTGTAAATTAATTATGTTTTTCTAATTATTTGGAGGTATCATTTTGTAATCTACTTTTCTCTTCAGAACTTGATATTTTCCTACGTCAAATTCTGAAAAGAAACTTATATATATGTTGTTTTATTTGTATTATTAATTTTGTGATATCAAAAACTTTTGTGACGTGGTAAGTAATATTGTGAACGGTGTTTAATAGAACAAAACTATTCCTACTGGTTTGTCTGTCGTGTCCATTAGGCCTATACACGAGTAGAGCAATGTTCGAATGTTTTTACGTTAAACTGTACAAGAAGATAACACTGCGTTGAGAAGTTACTAAAGTTCAGAGCTGAGTATGAGACTCACCAGGTGGTGTGGACTTTATGTAAGACTTTCTCTACAGATTGTTGTTAAGTTCTTACTTTACTTCACACTTCATGGTACCTCTCTACGATATAACCAAGAGCGGGTTATGTGAAGAGAAACAGGGAACGTTGTACGCCTACAGTTTACTCTTTAGGGGTTGATTTAGGTACGTAACGCAAACAAAAACCCTTTATTAGTAATCAACTAGCAGGATTTGTCTAATTCCATGTTAGCAGCAAAGATTGAACTAAGCGTAAATGTAATAACTAAAGTCCCTATAAAAGCTCTAAAGGCGTAGATTTATAGAAAATCTCGTACCCATCTCTTTAAACTCCCATTCACTAGAAGACTGTACTCTAACTTCAAACTTACTTACAAAAAGACAGAAAGTATTAATAGACAAAGTTTTCAAACAATGACAACTAACTCTTATTGAAACCATAAATGAGTTAAAATGTAAACTGAATTATTTGTCACAATAGTAAACCTAAGGGATGGAAATGGAAGTAGGAAGTGGAGATTCCTGTTCATCCCTATAAATGCGTTGCTAAGAAATAACTCTCCAATAGAGATTCCGTTATACCCCACTTGGAAACACATATTTTATAGGCCTAGCCAAAATTGACGGAAATGGATATGGGGTGAACAATTTTTACCAATGACCACCTTATATATCAAGAATATTTCAAATCTCGCCATTTGTTAGATTGTTTTGATGTCCAATCTCTCTCCTGCCTTAGAGTACGGCCTTCCGACCCCCATTGAGTAATACGGAAACTAGTTGCATAGATGGGGATATGTGTCAGTATCATTTACAAAATGCGTTTGTGAATACCTATTTTCTAGGCAAACATCCTGATGATACTCCTTTTCAGAGATCATGAATTTGTTGGAACCACACACACATCCAACGTGACTTGTTAACTATTAGAGAATATTTCGCGGTCTGTATGATGAATCTTTCTTTAAATCTTGATAATTCTGATGTAGATTTTTGTACGCCCCTATAAAACCCCTATAAAAATTATAGTCTAAAGATGTGATTTTCCACATGATCATCAGATAATAAAATATTTCGAGAACAACTTCTCTAACCTTCGGTTTTGAAAATATAACAGGATTTCGAACATTTTTCTTCAGTAAATGTTAGAATGGAGAATAGAACAAAATTTTTTAAGGATTGGAACCTATCCTTTTCTACATGTTTCAAAAAACTTCATACATATGGGAGCAAATACATTTGAGGCTCTCACCTCCTGTGGTGTGTATAGCATGTTTATGGCATTTGTATTTTGAAGTCATGAGTTTGTTGTTCTTTACACAAATATGAACGCCATTTATATGCTTCAATTTTTAAATGTGCAAATAAGTACTTGACCTTTGTAAAGTTTTCTACTTTGGCCAGTCTCTCATCGTCTATGGATGTGTTTTAATCCCTATGCATTAAGTATTTTATACCTGAAAGAATAGTTTCTAGTCTTCAAAACAAAGTCTTGTATTCTTTAAAATTTATCGATAGCAAATGACCGAAATCTTACCATCCTTTCAAATCGACATTCTTTTTCTCTTTTTACGGTATGTCAATATATATATATCCCTGTCAAGTATTGATTCTTGATTATACCTTTTTTTAATAATATGTAAAACATTAGAGATGTCGTTTCTTATAATTGTAAATTGTTGTAATCATCCCAAAACCTTTAAACCTAAAAATATTATACTATACATTTTAATCATCACAAGTGTATTTTTAAAATCATTAACATAATTTTCAAAACCAAACAGATTTTTCTGACAAACTAACTTAATCACCATAAATATATTTTTAATTTTAATTACAAGACCAAATGCAATGTCATAATTACAGTAGAGACAAATAGAAAAATATCATATCAGCAGATAAATAATGAAAGGAGGGCCATAATTATTCTGTTATAAAGCTATGATTCTATTGTGACTTCCAAATATTAAAACTACAATGGAAACACAGTTAGTATTGTATCACAGATAACATATGAGTCCATTTTCAATTCTCAGAGTCTCGTGAATATTAGGCTCAATATAATTAAATAAATTTAAATATTCATTATTAGAAATGCTGCTAGGACGACTCTATCCTCTCTTACATTTATGTTTGCTATTTAACTTGCTTCTTACAAATTCGAAGAATTGCAATTCAAAAAAGATTTAAGGATGTTTTAAAGTTTTTAAACAGAACATTGTGATATGGAAAGAAATATTTTACATAATTGTACTGACTGCCGTCTTTTAATTTGAAAATATTTACGCTAGACATGTTATAGTCATAAATAAAATATTTTCTGTTACGGAAGAAGTTGCTGGTTGCCAAATTTCCGTTTCTTGGACGTAAGAAAAGAATTCTTGGCAAGTATCCGTTCCAAGACAAATAACACATTAACATGCTTTAAGCATTATCTACTTGTTAATCTACTTTAGGTTCATCGTAGACGATAGACGATATGAATGAACTTTTAAGAAATAAGGTCAGTGGGGTAGAGTGAGGTAACATTTACTTTATTGATTGTTTTAACACCACACATCAAGAAAAGAATGAATATAAAATATCTCAGCTTCCGGCACCCATCACACACAGCTAACGACATGTGACTAATAATATTTTGTTAGCTCAATATTAATAACAATAGGAATAAAAACTAGTTAAACATTTTATTATTCATTATTTTTATAAAACATGTTATTTTCATGTATAATATCGTGTAATATTCGAGCTTATAACAGTTTTGGATACTACGGAAGCTTTGTACAAGTAATCTGTCAAAAGCATAAGGAACTAAAAAAACTCGTAAGAGGTAATATATTTAAATTTTAGTAGTAAAAATAATAACAAAAAAGAAGCAAAACGAAATCAGACAATTTCTGAGCAATTTTTAGGAGAATTATTAATCATATATAGCACGGTCCTTACAAATTTAGAAAGCACGCCATGTCCATGTATGTCGATCAGGTTTAAACTGTAGAACATTCTGAAAGGAAGAAATACATTTGATTGTTATTCAAATAAATTGTAAGTATGGTTTGTAATTATAAATCACGCACATAAAACGTTTTACCCGATGAGGAGGATGAAAAAACAAAATTTAACGAAACTTAGTTTTTTGAGAGGCGAAGTTAGTCTTCTTGTTAATCATAGCCTCAAATTGCTGAACAAGAAGCACTTAAAGGTCAGAGATTAACAAATAATGTACAATGTTGATTTTATTCCGGTTTTTACGTTCAGCATGTAATAAAATAATCTAATCCAAAAAGTTGCAAGTTACATTTTTATATGCAATACAAAATACGAAAACATACGATTTTGGATAGAAAAGCGGCTATTTATGTCTAAAGCATGTGGTTAAACCGCGTAAAACTGCTTTTCTAGGATTCCAGAAATGTTCGCACTGGTTCTTAGTCGTGTAGATATCTTCATGAAAATGTCGGTGCATATCTAATAAACGATATCATAACTAGTACAGAGGCTATATTTCACACATATGTACATACAAAAAATCGTCAAAGAATTCGCATTTGGAAAAGAAGTGAAAATCCTTATATCTTGGTGGAACATCAGCTGGAATATCAGTTGGTAAACGTATACTTTATCTCCAGAACGTATTCATTTTCCTTGCTGAATACACTCTACAACAGATTCATCTACCATAACATGTTGAAACTTGTGCCATTACTCAAATACAAAATTAAATCTTATTATTTTTAAAAGAGTGCACTAATCCATTATAATATAATTGTCCGTGGTTTCTAAATGAACGCTTTTCTCAACATTGTGTTGAAAAACGTGGGTGTAAATTTTGTCCACCACATTCACATGCTGTTAATCTTTTGATTTTTTCCTTGGGCAGTATAACCAGTTAGCAAGAAAACCTTATTAAAGTAACGTAAAGCAATATGTGTTTGATAAACAATGTACGACGTCTCTCAATCTCAATAGACATAAGATAATAAGATGTCTGTAGTATTAATAATTTGTTTTTTATAGCAGTTGTTGCAAGATAAAAAACCTGTGTAACAATAAGATTTGTATGTTAATTTCTGTGCCATCTTATTTTTAATATTGTTTACTAATATAGTACAATTTGAAATGCCTAATTTAATTTAGTTTTAATTTTCATTATTTTATTTTGCACTATTGTTGGTGTTGTTACTCTTTAATTTATTGTATAGTGGTAAATCGTTAAAAAAATAAGTTATCACATAGATTTTTACCAACTCAAATTATGCAGATAGTATTTCCCAGCTGTTTCGTAATTTCTTCACGATCTTGTTTTATACATTACAATGTCCATTTCATGTCCTTCTAGTAACTATTAAACAATGTTTAACGTTTACCAATACTGCACTTTCAGAATCCACACAAATGTAAAATGTACTGGTGTGAATGATACGGTAAAACGATATTTTTCAACAAAGACCAATTAAGTAGTGCAGCTCGCCGTCTACACAAAAGTGCTGCCGGGTAAAGTGGCGGGTAGTTGGCAGTAAGTTGGCTGTTGCCGGCCTTGATTACATGAATAATGCAGCCCCTGTATTTCTGCCCTTGGCACTGTCCGTTATGCTGAGAGTTATTGACTTTGCTGTCTTGCTTCTAAAACGGTCCACTAATGAAACTTAAATAGTAAACCGAAACGTTCACCTACAATAATCAAAAGAGATTTTCTATACATTTACGACTATGGGTATTAACTCATTACTTACTTTAGTTTTCTAATTAATCTTATTTAAGTCGTAAAATTGTGCAAAGTATTTTACTATTGATTACATTTTTTTCATTTCCTGTACAGCATAAAACAGAATTTACCTCAAACGTACTAAAGACATTTCTAAGTCAAATGTTCAAAAGTCATTGTGAATAAATAAAGTCAGTTCACATTATACATTCATGAGACTAGAGGTCGCAAATCATATTGCGGTCCCAGTATTTGTATTTTGTCCAATAAATATATAAGAGGGAGGGGCAGCAGGGTTGCCAACCACGTCCGCTTCCGGGACGAGAGTAGCGTCTAGTGTCCAGATATATGGCCTTGTTTTATACAGCTACAAACAACATAACTCACTGACACCGTATGGCTCCTCGTCTACTTTCCAAATGCAAGAAATGTGCAACGTGATAGAAAATCCTACTAAAATTCTCGTTTTGGCCGAGCAGAGAGTGGCATATAACTCAGTTCCTACAACGTGGTTGTCCCGTTGTTTTATAAGTCCATATTTAAGAACAAATACTTATGACATTTAATAGTTCCGTCTATATTTTATCTCGAAATTTGTTTTAAAATGCCTCATTATATCTGTTCAATATGAGCAAAATATTTAAATATGTATTTGAAAAAATAACTCATTCACAAAATCTACAGCGATTGACAATGGATATTAGATATTTATTGACTTAACAAGTTATGCCGATTGACGTTTCACACAGACAGTTAAAATACAAATACGTAACTTAATTTTTAGTGTATTCATACAAAAAGGCTGGATTATAATTTATGTATTATACAACGATAAATGTTGTCGGCAAGCTTAGCTTGATCATAAATCGATTTACGTAACGGTAAATCTGAAATGGTTACAAATAAATATAGAAACTAAAATCTGAGTTTTCTAGGTCGTCAGATTTATATTTTTTAGGTCAACCCTTAAATAAGCCCGATAATAATACTTTGTAACATTTCATTCTAAAGACATTCATACAGTGATGGTAATGATCGAGCACAAGATAATTGTAACTTATGAAATCATTACGACACTGATTCGGTAAAAGAAGGGCATTACGTAACGAATTCCCTTACCATCGATCTTAATGAACTTGTGCATCTAAGAACATTAGAATATAAAATGACTGTAATTTTTTTAATAAAAACCAGCTGATGGTGGTAGTACTCTTGTGACGAGCACACAGGAAGAAAGTTGATTTTTTTAAATCTTTAACAAACATTACATTTGTTTAAAGAGCCAGTATAACATTGCCTTAAACTACAAACCTTTGCACTCGGTAAAATTTAAATTAAGTATTAAATTCTTTTGATATAATATTAAGACTATTTTTATGTTATAAAAAGTTACTTGTGATTTTTATATTTTTAGTAGATTCAGACTCCTATTGAATTTGTTTACAAATTTATTTTTTCTACTATGTTCTCGTTGCCGTCATGTTTACTCGTAAGAATAATGTAAAAATGTTCACTAACGCTTAGCCAAATCCCTAGGAATTACATGCACCAATATCAAACACGTTTGAATATATACAGGTATAAATAATCCACAATGCAACTCATGTTCTCAGATATCATGAACACAGACAGCAGAATTGTCATCGTTCCAGGCCTTCAGGCTTCCCTAAGGATTAGTTAGTTAGTCATATCGTATAATTGTATTAAATTTTATGAAAGTTATAGTACGTTACCTCAGATTGAGACGTTATGTATTGATATATGCAAAACGGTAGTTAACTAATGCTGATGTAGTATAAAATATAATGAGCTGCAGGATGAGCAGTTGGTGGGGGGGGGGCACGTGCAGTATTTTAACGGCTTTATTATTTATTTATTCGAGTAGATAGTAGAGTTCCAATGTTAAATCGTAGCAATCATTCAGTTCTTTAATTTAACCTTAACATCCTAGCTCCTTGGAGAAATCCTATAAGGTTTTCAAGCATTACAGTTTAAGCAAGGTTTTAAAGATGTGTTCGGCAAGAAATGAAGAATAATTTTCCCCGGGAGTGTTTTTGGCGATAACCTCTATAACAGATCATTGGGTATAACGTCCGATCAATCATAAGTATTTTGAGGCGGGCTGAGTATCTCACAAGTGTTTACAGCTGATCTGGCAACTAACATGAAATGCAAGAACGTGAACTAAGACTAATCCATTGGAATCAAATCATGATTTACAGTTAATCGTTATAGGTGCAAAACCATAACATATATATATATATATATATATATATATATATATATATATATATATATATATATATATATATATATATATATATATTAGTAATTCAATCTGTCACCCATTATTGTGTTAAATATTTTAACTAAACTGTTGTATTTAACTGGAATATTCAATTAGTGTACTAAAAAAAGTACAATCATAAATATTATAGTTATAGTTAGTAATATATATGTAAGAGTGCATACTGACATAAAATAAAATCGTCGCTATTATCCTAACGGAATTGTAATAACATTTTAGATCGTTCTATACTTATTTAAACAACAGAGAAAGGTTCATCTTTTGGACAAATCAAACGTACAGGTGTAGAAACGTAAATTTTTCTATCATAATAAAGCCACGCTGAATTCCCAGTGGTTTGCATTGATTTCAACATAATTAATGAGAATGATCTACGATATATATATATATATATATATATATATATATATATATATATATATATATATATATAAACTACAATGGGTCTTTATATAATCCAGAGCTCCGTACAAATTTAGATTTATATATATATATATATATATATATATATATATATATATATATCATTAAATTTGTATATATTGGCAATAGCCTAATTTAATTTCAATAAACATTAATCACAAGAAGTATTTGCTCCGCCGGGATTCGAACCCGGATCTCTCACTTGCCGGGTGAATGTGCTACCATTAAACCACAGAGCCCTCATTTTTTACGATTCTATTATTTTGTATTTGGCCGTTTCTTTCACATATGTATTTAAATAACCAAACTAACATATGATCGGAACACCAAATACCTGTCAACAGACTTTTATTTACCATTAAATTTGTATAAGTGGCAATAGCCTAATTTAATTTCAATAAACATTGAATCACAAAAAGTATATATATATATATATATATATATATATATATATATATATATATAAATTTTAGCTCATTATAATTGGTCTGTGTGCCAAGGAGTTGACAAAGAAGCCAAAAACTGTTTCAGCACATTAACATTGTTATATATTTTCCAAGTTATAAATACCTCGTAACTTGTGAAATTATAACGAAAGATTATTATTGCTTGATTTTGAAGTAAAAGGGGTTGAAATTTCAGTTCAAAATCCTCTTCTGTAAATTTGCACTGGATAATCGTTCAAATGCTCAAACATTATAGTTGGTATTGTATGGACATTCTACAACTAGATCTAGTCCAGATCTTCTAGAGCTTGTAGAAGCTACTAGAGCCAGGAAAGGTCAAGTAGATAAAATCTAGTGCAAGTAGCAGACATCTGGAAGACCTACTGAGGACAGAGGACTGAGTGACCTACAAGCTGTAAAGTCTTGGGACTTCAAGAAGCTAGCAAATTCATCCAGCAGTTGAAGCTTCCATGGCGGAAAACTCCCAGAGAAGAGAGGTTTTTAAAGGTTGAAAAATTCTACAGGCTGAAAACTCTCAGAGTCCATGACATTTCAGAAGCTTTTATGGCGAAGATACCAAGAGAGCGGGAACTTCTAGAGATTGTAAGCTAACATACTCAAAACTTTTCATAACTTGAAAGCCTTCAATATGCACTTCTAGTAGCATATCTGACCCTATAGAATTCAAAACAAAAACATAAAACTTAGGGAATGGATATTTGGTGCATAAATAACTACCGATTATGCACCCAGCATTTTGTGTTTTAATGTTCAATGTATTTTCAAAGTTATTAATAATCACTGTTTAAAGTTTTTAGGTCCCATATTGAAGAAATAATTCTGGCTAATATTTATTCGATTGAATATTAATGTCCTGAAATTTGTAATTTTTAGAATCTGTCAAGAGCGGTCTGTTAATACCATCTCGATTCCTAAGTTTAATATTTTATTTTATGTATTTATTTTATTTGATTATTTATTTATATAATTATATAATAAATTAAAATTATTATTCATAAATTTTATTTTATTTTAACAATATTTAATTTAATTTATTTTGCTTATTTAATTTGATGTGAGAACCTAGACATAGCGTCGAAGTTTATGATGTTAATATCCCACCTGCATCCCAAATATTCCAATAAATAAAGAAATATTTAAAAGTTTCTCGGAATACATTAATGGTACTTCAATTGAGTACACTAAACATTTTTACTAGTACATGGTTCAAACGTGTTTACAAAATCATTTTGACTTTCCCAAGAGGCAATAACCCTTTGGTTAGTTGGACACAGCCTTTTACGCTACAGCGAGATTGGATTATTTTGAGAAATTCAGGACAACTTGTATTAATTCTGATCTGGTAGCTTCTTCTTTCCTTACTACTTAAATTTAGTTTTTTTTATTAAAATCAAACTAGGTCACTTTACGGAGATGTTATAGACCTTAGCTAGAGTCTCGCCCCAGTCAATATTATAGGCTTCTAACGCTGATGTGCATCACCATTCTTGTTCTACCCAAAATCATTGAGGATCTTAATAAAAACTGTGACAACGCTATAAATGTCTACTTGATGACTATCTCATGTTTACATTTTGGTGTTTCAAAATTATACATTACGTCCTGTAAAAGATAAAAGGTGAGACAAAGTCATTTCCTTTGCAGAGAATACAGCAGTGGCACCGTTAAAGATTCCGTACTTGTAAATAGCGCCGTGAATCATTTCAATGGTCTGCAGTAAGGTGCATCGAAACTGTCACAGTTTAAAATATATAAATGGCGGTTTCAAACCACTTCGAGATCCATTTCCGGTCCGCTGCCATCCTATGTTTACTTTTATATCCTCTATAAATACCAGCTTCAGTACCACTTTAAAAACTGTCATTTGAGTTCAGTGGTCCTTTGCAACCTTTACGCATTATGAAAAGTTTAAAACAAGCTGTTTAACTGTTAATTTATGGTTATTTATTTCAACAGGTAGCCTTATCAAAATTTGCATTTCCTTTGAAGGCCTATTCCTACGATTGCAACATTGAAAAACAATTATTCACTGTTACAATACCTCTCGACAACATCCTAGGAGTTAAGTTATTTTATTTGAAGGGAAACTACCTTTTAATACCAATAAGTATTTTTTACAGTAAGAACCTCATTATTGCTATCGGGATAGACTGCAGTGCTTTTTATAAAACACGACTCTTCGGGAGTCCTATTTTTGAGAAAAAGTATCTATTTTGTGAGGAGAGAATATGGAAAAAACTTTGATGCATTCGAGTATGTAATGAATATTACAACTATGCATTTTAATATTCTTCTTTGTTTTATCTCAATGTTAAAAAAAACTGCTGAAAAATTAATAATGCTTAAGATTTCCATGAATAACATATATATATGTCCCCAAAAAGAGTTATATGTACTATTTCACAGCTATTGTTCAGCTAATCGATTACACTGTTTGTATTAGTTTACAAGTATGTAGCGGTTTATGATAACATAATTATTAATTAACAAATCTTGTGTGTGTGTGTGTGTGTGTGTGTGTGTGTGTGTGTGTGTGTGTGTGTGTGTTGTGTGTGTGTGTGTGTGTGTGTGTGTGTGTGTGTGTGTGTGTGTGTGTGTGTGTGTGTGTGTGTGTGTGTGTGTGTGTGTGTGTGTGTGTGTGTGTGTGTGTGTGTGTGTGTGTGTGTGTGTGTGTGTGTGTGTGTGTGTGTGTGTGTGTGTGTGTGTGTGTGTGTGTGTGTGTGTGTGTGTGTGTGTGTGTGTGTGTGTGTGTGTGTGTGTGTGTGTGTGTGTGTGTGTGTGTGTGTGTGTGTGTGTGTGTGTGTGTGTGTGTGTGTGTGTGTGTGTGTGTGTGGTGTGTGTGTGTGTGTGTGTGTGTGTGTGTGTGTGTGTGTGTGTGTGTGTGTGTGTGTGTGTGTGTGCAAGACAGAACTTTGTATGTCTACTTCATCTATCTTCAATTATTGAATAATCCCGTGTGTTTATGGCGGTAAGACCAGTGAAGAAGTAATATCTGGGCAATCTATTTTTTAACTTAACTGTTCGATGTTATAAAATATTTCTGTAAACACTGTTTCCTTTTATAATATTTATTATTCTATTCATAAAACATCATATATTCCGAGAACATAATTCTGAAGATCAGGAAAAACAAGACGCGTCAGCAATTACGATAAATTTGTATAATTTGTGATGCCTCACAGCATATTAACTTCTCATTGAGCATTCTTGTTTTCAGGAGAAGCAACTGAATATTTAAATTGTCATTTAAATAACACAGGTTGTAAAATATAACACCAAAAATGAAACTAATATTTTTTTAAGGTTAATTTTTTAGTAATAAAATGTATAAATTTAACTTTAAATTATAATTTTTATAATACAATAATCGTAATATAATACCTATATTGGGTAAAATTACCACCTTGTCAAGGCTATGCATTACAAAATGATTGGTCAGTTCGAATTGCTTCCGATTGAATTGATAAATAAGGACTATTTTAAACTCTTATTTGGAAGTAGACGCAATAATGACGTGTTTTGCCTCAAATCCGTATGACCATTCTTGACTATGTTCTTGTAAATTTTAAATATTTCTTCAGATAGTCCGTTAACCATTTTCTGAATTCAAGTCATAAGTTTAGGAAATTAGAACAAATCATCATGAAGCAAATAAAATCCTAAGTGGTCAAACAAAACAGAAAGTTCAAATAAGAGATTTTACAGCATATTTTAAGACATTTATATGGAACGAACCTTAAACATAAAGGCTAATACCTGTTTTCTGATTTACTGTCATGTTATACCTGCCGTGTCGATCGCTATTTAGTATTGGTCTCCAGTCAGCTGTCGGCGGTTGACTATTTTGGGTAGAAGTATTGTGACATATTGTATTATAAAGGTCATTTTATAATAATTAGTGATAGTGTTATCAAATGAATAGTGAAAATATAGTTGACTCGCACCGTGTGTTGCGGTTACTGACTAACGCGTATTACGCTTCAGTATAATTTCATTATTTTAACCTGGATTTTAGTTAGGCGTTAGGTTACTCTCACTTGAGGAAGAGATCGGATTGCAAATCTCGGTACACAGTGTTACAAATTGTTTGTATTACTGAACGATGGTATCTTTCCAGAAAAAAATGGAATTTGCCGTCTGCCATTTGAAATATATAAGTATTCACTCGTAGACAAAAGTGAATTCTGTTCTTGTCTATGTGTGTGCATAAGATGAAGAAGTAAATATTACATGATTTACTTATTTATTGCAAACCTAGGGGTTTGCCCCTAAAACGTAGCCTTATCCGTGTATTAAAAATTAGCAATTACGTAGTTTGTTAGCTGAGCGTTCAGTAGTCTTTCCACAAGTTGATGGCGAAGCAGATTTCAGTCTTTGTGTTTGTTCGTTGTACGCACAATAATTTTCGATCGAGTTAACTTTATAAACTTAAAATTTGACGTGAAGCTACCTATAAATCAAAATTGAAAACTTTAAATATCGGTCCATGTGAGTCACTCTCCGGACCAGGTTGTTGTACGCTACGGGCGAACAAAATATTTCCCATGCTAACCCGAAACATGACGTGTGGTTTCTGAACCTTTTACTTTTGAAATAAACACAACAGATTGTATAATATTTTATTGGTTCATGTATCAAACAGTCTTTATAACCTACATTGGTAGGATAATAACACGTAGGAATGATATGCAGTGGATAATTATCTGCCCGTACTTATTATCTGTCTAATTAATACGATAATCCGTACTTATTGTAATTATTGTTCAGTATAGTCAAATCATCCAGGTGTGAGTAACATTTCTAATAGCCATATGAAAGTGTGTGTACCAATTATTTAATAAACTCCACCTCTCTTTCTCACATCCTAATACTTGTAATTAGTTTCTATTAGGTAAATTAAGGAACAAAAAGTGAATAGTAAAAGTAAAAAATCACGTCTCAGATATCTTTACTTTGTTTTTTACCAACATAATCTGAAAGTAGACACCAAACGGCTAAAAATAAAAAAACATACTATGTAATTTAATTCTTGTAATTTACTAGAGTAAAATTTGTACTATAAGATATTGCCCTCTAACCAAGTTCATGAGAGTGAGATAAACCAAAGATCGTTGATGTTGTTGAACAAGAAGCCCGCGGTGTTCACTGGCTGCTCGCGGAGTGAGAGGAGTCACTTGAACCGGACTTGGTTATTATCAAAGTTTATAGCGTCGCTGAGTGAATTAAACAGCTGCAAAACATCACACCCTCTGGTTGAGTTGTAGGGTGAAAGGGGGAGGGGGGGCGCCATACCCAGCGTAAGTAACAGATTTGATTATCATTTGCGGTTGTTCAATAAAACTTTTTATTGGTGCCAGTGAGCATTACATTGTTGATAATAACAAGGGATAATAATAAACTCTACCCTCTTTACGTTCCCAAACCAGTTCGCATTGTTTGTTTTCTCACACTCAGCACAGCAAAGTGTTGTATAGAAAGTTACACGGATAAGTTTATTAGTACTATAATAATAATTAAAATGTCATAAATAAAAAGCAGACGCAGATAAATAACAAACAGCAACTGTACCAAGATTTTTATTCTACTGAAAGTTTGCTCCGAAAAGAGTCAGGTTTCTCATTTTTTACTAGCTATGAGTTTATACTAATAAGTCTAAAGTATCATCTGTTATAAATTAATTATCAACAGTAATCATCACTTACCTTATACTATTTCACCAAACGATGGCTATCACTCTTAGGGTGGTAAAAAATATTTAATTTATGTCTGTCTGTCTGCACGATGTCTAGAAAAAACTTACCTATAGACTCTAAATGTTTCAAAATATTTACTAACGCTCAGCCAAAATCCGTCGAGTTTTAAATAAATTAACCACATACTTTAAATCATTAAATATATTTCTCTTACAAATTATTTCTTTCGGTACATATTTGTGTGTGTGTGTTTATTTCTTTTTCCGTATATTTTCTATAAAAATACATTTTAATTGACTTTTAACAGTTTTATTCTCAGAGATTGATATTAGTCAATCGAATATTTTTCCCAATACTATTGTCCGGATATTCGTGGTTGATGTTAACGCACTTGTTCTGTACGAGGACTATGGTAGGATTCTAAATTGGGCCGATATAAATTTCAATCTAAGCCACAAATATAAATATATGCACATTTTAAAGCATATAAGTTGTATACATTCCGTTGTTTCGAGGTCAGTACATGCCAGATTAAAAAGATATGGGATCAGGAAACACCAAATATCGTTTTTGTTTTTCAGGAATTGTTTAATATGACTTCCACACAAAACTGGAGTTGAAGACTTGAATGTTTCGATTTATTATAGTAGGTGATCAAAACTATACCGGTCTGGAAAGGAGCATAACATCAATGAAGGTGACAAAACTAATTCCTCGTAGCACACCTATAATCGAACCCTGATGATCTGCGGAGTTGACTTCCAAATTAGGAACAGATATTCCCAAAGTAGTTATGAAAATCCCTGAAAAGGCTCCAATTTATGGGTTTTCGATCTATTGGTTACACCTGCGCACATATTACGTAGTAGTAACAATAGTACTCACCCATTTGCCATCCTGAGAAGTCACGGCACTGAAGTGATATTGATTAAACTAATTTCCCGTTTGAGAATTACTTTTGTTGGTAAATAAAGATTAAAAATTAGAAGAAAGTTATATTTAGTATATTATTGCAGATTATCCTTAACAGGGGACTTGGTTTCTAGCGTCCTATATTAAGAGCAGTTACATCTCACGAATTCAAATACCAAACAACTTTGCTAACATTCTAGAAGTACAATATGTTTTTAAGTACCGTACAGGGACTATTATTTACGCCTGTATTAAAACGTTATTATTTGGGATGAAGTAGAATATTTCCTAGTACATTCAATCATTACACATATTTCATTCGAAATTTTAACGAAATAGATCAATGAGGTCCTTGGCAGTAGCCTCTTTTAACTAGTGCGGTGCTGTTACCTAGCTCTAATCAGACCAGTTCTCCGGAACAGTTTCTTCTGTATATAGTGCTGTGTCAATACACTGAAGGGTGGTCTCTACCCAATCAGTGTTTAGTCACTTGAAGTGCTTGGTCTGATTGGACAAATATTGGGGACGAGTAATTGGCACTTACCTGTACCTAGAGATGTACGAACACCCATTACTTCTAACAGGAGCGAACCTTGTGTTTAGTTCTCTCAAACTACGTTCGTTTTGAGAATTATTGACAATGCTCATTTTACTTTTCAGTTTGGGTTTAAACCTAACAAAAGATTTCTACCATAATTTATGCGTTATTGTAAAGTGGTTTATGAATAATCTTGTCATAAGATACTCGTATACTGCACTTGAAACTTGTTTGCGTTTACTGGGAGGCGATAGAAGTAAACCAAATCAGCAAGGAAAATGAGAGATCTAAACTCGAATTACTTGTGCTTGCTTGTTCTAAACCATCTAAACAAGCTAATGAGCTTGTTTGTTACAATATTAACTTAGATAACCCATTTATATATTTATTTTTGTAGTTTACCACTGTTATATATAACAACATATTGATATTAAACATTAATTTATGACATCGTGCTAGCGTTCCATGATATCACAGAGCATTATATCGTGTGCATGGAATTAATTACTAATTAATGCTCTTATAGGATCTATCTTATTACACTAAATATTTTAGGGTTTAAAAATCAATCGATATAATGCTTTGTGTCCCTCCCCCCAAACTCTTATTCGTAGAAGTGTTAAAAATTAGACTTAATCTAATTATTTAACAATAAAATAAGTAAATTTGTAAACTCAAATACTGCGGCGAAACGAGTTTTTTTTACTTATTTTAGTGAGTTATCAATACTGGACTAGTTGGGTTTTATATACATATGATCGTGTGTTTATATTTGTATTATATGTATAAATATATATATGTGTGTGTGTGTGTGTGTGTGTGTGTGTGTGTGTGTGTGTGTGTGTGTGTGTGTGTGTGTGTGTGTGTGTGTGTGTATTATATTAATATATATATATATATATATATATATATATATATATATATATATATATATATATATATATATATATATATATATATATATATATATAATATATATATATATATATATATAAATATATATATTATATATATATATATATAGTGTGTGTGTGTGTGTGTGTGTGTATTATATATTAAATTATATATAATATATATATATATATATATATATATATACATTATATATATAAATTATAATATATAATAATATAATAAATTTATATATATATATAAATATATAATTTTAAACATCTTTAGAAATATTTCATCTTCTCGCTTGGTGCCTATATGTGTAACTATTTATTAATCACACTTTAACAATTATGCTAAATTATAATTAATTTGAAACGTGGCATTTGTGTTGAACTAACTTAAGTGCCATTATAATAAAATAAAATAAAACCATTTTAATTTCACGGGACTGACCGATAGAAGTGACAATGTCTTAAAATGGGCTTTAAATATATCTAGAAAAAGTATATTTGCTAATTATTAAATGGTAATTGTTTATGTGTTTAAATAACATGAAACACTCAATTCTTTAACATAAAAATTTTATAATTTCTGTCAATTCAATACATATTTTTGTCATATTTTTTACATTTCATACACTACAATGATCACTAACTTCCATATATTAAAAATAAATTTTTGTACGTTTTCATTATTACGTTTGTTTTACTTTATATATTTGATCAGTATTATTTTCACTACAATCTTGTATTTCCGATATAACTTCTTTACTTTCATTATCATTATATTCTAAAACTGAAAAATTATAATAGCTAAAATAAAAATTAAAAATACTGGAATAAAATCTTGCTAAATATCTCGTTGTAGTTATCTTTTTATCAAATCACATTGTTAAACTTAATTTATCTTTTAAACAGTCAATTAATGGTTTTGACGTTTCTTCAGCAAAATGGGTATCAAAATATTTTACATAAATTATTTTTTAAGTGAATGTAAAGATTGGCCCGATGTAACTGATTAAAGATTACAATTATAAACAACAGAATGAGTAATCTTTTCAGGATTAAACTACACTACGGTTTAATAGCTAGAAAAGATCTTTTTAATCCTTTTTTAAATCCCGTCTTGCCAAAACTAGTAGAGAACTGGAATAGGAATTAATATTAGCCGTGTTGAATTTCAATTTAAAATCCGATGAGCTTTAAATACTGCTATTAAATGATGCAGTAAGTTAATCAATTTTACGTTAGAATCTTTAATAAATAATTTCGTAGTTCGTAGATTTATTCAAACCAGCATTTTACCTTATATTTTAGTCTCCGTTTGATCTTATAAGAGCCCATTATAAGACGCAGTCACTTTTGTCAGTCAGTCCCGCTTCTACCTTTCCATTCCCCTCCCCTCTCCATACAAAACATACATCCATAGCCCTCCAAAAAAGTAGCCACATCAATGATATTTGTTTCCGTTCAAAATTGGTGGTCTATAAAATCAAGAGTGCCGTTGGCCTAGCGGAACGTTTGATCTGAGTTAGAGATATCACAGGTTCTAACACTATCAGTGTACTCTATCAAATCTCCCCTTATTCTGTTTGATAAAGATACTCTTTGAGACCAATGGTTCATGAGGACGAACAGAATAAGGTTTAAAAGGAGATTGGCTTCTCACTTAAAACATTCAAAATAAATAATAATAAACATTTGTAAGAGTAATATTTTGTTAAAAATTGTAATGCTTAATATATTTATATAGTCCACTTACCATATGGTATTTACATATAATCCAACAATTGGATTATGCAATTATTTATTTCAAACCCGAATTATAATATACAAAACACATAGAAATGTAAATATGTGAAGTGTATGTGTAAACATGCATTAAAGTGGTAGAACTGCTGTACTACAATTGTTAATGACTAGTATTGACAATATTAAAATTAAAATTGTCTGTAGCAACAATTTAATTTTTATTTCATGCCTTACCTGTTTGCTGTACAGGTTTCGTAGCAGGTTTTTGTATTCTATTGTCAATGTATTTACGTATATGTCAACTATAAGAAAGTCTAATAAAAAAATTTGTTTTTATTTAGTTTTAAATTTAATTTTATGGACTGTTCAGTTATAATTTTATAATTGTAATATATGACGTTGCCAAATGACCGAAAATCTCTTATTCTTTAACATAACCAATTAAGAGAATTCGGTACTGTTGCGCTGAATCTCTTAAATGGTAGTTCCTAAATCTGGACGTAACATGGTGGAGCTATGAACTGTGTTCCAGTGAGACGTGCGTTTTTTATCATTGAGAATTCATACGTCCTACTCTTCATTCATTTTTTCATTAATCAATAGTGCTAATATGTCATAAAATTACATGGCATGATAAAATATATGTCGTGTATGCAAAGTTGGCCGGTATTTATACCTTTTGCAATCTGTATTACCTTCTCTGTTTTTTCGTTCACGCTATGATTTATATCGCTTACCACGATCCCACTCCTATTATTAAACGTGGTATGGATTTTACTTTGATACAATATGACTTCACCTCCTGTTATAATTTACCACGTGCTTATAATTTACAAACCGAGCGAACAGAACCTATTTCAGTACAAAGCTAACAGAAAGCAAACGCCGCTGTTATTTCAGATGATGGCCAATATACATTATAAGCAGATTAAACGTCTAAGCGACGAGACCCATATACTTATCGTATAAACACACAACATAGATGTTTGAGGAATAGATCGAGGAATGTTTTCTAAGAATCGATCGCCAACCTCACTAGATTAAAGGGCAGTCGAATGAAAGGGCATTGAAATGGTTAAAAATATAAAAATGTATTTACACATGACACATGAATAGGCTTAAATGTTATATCATCTCCAGGCAGTGAGATGAAAATGCTAAAATATACTACTTTCAGCCAATTAATAACGTAGGTGTCTATGGTAATAAAATATTGTTGTTATTAGATATTTTTAACACACAACATCCTCTCATTTCGACTTCCTACAAAAACTATCGCAGCTGATGTTTTGACGCTGGAAATTCTAAACATTCCTACCTATTTCTCCCTCTCCCTCTCTCTTTCTGTGTGTGTGTGTGTGTGTGTGTGTGTGTGTGTGTGTGTGTGTGTGTGTGTGTGTGTGTGTGTGTGTGTGTGTGTGTGTGTGTGTGTGTGTGTGTGTGTGTGTGTGTGTGTGTGTCAAATAATATAATAATAAATACTCTCAAATAAAGAATAACTGCTATTACTAATGCTAACTAGCATATTCACCTAGATGGTCCACTGCGAGAAGGAGGATTATGTACTAACCTTCAAACACTTAAAGGAACTTTGTCCTGAAGAGTATCATCAACGCGCTTCTTTTTTAGCGTGTCTTATATAGATAGGAAAGTTGTAGGCAAACCTTAAATACTCTGTTTATAAGTGGGATATTACACCGATTCCAAATTCCACTTTTGAATAAATTTCTAATGGTCTCATATTTTACAATGTAGAACCTAAAGTGTTTTAGTTATACATCAGTTATGTTATAATACATAGTTAAATGAAGGTTTTATAGACAATTAGTGCAATTTTTAATTAGCATAGTGCCAAAGAAATTTAAATATAAAACCTTTATGAACGAAATTAGGTTTATGTTTTTAACTCTTTTTCTTTGTTAAGCGCAGGGTTTAAACATGTGTTACCAAAAGGCTGCATAAACTTTGTACTTTTTAATCAGGTTTCTTTTAATTTGCAACATATTTATATATTTGAGCCATAATAAATACCCCTTGGGATAAAAGCCTTAGTCCTGGTTAAAGATTTGTATTCTCTTGTTAAAGTTTTGTTCATCATTATACAGTTTTTCCGTCATGATCATGTAAATTAGACTTTCATATATTTTGAAATATTCTATAAACGTGGAAGTTACAATAAAACAATATATTAATTATCTAGTTTTAACATGAAATTTTATTTTGCTCATTTAAAGATTAAAGTTATATTTCACATTTATTCCCCAATCTGACCAAAGTCTTAATTTCACTGGTAGGAAGGATCCAGTGAATTTCTTATGCATAAAATGTTGAATTACATGATGGGTAATATATGATTTTATTGCATTAACAATTGTGCTTGTAACAATGGTGTATATTTATCCATTTCAATTTTAATATTTTTGTATCGTAAGTCACAAAAATACTCCAATACACTCTAAGCCATAGGACATAATTAAAAGGTACTACACAAATCTTAAATTTTATTATGAAATTCCATTTAAGTGCATTCAACAAGAATAACACATTAGTATTACCACGAATAAGGGAACAATGGTACTGTGCACGAGAGTACGTAAAAATAATAGTTATAAATAAAATTAATAATAAAAATTATTTCGTGATGGTTAGAAAACTTCCTATCAATCTTATTTATTTAAGTGTAACCATGGCAACAATTCACATAGAGAATCAAAATTAGAATCTCTTAGTTGTTACCAGAGATTAACGCCAATGGAATGAATTAAACAGCTGCAAAACATCACACCCCGTCCTTGCCGACGGCTATAGAAGCTGTGACAGTCGAGAGTGCAATAGAGATAATGGACTGTCAAGTTCACGAAACTGAGATGGATCTAATGGGAAATGCAACTGGCTCATTCTAACAGATCAAATATTTATTAAATATATAAAATATTATTCTCAAGTTTTAAAAAATTATACGTTTATACACCGGTGTTCCTAAAGTGTTTAAGTATATAAAATAGATCGTTCGACGGTTTGATAGACCGAGTGTTATTACCACAGACTGTGTGGTCGACTTTCTATTGTTTTAAATTTTTGTCACAGCTTTTTACGACACCTTCCCTAGATAGAATTAGCTAGATAGAATTCCCTAGGTAGATTTAAATGGATCTATTCTAAATATTAATTTAATTATTGTATGATTATAACGTATTTGTTTCAATATTTCGTTTACTTCCAGTATACAATACACCTCTTAAATTCACTAAAATGTAAAAGCAAGCTTGAAAAATAAAATTCGAGATTCATGAAAACTATGAATTCATAATATGAAAGTTCGTAACCTCATATATACTAAAGTTATCCTGTGTTTGGGTGTTACTATGAAATAGGGTAACACTAAAGTGTGATGGGACGAAATGGGTGCAGAGTCCATGACCGTTCATGATGCGACAAATGTTACTGCAACGTGCAACTTTGAAATGGACTCTTTGTTCTGAAGTGGGGCGCTCTCTTGGTTGCCAAACAGGTCTTTCAACAAAAACATCCTCTTCATCTTCCTCCTTTGAAAATTGACTATATGGTTATATCTTTTCATAAGCAAAAACTGTGTTCAAGAGTTATTTTACATCTTACTTAACACTATTTTATATTTTATGTAGGTATGAGGGCATTGACATTAATAAATAGAGCAATCAATATATTTTGTTTAGTTTCAACTTTTTCAATGTCAATAAACTTTTTTATTCACATAGGTGATTGTGAAAATTACTGTTTACCAATAAATAACTAATAGGGCAATTGATTGTATTGCTGTTTGATTTTTTTTTAAATCCTTTATCTTACAATTTGAAAATTCTCTTCCTGCATAGATTCATACATATTGTTGTATAATATGAGATTATATATTTCTACTGCAGATGGAAAACAATTCTTTTGGATATAAATTCTTAATTTTTATCCGATGAATGTCTAATAAATGTATTTGCAGTTGAAAGAAAATTATTTCATTACTTAAATTACTTGTCAAAAGATTTTAAAATTAATAATTAAAATAGCAATAGTTTATTTCTTCTGTCTTCGTTCCAAGTATCTGCATTACCTGGCAGGAATCACTTCTGGATGGTTTATACATTCCAATTCAACCTACCACTAAGCACAGCGTAAACCGATGTGTCACTTAAACTTGGGCAATCTTTTGGATGTTCAGGAGCGGCACATTACTAACCGATAAAGCCGTAATTCTGGGGTGTAACGGTAATTCGATAGGTCTAGTCTATTACGGGAGATGATTGTTGGAGTTGGTGGAGCTCGTTCCCTACGTGTCAGAGGTTCTTGCTAGCCTCGCCATAAGAAGCTGACCTCCTCTTCTTTCGAGGGGACATGACTTGGGACTACTTTCCTAAATTATTGGGATCTCGAATGGATCTCGATACGAGACGGCCCCTACCCCCAACCTTACCCATCCAGAATATCCTGTCACTCCGGAAGCAGGCCAAAGGTCCTTATAGGACTAGGTGCAATTTATAAGCTTCTTGTCCTAAGAGAACCAAAAATGAATCAGCATACTAACAGTTCGCTGACGTTTGCATACTTGTTTCTCTCTTATATTTATTTAGTAATATTTTATGTTTTCCAACATAAAATATTAGAATTATGATCTATATCCTGTTGCTGTACATCTTTACAGAATGGTATTTTGCTAGCTATCGTGGATAATTTTAACACTATGTGGAATTATTTTATGCCAAAAGAAGTTACTGATCAATGAAGTTTAGAAATAATCAATCATTCATAGAGATTTATTATAAGATCTCTCTACTTCAGATCTATCCTCACTAGCATTTAAAGTTAGAACTTTTAGTTAGACTATTTAGTTAAGACATTTCTGAAAACTGTAAAAAACGTGAGTTAAACTTTTTTGAACAAAACTTCAATTAAAATCCCAACCTCACTGGACAAGGACATAAGCTTAACATTATTTAATTCACTGTCTAATAACCTATACGCTCCCTGGCTTCTTCGTTCCATGCCACTTACAGATACAATTTCAGTAGAAATCTCAAAATCCACAAAAACAAAACTATGAAACATCACAGCAATTTATGTTACCTCAAACTGACCACTTAGAAACTTTTTTACACTTCGAGTTCGCATTCCACTCCTGTTCTGTTAAACAGTTACATTCTACTGAAATCTGATGTAATTATTAAATAAATACTGTAACATAATTTGGAACCGATATTACTACAGTTATATACATATACTCGTATACTACTGACATTTCCAAGTTCAGGCCCTACCTATTAGACATTTGCTATTTCATAATCCACTGATTTACATTTTATTAAATAACAAATTAATCAAATTTAACTTAATTTTGTATACAAAGTAATTTGCTTAGCTCAAAGTCGCTGAATACAATATACTCTAATATCGGGGCTCTATCCAACCGAGCCATTCCCAACTGGTCACTTAGAGTGGAATATCTTCATATTTTCTTAAAGAATCACAAGGATATTTACATTCCATTTGTAAAGAGACTGTCTTGAGTACAGAGATGCACATCTCTTTTGAAATGCGAAGTAGGCTTTATTCTTTTCTGATAAGGAAGTAAAGCAAGGTAAGTAAACTTTAACCCATATCAGCACATATAATAAAGAGGGAAATCAACATTATGTGCAAATACGAATTATCAACTTATTCCTGTGTCCATTTAGCTACACTGGTCTGCTACAGGGTAAGCAATTGATATACCGTACTAGCCGTATTGATGTACCGTATTATAATCCATATTAGAGCATATAATTCAGAGAGAAATGAACACTGAGCGAATATTCAACTTATTCCTGCGTCCATATGGCTGCACTGCTTATTACGGATTAAACAATTGATATATTAACTAATTTAATCCATATAACAGCAGATAATAATAAGAGAAATGAACACTGAGCGAATATTCAACTTATTCCTGCGTCCATGTGGCTACACTGCGTATTAGGGATTAAACAATTGATATATTAGCTAATTTAATCCATATAACAGCGGGTAATAATAAGAGAAATAAACACTGAGCGAATATTCAACTTATTCCTGCGTCCCATGTGGCTACACTGCGTATTTAGGGATTAAACAATTGATATATTAGCTAATTTAATCCATATAACAGCAGATAATAATAAGAGAAATGAACACTGAGCGAATATTCAACTTATTCCTGCGTCCATGTGGCTACACTGCGTATTACGGATTAAACAATTGATATATTAGCTAATTTAATCCATATATACAGCAGATAATTATGAGAGAAATGAACACTGAGCGAATATTAAACTTATTCCTGCGTCCATATGGCTACACTGCGTATTAGGGATTAAACAATTGATATATTAGCTAATTTAATCCATATAACAGCAGATAATTATGAGAGAAATGAACACTGAGCGAATATTCAACTTATTCCTGCGTCCATGTGGCTACACTGCGAATTAGGGATTAAACAATTGATATATTAGCTAATTTAATCCATATAACAGCAGATAATAATAAGAGAAATGAACACTGAGCGAATATTCAACTTATTCCTGCGTCCATGTGGCTACACTGCGTATTACGGATTAAAACAATTGATATATTAGCTAATTTAATCCATATAACAGCAGATAAATTATGAGAGAAATGAACACTGAGCGAATATTAAACTTATTCCTGCGTCCATATGGCTACACTGCGTATTAGGGATTAAACAATTGATATATTAGCTAATTTAATCCATATAACAGCGGGTAATAATAAGAGAAATAAACACTGAGCGAATATTCAACTTATTCCTGCGTCCATGTGGCTACACTGCGTATTTGGGATTAAACAATTGATATATTAGCTAATTTAATCCTATAACAGCAGATAATAATAAGAGAAATGAACACTGAGCGAAATATTCAACTTATTCCTGCGTCCATGTGGCTACACTGCGTATTACGGATTAAACAATTGATATATTAGCTAATTTAATCCATATAACAGCAGATAATTATGAGAGAAATGAACACTGAGCGAATATTAAACTTATTCCTGCGTCCATATGGCTACACTGCGTATTAGGGATTAAACAATTGATATATATTAATTTATCCATATAACAGCAGATAATGAGAGATGAACACTAAGCGTCCATATAACAGCAGATAATATATGAACACTGAGCGAATATTAAACTTATTCCTGCGTCCATATAGCTACACTGCGTATTAGGGATTAAACAATTGATATATTAGCTAATTTAATCCATATAACAGCAGATAATTATGAGAGAAATGAACACTGAGCGAATATTAAACTTATTCCTGCGTCCATATGGCTACACTGCATACTGCGAATTAAACAATTGATGTATTAGCTAATTTAATCCGTATCCCAGCAGATAATAAGGAGAGAAACACTTTACGCTGTTGTGTTTGGCTATACGGGGTACTTTGCCACTTGTCTGATAGTTAGCATGGATTTACAACTTCCTATATTATTAGGTCCCTGTGCGTTTGAACAAAACCAAAATTATTCAGTATAAAATCAGAGAAGGTGAAAAGCAGGAAATGGACTTCGAAATGGTTTCAAACCACCGCAGATATTTTCAGGGCGGGACAGTGTCACTGCACCTTACTGCTGGCAATTGAAATGATTTACAGAGCCATTTACGAGCAAAGGTATGTTTAACATCGCCTCTCAGCCCTCTGCTCAGAACGGACAAAAATCTCCACGAACGGATTCGATATTTTGCCCTAAGAATGGATTAGCTGCTTTCAGGATTAGTAAATTATGAAAGAAGAGTTATTATTTAAATGTTTCTGTTTATACCGTGGAAAAAGTAAAGTTTTTCGTCCCCTATTCAGCATCTTTACGTTACTTTACGTGTGATCAACATATAGCTTCAGTTAAAACCATCGTAACATCTAATTCACAAGCAATAAATATTAAAAACTTCGTGTGCGCTTTGTATTTAAAATTGGAACTATATTATTTAAATATTCTTTCTGAATTAAACTGTGAATTTCTCAATATAAAAATTATATTTTAAATATTTGTATCCTTTCTGGTAAATTTGGATTGTATTATACATATTATACATTCTCCTGTAACATTGTTTAAGAAAAGGGTTTATAATTAAAAAGTGAGTTAAAATTGTAATTTAGTTACAATTGTTGTTAATTAGTACACCATTAAGATTTAATTTGTTATCATCGTACGTTTTAAATATTTCAATTTTGTCACCTTAATATCGTCTCGAAGTACTTTACATTTAAATGATGTTTAACTATAACAAAATTGGAATTTTGGTGTTGTTAAAACACGTGACCACTAACATGTCAAACGTTCAAAGCGTTGTTATTTAAGATTTACAGATTTTATCCAAAAATGTTAACTTATAAACTGTGTTTATACCTTTGATCAACTGTCCACTTACTCAACTCTGTCACTTTATTGATTATTGTAGGATAAACGATGAACAACCTTTAACAACAAACTTACGAGATTGACGCTATAAGCTTTCTTCAATATCCTGTTTCTTATCACGCTGCACAATGTGACAGCGTATCTTGTATCAGGTATCCACTTACTCAACTCTGTCATTTTATTGATTATTATAAGATAAACTATGAACAACAAGAAACTTACGAGATTGACGCTATAAGCTTTCTTCAATATCCTGTTTCTTATCACGCTGCACAATGTCACAGCGTATCTTGTATCAGGTATCCACTTACTCAACTCTGTCATTTTATTGATTATTATAAGATAAACTATGAACAATCTTCAACAAGAAACTTACGAGATTGACGCTATAAGCTTTCTTCAATATCCTGTTTCTTATCACGCTGCACAATGTCACAGCGTATCTTGTATCAGGTATCCACTTACTCAACTCTGTCACTTTATTGATTATTCGATTGATTATTCTATGATAAACTAGGATACACATATATGTACGCATGTCAACTTAATTATTTTCGTATTACTGCAGCATATAATAAATTTAGAACGAATGAAATTATAATACATGGCAGACTACATAGAATCCTGACTAAATTTAGAAATACATAGTTCTACGGTTAAGTTTTATGCAAAATAAATGAAGGCATAACCCAAAATATAGTTGTTAATCCGTTGTATTCTTAAGAATACGCCTAAACACTTTCACACATACTTAGAGAATAAGGTATTCTAAATCGAGTTTTTTAATTTAATAAATTACAGAGATTTTTCAGAATATTAGGTGCATGAGGATTATTTCAAAACTGTTATGAATATAATGAGCTACAATCAGTCGAGCCAACGAAGGCCGACAAACAGTTGGATTAATTCTAGCCATTATAAAAGGTTTTAAGTATTTTTACATTGACAAATAATATTAATGTGAACGTAGACATTAAAAAATTCGCAATTTCGACAGTTTTTTCTTTACATGTTTCACAAAACCTTCCTTTCTAAATTTTCTGGAATAAATTTGTTAATTGACGAAACAAAATAGTCTACAGGAAAATAAAACGGAATTTGGATTGGATTAACTCCACGCTTTTGGAGCTTCTCGAAATTTAGGGCAAGTAAGCAAGCGTGGACAAAAATTGTGTCTAGATAAATAAATGATTAAATTTGATTTCGAACATCTGTTGCTGTTCAAAAGTCCAAAAATGGAGGGATAAGCTTTAATTTCTATTTCTAAATTACGTCAGTCTTTCATTTATACACTTGTATCTGTAACAGATTAGTTTTTTTTATATCAGGTAATTTTCTTGATAGTTTAAATATTAATTAGTTCTTTTATTTATAAATAGTTATTTACTTTTTCTTACGGATATTATATACATATTAACGTAACTAACGAGTTCCTAATTATGGAGTGAATGACGTTGGAAATTACAGTCACAGTTTTAATTAGGGAAAAATTAAAGCAGACTGTAAAGTAGTAGCGACTGTCGCTCATGTTAATTTCATTATGTTACAGAAATTCTAAGGGTCTTGGTGGTTGATGTAATGAGGTCTGAAAGAGTACATGCTGTAATTAAAGTTATAAACTAAGTGAATAAACCATAACTGGACACTTCTTGTAGGATAATTTCTCAGAGGTAAAAAAGCATATTATTTCCCGTCTAATAACTGGTTTATTCACATTCTCATGCTTATATAGGTATACGTACCGTAATCTCCTGACCACCATGGATTACGTGTCATTATTTGAGAACACGAACGAACCCTGTTGGGCCTGCCTTAACGAAAGTAATATTTGCCGTTGCTGACTTTTGCGTTTTTGTCGATACTGGTCACTATTTTCGTAGAAGAATTTCTCAAGGGTACATTATTATTTTATGAAACTCCGCAGTAAAGTAAATAAATACAAATGTAGTATTAACGTGGAACATCCGTTTGAGTAAAAAACTATTTAAAGTGGATCGAGGTCGTTACTAAATAGTACATGTATATTGTAACTCGAAAATATATGGCTGAAAAGTGACAGTGAGGTTTGGATTACCTAATAATTATGTACAACTGCATACAGGTTTTTCTTCCATGCCTAACCTGCATTAAAATAATATAACTTCCTCAGAAATATGTTTAAAACTGCACACAACTTGACAAATGACCAGACAAAGTTAGGACTTTTTGTACTTTATTGTGTTAAATGATTATACTCTTGTTTATCGTCGTTCTTATGAGGCAACTTAATGCTTTATTCGAGTACTTTGTACTGGATAGATGATTTAATTTTGTGACTAGTACTATTATTAGTAATTTATAAATGATAAAGACTAAGCTTTTTAAATTAAATAAACGTAAACATCAACTTTAAATAACTACCAATTTCCCTATTTTTACTTGCCAATGTCATTTCCCAACTATTAAATTGACGAACAATCGTTGGCATAGGATTAAATCAAAGTGATTTCACTGACTTCCTGTGAGTCGTCATTTTTAGATGTAACGATACTTAAATATAGTGGATTTATTTTTGTATTGCTCTGTATACGTACTGATTGTTAACACCCTACACAGACTTTTCTTTAGTATTAGATCCATTATTAAATACAGTAAGCAATTTTAAGTTTAGAAATTCATGTCATTCATGTCACTTGTTTTAGGTTATTTTGGCTGTGGATTAGGTTGGTATTATTTAATTATATCTTATATTGAATCTATTTTAGGCAAGAACCTGATGTCTAAAAATATTGATTCGCTAAATGTCAAAGAAATAGTGCAAAACTGTATTAGGCCATGAAAGACATGGCATGAAGACATCGCCATGATCATAGAAACTAGCCTAAATTAATGAGGGGGCCGTCAAGTTGAGGCCATCTTGACAGCCGCTCCGCGTCGTGCAGGACTGAGCACGCGTGACGGATGGGGAGTCAGGCGCTGCACGACATCTCAGTGGGCAGATTTCGTCAACACTTGTTCGTGCATTTATACGCTTACAAAACTAAAAACACTCAAGTAGACTTCTATAGACAAATATGCTCAAAATGGGATTGACCCTGCTACGAAAATGTATCATCTTTAAATTTACAATATTAGTTAGTTGGATCTTAGGTTTACGAGGTCGGTTTCTTACCTATCATCTAAGTTCAACTTTCAAACTTTTTAAAATCATCACTATCACAATTTTGGGATATTAAAATATGTTACAGAATAGAATGCGTAGTTATCACTGGGCTGCTTCTGACCCAACTAGAATTCTATTTCGTCCAAGCATACAATTTAATGTACTATGGTAAATTATATATAACTATACTTTTTCATAACTTTTTTTAAACTGAACTCGAGTTTAATAAAAGCTCAAATGCTTTCTAAATAATTTCAATCTGTAAAAGTTATATAGCTATACTATGCTTAAGGTATGTTTCGAGAATATGCGATTTAATATTTTATTCCTTGTTGTATCATACATAATCACAATATGTTCAACGATTCTCCTGAACGCTGTTTATGAAAGTACTTATAATTGAAAATGGACGTATAATTAACAGTTAGATAAGAAATTATCTGTTTCTTGGAAAAACAGTAAGAATTGTATGTGTATAGAAGAAAACGAGGCCAAGCAAGAAATCGCAACTATGCTAAAAAAAGGTAGCTTAAATTGAGAGTTTAATTACAAAACTACTACTTCTGTATGTATTACTTAAAGTGGGATAGGACATGCCACTTAGACTTACTGTTAGCATTAATTTATCATCAGCAACTTAATATTACAAAATATGTCTCCAAATTTTATCTGATTGCGTGGGAAAGACTTATCTATTTATTAGACATTCATCGAAACCATAACAAAATTTAATCATTTACTTAACGGTGTATATGTTGAATCGCATTTCACAACAACGCCAAGTTGTTTCCCTAGTAAAACACGCTATTACAGAAACAGTTCAAATACATGGACTAGTGGAACTAAATAAGACCTTCAATAAACTCATTCCCTTTTTGGAGGTTACTTATATGAGCAAACTTTGGCATTTTAATTACCATTCTAAACCTATAGTGACAAACTGTTACTTGGAAAACTTTGAAACTCCTCTGAAAGAAACACAGAATAAGCCGATGTCAGTGACCGCTACTCAGATAGTTTATGGGCAGTTTCCAGAACTGTTAAGACCGATAAATGTCTACTACATGTAAATACTGTATATACAAAGTTTACCATAATAATTGAAAACAATGGGCCTTAATCGAGTTTAGACATGATGATAACGAACATATTAGACGGTAATACATGTCTGTGATAAACCAACACAAATGCACCAATAAATATCTGGATCTCCATCAATCTAACCAACATCGAACCCAGAAATTCAGTGTATTTTTGTTAAGATAGAGATTAGCTATCTCTGGTGGCATCTAGAGTACGGTATCCGCTGCATAATAATCCTCTCCTTAAAAATAAATGATTCTGGCAATTAAAATATGACACAATTTTATGTTTTAATTCAGATGTAAAATGTTAGTAAGAGTTTAAAAACATACGATTATAGGCATCTAAAATTAGTGAAATTAAATATTGAGATCTTAAGATTACAAAATCATGTTACACCAAATACAGAATAAAAATAAATACAACAAATTGTATTCGTTATGTTTAGTTTTCAAAAAATGCATATTTATTTATTTGTTGATATCTAATTAATCTTGCTTTTTGTTTGCAAAAATTCTGTAATATTTACAGCTAAAAAAACAAAAGGAAGGGAATTTTTTGCTAAACCTAGATTTTGGGTATATTTTTATAAAAATATTAATTAAATATTTCAAGAAATCTTGGCGGATCAAAATTAAAGACCTTAACCTCGCTATAATAAATTTGTTGTTGACATATGTTTTTACGCACGTTACGCTGAATAGAAATAGATTACTTCTTTAGTATATTAAAGAAAAATGTCTAACTGAATAAAAGGTTAAATGGTTATTTAAAATAAAGAAAAACACTTTTGAATTCATCCCATGAATAAAGTTTATGATTTTTATCAAACTATAAGATTACGAATTAATTTATACTCATGAAGGATAAATCAAATGTTACGATTATTTCATAATGTGTGTTATATCTTTTATTTTGTTTTATTAGGGGTTTTGATATTTTATGCACTAAATTATTTCCATAGATGAAAATTTCAGCATCAATTACATTACCTATTTACATAACATGTTTCTTATAAGCAATTTAACTTTTACCATGGTTCCAAAGACAAGCTGTATCCATTCCCTCAAAATAACAACCAAAATAATAACCATTCCCTTACTTACACTTCAACATCGTCGTTGAGTTTATATTAAAGCGGCGTGTTTGAAAGATAATAGCAGCGGACAAGGACTGTGCGTGACCTGCGACTTGCACGACTTGTTTAAGAAACATGTTTGTAATTTGTATATCCATGGTAAACAATGAAACACGCGATCAGTTTCATACTTTTATTGTAATTATAAATCCATTATAAATACATTTTTGTAGTTTTATTTATCAGTAAGGTTATTACAAAGTAGTGAGTCAAGGAAATACTGATCAAAGCTATCTGTACTAACAGATAAGAGAAAATTTTAATTTTGTGTTCTATCATGAAAACATTTTCCATAAATGGAATTCTGGGATGCGTGACTTTCCTATAGTCAAAGTCAAGAAAAATTAAGTCTCAAAACAGAAGGGCTAAGCTGAACCTTTTCCTAACTATAATGACCCACGGCGACACAGATTTCCCCGTAGTTTAACAAGTTTCATAAGTATTACCAAGATACAAAAATCATAAATAACCACTGGGAACTATCCATTCTCCTCAAATATTTTAAAATTACTGAATGACGGAGAGTAGTAAAGGCTTTCAGTGACCCCTTATTATGCTCTATGTGTTCTCATAATCATACGTACGCGCTTATGTACGAGTATGTGTGTATTTTCAGGACCTTCATAATCAAAAGCACTAAAACGCCTTATAGTTATAACATTAATCCAATCATTACTCCCAGACTTGGTTGTTACTACAGCTAATTTCCACTTTTATGAATTCAATAACAATAGAGAGGCGATAAGACTACCTAGGAAGTGGGGAAAAAATATTTTTCATTAGAACAAGGAAAAACTACCCTCATAAATGTACAAGACTTAATCATTACTAAAGATTATTTTAACTTGCTTGTAAAAATGATAAAATGAACTGTAAATATAAAATTAGAGAAAATATTAATTGCTATATAACTCGATGAAAACTCATTTCATCTTTTATATCAATTTTTTCAGCATCTTTAGTAATTCAACACCTTTCTATCACGAGTTATCGCATTGACGGATAGACAGACGGACAGCAACGACACTATTCTGAGAATTGCCTGTCGATATCTGTGTCTATAGATCCTTGTAGTTATTTTGTGTCTAACTGTACAGCATCATATGCTTCCACTATTGATATTACTCGTATTTCACTCTATATTTACTCTATATTTCTTTCATTTATTCAATACTTTCCAAAAACAAGGTTTTCTGTTACTTTAATCACCATGTAATGCTGAAAGCCGGTTTTGATGATATATTTTATTTTGTCGCTAAAAGTTCACCAAAGTCTATCTCCTTTATCTTCTACCATATTGCTTTCATTTGTCTTACGAATGACGTAAAGATGCCAAATGACATCACAGAGTACAGCAACGCCAGTAAGCCCGTAGACGAAGATTTAAGTGAAAATGGTCAATTCGTATTTTAATATTTATTATATTTAATAATTATTTCAATATATGTTTACTTACTTCAATTTTAACAATTATGGTTTCATGTTTTTATATTTTATTTCTATATTTAATGACTCTTATATTGTAGTACTAACAGTGAGTTAAATAGTCTACATCAACTTTTGTTACGTATAATATGTATAATCGTATAATTTTAATTTCAAACCATGTTTTAGAATTAATAATTCAATAGTATTTAATTAATTACCTGTATAGGTATTGACATCTCAAGTAACTTAAACACTTTTTTGTCTTTTTTAAAATTAGCGTGATTGTAGTGGAATAGTGTTTGATATAATCTTATTTCAATAAAAGGATGCTCATTAATTGGTTTTTTTTAAACCTGCGATCATTTAAATAATTCAATTCTAATATTATTTGACTAAATCACTCTCTTTATAATTCGCTATGAGATTGTTTATACAATAAGCGGTCCTAATGTGTGTCCTAAAGGTTCGATTAATTTGGACTATTTATACAAAAGATAGAAATAAAATATTCTATAGTCAATAGAAAATAGCTTCCTGGGAATGTGGCACTTAGTATTGAGATGCTAATTGTTGTCTGCAAAATATCTACTTGATATGTTATGTTTAGATCAAGAGGTTTCGAGATATTTATGGTAAGACATAGGATTAGATTTAATTTTAAAAACTCAATTTCCGTTTTATAATTGCGATTAATTGAATTTTCCATCAGAAATCAAAATAAAATATTTCATATCTATAGATGTTTATGAAAAGTTCTGATTGCACCGTTTCTTTTTTACTCGTACTTATAACATTGAAATAAGACATCTAAATACTAGGTTTTACTTCGAACTCAGGTATTTTCTCAGATATATTTAGTGTTCTTTTTTATTTTCATTTACTGTGTTTCATATCATAACAATATATTTAAAACTAGCTCATAAATATATTATTTAAATTATTAACATAAAAACTGCAGTTTTTCAATTTTACTCATGTTAACTAATCAGAAACTAACAATCTTCACCTTCCGAGTGTCCCACCGATTGATTGTTGTTATACTTGTATGAGGCTATGAAGTGGAAGCTCAATTGAATGCCACGAATATTTGCATATACATTAACACATGTGCATTTGCACTTACCAAATTAGCATGAGCATTTGCATAGTATTACCTCTTTTGTCATTCATTAAACAACTATTTTATTGATAGAATATAGAATTTCGACCCAGAGATTTAAAATTTTATAGAAACTTAAAATATAAATACGACCCTGAAACTATTCATAATAACTCATAACAGTCTCTTATAATTAATTAACTGTGAACTTTTATTTCAGGTTCTTGTTACATTAACCTTCAAAGATAGATAATAAAAGAACCTCACAGATGTGGAAATGGTATTCATTATCATTCACTAAGAAACAACTATAGTCTCCAACTTAAGAGCTCAAGTATGCTTGCCAATAGAACTACTTTGATCCAAGAACTTCAGAACTAAATTCCACGATATTTGACTTAGATGTTTGTGTAATTTTTTATTTACTTTTGAAGTTGTTTTTGCCCTCTAAATTGATGATCCTAAGCCAAGATTGCTCTTTTACTTAGAAATCCAAAGATTCTACATTGATTCCAGACTTGACAAATCTTTCAATGAGGATCATCTCATAAAATCTTAGGAAGCAAATTGGAAAAAATAGATGTGGCGTCCCTCCTTTACTTAAAAAAATATGAGTATGAAGACTTGAGTAACAGCTAGTGGGTTATAATAAATAATTAATCTAAAAATTGTAGACATATTTTATAAGGCATTTTATTATGTCTAAAACATTTAATTCGTAACGTCTAAAATAATTTGGTATTTTAATGGTATTTGAAAAGAACACTAGCATAGTAAATGACTCGGACGTTACTGGTGGTTGCTATAAATAATTGTGGACACGTGTACTCATCAAAAAACGTTTGAGCGTAAATTTTAACTGTATATTAGGCAAGTTTTTGGTAAAAACTTTAACAAAACTTTCTTTGACGCCTTAAAAGTATGCAATGTATAGAAAAACAGCCGTTATAGGAAAATTTATTACAACAAGGTTAATCAAGAAACTGAAATAGAATATTATTAGGTGCAGGTTATAGTATACTATTTTCTTATCTGATATAATGTGGAATAAGCTACTCAACTCAGCACTGTTGACACTGCTAAAACCACAAATCTCACAGTTACTGTAGAAAGTCTAGACAGTTTAATGCAGTTTACTTACAGTTCAAAGTTTGACAATAACTAAGTTATGACAGAAAGCCTCCTGTCAAGCACACTCCTCGGGCTCTTGATGATGGTTACAACATGTCCTAGACAACTTCTTGTTATTGTCGGTTACAACCAACTCTTCACTTCTTAGTTACGCTTCTCTTCTCAAGCACACGCCGCGAGCTCTTGGAGATGGTTACAATATATATTCCACACCTACTAGTTGTTACCGTAACAACTAGCTCTGTAATTCTTAGTTACACACTACTGTCAGAAACTCGCGGCAGGTCCTTGAAGATAGTTACAACATATATTCCATTTCTTATAGCTGTTACCGTAAGAACTAGCTCTGTAATTCTTAGTTACACACTACCTGTCAGAAACTCGCGGCAGGTTCTTGAAGATAGTTACAACATATATTCCATTTCTTATAGCTCTAGCTCTGTAATTCTTAGTTACACACTACCTGTCAGAAACTCGCAGCAGGTTCTTGAAGATAGTTACAACATATATTCCATTTCTTATAGCTGTTACCGTAACAACTAGCTCTGTAATTCTTAGTTACACGCCACTTGACAAACACACGCCACGAGCTTTTGAAGATAGTTATAACTTTTCCCTGAATACTTCTTATTGGTGTAGACAACTTCAACTTTTAGTTACGAATTATAAATTCTTTTTTAGTTGACATGGTAAATAACTGATAGTTTTCCAAACAAAATATCGATTCTCAAAAACAAATGCTCCATGCACGTCACGAACACACAACTACTGACATTTTCTGCGATATATGCCCTTGAGACGAGCATTGTCTGCCGTTTCAGGTGTACATTGCTGCAGGGCAAGGATGTCCATGACCATCTCCCATCTTAAATGGGTATCAGATTTATAAATTGTTTACAACAAAAATTAAATCCATCACAAACCAAGTCAAATTCAAAAATGCGTTTAAAATAGTATTTAATAGCAAACGTATTTTATTGCGTGGGCGAGTCCCTGGAACACATGGAACCGATTTTAAGTCAGAGCTAAAAGACGGGTAGAGCTGAAAGGGTTATGCGACTCAGGTAATTTGAAAGCTTTTAAAATATGTGCATCTTCGTAATTTATTGAATAAATTGTATTCATTTAATGAAAGTCTAAATTCATATTTTTTTTACTTTTATACAAATATTGTATTTTTATATTGTAATTTACAATAATGTATTACTCATGCTGAGTGTTGTAATTACATGAAATAAAGTATCGTTCTCATTCCGATACTTCAAGGTTGAGACAATGACGCGCCCCTCACATTCTCTCGTTAGAGCAGAGTTCCATCCACATGCCGCCTTACTTATAGTTAACTGCACTTTATTAGAATATAGTAAGGTTTCTTAACTTTTTACTTATTCTATAAGCACGCGTATAATCTATATATTCCGAAAAATCCTAAACCAAAATGAGATGTTTCCAACTGCATAAAAGTTATTAACACATCTACATTTATTTAAAAGTGTATTCATATCCATAAGAAATTTGAAAAAAAACAACTTTAACAATTCAGAATTCACTTATTTAAATTATGCATTTTCAACTACACAAAAAATAAAATTTTGATAGGATAATCAATACTACCATATCATTCCAATTCAGTCGAATGTTTATATTTTTCAAAAAATTTTATACTTCAGTTTTTATAATTATTAAAAACACATGTTTACACTTGAGCGTGTTTCCATAAGTTATAATGCATGCGTCTTGTTGAAAGTGGAGGGCACGTAACGCATGAGCTATGTTTGAATCTTACGAGTTGCAAGCTCGAATTTCCGTGTTGACAAGAATCCAAATCTATCGGGGATTTTTCTTTTTATCTTGTGCGTCATGTGAGTTTTCCTTTCATATTAGTTTATTTTGATTAAATAGCATATCTCATTGTAAAATGATTAAACAGTTTAAATATTCTAAAAGTATTTTTTTGCATATATATGTCATGAGTGAGTTATCAGAGAGCGAAAAGGTCACTTCAAGATTTATTGGTGATTATAAGAAGCTCTCTGCATTGTAGGATTTATTTACCAAGTTGTACACAAACACAAAAGTGAGAAAAGATGCTCTGGAAGATTTGGAAACGAGCACAATATTGATACATCTGGAGTTTAGAATGAAATCAACAAAATCCTATTGTTCTAGTCACTTTGTGAATCATCATCCTATTTTACAACACCCACACCACTTAGGATTACACGTGCATCCACACCTTTGATCAACACCAATAGCGTGAATAATGAGCTTGTGTACTATGATCTTAATACACGCACTATGATGACCAGACGTGCCTCAATCGATGATGAATCGTTTTATATCTCTTAATATTTATTTTAAAAATAACCATTAATTAAAACATTACTGTTCTTTATTACATCTCTTTGTTTTCTCCTCTCATCAATTCAGTGCGTAAAAACAATACTAATTGCAATTAGTTATTTAACAATTTTTTACTTTCCTTGATGTAATCCTGCAATATTATTTGATAATAGCTTTTAAAACAAAAATAATAAATTTTGATATAAACTGCTTTGAAACACAAAATACACATGAGGGACTTGGGGGAATGAATCTCCTGTTGCGAAGAATCGAAGAGTAATAGGTAGCTAATTTGATTTCCAGAGGAATCGCATCAATGAACGTGTGTCTGATTTTCTGATTGTGGGCCAAGTCAGTCTTAGGATTGTATCAAAGTTACCTTTTGACATTCTGGACAAGTTGTGAAAAATATCTTTATACAAACATATTCCATCCACAATTTGATAGCTCCTATTCCTCAAATAGTCCTTTATCCATGATCTCCTCTTCTTCATTTTTGCACTTTTTATCACTAAATGAGCCGCACTTCTTCACTCAGAATAGTCGAAACTGACGAATAACTTTAAACTAAAAACTGTTTCTGCATATTTACATGCGTTGATGCATAGTTCAAAGGCAAGATGAAAGGATTCTTGAATTGAAAGTTGATTTGGAAAACGCTTAAGAGTGTAGACATAGCTTATATCAGACATATCACCTTTCGACTTTCAAAAAGCTTTTATTTCCTATAAAAAGGATAAGGGTCCTTGTAGATTCCTCTCTTAGTACAAGCTAACTCGACCTAGTAAGCTATACGGTAATATCTTTAAGTGCTCAAGAATAGTATATCACGTTAATAAGCCGGGAAGTAAAGGTAGGTGTAATAAGGCTAGTACACGCATGTTAAGCTCAATCGAAATACAGTTCACCCTTATACTCAGAGTGCCCCCCTTGACTTTTTCCGTTACACCCATTGCGGGGCTTTTATAGAAGTTTTATATAAACGGCCCCTCACATTTTAATATACCCTTTTTATATTTATATCACTAGTGGACGACTTTTACCCATAAGTGCCCCCTCAAATTATTTTATAGATACGGTACTGTGGGAACCCCACACACACACACACACACACACACACACACACACACACACACACACACACACACAGAGTGCACATCATACGTTGATTATAAAACTCTGTTGAAAATTACATTCAATACTTGCATGAAGGTTCACTTTTTTCCCAAGAATGTTGGCTTCGTAAATTCTTTATACAATCACGAGTGAACTGTGACTCATCGGTACATAAAAATATATACTTAAAGAGTCGACGATTAGTGTTTAACCAAATGCAGAACTTCAAGCGATGGGCATTGTCTTCTGGATGTAAGTTTTGAATTTTTTGTTTATTGTAGAGATAGAGCTTGTTATTATTGGGTGTTCTCCATAATTTACTTTTCGTAACCCTGAATGGTTTAGAAATACGTCTTGTACCATCACCTAGACTAAGTTCAACAGGAGGAACAATGTTTTCCTCTAAAATATCATTATGTTGGCAAGAGCGTCATATTGGAACATTGCACTAGGAAGTGATCCTGTTTCCCGCAACGTAATAAATGTAGCACTAGCATTTTGAATTATGCGCTAAGGTTAACGTTTTCTGTACTCAACAGCGACCGTAAGACTGCCTTTAAATATACCATATCGATGTAATTTTCACTTGCTAAAAGGTGTAACATTACTACTCCAATAATTTAGTAGTTACCATGGATAAAACAATAATTACACAGAGAGAAACTCAGTTATTAGCTCTGGAAATTGTTTGAATTCTACAATCCAAATGAAATCATTGTTGTTCAGTTTATTATTGTATTGCAAACTTATAAAATAAACATTTCTCGCAGAACATTTTTAAGAACATTATTTTTTTTATCACATTACATCAAGTCGGACAGTATATCAGTAGCACTTTAATACACTACTTAAATCCATCAGCACTGCTACTTAGATTTTTCTGTTAAGAATTGAAACTTACAATTTCTTAGTAGAAATTATTTTGTTTATTGGGTAATTAAAAAATGTATTGTTAGACAAATCTAACAAGCGTGTTGTACTGTTATGAGTAAAATTTCATTTAATAAAACGTTCCCTCGCTACTGTACTTTATTTATACCATTTTATTTAGACCACAATTTTCTACAAGTTTTATAACAAATTTGATCTTTTTCTTGGTGAAATTGACCAATTCACTATTGCCCATAGGTGAGAAAATGTTTTTTTCACTCTAGTTTTTGCATGGACACTGGTTTTCTCACAAACTATTTAACTTGCAGTTCTGGGGCTTGTGTTATTCAATTGGTAAGGTCAAAAACCATAGGAAACGATTCAATCTTAATCTACCTTACCTAAATTTCAGGAAGACCAGGAAGACTAAAATTTACAACGTGAGCTGATATTTAGGCGAAATATTCCGCTAGCCGTAACTCACTAACGAAACATTTATCCCACAGTTTTCTCCATATATTCGTGAATTACTCTGTATATATTAATTAAAACCTCACTCACTCACTAATCACTCGTTACTAGTTCTCCCATTTTCTCAATATGCTAGAGAGTTACAGTGTCTCATGACTTATATTGTAAAGCAAAAGACATTTCATAACATGAGGTTGAAACCCCTAGAAGAACTATAACTACATTTTGTTTTTCCAACTTTCCAAAGTCCTAGAAGAATATAGTGAATATTTCACTATTATAAGTATTAATCAAACATTTAATATTTTCTCACTACCAAACTTGCACACTAAGTTCCCATCTTAAAAGTTTTATTGGTACGGCTCTGGAAGATACCAGCAGTCTCGGGTGCTTCTCTTCAAATGTTTTATATTTAGGGTCCTGGCGGAAACCCAATCATCCAAGTGGCCATAGCAGTCACCCTAGACCCACAATTTACTCCCCTCAAAACTGTATTGTTGTGGTCCAGGCGGGTACATACACGTCCGAGTTGTTGCATGAAAACTTATTGATACAGCCATGGCGTAACCCACTCCCTCGAGTCCCCCATCCAAAATTGTATTAATACGTTTTCTGGCGTACCAACAGCTCCGACTTCTCCCCTAAAAATTGTTTATAGATTCGGCCCTGCAGAAGCTCATCACCCCATAGTACTTTCCTCAAAAGTGTTATAAATACTTCATCTCTTGAATTAAATACATACAAGTTCTCGAATTGAAGTATGCAAATTGTGACTTAATCCTTTTTGAAATTATAGTTTTATGCTAAAAAGAATATAAGAAGCTAAATGAATTGGAAAAAAAAGGAAATATAGTTTTGAATTTTGAGGATATTAAAGATATATTCGTTTTGACCATTATTGCAGAGTTATTACACGTTAAAGGTCTTTTATCGAATAGATTTTTCTTTCTAACATTCAAATATAAGAACGAGTTACACATAATAATGGCTAATGAGATTTCAATTTTACCTCATATTATTATATATATTACCAATAACAAAACTAAATAATGACATTTTATCAACAATATTTTACAGAAATAAGAAAAAAGATCAGAATGGTTTTCACGATAAACTAAGTAGTTTATTTACTTACTTTGTCATAAACCACAATTAATTACAATTACAGGGACGATTAATTAGGTGTTGTGAATGTTACGACTGCAGAAAACATCGTATAACCTTTTTTTTTCTTTTTGTATTCTTATTAACTTGTTCTATATTCTGAATATATTAGTTTTATTGGTTGAGATTACAATTTAAATTAATTAAAGACTTACGGTTAAATAAATATATGTTTTTAGTAGAAAAAAGTGTACCTTAAACTTAAAAGTTAAGATTAAAACGACTGGTTAGAACGAAAGTGTTAAAGATAACAACAGCAAAGCTTTCCGACAAGAAACTTTTCGTTGAAGTGCAATATCAAGTTTCTCTCTTGTCACCTTTCTTATCTCAGGTAGAAAATACTTCATAGTAAAAAACGGAACTACGTTATTTTACACTTACGTGAATAACAGTTTATATTTCCGGAATATTTTCAGGTTTGTATGAGTATGATTAGCTATGCATATAGTAATTCTCTATTATTTCAAGTACATAAGTACACAGTAGATCAATTATTATCAACCAGAGTATTTATAGTGAATGCATAGCAAAACAGTATTGATCATATCAATCCACTGAATAGATAAATGTATTCAGTTGTAGGACTAAATGCCTATACAATTTTAAGTTTTCACCCAACTAATTTAAAACACTTTAAAATATTTAAAAAACCATTATTTTGTTTTGTATACAAAATTTAATTCCCCCCCCCACCCCCCCCCCCCCCCACCCCCCCCCCCCCCCACCCCCCCCCCCCCCCACCCCCCCCCCCCCCCACCCCCCCCCCCCCCCACCCCCCCCCATAACTCAAATATTTGCTTTTCATTTATTATTACTTAACAATGACTGCTAATTTTATATTAAAATTAATAAAAATAATATATAATTGTACGTTAAATTTAGTCTTGTGTAATCAATTATCCTATGTGAATGAATACTGTGGCATAACTTTTATTCTATGTTCTTTGCCAAAATTTAATTATAACAATAGACATACAATATAGCGTAAACAAGTAAACTATACTGATAGAAGGCAGCAAAATTCCTAACAACAAACATTAGTTAAATACACAAAGGAGAAAACAGATATCAGAGATGGCAGTGTGCCCTTACCAAAAAGCTGTCTGAACTGTTAGCAGATTGTGATATGTTTATTGTTGTTGGCGGGGACTGAGGAAACAAAAACAGCTGTTAGTCAAGTGACACGTGTTTTGCTATGACGACCTCATCTGCTCCACACAAACACATGTGAAGACATATGACACGATCTCGCACTAATTAGGTGTAATTGATGGCGACATAAAACAAATACAGACACGGTTTACTTCCTGTGGGAATGTGGCTCGAGAAGTCTTTGGAAAAAAAAGGGCAATAATTATCTTTAAAAACTGTTCGGTATGACTATTATTAAACCGTCAGATAATTACAAATAAGTACTTTAGACAAATGTGGAAATTCTACAGAGTTACATACTCTGGTTATGAAAATGGGAAAAGTTAATACCACCCTGATAGGTTCCAGCACTAAGTGCTTACCTAACTCCATAAATCAGATAAGGATTGTTTTATGATTTCTACTATTTATAGGGTACACGTTATATCATAAAAAGTGTTAGAATTTAGCTCACTACTTGTCGAAAATTAATATTTTCTTATTGTCCATATATATCTCTGCCTGCATAACTTTACTGTAAGATGTCTAAAAACAACTAATTAAACAATACATAGTTTAATCGCATAACAGAAAAAAATCACCTACTATTGAAATATTCATAAAACTACAGAATTATCGTACAGTTAGCTCGCAATCGTTATAACAAGACAATAATTTGATATAATATAGTTTATATTGATCATATTACAAAATACATTTGTATAAAATTAGTTTTATGTTTAATTTATGTATTATGTATAGTTTTAATGAATTATTTAATTGTACTTGTACACTTTAAATAATGGAACAAACTTTAAAATAGTTCAAAGTGATGCTTTAAAGCATATAGATTCAAGGGATTACTACTGAGACGGAAAGGCTAATGGAAGGAAGAGCAGGGGGTCCAGTCTCAGCCCTGCGGCGCGACACAGCGCGGGGTGTCGGCTTGAGTTGTTAGTAATGTGCTCAATTCACTTAAGTGACACGCCTAAAGTTTGATAATAACCAAGTTACGAGCTCGCAGCGTCTTCGCGCACTGTCCAAATAAATCAAAAGTTTGTACAGCGCTTAATGTGTTGGTTTGTGGACTAAATCTGGCTGTAGCAGGCTTCCTAATGGTATCTGTTTCTCCAGTGAAAGCAGTATTTTGTTACAAACAAATTAGTCAGAAACAAGTATAATCTATGTTTGTTACATGAAATAACATCTCATATAGTAGTATCTGTAAAATTCATTAACTAAATTGGTTAAAGATGTTACAACTAAAAGTATTGTATGGCATTTATGCAAAAATGTTGTTTCAACATTTGGTTTAATGACATAGCCTACTGATTAGTAGAAAACTCTCATTAAAAATAGTTTCACTGTAATGTTACATCATACAGTAAAGAACATCATACATTCGTACGTCAATTAAATACTGACGATAGTGTCTGTTCCTGAACATGTTTATTCTATTATGGACAACAGCTTGCCTACACATTAAATGTTTTGTATATTATATAGCTTTGACAATAATTAATAATTAAATGGAGTAAATTATAAATCAAGTTATTAAGAGAAAAGCTAGCGCACTCCAATAGGTGGTAAATAATTGTTCAGAGTATAATCTTAAAACATTCACTTGAAAAATTTAGCTAATCGCTATATTAGTTTTCTCACAAGGCGGAAAGTCTTTGATGAGTCGAGAAAATAACTCAGCGTTTATGAGTTTTTGGAAAAAATATCTTTAAACAAATTATTTTATTATTTTTAAAGCATCTTTGTAATTAAAAACCTGATTACAATGTATATCATTAGCAGAATGTTATATTTTACCACTTTTGTATAGAAATATTTACAGTTTATGAGAAGTAAAAATAATTCTGTGCCGTTTGAAATCCACATAAAAACATCCATATAAATGAGCTTCATGGGCCCAAGGAATCGACACTACAACAATATTTAGAATTAGCGACAAATTTGGAGCAAGTTTTTGTTTGTTGCGGAGCTTGCGAAGTCTGGTATTCGTTTTTTATCTTTAGATTAAAAAACTAGGCAAGAGTGGAAAGATAAAATGGATACATCATTGCCTCTAGAGGCATTTTACTGGTAAAATCGGTTTTGATGGAATATTATTTTTATTATAAATTAACAGTTTTAAAGTAGGTAAGTAAATACAACTGAAGTAACTTATATTAAGGTTTTGTTTGGAATTTGATTTTTATTATAAAATAACAGTTTTAAAGTAAATAAATACAACTGAGGTAACTTTATTAAGACCAATAATAGAAACACTGTTTTATAAATCTACGCAATAATATGCATTTAAATCTGGAAATTTATGCATCACGCTGCAATTCACCGAATATAAACGGCTCTAAATTAATAAAAATGTTAAATACTGTCGACGGTGGACCAAATGCCATAACCAATACAGCTGTTTATGTAAAGGTGTAAATTTCATTGCATAATAAATGTTATTTAACCTGTTTATAATGTATAATCTTTATATATTTGTATTAATTCATAATATACTTCAAACTACCACATGAAAATAGGAACTGAATTTGTAGTAACAATAAGCAGTATTATTATTTGGTATTAGTTATTATGTATCTTATAATTTTTATTGTTATGACTATTCAGTAAAATTTCCAAAATTTGGTTTCCGTCAATGATAAATTATTTTAGAGCCTCAATAATTGGGTAAGCGATAAAAGATATTTGATATTATTGTCACAGAAAACTTGTTATGATGTTTTTTACCAGTTTATCTCAATAATTTGAGATAGAATGGCACAAAGCTTAATTGTACTTTGAATCGTGCAATTATATAAAGTATGTGAATCTAAAGACGTGATTGTGAAGAGGACGTAGAGAGCAGGTGTCCCAGTTAGCAAGAGCCTTGACACTTGTGCCGCAATTGAGACTGGCTGTCCCGTTGTTTGAGCAATGTCGGCATTCACGGCTCCCAGTCGCAGCTTTATTATAGACTCTCGCTTTCGGCAAACAGTTCGTCCTTCATTACAGTATTACTCTTATGTTCACTTGGCAATTATTTTTCTCTTTGAAATGAGAGTTATCAATTGTTATATTAACGAAAAGTATTATGTTTTAGAAGTGTATTTCTATTAAATTAGGTACCATACAAATATAAAGCATGACTAATATATATGATAATACAAAAGTGATAAATTTAAATACAACATCCTAGAATTGTAGCTTAACTAGTGATTGCTACTTATAAAGAATCCTTGATCATTGCATCTGACAGTATTAGCAAACGGAATGTAGCTGGGGAATGTAACACACGCGAGTGCAGGGATTAGTACTAATCTTCTTTCCGTTAGTCACCTAGTTAGTAAACAATGAATTTATTGATTTTCAAATGGGTCAGAAACATTTTCTGTTCGTGTTTTCAAATTAATTTTTGATCCATTATATACATATATTTTATTAATATTTTGATGACTCCAGAAGAGCTATAGAAACTTATACTATATGATTTTATAGACATGTTTATGGTATTTAAAAAAGGTATTTATATATGAATTTTGAATGGTTCCGAAAATGGAATATAAGTGACAATATATTGCCCGCTAACACTCCTAATATTGTACTTTTGAAACTACTATTCGGAATACGGACTCTAAACTCACTCACTGTAAGCTCAATATAAGTGACAATATATTGCCCGCTAACACTCCTAATATTGTACTTTTGAAACTATTCGGAATACGGACTCTAAACTCACTCACTGTAAGCTCAATATAAGTGACAATATATTGCCCGCTAACACTCCTAATATTGTACTTTTGAAACTACTATTCGGAATACGGACTCTAAACTCACTCACTGTAAGCTCAATATAAGTGACAATATATTGCCCGCTAACACTCCTAATATTGTACTTTTGAAAACTATTCGGAATACGGACTCTAAACTCACTCACTGTAAGCTCAATAAGTGATACTTCACTAGTACTATCAGACGACTACCTACTGTACTGTTGTCCATCACATCAACGACATATCCTATTCTCCTATAATTCTTACAATTATTAAAAAAAGAATATTAACTCATACTTTATTCGAGAGAAATTCCTTTGAAATCCCCCATTTCACATTATGTTAATGTGGTATCCAAAACTAACGTAAATAATTATTTAAAAAATATATTAAATTTTGGTGAAACAAAATGCTTTATTACCATACAATAGGTATTATGTTAAAAGAATTATTTCAAGTCAGCTGGTTGGTAGACAAACAGAGAAGTTGATTGTAAGATAAATCTTTGTGGAAGGAGAAAAGTTAATGTCAATGTCTGGAACTTGTTTAAGAGCACAGCTGTGTCTGATCCACACAACCAACCGTCGCGTTGGTGGAAACTAGGTATTGGATGTTTCTAATATATATACAACCGCATGTGTAACTGACTGACTGACTGACTCACTCACGTATACTAATTCTAACCTACTTCCAGATGAGTTAGAGACTTGAAAATTTGGTACACAGATAGCTTTCCACGTGTAACCACCAGGAAAATCCCGAAAAGTGAGAATTTTTCATTTTCAACCCCTCAAAAAAATTCCCAAAAAATCGCGCATTCTTCACCCCTGCAGGCATTTTTTGTAAGCCCGATAGCGGCGCGAACCGTTTGGAGCTAGCTCGGATCTGACGGAAAAATTCATAGTCAGGAATGAAGTGAACTACAAAAAAGGTCTAATGACTTTTTGCTCTATCTTCCATGGTTAAGCGACAAAACGCTCGAACATTTGAAATTCCAGAGATTTTTTCGATAAAAATAATGTTTCAAGCCCGATAGCGGCCGAACCGTTGGTCGTAGCTCAAATCTGATTGACCCATAAAATTAGCAAAATCTGCGCGATCTACAGAAAAGGTCCAGTAATCTTTTGCCCTATCTCGATTGGTTTGGCCGAAAAAACGTGATTATGTACAATTTTGTTGTAACTTTTTACGCGAAACTTTTGTTTTTGGGGTCGATAGCGGCCGAAACCATTGGTCGGAGGTCAAAATAAGACTAACGTTTTATTTAGGAAATAAGATGACCTACAAAAAAGGTCCAGTGACTTTTTACTATATTTCCCTTAGTTTGACCGCAAAACGCGATTAAGTGAAAATATTGGACATTTTCGCCTAAAAATTTACATTCCGGGCTTGATAGCGGCTAAACGGTTGGTCGTAACTCAAAACAAATTTTAAACGGGATTTAGGAAATCACGTGATCTACAGAAAAGGTTCAGTGACTTCGGGAGTTGGCTGAGCGTTAGCTAAGCGTCAATAGTAGATAGGGACAGAGGAATATTTATTATGTTCACAGACACAATACCCTCTAAAAAGGCCCAAGTGTGTCATTAACCCCCGGTAATATTAACCCCCCCCCCGGGGATTTCCTGGTATGAACCTGATAACCTTCCTGTACATTCAACCCCCTGATGTGTTAACCCCCCTGGTAACATTAAACCCCCCAGGGAATTTCCTGGCATGACCTCATGTCCGAATTTTACCAGTCACCAAATCTCTTAAACCCCCCCCCCCTGGGAAGATCCTGGTATGACCAGATAACCCCCTGGAGACTTATCCCCCGGTAACGTTAACCCCCCCCTGGGAATTTGTTCATATGACCAGACAATATCCTGACGAAATTAAACCCCCTCTTGTCTTAACCTCCTTAACATTAATCACCCCACCCAGGGAATTTTCTCGCCTTGACTAGATAGTCTCCTGGTGATATTAAACCCCCTGTTCGACTTAAAATACTGCCTTGAGGTCGGTTTTTTTATTATGTTTATACTAAAACAATTCAAGATAGCTGACCCGTGCAGACTTTTCTCCCGAGCTCATTTCTGGCTAAACCATAGGTCGTAGATCAGATCTGAGGGCACAATCGAAAGACAAAATTAAATTTCCAACAAGAAAGGTCCAGTCACTTTTTGTCGTATCTCTAACGGTTTAACCGCAAAATGCCCTCAAAGTCAAAAGTTTTTTACGAATCCGGAAAAAAATCTATGAAAAAGGTCAATTTTTAAATCCCTTGTCATTTACTTAATGTCCGGACTTAACCATCACCGAATTCCGCTTATCCCCGAATTTGCAAGCGTTTACTTTGGGGGCCTGGGGGCGTAGCCCCCAGCGAGCCGAAGGCGAGTTATTCCTATAACTAGCAATGTCAGGTGTGGCTTTCTGCTACTGTTACCTGCGAGCATACTTGGATGGGATTCACAACCAGCCACCAACGGATTCATTGAAGGTGAGTGCCCTCATTGGCAGGAAGTTCCCAAAAGTCTGAAATTGGTGTGCGTCGAAAAAAGGGTAAAGATTGTGAGAGAGCCAATACGTAATTCAGTCTACATCTATATATTTTTTGGCAATATTTCAATGAAACATATATCAAGAACATACCGGATTTACCCATAAAGAACCAACCCTAAAATTCTAGACTATAGATATAGCAATACTTGAGTGGATATAGATATAGCAATAATAACCATTAGATAGCACAGATATTAATATCTTTAGGTTTGTATTTCTGAACCTATGTAAATCGTTGTATAGAAGTTTCAACAACATTCAATACCAGTTCTTAATAACTGTGATATATATATATATATTTTATTTTACATTATTAGATATTTGATGCTCAAATTATACTTTTCTAATCTTAACCAAATACCCATAACATTTTTAATCGGATTCAGTTAGATACTGCTATGAGTGGTGTAAGAATCTGTGTGAAAACGGCTGTGACTGCATTTTAAAATAAACCGCACAACAACGTGATATAAAAATAATATATTATAATCATGTACGCCATATGCTTAAGTCAAATATTAGCTGTAGCATAATCAAGAATACCTTACAATTTTTATCCGTTTTAATTTGTATTTATTTAAGTATTAACGTTTTCAGATTGTATCAGTTTAAAATAATTTAATCGATAAATCTTTCTAAATGAAATAATATAATTTGATTATTAGGAACACAAGTAGTTTTTTTTACTAGCATGTATTCCGGTTATGTTGTACTTTGGGTTTTTGTAACACATTCACTCAGTTTAACTACCTTATTTTGTATTAATAATAAAGAAATATTTATTTGACACTTGTAAAAATGACAAAGAGATTTATTCCTTAGCAAAATTAGGATAGTGCTATTTATTAAAAACGTAGTAATAATTAATTCACTATTTATTCGAAGACGAAGTTTGTGCAGTACTAAGTTTACAATTTGCAGAAAGATACGAGTATAAATCTTTCATTAAAAACATGTTCTTATCACACTGCATATTTCAAAATAATTTAGTTTATTAAGAGGTTAAATATTATAGATAAAAAAACAGTAGGGTTTTCTTTGTGGAAAATTCAATGTCTAAGGGAAACGTAAGGAATATTTATGTTTCACAACAATTCACATAAAGACCACGTGCTTCCTCGTAACACAAATTTAAGACATGTAACTGTCTTGTCTGTTGTGCTTACACATTACTCTCATCTAGAAAGTTACGTCTAACGACAAGAAATGAATCAGCATGACAGTTTTATGGGAGTATTTAAAACTTAACTTTGTTCGCGTAGAAAACAGACATACAACATTCTGTTATATGAACATACTCAACATTTCTTTGTTTATTGAAATAGAATGTTTATGACGAAGAAGACCTTTTCCATAAAGTAGGCTACAATATTTCTCCTTAAGAACTTACATCAATATAAACGTTACCGATAGGTGATTTGTTTAATCAAATAGAGAGAATTTCTTTTTTGAAAAAAATAAAATTAATTACTTTCACATTATTGATATTTATTCCTGTTTCTTTGCTTGTTGGCAATAAAAGTAGTAAAAAACAAATAAATTTAATTCCCCAGTTAGTAAAATGTGTACTTTGTAAACTATGATTTAGATATTTATTAGGAAACATTAAATTTTGTATACAAAACAAAATAATGGTTTTTTTAAATATTTTAAAGTGTTTTAAATTAGTTGGGTGAAAACTTAAAATTGTATAGGCATTTAGTCTTACAACTGAATACATTTATCTATTCAGTGGATTGATATGATCAATACTGTTTTGCTATGCATTCACTATAAATACTCTGGTTGATAATAATTGATCTACTGTGTACTTATGTACTTGAAATAATAGAGAATTACTATATGCATAGCTAATCATACTCATACAAACCTGAAAATATTCCGGAAATATAAACTGTTATTCACGTAAGTGTAAAATAACGTAGTTCCGTTTTTTACTATGAAGTATTTTCTACCTGAGATAAGAAAGGTGACAAGAGAGAAACTTGATATTGCACTTCAACGAAAAGTTTCTTGTCGGAAAGCTTTGCTGTTGTTATCTTTAACACTTTCGTTCTAACCAGTCGTTTAATCTTAACTTTTAAGTTTAAGGTACACTTTTTTCTACTAAAAACATATATTTATTTAACCGTAAGTCTTTAATTAATTTAAATTGTAATCTCAACCAATAAAACTAATATATTCAGAATATAGAACAAGTTAATAAGAATACAAAAAGAAAAAAAAAGGTTATACGATGTTTTCTGCAGTCGTAACATTCACAACACCTAATTAATCGTCCCTGTAATTGTAATTAATTGTGGTTTATGACAAGTAAGTAAATAAACTACTTAGTTTATCGTGAAAACCATTCTGATCTTTTTTCTTATTTCTGTAAAATATTGTTGATAAATTGTCATTATTTAGTTTTGTTATTGGTAATATATATAATAATATGAGGTAAAATTGAAATCTCATTAGCCATTATTATGTGTAACTCGTTCTTATATTTGAATGTTAGAAAGAAAAATCTATTCGATAAAAGACCTTTAACGTGTAATAACTCTGCAATAATGGTCAAAACGAATATATCTTTAATATCCTCAAAATTCAAAACTATATTTCATTTTTTTCCAATTCATTTAGCTTCTTATATTCTTTTTAGCATAAAACTATAATTTCAAAAAGGATTAAGTCGCAATTTGCATACTTCAATTCGAGAACTTGTATGTATTTAATTCAAGAGATGAAGTATTTATAACACTTTTGAGGAAAGTATTATGGGGTGATGAGCTTCTGCAGGGCCGAATCTATAAACAATTTTTAGGGGAGAAGTCGGAGCTGTTGGTACGCCAGAAACGTATTAATACAATTTTGGATGGGGGACTCGAGGGAGTGGGTTACGCCATGGCTGTATCAATAAGTTTTCATGCAACAACTCGGACGTGTATGTACCCGCCTGGACCACAACAATACAGTTTTGAGGGGAGTAATTGTGGGTCTAGGGTGACTGCTATGGCCACTTGGATGATTGGGTTTCCGCCAGGAACCTAAATATAAAACATTTGAAGAGAAGCACCCGAGACTGCTGGTATCTTCCAGAGCCGTACCAATAAAACTTTTAAGATGGGCACTTAGTGTGCAAGTTTGGTAATGAGAAAATATTAAATGTTTGATTAATGCTTATTATAGTGAAATATTCACTATATTCTTCTAGGACTTTGGAAAGTTGGAAAAACAAAATGTAGTTATAGTTCATCTAGGGGTTTCAACCTCATGTTATGAAATGTCTTTTGCTTTACAATATAAGTCATGAGACACTGTAACTCTCTAGCATATTGAGAAAATGGGAGAACTAGTAACGAGTGATTAGTGAGTGAGTGAGGTTTTAATTAATATATAAAGAGTAATTCACGAATATATGGAGAAACTGTGGGATAAATGTTTTCGTTAGTGAGTTACGGCTAGCGAAAGATTTCGCCCGAATATCAGCTCACCATGTAAATTTTAGTCTTCCTGGTCTTCCTGAAATTACGATAAGGTAGATTAAGATTGAATCGTTTTCTATGGTTTTTGACCTTATCAATTGAATAACACAAGCCCCAGAACTGCAAGTTCAATAGTTTGCGAGAAAAACCAGTGTCCATGCAAAAACTAGAGTGAAAAACACATTTTCTCACCTATGGGCAATAGTGAATTGGTCAATTTCACCAAGAAAAAGATCAAATTTGTTATAAAACTTGTAGAAAATTGTAGTCTAAATAAAATGGTATAAATAAAGTACAGTAGCGAGGGGACGTTTTATTAAATGAAATTTTACTCATAACAGTACAACACGCTTGTTAGATTTGTTTGACAATAATTTTTTTAATTACCCAATAAACAAAATAATTTCTACTAAGAAATTGTAAGTTTCAATTCTTAACAGAAAAATCTAAGAAGCAGTGCTGATGGATTTAAGTAGTGTATTAAAGTGCTACTGATATACTGTCCGACTTGATGTAATGTGATAAAAAAATAATGTTCTTAATAATGTTCTGCGAGAAATGTTCATTTTATAAGTTTGCAATACAATAAGCAACTGAACAACAATGATTTTATTTGGATTGTAAAATTCAAATAATTTCCAGAGCTAATAACTGAGTTTCTCTCTGTGTAATTATTGTTTTATCCATGGTAACTACTAAATTATTGGAGTAGTAATGCTACACCTTTTAGCAAGTGAAAATTACACCAATATGGTATATTTAAAGGCAGTCCTACGGTCGCTGTTGAGTACAGAAAACGTTAACCTTAGCGCATAATTCAAAATGCTAGTGCTACATTTATTACGTTGCGGGAAACAGGATCACTTCCTAGTGCAATGTTCCAATATGACGCTCTTGCCAACATAATGATATTTTAGAGGAAAACATTGTTCCTCCTGTTGAACATAGTCTAGGTGATGGTACAAGACGTATTTCTAAACCATTCAGGGTTACGAAAAGTAAATTATGGAGAACACCCAATAATAACAAGCTCTATCTCTACAATAAACAAAAAATTCAAAACTTACATCCAGAAGACAATGCCCATCGCTTGAAGTTCTGCATTTGGTTAAACACTAATCGTCGACTCTTTAAGTATATATTTTTATGTACCGATGAGTCACAGTTCACTCGTGATTGTATAAAGAATTTACGAAGCCAACATTCTTGGGAAAAAAGTGAACCTTCATGCAAGTATTGAATGTAATTTTCAACAGAGTTTTATAATCAACGTATGATGTGCAATCCTGTGTCTCTGTGTGTGTGTGTGTGTGTGTGTGTGTGTGTGTGTGTGTGTGTGTGTGTGTGTTTGTGTGTGTGTGTGTGTGTGTGTGTGTGTGTGTGTGTGTGTGTGTGTGTGTGTGTTCAATTACAATTTATTTATTCGATTACAGTACAATACATACGTTTCATGTGCTATGTATAGAACGTGCGAAATGAAAAAACATTGTTTTCATTTAATTTTTTATTGTCTTTTGTATCGTTGGCAATTAGTCCTTTACAGTCCTTTACTTTACTGGTGCAGCTACCATTCCACAACTCAAACCCACAATTACAACCTTACAAACTAATATCAGTGAATATTATCAATACTAACAGATTTCTACAACCTCCAAATTCCATTACAATAACAACAAATACTTTCTTTAACAAAACCAGAAAAAATCTATAATGACATAAACAACATAATCAACATTATAAATTAACACTTAAAATAAAATAATAAATTAAATAAACAGGAAAAACACATACAATTCTATATAAATACATTCAGGAAACGTGCTTTTCTGTTAATATTAAATCTATATAAAAATCTATAAAACAGTACATATTTTAAAAATCTATAAATCTATATTTAACAAATATAAAAAATTATTAGATAGTACAAATCATATTATATAAATAAATATAAATTATATACATATACACACACATACATACATACATACATACATATACACAGTCAGTCCATTATGATCCAATGTTAATATATTTCTAAAAACTCATTTTGAATTTAGTTTCCGTTCCGTTAATATATAATTTTCCAAAATGTGATACGAATTCATTAAAACATTTTATTCCTGAATAACAAAACTGTTTCCTTCCTATCTCTTTGAAATAAATGGGAGTCTCCAATAGCAATCACATTAGATAAGCGAGTACTCACAGGACATGTTCTCAACTTATATCTCTCCATATTCTTTTCTAATATACACAATTGAGCTCAATTTGTATAACTGAGAAAAGGCCAGAATATGTTCTTGTTTTGAAGAGATGTGTGAAACGCTCTCAAATTTTTTTAGATGGTACACATTACGTACTGCAAACCTTTGTAATAATATTACCTGTTTCAAAATTGTTTCATAAGTTAGCACCATAATGGATAATCCCGTATTTCATCGTACTTTCAAACCATGAGAAGTATAGATTCTTCAAATGCTGTGGTTTTCAGAAATCTCCTCATATGATACAGTGAGTTAATTTTTCTTAGTTTGCAGATAAGATAATTTGCATAACAGTCCATTTTAAATTTCTATCAATTACTAATCCTAGGTATTTTACACTATTTACAACTTCAATCCTCACACACACACACACACACACACACACACACACACACACACACACACACACACCACACACACACACACAACACACACACACACACACACACACACACACCACACACACACACACACACACACACACAACACACACACACACACACACACACACACACACACACACACCACACACACACACACACACACACACACACAAACACACACACACACACACACACCACACACACACAAACACACACACACACACACACACACACACACACACACCACACACACACACACACACACACACACCCATACAGACACAAATGCTTATGACAACAAAAATCATTCTCTGTTTGCAATTCCTCACCTCACACTTTGTATCTCTGTCATAAAATAATAAACACTTGGACTTTGCTACTGTTTATAATTAACTTATTCTGAGCTAGTCCACCTGGAATAACAGACAAGTCCTGAGATACTTTATGTTTCAGGGTGCTTCTGTCATAAGCAGAGCAAACTATGGCCGTGTCATCAGCATATCGCAAATATTGAGGAGTTTAGCGGAATACATAGTAACTCATTTATAAATATAATAAACATGAGGGGGCCCAATACTCCCCCCTGTGCAATTCCGTGTCTTAAATTTAATTTACCACTATGCACACCACCAAAAACTTTCACTACCTGCGCCCTACATTTACAAAAAGATTTAAGCCACTTGAATGCATCGCCACCGATTCCATACACTTTAATTTTATTTAAACAGTTATATCAATATCCACTAAGTCAAATGCTTTCTGAAAATCTAAATAAATCGATAAAACCTTTTTATTTTTATTAATTGAATCCGCTGTACATTTAACATTGATTTTCAATGGCTAAGTCTGTTCCTCTGCCTGGTAAAAATCCAAATTGTTAACTCGAAAACAAATTTCTACATAAAAAAATAATCCAGAATCTGGGTCTTTAACTATTACTTCAAAATCTTTGCTACTGTATTAATCAATGAGATTCGGTCTATACGAGGAAATTTGGGAGGGATTTCCCTAATTTAAAATGGGAATAACACAAGCAATTTTAAATACTTCTGGAAATACTCCCTGTTCTAGTGACTTGCTGTAAATATTAAAAAGAAGTGGGAGAAATATATCTATATTTTTTTTAATAGTTAGTATACTTATTCCATCCACGCCCCAACTTTTTTTATTCTGCATTTTATTTATAACTTCAAGAATGCCGTCATAAAGTTACAAGAAAACGATTGCATTACTATACTATCATCACAATTATCAGGCTTATCACATACAAACATATCACAGCCAAAATTCTGCTCCCTCAAATGTGTAGTAACATTCACATAATAATCATTGAAACTGTCAGCCACAAATCTCTCATTACCACTTACCCTAACCATTGAATCTTCTCATTGTACACATGTTATACTGGATTTATTTTCTTCATAATATTTCTAAACAATTTGCCAATATTTCTTTGTGTTACCTGTGTTTCCGTCAATCAAAGATGAATAATAATCTAATTTGGCTTTTCTTAATTTATTACGGACAAATTTTGAAAATTCTTTATATTGTAGTTAAAACATTATTATCATTCCCGTTACCAGAACACAATTTATATAGGTCATTCTTTCTGTTAACTAAGCCAATCAAGTAATCATTTATCCAAGGACTACGCTTTCTGTTTTTTACCATTTAATTTTTTAATTTACATGAATCATTGTAACACAAATTATAAATATCATAGAATGAAGCAAACAGCAGCATTTATATCAGTATGTTCATAAACAGACTGCCAATCCACCTGAATCAATTTCTTCCGCAGCAGGTTGTAATCAACTACCCTACAAAATCTATTTTGGTTTGCAATTATTTATTTTTATGTTTGTATTTAAAAATTCTATTTTTAAAGCATAATGGTCAGTAATAGTTGTTTTCAAAACATGGCAATTAATATCAATCGGCTTAGAATTACGAACCAATACATGATCAAGGACATGAGTAACTATTTTTAAATACTCTGGTTGGTTCATTAAACATAATTCTCAAAACCATACGACGAATACATATCAATATAGTTTTGCACAGACCCAGAGTCCTTTAAAGTGTGTGTGTGTGTGTGTGTGTGTGTGTGTTGTGGGGTTCCCACAGTACCGTATCTATAAAATAATTTGAGGGGGCACTTATGGGTAAAAGTCGTCCACTAGTGATATAAATATAAAAAGGGTATATTAAAATGTGAGGGGCCGTTTATATAAAACTTCTATAAAAGCCCCGCAATGGGTGTAACGGAAAAAGCCAAGGGGGGCACTCTGAGTATAAGGTTGAACTGTATTTCGATTGAGCTTAACATGCGTGTACTAGCCTTATTACACCTACCTTTACTTCCCGGCTTATTAACGTGATATACTATTCTTGAGCACCTAAAGATATTACCGTATAGCTTACTAGGTCGAGTTAGCTTGTACTAAGAGAGGAATCTACAAGGACCCTTATCCTTTTTATAGGAAATAAAAGCTTTTTGAAAGTCGAAAGGTGATATGTCTGATATAAGCTATGTCTACTACACTCTTAAGCGTTTTCCAAATCAACTTTCAATTCAAGAATCCTTTCATCTTGCCTTTGAACTATGCATCAACGCATGTAAATATGCAGAAACAGTTTTTAGTTTAAAGTTATTCGTCAGTTTCGACTATTCTGAGTGAAGAAGTGCGGCTCATTTAGTGATAAAAAGTGCAAAAATGAAGAAGAGGAGATCATGGATAAAGGACTATTTGAGGAATAGGAGCTATCAAATTGTGGATGGAATATGTTTGTATAAAGATATTTTTCACAACTTGTCCAGAATGTCAAAAGGTAACTTTGATACAATCCTAAGACTGACTTGGCCCACAATCAGAAAATCAGACACACGTTCATTGATGCGATCCTCTGGAAATCAAATTAGCTACCTATTACTCTTCGATTCTTCGCAACAGGAGATTCATTCCCCCAAGTCCCTCATGTGTATTTTGTGTTTCAAAGCAGTTTATATCAAAATTTATTATTTTTGTTTTAAAAGCTATTATCAAATAATATTGCAGGATTACATCAAGGAAAGTAAAAAATTGTTAAATAACTAATTGCAATTAGTATTGTTTTTACGCACTGAATTGATGAGAGGAGAAAACAAAGAGATGTAATAAAGAACAGTAATGTTTTAATTAATGGTTATTTTTAAAATAAATATTAAGAGATATAAAACGATTCATCATCGATTGAGGCACGTCTGGTCATCATAGTGCGTGTATTAAGATCATAGTACACAAGCTCATTATTCACGCTATTGGTGTTGATCAAAGGTGTGGATGCACGTGTAATCCTAAGTGGTGTGGGTGTTGTAAAATAGGATGATGATTCACAAAGTGACTAGAACAATAGGATTTTATTGATTTCATTCTAAACTCCAGATGTATCAATATTGTGCTTGTTTCCAAATCTTCCAGAGCATCTTTTCTCACTTTTGTGTTTGTGTACAACTTGGTAAATAAATCATACAATGTAGAGTGCTTCTTACAATCACAAATAAATCTTGAAGTGACCTTTTCGCTCTTTGATAACTCACTCATGACATATATATGCAAAAAAACACTTTTAGAAATTTTTAAAATGTTTAAAATTTTTACAATGAGATATGCTATTTAATCAAAATAAACTGCTGTGAAAGGCAAAACTCAGATAACGCACAAGATAAAAAGAAAAATCCTCGATAGATTGGATTATAACTCATGGAAAAAACGCTCAACTGTAAACATTTTTATCTTTATAAAATTTACGTTTAACATTTTTGACAAATATAAACATTCGACTGATTGGAATAATATGATAGTATTGATTATCCTATGAAAATTTTATTGGGAGTGTGTAGTTGAAAATGCATCATTTAAATAAGCGAATTCTGAATTGTTAAAGTTGATCATTAAAAATAGAAAAATTGGAAATTTGTGATTATATAGAACAATTAAAGGAACTATATTGTTCTATACTTGTATAGGTGGTGTTGTTTTTTCAAATTTCTAGTGGATATGAATACACTTTTAAATAAATGTAGATGTGTTAAATAACTTTTATGCAGTTGGAAGACATCTCATTTTGGTTTAGGATTTTTCGGAATATATAGATTATACGCGTGCTTATAGAATAAGTAAAAAGTTAAGAAACCTTACTATATTCTAATAAAGTGCAGTTAACTATAAGTAAGGCGGCATGTGGATGGAACTCTGCTCTAACGAGAGAATGTGAGGGGCGCGTCATTGTCTCAACCTTGAAGTATCGGAATGAGAACGATACTTTATTTCATGTAATTACAACACTCAGCATGAGTAATACATTATTGTAAATTACAATATAAAAATACAATATTTGTATAAAAGTAAAAAAATATGAATTTAGACTTTCATTAAATGAATACAATTTATTCAATAAATTACGAAGATGCACATATTTTAAAAGCTTTCAAATTACCTGAGTCGCATAACCCTTTCAGCTCTACCCGTCTTTTAGCTCTGACTTAAAATCGGTTCCTTGTGTTCCAGGGGACTCGCCCACGCAATAAAATACGTTTGCTATTAAATACTATTTTAACGCATTTTTGAATTTGACTTGGTTTGTGATGGATTTAATTTTTGTTGTAAACAATTTATAAATCTGATACCCATTTAAGATGGGAGATGGTCATGGACATCCTTGCCCTGCAGCAATGTACACCTGAAACGGCAGACAATGCTCGTCTCAAGGGCATATATCGCAGAAAATGTCAGTAGTTGTGTGTTCGTGACGTGCATGGAGCATTTGTTTTTGAGAATCGATATTTTGTTTGGAAAACTATCAGTTATTTACCATGTCAACTAAAAAAGAATTTATAATTCGTAACTAAAAGTTGAAGTTGTCTACACCAATAAGAAGTATTCAGGGAAAAGTTATAACTATCTTCAAAAGCTCGTGGCGTGTGTTTGTCAAGTGGCGTGTAACTAAGAATTACAGAGCTAGTTGTTACGGTAACAGCTATAAGAAATGGAATATATGTTGTAACTATCTTCAAGAACCTGCTGCGAGTTTCTGACAGGTAGTGTGTAACTAAGAATTACAGAGCTAGGTCTTACGGTAACAGCTATAAGAAATGGAATATATGTTGTAACTATCTTCAAGAACCTGCCGCGAGTTTCTGACAGGTAGTGTGTAACTAAGAATTACAGAGCTAGTTGTTACGGTAACAACTAGTAGGTGTGGAATATATATTGTAACCATCTCCAAGAGCTCGCGGCGTTGTGCTTGAGAAGAGAAGCGTAACTAAGAAGTGAAGAGTTGGTTGTAAACCGACAATAACAAGAAGTTGTCTAGGACATGTTGTAACCATCATCAAGAGCCCGAGGAGTGTGCTTGACAGGAGGCTTTCTGTCATAACTTAGTTATTGTCAAACTTTGAACTGTAAGTAAACTGCATTAAACTGTCTAGACTTTCTACAGTAACTGTGAGATTTGTGGTTTTAGCAGTGTCAACAGTGCTGAGTTGAGTAGCTTATTCCACATTATATCAGATAAGAAAGTAGTATACTATAACCTGCACCTAATAATATTCTATTTCAGTTTCTTGATTAACCTTGTTGTAATAAATTTTCCTATAACGGCTGTTTTTTCTATACATTGCTATACTTTTAAGGCGTCAAAGAAAATTTTGTTAAAGTTTTTTTCCAAAAACTTGCCTAATATACAGTTTAAAATTTACGCTCAAACGTTTTTGTTTGAAAGTATATATACACATGTCCTTAATTATTTATAGCAACCACCAGTAACGTCCGAGTCATTTACTATGCTAGTGTAATTTCAAATACCATTAAAATATCAAATTATTTTAGACGTTACGAATTAAATGTTTTAGACAAAGTAAAATTCCTTATAAAATATGTCTTTACAATTTTTAGATTAATTATTTATTATAACCCACTAGCTGTTACTCAAGTCTTCGTACTCATATGTTTTTTTAAGTAAAGGAGGGACGCCACATCTATTTTTTCCAATTTGCTTCCTAAGATTTTATGAGATGATCCTCATTAAATGATTTGTCAAGTCTGGAATCAATGTAGAATCTTTGGATTTCTAAGTAAAAGAGCAATCTTGGCTTAGGATCATCAATTTAGAGGGCAAAAACAACTTCAAAAATAAATAAAAATTACACAAACATCTAAGTCAAATATCGTGGAATTTAGTTCTGAAGTTCTTGGATCAAAGTAGTTCTATTGGCAAGCATAATTGAGCTCTTAAGTTGGAGACTATAGTTGTTTCTTAGTGAATGATAATGAATACCATTTCCACATCTGTGAGGTTCTTTTATTATCTATCTTTGAAGGTTAATGTAACAAGAACCTGAAATAAAAGTTCACAGTTAATTAATTATAAGAGACTGTTATGAGTTATTATGAATAGTTTCAGGGTCGTATTTATATTTTAAGTTTCTATAAAATTTTAAATCTCTGGGTCGAAATTCTATATTCTATCAATAAAATAGTTGTTTAATGAATGACAAAAGAGGTAATACTATGCAAATTTTCATGCTAATTTGGTAAGTGCAAATGCACATGTGTTAATGTATATGCAAATATTCGTGGCATTCAATTGAGCTTCCACTTCATAGCCTCATACAAGTATAACAACAATCAATCGGTGGGACACTCGGAAGGCGAAGATTGTTAGTTTCTGATTAGGTAACATGAGTAAAATTGAAAAACTGCAGTTTTTTATGTTAATAATTTAAATAATATATTTATGAGCTAGTTTTAAATATATTGTATATGATATGAAACACAGTAAATGAAAATAAAAAAGAACACTAAATATATCTGAGAAAACACCTGAGTTCGAAGTAAAACCTAGTATTTAGATGTCTTATTTCAATGTTATAAGTACGAGTAAAAAAGAAACGGTGCAATCAGAACTTTTCATAAACATCTATAGATATGAAATATTTTATTTTGATTTCTGATGGAAAAATTAATCGCAATTATAAAACGGAAATTGATTTTTTAAAATTAAATCTAATCCTATGTCTTACCATTAATATCTCGAAAAACAATTTTTAACATTTCAACGTCCAAAACATCTATTGATGTAATAAAATATTTTTATTTTAGCTCAAAAATATTCGCAAAGTAGTAAAATAATAAAATTTTAAATTTTTAATACGAAGCTTCTAAAAGTTTTTAACGTATTCCCCTCTTGATCTAAAAATAACATATCAAGTAGATATTTTGCAGACAACAATAAGCATCTCAATACTAAATGCCACATTCCCAGGAAGCTATTTTCTATTGACTATAGAATATTTTATTTCTATCTTTTGTATAAATAGTCCAAATTAATCGAACCTTTAGGACACACATTAGGACCGCTTATTGTATAAACAATCTCATAGCGAATTATAAAGAGAGTGATTTAGTCAAATAATATTAGAATTGAATTATTTAAATGATCGCAGGTTTAAAAAAACCAATTAATGAGCATCCTTTTATTGAAATAAGATTATATCAAACACTATTCCACTACAATCACGCTAATTTTAAAAAGGACAAAAAAGTGTTTAAGTTACTTGAGATGTCAATACCTATACAGGTAATTAATTAAATACTATTGGATTATTAATTCTAAAACATGGTTTAAAATTAAAATTATACGTTTATACGATTATACTTATTATACGTAACAAAAGTTGAACTAGACTATTTAACTCACTGTTAGTACTACAATAGAAGAGTTATTAAATATAGAAATAAAATATAAAAACATGAAACCATAATTGTTAAAATTGAAGTAAGTAAACATATATATTGAAATAAAATACGAATTGACCATTTTCACGTAAATCTTCGTATACGGGGCTTACTGGCGTTGCTGTACTCTGTGATGTCATTTGGCATCTTTACGTCATCCGTAAGACAAATGAAAGCAATATGGTAGAAGATAAAGGAGATAGACTTTGGTGAACTTTTTAGCGACAAAATAAAAGATATCATCAAAACCGGCTTTCAGCATTACATGGTGATTAAAGTAACAGAAAAACCTTGTTTTTGGAAAGTATTGAATAAATGAAAGAAATATAGAGTAAATATAGAGTGAAATACGAGTAATATCAATAGTGGAAGCATATGATGCTGTACAGTTAGACACAAAATAACTACAAGGATCTATAGACACAGATATCGACAGGCAATTCTCAGAATAGTGTCGTTGCTGTCCGTCTGTCTATCCGTCAATGCGATAACGTGTGATAGAAAGGTGTTGAATTACTAAAGATGCTGAAAAAAATTGATATAAAAGATAAATGAGTTTTCATCGAGTTATATAGCAATTAATATTTTCTCTCAAATTATATTTACAGTTCATTTTATCATTTTTACAAGCAAGTTAAAATAATCTAGTACAGTAATGATTAAGTCTTGTACATTTATGAGGGTAGTTTTTCCTTGTTCTAATGAAAAATATTTTTTCCCCACTTCCTAGGTAGTCTTATCGCCTCTCTATTGTTATTGAATTCATAAAAGTGGAAATTAGCTGTAGTAACAACCAAGTCTGGGAGTAATGATTGGATTAATGTTATAACTATAAGGCGTTTTAGTGCTTTTGATTATGAAGGTCCTGAAAATACACACATACTCGTACATAAGCGCGTACGTATGATTATGAGAACACATAGAGCATAATAAGGGGTCACTGAAAGCCTTTACTACTCTCCGTCATTCAGTAATTTTAAAATATTTGAGGAGAATGGATAGTTCCCAGTGGTTATTTATGATTTTTGTATCTTGGTAATACCTATGAAACTTGTTAAACTACGGGGAAATCTGTGTCGCCGTGGGTCATTATAGTTAGGAAAAGGTTCAGCTTAGCCCTTCTGTGTTGAGACTTAATTTTTCTTGACTTTGACTATAGGAAAGTCACGCATCCCAGAATTCCATTTATGGAAAATGTTTTCATGATAGAACACAAAATTAAAATTTTCTCTTATCTGTTAGTACAGATAGCTTTGATCAGTATTTCCTTGACTCACTACTTTGTAATAACCTTACTGATAAATAAAACTACAAAAATGTATTTATAATGGATTTATAATTACAATAAAAGTATGAAAACTGATCGCGTGTTTCATTGTTTACCATGGATATACAAATTACAAACATGTTTCTTAAACAAGTCGTGCAAGTCGCAGGTCACGCACAGTCCTTGTCCGCTGCTATTATCTTTCAAACACGCCGCTTTAATATAAACTCAACGACGATGTTGAAGTGTAAGTAAGGGAATGGTTATTATTTTGGTTGTTATTTTGAGGGAATGGATACAGCTTGTCTTTGGAACCATGGTAAAAGTTAAATTGCTTATAAGAAACATGTTATGTAAATAGGTAATGTAATTGATGCTGAAATTTTCATCTATGGAAATAATTTAGTGCATAAAATATATCAAAACCCCTAATAAAAACAAAATAAAAGATATAACACACATTATGAAATAATCGTAACATTTGATTTATCCTTCATGAGTATAAATTAATTCGTAATCTTATAGTTTTGATAAAAATCATAAACTTTATTCATGGGATGAATTCAAAAGTGTTTTTCTTTATTTTAAATAACCATTTAACCTTTTATTCAGTTAGACATTTTTCTTTAATATACTAAAGAAGTAATCTATTTCTATTCAGCGTAACGTGCGTAAAAACATATGTCAACAACAAAAATTTATTATAGCGAGGTTAAGGTCTTTAATTTTGATCCGCCAAGATTTCTTGAAATATTTAATTAATATTTTTTATAAAAATATACCCCAAAATCTAGGTTTAGCAAAAAATTCCCTTCCTTTTGTTTTTTTAGCTGTAAATATTACAGAATTTTTGCAAACAAAAAGCAAGATTAATTAGATATCAACAAATAAATAAATATGCATTTTTTGAAAACTAAACATAACGAATACAATCTGTTGTATTTATTTTTATTCTGTATTTGGTGTAACATGATTTTGTAATCTTAAGATCTCAATATTTAATTTCACTAATTTTAGATGCCTATAATCGTATGTTTTTAAACTCTTACTAACATTTTACATCTGAATTAAAACATAAAATTGTGTCATATTTTAATTGCCAGAATCATTTATTTTTTAAGGAGAGGATTATTATGCAGCGGATACCGTACTCTAGATGCCACCAGAGATAGCTAATCTCTATCTTAACAAAAATACACTGAATTTCTGGGTTCGATGTTGGTTAGATTGATGGAGATCCAGATATTTATTGGTGCATTTGTGTTGGTTTATCACAGACATGTATTAACGTCTAATATGTTCGTTATCATCATGTCCAAACACGATTAAGGCCCATTGTTTTCAATTATTATAGTAAACTTTGGATATACAGTATTTACATGTAGTAGACATTTATCGGTCTTAACAGTTCTGGAAACTGCCCATAAACTATCTGAGTAGCGGTCACTGACATCGGCTTATTCTGTGCTTCTTCCAGAGGAGTTTCAAAGTTTTCCAAGTAACAGTTTGTCACTATAGGTTTAGAATGGTAATTAAAATGCCAAAAGTTTGCTAAGTAACCTCCAAAAAGGGAATGAGTTTATTGAAGGTCTTATTTAGTTTCCACTAGTTCATGTATTTGAACTGTTTCTGTAATAGCGTGTTTTACTAGGGAAACAACTTGGCGTTGTTGTGAAATGCGATTCAACATATACACCGTTAAGTAAATTATTTCATTTTTTATGGTTTTCGATGAATGTTCTAATAAATAGATAAGTCTTTCCCACGCAATCAGATAACAATTTGGAGACATATTTTGTAATATTAAGTTGCTGATGATAAATTAATGCTAACAGTAAGTCTAAGTGGCATGTCCTATCCCACTTTAAGCAATACATACAGAAGTAGTAGTTTTGTAATTAAACTCTCAATTTAAGCTACCTTTTTTTTAGCATAGTTGCGATTTCTTGCTTGGCCTCGTTTTCTTCTACACACATACAATTCTTACTGTTTTTCCAAGAAACAGATAATTTTCTTATCTAACTGTTAATTATACGTCCATTTTCAATTATAAGTACTTTCATAAACCAACGTTCAGGAGAATCGTTGAAACATATTGTGATTATGTATGATACAACAAGGAATAAAATATTAAATCGCATATTCTCGAAACATACCTTAAGCATAGTATAGCTATATAACTTTTACAGATTGAAATTATTTTAGAAAGCATTTGAGCTTTTATTAAACTGGAGTTCAGTTTTAAAAAAAGCTATGAAAAAGTATAGTTATATATAATTTACCATAGTACATTAAATTGTATGCTTGGACGAAATAGAATTCTAGTTGGGTCAGAAGCAGCCCAGTGATAACTACGCATTCTATTCTGTAACATATTTTAATATCCCAAAATTGTGATAGTGATGATTTTAAAAAGTTTTGAAAGTTGAACTTAGATGATAGGTAGTAAAACCTAAGATCCAACTAACTAATATTGTAAATCTAAAGATGATACATTTTCATAGCAGGGTCAATCCCAATTTGAGCATATTTGTCTATAGAAGTCTACTTGAGTGTTTTTAGTTATGTAAGCGTATAAATGCACGAACAAGTGTTGACGAAAATCTGCCCACTGAGATGTCGTGCAGCGCCTGACTCCCCATCCGTCACGCGTGCTCAGTCCTGCACGACGCGGAGCGGCTGTCAAGATGGCCTCAACTTGACGGCCCCCTCATTAATTTAGGCTAGTTTCTATGATCATGGCGATGTCTTCATGCCATGTCTTTCATGGCCTAATACAGTTTTGCACTATTTCTTTGACATTTAGCGAATCAATATTTTTTAGACATCAGGTTCTTGCCTAAAATAGATTCAATATAAGATATAATTAAGTAATACCAACCTAATCCACAGCCAAAAATAACCTAAAGCAAGTGACATGAATGACATGAATTTCTAAACTTAAAATTGCTTACTGTATTTAATAATGGATCTAATACTAAAGAAACGTCTGTGTAGGGTGTTAACAATCAGTACGTATACAGAGCAATACAAAAATAAATCCACTATATTTAAGTATCGTTACATCTAAAAATGACGACTCACAGGAAGTCAGTGAAAATCACTTTGATTTAATCCTATGCCAACGATTGTTCGTCAATTTAATAGTTGGGGAAATGACATTGGCAAGTAAAAATAGGGAAATTGGTAGTTATTTAAAGTTGATGTTTACGTTTATTTAATTTAAAAAGCTTAGTCTTTATCATTTATAAATTACTAATAATAGTACTAGTCACAAAATTAAATCATCTATCCAGTACAAAGTACTCGAATAAAGCATTAAGTTGCCTCATATGAACGACGATAAACAAGAGTATAATCATTTAACACAATAAAGTACAAAAAGTCCTAACTTTGTCTGGTCATCTGTCAAGTTGTGTGCATTTTTAAACAATATTTCTGAGGAAGTTATATTATTTTAATGCAGGTTAGGCATGGGAAGAAAAACCTGTATGCAGTTGTACATAATTATTAGGTAATCCAAACCTCACTGTCACTTTTCAGCCATATATTTTCGAGTTTACAATATACATGTACTATTTAGTAACGACCTCGATCCACTTTAAATAGTTTTTTACTCAAACGGATTTTCCACGTTAATACTACATTTGTATTTATTTACTTTACTGCGGAGTTTCATAAAATAATAAAGTACCCTTGAGAAATTCTTCTACGAAATATAGTGACCAGTATCGACAAAAACGCAAAAGTCAGCAACGGCAAATATTACTTTCTTTAAGGCAGGCCCAACAGGGTTCGTTCGTGTTCTCAAATAATGACACCTAATCCATGGTGGTCAGGAGATTACGGTACGTATACCTATATAAGCATGAGAATGTGAATAAACCAGTTATTAGACGGGAAATAATATGCTTTTTTACCTCTGAGAAATTATCCTACAAGAAGTGTCCAGTTATGGTTTATTCACTTAGTTTATAACTTTAATTACAGCATGTACTCTTTCAGACCTCATTACATCAACCACCAAGACCCTTAGAATTTCTGTAACATAATGAAATTAACATGAGCGACAGTCGCTACTACTTTACAGTCTGCTTTAATTTTTCCCTAATTAAAACTGTGACTGTAATTTCCAACGTCATTCACTCCATAATTAGGAACTCGTTAGTTACGTTAATATGTATATAATATCCGTAAGAAAAAGTAAATAACTATTTATAAATAAAGAACTAATTAATATTTAAACTATCAAGAAAATTACCTGATATAAAAAAACTAATCTGTTACAGATACAAGTGTATAAATGAAAGACTGACGTTAATTTAGAAATAGAAATTAAAGCTTATCCCTCCATTTTTGGGACTTTTGAACAGCAACAGATGTTCGAAATCAAATTTAATCATTTATTTATCTAGACACAATTTTTGTCCACGCTTGCTTACTTGCCCTAAATTCGAGAAGCTCCAAAAGCGTGGAGTTAATCCAATCCAAATTCCTTTTTATTTTCCTGTAGACTATTTTGTTTCGTCAATTAACAAATTTATTCCAGAAAATTTAGAAAGGAAGGTTTTGTGAAACATGTAAAGAAAAACTGTCGAAATTGCGAATTTTTTAATGTCTACGTTCACATTAATATTATTTGTCAATGTAAAAAATACTTAAAACCTTTTATAATGGCTAGAATTAATCCAACTGTTTGTCGGCCTTCGTTGGCTCGACTGATTGTAGCTCATTATATTCATAACAGTTTTGAAATAAATCCTCATGCACCTAATATTCTGAAAAATGTCTGTAATTTATTAAATTAAAAAACTCGATTTAGAATACCTTATTCTCTAAGTATGTGTGAAAGTGTTTTAGGCGTATTCTTAAGAATACAACGGATTAACAACTATATTTTGGGTTATGCCTTCATTTATTTTGCATAAAACTTAACCGTAGAACTACGTATTTCTAAATTTAGTCAGGATTCTATGTAGTCTGCCATGTATTATAATTTCATTCGTTCTAAATTTATTATATGCTGCAGTAATACGAAAATAATTAAGTTGACATGCGTACATATATGTGTATCCTAGTTTATCATAGAATAATCAATCGAATAATCAATAAAGTGACAGAGTTGAGTAAGTGGATACCTGATACAAGATACGCTGTGACATTGTGCAGCGTGATAAGAAACAGGATATTGAAGAAGAAAGCTTATAGCGTCAATCTCGTAAGTTTCTTGTTGAAGATTGTTCATAGTTTATCTTATAATAATCAATAAAATGACAGAGTTGAGTAAGTGGATACCTGATACAAGATACGCTGTGACATTGTGCAGCGTGATAAAGAAACAGGATTATTGCGTAAGAAAGCTTATAGCGTCAATACTCGTAAGTTTCTTGTTGTTCATAGTTTTTTATCTTATAATAATCAATAAAATGACAGAGTTGAGTAAGTGGATACCTGATACAAGATACGCTGTCACATTGTGCAGCGTGATAAGAAACAGGATATTGAAGAAAGCTTATAGCGTCAATCTCGTAAGTTTGTTGTTAAAGGTTGTTCATCGTTTATCCTACAATAATCAATAAAGTGACAGAGTTGAGTAAGTGGAAAGTTGATCAAAGGTATAAACACAGTTTATAAGTTAACATTTTTGGATAAAATCTGTAAATCTTAAATAACAACGCTTTGAACGTTTGACATGTTAGTGGTCACGTGTTTTAACAACACCAAAATTCCAATTTTGTTATAGTTTAAACATCATTTAAATGTAAAGTACTTCGAGACGATATTAAGGTGACAAAATTGAAATATTTAAAACGTACGATGATAACAAAATTAAATCTTAATGGTGTACTAATTAACAACAATTGTAACTAAATTACAATTTTAACTCACTTTTTAATTATAAACCCATTTCTTAAACAATGTTACAGGAGAATGTATAATATGTATAATACAATCCAAATTTACCAGAAAGGATACAAATATTTAAAATATAATTTTTATATTGAGAAATTCACAGTTTAATTCAGAAAGAATATTTAAATAATATAGTTCCAATTTTAAATACAAAGCGCACACGAAAGTTTTTAATATTTATTGCTTGTGAATTAGATGTTACGATGGTTTTAACTAAGGCTATATGTTGATCACACGTAAAGTAACGTAAAGATGCTGAATAGGGGACGAAAAACTTTACTTTTTCCACGGTATAAACAGAAACATTTAAATAATAACTCTTCTTTCATAATTTACTAATCCTGAAAGCAGCTAATCCATTCTTAGGGCAAAATATCGAATCCGTTCGTGGAGATTTTTTTGTCCGTTCTGAGCAGAGGGCTGAGAGGCGATGTTAAACATACCTTTGCTCGTAAATGGCTCTGTAAATCAATTTCAATTGCCAGCAGTAAGGTGCAGTGACACTGTCCCGGCCCTGAAAAATATCTGCGGTGGTTTGAAACCATTTCGAAGTCCATTTCCTGCTTTTCACCTTCTCTGATTTTATACTGAATTAATTTTGGTTTTGTTCAAACGCACAGGGACCTAATAATATAGGAAGTTGTAAATCCATGCTAACTATCAGACAAGTGGCAAAGTACCCCGTATAGCCAAACACAACCAGCGTAAAGTGTTTTCTCTCCTTATTATCTGCTGGGATAACGGATTAAATTAGCTAATACATCAATTGTTTAATTCGCAGTATGCAGTGTAGCCATATGGACGCAGGAATAAGTTTAATATTCGCTCAGTGTTCATTTCTCTCATAATTATCTGCTGTTATATGGATTAAATTAGCTAATATATCAATTGTTTAATCCCTAATACGCAGTGTAGCCATATGGACGCAGGAATAAGTTTAATATTCGCTCAGTGTTTCATTTCTCTCATAATTATCTGCTTGTTATATGGATTAAATGTATATAACAACCTAATCCATATAAGTTTCCGACAAGGGAGTGGCGACCCCCCGGCTTTCAGACCTGCCAAACCAGCTTCTAACTGATTAAGTATATTTTTTTTACCAATTCCAGTTCTGAAATTCTACTTCCCTAATTAAGCTTTTATTTATTTTCTTTTACACTGTACATCAATATTTAATTTCTAATGAATGTTCTACGAAATTATTTATTATTATTGTATTGAGAATTTTAATTGGCTATATAATTATAACTTTACTGTTAATTTATTTCTTTTTAAAATTATTATTAGAATTATATATAGCACTAAAAAAAATTTGAATTCACTACCATGTTTATTTATTTTTCTCTCCACTTACATTTTTAATAATGATTTTATTTATTGTTACAATAAAGAGCCTGCAAGGCTTGCATGCATGTGTTAAAATTTATTATGAATAATATTAAATTAGTAATAACTTCAATTAATTTTAAGTTTATATTAAATGATAAAGTATTATTTTTTTCTTGTTTTATGGTATGCGTGAGTGTGTAAATGTCCCTATCGCAATGTCACTGTCGCGTTGTACCGCCGGCCCCCTCGCCGCCTGCGGTGTCGTCGCGCAAGGCCCACTGCTCGCCGCCGTGGCACAGGCTCTGACGGCCCCGCCCCGAGCGGGCGCACCTCTCCGCCGTCCCTGCCCGCGCATCTCTGCCGTTCTCCCTCGCTCCCTACAACCATTTTCCTCAAGGCATCCAACACGTTAACGCACAATCACTGTATAGTCAAATTGACGAATTTCCGTTCCATTTTTGAGCCATTACATACACGACATTATCTTGGTCTCTGAGACTTGGTTAAAACCAACCACAAGCGACAAGAGCATTAATTTAGCTGCTACAATATTTTCAGGAACGAACCGTCTACAAAAACGTGGGTGGTGGAGTCGCAGTTTATGTCAAGTCTCAGTTTCTTTTCCCCCCTACTTCCATCACTTATTCTCATGCTGATACATCTAGAGAGGGACGGCCTGAATTTATGTTTTTGGGATGTCAGAGATTGTCAACGGGACGCAGTTTTTAGTCGGTGCATGTTATAGGGCCCCCAATACCGGCCATCTTGCCGAATTTGAACACACACTCATCGATCTTATGGCTCGTTACAGTCATGTCATTGTCATGGGCGATCTTAACTCCGATTTGTTAGGGCCTACCACATATAGAAAACCTTTTTGACCACAATGTTTCAGTCATGTAACATGTCTCTGCTACCACTTCAGGCCACTCATCACACTGCTACAACCGACACGTGGCTTGACATCATGGCTGTTTCTGACCCGACCCACGTTGCACACCACGGACAATTTCCTGCCCCTGGACTTTCAAAGCATGATCTCATTTTTTGTGCCTAAAACTCCATACCCCAAAATAAGCCCAATATTATCAAATATCGCAGATACAGGGACATAGATCATGCTTCACTTCTCACAGATGCTGCTGCTTTACCCTGGCATGAAGTAACCACTGCCAATAATGTAGACAAAATGGTTATCAAATTTAATGCTTTACTTACTAATTTATTTGATAAACATGCCCCAATCATAACTAAAAGAGTAACCAAAGCCCCCTCTCCATGGATGAATGATTTCATAAGAAATTTGCAAAAGCAAAGGGATTCCGCCTTCAGAAAAGCTAAACGTTCTAAATCCACCAAGATTGGGAGGCATATAAACGTCTTAGGAATCACCACGCAGCAGCAAATACGTAACGCCAAAGTTAGATTTTACCACACAAACACTTTCAGAGCCTCAGTCCACTAAATACACTGTGGAGTAAAATCAAAGACCTTGGTGTGGGTAAATCCAATATCAGTTCCACCTGTTCCGTTTGACCTCAATATTATAAATGATTACTTTATTAATATCCCTGTTAATATATCTGCAGCTAGCGATTATATTGCTGAGCTGGAGGCTTGCTCCTCGGGAGGCTGCTGGCCGCCAGTTTTTCTTTCACACCTGTGAGTGAGGCTGATGTGCTTGCTGCTTTCGCGAGGATGACCAGCAACGCAGTTGGAGCTGACAACATACCTTTGCGCTTTCGAAAGATACATTGCCAATCACCCTTCCTGTTTTAGTAGTCATTTTTCAATTATTCTTTAAATTCCTCTGTATTTCCCTTAACCTGGAAGCATGCTCTAGTTCGTCCGTTGAGAAAAAAGTGTCTAATCCGCAATCCCCTTCTGACCTACGTCCAATCAGTATTCTCCCTTGTCTCTCCAAATGCCTTGAAAGAGTGGTACATCAACAAATTTCATCTTATCTGAATACCTATAACATCTTATCTAAATACCAGTCTGGATTCAGGCCTAATCACAGCACCACCACAACCCTAATTAAAATCACCGATGATATCAGATTGGCAATGGGACAAGAGACTAATCACCATTTTACTGCTTTTTGACTTTTCCAAAGCCTTCGGACTGTGTTTATTACCCCCTTCTCCTCATCAAATTGAAGAAGTATGGTTTCTCCGATGAGTGTGTTAACTGGGTCAAATCGTATCTTACTGGGCGACAGCAATGTGTCAAAGAAAGGGAAAAATATTCTGAATGGAAAGCCGTAACACGGGGTGTTCCACAGGGCTCTGTTCTTGGACCCCTATTGTTCTCATTTATATTAATGACGTCACATCTATTATAAGGCACTCTAAGTTTTCATCTTTATGCCGATGATTTACAGATTTACGTACACTGTTCGCCTGATGAATTGAGCACATTTATGGTTCTTACTCAATCAAGACATTGAATCAATTGCTTGTTGGGCAAATAAACATGGCTGAAATTAAATGAAGACAAAACGCAGGCAATGGTATTGGGAAACCCAAGATTGATCGACCGTTTGGACTTCAACGTGCACCAAAACTTGAACTCAATAACCACGTACTAAATTTCAAAACAAATTAAAAAATCTTGGTCTTACTATGAGCTCAATGTCTTAAGTGGAATGACCAGGTTACGATAACGTGTAATAGAGTATTTGCTGGCATTCACAGTTTAAAGCGTTTTGCTTTATATCTACCATTCAGTGTCAAGGTTATGCTGGTTAAAACTCTCATACTGCCACACTTCAACTACTGTGACGCTGTGATCAGTGACATGACTGTTGAGCTTTCGGACAGGCTTCAACGTGCTCAAAACTATTGTATCAGATTTTATTTTCAATCTCAGACGTTATGGGAGCATGTGACTCCATTTTTCAAACAGCTATCGCTTCTGAAACTTCAACAACTTCGCCAACTTCACATTCTTTCAACTCTACATTCAGTTATCAGAAACAAGTCACCTGTTTACCTGTCCGAAAATTTCAAATTTTTTTCCGATATAAGTGAGGCGACCTACGAGAAGGGGATCCACGTTACTCTCAATTCCTGTTCATCGATCGAACTTCTTCAGTAGGTCGTTCACTGTTCAGGCATGTCGCCTCTGGAACTCTCTTCCTGATAATATTCGTGTTATAGAAGGTCGGGCTCGTTTTGGGGCGGGGTCCCCCACCCCCCCCCCCCCCCACCCCCCCCCCCCCCCACCCCCCCCCCCCCCCACCCCCCCCCCCCCCCACCCCCCCCCCCCCCCACCCCCCCCCCCCCAAAAAAAATCAAAAAATGAAAAGAAAAGCAGAAGTCTTATAATTATAATTGTGGAAACTGTTCAAAAAAACTATTAAAAATCAAAACCATCTATACAATGTTCTGGTCAGTGTCTACAGTGGTATCACTTGCAATGTACAGACATAAATTACTCTCAATTTAAAATTATTGCAGAATCCAAATCAAACTGGAGCTGTTATATGTGCACCAATAATAAAAATAACAATTTTATCTGATATCTGTGGTATATCCAAAGTATTGGAAACTAAATCTGATGAAGGTAATGATGACGAAGATAGTGAATTTATAAATAAAACTACTAGAGAAAACACTTGAAACTCTTAACTTAGTTGTAGACACCTTAAATAAAGACTTAATAGCATCCAATGAAGAAATAAAACAACTCAAGATTCATAACAATAACCTAGAAATGTTAGTCCTTCAAAAAGAAGAAGAAATAATGAAATTATTAAATAAAAATACCAGCAGTTTCTCCTACTCACAATCTCCCAAACATGTTTGCCTGAAAAAATGAAAAAGAAAACTTTGATAAAGACAAAAAAACTTAAAACATTTACACTGCCTTTGAGAAACTCTTTTCAAGTGCTTGAGGGTCGCATTGATGATCCAGGAGGAAGTTTGTAGTGTGATCGGAAACTTTACCTTTAAACTCCAGTAGATCTAAAAACAAAACAAAGATCACACCGACTAGAAAAAACACAGCAGAGTAATCCAGCCAAGGAAAAAATAACAAAGAGGAAAATTTTGCTTGCTGCGGACAGTCATGGCCGGGACCTTGCACCGATTCTCGAAGCCAAACTAGGCAGCGGTTACGAGGTAACGGTAGTCAGCAGTTCGGGAGCCCCTTTTAACTACGTAGCCAACAACCTGCAGGACTTGACTAGGAGTTTTACCTTTAATGATCATGCTATCTTACTCGCTGGGACAAATGACATCACAGACTCCACTAGTGCTAGTGTAGTTAATTTTAATTTTAATATATTTTCTAATATAACTCTCAACACTAACATGTCAATAATCGGTATCCCTCATAGACTAGATCAGCCTGCTCTCAATGAGAGTATAAGAAAAGTAAATGTAAAGATTGAGGAGGCTGCTAGTAATGTAAAATTATGTAATTTTATTGACACGAGTTCACTACATCTTACACATTATACTAAATTTGGACTACACTTAAACAAATCAGGTAAACATTTTTTAGCCGAACTAATTCATCAGTCTTTAAAGGTGAAAAAACCCACAATTGTACAAAAAGACATCCATACACCAGGACAAACATATAGTAAAAGCAAAGCTCCTTCACCGGAAAACAACTCCACTTTTTTAATCAATAAACCCCTCACACTTCATGTGGCAACTAACGATCCATCAGCTGACATTATTCTACATAACATCCATGCATCAACACCTAATGAGAACTCTGCAAAATGCATAAATAAACCAAAAAACATCCAGCGCAAGAAAATATTAACAGTAACCTAGCCTGTATATCACATTCACAAAACAATACTTCTTTAACCTGTAAGAACCATATAGATTCACAAAAAACAAATATTGATAATATAAAAACCTTAACCTTATTACACCAAAATGCTCAAAGTATCCTAAATAAAGTTATACAGCTGGAGTATCTGAGTCATGATGTAAATGTAGATATAATTGCTATAAGTGAACATTGGTTGTCAGCAAAAAACTTAAAATATTTTCAGATAAAAAATTACATTGTAGCCTCAATTTATTGTAGAATTAGTTTGACACGGGGAGGTTCTTGTCTTCTTGTAAAAAATCATATACAATTTATTGAACGTAATGATATTTGTAAATTTAGTGAAGACTTTGTTTTTGAATGTTCCTCTATAGAGTTAATTTCAACTAATTCTAATAAATTAAATATTTTAAACTGTTAGTTGTTACAGAACACCAGGACTCCGATATTCATATATTCATTTCCAAGTTGCAATTGTTATTTGAAATTAGCTTTGAAAGAGAAAAAGTACTTAGTTGTCTTAGGTGATTTTAACATTAATTTATTAAACCATAACTCAGAGTCTTTAGCTTTTAAGAATATTTTAAAATGTTATAATTTTAGATATTTTATAAATGAACCTACTAGAGTTACCAAAAATGTTGAATCTTGTTTAGATAATATTGTTAGTAACATACCTCAGAATCTGCCTATCAAGTCTTAAACCTTCACTCTGGCTTTTCAGATCATAATTTTTCTCAAAATTTTGAAAATAAATGTCAATAATTTATTACTAAAAAATGAAAATAGTAAAAATAATTACACATAGGATATTTTCTGAGCAGGGTCATAGAATGTTTCATGACTTTCTGCAAAAGGAGGACTGGTTTGATGTGATTTCTGGTGAATCGGTTGATGCAAATTTCTCAAAGTTTGTTGATAAGCTGATATTATATTATGAATTAGCATTCCCATTAAAAACAATAACAAAACTTAAGTCAAGTCCATATTCCTGGGTAACTGATGTGGTTAGGGCAAGTGCTGTCCTGTCAAGGGAGCTGTTTGCCAGAGCCAAGTCAATAAACACAGAAAATAGCTGGAAAGAATATAAAACTTACCTTAAACATCATAAGAAAATAGTCCTTTATGCAAAAAGAGAACCCCTAGTAAATAAAATACAATCCTCTAAAAATATTCCAAGAACAACCTGGAATATCATTAATTCAGAGACTAAATCATTCGCTTCTGTAAAAAACATTAATCTAATTGTTAATGGACAAGATATTACTGAGCCAATGGATGTTGCAATAGCATTTAACAGGCACTTCACAAGTGTACCTCATATTATCTCAAACCAACTTGACTTGCTGAATTCAAGGCATTACGATCCACAAAATTTTTTGCCAAATCCATTTGTTAATGGTTCATTTTATCTCTATCCTGTTTGTGAAAAAGAGATAATTGAAGTTATAAGTAAATTTAAATCAAGTAAGTCACCAGGCCTGGATGGAATACCTCCAAGGATATTGAAGGAACACATCCACATCCTGTCAAAACCTCTTTGCTCTTTGGTGAATAGCTCCCTGACTCACGGAGTCTTCCCTGAATGCCTCAAGGTAGCCAGAGTAACTCCAATATTTAAAAACAATAATTCAAATCTTGCAGAAAATTACAGACCTATTTCAGTTCTTTCAGTTTTTTCAAAATTATTAGAAACTATTGTAAAATTACGGCTTGAAAATTTTTTAAAATCATTCTCAATAATAAATAAAAATCAATTTGGTTTTCAATCTAATTTGTCAACTTCAGATGCTATCATAAGTTTAACTGATTATGTGCTAACTGCCTTGGACCAGGGACAGTCGACCTGTGGCCTGTTCTGTGACCTCCAGAAGGCTTTTGATTGTGTAGACCATGAAATTTTGTTAAATAAATTAGAGTATTATGGCATCAGAGGAGTTGCTCTCAATTGGTTTAGTAGCTTTCTGAGGGATCGCAGCCAGGTAGTAGAGATAGTTCAAAACAGTGCTGGTTCTGTCCATAAATATCTATCTCCTGCCCGCTATTTGGAGGCAGGCGTACCCCAAGGGTCAGTTTTAGGTCCAATATTATTTTTAATTTTTATAAACGACTTACCCAAGCAGTTCAATTTATGTGACAAATTAATTCTCTTTGCTGATGACACCACTAGTTTGATTAAATCTGACAATAAAACTGAACTATCTCAAAAATTATATGATAACATTAGTTTGATTTTTAACTGGCTTAAAGCTAACAAAACTATCCTTAAATATTTCCAAAACATCCATACTTAATTTTCACTTTATTAGAAACTTTAGAGAACAACTTGAAATAACTTTTTACCAAAGTAAACTTACTTCTACAAAAAATTGTAAATTTCTTGGTGTTACTTTAGATGACAATCTTAGATGGGAAAATCACATCAGTCAGTTAAATGGGAAACTAAATTCAGCATGTTATGCTATTCGTAAAATTAGAGACTTGACTGACTTAAGAACAGCAAAAACTATTTATTTTGGCTATTTCGAATCTGTGTTGAGATATGGAATTGTTTCCTGGGGAAGTTCACCATTTATTGAACAGGTTTTCAAAACTCAAAAGAGAGCAATCCGAATTCTACGAAATTTGAAATTTAATCAATCATGTAGAGGACATTTTTTTAATCTTCAAATTTTAACAGTAAGAAGTATTTACATAATGGAAGTTTTAACTCAAACATATAAAAGAATACAGTCCAATCCCTTTATCTCCCATCATAACTACACAACACGTAATAGTTATTCTCTACCTGTTCCTATACACAGAACAACCCATTTTAAAACATCTTTCTCTTACAATAGTCAGCATTTTTTTAACAAATTACCTTTAGCATGGAGAGAGATTCCTACATTAAAGGCTTTCAAAAAAACTATTAAAGAATACATGCTTCAAACTGAAATTTATACTTTTGACGATTTTCGTCCGAATTCACCAGAAAATAATTAAGATGTGAAATATCATACCACCTAGTATTAGCTATATGTTACTTGTGTTGTAGTTAGTATTTTTTTAAATTGTTATTTAGTATTTAGTGTTATTATTTCTTGACGAGCCTTATAACATTGTAATGTTCTATTGGGCTAATAAATCATTTCAATTTCAATTTCAATTATATAATATTGTAATTGTGGTAAATTCGTCTCGTTGTGTAGAGTGGACTCAACTCAGAAGAGATAAATAAAAATGTGATAAGAACATAGAAAACCTGTGAAAATGTAAACAAGTATTCTATAATGTTGAGTTATGGTTATTTTCATAATTTCTCTATTTATTCAACATAAATATTAACAATCAGTATCAGAAATACAAATATGAAGTATTGTATAATGAAAATCGAAGTTATAGCTCTGTAAAAACAACCCTTTTTTACATTTGAAGAGAAGGATAAAATTAAAATTACTTTAACTATGACTCACCTTTAACTTCCAAAATCCACCAACTTGCTCTGTAAATTGTTTAATGTATAAACGATTTTTTGCCCGGGAATAATAACTTTTCTTCCTGTGTATAAGCTCTGCTGACACTATCAAAGGTTTAGATTTCTCATTGGCAACAGGTTGTACTTCATAGCGGTAAAGACTGCCAGGTGGCCAGTACTGCCTCTCCCCATTCCTGGACAGAGAATACAAATTTTATATTTATTATAGAATCACTAATTTTTAGGCATAAGTTTGAATAATAAATATGTTTAATATATTAGGTTAATTTTGGTTTTAAACTCTTGAAATCATAAGAACACAAGCTATTATTTTTAAAATTCCTTTTGTTTATTCCATAGAAAGCCACACCACCTAAAATTACCAAATAATCATTGTACAGACATTTAACTATTAAGAGAATTACCACATCATTCCAGAAGAATTAAAAAAAAATTTAAAGTCTTTCTGATCTCATTTAGGATTTATATCTGTTTTACCTGCCATGGTGGTTATGTTTTATTTCAAGAGTTAGTACAAAAAACATATAATCTCCTTAATTATTTTAGTTCCAACACCTTTGAAAAACTGCAGAGAAATTCTGATGTCCATTTATACAGACGTTATGATAACTATGTAAGAAAGCCAACATCCGTTAATGTACGGACTTTCATGGTAATTAAAAATTGTTCCACAAGAATTATTTTACATATTATAAATTTGTTGGTATACAAACAATCAGAATAAAACCAATTACAAAAATAAATATTTATAGCAATTTTATAAGATTAATTACATGTTGCCTGAAATCCATTTTAGTGAGAAAAATCATCATCTCGAAACAGTTGAAAAGCAAATTCGCGCGCTGTGTTCCAAAGCAACAAAGAAAACTGTGCAAGACTTGTCAAGTTAGATGCCATGTGCTTTGGAGGCTTTCCATAGTCCCTAAGGAAGTAATCTCTAACAAAATCTGTTCTGATATGTAATGTATTCATAAATACTGTATGGAATAATAAAAATATTCATTATTTCATTTTTTAACTTATTTTTGAATCGCCCCTTTTATTTCCACTGTCAACAATAATGTCCACTTTAACCAATTTCACTAACTGTACCCGTTCATGCCCACTATCAACATGCTATAATTTGTTGCTAATATTAAATGTTACATATTTCATACTAAAACTATAGTAAATAAGTGATAATAAAACAAATAACCAAAGACAACACAAAAATCAATAAAAAGATAATTTGGGCAGAAACAGGTTAAAAGCCTTCAGAGAACTAAAAATAATTATGTTACCTTGTCTGTACATATATTTCAGTAAGTGTTAAAGAACATCCACAAAATTACACAATTTTGAGAAGATGTTCAGGTGTATCAGACTAGAAATAGATATATGTTAGATTTATGTAAGGTTAGGCTTGAACAAAATAAAAACAAGCAAAGTTAATTCAAAATTAAGCTATTTAATACAGTGCATGGTATGTCAGCCTTTATAAATTTAAAATAGTCCTTGGCTAAGTTCATAGATTCTATACAGTTGATAAATATTTGGCAACCAATGTTGAAAATCTAAAATTTTAATTTCTGTGTTAACCTATCTGTTAAAAGAATATATTATTATGTTAGTTTAGACTCATTTTTATATATAGTTAAAATTTGTTTAAAAAAATATTAATACATTGTTATTTACTGTTGTTATTCCTATTATTTATATTGTTATTGTTTATTTATTATTACTACTCTTTGCTATTTTGAATATTCTTATTTTATTGGACCAAGTAATGTTATTCATTCATTGTAAAAACAATCTACATGCCTGTTCATTTTTCTTCTTTAATGATAAAGAAATATATTTGTATACTTCAATGATAGTTTTATATGTTGTCCACAAAAAGATATTCTCATCATTCTTATGACTGATTATGTAATCTCTATTCATTCTACCGATACAAAACAACATTATAATCTTATTTTATAAAATTTTACCATTCTTGTAACGTTGATTTTATTAATTTTTATTCTACTACTTGTTAGTGTTTCCATGCTGACGAAGTATATTGTATCAGAATTGTTATCTAATGATAAATAAAGAATCTTGAATCTTGATTCTTAATTAAATTAATATACATAAATTACAAATTGTACAGTTTGATACAACAGTTATATTGTTCAAACTATTTAGGTAAATATAGTATTTAAGTATTCATATTTATTGAAATTATACAACAAACTATTTTGACTTCTTGCAATGCATGGAATATTCTGTGCTCAGTCGTAAATAGGTTATATTATAACTAAACCTGCAAGTTATATTTATACTTACTTAACATTTTGCTTTTTGAAGGAATCCCTGTCTTCTTCAGATGGTTGAATAACACGTAAGATCTGACAAGTTGTTCTATAAACATAAACACTTACTAAAACAAACTGATAAATAACTACAGTATATTACAGAAGACAACAGTATAAATGATAGTTTGTGTAATCTGTTTCAAAAAAATATTCTGTGTGACTAAATTTTGTACTTAATCTCAATTAAAACTTAAAATCTTCTAATCTTCTTTGAGGGGGACCCCTATCTATAACTTACTGTATATTTTGTACTAATGCTAACACATGATATGATACTACATCCAAATAGAGATACTTTATATTAATGGTTTACACAAATTCTTAGTATGCCAATTTTAATGCTAATATTTAAACATAATTTTTATAAATCCTTTCAGTGCCTAGGCAATTTTCCATTTATGTGTATCAAGTGCTGAGCAATTTCAGCTGAAAATGATAGTGTATGGATATACACCTGTAAAAACTTTATTTAAAAAGATTTCCTTATAGACTACTCTCCTTATACCATCTCAGTATGGGTTTAGGAAAAATCTTTCAACTGTTAAAGCTGTAGAAAATATCGTATCTTATGTATTGAATAGCTTTGAAAATAAGGAAGAAACAGCTGCTGTGTTATTGGATTTAAGTAAGGCATTTGACGTTGTACCTCATGATGAACTCATTCAAAAATTGAAATATTATGGTCTGGAGAACAATGCTTTGTCTTTGATTATGTCTTATTTGAGCAATAGACTTCAGCTTGTCAAAGTAGGTGACCAGAGATCAGGACTTAAGAGGGTGGCAAGCGGGGTTCCCCAGGGCTCAGTCTTGGGCCCCTTCTTGTTTACTGTCTTCATTAATGATCTCCCTAAATTTGTCCCTGGTAAGGTTGTCTTGTATGCTGATGATACTACTCTGTTATCATCAGACAGAGACTCAAAATTAAATGATGTCGTTATGGGCTATATGAGGGAAAGGTCCTATCTCTGGTTCTCTGCTAATAAATTAACTGTGAATAATAACAAGACCGAGGAAATTGTCTTTAGTTTACGTAATTCTGTAAATAAGTCTGTAAAACTACTTGGTATCAATTTAGACTCAAAGCTTAGCTGGGGAATCCATACAAACCATTTATGTATTAGATTGGCAAGAGTAATATTTCTACTAAAAAAACTAAAATTGTATACAAGTCTTAATCTTGTCATTAGCGCATATTACGCTTTCTTTAATGTACACCTTCTGTATGGGGTTTTACTGTGGGGCAACTCTAGTGGAGCCAAGACTGTGTTTAAGTGGCAAAAGAAAGCCATACGCTGCATAGTAGGAATTAGCGACAATGAGTCCTGTAGGCCATTTTTTGAAGAACTGGGTATACTTACGCTTCCATGTATATATATATTACACAGTTTAGTTTTTGTTAAGGAAAATCTCGACTCTTTCAATCTTAGAAGCTTTAACCATGAACACAACACTAGAATTAAAAATACAATTGATGTGCAATATGCTAGGTTAAGTAAAACTCAACAGAACTATGCAATAACCGGAGCTAGACTATTCAATAAGTTACCATTAAGTGCTAGATCAATTTCTGTTGGTAGGTTTAAGAATGTTGTTGCAGAGTGGCTCAAGAGAAAAACATTTTATTCTGTAGATGAGATTTTTTATGCTAATTTTAGTGACTTACAATTTTAAAATTTTAAACAATTTTAAACTTTTAACATAGATATAGATTGTATTTATTTTAGGCTCTGTAGGCCTACTTAGTGATATTTTTAATATCATATTTGACTTTGTCAATACAATTTTGTAATTGTTGGACGACAATAAAATGATTCTGATTCTGATACTTTTTTTTGTAGGTAAATAGTTGAAGTATGTTATATAATTATTAAAATAAATCAACACAAATTTTATAGTATAGGAAAACCAACAAAATAATGTCCTTTTTTTTAAACAAAATTATTGAAGTCTTGAACACTACATAGCCTAATATGAATCATTTTTAGTGACTAATAATAGAAGAGCAAAATAATAGTGCAATATTATTGTATCATGTAGGCATATCAATTCCATACAAAATCATATTCATGAAAATAAATTTAAAACTGTCGCCTAAGTGAAAAATGGCTACTCATCTAAAAACCCCAAGAGACAATCTTAGTCCTCTGTATAAATTTGTTATAAATAATTATTATTTTCCAGATTTTAAAATAAAATACAGCTACTATAAAAACAATTACAATGTTTGTAAATAACGAAGGTTCTCTTACAAAGAGATTGCAATAGCCTAGCAACATAAACGCTTTACGGTTTTAGTTGAGAAACGAAACCAATGCACAAACAACAATTCAACACGTAAACGTAAAATAAAATATATGAGTACTCGTACTCCATAACATGTTGCCGTGAATCTGTCACAATCACAACACTGATATTTGAAACACAGCCAGAAATTGTAAAAAGGTAAAGATGACAAAACCAAAATAGAACTGTTTAATATGTTCTTAATATTATAGGCTCACATCACGTCGTAAAGAAGCCAGTAAAAATCCATACTAAATAAATGTAACGAAATAAAAAACGTCTAAATCAGTGACGGCAAAATTTAAGCAAAAATGTACAGTCTAAAATAGTGATACAGTGGCAGGCGCTGAAAGGCTTAAAGACATAAATAAAATCTATTTAAAACTATTTTGCTCTCTCAAATTCTATTCAAGTTATCTAAGCCATGCAAAGTATGTGGGCTATCCAGTTAGTAATAGACGTTGGAAATAAAAAATTAACAAATTGAAAGAAAAAAACTTTTATTACATACATTTGAAAGCTAAATTTTCAGGTTATTTTTCAACATAATCCCTGTTCAAATTGAGCCACTTACCATCTGACACAAGTTTTCGATTCCAACTGTGAAGAAATCTGAGATTTTAACCACTGGTTAACGCCAGCGTGAAGTTCTGTGTCACTATCAAAATGGTGAGAGCCATGTCTTCATAACTGGAAAGAGGTAGTGGTCACTTGGCACTAGAAATAGGTTTTAAGGAGGATGATCAAACATCTCCCTTCCAAAATCATCCAAGACATGTTGGGTACGTGAATTATCATGAAGAAACAAAATGTTTTAACTCAGTTTTCTCCAACGCTTGTTTTATATCACCCATTTTGCTTTCTGCTGTGTTTCACAAACCTTTCTACATTGATTGTCTAGTCTCGTTCAAGGAAATCAACCAGAATCATTCCCTTATTGTTCCAAAAGGTAATCGCCACAATCTTTCTGGCTGACAAGAATTTGGAGACATTTTCTTGATTTTTTGGAAAAAACGCCTATGTTCCCATTCCAATGACTGCCTTGTGACTCACAATTAACATGCTTCTTCACTAGTTTGGATATGATCGAGTTCATTACCATGATTATCGTTGTCTTCAATAAAATTGAGAGATGCAGCAAGCCTTTGTTTATTTGGTCTTTTGTAAGGGTTTTTTGAACCAACCTGACACAAAATCTGCGCTAGCCAAACTTCTTCATAACAATTTCATTTCTCACAACTTTTATGAAATTTGGGAGAAATGTTCTAAAAATTCAATGATCGTTTAACAGTGATTTTCACAATTTGTTTCATAGTTTTTATGTCTTTAGTCATGAGGCTAGACCGACCATTGTGATCCTCGTACCCCATTGGTATATTGGTGTGGTCAACTTTAAAATCCATACACCACTGCCTCACTTTGCTGTCACTCATTATTCCATTCCTATTAATGTTACAAAGTTGGTAAAGGATTTAAATTGGTTTTAAATTTATGTGTCAACCAAAACGTAATTACTAATGTACTTCACAAGTGATGGAATTTTAAATTGCAGTGCACATATTTTAACTACTCACAATGAAAAAAACCGGAGAGATCCAGACCACCCAATACCACAGCATGTTAAGCGTAGGACTATATTTACCCCAAAATGGCAGCTCTATCCCCACCCACTGCCGAGCTGATCCCAAACGTCTGTTACTTTCTAGGCAACCCTCATATTAATCGATTATAATCCAAAACTAAAGTAAATATGACACTACCAAAATGTTAATGTTTGTAGGTGTCTTTTATTTCTTATTACATTTAATTCTTAGACTTACACAGACAATGTCCATAACTAACACCTAAGTTTTCTGGTTAACACCACATAGAAATATTGCTTACACAATAAAATAACACTCTTACACTCTTGACACCCAGTCAACCGTTCTAATCAGAACCATAAAACTGATGTTAATTACAACTTTACAGCTAACATTGAGTAAAAAAACTTACAATGATCCTCCTGGTATTTCAACCTCAACACTTTCACCAATGAAATATCTATCCTTGGCAAAACAATAAACATCTTCCGCCAATTCGTTCAAGGACTTTCGCTGAGTGAGGGTGGTTAGGTACAACACTGGGATACGCAACTGAAATGAGAGATTGAAAAATTAAAAAATAGAATATACAAAGTTTAAATGTGTCAAGTACTAAATTAATGCTAAATATAATACACACCATCTTTAATACATAATCATAAAGCTTTACATCTCATTATTAAAAAAAGTGTTTTTAACATTTAGTTAAAATAAAACTATGATATTTATTATTAGCTTATTTTAATATTAGAGAGAACAGTCAATGAAACAGGTTGCAAAGCACTGCCGCAAATATAGCTGTAACTTTAATATAGGTACCTCCATTGGAAAATCGTTGAGCATAGCCTTAGCACTCTCTTCTGACGCTAAAGCCTCCTGGTACGTTAAGTAGGCTCGACCACTCAGTGAACAAGCCCACACCAGAGAATTGCACAGGATAATTCTCTCACAGAACTCCCTGTAAATAATTATAAATTACATACCTTTTTCACCTACTTCACCTTTTTCTAAAATCTAAATTTTTCTATATTTCTAAATAACTATGCAAAAAATAATTTGATAAATGATGGCCAGCATGGCTTCATCACTGGAAAATCAACAACCTCAGCAATTATCAAACTAACTGAAACCATTATTGCCAACTTGGAAGCAGGTAATTTATTAACAGCAATTCTGCTCAACCTTGCTTTTGATTGCTTAGGTCATAAACGTATCCTTTGATAAATTGGCACACATGGGAGTAAATAAAACTGTAAAGAAATTGTTCAAAAGCTATATGGAGGGCCAAAACAACTAATAGAACTTAAATACATTTACAATTGGATTACTGAAGAGATACTATCAAAACCCCTCCCAGTCCAAAGGAGAGTGCCCTGAAGATCGGCGCTAGGACCAGCACTCTTCATTTTATTTGTTAACGACATCACAGTATCTGAGAGAATTCTGCACTCCCATAATGTAAACCGATACAACTCTGCTACTGAACAAACAATCATTAGACAACAGCAGTGACATCCTATGTTGCCGATACTGCAATGGACATGAACTGATTATAAATCCAACTATAAACAGTCAGATAGACAAGCATCTGATGTTCAATCATTCATCTGAATTGGATATTTTCAGACAGACACTGACTCCAAATTCCAAGGCCACAGGTACAATGGTTATGTTCATGTTTTATTTGTTTCATAAGGGTCAACCAAGTTTATCCTTCAAAATAGTAACAAATAAGTAAATTTTACACTGCTTGGTTTGTTACATTTTATAAATACACAGCCTAGATAGTTTTTATTTACCATAACATTATTACTTTTAATACTTAAATTTCAAATACCTATAACGTAATTTGGTTTAAGCAGTTATAGTGAGCATTTTTTACTCAAGAATATTTAAACATGAATATCGATCATTCGAGTGTCGGCTGTGTTGGGTAGAGTACGATAAGCAGATCTAGTTTTATATTGAAATTGGCAAACAATATTACTGAATTATAACCATTGATATAATCAACCGGTACTGATTAATAATTTGAAATTAACTTAAATCATCTGTATCAACAACTGTATACACTTTCAGATAATACGTGTAATAGGATTATTCCCATGTTAAACCAACCAATGAAAAAATTAATTTTGGACCTAAACCTCTCAGATTTTGTTGAATTTTTGTATGGACGTTGTACCTACCAAGACTAGTTCAACTGCAAAATTTTACATTCTTCTGCCTTTTGGTTTTTGAGTGATAAGCTTTTAAAAATCCCCAAAAGGCAGTTTTGGTCATATCTTAATACTTTTGAAGTAATGTAGCTTAAAGACTATTGAAGCTAAAGTGTTCAAATTTCAGAATGGGAAAAAATGGGTTGTTATTAAAACAATATTTTGTTACCGGAGGACACAGTGGTTTGGTATGAGCTGCCATTGCTATGTACATTAGGTAAGATACCGTGTTCCATAATTAGTTAGGTATGAAATAATTATCTCAGAACCAGATAATGTTTTACATGTAATTTGGTTAGGAAAATGTTTTTAGTTACCTTAGTACTAAAACTTTGTTTAAACATAGTAACCTTAAATCTTTCAAAGTTTTTATTGCAATTCATTTTTAGGCTGCTATTATGGCAAACTATGAAATTAACATTAATCATACCCTACACACTAATCACAATTATCCCTCATATACAATTTTATAACATGTTATTATATTCTTCTAAGATATTTTTTCAAAGCAAGAGAAGATGAATTCATTTCATCAGAACTTGAGTTGTACACTCTTACTGTTGCTGTTGTTGGGTCCACCTTTTGCAAAAGAGTGTTTCCTGGCACCTCTAATACATCGTTTGGTTGAGGGCAGAAGAAGGAATGAGATGGCAATTTAGATAGACTATCGCTCCTACAAAAAAAAATCTTTGAGAATCATGAAAAATTTAATATACAGATTCTATTAAACATATCTTTTCTGAACTTGGAGTTCTGACAGTATATGGTTTACACATGTTCGAATAAATAATTTATGTAAAACAATTTATTGATGTGATACTAAAAACCAATAAACATACATATAATACTCGTTTTAATAGACATATCGATCAACACAATCTCGAATTTTACAAAAACAAAACATATTACAGAGGTGTTAGATATTTACATAATTTGCCAACAAAATTTATAATGGAGACAGATCTGTTAAAATTTAAAAAAGAAGTAAAGGATTATTAAACTAATTTGTCTCTATATTCTTTTGAGGAATATTTTAATACAAAAACCGATTAATTCATTTAAAGAAGAATTGAAGATAACTTGTTAAGATGTTACCATTTTTTTTTTTTTTATTAATATTAGTATTTAGTTTTATTATAGTGACGCTATTTTTTGTACCTAGTACATATTAGAGAATAAAGTAGTTTGACTATTGACTATGGAGCTTTTGGGTGTAAAAAGTTTACCCTATACAAGTTGTTATTTTTTATACCAATACATCCCAGCCACCACGAGTTTACATATTATGCTACTGTCACAAAACCAAACGTGACATGTCCCAAACCAGTTAGTGTTATTTGGTACACTGATGTTGCACATTCAAGGGATTCATCCTGGCTGAAATAATAAGACTTGACAATAATTTGATTTTCTGAGAATGGTATAAATGAATGACACTTTTGTGTTCCTACAATTGCTTTTGATTCACTAAGCCGAGGAAGCAAGTATCTTTTGACCTCTTTGTACTCTTCCGTTGTACAGAACTCAAAGTTAATATTGCTAATATTCTCAGAGGTAAAATCATAAAGTTGATGTGGTGATAAGATTTGTTGGTCATATGGCCTTTTTAAACTGGATTTAGCAGCTAACCGCTTAACAGTACTGCCAAGACCATCACATGCACTCTTGCCATGAGATGTTGCAAAGAACTGTCATTCAGCTTCAAATACGATATATTCTTTATGCAAACATAAATTATACTAATTTTTTCTGTTTTTTTACTGAGCAGAACTGCCATTAGAGAAATAGGTAATCTTTTTGAAAGAAAAAGGCAGTGTGCTTCAAGATTTCTAAAAGATTTTATTGGAAAACATAAAAGGCAACTGTATTGTGTTCCAATCAATCTGATATAAAAACATACTGAAGATGTTTCAATTTTCCTCCCGTCTGTAATAAATAATGAAGGGATATAGAGTAGCTTGGCTGGTAGTCCAGTAAAAGGGTAGTATCTCATCTTGTAAAATAAATGAATAATTTTCAGCAAAATCACAATTAATACATGGCTTTCTGGTATGTTTTTCTTCATTTCATTGTAGTAATCCTTTTGCTGATCAAATATAAATGTAAAAACTTAAAAAACATGTTTTAAATGTTTTGAACTTTAAAAGTGATTCTAAAAAAATCATCAATAAAATCATTGGTGCTTTTTACTAGTTTTCATTTAGCCTACCCATGGTTTGTAAGTCAATTCATCTTTATTTCATTGTTAAATTTTTTTATGCAATCTCTTCAAAATCACAACCACTAGAGCATTCTTTACAGACATTCATATAACAACAGTGCTGAGAAGGTGGATTACACATTATGTTAGCCAATCTTAGCCAGACAGGAGTGGTAAGATTTCAATGAGTTTTTATCTTCCAGGACAAAGTTTTTGCTACAGTCATCATTAACTTGATGTTCTGGTACAATGTGCACACAACCGCACAGTATGAGTTCCACTTTTTTCAGCTAGTATACAGCTCTTGAACCTAAGCTCACAAAACTTTGAAAAACCAATTCGGCTTTTGGGGAATTTTTCCTTAAATAATTGGTATATTTCTTTTAAATTTGCTAAAACTAATCGCTTTGTATTGGGGCCTTTCCACCTTAATTTCTAAGGATGATATAATCTGTTTTTACCTCGCATCATCTGCTAGTGTCAGAATTATACAATTTTTTCACCCATTCTGCAACATTCTCTTTCAAAATTCTTCCAGGTCTTAGGTTGGAGGTTGAAAGTATGCTCTATCCTTTAACAAATATTTTGATAGCATGGGCCATGTAATTACTTAGCCCAAACTCAACTTCTATTTTTTTGATACACCAGCTCATTGGTAAAACAGACAAAATTGTCAATTGTTTACTTCCTTTGGTTGTGTTTGCAAATTTTTCTTTAAACTGTTGAATGATTTCTGATTCTCCTAACTGCTCACAAACAGCTTGTTCTTCTTGGTTTTATACATGTTCTAAACTTATTTTTATTTTGTCTATTTTTTAGTTGTGTAGTTATGAATATATATATATATATATATATGGTAATTCTAAGCAATATATGGGTCAACCTCGATTTTTCTCATATTACAATATAATGTTCCAATGAATTTATGAATTTATGAATTGTTCTTTTATTGTTACATAATCTTAGAGAATAGTACATGCGTCAATACATAAATAAGAAAACAAGACAAAAACAAGACAGAAAAGCAATCTGTTAGTCGTCAGTTCTTTCAAAGTATTCCTTGAGGGTGTAGTAAGGGTGTTCTCGGAGCCAGTGCTTCAGTTGCCGTCCAAACTGCTGTCGTTCTGTCTTCTTCAGTTCTTCTGGGAGGGCATTCCAGAGCTTTGCCCCTGCATATGTCGGCTTCTTCTCTGTGGATGCGAGATGATGTACAGGGAGGCAATAATTCAAGGCGTGGCGGGTGTTGTAGTTGTGATAGGTCTGCTCCAGTTGCAATAGACTCAGGGAATTTGAGGTGTATTTGTGTGACAGTCTCCAGGATATAGAGATTAACTATGGTGAGAATCTTCAAGTCCTGGAAAGCCTGCCTGCAGGATTCTCTTGCTTGTAAATTTGCAAGGATGCGGATGACTCTTTTTGATGGACAAGTACCCGCTGCAGATTGCCCCTTGTGGTGCCTCCCCAGACTACTATTCCATATCGGAGATGAGTCTCATAGAGAGCATAGTAGGCAGTTTTAGCTGTTACGTGTCACTGATGTGTTTCATCCTGCGTAATTACATATAGTCCCGCACTGAGCTTTTTGCAAAGAAAGTCTATGTGTTGGGTCCATGCCAGTGTGTCATCAATTACCACCCCGAGATATTTTGAAGTACTGCTCTCCTCCACTTCAGGCAGTCTTCCAGTTGTGTCTTTATGCCTTCCTAGAACTAGCTGCTTCGTCTTTTCTCATTCACGACAAGGTCATTACCATGACAGTATTGCACTGCCATGTTGACGGCAGTATAAGCAGCTATTTCAAGGTCTTCTTGTTGTTTTTTACTCAGTAGGAGCATAGTGTCATCAGCATACATTACTGTGCTGCTGTAGTTTTCCATGTATCGGGGGAAGTCATTGGTGTACAGAATGAAAAGGACTGGCCCGAGCACAGATCCCTGGGGCACTCCTCGGGTGACAGTTTGCAGCCCTGATGTTGTTTGGCGTGTTAAACCCCTGGTTGTGTACTTCACCTCAGTCATCTGTCTTCGTCCGGTGAGATAACTTCTGAACCAGTTAAGAGCTTGTCCTTGTATCCCAAGAGTAGTCAATTTTGATAGGAGATGGTCATGGCTAAGGCAGTCGAAGCTTTACTATAGTCAAGCAAGATGGCAGTGGATGTGTTTCCGTCTTCCAATTGGTCAGCCAAAAACTCCACTAGACCTATCAGTGCTGTTATTGTTGATTTGCCTGGCAGGAAACCATGTTGTTCAGGTGTCAGTAGCTGGTTAATTGATAGGTGGTGTATGAGTCTGGACAGCACAAGTTTTTCAATTAATTTTGAGAAGGTGGGTATCAATGATATCGGGCGGTAGTTGGCTGTTTGAGTAGTGGGTCCCTGCAATAGTCAATTAGAAAGGAAATGACTAGAATTTCTTGCCGGAAAGCAGTTATAGGGAGCAGGCAACTCATATTACAATATAATGTTCCAATAGTCAATTAGAAAAGGAAATGACTAGAATTTCTTGCTGGAAAGCAGTTATAGGGAGCAGGCAACCGCGAGAATTACCTATTAGTGATCAGGGGCACTGACGTGATCTGGGCTTCAAATTTGGAACTACTCGAGTTAATTTTTTTTCTAAAAGAGCAAGCAGCGCGAAGCGCTGCGCAGCGGGCAAGCATCGTGCGTGATCTTCGTATATACTGAATTGATTCAGGCCAAAGGAATGACACAGATTCCTTACCAGATTTTTTACGGATATTTTGTATTGGGCGGATTATAATTGGTTTACTTTGCTTTCCAGCATGTAATTATGTGTTTTAAAAATTATTTTTACATACATTACCTACATTATATTGTAATATGTAATAACAATTTATCAGAAATTTTTAATAAAAAAAAGGATCACGCACGATGCCTGCCCGCTGCGCAGCGCTTCGCGCTGCTTGCTCTTTTAGAAAAAAAATTAACTCGAGTAGTTCCAAATTTGAAGCCCAGATCACGTCAGTGCCCCTGGATAACTAATAGGTAACTCTAAGCAATATATGACCGTCTGGCGGTTGCCTGCTCCCTATAACTGCTTTCCGGCAAGAAATTCTAGTCATTTCCTTTTCTAATTGTCTATTGGAACATTTATATTGTAATATGAGAAAAATCGAGGTTGACCCATATATTGCTTAGAATTACCATATATATATATATATATATATATATATATATATATTATATATATATATATATATATGACTCACCTATAAGTTTTAAGTGATTTATTTAAATATTCTACAGATGACCGAGGATCGGTAACAGAATAATCTTGACTTTTTACTAATATGGTAAAACATCTTTATCTGTCTTGTTTATTTCATAAATCGTTGCTTCAAGATGTTGGACCTCAAAACCCCATTATGTAAAATTTGTAGGAACGAAACAAATTAAATTGTGAGAGTAGCAAATATGATCATGTTCAGATGTAAGAAATTTTTCAATTCTTGAGTGCAATTCGGAATTACACAGCCCATCAAGAAATACAATTTCTGACTGGCTGTCATTTTGTATGGATTGATGAACAATTTAATAGAGAAGAAATTTCGGAGGTCCTGAAGTGGTGGTGGAAATAGATGAATGCAAAATAGGAAAATGAAAATATAACAAAGGGAGGTTGGTAGAAGGAACATGGATATTAAACTTAGGCTTAATTGAAAACACACCAGAATGACAAAAGAGTGTTGGTAGGTATAGAATTGAGGATTGTCCTGAATAGACATGTGGAAAGCATATTTTGGATTTTGAATGTGGTTTTGTCCATTTAACGTCAATCAAAGCAATAGCTTTTTAGACCCATCAACTGGTGCCAACACTCATAGACTGTTGAAAGCTCGTGGAGGACCGTAAAACGCAGTTTGAATAGAGACATACCAGCCAACCTGCTCGCAGATCCTCTCTTTGACTATTTATACACAAGAGAGGTAGTTTTCTGAAGAAGATGCGTTTGACCATTTCTTGGAAGCAGTTAAACATTTCTACCCAGGAGAAACATAGATAGTTCGACAAGTTTCCATTTTCTATTCTAAATATTGTTATATTATCATTTCTTTTTCTATTCCATATTGTTTGTTATCATTTCTTAATTATTTGTGAGTTTTCCTATTTTTGTTATTAATTTATTTGTTTGATCATTCTGGTTCATTAATTATTTATGATATTATCACTGTAAATATTAAATACTTATTTTAATTTCAAACATATGATTGTTATTGACAACTAAAGATACTTTGATATAGATTGTCTAGTATTCAGTATACAAATATTAGGTATAGATTAAGCCTATACTAATCAATATAAAAAACCGGGTCCGCTTATCGTACTCTGCCTAATGCTTATTATACTGCAGCCCAAATAGTATAAAGTGGCTTAAGTAAACAATAACAAATTAATAATACAATGTTGTTGAATAATGAAAAACATTATAAGTTTTGGGCAAACTTGAATAAGCGGCCTACACTTATTATTCGATTGTTATTCTCAAATGGTTCGATTGTTTTTATCTGAATAATTCAATATTACAATTTATTTAACGAAACATATGATTCCTACTTATTAGTTAGTCACTTGTCATGTAAACAATAAACAGTAAGAAGTAACAAATTTGTTGAGAATTAGAAAATGATAATGAATATGAGGAAATTATGTGATAAATATCTATATATACATATACATGTGGTTTTAACTACTACCCTCACAAAATCGGTTGCTCACTGCTGTCCGTGCAATTAATAAATATTGTAACATATTTCTAATAAAAATATATATATAAGTTATATATACATTTTTTTGTCTAGGCCATATAGTAGGTTTATTTTGTAATGATATTCTAAATTTACTTTAATTAAAATTGTAATGTATTATTCTTGTTGTTAATGTATTATATTTATTGTTTCATATGATTGATATATAACATTGAATTTGGATAATAGGTATGTCGAATAGTTCTATAATAACCATCAATGAACGGGTGTAGGCCGCTTAATAGTCTTCCCTAAGTTTCATAAACCAATTGGGCTGGCAATATCACTAAAATCATACAGACTTACTTTCAGAAAGATTAACTCTACCGTAAGTAACATAGGAGCATAATTAAAACCACAAGCAACTTTTCTTTAACAAAATGTTTGTTTACCAAGTAGGTAAGTAGTGGAATATACTGTACATAATATTCATGGACCAACAAACTGCCAAAAATACGATCTCTTACACAGCTTAGGCTAAGAAACAAAATTAGTATTGTGCATGAACACAAAAATGAATTATAGGCCTACCATCTCTTTAAAGAAGCTTATATCATCTTTATTAGTAATACATTATGCAGATGACAAATGTTAAAAGCCCAATCAGCCTATTGTACGTGACAATTTGTAGTGATAAAAAAGAATTGCAGAGTGCTTAAATAATGAAATGAATTAACACTAGGGCAAGAGGCTAACTTGTTTGCTTACAGCCTAAGCATACTGGAGGACATAGCTTGAAAAATGAGTAATGTGTGCCCTATGACATTTTCTGTAACAAACTAAAAACTTCAGAACTTAAAATATATAAAACATACTTACTCATAGTCTCTGAAGATTTCATTTGTTAACTCACAGTAAAAAAACCTCCTCGTTATCATCTAAATCTTCAGGCAATTCTGTACGCCTGAAAGGTTTCTTGTAGAGCAACGGCATTTTTAACGATTTAGAAGATCTCAGGTAAAGTGAAGTTACAAAACATCAACCAAATACCAAAAGAATTTACCTTACAGGTTATGAAGCAAATGAGATTGAATTTAATTAAAACACTAAAAACGTGATTGAAGTGCCAAGGAGTATAATTAAAATATTAAAACCACTGAATGTTAGCAAATTTTCTAATTCTCAAAACCTCACTTCCATTTTAGAAAACGAACGGTATTGAAGTGGGTTAAATATCATTTACTAGAGATTGGAGGCAAAAGAGCTAGCTCGCCACCGCCTGCCTTATTGACTTTTTTTTATTCGCACTACCTACATATTATTACTATAAAATGATTAATTAAAGTACAGTTTCAACAATTCAGATAATATTTCATCTATTTAGTTATGAAAATCTGCAAAGCTACATCTTTAAAACGAAGAACGATTCATGGCAAAAGAGAAAAAATATTTTTAGGTAGGCTTACACAAACAAGATAGTACGGTAATAAAAGCTTATAAATTTTAAATTCAACAACCTTGATTTTACAACAATGCTACATAGTATTTACAATTTATTAGATTTTTTTTATCACTGACGCAATATGTAGTAATAAGATATTAGCTTAGACTTTAGTATCTGCATCACACTGTCTACTAATCAGTGTGCTTAACACTTTGGTCACTTGGCACCAAAGCGGCGCTGTGTTCAGTCTTGAGGTGAGCAGCATTGCTACGTTGCCAGCTTGTGTAAGCTCTGGGAGGGAAATGTGTTATATCATCACTGCTTCGGTTACAGTGAACAACAAATCAACAAAAACAAAAAAATTTTGCTCGGCCTCTAAAGATCCCCTAATGGACACTTTGATACTTTTATGAACAAAATGAACCTTCTTTTTCAAAACAACAGACCTTTCGTTATTATGGGTGATTTTAACATAAATGTACTTAATGTAACAGACATTAAAACATTCCGATTAAGGGATCTGTTAAGAAAACTTACAACTTGCACTGGTCCGTACACTCGCAACAAGTGTGACAGCTACCACTGCCATCGCCATTGACAACGTTGTCACTAACATTCCATCATTGATTGTCACGGTTGTCTCTGGTCATTGCGCACAGCTGATTATTCTGAATATTCGCATGTAGCTCTTCCCCCTCAGACTGTTATTAGTCAAGTTACCCAGCCCGAGAATATTTCCGCGTTGTGCACATTATTGAAGGACGAGACTGACTGAGACTGTCTCGACAATTGTTTAAGAGCCGATGGTATTTTTGGAGCTGTTAATAAAGTATTATTGTACAATAATAAAAGTTAATACAGTATTATTGTACTACCTGAACATTACATGCAATCTTAGAAAAATAGCTCAAAAACGAAAAAGCAATCGGAGTAGTTGAGTTACACCCAGAATATTAGTTTCGAGATCTAAGTTGATCAAATATTATAAGATTTCAAAAAAGATCAGCCAATGAACATTTCCAAACACATTTTAAAACTATACAAAAAAATCTATTAGGAAGACTAAGGCTTAAGAAGTAAATTAAAAAATTAAAACCGTCTAATAATATATCCAAAACTGTTTGGAGTGTTATTAACAAAGAAAACAAAAATACAAAGCCTGTGTTTCCGATAGAACTGACTGCAGGGGTAATACCACCAAGGACCCCATTTTGGTTGCGGATATATTGAATAACTCCTTTGTTGATGTAGCGGTAATGAGTGGCGGCGCGCCTAAGTCGGTTTCTTGCTGCAAGGGGTCAAGTGGCTCAGTAGCGTAGATTATGTTAACTGCTGTTACAGAAGGAGAGGTGGCTGCGGCGCTTCGTGACTTAAAACCTAAACATGTGCATGGGAAATCAGATGGCTTCTTAAACAGTGTTTTCACACAATTATCAAAACCATTGGCAAGAATAGGTAACTTTTTATTTGAAACTGGGCAATTTCCAAATAGTCTGAAAAACGCTAAGATTGTCTCATGATTTAAAAAAAAGATAACTACAGACCCATTGCAATTCTACCAACGGCCAGTAAAATTTCGAGGCATTGTTTCTCAATCGGATGCTTTCTTTTCTGGATGGGCATAGCATTCTCTGTAAGGAACTGATTGGTTTCCGAAAGGTAATATCAACAATTGATACAGTCACCAAGTAATGTATTACATTGTGGTGGAGAGCCTTGGCAGACAAATGCTTAAGCTTAGCGTCTATATTGTTCTGAATACCAAGATATTCTAGGTAACTTTTCCAGTCTTTTCCTTCATATAAATTCGGGGTTTAATAAATATAAAAAAAAATTAGCCTAATTGGTACAGCTGTTCTCGAGATTAGCGCTTAGCAACGCAATTTGCTACTAATTTTTAATTATAAGATTCCTTATATGTAACATCTTACATACATAGTAGAGCATCTAACATTGCTCCACTTTTAAAATAAACTTATCTGTATCAAACATAATATAATAAAAGCTGCAATACAAACAAAACAAACACTCGTGTTTCAATTCAAAACCAACAGGATCGATGTGTGCTGTTACGATTCGGCTCGTATAGTCAGACTCGCCTTCGGCTCGCTGGGGGCTACGCCCCCAGGCCCCTCAAAGTAAAACGCTTGCAAATTCGGGGAATAAGCGGAATTCGGAGACTGGTTAAGTCCGGGACCGGACATTAAGTAAATGACAAGGGACTTTAAAAATTGACCTTTTTCATAGATTTTTTTCCGGATTCGAAAAAAACTTTTGACTTTTGAGGGCATTTTGCGGTTTAAACCGTTAGAGATTCGACAAAAAAGTGATGGACCTTTCTTGTTGGTAAAATTTAATTTTGTCTTTCGATTGTGCCCTCAGATCTGATCTACGACCTATGGTTTAGCCTGAAATGAGCTCGGGAGGGAAAGATAAGTCTGCACGGGTCAGCTATCTTGAATTGTTTTAGTAGTAAACATAATAAAAAAAACCGACCTCGAAGGCAGTATTTTAAGTCGAACAGGGGGTTTAATATCACCAGGAGACTATCTAGTCAAGGCGAGAAATTCCCTGGGTGTGGTGATTAATGTTAAGAGGAGAGGTTAAGACAAGAGGGGGTTTAATTTCGTCAGGATATTGTCTGGTCATATGAACAACAAATTCCAGGGGGGGTTAACGTTACCGGGGGGATAAGTCTCCAGGGGGTTATCCTGGTCATACCAGGATCTTCCCAGGGGGGGGGGGGTTAAGAGATTTGGTGACTGGTAAAAATATTCGGACATGGAGGTCATGGCAGGAAATTCCCTGGGGGGGTTTAATGGTTACCAGGGGGGTTAACACATCAGGGGGTTTGAAAATGTACAGCGAGGTTATCAGGGTTCATTACCAGGAAATCCCCGGGGGGGGGGGGGGGTTATTATTTACCGGGGGTTAATGACACACTTGGGCCTTTTTTAGAGGGTATTGTGTTTGATGAACATAATAAATAATTCTCTTGTCCCTATCTACTATTGTCGCTTAGCTAAACGCTCAGCCAACTCCCGTGTAGATCGCGCCTCAATTTGCTAATTTGATGGGTCAATCAGATTTGAGCTACGACCAACGGTTCGGCCGCTATCGGGCTTGAAACATTATTTTTATCGAAAAAATCTCTGGAATTTCAATGTTCGAGCGTTTTGTCGCTCTTAAACCATGGAAGATAGAGCAAAAAGTCATTAGACCTTTTTTGTAGTTCACTTCATTCCTGACCATGAATTTTCCGTCAGATCCGAGCTAGCTCCAAACGGTTCGCCCGCTATCGGGCTTACAAAAAAATGCTGCATGGGGTGAAGAATGCGCGATTTTTTGGGAATTTTTTTTGAGGGGTTTTGAAAATGAAAAAATTCTCACGTTTTCGGGATTTTCCTGGTGGTTACACGTGGAAAGCTATCTGTGCTACCAAATTTCAAGTCTCTAAACTCATCTAGAAGTAGGTGTTAGAATTAGTATACGTGAGTGAGTGAGTCAGTCAGTCAAGTCAGTTACACATGCGGTTGTATATATATTAGACTCGCCTTCGGCTCGCTGGGGGCTACGCCCCAGGCCCCCATTTGGGTGTGGCTAAATTCGGGGATTAAGCGTAGTCGCGGTCGGTGATTGGTTAAATTCGCAGACGTGAAGTTTCCAATATTTTATGTATCCGTTCTCGAGAATCTTACGGGTCGTAATGCTTCGCAAAACGCTCAGCCAAAAGATGTGTGGTGTATAATATTAATCAATTGATGTGGTATAAAAGAGTTTAAGTTATGTGTTCGTGAAATTTTGGAGACAAGAAGAATTTGGTTTTTAACCAAAGTCAGAGGACGTATGTATACCATAGTTTAATTTTCCGGATTTACCCAAACTTTTGTCTTTGAAGGGCGTTTTGCGGCTTAACCGTTTAGAGATACGAGGAAAAAGTGACCTGGACCCTTTCTTGTCGGAAATTTAATTCTGTCTTTCGGTTGTGGCCTCTGCAGATTTGATCTACGACCAATGGTTTAGCAGGAATGAGCTCGGGAGGAAAAGTCTGCACGGAGGTCAGCTATCTTGAATTGTTTAGTATAAACATAATAAAAACCGACCTTAAGGCAGTATTTTAAGTGGTAAACAAGGGGGTTTAATGTCACCAGGAGGACTATCTAGTCAAGGCGAGAAATTCCCGGGGGGGGGGGGGTGATTAATGTTAAGGGGGTTTAGACTTCAGGGGGTTTTAAATTTGTCAGGATATTGTCTGGTCATATGAACACAAAATTCCCAGAAGGGGGGTTAACGTTACCGGGGATGGATAAGACTACTCCGGGGGGGTTATCTGGTCATACCAGGAAACTTCCTCCAGGGGGGGTTAAGAGATTTTGTGACTGGTCAAATTCGGACATGAGGTCATTGCCAGGAAATTCCCTGGGGGGGTTTAATGTACCAGGGGGGGGGTTAACACATCAGGGGGTTGAATGTACTCAGGAGGTTACTCAGGTCATAACCAGGAATTCCCCGGGGGGGTTAATATTACCGGGGGTTAATGACACACTTGGGCCTATTTTAGAGGGTGTTGTGTCTGTGAACATAATAAAATCTTTCTCTGTCCCTATCTACTATTGACGCTTAACTAAAACGCTCAGCCAGTTTTCTAATGTGGAGTTGATATTCACTCGTTAACGTAGCAAGCAAGTGCAAACTGAATCTGGAATGAATTACACAATATATTTGTCACATAATAATTTAAAAACTCCAAAAATTGCCAATCTACGACAAATATTTAGCTATTTATAGCGTTTTTCTGGCCTTATTAAAGGACATACAAACAAATAGTTACATTACCTTTTTTGTAGATCCCATCAATTTATAGCTATAAAAAAGTTTTTAGATTTAAGGTAGAAACTATAACACCCGTTTTGGCCGCTATCGACTCTAGAAACAAAGTTATTCAAAAAGAAATTACGAAATAATTTACATTTATTAGCCGAACCAATGGAGATAGAGCAAAATGGTCACTTGACCTTTTTTGTAGATCGCATTATATTACTAATATAAAAAAAAAAATTTTTATTCTGTGATTACAATAAGTAGTTTGGCGGAATAAAACCAGAAAACAAAATCTACACGTTTAAAACTTAGAAAAATCAATACTTTAAAACGCGTTATGCGGCCAAACCATTTGAGGGTAGGGCAAAAAAGTTACATGACCTTTTTTGTAGATCACGCTATGTTACTAATATCCATTGAAAATTTGTTTGAGCTACGACCAAACCGTTTAGCCACTATCGAGCCCGAAAGGTAAATTTTAAGCATAAATTTCAAAATATTTTAATGTAATCGCGTTTTGCGGCCAAACGTTGGAGTTAGAGCAAAAAAGTCACTGGACCTTTTTTGTAGTTCACTTCATTCCTGATTATGAATTTTTCGTCAGATCGAAGCTAGCTCCGACGGTTCGCCGCTATCGGGCTTCAAAGAAACAGAAAAGCCTGCAAAGGCAAAAAGGGGGTCAGTTCGCGAATTTTTTTTGAGGGGTTCAAAAGTAAAAAATTTCCGGTTTTCAGACTTTTCCCGGAGGTGTTGAAGACACAAGCGACGCGTGTGAAAAATTTCGCGTTTCCAGCACTTCTAGAACTATGTTAGAATTAGTATGATTATATGTCAGTGAGTTACACATGCGGGCTGTATAGTATATATGGACTCGCCTTCGGCTCGCTGGGGGCTACGCCCCCATGGCCCCCAAAAGTAAACGCTTGCAAATTCGGGGATAAGCGGATGCGCGGATGATGGTAGTTAATGTCTCGGACATTAAGTAAATGACAAGGGATTTAAAAATTGACCTTTTTCAATAGATTTTTTTCCGGATTCGTAAAAAACTTTTGACTTTGAGGGCATTTTGCGGTTAAACCGTTAGAGATACGACAAAAAAAGTGACTGGACCTTTCTTGTTGGAAATTTATTTTTGTCTTTCGATTGTGCCCTCAGGATCTGATCTACGACTATGGTTTAGCCAGAAAATGAGCTCGGGAGAAGAAGGAAAGAGGAAGAAGAAGTCCTGCGCTGAACGGGTCAGCTATCTTGAATTGTTTACGTATAAACATAATAAAAACCGACCTCAAGGCAGTATTTTAAGTCGGAACAGGGGGTGTTTAATATCACCAGGAGACTATCTAGTCAAGGCGAGAAATTCCCTGGGGTGGGTGATTAATGTTAAGGAGGTTAAGACAAGAGGGGGGTTTAACTTTCGTCAGGATATTGTCTGGTCATATGAACAATTCCCAGGGGGGGTTAACGTTACCGGGGGATAAGTCTCCAGGGGGTTATTCTGGTCATACCAGGATCTTCCCAGGGGGGGGGGGTTAAGAGATTTGGTGACTGGTAAAATTCGGACATGAGGTCATGGCAGGAAATTCCTGGGGGGGGGTTTAATGTTACCAGGGGGGGTTAACAACACATCAGGGGGGTTGAATGTACAGGAGGTTATCAGGTCATACCAGGAAATCCCCGAGGGGGGGGGTTAATATTACACGGGGGTTAATGACACCACTTGGGCCTTTTTTAGAGGGGTAATTGTGTCTGTGTGTGAACATAATAATATTCCTCTGTCACTATCTACTATTGACGCTTAGCTAACGCTCAAGCCCAACTCCCGAAGTCACTGAACCTTTTCTGTAGATCACGTGATTTCCTAAATCCCCGTTTAAAATTTGTTTTTTTTGAGTTTACGACCAAACCGTTTAGCCGCTATCAAGCCCGGAATGTAAATTTTTAGGCCGAAAATGTCCAATATTTTCACTTAATCGCGTTTTGCGGTCAAAAACTAGAGAAATATGAGTAAAAAGTCACTGGACCTTTTTTGTAGGTCATCTTATTTCCTAAATAAAACGTTAGTCTTATTTTGACCTCCGACCAATGGTTTCGCCTCGCTTATCGCACCCCAAAAAAAAAAAAAAGTTTCGCGTAAAAGTTACAACAAAATTGTTACATAATCACGTTTTTCGGCCAAAACCAATCGATGATAGGGGCCTAAAGATTACTGGACCTTTTCTGTAGATCGCGCAATTTGACTAATTTAATGGATCAATCAGATTTTGAGCTACGACCAACGGTTCGGCCGCTATCGGGCTTGTGAAACATTATTTTTATCGAATAAAAATCTCTGGAATTTCAAATGTTCGAGCGTTTTGTCGCTTAACCATGGAAGATATAGAGCAAAAATTCATTAGACCTTTTTTGTAGTTCACTTCATTCTGACCATGTAATTTTCCGTCAGATCCGAGCTAGCTTCCAACGGTTCGCCCACTCAGATCGGGCTTACATAAACAAATTGCTGCAGGGGTGTGAAGATATGCGCGATTTTTTGGGAATTTTTTTGAGCGGGTGTTGAAAAATGAAAAATTCTCACTTTTCGGGATTTACTGGTGGTTACACGTGGAAAGCTATCTGTGTACCAAATTTCAAGTCTCTAACTCATCTGGAAGTAGGTTAGAAATTAGTATACGTGAGTGAGTGAGTCAGTCAGTCAGTCAGTCAGTTACACTATGCGGTTGTATATATATTAGACTCGCCTTCGGCTCGCTGGGGGCTTACGCCCCCAGGCCCCCAAAGTAAACGCTTGCAAATTCGGGGATAAGCGGAATTCGGTGACTGGTTAAGTCCGGACATTAAGTAAATGACAAGGGATTTAAAAATTGACCTTTTTCATAGATTTTTTCCGGATTCGTATAAAAACTTTTGACTTTGAGGGCAATTTTATTTTTGCGGTTAAAACCGTTAGAGATACGGACTAAAAAAGTGACTCGGACCTTTCTTTGTTGGAAATTTAATTTTGTCTTTCGATTGTGCCTCAGATCTGATCTACGACCTATGGTTTAGCCAGAAATGAGCTCGGGGAGGGAAAAGTGCTGCACGGGTCAGCTATATTCTTGAATTGTTTAGTATTAAACTAATAAAAACCGACCTCAAGGCAGTATTTTAAGTCGAACAGGGGGTTTAATATCACCAGGAGTCTATCTAGTCCCAGGCGAGAGAAATTCCCTGGGTGGGGGTGATTAAATGTTAAGGAGGTTAAGACAAAGAGGGGGGTTTAATTTCGTCAGGATATTGTCTGGTCATATGAACAACATTCCACGGGGGGGGTTAAGCGCTTACCGGGGGATATAAGTCTCCAGGGGGTTATCTGCGTCAACAGGATCTTCCACAGGGGGGGGGTTAAGAGATTTGGGTGACTGGTAAAATTCGGACATGAGGTCATGGCAGGAAAAATTCCCTGGGGGGGTTTAATGTTACCAGGGGGGGTTAAAATCAGGGGGTTGAATGTACAAGAAGGTTTTTCAGGTCATACCAGGAAAATCCCCGGGGGGGGGAGGGGTTAATATTACCGGGGGTTAATGACACACTTGGGCCTTTTTTAGAGGGTATTGTGTCTGTGAACATAATAAATATTCCTTCTGTCCCTATCTACTATTGACGCTTAGCTAACGCTCAGCCAACTCCCGAAGTCACTGAACCTTTTCTGTAGATCACGTGATTTCCTAATAATCCCGTTTAAAATTGTTTTGAGTTACGACAAACCGTTTAAGCGCTATCAAGCCCGGAATGTAAAAATTTTTTAGGCGAAAATGTCCAATATTTTCACTCTTAATCGCGTTTTGCGCGTCAAATCTATAGGGAAATATAGTAAAAAGTCACTGGACCTTTTTTGTAGCGTCCATCCTTATTTCCTAAATAAAACGTAGGTCTTATTTTGACCTCGACCAATGGTTTCGCCTCGCTATCGACCCCAAAAACAAAAAGTTTCGCGTAAAAGTTACAACAAAAATTGTACATAATCACGTTTTTCGGCCAAACCAATCGAGATAGGGCAAAAGATTACTGGACCTTTTCTGTAGATCGCGCAATTTGCTAATTTGATGGGTCAATCAGATTTGAGCTTACGACCACGGTTCGGACGCTTATCGGGCTTGAAACATTATTTTTATCGAAAAAATCTCTGGAATTTCAAATGTTCGAGCGTTTTGTCGCTTAACCATGGAGATAGAGCAAAAAGTCATTAGACCTTTTTTGTAGTTACACTTCTTTTCCTGACCATGAATTTTCCGTCAGATCCGAGCTAGCTCCAACGGTTCGCCCACTATCGGGGCTTACAAAAAAAATGCCTGCAGGGGTGAAGAATGCGCGATTTTTTGGGAATTTTTTTGAGGGGTTGAAAATGAAAAAATTCTCACTTTTCGGGATTTTCCTGGTGGTTACAACGTGGAAAGCTATCTGTGTACCAAATTTCAAGTCTCCTAACTCATCTGGATACAGTTAGGTTAGCTAATTAGTATACGTGAGTCAGTCAGTCAGTCAGTTACACATAGCGGTTGTATTATATATTAGACTCGCCTTCGGCTCGCTGGGGGGCTACGCCCCAAGGCCCCCAAAGTAAAACGCTTGCAAATTCGGGGGAAAAGATAAGCGGAATCGGTGACTGGTTAAGTCCGGACATTAAGTAAATGACAATGGGATTTAAAAATTGACCTTTTTTTTTTCATTAGATTTTTTTCCGGATTCGTAAAATCTTTTTGACTTTGAGGGCATTTGGCGGTTAAACCGTTAGAGATACGACAAAAAAGTGACTGGACCTTTCTTGTTGGAAATTTAATTTTGTCTTTCGATTGTGCCTCAGATCTGAATCTATCTACGACCTATGGTTTAGCCAGAAATGAGCTCGTGGGAAGAGAAAAGTCTGCACGGGTCAGCTTATCTTGAATTGTTTAGTTACAAACATAATAAAATCGACCTCAAGGCAGTATTTTAGTCGAAACAGAGGGGTTTAATATCACCAGGCGACATATCTAGGTCCAAGGCGAGAAATTCCTGGGTGGGTGATTAATGTTAAGGAGGTTAAGACAAGAGGGGGTTTAATTTTCGTCAGGATATTGTCTGGTCAGATGAACAAAATTCCCAGGGGGGGGTTAACGTTACCGGGGGGATAAGTCTCCAGGGGGTTATCTGGTCATACCAGGATCTTACCAGGGGGGGGGTTGAGAGATTTGGTGACTGGTAAATAAAAATTTCGGGACATGAGGTCATGGCAGGAAATTCCCTGGGGGGGGGGTTAATGTTACAGGGGGGTTAACACACCAGGGGGTTGAATGTACAGGGAGGTTATCAGGTCATACCAGGAAATCCCCGGTGGGGGGGGGTTAATATTACCGGGGGGTTAATGACACACTTGGGCCTTTTTTAGCCGGTATTTGTGTCTGTGTACATAATAAATATTCCTCTGTCCCTATATCTACTATTGACGCTTAGCACTAACGCTCAGCAATCTCCCGAAGTCACTGAACCTTTTCTGTAGATCACGTGATTTCCTAAATCCCGTTAAATAAAATTTGTTTTGAGTTACGACTACCGTTTAGCCGCTATTCAAGCCCCGGAATTGTATAAATTTTTAGGCGAAAATGGACCAATATTTTCACTTAATCGCGTTTTGCGGTCAAACTAAGGGAAATATAGTAAAAAAGTCACTGGACCTTTTTTGTAGGTCATCTTATTTCCTAAATAAAACGTTTTTAGTCTTATTTTGACCTCCGACCAATGGTTTTTTCGCCGCTTTCGACCCACACAAAAACAAATAAAGTTTCGCGTAAAAGTTACAACAAAATTGTACATAATCTCACGTTTTTTCGGCCAAACCACTCGAGATAGGGCAAAAGATTACTGGACCTTTTCTGTAGATCGGCGCAATTTGCTTAATTTGATGGGTCTCAATCAGATTTGAGCTACGACCAACGGTTCGGCCGCTATTCGGGACTTGAAAACATTATTTTATCGAAAAAATCTCTGGAATTTCAAATGTTCGAGCGTTTTGTCGCTTTATACCATGGAAGATTAGAGCAATAAAAGTCTATTAGAGACCCCTTTTTTGTAGTTCACACATCATTCCTGACCATGTAATTTTCCGTCAGATCGAAGCTAGCTCCAACGGTTAGCCCGCTATCGGGCTTACAAAATAATGCCTGCCAGGGGTGAAGAATGCGCGATTTTTTGGGAATTTTTTTTGAGGGGTTGAAAATGAAAAATTCTCACTTTTCGGGATTTTCCTGGTGGTTACACGTGGAAAGCTATCTGTGTACTAAATTTCAAGTCTCTAACTCATCTGGAAGTAGGGTTAGAATTAGTATATACGTGAGTCTGTCAGTCAGTCAGTTACACATGCGGTTGTATATATATTAGATATATGAGTATAGTCAGCTCACCAAATTTCCACGTCGCTTGGGGTACATTTTACCTCTTCCTTTGTTAACGCGTCTGTCCGCGCGGAAATCTTTTTCTTGTAGTAAGCACCGTTAGATCAAGTAGGTCCTGATGTTAGTGACGTAGGTCACAGAGAGGAAGGTGAACTGGAGTTAACCTCAAAATTCACATTGAATCAACCTTTCCACCATAGCTACGTTATGTGCAGAAAACTCAGTTACTCCACCGTACGAAAGCTGGCCATACATTAGACGATTTGGTCGCCCATCGACCGGCGACTTGATTGCTGCCAGATTGCCGGCAATCAGATTGCCAGTCGATGTGCGACAAAATCGTCTAATGTATGGCCAGCTTTAGAGATCGTATCCATCGTAGTGCACTCAACTGTGCACCTAATGAGACAATGAGAATACCTAATTACTTAGATTACACTATATTTTGTAGTTGGGTGTCTCTGATGCCAAAACGATTTATAGGGTTCATTTTGAGCTCCAAATTTCAGGACTTCAGTCTGTGATCACGTTAGATTTCATACTGTAGAAAAAGAAGGTGAAATGGATATAGACTCAACATTCACATTGAATTAAAAGTTCCCACGAAAGCTACGTTACGTGCATGTCTTGATAGCTAAACGTTTCTGCCGCTGATATTCGGTAGCGGTTTTTCGGTCCGTATAGAATTGCAATTACAAGTACAAACTATGGCGAGGCCACCGGCGTATTGTAGATATTAGTATTTTGACATGGCGTTACAGGTTGTGAGAAACTTGTGCTTTCAGTTGGATTCGCACGAAATGCCCTACGCCGAGTCAAATACTTTTATTTTACAAAAAAATCTACCAAACCAATCCCGCCAAAACTAAGGATTTTGGATGACTCATTCGATGGGGGGTACTCAATGAGAGTTATATTAACATATAGCTAGTTTATTTCAGAATTTCGACATATATAACTGTTTACTAACAATAACTTCCAGTTTTATATAAATAATAAAGAAAAATACCGGTTTCTTGCGCTTTTTAACCAAACTGCAACTTTGAAAATTCATAACTTGGAAACTTGTGTTCTTATAGTCCTTTGTGTATAAAAACTATTTATAAACATAGTAACAAAATAACGTGATTTAAATCTATGTTCGTATTTCTATGTCTATATTTGTCAACGCCATCTTGTCTGCTGGTTCTATGCGCGGACGTTAGCTGCTCAGCGGAAAACAGGCGATCGAAATTTTGGTTTTATCTATACTTCGTACTTTGCGTTGTACATAAATAGACTCAAAAATAAATATATCCACACATTTTTCGTAAATAGAATATATGCTGGAAGCCCATTTTATAATATACAATTTCTATTACTTAAAGGGAGAAGGTAGAGGTTATGATTTGTAATTATATAATATATCCGATAATTGGTGAAATGACTTGTGAATCCAGCAATGTCTTTTACCAATTGTCATGTAGACTGTCCGAAAGACTACATTGGTCAGACCATAACTCTATTGCACATTAGAAATAACAAAAATCGCAGTGATACAAACCTTAAAATTAAATTCAATCCTATTTCGGTCCATGCAATGGAGCATAACCAAAAATTCGATGAATGTTTTTCTTTAAAAAGTATTAACATAATTCAGAATCCCCATAAACTTAAAATGAATGATTTATAAATAGCTCATCAGCGGGTCCTCCTCAAAACTAAACATCCGAATGGTCTAAATTTAAGGTATGGATAGTTGTAGATATAAATTATCCAAATCGAATTTAGAAAATTATATTCTTTGTATTATGCAAAATTATTTACTCTGTACTGAATTCAAAATTAGTTTTATTAACATATGGTTTCTTTGGTTTACTACTTTTTGTTAATATGTTTACCTAATTATATATCTTGAAAATGTATTTTTTAAACGAAATATACAGAATTTTTGTTTCATCTTTCTGTTTTTGTTATTTGGTGAACATGTATTGTATTTGGTTCTGTGAAATTTGTTATAAACTTGCTTTTTTCTCGTGAAATAGTTCACAAACTGATAATAAGGACTGTTATTAATTGATCTCGTTTATTTTGATAATAGTTTTGATGTAGTTTATTGTTTCGTAATGTAATGTTTTTTGTTCTTCCTGTTACATAACCTTGTCTTGTTTGTGTTTATGTTTTGACTGTTTACGTTTTTGTAGATTCTTATGATGCAAACAGGTTCCACTTGTGAAAATGCTTTCACTGATGATAGTGCTCATGTTCTACATGATCACGATTATAATCAGACAGTAGTAATATCTACAGGTATTCCAAACTCCCAAAACTCTGAGGAGAAAGAAAGTAATGACGGCATCCACTGGAAAACAGTGACTGGTTCATTCAAAAGACCTAGGAAATTGGTTTCGAACGGTCCCGACATATCGAAGAAATTGTGTTCAAACCCACGTAGCTTCTCATTAACTACAATTAATCGTTTCGATGCTATTGGAGGGTCAAATACGATGGATGAGAGCACCACATCGACGCCGCCGTCTCATGTTGGCGAGGATAAACCAACTCCGATCTTCGTACCCAACGTTGTAAACGTTAAGAGCATGATAACCGCTATTGAAACTGTTATCCCAAATGACAACTACACATTTAAATGCCTCAGCCAAAACAAATTCAAAGTTAATACAACAACTATTGACGGTTATCGGAAGCTGGTGCACAAACTAAAAGAGTTGCAGGTCACCTTTCATACCTACCAAATCAAACAAGAGAAAGCATATCGCGTGGTTTTAAAAAATATGCACTTTTCCACTGATGTTGCGGACATTAAGATTGCTATTGAATCCTGTGGGTTCCAGGTTCGCAACATAATGAATATGAGACAGCATAAAACCAAAGCACCTCTTTCAATGTTCTTTGTTGATCTGGAACCAAATCCGTGTAACAAAGATATATTTAATATCGAGTACCTCCTTAATGCAAAAATTACCTTTGAACCACCGCTCAGGAAATCCGAGATCGTTCAGTGTAAGCGATGTCAAAGTTATGGACACACCAAAACGTATTGCTGGCACCCTTACAGGTGCGTTAAATGTGGCCAGAACCATGACACACGGGCATGTTTGAAATCCAGTGATACCCAACCCACCTGCGCTCTATGTGAGGGGAACCACCCGGCGAACTATAAAGGTTGTTCTGTGTACCGCGAACTTAAACAAAAATCGTTTCCCCCGATCAGACCCAAAGTACCTGAAAGTAAAACTCATGATCAATCACCTCGGGGAGCCCAAGAAGTGGTAAGACCTCCCAGTCCATCCACTGTTCGAATCCTGCCGGGACGATCATATGCACAGGTGGCATCCAACTCGATGTCTGAAGATAACAGTACTCAAAACGCCTTAAGTAAAACACTTAACGACTTTTTCAGCAAATTTGAAAAAATAATGATACAACAGGCTGAACAGATAGGTACTTTAATGAACCTATTGTCTTCCGTCATTTCAAAGCTAAAATGAATAATTTTTATAGAATAGCACTTTGGAACGCCAATGGCTTGAGTAACCATACTCAAGAGGTTAAAATATTTCTTGGTCTTCATAAAGTTGATATTATGCTTATCTCCGAAACTCACTTCACAGATATGACACATTTCAAAATTCCTTTTTACTCTCTGTATCACTGTAATCATCCAGATAATACTGCTCATGGTGGTAGTGCGGTATTAGTTAAAAATAGTATAAAACACCATGCCATACCTGCTTATAAGTATAATTATATTCAAGCTTCCAGTGTTGTGATTGAAGACTGGTCAGGTCCAATCACGGTATCTTCTGTGTATACCCCTCCTCGTCATAACGTTTCATACCAGCAATACAGCGACTTCTTCAATACCTTGGGTTGTAGATTTATTGCGGGGGGTGACTTTAATGCGAAACACACCATGTGGGGCTCTCGGCTGTGCAATCCCAGAGGCCGTAATCTCCTTAAGACTATCAACGACAATAACTATCAATATTTTTCTACAGGAGAACCGACTTATTGGCCTACTGATCCCTTAAAAATTCCTGATTTGCTTGATTTCTTCGTGACTAAAGGTATTTCCCAAACGTACACACGTGTAGAATCTTGTCTTGATTTATCCTCAGACCATTCTCCATTGATCTTCACTTTAAGTTCATCTGCCATTACTACAGAGGGTCCACTGCGGTTAAGTTCTAAATATACTGACTGGGACCAATTTCGATCTCTTCTTGATGAAAACTTGCATTTACACGTTTCCTTGAAGACAAATGGTGAAATAGATGAAGCTGTTGAATTGTTTAACAGGACAGTCCAGAAGTGTGCTTGGCAATCAACGCCGTATCAACGAAATGGAACCACTAATGGCCTGAACTACCCTCTTAGCATCAAGAAAAAGATTGCTCAAAAAAGAAGACTTCGTAGGATTTGGCAAAATTCCAGGAATCCTCGTGATAAAAACAACTTTAATAGAGCGGCACAGGATTTGAAACGTTTGTTATCTAACTTCAATAATGAAAGGTTTCAGGTTTTTACTGCAAGTCTAACTCCTACAGAAGACACGAAATATTCAATGTGGAAAACTACTAAACACATGACTAGTCCAAGAGTGCCGATTCCTCCGATTATCTTGCCAGGTGGTGGCTGGGTCAAGAACAACAAGGAGAAAGCTGAAGTATTCGCTACGCACTTACGCGATGTGTTCAAGCCCAGTGACTCAGCTCAAGCTCCTGACCCAGAAATTGAATACTTATTAGAATCACCTACCCAACTATCACTTCCTGTTCAGCCCTTTACTCCCTCTGAAGTAACTGAAATAATTGTGAAACAATTGAAGCCGTACAAAGCTCCTGGGTATGACCTCATTACAGGAAGGATTTTAAAAGAACTGCCGAGGAAAGCTGTCATGTTTTTGACTTTTGTCTTCAATGCAATATTGAGAATTGAGCATTTTCCAGTACAGTGGAAATTATCGGAAATTGTCATGGTAGCTAAACCTGGGAAGCCTCCACATCAGGTTAGTTCTTATAGGCCCATAAGTCTATTGCCTGTGACTTCAAAAGTTTTTGAGAAGCTTTTTCTAAAACGATTTCAGCAAGTTATTGATAGCGGCAACCTTATCCCCAACCATCAGTTTGGTTTCCGCCAGAAGCACTCTACCATTGAGCAGATTCATCGTGTGGTCAATGTAGTGAAGGAAGATCTGGAAGCAAAAAGATACTGCTCGGCTGTTTTTCTTGATATCAGTCAGGCTTTTGATAAAGTTTGGCATGAGGGTCTCCTCTATAAATTAAAACTACTAGTTCCTCATTCTTTCTTTAATGTCATCAAGTCCTATTTGTCAAACAGGTTTTTTCGAGTCAAATTTCAAGACGAATACTCCGACCTCCACAAAATTGAGGCGGGCGTTCCACAAGGCAGTGTATTGGGTCCCATCTTCTACACCCTCTTCACATCTGACATACCTGTACGAGCCGATGTCACCATGGCCACCTTTGCTGATGATACCGCTATACTAGCCTCTCATGAAGTCCCAGGAACTGCATCCCAACGACTACAATCTGAGCTGGATGACTTGTCGGAGTGGCTTGTGAGATGGAGGGTGAAGGTTAATGAAACCAAGTCCACTCATGTAACTTTCACAACAAGACCTGCTAACTGCCCACCTGTCCCTCTTAATAATGTCCTCCTCCCCCAATCTGAAGAAGTGAAATATCTGGGTATGCATCTAGACCGAAGACTAACTTGGCGTTCTCATATCTGGCACAAAAGATTATTTTTAAACTCAAAAAAATATCCTGGCTTTTAAACAAGAGGTCGAAATTATCATTAAGAAATAAGTTGTTAGTATACAAGGTGATTTTGAAACCTGTTTGGACTTATGGTATACAGCTTTGGGGTACAGCCAGTAACTCCAACATCGAAATTCTCCAACGTTTTCAGTCTAAAGTCCTTCGGAACATCCTGGAAGCTCCGTGGTATATAACTAATCAATTAATACATCAAGACACCAAAATTCCCACAGTAAAAGAGGAAATAACTCGCTACAGCAAGAAGTACCAAGACAAGCTGTATTCTCATCCGAACTATCTTGCGATGAACCTGTTGGATAATAGTGCGTCAGTTACACGTCTGAAGAGACACTCAATCCTGGACTTACCTCTTAGGTTCTAATTTCAAACTTTCTTGTTTATTTGTGTTAGCTCTATCGCTGGATAGAGACTAACTCGTGTTAATTTATTATTTTATCTAATTTACTTATTGTTCTAAGCATGACTGAACAGATTGTAAATAAAATTGTCAAAAAAAAAAAAAATCTTTCTGTTTTTATTGAATATATATATATATATATATATATATATATATATATATATATATATATATATATATATTCACTGAATGATGGCAAGTGTCCGGAAAAATCCTGTTTCCTTCACAATCCTTCCATTGTCAAAAATAAACTTCAAACAAACAATCATACCGAAAGTTCGTCCACCACAGACCTCTGACCTGCAATGTTGCCTGTCAGTAGCTGTGTGTTGATATTTATTTGTTATATCTATTTTTATCAGAAATGGATACATGTATTTCCCAAACAAAACAGAAAGGAAAGTGAGTAGGTATACACAATGTTATGTCAACACATCGAAAGACACAGAGATAAAAACTAAGGAGCTTAAAATAGGTGATAGCGATGATAAATCGTAATCAAATTTAGAGCAGGGCAGCTTTGTAGAATTTCTTGCAAATAGAGCTGGTATCAATAAACCGTCACTGTTGCTCTCGGCATAAGGGTTAAGGTTTACAATTGTATATTTGGTTTATAAATATACTACAGTATCGGAAATTTTCGATCGGGAAAACAGGTAAAACCCGGGAATTTGAAAACAGGTTTTGAGTGGTCACCCTGAACTTATTAATCTGCAATAAGGTTATTTGTATTGAAATAAATATATATATATATATATATATATATATAAACTATTTTAAAACTTTAATAGCATTATCTATAAAACAATGTATAGTATAATTAATTTTAATCACTAACCAGATAATTGACAGAAATTCACTATTTTCATAAAAAATACAATGGTAACTAAACTATATATTATTAATATTCATACAACTAATTTTGATTGATAAAATGCTAATTTTAAGTTGTCTTACCTAACCATGATAGTGCTTAAAAATATATCAAATTACGCATTTAAGTATTAAAAGTGAAAAGTTGTGGCATTGATGGTCTGTTCGTAATTGCATATCTTAACATTCAGGAAAATAGATCTTAAACATGTACATAAGAGGAAGTGGGCAACCTTTGCTCTCTAATTTCAGGTCATTTGTCACTGCTACATCACAGTGGTGTGATTTTATGCAGGCTGGCTCTTTAAGATGTCTGTAAAGTACATTTACTATGTTTACCAAACAGCTAGCATGGCTACATAAAACAAGTATAGTAAATTGTGGCCAAATACAGACTTATAAAAAGTAAGGCATGGGCCTCTACACCAATGCAAATGTATTAGAAATAATAAAAAATAATGATTGAATCATTATGGGTTGTGTGTTAGAATGAACTTCTCTATATGTCTTTGGTGTGGTAGTTATGAACTGTAGTTGTACTATTTCTTTAGGTGATTTTGGAATGTTTAAAGTTCAGAAACCCCACTCGGGCACACTTTGAATTTCAACTCAGTTTGGCCATGAGTTTTTGCTTGTATTGTTTGTCTTTTACAATTGTGATGAAGTATAGTGACCCAGCAGACACAAGTTATCTATTCTTATCAGCTACAATACTTTTACATGCTTTACACTCTTCAAAATTATTAAACATTCCTAGTCTTTCTCTCTCACTACCTAGAGACATACTAATTCCAGTACACTCTATTTTGAAGGGGCATATATGTATTCAGAATGGCTCTTTCTCAGACACACAGGTATTCAGGCTGGATCTGTCTCAGACACAAAAGTATTCTGGCTGGCTCTGTTTAAAACACACAGGTATTCAGGCTGACTCAGTCTCAGGCACACAGGTATTCAGGGTGGCTGTGTCAGACACGGTCACCAAGATTGATTCTATCTGACACACAATAATTGAGGTTTGATCTTTCTCAGACAGCAATTGAGGCTAGATCTGCTTCAGATCTAGAGTAAATGAAGTTGATTCTGTCTGAGATGTACTACAGTCATTGAAGCTTGGTATGTGTAAGATGTAGTCAATGAGAGTGGATCTGTCTCAGATATACAGTCAATTAGACTGGATCTGTCTCATATAACAATCAAACATACTCAATCTGATTTACATGCATAGTAATTGCGGTTGGCCACGTCTCAGACATACAGCAACTGAGAAAGACTCTATCTCAGACTTAAAGAAATTTTCTGACAAGCGTATGCCATGTCTTGGAGTCCAAGCTTTATGTAAATAAATAAATGGTAATAGTTTTAAGCATTAAATGAGAATTCAAGAGTGGTTAACATAAGTATTTACTAGTTGCCATGCAATAATGTCAATTTTAACTACTGATATTTTAGTGTTTGCCTCATAAGGGAAAATTGTATTGTATGCATCACACTTATCTGTAATATTATATAAAAATCTAATGGTGTCTGTCTGTATTGACATGTGTTTGTGTTATATAATTTTTATTTGGTTGGCCGGTGAGTGCAGACATATTGTGACCTGTGTTCTGTAGTTCAGTTTTAATAATCAGTGTTTAGTTTTTATTAAGTACATATTTTAGAGTTAGTGTGCATGGAATAGACACTCAACATGGCTGTTGTAGTTCTTGACTTATGCGTGTCACAACTCTCCTGTATGTTTTGTTTACTTTAACCTAGGTTGTAGTCATACATTAGTTTAGTCATTTACCTGAAGAAGAGATAAAATTGTAGATCTCGAAACATAGTGTTACAGATTGTATTGTATCACTGAACGATTACATATATCCGGAAAAATTCTGTCTCATTCACAATCCTTCCATTGTCATAAACAAACTTCAAACAAAGAATATTTTCTTAAGCATGGCAACAAGATAAACTCAACATTGGCGTCAGTATTATAATTAACTTGAACCAGAAGTGCTCATACCCATGCAAAGCCTTCGGAATTGTGTGTGAAGCTGCGTGTAACTCTAAATGGAGTGTTGGAGAGAAATTCGAGTTATTTCACAGATACTTATAAAACACTTTCACTTTCCGACTTCAGGGTGCCAAAACACTGTTCTTTAAACTTAAATTTAAAATGGATCAAGAGACTGGAATACCATTCAGTAACTATCAATTATCTCATGACTGTTTGGAATGCCATTTAAAAAGAATATGTCCATGGTATGCCTGTTTTTCAACGTGAAATTGCATGCGAAGCCGCAGGTAACTGCTAGTAATAACTAAAACTTTGACAGACAGACACTTTTAACTGGATTTGCATGTCTTAATATAATGTTATGGGATTCTTCAAAGCAAATTAACTATGGAACAAAAAATACAAAGACTGAAGTAAATTACAATGGCCATAAATGTATACTTTTTAACACATTTTCTTGATTGTGGTAACAAGGCAAACTCAACTTTGGCGTAAGAAACATAATTCACTCATTCAAACCAGAAGTGCTCATAAACGTGCAAACCCTATGAAATTGTGTGTGAAACTTTGGGTTATCGCTGTTAAGCCATAAAAAGGAAATGCCTATTATGTACTTGTTATTTAATAGGAAATCGTGTGCTAAGCGTGAATAACTAATAATTTGTTTATATATTGTTCAGAAGTAAAAAGTTAAGGAACTTTGAGACTTCTTGTGTGTGTGTTTGTGTGTACATTTTTCAAACCACTCAAAAGTTTCTCTAAGACTAGGGTGACATATCTTCATTCTTATGGCCCTAGGTGTCATTACAAAGTTGCCCACTAGCTTATTCTGAGTGAGATCAATAAAAATTAAGCAAAAGTTCTAGATTTAAATTCTATTCATTCAGCTGTAAGTAAAATTCTTATACTATAAAAATTATTTATTTACAAAAATGTTGGCTGATATTGAAAAATATTTTGAAAAATTAGAGACTAATTAAAAAATATATGGATTTTGGTCCTTGTTAGTAAAAGGGATAAAAGAGGTTGATTCAATTATCTTTTGAAACCTGGAGTCTACAAAATAAATTTAAAACATGAAACATCATCTACAATATCTATACAATAAATTAAAAGCATAAAATTACAATAAAATTTATTTTAGGTATTAATTTAATAATATAAGCTAAGCCATAAATACATAGCACAAATAACAAATACCCAAATTGTATAGCTTAACTTATAAAAGTGTATCTTTAAACATTTATATTAGGCACAAAACAGTACTTTTCAGTATGCAATACATTACTGCTTACAATAAAATGGCTCGTGAGATATAAAGCCAAAATCTTAAATATCAGCACAAATCAAGGGTAATATTTTAAGCGTATAGATAAAACAAGAAAGGTGGTACTATAAAATGAAATTAGACAACCTTGCAGCCACTTAAAAGTCTACAGACTGATACAGACTTTTACTCACAGTTTACTAGCATTAGTTCAAACCCAACTACCAATTTACAATAACGTCAGATATAAAATTTTGTATTCTCATGTTGTCCTTATCACATCAAGTGTTTAAATGAGATTACATCTTCTAGTTTTATATTATTTAAAATAGTTTTCAGATTCCAAATGGGCTGCCCCACTAAATAGGTGAGGGTAATTATATAGGTTTATTTCCAAAAATATTGTTTCAGATCTTATGTACACAGAGTTACTATTTTATAACTTGCAACAATATGTAAAATTTATTAATCTTTTGATGATGCCAGGTACATATTTGAAATTATCTATTCTTTCAGAAAACTTTCAAACTGGATAACTTTGAAAGAGTAAATAAAACATTAATCTCAGTACCATTAATGCGAAATAAAGGGAATACTTGTCACTTAAACGCCAAAAACTCAGAATTTTAAAAATAGTAACTGATCACCTCATTTATCTAAAATTAAAGATAAAAAATTAATTCTCATTAATTATTATCGAAATAAATCAATAGTTGGAGTTGATCATGTCTATATCAAAATCCATTAAAAATAAATCATTAGTATAAACATGCAAAATGATACATGTAAATAAAAAATTTGGTAGCCGATGGAAGCACTACCCTCTTGTTAAATTTATATATACATTTATTATTCATGAAAACATTTTTTTTTGCTAATAAAGGCAATAACAGTTATACAATTTAATTTTAAAGGTAGCAATTACAATAATAATTGAAAAAGAACGTTCTAATTGCAAGGGAAATTTTGAATTGAATTGGATCTTAATTTTTGGATAGATTATTAAGAATTGAAATTAGCAAAAGTTAAAAATCTTAGTTTTTCTTGTCGTAAGATTAAAATTATTACCCAAATGAGCATGAGGATACAAAGTATATGTACATACATTTTCTGCACGACCACGATGATGTAATAAAACCTATTGTAATACTGTGGTTGTTAAAACAGACAAGACTTCTAGAAGCATGGAAATGATGTAGAAAAGTTTTTAAAGTTACAGGTTTTCATGTACAAATAAAATTGTAAACAATGTATATACGTTCTCACAGTCCATTGTTCATTGTTGTATATCGTAGAACATTCCTTGTAAGATAGTTATTAACCCTCGAGCTGTATAATATCTCACCAGTAGTAAAGTGTTTTATGAAATGAAAGATGACTTGATTAGGCGAAGTTAGGACTATAAGTCCTCTCTACCACTTAACCTCACAAAAGAGTTAAACCAACATATTTATGACAAAGTTGAGGTTTGAACACTAAAAAACAACTTAAATTGTCCATCAGCTGATTTTCAGATTTGTGTTATAAAATGTAACAAAAACAATCACTTTAGGAACCAATTTAATAATCAAAACCAACTGTTATTTGTTTAGCAGGATAAAAAAAAATATTTATACATAAATATTTGTATGTACGTTAAAAAATTTTAATTTCTGAATTCTGTTTTATACATACATTTTCAAGTACACATGACAATAAATCAACAAAACATTTCATCAAAATGTTATGTTGATTTAGAAATATGTTTAATGGCTTAACAATACATTTATACATGTATTTTTGTAAATTAATACAAAATAACTTATGCAGTTCTTAAGGGAGTTTGTTTATTGTTTTATTTATTACATAATTTAAATAAGTTTGTTTATGAATAATTCCCAAAATCATGACTTTCAGGGAATAAAGAAAAACCATATAATAAATATAATATTGATAATAGCTATTGTAGCTATTATATAGCTATTATTTCAAGATATTATATATATATATCTTGAAACATAAAATATTATCTGAGTTTGATAATGTTCATGTGACCACAAATATAGAATCAAAATTCTCATTAATATCCATATAGTTTGGTTAAGGTTTCTTCTACTTTTAGTTTTGTATATAGGAATTTTTCAGCTTACAGCTACAATAGCTATTATCAATATTATATTTATTATATGGTTTTTCTTATATATATATAAAACATGAGGATAAATAAATAGACTACTCATCCACTTAAACAACAACACTTATGATTATTCGCCATTGCCAGCTTGAGGGTTAAAATGATTTCGATCTGTAAAAATGTTCTTACTTTTTTCTCTCTTTCCCTCTCTTGATGAATTACAAAATTACTTTAGTGCGGTTAAATGTCATTATATAATTTACTAAATCCCATTCTTCACGATTTAAAAAACAATTTTGTTTGTATAATTATTTTAGTATTTAAATATAAAGATTTAGCATTTTTGTACTGTATTACACAGATTTAAAATGGAATAAAACTCTCCCTTTGGAAAAAATAAAATCAAAAGTAGTGATTTTACTCTTTTAAATTCTATGATAAAATCTACAGTTATTTAGTTCAAAATAATGGGTCTTCTGTTACAACTTAATACAAAGTAATGTTCCCTTAATACTGTCAATATAATGAAAAAACCTGATTAAAAATAGTTTAAAAGTCCATTGTGATATTAAAGAAGAACTTAAACTAGAATTAATTGCATTTGTAATTCTTATATATTATATTGAGCTTTGAGATTTGCTTATTTAAATTGAAATTTAAAGATGCAATACAAATTAAAATAATTAATTTGATTAACTACACGACTATATCTATTTCCCAATATTGGAATCAACATTAGGAAAATTTGGTACTGACACAACCTTTTCTCACTAATCTGTCGGTCACAAACTCTACTAGCACGGCTACACACTATCTTTGTTCATATAGTCTACAATAACTTGAGCCTGGGAGACTCCTGAGAGGAAAGCTCCATGTGTTGTGGAAAAGTGAGTTGTATGAACAGCCTCTCCAGCTAGTAAAACGACAGGTTGCTGTAACATACACAGTAAAACACTTATAAATTTATTAATTTGTAATGCCAACCGAAAATAAATTACACTACAGATGTTGTTTTCTTTTCAACCTTCGATCTCCCACAATGACTGCCAGACACGTGGCAGGGCCGCATTCTGGGCAGTATTCAATCACGCATATTCCCCACTACAACAATAATTGTCACTGTCGAGTTTAAGTAGCTAGTTTGCACTAAGCAGCAGTCGCATAATCATTGCCGCCTCTATTGATTCTCCTGTAAAATGTGAATTAAGTTTTATTTGTTTCCTGCAAGGGAATAGTGCAGAAATCCATCAGAGAATGTGCTGTGTTTATGGAGAAAACATTATGAGTGATGGTGTTATACATGAGTGGTTTAGAAAGCCAAAGAAGTTGACCCTCTCATAATTCGATGGGAGGCTGACTTGGAACTCACATATTGAGAATACAATATCTAAAGTGACAAAGGCCCTACAGGCTTGTAAATGACCCTGGATTGAAATCCAAAATAATTAATTGGATCTATGGAACCATTATAACATCAATGATCATATATGCTTCATTAATGTGGTGGCTGAAAGTAGATATAAAAAACAGCTGCCAAGAGGCTACAGAGTCTTCAAAGGCTAGCTTGCGTAAGCATCACAGGAGCAATGAGCTCCCACCTTGGCACTAGAAGCAGTCCTGGGATACACTCCTCTGGGTCAGGAGGTGATGTGGACAGCCGCATTAAGAGCAATGAAGCTTCTGGGTACAAAGGTGATTAAGTCTACCTCCTCAGAAGGTCATATGAAAATAACACAGGGATTCCCAGAGGCTGAAATGATAAACAACATATCAGAAAGTATGTTTAAGAAATACTACTTTGAAAAACCATACATAACCTCTATTAGGGAAAAAATGAAGTAAAAAGGAGGCCTAAAGGGGTCCAGAAGTTCCATACAGATGGTTCACGCCTTGACTCTAGGGCAAGATTTGATCTATATGAACCAGGAGTTAACCTAGCTGTGCCCCTGGGAAAACACGCCCCGGTCTTCAAAGTCATGGCAATAGAATCATGCGTCAGAAGATTCATACAAATGAGTCCAAAAGGAGCAGAATATTTTATACTCTCTGACAGCTAGGCTACACTAAAGGTACTTGACGCCTGTTCATTGGACTCGAAAGCAGTTTGGGAATGCAAGAATGCTCTGGTAGAACTGGCAAAGAAGAACAGAGTACACTTGGTTGGGTGCCGATCCATGAGGGCATTTATGGTAATGAAAAACAGATACCCTCTCCAAAATAGGTACAGAGTTCTTTTTGGTAGGGCAAGAGCCAGGCTGAGGATTACCTTTCTTCTAGAGCAAAGCTCTCATAAAATATTGGGAAAAGAGGATTAGATCCTTTAACTGGAGTAGACCTCAGGATTAAGACAATAAAAAATGTTTATCTCTCCTTATGCTAAAGGGTAGGCATCTCTCCTAGATCAAAGTAAGGAGGATATAAAAATGATAGTAGGGATGTTGATAGGACATAGCCCCCCGGGTCTTAGACTGATGAATGCAGACTCTGTGGAGAAGCATAAGAATCAGCAGAAGAATATATATATATGGCTAAGTTGTCCTGTCATATCTACAATTACGAAAAAATTCCTAGACGCATATCTTTTTAGCCCCAAGGATATCAGAGAACAGGAGCCCTCAAATTTGTCATTTCGCAAAATGCGACTGCAGCTTAAATCCTAATTTCTGTGTATCAATTTAAAAATCTGAGATATAAATTTTGCTCCACATTTTACGCTAATTTCAGAAATATATAGTTTACACTTTTATTTACATAACATTATACTTATAATAGTATTTTTCCCTATTATTAGATAGTACAAACAAATAATTCCCAACACCTGAAAGTAAGATCCTAAAACAATGTATCATGCATATCTCCATTCAGAATCCAACTAAACACCAAAATAATTTAATATAGGACAGTTTCTATTGGACTTTCATGTATTTACAAAAGATATATACTGTAAATGCTTGTATTTAAACATAATGTTCGAATTCAATTGAACAAAAAGTTTGGGATAACACTTACATTTTTAGTAAGAAAACAAACATAACCAGTACAACAAAGTATGCAGCAACAACTGATCGACAACGATTAAACAAACATGTAACAAATGCTACAACTGTTGTTGTTAGCTGTCTACCGACATACTACAGTGGAACGGAATAACATTTTTAAATGAACATAGAGAACACAACATAAAAGCAATAACCAACAAAACCAGTATCGATATCTAGATTGGTTCTTCATCTTTACAGTCGTATCTCTTCTTACGCGTTCACAAGTAACAAAAACAAAAAAGTGCAAATGGACTGCATATGCGGCGATGCCAATTCAGGAAGACCACATGTACCGCATATACAGCAATTACCAGTTCTAGGGTTGTTACAATTTGTGTTATTGTAACTGTACATTAGAATGTACGTTTAAATCTATATCTTTTAAACACAATTTGTTATGTATGTACAGCACAAAATAAAGATGTTTCTGATTCTAGAAATATTCTCAGGAGAAATATTCAAGTTTGTATACTGTAAAGTAGTTTGTAAATTATTTATATAATATACGTTTTGTATCTGAATTTTAAATTTGAAGTTAGTAAAGACAGCAACAAGCTAAGGAAAAACCTTACTAATAGTTATGGTTATTATTTCATTTCAATTAAAGATCACATCAACTTTTATAGCCACAGAATATTAAACTGAAAAATAATACCAAATGGACATTTTTTTTATTTATTAATATCCTAACTTGTTTTCTAATTTTATTTAATAGTTAAGTATTATTCAATATTATAACATGTTTATTTTTCCTAAGTATAGTGGGTGTAACGGAGGATGAATGATGTATACCAAATTGAGGGGCTCACTAAACTAAGGCACGCCTTCCTGCCAGCATGGGAAAAATAGACAGCTGGTTTCTAGGGTTAATAGAACAGGTACAGTAACTGTAATCACATAATTTGATTACCTTTGCATCACTGCTGTGTTGACTGTATATGGGCTGTGCCAACGTATCAGGACCACAGCCTGTCTTGTCACACTCAGCCGTTGTATGACTATAGCCACCTCTCACAAATTTGTTGCTATGCCATTTTGATCTATTACATAAAACAAGAGCAGTATATATTAAAAATGTTTTAGTACTGATTAATTACTGCTAAAATATAAATATCCTGCAAAATCACTGCAGTTATTTGTGCACCTGAAATGGAACAGTTTTGTATCTTTAGAATTGAACAGTCAATAAAATTTGTCTCTAAGTTGTGGCAGGATCTGGCCCACTTGGTGGCCAACATCTGAGTTACACATGGATGCCTACAATATCAGCTTGAAGATATGTTTATACATTTAATCATGAGATTTTTTATTTGTAAGTGTATTTTTTACAAACTTTGACCCTTTTTTATTGAAATCATATTTTGAATTATAATTTGTAATTATTTTTCAACAGATATGTATCTAAACAATGGAAATCTAAATCGCCACACAAGATTTTTGTTCTATATTGAATCCATTGCCTAATTGTTAACACAACATACCACCCCGTATGAAATAACAACTTTCCCTAGCCACCAAGGTCAACAGTATCTGAACGTTTTTCAACTTAAAAGTGTTATCCCCTCAATTATTGTAATCTTTATGTGTGTTAAATAACTTCTCTGTCTTTCATAGTATTGTAAATTTTCATCAGTATCTTTGTTTTTTTATATGTGACCTGTCTGTAATACCTATTTTAATACAGGTAATTTATTTTAGCTTTTACGAAAATAGACAATAGTAGAATTACAAAAAAATATAAATTGAGAGTAAATGTTTTCAAACCGAAAGATATTTTGATTATTAATAGTTTTTAGAGGTTAAGTGACTGAGAAAAATTGATAGTCCTAATTTGCCTCATTATAACTATGACTGCTACGTTGTTTAAATACATTTTACACTCCATTCTGCATTAATCTGAAAGAAGTAGTGACCTTATCTGAAATGCTATCGTAATTGATTTAATCTTTGCCAATATTGTACCTGAATATTCTTTCTGGCAGTGGTATGTGAGGGTTACTCATGAATCTACGAATGACCCGCGTACAGTCCAGGGACACCTCCTGGTCAGACAGTGCTTCCATGGCCACTGCCCCCTCTCCCCCCACCCAGCCGAGTAGCACAGCTGACATGTCTGCCACAACGTCAAACCCGGACGCACACCTCACCCAACTCTGCAACACAGTGTCTTGTACTCATTAATTTTTACACACTTATTCAATTCATCTATTAATATACACACAACTCAAAATTAGGGAGGACAGAAGTACAAAGAAAAATAGTTTAAGTGATAAAGCGCAAATTGGCTGAAATATAATTCTTGAAAATTTTATAATTTGTACAAATGTCTTCTCTTTTTATAAGCCCAGGCAGTTTTGATTATATATCAATGATACCCATAATAAGACTCCTAGTTTTAAGATTTTGTCTTATTCTCTTAGCAGGTTTTACCAAAACTGAGACTGATATTATATGTTTAAGTTTAAATATATTAGTGTTATTGATATTAGAAGAGGTTTATCCTAAGCCTAAAATCATACTCACAGTGAAAGGTTGATAATTCAAAATTTTAAACTTGGAATTTGGATAATTCAAACCCTTTTTGGACAGATTTATTGTGTTAAAATGGGATGGTTAATTCAAATTTTGTTTTGGATAGATCAAAATTTTAATAATTTATGAGCTAGAATTCCTAAAAGTAAATGAGGCAACATTATGATGCAGTACAGCTGCATTAACCATAGGTATGACTTTGTTTAATGTCATATGATAATATAAAAAAAGCTCCCCTCCCTGCTATGGCTCATTGATTTACATGAATTTATAAATGTAAGTATTTTGAATGTCCTTGCAGATGTCAACGTCAGTGTCTCATCCTTTTACCACTACAAAGCTTAGCCCCTCTTCCTCACAATGTGTCTGCTTAGCCATTACTATTGCGATTCCTCTATGAAAGTGAATGCTAACGATCCACATAATTATTTTCTTTCTCTATAGTACTTTAATTTTTTATTGTTTATTACAGTATGTTAAGAATAGATTGCTTTAAATACGTATTTAGTATTAATACTTTACACACACACGCACACAAACACATCTGTATAATGTATGAAGATGTACATCAAGTAAAGTCCAAAGGCCAACCTAAAAATGAGAACATTCAATTGTAATAGCTGATGCCGGGTTTTTCCCTTTATCATTCATCTCTGCTTACAAACAACCCTTGCTTTTCTGGCTCCTTGCAGGCCAACTCCCTGACGTGACAAAAAAAGAATACTAGGTATTTCAAAAAGTTCATTGATAGTTCCAGTAGATGTACCAAGTTTTATTGCTTTACTTGTAATGGTTCGGAAATGATCAATACTGTGCAGCACTTTTTTACACCCTGTTTATATATATCATGAAATCAGTCTCTGTTAAGAGCCCTAAGACAAAATGCAAACTCAAATATCATTGAGTCAGCCGCCAACAAAACCAAAGCCCTATGGACTGTTATTAACAATGAAAGAAAAGGACAACAAGAACTCCTACCTCAAAGCCATATTGTAATCAATGACAAAGTGGTGGATAATCCAATTGAAGTTGCAGAACATTTCAACACTTTCTTCACTCAAGTTGCTGAAGCAACACTGAAACTCAGCAACCACACAGTAGGAAATCATGACAACAATGCAAACAACCAGTCCATAACAGACAACTGCCAAACTGTTTTCAACTTAAGCCCGACAAGTGACAGAGAAGTAAGAGCGGTCATCAATTCCCTTAAATCTAAACTGTCAAGTGGAATGGATGAATACTCATCAAAAATTGTAAAGCATTGTGCTGAAGAGCTAATACCACCTTTGGTCAGCATAATAAATGCATCTTTCAGCCTTGGTCAGTTTCCTGCTGCATTAAAGCAATCAAAAGTGTATCCAAAACATAAAAAAGGATCAATGACTAAAATAAAAAATTACCGTCCTATTTCACTTGTTTCAACCTTTTCTAAAATAATTGAAAAAGTAGTTCTCAATAGACTTATGACCCACCTGGAGCAGTTAAACATAGTCACTAGTTGTCAACATGGATTTCTGAAAGGTAAATCAACCACATCAGCTATCATCAACCTAATTGAATACATCATTGACCAAATAGATAAAGAACAATACATCTCTGCTCTGCTTCTTGATTACAGCAAAGCATTTGACTTTCTAGGACATGATCTCATATCAAAAAAACTTAAATCTCTAGGCATTACTGGTATAGCTAACAGTTGGTTTATGAGTTATCTCTCAGGGCGAACACAGGTAGTTGAAGTACAGAGCACTGCACATGGCCTTAAAAACACCTTTCAATCAAACCCACAACCAGTCACACACGGAGTGCCACAAGGATCAGTTCTAGGACCAGTCATCTTTGTTTTATTTGTCAATGACTTCCCAGCATACATCCAAGACCACAACACCACCTGTGTTATGTATGCTGATGACACAACACTCCTAATCAGTGATGCTACAGCAGAAGGAGTGCATACAACTGCCTGCAACTCCCTGCGCAAAGCACTGACATACTGCAGAAAAAATGACTTGGCTGTAAACCCATCAAAAACAATACAGATTAATTTTAGTAAAAGAAAAGACTACATTCCAAAAATACCTGACGTAGAAATTGAAAACCACGTTAAATTTCTAGGAGTCATCCTGGATGGAAGTCTAAACTGGACAGAGCATGTGCAAAAAAATCAGCACAGGTATATATGCTGTGCGGTGCATAAAATGGACTGGAAATTTAGAAACATCAAAAACAGCTTACTATTCACTAGTAGAAACGCACATGAGGTATGGGCTCGCTGTATAGGGTGGGTCCTGTGCTGGGAACCTCAACAGGGTGCTCATCCTACAGAAAAAAGCCATCAGAATCCTCGCTGACCTTGAACCTCAACAAAGCTGCAGGCAAGCCTTCCAAGCCCTTGGCATAAAGACTATCACTGCTCTGTACATTCAAGAAGTTATTCTACATGCTCATAGTCTGAGTCTTCAAACAGGGAAAGACTTCCACTCGTACAATACTCGTCATGCAACTAACTACGTTCTGCTCCCACATCGCACAGCAATCTTTGAAGAAAAACCATCCTACATCGGCCGGAAATTGTGGAATGCTCTACCAGATACAATGAAAGGATTGAAGAGGAATGCCCTACAAGGAAGACTGCATAACCTCCTAGTAAATCAACCTTTTTATACACTGGGTGAGTTCCTGAACGCCTGCAATGGAGAATGGAGACTACAAAAACCTCGATTTTTTGTTTCATCATAAGCTAACTTTTTGTAATAATATGTGACTCTATTACTATTCTTTAAGAATATGTCAATAAAGAAACTTGTCTATTGTCTTGTATAATTCTAATATGTGGATTTTTTTACTGGACCCTTGAGATTCAAATTATCCAAGTTCCACTACACAACAGAATGAAAAACTATGGAATATAATTATTTCATTGGTTTGAAGTTGTCATAGAGACTTAAAAAGGGACATTTGATAGGACTTTGTCTTACCTATATAAAGGGTTAAACAAAAAAACAGTCGGGATTTCACACTCTAAAATAACAGGAACTTTTCTGAAATTTGTTCAGTGATTTAAAAAAATTAGAAACACCTAAACAATGTATTGTATTACTAAATAATGGAAAATGTTAAAAATATTCTGTTACCTTCAAGAACCTTTCATCATAAACAAAGACAATACAACTTAGGACGATTGAACAGCAGCTTATAGGTTAAGTTCTATAAAATGCATTGTATATTATAATAAGTCTCCACATTACAGTAATAAACCCGGTTGTTTCCCTCCCACCGACTATTTATATTATTATTGGGGCTAGTAAAAATGTTAACTAGAAAATAATCATCTTTTGAAACAGACAATCACATGGTGATGCCTCTCTTATCAGTGAATCATAAACAGATTGTAAATGTTTTGCACTGATGGTTATAGCGACCAAGCAACACATCCGGAGCTACTTTGAACAACAGCAGTTGCTCATTCAAGTAAAGAGTGTAAAAGTTCACCTGATGGTCAGCATCTTCCTTCTCTTCACAGTTCCAGATGAGCTGGATACCTTGAAAGTCCTCAGGCCACCAGGCATTGTCGTACACAAGAAACAGCTTGTTGATGGTGTCAAAGCCCATGATGTCAATAGCCTTCAACCATCAGAATGGAATCCAATCAGACCGATTTTATGGAATTGTAAATAACAACAAAAGGTGCATACAAATTTAGGGAATTTTCTTTATGAACACATTACTTATTTTAGTATCACACTAATGTAAAGTATTTAGTTTACATAGTTAGTCTGTTCATAAAGTAAATAATATGTATCATACATTAAAAAGCTTCTACATGATGCCTCAAATATATTTTACCTGCTAAGCTGGCTTGCTGTAATTACAGAGTAGGATTATTAACTAAAGGATCCCCAATTAATGGCTGAATCATGGCATAGGTACTTTCTTTTGTTTAAAGTTAATTGATGATTTCAAGAGATAACACGATTATGAAAATTTGCCATTAAGTGATACAATAACAGAAATTGAGGTTTGGGGACTGGCATATATCCTTTTCTTCAAGTGTAAAATACTGAAACTAAATAAGTTTAAATTAAAGCATATAAAAAGTAAACTAACCAATATAATGGTGATGAGCAAAACAAAGTCAAAGCTGGAAACATAAATGCTGTAAGTCAAACAACTTTAAGTCAGTCACTGTGAGAATGATTATGAAATCCTACACCATGACACTTACCTCTGGCCTAATGTTTACACCTATAACTTTTTTTAACTTAATGTCATTGTGTGTATCAAAGTTTTATATGATGATGCAAATTTGTGTTCTAGTTAGTTATCGTTTACTTATTATTTAACTTCTGATCATTCCTTCTTATCTCATTTATAACCTTCTACCTTTTCATGTGTTTGGCAATGTAAAATCAAAGTTGCCTACTGCGTCCAACACTTTACAATTGAATGAGATGGACAATAAAGACTTATACTGCATTGGAGATATTGTGGTGCACGAGGCAAGATCAATTTGCATTTAAGTACCATTTATACAGGGGTGCTGAAAAGTCTTTAAAAGGTCTAATAGCCTCTGTACTCGTAAACGTACAAATATAAAACTTTGTACAGTTACATAGGGCATAAAAATGAACTTTTTGATGCAATCAGTAGCTCTTAACCACCTCAGGGGGATGGCTCATAAGGAGTCAGTGGAAAATCTTAAATGTAAGCATAGGTTGATGTGCATATCGTTATTAAGAGCTAGTCAAGCAAAGAAGAATACCACAAACTGCACTTCAAAAGCTTTTTCCGTTACAAAATGGTTTGTTTATTAGAAATTACAGTAAGGCATTATTTTTATAAGTTTTCTTGTCTTTATATTTACCCTTAAATCACAACAAGGAAATAACCGGCATCTTATTCATTGAGGGATCACCCAAATAGTTATTATCTAATCTGGGAATTCCTAACATTGGAACGTTTAAAGGAGAGTTCTGAAATATTGATTGTTTTCTCTATCAGTTGAACAATACCTTATATCCATTAGTAGAACAATAATAACATAAATAAGGGTTTCTCCATGCCAGGAATAAAATTACTAGCTCAGTTGCCTTTTAACAGTATTGAGCGTAGCAGCTAGTTAGTAACTCAGCATTTTACCTAATTACTCTTTTTGTCACTATGTCACTAAGCGAGAACGAATCATTTTGTTAATGATGGGTGGTTATGGCTATCACATTCAATCGTTGGAAGAGGTGCAAAATTTATTCAATGTCAATTTCCCAGATAGAAATCATATATCAAAATCTACTGCTTTTTACACAATAAAGCGTTTTGGAGAAACAGGTACTGTTGAAGATCGACCAAAATCTGGAAGGTCACAAACGGCTACAAATAAGGACAAGACGTTAGACATCTTTCAGACTTTTGTTGAAGACCCACATAGCTCTATTACGTCAGCCACATCAGCAAAGGAAATTAACCACTTTTCAGTGGGTAGAATATAAAAACAAAATCATTTTAAAGGTTATAAAATGTGCTTAGTTCACGAATAATGTGAAGACGATTTTGATCGTCATTTGGAATTTTGTGAACTTATGATGGACAGCATAAATAGAGATCAGAATCTTCCAACGAACATAGTATTTACAGATGAAGCAATCTTCATGTTGAATGGAACGGTCAATAGACACAACTACCTGTATTGGAGTGACAAAAACCCTGATTGGATAGTTAAGAAGCATACACAAGCAGAAGCATTTGACAGAGGACCCCAGCCAATTGACAACCCCACAGGCTTCGGTATTGACGGAGGGAGTCAGTCAAACCCTGACCAAAAAACTGTCCACAATATCTTTGACAGAGGACCCCAGCCAATCGACAACCCCACAGGCTTCGGTATTGACGGAGGGAGTCAGTCAAACCCTGACCAAAAAACTGTCCACAATATCTTCGACAGAGGACCCCAGCCAGTTGACAACACCACAGGCTTCGGTATTGACGGAGGGAGTCAGTCAAAAACCCTGACCAAAAAACTGTCCACGACATCTTTGACAGAGGAAACCCAGCCAGTCGACAACCCCACAGGCTTCGGTATTGACGGAGGGAGTCAGTCAAACCCTGACCAAAAAACTGTCCACAACATCTTTGACAGAGGACCCCAGCCAGTCGACAACCCACAGGCTACACCTACTGCATTTGCTCCAAGTAATGAGAAAGACGCCAGCCATCATTGTAGGTGAGACAGATGTTCATTTTTTCAACTCTATAATTAAAACAAACAGACAAAATGATCATATTATCACATATCCTTTCAGCTGCAAACCACCCTTAAATTCAAAGAAATTTTCAGAGGGCCAAACTGTAGATGACTTTTTCAATAAAAATATAACTTTTTACAAAGAACACATGGCCAAAAACTACAACATGATACCAGCCCAAAATGTTCAAAAGAATTTTTTAGAGAAACAGTGCCCAGGAAAAAAATCCAAATTGAAACAATTTCAAAAAACAAAAACCTTCATAAATTCTTTCCGGAAAACAAAGCAACTGGTTTAAAAAAACCAAACTAAGTAAACGTCCTCACAATAAGAATCACCAAGAAAAATCAAAATAGAACACATGGATGAAAAATTTTATTGTCAAATGACAATTCTTCACCAGAATGTAGATTCATTAGCAAACAAGGTAAATAGATTGAGTCACATGCTTGAGAACACAAATCCTGGTCTGGTAATTCTTACTGAACACGGATTAAAAAATGAACATCTTGAAAATACCAGAAATCCCAAATTATGATCTCATAGCAGGTTTTTCCAGGGACACACATAAGAAAGGAGGAGTTGCCCATTTATAAGAACAATACATTTGGATATAAAATAGAACCAATCATTGCAAAACCATCAATAGAAATGGTGTGTGAAACGCAACTAGTTGCTATCTCAGAGGGACAGGAATGCACTTATGTCTTGGGAATCTACAGGCCACCTGGAGGAGATCTTGACGTAGCCCTTGACCATGTATCTGACATTTTGGACACTGTACCTGTATGGAAGTCACGTATTATAATCATGGGGGATATAAATATCGATTGTCTAAAACAAGATAGGGACAACGCAAAGCTAACTAATACTTTGGCAGCATACAATATTCACCGTTTACAACTCCCACCTACCAGAGAGACAAATACTACATCTTCATCCATAGACTGTGTATGTAGTAATATCACTCCTCAAGAAATCAATGTCTCTACATTCACTACTGGGATTTTCTGATCATAAAGCACAGCTAAGCTCAATCTACAAGTGTTCAGCTCCTCTGCCCATTGTAAATTCAGAAAGAAGGCACTTAAACAAGAAAAATTTGGACCACCTAAAAGAAATTCTCCGCGATCAGGAAATGGGATGAAATCATAAATACAGAAAATGTAAACACAGCGTACAAAAAACTTAGTGACATCCTCACCTCAGCAATGAACACAGCCTGCCCTTACAAAAAATCTAGATCCAAACAAAGGCATAACTTTAGAAGCATGCCAGACCCTGTTGCTAACAGACTTCAAAAAGACTTTCTTGAGGCTCTTGAGCAAGAAAAATTAAGACCTGGGGTTGAGGCAAAAAGATTAACAGCAGAAAGGAAAAAAGCATATGATTTGAGATTGAAATTTTGTAGAAGACAAGCAAAGTGCCGACTTTATTAACAATGCTGATAACAAGCCTAAAGCGATCTGGGACACCATAAACAGTGAACGACAAAAAAAATGCACGGAATCAGCAATTGAAACTGGTAAGTTGACGGAAAGAAAACTCAGAATCCACTCCAAATAGCAGAACACCTAAATATTTATTTCACAACTGTAGCGGAGAAAACACTGAAAGAAGCTGGTCAAAATCTTGACCTCACTGACAACCAAATGGACATAATCAACAATGTTTCTGATTTTAAGTTCGAAATGACAAATCTAACCGAGGTTGAAAAAACAATTCTTTCACTGAAATCAAAACCCTCAGCTGGAATTGACGATATATCATCCACTGTATTGAAATATATAGTCGAAGAAATCAGGCTTCCATTGACAAACATAATTAACAAGTCTCTCTTACAAGGCATTTTTCCAGACGATCTTAAAGTAGCTAAGGTTATCCCGATAAATAAACAAAAGACATGCAAAGTTGCAAGTGATTATAGACCGATATCTCTTATATCCTACGATTTCTAAAATAATTGAAAAAATTGTTTTAACAAGATTGATGAGACACCTCTATTCTAACAATCTCTTATCTGAACACCAACACGGCTTCCTACCTGGAAGATCCACCACTACAGCCATCATAAGTTTTGTTGAAGGTGTAATAGACCAGTTGGAAGAAGGAAACTTGACCACAGCTTTGTTCTTAGATTTTTCTAAAGCATCTTGACAGTCTGGGACATAACTTGCTCATTAAAAAAGCTTAAAAACATTGGGAATTCACAATACAGAAGAAAGGTGGTTTTCAAGCTACTTGAAAAAATAGAACTCAATTGGTTGAGATCAAATATACAGTGAACAACACAACTTACCATGCAAGATCTGATCAACTTCCTATCAGTAGAGGGGTTCCTCAAGGATCCGTCCTTGGACCAGTACTCTATATACTGTTCACTAATGACTTACCCAATCATCTCAGTGAGTATGCCTCTTCTACAATGTATGCAGACGATACTGCTTTGATGTTGGCAGAAAAGCAAACCTGATAATTTAGACTGTAGGGCCTTCATTGCTTTAAATGTAGCCAAAACAATACTGTCATGTTAACAACTTGGCACTAAACGAAGGAAAAACAAAGCAAGTACTGTTTAGTAGAGCACAAAATGAAAATGCTGGACTCCCCGATGTTAGAGGTGGAGGAAGAAACTAAGTACTGGGAATTATTGTAGACAGTGCTCTATCTTGGACACACCTCATGTTGATTTGGTCTGCAAAAAAATTGAGTACTGCCCTGTATGTGCTCAAAAGAGTTAGAGCTGTCACAGACCTCGCAACAGCTAAAGTTGCTTAATTCTCACTATTTGAATCCCACATAAGATATGGACTGCTTGTTTGGGGTGGATCAACTGCAGGAAATCTGAATAGAGTCCTAATAATGCAGAAAAAGGCTGTGAGAGTGCTAGCAAGCTTGGGACCAAGAGACACTTGTAGAAGTGCCTTTAAAGACCTTGGTATCCAAACTGTTACTGCTTTGTTTATCTTTCAGTCCATCAATCACATTCTCACAAGCAATGCTGAAAGATTCATTGACATCCATACCCACAACACCAGAAACACAGTAAATTTCAACCTTCAATCTCACAGACTTGCAATGTTTGCCAAAAAACCTTCCTATGCAGGAGCAAAATTTTTCAATCTACTGCCAAGACATCTCAAAGAAGAGAAGAGACTATCCCATATCAGGACACGTCTCACCACCCTGGCTGGCCGACAAGACATTCTACTCCGTTGAAGAATTTTCAAATTGGAGAGATTTGTCAACCTAATTTATAATTACTTTTATCTATTTGACACATATTCTGTACTCTATGTTCACGAATAAAGTTTGCTTTGACTTTGACTTTGACTTTGACAATGGCCATAAAAATTAAATGTTTGGGCTGGAATATTTGGAGGCCAGGTGGTAGGACCATTTGTTATTGAAGGGAACTTAAACTCTGATCAATATTTAACAATGCTTCAAAACTAAATAATTCCTGCCTAGCAGAATATTGCTGGTGATGACTTTGGAAGAGTGTGGTACCAACATGAAAGAGCACGTCCTCACTTTGGTTTAGAAGTAATACAGCTTTTAAACCATGTGTTCCCAGGTAAATATATTGGCTGACACGATCTCTGGATTAATCACCTCTTGTTTCTTTTTCTGAGGTAATTTGAAAGATGAAATTTACTGAACCAAACTAAAAGATTTGCTACAGCTGAGACACCGATTGTAAAAGGAACTGCGTGTAATCCAGTAGATGTAATAAAAAACACATTGTCAGCGTTTTATCATCGGCTGGGATATTACCAAGAAGCTGAGGGGAAACAATTTGAACACATACTATGACAATCTAGACAAGTATTTTGTGTTGTTATTGTTACTAACAATTAACAATTGTTAATGTGAAATTTAACTAATTAAAGCAACTCCCTGCATTTTCTCCTGAATGTACAGTTTACTTTGAAAATCTTTGAACCGTCACCATTTTGTAACGAATAAAGCTTTTGAAGTGCGGTTTGCTGCATACTTCTTTGCTTGACTAGCTCTTTAAAATGATGTACATATCAATCTATGCTTACATTAAACATTTTCTACTGACTCCTCCTGGAGCATTACCATAGCAGAATAGCAGGTCACTGAATACATCTTAAAATAGATATTTGAGTACAGTACTAATGTATGAAGTTTTGTAGCTTCATCTGATATGGTTACAATAAAATGAAACCATTCTTGAACTAGCACATAAGATCATTATTGAAACTTTCAAGTGCTACCATTTTGTTTATGATTAACCTTTTGAGGTCTAGTTTGCAGCATGATGTTCTACTATTAATTAGTTGATTAATTTAAGGGTGAATATAAAGACAGAAAAATTATTAAAATAATGGCTTACTGTAACTCCTAATAAAGGAACCATTTTGTAACGGAAAAAGACTTTGAAGTGTGGTTTGTGGTATTCTTCTTTGCTTGACTAGCCCTTTATAACAATGTGCACATCGACCTATGTTTACATTTAAAATTTTCCACCGACTCCTTACGAGCCATACTCCTGAGGTGGTTTAGAGCTACTGATTTCATCAAAAAGTTCAATTTTTATGCCATATGTCACTGTACAAAGTTTTGTTTGTATGTTTACAAGTACAGAAGATATTAGACAGTTTCAAGAGATTTCAGCACCCATGTATGTCTGGCAATAATTAGTTGTGTCAAGATAAAAAATATGACCAACTGATTATATTCACTGGTGGTGTGTTCACTGAAAAATTTATGATTTTATATATTTACTTAATATATAGATATAACTAATTATATAGATAAACTATATAATTAGTTTATATACAGTTTTTCAAACAAAATACAACAGCAAAATGTTTTAGCGATTGGTAATTTGTGTGCTGTTGATCAGCTGTACTGGAAGTAAACATGCTCCAATGCACAAACATAAATGTAGAATATATTCATTTGAAGACAAATAACTATGGTTAACTACCATGAACGTTTCTATTAACTGTTCCTTGCCAGACAACAATAATGTTCATGTAACAAAGAACTCGTATTGGCTCAAGCATTTCCGTTTGCCTTTGTGATACCATGCCAATATCAATCGACCATCACAACAGAAAGATATGACTGAAGCAATAAATATGGCTATTTACCAGCTGAAATGATTCATTGTCTATTAATTTAGTATAAGTAAGATTTTACCTGCTGCCGCCAGCAAACAAAGTGGTGGAATATATCATGACTGTACAAAATGAGTAAAGTGGCAAATTTCAACGCATTTTATTGTCGAATTCCGTTGATCGAATGTAGAATCCCATTGATCGATTTTTGAATACAAATTCTTTTTAAGATGGTTTGGCTACGATATTGCTATGTTATACCATTCACTAGGTATTATTAGGTCTTTAAAATTGAATTTCTTGAAATTTTCTACAAACAAAATTGTCACACAAGAATAATATTTTTGTAATATGTTCAAACTCATTTCCATTATTTTGTAAAATTCAAGTATATTTCCTGTTGATTCTTGGACAAAAAGAATTCAACCATAAATCTCGATCTCCCGGAACTCTGATAAGTAGCTACCTTGTCAGTAATGTTGCCCTTGTTCATCAATGTTGTTCAGCCTTGTGCTGCTACTTGGGATTATTTTAAAGTATTCTTATACCAAATATTCAATATACCACTCCATTGATAGTGTGGCAATCATTTGTTATTCTAGTTTTAATTTGTGTTACTAGCTCACACGAATATTAGAATTATTTCCAGCTTGCTATACACAAAGTTTACTAAGAACATTATTTTTACAGTTTTACCATTGTTATGTACTACAAATATGGCAGGTGCAAAATTTAAATGAAAACCAAAATTCTTATATCATTCACTTAATCTTCATAAGATTATTAGTTTTATAATACAACAAAATTACAGAGAATTTAATAAACTTTACAATAAATAATATGCATCAGTTTTGTTTAGATAAAGTGGTTAAAATTAGAAAAATATTGATAATTGTTTTATGCAGTAGAGCGGGCAAATTTATTTAGCTCAGCAGTTTTAGAAGTGTGCCTCAGTAATTCACCTGGGAGAAGATTAAAGAATGATTATACTTAAAATATATACTAAATTAAAAACAGAATTATATAAAACTCAAATGACTGAGAGAGTTATGTCATATTAAAATAGTGGAATGTTTATCATTTATACTGTTATTTAACAGACAATTTTCTAACTTATTTATCCATGCATACCTTTCCAATATCAATAGGGAGTGAAGGATGAAACAAAGTTCTATGATTCTCCTTCAGATATCCAAGAGAACTTGTAACTATCACGTGACTGGCTGAATATTCTCTTCCATCTTCACATACAACCTGCACACAAAATAATTTATTAAGGAGAAATACATTTCATGATTGAATTTTTATCATTTTTAAACAGTTAAAAACTCTTACAAATAACTAGCATATATCGTAAACTTACTTAAGCTTACAGAACTGGTGTCATAAAATATTACAAGTTTTACAGTTCATGCTTTGTTAAACCATTTTTAGCACAACTAAAGCATAGAAGTTTTTTGGTATAGCTGAGGAGAACTATCTACAGTCAACAGATATTAAACAGAAATTTTCAGTAATAAACCGATAAAAGTGAACATTGAAGAACCCAATAGAACATAAGAATGTAAGAAAAAGGTACAACACAGATGGATGTATTGCCCTTTTACAATTTGATTTCAAAATCAATACAGTTAGTTCTTCCGTGGATCAAGAGGCATCATGTTGTACAATTTGTAAATAGTAAAGTAAACTGTGGCACATAGTTTTCTATTGCTTTACTGCAATTACCCTTGAAAAATAGGCTCCCAGAGACAATATGCAAATTGAGTAATTTGTTTTCGTTCACATCCGGGCCCTCAATAGTTGCAGAAACCGTGGCTTGTGGATGGGGGGAGGGGGTGAAATAGTTGTTTGTCGAATTGCTTATCTGTTTAAGTAACTTATGAACAAGTGATACGTGATATGCACTGCTACTGACCTGACCTTACCTTGACTGCTACTGAATAATAACTATAATACCTAGTATTCCCAGGGAATTTTAGAAATATATATATATATATATATATATATATATATATGTTTTGATTTCAATATATTATAGAAAACCAATATATTGAAGTACTAAACAAGTCAATTGAGGACAGCAGAAGTTTAACTAGAAGCTAATTAATAAAAAATGTGTGAAAGGTATTTTATTTTAATTATTTCTTTTGAATATATTTTTTACAACTGGTTTTTAATTTTGATTTATTTAATTCATTAAAAGTTCTTATTGAAAAGTGTTAAAATTTTAATTTAATTTTATTTTGATAACAAAATCAAGTGAAGTTTATTTTATTAGCAAGTAATAAAATCCACGAATATAATTTTATACTTTTTAGCACTGGGTAAAACATACAAGTGTCAAGTCTCTAGGATCTTTCTACCGAGAGTTATCACACAGATGAATGGAGAACAGATGCATTTAACCTTTTAATGACCAATATTACCAAACAGCAATTAATGTGGCTTCTTCATTATATGCTAACCAAAGCAAGGTTTTCATTGTTTTAACAATACTTTAACACAAAGTGAACTGGAAAATGATGACTAGCACATAAACAGTTTCACTCTCACAGACAACTAGACTATATAAATTAAAGATGCCAGACACAAAAATTCAAGATTTAATATGCTTACCGAGATTAAAAGAAATTTGCTTTCTCATCTTCCAGTTGCTAATGAGGTCAAAACTGATTGTGAATTATTGGTATTGACTTTTTGAGACTGGTGCAATTCAGGTTGTATCCAATAACAGTTGTAACATTTGTACTATACACTGGAGTAAGTAGGACATAACACATTTTTAACAAAAATATATTTTATATTTACTGTATTTATGAAGTGTATTGATGACAAAATAATTTAACTCATATAAACCCACAGGGTCTTTTCTATACTCAACCTATACAACATCATCAAGACGCTTTATTTTGTAATACTTACATTATGTACAGATAGAGATTATTAGTCTCGAGCTAGAGTATTAGATAGAGATTATTTAACATCGACCTACTTAAAACTGATACAATTACCGACTCTTACCTGAATTGTTTACTGGGCGCTGGACTTACTCAGTGCAGTGACAAACCTACCAGAGTGACACATAATACATCTACTTGCATTGACCACATTTTTGTTCGTTTTCACGATATGAGAGGTGTTAAAGCCGCTGTTGTTCATTCATATGTCACGGACCACTACAGTACTGCACTGACTATCTCTTCTACTGATAACATAAATACTGACACTATTACAGAGAACCGTAGTCGCACCTACATTGACCACGCACTTTTAACTAGACATATATCACAAACCGACTGGAGCCCGATTCTTGATAATTATGATGTTAATCAGTCTTCAGCTTATTTTACTACTACATTGAGCAGCTGTATTGAAGCCTCTAGAAAAACAAGCAATCATTGTTCGTCAAGATTAAAAAAAATAAAGCCTTGGATAAATTCGGAATTAATTAAACTCATTCGTAAGAGAGACAAATTAAGTAAAAAACTAAAAAAACAACCATTCAATTTATTACTGATAAATACATTTCGATCCTTGCGACATACATTGAACCAAGACATCAAAAAAGCAAAAAAAGATTATTATAGGGGGAAAATAAATGAGTCGAGCAGAAATCCAAAATCGTTTTGGGAAATTATTAACGACCTGTCTGGTAGACATAACCACAAAGAATCGTTCCCTTTCGAGAAATACCTACCTGGCTCTTCAAATGACTTGAATTTAAAATTGCAAATTTCTAATGATTTTAATTCCTTTTTCACGTCTGTGGGCTCTAGGTTAGCCGGCTCACTCAACTCTGGAGGGGCTCCGGTCATCAACGACGCAGACTATTCACTTGACTCTAACTTTACTTTCAATACTGTCACTCAACTCGACATAGTACGTTACGCCATGGGTCTTCGCGGAGGGTCGGCACCTGGTCATGATGGTATCTCGGCCTTCGTTCTTAAGGATAATATACATTTAATCTGCGCACCTCTCTTGCACATTGTAAACCTGAGCTTGACTTCGGGTGTTTTTCCGGATAATTTAAAATTAGCAAAAATTATTCCACTGCATAAATCCAATGACTTCACAGACATGAATAATTATCGTCCAATTTCTTTGTTAAGTGTTGTAGCTAAGATCATAGAAAAAATTGTCAAAGACCAACTTGTTTTATATCTCCAACAGTTTCAAATTATTTGCAATTCTCAATATGGGTTTAGAAATGACAAAGACATATCTGATGCTTTATTTCACATTAACACAGGTATAAATGAGGCAATATCGAATAATAAACGTAGTATGCTAATTTTTTTAGATTTAAAAAAAGCTTTTGATTCAGTTGACAGAAACTGTTTGTTACGAAAACTTGAGTTCATCGGGGTGCGGGGTAGCGCCCTCGCGTGGTTCCGTAGCTATTTCACAGATAGGCTACAGATTGTCTCGCTAGGCGAGGTGTCAAGCGATGTTCTGCCAGTGGACTACGGCGTAGTCCAGGGTTCGAATCTTGGCCCTGTTCTTTTCTTAATTTATATTAATAATATTTCAAAGCTACAAACCAATGGTAAATTAACTTTATTTGCAGACGACACTCTTATTTTCATTACTGGTTCAACGTGGAAGGAGGTAAAAAACAAGGCAGAATCAGACCTTTTCTTACTAAAAAATTGGCTTGACCAAAATATTTTATCCTTAAATATATCAAAAACCAAATTCATGCCTATTTCGTTACGTAAAACAACTGATTACCAACTCGATAATTTAAAAATTCATGTCTGTGGAAGTCCCTTTAATAACGCGTGCTTTTGCAGTGAAATAAACAAAGTGTATTCGTATAAATACCTAGGAATTTTATTTGATTCAAATATGAAGTGGACTGAACATGTACAATTCTTAAAAAATAAATTACGGAAATATATCTTTGCTTTTAATTAGCTTAGTGAAATATTAGAAGAAAAAGAAATTAAAATGGCCTATCATGCTTATATTCAGTCTTTGTTATCGTTTGGTATTATTGCATTTGGAGGAGCTTATAAAACAATTTTACAACCGCTTTGTGTAATTCAAAAATCTATTCTTAAAGTAGCCTTTAAAAAACATCGGAGATATCCAACTGATAATCTTTTCTCAGAAATTGGTGTCCTAACAATTCGTCAGTTGTTTGTAAAATTTATTTTAGTTCATATGTATAAACACTCAGAAAACATTTTCGAAAGAATATCACATCCTCATAACACCCGCTTCTCTGAGAATGTTGGTATAGTTGTTCCGCAATATGTTAAAACCTTTTCCAAAACAAACTGCTTTTACTTATCTCAAATTATTTATCGTAATATGTGTCAAAAATACCAGAACGTTGATTTGCTCAATTTACCCTCTCTCTTTATTTTCAAAAAGCAAGTGACAGAGTGGCTTATTGCGCTGAGTTCGGAGGACACCGAGGCTGTTATCTCTCTGGGCCGGCTTGACCGTTGACCTCACAACATAACATAACACAATACAATACACTCTCACCGACTCACTTACTGTACCCCTCCCCCACATACCATCACCAATTATTAATAGGCACAAGTTCTTTCAGACATAATTAGAATGAGATAGTTATATATTACATATTAGACAGTTCCAAGCTGAAACCCAGACTTACTTTTTCTAAATTATAATAAACTATGTTTATCATTGTTATTTTATTTATTTTTTATTGTTTCTTTCTTTTTTTTTAATCGTAATATGTTAGTTAAACTTTCTTTTAACTTCTTCATTATCATTTCCCATATTATTAACTTAGCTCACACTGCAACTTAGTCTACGCACAGGCTCTTGCCCATGTAGACTATTTCCTTTTTTTTATTATATCAAGGTGTTTTTAGTTATAATTAGTTACACTTATTTTAAGATTATTAATTTAAAAAATTAATCAACAATATGCTTATTTTTTCTTTTCTTTCTTTAGGTATGCACCATGTATATACTTGTGGTTGGGAATAAAACGATATTTCATTCATTCATTCATTCATTCATTCATTCATTCATTTCATTCATTCATAGTTAAAAATTATACTAGATTGAATTCACAATTAATTAAAAATTAATAATAAGAAAACATATTGAAATACTGTTTAATTTTTTTCAATTAAAAGGCTTATTGATTCAATAAACAATATCTTCAATTAATTGTTCTGTAACAAGATTTCAGCATCAGTTCAAATATTTTAATGTTTCAAACCAGAAAAGATAAAAATACTACAAGTACCTTGACTGGTGTCAGCTCGCAAGAGTAGTCAATAAATTTGACGTGACAGGAAGTGCGCAAAGCTCCTTGAGGCAATCGCCCAACTAGACTTTCAACCAAAGAACAGTAGCCATGGTGGAAGTTGTTGTAATCAGTGCCTCCAGTGTACTGGTACTGTCCCCACGCCTTCGCAGACAAGCAGTTCAGTCTGGTGCACGAGTTGTCTATCATCTGGAACCTAAAAAACACTCATATTAATCATGATAGAAGTTGTAATCAGTGCCACAAGTGAATTGGTACTGTCTCCACAACTTCACAGACAAGCAGTTCAGTCTGGTGCACAAGTTGTCTATCATCTGGAACCTGACAAACAGTCATATTAATCATGATAGAAGTTGTAATCAGTGCCACAAGTGAATTGGTACTGTCTCCACACCTTCACAGACAAGCAGTTCAGTCTGGTGCACGAGTTGTCTATCATCTGGAACCTGACAAACAGTCATATTAATCATGATAGAAGATGTAATCAGTGCCACCAGTGAACTGGTGCTGTCACCATGCCTTCGCAGACAAACAGTTCAGTCTGGTGCACGAGTTGTCTATCGTCTGGAACCTGACAAACAGTCATATTAATCATGATAGAAGATGTAATCAGTGCCACCAGTGAACTGGTGCTGTCACCATGCCTTCGCAGACAAACAGTTCAGTCTGGTGCACGAGTTGTCTATCGTCTGGAACCTGACAAACAGTCATATTAATCATGATAGAAGATGTAATCAGTGCCACCAGTGAACTGGTGCTGTCACCATGCCTTCGCAGACAAACAGTTCAGTCTGGTGCACGAGTTGTCTATCGTCTGGAACCTGACACACACTCATATTAGTCATGAAATAAGTTGTAATCAGTGCCACCAGTGAACTGGTGCTGTCACCATGCCTTCGCAGACAAACAGTTCAGTCTGGTGCACGAGTTGTCTATCGTCTGGAACCTGACAAACAGTCATATTAATCATGATAGAAGATGTAATCAGTGCCACCAGTGAACTGGTGCTGTCACCATGCCTTCGCAGACAAACAGTTCAGTCTGGTGCACGAGTTGTCTATCGTCTGGAACCTGACAAACAGTCATATTAATCATGATAGAAGATGTAATCAGTGCCACCAGTGAACTGGTGCTGTCACCATGCCTTCGCAGACAAACAGTTCAGTCTGGTGCACGAGTTGTCTATCGTCTGGAACCTGACAAACAGTCATATTAATCATGATAGAAGATGTAATCAGTGCCACCAGTGAACTGGTGCTGTCACCATGCCTTCGCAGACAAACAGTTCAGTCTGGTGCACGAGTTGTCTATCGTCTGGAACCTGACAAACAGTCATATTAATCATGAAATAAGTTGTAATCAGTGCCACCAGTGAACTGGTGCTGTCACCATGCCTTCGCAGACAAACAGTTCAGTCTGGTGCACGAGTTGTCTATCGTCTGGAACCTGACAAACAGTCATATTAATCATGATAGAAGATGTAATCAGTGCCACCAGTGAACTGGTGCTGTCACCATGCCTTCGCAGACAAACAGTTCAGTCTGGTGCACGAGTTGTCTATCGTCTGGAACCTGACACACACTCATATTAGTCATGAAATAAGTTGTAATCAGTGCCTCCATTGTAGTAGTACAGTACCCATGCTTTTGCAGGCAAGCACTTCAGTTTGATATATGAGTTGTCTATCATCTTGAATCTGACAATTGATTACATGCCAAAACAATTGAATTAAATTTCAATCTTTATAGAGTTTTGCAGTTAGGTGAGGTTATGCTGAATGTAACATAAGAATATTGAATGATTTAATTTAGAACAATTTACTTATTTGAACCATTTTTATTTATATAAAGTATACAACAATAATTCAGGTATTATTCCACTATATACAATTACCTCACATGCCAGTCAAAAAGATCAATTTTCTCCTTTTGTACATCGGGTGGGTCATTGCAGGCTTTCATATACTGATTGAATTTCTGATTGAGATACACTCCGACTGACTCAGGAACATTGGTCTCATTGACAAACCGACAACAATCTTCTAGGATTTCTCCCACCACGCCTGCCACCTCCTGGACCACAGCCAAGGATATCTGCTCACCATCAGGCTTCAGGTACAGGCCTGCAACCGTTCAACATACATAACTACAAATTATTTTGTTAATAATGTACACACTTGGGAAAACAGCACCATGAGAAAAAATATCCAAACAGAAAACTAATTAGCAAAGAATTTGATACTAATAGGAATCAGTTTAGAAATTTTCCAGTTTTATCAAAATAACGAACACCCCAGGGCTTGAATCCAATGTGTCAAATTTGTTTTTAAATTTGAATTTTTAAATATTGAATACAAATTTTGGTCACATAAAAATAAAAATGCATGTAAGCTATGGCTGTCCTGTAGGCACTACACACAAACTCCTTTCAGATAGAATGGACCATCTGTGAATCTGTTAGAATTGATTTTTAACGCATAGTATAAAATAGTTTTTCACATAAGACAGATGCAGACCTCGAGTTTGCCTGACACCCATATTTAGAAACTATCTGACTAACTTAAAATTTGGCCATAGATCTAGATTATAAGTAAATTTTTATGTTAATATTTGAAAGTGATCCCATTCAAGCAAAGCAATGCAAACACATGGAATGTTTAAAAAAAATTCATTTATATATATATATATAAAAAAATATTAAGAGGCAGTTTGCTTGGTCATGATACAGACCACGTTATGTTTCCACACATAACGTAAAGCAATGGTGGGAATGGTTGATTCAACAAGAATGTTAAAATCAGCTCCACTTCACCTTCCACTTAGTCTGAAGTATAATGCTGTGACAGATTTGACTCCTGGAATCTGGAATCAACATCCATCTGAAGAGATCCAAAACAGTGGGCGACGAAGAAGATCAAAAAACTCTTTACGTCGTTTTGACATCAGAGACACCTGGACTAGAAACAATTGTAATCAAGATGAAGTGGTGTTCTCATTATCTCATCAGGTATATAATTGAGTGCACTACGATCCACCGTGAGTTGAGATCGTCTCAGAAATATTGTAGTACCTTATTGGCATACATTGAAACTGCAAAATTTGTCAAGATATTCTGTTGTCATTTATGAACAGTATAAACAGTACTGGTCCCAATACAGACCCTTGGGGCACTCCTCGATTTATAGGTACAGGTCATATTATGATCTAGTTATTTCAGTAACTCCACTTTTTGCTTGCTTTATTTCAAATATTTGTGTCCGGTCTTTAAGATAGCTCTTAAACCACATCTTGACTATGTCTGTAATGCCTAGTTTGTCTAACTTACGTAATATGAGTTCATGGCTCAAGCAATTAAATGCCTTGCTTAGGTCGAGGAAGAAACTTGTAACAAGCTTTTTTTTCTAGATTGTCAATGCTGTAGTCTGCAAAGTCAATCAGGGCTGTTGTGGTTGATTTTCCCTCGGTGAAACCATGTTGTCTGTCATTTAGTAAATTAGACTTCTCACAATGGTCTAAAAGCCTTCTCAGAACAACCTTTTCCAGAATTTAGAGAAAGTTGGTATTATTGATATTGGTCTATAATTACCAAATATTGTTTTACAGTTTTCTTTTTGTTTAGGATAAACTTTTGAAAGTTTTAAGGTCGAGGGAAATTGACCTTGACTCAATGATTTATTAATAATACTTGCAAGAAGGATTGTGAGTGACTCATTGAAGTGTTTCAATATTTTTGTAGAGATGTTGTCTGTTGCTGCAGAAGTTTCTTGTTTGAGAGTTTTAATAATATTATGTATTTCTACATGGTTTGTATATTGAAAATGGTGTAAAATATTATTTGTGGTATGGGTTGTGTGCAGGTTTATAGATAGTTTAGGATTGTTTTTAAGTGTTATTTCGACGATACTGGTAAAGAAGTGATTTATTTGATTTGAAATTCTGCAAGTATCATCTTCTATGTGTCTATCAATTTCAAGTTTGAATGTTTGCCGCCCTACATGTTTTGCCTGTTTTTCATCATTTATTATCTTCCATAGGGCTTTAGATTTAGTTTCTACTCTATTTACGAAACTGGCCGACTACTGTATTTTAGTTTTCTAGTATTATACTAGTATCAAGTTTTGACACTATTCATGTTATCATATTGTAGTAACAAATTAATAAAGATGCTTTGAATTTGAATTTGAACATAAGAATAAATAATTAATAACAAACAAGTTCTAATTGAATTTTTACTTATGGTGTTATAGTTTTAGTTTAAAATGAGAAAAAAAAGAATTATATTACATTTTTTGTGACTTAAGGCACTTAAAAATCTATGGGCATATTTTGTGTTAAATTTAGATTATACTGTTAATTCAAATTAACTTGTTCAAATTAACAAATCTTTTATAGGGAAATTAAATTAAGGCAACATATTTCAATTATTATAAAAGTATCAATATTTACTTATTTTAAGGATACTATTGAACAATTCTTAATTTGTTGTCTGACTTATTAAATTTCAAATGGAAAATAAATATTTCAAACAGTTTAAATTTATTAACAAAAAAGTTTATATGCTATAAAAAATTGAGAATAATTGCACATCATTATTACTATTTTATTTATTTATTTAAGCATACTTTATTACTGATATGACTCTATTTATTGCACTGTTTTATTGATGAATAAAGAAATTTCTAACACTGGTAATAAAAAACCACACTTACCAAGGCCCTCATCTGAGGTGACTCCAGATAAAAGTTGTTCTTCTGCTGCCAGTTCAAACACAGGATTTCCCTCTCCATGTATCCATTGTGCTCCCAATTCTGCATACCTCTGACCCGAGTTGTCAATGGGAATAGAACATACCCTTCCTCCTGCCTGATCCTGGCCTGAACATCACAAAATAGTCATGTACATAAATATGATACAAAAAAAAAACTGATTACATTAGGAAGATATGTTAATTGAAATAAAACATGCCTAACTCAATTAGTATTAAGTGATTTAATAGCTTTTTTTTCTGATCTAATTACTATTATAGCTAATGTTTCTTAATTCTCTTCTGGGAAATCGCCTTAGCGTGGTGGTAAAATTCAATTACCTACGATCACCCCGATTGCATTATTATTGCTTCTTGCTTTGTGATGCAATCATATTTCTACTTTTTAAACTGCTAATGGAAACGTCTATTGACAGTATTGTTGTCCTTGTCCATTTAATGTTTTATCCTTTATAAAACATTTTAAATATCTCTTCATTGACAGTGATTTATTCACCTTTCATCATGATTCCTTCTGACTTGTGCTGCTTGCTGTCTTTCAGAATTACTGGAACTATTTGGAACTTTCTACAGCTAATGTTTTATTAACATTATATTGTTATGTTATTTTCACAGTTTTGCCATTACTTTATCTTGCATGATAATGAATGATAGATGAGTTTTCATTTAGATTTAATTGACCTCATAAGCTTAATAATTTTTCAAACAGTGTTGTGAAGACTATATTATATAGATCTTAATATAATGTTTATTAAAAATGTATAAAATGTAATATTTTATTTGAATAGTTGTTCAATAATAAAAGCGTTTGGTCAAGTCACTTCACATGCAAGCATCCTCACACTCACAAACACAAAGAATTGGGGTCAGCCTGGTATCTGGCTACTACTTGCTGAACAGTCACTTACTGTCTTTCCATGAACACAGCCACAGGAATGTTTTGTTTATTTATCCTGAAGTGGCAACTATATATTAACCCCCCACTATGTATAGTGAGAACTATACATTGTCTTGTACCTTATTTTTATTGTAATGTGTTTTTGAATAATTTACACATACTATACACTTTAGGATAAAATTTAAAATATCAAACACCTGGGTTTGATTGGAAACTTGTATTAGGTGACTAACAGGATAGAAATACCTGCACAGCCGGTTCCAATGCCCTACATTATCGTGTATGATGTCTGTGTCTCTGTAAAATTACCTCTTCCCCAGCTGGACTCCCTATTTAAAATAGTATCCCCATTAATGCATAGTAAATAAAAATTCCCTTCTGACTTAGTCAGAAGATATGTAGATTTCAATGTGGCCATTATTTCTAAATGTCAAACTATGATGGGTTATTAGTTTAGATGTTTAATTTGCTCAACACAACTGTGACAATAACTCTAAATATTGGCATGTTATGAATTAAGAAACTCCATAATCTTGAATACAAAAATTGTTATAAGCATATAAACTTCTTTGAAAAACCATGCACTTGATTACTTAAATTAATCTCAAATTATGTTTGTAAACATATTTACTTACAACGGTTCAATTGGATATTTCTATTGTAAATGGCAATCATTTTGAAACCTTAAGCGTTATAAAAAAATAAGTAAGAAAAATGTCGCTTGAAAATTTTAAGAAAAGTGTCAATTTTGGTATATGTTATGAAATACCCAAAATAAAAATATTGCATGAATGTAAATGACGGCCATCTTGAAACGTTTTATTGGTTAAGGCTAGCTAATAAACTTATCCAAGGTATAAACAATATTGCCTCTGTACCAAGTTTAGGCTGAACCTTAAGAACTACATTAGTTATCATGTTCACAATTTATTCCCGCAGTATTGTATATTACTTACAACTTTGTATTTTCGCTACCTGGAAATCTTATGAGATATATAAAAAAACATGTAACAACCAAAGTTACTGTAAATGAACTGAAAATTCTACAACTTTTTTGTTTTTCGCTATAACAAATAATAACTTATATACAATTATTTCTTTTCCAAACTTTGAATAGCCGCCATCTTGAAACCTTGAGAAATATTGAAAGAAAAGAAATGTTGTCTATAATTACCTAGTATATTAAAAAAAAGTATTGTTTTAAATATATGATAAGATTTAATTGAGTTAAAAATTCTTCTCAAATGCGAATGGCCACCATCTTGAAACTTTTTATTGGTTAAAACTGAGTAATGAACTCATCCAAGCTCTGTACAAGTACTGTGTTTTTATCAAGTTTAATCTGGATATTTTAAAAACTACGGCAGTTATTGTGTTCACAATTTCGTGTTCATAAGCCCAAACATACATTCAATTCAATTCAATTCAAAAAACTTTATTCAACAAAAACATTTTTCAACATTTTATCATTCCCCATGTGCACTCGCACGTGCGGGGTTATTATAATTTAACCCCCACGTAAGTAAGTAAGTTTAGATGTACATATTTATATACATTTAAATTTTCGGATTATGATGGTTGTGAGGGTCATGATCTGAGAAGATGCACAAAATCTCCTAGAAATTTCATCATGAGGGCGATTACAATAGGCACATTTCATTAAATCTACCTAAAAAGTTTATATAAATATGGTAGCACATTCACCCGGCAAGTGAGAGATCCGGGTTCGACTCCCGGCGGAGCAAGTACTTTTTGTGATTCAATGTTTATTGAAATTATATATATACAGGGTGTATATTATGTCTGGAAACACCCAAATATATCCTTTAATAATTTAAATATAAATTTGAAACCTCTTACAATCGTGATAGAGATTGGGGCATCTACTTTTTGGAACAATGTTTTGTTATGTCACACCAACGGAGGACGTCCTGCCGAGGATATCGTGAATATTCTTAATGGAAGCCTATACCTTGTGATACATCATTTTAAAGGTAATAGCTTACTGAATTGAATGCCACAAAACCGCATCTCAAAGGAATTATTCTATCAGAAAATAGAGCATTTTTAGTATTGAAAATTTACTGATGTTCAACAATGTAATTTTAACATGGTTCTTGCCACAAAATGTGTTACACTAATTTTTTTAGCATTTTTTTAAATGTTCAATTAAAATAAAATAAACAATTTATTTTTAAGCTGGTTTTCATTAGTACAAATTTACCAGTTTTTTATTACAATGAATAAAACTTATGAGTCACTTTCTCTGATTACTTATGAATCTGTACTTGGTGTTTTCCAGTCAGCAGGAAGGTTTAAAGAGACAAAGGTCACTAGCCTATGAGAAACATTATTGTGTTATTAATCATCTGGTCTACAGGTTTTCAGTTTGTTGAGCATGGAGCTTTCACTAGACAGGTCTAAGCTTGGGAATTACAAATGGACAAAGGTCATATCATTCCTGTCGAGTTAATCAGTGTCTCTGAAGCATTGCTGTCAACAAGTTATCTAATTACAGTAGTTCAGTTTTTATTTGGCATTTTTAATGGAATTGTCTGAAAGAGAACGAATTACTCTGTTGATGATGCGAGGATATGGCGATCGTCAAAGATCTTATCGGGAAGTTTGTAATTTGTTTTAATAACACTTTCCCAGAAAGGAATCCCATAAGTGTTTCAACAATATAAAAAAACTATTGAGCGTTTTGAAATGACAGGAGGAGTGTACGTAATCGGCCAAAGTCGGGTATGGATACAATCTGCAAACAGATGAAGAACATGCACTAGATGTTTTGCAAACATTTATTGAAGACCCACATACATCGCTCAGAAAAGCTGCACAGCAACATGATATGCACCCTATGAGTCTGTGAGTAAGATTTTGAAAATTAATAAATACAAACCATTTAAAGTTCATTTAGTCCAACAGTTAAGTGAGGATGATTACGACAGAAGAGTTGAGTTTTGTGAACTTGTGATGCGCAAATGTGATGACAATAGAGATTTTCTGACCAACATACTATTTTCTGATGAGGCAACTTTTTTCCCTAAATGACAATGTTAACAGGCACAATTGCCGTTACTGGGCTAGTGAAAACCCACATTGGATTACTGAGTCCCATTTCACAGCAACCACAAAAACTGAACGTATGGTGTGGAATTTTAGGTAACAAAATTGTTGGACCCTTTTTCATCAATGGAAATTTAAATTGCCGAACTTTACTACAATATGCTCCAAAATGAAATAATCCCAGCTATTCAAATTGCATCAGGAGAATACTTTGATAATGTATGGTTTCAGCAGGATGGTGCTCCACCCCATTATGGGAGACAGGTAAGAGAGTATTTGGATTTAAGGTTTCCTCATAAATGGATTGGCCGAAGAGGAGAAATCGAATGGCCTCCAAGATCTCCGGATTTGTCACCAATCGATTATTTCCTATGGGGTCATTTAAAATCCAATGTTTATAGAAGAAAGCCTCATAATTTGGAAGACCTAAGAAACAGGATTATAGAGGAGATTGCTTTGATAACTGAAGAAATGTTAGGCAACTCTGTCGAATCATTTTTACACAAGATTGGCTTCATTGTCAAAAACCGTAGAAGGAACACAGTTCGAACAATTGCTTTGACACCAAATGCAGGTAAAACGTTTGTTTGTAAGACTTTTCTAACAGCATACATTATTTTTTATTTGTAATAAGAAATCAATAACATAAGTATTTCCATAATTGTACTGTAATAAAAACTGGCAAATTTGTGCTAATAGAACCAGCTTAAAATGAAATTTTTGTTTTAATTTAATTGAACATTTAAAAAAATGCTAAAAAATTAGTGTAACAAATTTTGTGGCAAGAACCATGTTAAAATTACATTGTTTGAACATCAGTAAATTTTCAATACTAAAAATGCTCTATTTTCTGATAGAATAATTCCCTTGAGATGCGGTTTGTGGCATTCAATTCAGTAAGCTATTACCTTTAAAATGATGTATCACAAGGTATAGGCTTCCATTAAGAATATTCACGATATCCTCGGCAGGACGTCCCCCGTTGGTGTGACATAACAAAACATTGTTCCAAAAAGTAGATGCCCAATCTCTATCACGATTGTAAGAGGTTTCAAATTTATATTTAAATTATTAAAGGATATATTTGGGTGTTTTCCAGACATAATATACACCCTGTATATATATATATATATATACATATATATAAAGGACTGCTTTTTTTCAAGCTCTGATCTGACTGACACCATGACAGCCAGACAAGTGGCAGGTCCGTACTGTGTGCAGTAGTTACTGCACATCTTTCTCACTACATTTGTCACTGCCGAATTCAAGTAGCCACGCACAACACCATCACTCATAATGTATTCTCATAAATACGGCACATTCTCTGATGGATTTCTGCTGAACTATTTCCTTCTGCTTGCAGGAAACAAATAATACTCACCTAAAAAAAAATATCTGTCTTATTTTATCAGGCGAAGTTAGGGCTAAGAAGTCCTCTCTAACACTTAACCTGGGGACCAACGGCTTAAAGGTGACTTCCGAACCGCCACCAATGATCGGGCAGGTGGGCTGCTTGCAAGGACAGGATCGCTCAGCGGTCACCCATCCAAGCAGCAGCCACGCTCGGCGCTGCTTGATCCGGTTATCTTGTGATAACCCTTATACCCGCTACACTGCGCCATTGGCCGTTGGGCTTACACAGGGTTAATAAAACTTAAACCAAAAATAACCTATAAGATAAGTTTATGATAAACCAACATGTTAAATGCATGGTACTTTACCTTGCTAGAAATATTTAGTAATCGGATACTAGTTATGAACAGTTTGTTATAGACGAAATAAATACCTTCAAGAATAATAAAATCTGTGATTCCAGCATTTGTGAGACAGTTGGCAGCACCTAGTCCAGCCATTCCAGCACCAACAATCACTACTGAGACAGAATCAGAGCAGTTGTCACTCTTGTTCTGTTTACACCTTGAAAAACATAAGTTACAGTTTTATTAAAAATGCAAAAAATTTTAAATTTTCTACAAGTAGTTGGAACAGACCAATTGTAACTAGTAATTGAAGAATCAGTGTTTTTTTTCTACTTATGACTATTTTCAAAATTGTGACTTTATCACTTATTGTCACTAAAATTCATATATAATCCACCATTCTCAATTCGACCCAGCTCAATCTTTATTTATACACAAGGTCAAGTTAATGGAAGTAAAAGTTTCTCACAAGACGGTAAAAGAAGCTTCTATTTGGTTTCAAAGCACATAGTTTTCTCTTGAATAAAAAATAATTTTTGCTTTAAAAACATTTAAAATATATATAGACACCTTGCCAAGAGAAAATGTAACTAATTTTATTTCAAGTAAATTATACATGGATATTTTTGTTCTAAAAAAATGTTAACTACTTGCATTCCAGAACCTTCTGCTAGAACAGCCGTTTTTAATTTTTCAATCAATCTTGCAATATGAGCTTTGGAACAAGTATAGTCGCATACATGGGATACTAAACCAGCACAGAAGAGCCATACTGCCATTATCAGATATGTTCACAAAATGCCGTGTTCAATATATACAAAGAAAGTTATTTTAGATATACAAAATAAATGTATGTCTATTAGTTTAATTTTAGGTTTTTATGGTCAAATCAGGTTTGAAAAATCCCAAATATTCATGTTTATTACTTTTTAACATAATTTATTCAACAATTACTGTAAAATTATTTAAGCTTCAAATAAACTAATATGCACCCATTTTTGCAGGGTCACCAAAAAACACTAATTTTAAATAATTCTTCTTTAATTAAAATCCAGAAAATAAAATATCACAAACTGAAATTGTACAATTAAATGTTCTGAATTGCCTACATTCACATTTTAGAAAGGGACAAAATCGTTCTATCTAAAAAAAATGCATTATTTTAGGCCTTATAAATACTAAATTAAATAAAATCTATTTCAATTCACATAGGAAATATTACAAGAAAGGGAATCACAACTTTATTGATAACCAGTATACATCTACAATGTATACTGGTTATTAAATATAAAGAATTCCACAAGTATTAAAGGACTATAACAAAATATAGAGCTAAAATTATTAAAACAAAGACCAGTTATATAGTTGCTTAAATTCAATGCATGGGTTTTAAAGCAAATAGCACAATACGGTAGCTTAGTGATATTAATTTGTAGAAATCTTTTGTTATATTTATATCAACAAAGAAATTTTAAAAGACTTCTGATTTGAAAGTCTGTCAAAAATTCAAATAAAAACCTTTATGTAGACTTAATAGAGATTAGTCTATTGGATTAATTTTTATCAAAATCGATAATACAAGGCAAAATTGAATTGAGGTAGTCCGTTGAAAGAGTATAGGCAACTAAATAGACTAAAATATAATTATAAAATATAAGATATAGTATATAAGAAAAAACAAAACAGTTCCTAACAGTGAAAAACTCACACTGATGTCAAAACTTAAACACTGATGAACATTAGTACTCCTTATAGCACTCTTCATGCAATAAGTTTTTTCCATTCAACTGTCTTACATCTCATATTTAGTTGAAAATTATTTTCCTACTTTTGGCCAAAAAAATATGAGTTCATTCAAACATTGTATAGCATAAATTGCAAAACAGTCTTAAAACTACATTAGAACATAAAACTTACCTTGGTTGTTTGACGTTATTCATATTATATCATATCATATATATATTATATATACATACAATTTCAATAAAGATTGATTCACAGAAAGTACTAGCACTGCTGGGACTCAAACCCCGATCCCTCACTTTCTGAGTGAGAGTGCTACCACTTCACCACCTTACTTTTTAGGATTCATTATTTTGTACTTGACCGTTTGTGTCACATATGTGTTTAAATAACAAAATTACATATGATCAGAAGACCAAATACCTGTCATACGACTTTTAATTACATTCATTAAATTAGAATAAACAGTAATAGCCGAATTTAATTTCAGTAGAGATTGATATTTATTTATTTTTGAAGGTAGACAAATATCTCAAATATATTGCAAGATATTCTAAATAGCCAACATCACTGACAGAACGTGTTCACTTGCCCTTAGACAACACATCTAGGCATTATTGTTCCACAAGGGAGGGGGCTCACTGCCCGATTAAAATAGTACACAAAGCAAATGGTGATTACACGTTGACAGACTCTTTTATAAAAGTAATATTGTCACTAAAATATCAATTCTTTGTTCTGTTAATTGCTGTTACATCTACTCTTCAGCTAATATATATATATATCATGTTTTATGATATGATATTTCTCGCATAGCTTTATGACAATAGCCTTTTATAAAATTAAAACCAGTTACAAATTTTAAAATATTGAAGAAAAATTACAAAGTTTTGGTCAAATGCTTGTTACAACAAACATAATGATCTGACATAATCAATTTTCTAAAACTTTCAAAAAAGTTATAAATGAAGAAACAACTAATCATTATTAAATTTTAACTCAGATCTTTATAATATATGACTACAAAAGATAATCATTAATTATTAATACGAGTATATATACTTGGAGAATACAAAAGTGACACACATTCATAACTAGCTTGGACAAATTAGTTGCAGTTGGTGACAAAACCGAACAGAAAAGTAGTGGTCTTGCAAAAGTTTACACCTTAAGGAAATGGAAATTAAATGGACTTTTAAATGAGTGAATAAACACAATCAAATTTGGCCACTGCTCATTAAATTAAAACAATACAAATATGTGACAACAGACAAGCGGTAATAGATTTATAATAAAAATAATGAATAATCATGCTTTTAAAGGACTAGATTTTTTACCAATACATATCTTACAAATTTATATATTTAAATACAGATAACACAGCCAATATTTGCTATTTAGAATATACTTCAGGATCACCAAAATATTGTAGTAAACTTGCGAATTGCACCAACTTGGTTTACTACATTTCTTAAAATTTGAAGCTCAATCTTGTATGCTAAAAGTGTGACAGCTAAATTACTCCAAAATTTAAGGTGATACAATCGATTTTTGAGAAAATATTTTTTTATTTTAAATTCATGATCTTTTTAAAGATAACTTTTAAGAGATCTGAAAAAGTTAATAGGAAAATGTGTTTGATATGTTAGAAGGATTACACACGTTTAAAGTAAAAAATTTAGGCAATCTTGTAATCAGGCCCAAATAAAAACCATGAAAATAAAAATGTGAATATTTTACAATGTGCACATGAGTTTTAGCTTAGGGGAGTGATGTGGTTTTTGTCATTTATGACTTCAAAAAATTATATATTATTAATTAAATTAAAAAAGAATTTTTATTGAAGAAAAAGCTTCTTTCCAAAAGTTCCTTCTGAAATAAATTAATTACAAAAATTATAAATAAAACTTGCATACCCTCCAGTCATAAATACCTCGTAAATACTGTAAAAAGTTATATCCTTATCTTCCACTGTTTCTATTGTGCCTAATTATAAGACGTCCTAAAATTCTCCTTGTAATTCCTACCACTCCTTGTGAAATAATTAAAGAAATTGTTCCCATTTTTAAAAACAGTATCAGAGCTGTGACCAAAACTTTTGTTAAAAATAACAAAAAAAATTATTCCCACCAAAAACCAATTGCACCACATTACTAATACTAACTTCTACAGCTGCTAGCACACTAAAAGTGTTCTCAATCTTTCACAACTTGTGCACTTTAGTGACGACTACAGGACTTTAAAACTAAAACCAATCAACTAAAAGACTTTATTCCAAGAAAACCACATCATTTAACAAGTATGGCTATTCCCCAGACGGGTAACCATTGAATGACCTTGTCTTTAATAGAGTCAACATACTTGACTATTAACAGTGATACAAAGGTTACCTAACCTATTCTGGTAAAAGACCCCAGTGGTAAGTTTGGTAAGACCCCATAACAGCATTGTTAAACTTCAATCACATTTATGTTCTTAATTTTGGTTGTATAATGGGAGGTGTCTCATTCAAAGATATGATTATTATGCATCCAAACAATTTTTTTCCTTTAAAGTACACTTATAATTATTTAAACAATGAAATATAAAAACGTTTGGATGGATATAAATCATATCTTTAAAATAAGAAATCTCCCATAATTCTACAACTTAAATAAGGTCGTAAAAGTGTTTAAACAGAATGGCCATTAATACAGTCACCTCTAAGCTGTTTCTCTGTTTTACCTACGGAATAAAATATGTTCCATCTCTCAAGTGAGATATGAGCTGCGCACCCATAAGATGTCTCCTGTTACTAAACACAGTAAAATAAGTTACTTTTTCAGTAAATGGAGTGGTAATATCATTTTAAATTTCTAAGCCTTCAGTTTTATATTGAGAAACAGTAAGATATCTTATTTTATAATATCTAATCTACTTCTTTAAAGCATGATCCAAAAACTTGGTGAGGGCTCAAACTCTCTTACAGCCATGGCATGGCAGTGGCTGTCTTGGGATCTGCCAAGAACTAACTGCTTGCATATTTTCATTTTTTATTTTAATTAAATTAGAATATATAACAAACTAAGGACTTATCTTTTTAGAATTTCTTTGTTCATTCAATTTTGGATGTGGAGTTCTTTGGCCAATCATTATGTATAACTTTCTTCAAAATATTGTGTACATTTTTGTTACAGTTATGTTGAATGTTTTTTGCATGTATTACATTTTCAACTTATGATAAAGATTAAGTTTGACTACATATACCATTAACTTTTTTTTTGTTATTGTTGCGTAAAAATGAGGACAAATCTTTAAATATAAATAATTAAAAACAAATCCTATTTTTTTAATTAAATGGCCTACAAGAAGCTTTCCATTGTATACAGGCAAAAACCAAAATTTTTCTTTAGCTGTCATAAGTAAGGCTAAAAATTCATTGATTCCTTTTTCGTTTTCACAATTTAACTGTAACAATGAATATGCACGCAATTAATTCTCTATGGTATAAGACGTATATTTTTTAAATGACATACCAAGCACTCCAGAGGCAAGGGATGGCCGTTGAAAGATATTCACATTTCAAGATGTAATTTAGAGTATTCTTAAATTTTGAGTATACTTCAATTCTGTTTTATGGCAAAGTGGCAATAATATTCCTGATGCATTTACTATTTTGCTCCATTAGTAGTAAAACTGACCTATTACTTTTGTCATTGCTATTTGCATTATACCACTGATCAAGCATAGAATATTTATTGTGCAGTGCTTGTATATTACTTTTTATTTTGAATGGATGATAATCTCTATAAATTATGATAATTGTCGTACAATCAAAATGCAAACTGTTTACAGCTGAAATGTACTACAATAAGAATTAAGTTATGGGAATATTCCTCTAAACAATGTTTGAGCCATTTATGTTTATATTGATTTTGCTTGGAGGAAAAGTGACGTTTCTGTTGATGTATACAGAATAGCAAGTTATAGAAGTGTACTGATAATTTTACAATTAGATGGAAGATAGTGTGTGGTTGAAGCGTTGAACCAAATCAACTCAAGAAGCCCCTTAATGATAGTGTTTTTAGAGATTCAATATTGTTCTTAGCTACATACTGAATATTACACATACAACGTAGAGTATAAAAGTACAGTCACCCTTTAGAATTTCGTTGTTCATTAGCTGGACAGAGAATATAAGTAGTGTTTTGCAACTGTATCACTCAATCACCATTGTTCACCTATGGAGAAAGTGTCTACGTGTTTACAATGAGATTTATTAAATAGTATATAGGCCTACTAAAACAACATTAAATTTTGCGTTTTAATTCAAAAGTCAACTTATGATATTCTTCAATTGATAATTCTAGTGTACGTCCACGCCATCCTTCTTGACCATTTGAACATGCACTGAATTTGTTACCGAGTTGTTCCTAAAATACTAACTCCAGATCACAAAGAACATGTGATAACGAGTGACATGTGATGGTGAGTTATGGACCTAACAATTTTTTTCCTAAAGCATATACCTAAGAAATCCACTATTTCAATGGCTTTTATATATTTGAATAAAATTTCAAGAAGTATCATTTTATATATTCAGTGGTATATATATTACATAATAGAACTTTAATAAATAGTGTATAAAAATTATAATTAATATTGTACTATAATTGGTGTAAGCCTAGCTTGACCATTCAACTCGGGCTCAGATTGTCACTGAAAACTTTTCATTTTGACTTGTAGTTGATCTGTAGAACCAAGCTCTGTGAATTCAATTCAATCATCACTTTAAAAATATTAAAAGAAGGGGAAAAAGGTAAAGATGTCTTATTTTACCACAGGCGAAGTTAGGGCTAAGAAGCCCTTTCTAACACAACCTGGAGACCAACGGCTAAAAAATTACTCCCGAACCACCACCAACAGCTGGGCAGACGGGCTGCTTGCAAGGACAGGATCACTCAGCAGTCACCCATCCAAGCAGCAACCATGCTCGACGCTTGAATCCGATTATCTTGCGACTCGAAGCTTGAATCCGATTATCTTGTGATAACCGTTGTACCCGCTACACTGCGCCATTGGCAGTGTAAGACATGGAAAGACCATGCTTTAGAAATGTATCATTGATATGAAAATAAATAATATATGATGATGGCAAATTTGGTGGTCTCTTACAAACAAAGTTTATTGTATTGCCTTAGAAAGTAACAAAATATCTGTAAAAGCAAGTAATTAGTATTACTAATGTAACTGTCATTGTCAATGTAATTGCATGAGTCTAATCATATCTATAAAAGTTATAAATCACATATATACCCGGAATATAGTGATTTTATTATATCACAAGTCTAAAACAGATTACACTCAATCAAAAATGATAGGGCAGATCAGTGAAAATTATAAATTTTATAGCTGATATTGTAGTCATGTTGTTAGAAAAAGAAACAAACTGTGTATAAAGGCAGTGTAGAAACTGATGTTTCCAACTATACCTGAGTCAAGTTGTCAAGTCGAAAGCACTGTATTAAATTAAATATCAAAACTTCTAGCAAAGATTCAGCCAGGCTCTTACACTTTCAAAATATAGCCAAAAAGCCCAGCCAGGGTCCCTGCTAGTATGAGAATTAAATAAAGTGACGAAAATAACAACAACCAATTAGTTGTGACAATTCTTAATTTTATTTATTTTTTACAATGCTATATTTCAAACATTTCAATATCAATTTTATACTCTGGTTTGTTATTATGTTGTTGCTATGTGTTATGCATTCCTGCTGGGTAAATGATACAATGCTACTAAATTATACAATGTCAAAATCCTCATTTTAAAGCTTAAACAAATTTGTATTATCTTCCCTTTTAACGTCAACTCTATCTCCGTAAGCTATTGACAACTAACATAAACTAATTAGAGTTTACTATTAGCCAAGTCGGACAAAATGTAGTATTTTTGAAATGTATGAATACAAAAATATGTTTGGCAGTCTATCTGTTGAACAAACTATTCCTTGAGAAACAAATATCCTGAAATACCACACAAAAACTGAGGTGTGAGACTCTGCTGAAGTGTAAAACAAAATCACTTCAAATACAACATTGACACAGTTGAGGTGGGAGCCTTTAAATGGAGTCTAAATACTATTTTAGAGGGACTTTAGTTTATAGAGAATATTTTCAAATATCTTAGGAGCATATCAAAGGCCTCATTGGAGGCAATGGTACTTTGGTATTATCTGGAGGCCACTATTTTTGGAAGACTTTTCTTATTGGAAAGTTAAAAGCTATATTATTTGAAAGAACAGGCTTTATATGACTTACTTTGACAATTATATGTCATCACAGTGCTCACCTGATCTGATCTTGAGTTTGGATACTATCTCGAGGAATGTATTTCTTTATTCTGCAGAAGTGCGAGGTGGTGCTGAAGCCCACACCTATGGCCAGGAGCATTTCCAATCGGTACTTTCCTGATCTCAGATCACATTCCAGATCATCCAACTTTACTGATGTCAGATCACGTTGGGCCATTGACGCCACCCCGCACTTCTGGCGATAAAATAAAAACATCCCTCGAGACAGTACCTAAAGTCTAGCTCAGATCACGTAAATGCTTGTTAACTTTTTATACTTATAATACGTTACTACTTAAATGTCACTAGGAGGAGAAAGTGTTATATTTGTCAAGCAGGATGTTGATTTCAAGACTATTGATGTGGATAGTTTTTGTATTGAAAGAACCTTTGAAGCGACAGCAGTGATTCTGTCTAGGGAAAACCTTGCCATAGTTACAGCTTACAGACCACCAGATTCTAATATGGACATTTTTCTTAATTCTTTGGACACACTTTTAACTTTTCTGTACAAAAAATATAAAAATTCAAAAATTGTTTTAACAGCAGATTTTAACATAAATATTGTAAAGGAATCATATGAAACAAATTCATTTTTAAATGTTTTTAGATCTCGTAACCTGTACTGTCTGAATCAAGAAGCAACTAGAGGTAAAGCATGTATAGACAATATTGCCACAAATGTATCTAGACAACATGTTGACTGTATAGTTGTAGAACCTCACTTATCGGATCATGCAGGGATTTTGGCAAAGTTTGGTTGTTTTAACCCAAAATTAAATGGTTATAAGGAAGTAAAATATGTTAGAAACCTTTCATATAATGCCACTTTAAATCTTAGGGAAAATTTAAAAGCTGTAGACTGGTCATATATTGGCAATTTTCCAGAGGTTGATCAAGCCTGTGATTACTTTATTACTAATGTGACAAACTCTCTCAATGAGTTTTGTAAAGTGAAGCAGATTAAAACTAACGCTTTGAAAATCCCACACCATAAATGGTTTACATCAGAGTTAAGAAAATTTAGAGAGTTTGTGGTTGGCCTTTATTATAGGTTCAAAAGTAGCAAGGGTACACTTAATGAAAATTACCATAAGAAGGAATATTTAGGAGCTTTAAAAGAGTACAGGTCCAAAATTAAGCAAGAAAAAATAAAGTCAAATGAAAACTATATACAAAATGCCACAAATGAATGTAAAGCAGACTGGAATGTAATAAAAGCAGAAACTAACTCTGGCAATAACAATAAGTATGATCAGGCAGCAGGCATTCATTCAATGTGATACATTTAATGACTATTTTGTTAATTTAGTAAGTAATCTTGACATAGGTAGTGGTTTAAACACTGGTGTATTGGAAAACAATGCAATAGAACTTACAAATAATTACGTCTTGAATTCTAATAGGGCAATAGAGATCTTTAGTTGGAAAAAAATTGTAGATAGTGACATTTTAAAATTGGTATCAAACTTGAGCTCATCAAGGAGTGAGGACTATTACGGGATATCTAACAAAGTGGTAAAGGACATCATAGACATAATTTTAAGACCTCTCACCTTTATTTTTAATATGATTCTGGAACAAGGTAAATATCCAAAAGCTTTTAAGATAAGTAAAGTTACACCCATTTATAAAAAAGGAGATAAACTTAATCCATCAAGTTATCGCCCAATTTCCTTAATACCAATATTTAGTAAAATTTTAAAAGGGTGTATAAAAACGCAACTAAATCTTTTCTTTGTACAAAATAATTTGTTCTGCGATCAACAATTTGGATTCATCTCTGGACGTAGTACTGTAAAAGCTGTAGAAAGAGTAGTGGAAAAAATTCTTTTAAATTTTGAATGTAAGTTTCTGACGTCTGCAACACTGATAGATTTATCAAAGGCCTTTGACTGTATTTCTCATGAATTAATAGTGAAAAAATTGTTTTGTTATGGTATAAAGAATAGTGAACTAAATCTTTTCAAATAATTCCTTAGTTATAGAAAGCAGATGGTTGTACAAGGGCAAGACAAATCTAATTTTAGAGAAATAAAAGTGGGTGTCCCGCAAGGTTCAGTGTTAGGACCTTTACTCTTCGTTATTGCCATCAATGACTTAGCTTTTAATACACCGTGTACAACAATATTGTACGCTGACGATACCACTCTCTTAAATTTTGATCAAAGTCTTGATGAACTTGTTAAGTTAGAAAACCAGGCAGTTAAAAGGGCATTAGATTGGTTTGAGGCTAATAAACTTATGGTAAACAACAGCAAAACTGAAAAAATCATTTCCTCTTTGAATCACACAATATATAAAGACATTAAGCCTGTAAAGCTTTTGGGAATGTATCTAGATAGTAGGTTAAGCTGGGATTATCACATTGAAGAACTGTGTAAAAAACTGGCAAGGGTAACCTATCTTTTGAGAAGGTTAAAAAACTGTGTATCAAGAAATATGCTAATTATGGCCTACTATGCATTTTTTCAATCTCATTTGCGTTATGGCATAACCCTATGGGGTAACTCTTGTAATTCCGAAAAAGTTTTTGTATGGCAAAAAAAGCCCTTAGGATAGTAAAAAATGTTGAACCTAGGGCGCCATGTGTAGAAATTTTTAAAGAACTAGAAGTAATGACCCTTTATAATTATATATATATATATATATATATATATATATATATATATATATATGTATATATATATATATATATATATATTGCTGTTTAATTAGTGTTAAAGAGAGTCTTGAGTTGTTTAAAGTACGGCAGGAAGTACATAGATATCCAACTAGATCAAATTATTTTTTAGAATTGCCTCAAATAAAATTAGAGAAAACCAATAGAAGTCACATTAAAATGAAACTTAAATTTTTTAACAAATTACCTGAAAAGGCATGGACTGTACCCCTGCAAAGTTTAAAAAAAAAACAGAAAGGTGGTTTAAACAAAATGTTTTTTATTCAGTGAGTGATTTTTTGAACTGTGATATTAGTAGCCTAAGATTTTAAATTATTTATTCATTTATTTATGATATTTTTAACTGTGTGTAGGTTCAACTTTTAAACCTTACATTAACTTTAGTAAATAATTTATGTACATAGTTTAGTTTATTTATTGACTGTCATATTTATTCAATTGACTTACATAAAAAATATGTGCCTAATATGTATTTTTTAAGGTTTATATGCTATGATCATTGTAAATAATTAGCTATGACTTTGTCAATTGCATTTCTATGGATTGCCTAACGACAATAAAAACCTTGAATCTTGAATCTTACATATGAATTTACCTACCTATATATCCTAATACCAAATAATACTAAAGTACTGATGCAATCTTATATTTGTGGGGCAGAATATAATAGTGGCATGGGAGAAATTTCTGCTACATAAAGTACCAGGTATATCTTCCATACCAGATTTCGTCATGGACCACATTCTCTTCTTGATTGGAGAACCCTCACCATCTAGAGGTGATTCTAAGCTTTCACATCTTGTTCATCTATTTCTTTATATGTGTACACTTTCACACCCACAAATAAATATTATCATTCTGTATTCTAAATACCCTTGGCATGTGTATAGACTGCGGCAATCGCCTTACGGCACACAATCACAGAGGGACTAGTTGATCTCACTCAGTATAAAGCGCCAGTGAAGGTGTTAACTACATGTATTATAGCTAAGACAGTTATAGTACAGTAATTTAACACGTTGACTGCAGCAGGCACCTTATGGCACACAATCACAGAGCGACTAGTTGATCTCACTCAGTATAAAGCGCCAGTGAAGGTGTTAACTACATGTATTATAGCTAAGACAGTTATAGTACAGCAATTTAACACGTGCAGCAGTCGCCTTATGGCACACAATCACAGAGCGACTAGTTGATCTCACTCAGTATAAAGCGCCAGTGAAGGTGTTAACTACATGTATTATAGCTAAGACAGTTATAATACAGTAGTTTTAACACGTTGACTGCGGCAGTCGCCTTACGGCACACAATCACAGAGCGACTAGTTCATCTCACTCAGTATAGAGCGCCAGTGAAGGTGTTAACTACTGTATTATAGCTAAGACAGTTATAGTACAGTAATTTAACACGTTGACTGCAGCAGTCGCCTTACGGCACACAATCACAGAGCGACTAGTTGATCTCACTCAGTATAGAGCGCCAGTGAAGGTGTTAACTACATGTATTATAGCTAAGACAGTTATAATACAGTAGTTTAACACGTTGACTGCGGCAGTCGCCTTACGGCACACAATCACAGAGCGACTAGTTCATCTCACTCAGTATAGAGCGCCAGTGAAGGTGTTAACTACTGTATTATAGCTAAGACAGTTATAATACAGTAGTTTAATACAGTTTAACACATGACTGCGGCAGTCGCCTTACGGCACACAATCACAGAGCGACTAGTTGATCTCACTCAGTATAAAGCGCCAGTGAAGGTGTTAACTACATGTATTATAGCTAAGACAGTTATAGTACAGTAATTTAACACGTTGACTGCAGCAGTCGCCTTACGGCACACAATCACAGAGCGACTAGTTGATCTCACTCAGTATAAAGCGCCAGTGAAGGTGTTAACTACATGTATTATAGCTAAGACAGTAATAGTACAGCAATTTAACACGTGCAGCAGGCACCTTATGGCACACAATCACAGAGCGACTAGTTGATCTCACTCAGTATAGAGCACCAGTGAAGGTGTTAACTACATGTATTACAGGTATAGCTAAGACAGTTATAGTACAGTAATTTAACACGTGCAGCAGGCACCTTATGGCACACAATCACAGAGCGACTAGTTGATCTCACTCAGTATAGAGCGCCAGTGAAGGTGTTAACTACATGTATTATAGCTAAGACAGTTATAGTACAGTAATTTAACACGTGCAGCAGGCACCTTATGGCACACAATCACAGAGCGACTAGTTGATCTCACTCAGTATAGAGCACCAGTGAAGGTGTTAACTACATGTATTACAGCTAAGACAGTTATAGTACAGTAATTTAACACGTGCAGCAGGCACCTTATTGCACACAATCACAGAGCGACTAGTTGATCTCACTCAGTATAGAGCACCAGTGAAGGTGTTAACTACATGTATTATAGCTAAGACAGTAATAGTACAGCAATTTAACACGTGCAGCAGCAGGCACCTTATGGCACACAATCACAGAGCGACTAGTTGATCTCACTCAGTATAGAGCACCAGTGAAGGTGTTAACTACATGTATTACAGGTATAGCTAAGACAGTTATAGTACAGTAATTTAACACGTGCAGCAGGCACCTTATGGCACACAATCACAGAGCGACTAGTTGATCTCACTCAGTATAGAGCGCCAGTGAAGGTGTTAACTACATGTATTATAGCTAAGACAGTTATAGTACAGTAATTTAACACGTGCAGCAGGCACCTTATGGCACACAATCACAGAGCGACTAGTTGATCTCACTCAGTATAGAGCACCAGTGAAGGTGTTAACTACATGTATTACAGCTAAGACAGTTATAGTACATTAATTTAACACGTAGAGTGAAGCAGTCGCCTTACGGCACACAATAACAGTGCGACTAGTTAATCTCACTCAGTATAGAGCACCAGTGAAGGTGTTAACTACCGTATTATAGCTAAGACAGTTATAATACAGTAGTTTAACACGTTGACTGCAGCAGGCACCTTATGGCACACAATCACAGTGCGACTAGTTGATCTCACTCAGTATAGAGCGCCAGTGAAGGTGTTAACTACATGTATTATAGCTAAGACAGTTATAGTACAGTACTTTAACACGTTGATTGCGGCAGTCGCCTTACGGCACACAATCACAGTGCGACTAGTTGATCTCACTCAGTATAGAGCGCCAGTGAAGGTGTTAACTACATGTATTATAGCTAAGACAATTATAGTACAGTAATTAACACGTGCAGCAGGCACCTTATGGCACACAATCACAGAGCGACTAGTTGATCTCACTCAGTATAGAGCACCAGTGAAGGTGTTAACTACATGTATTATAGCTAAGACAGTTATAATACAGTAGTTTAACACGTTGAGTGCGGCAGTCGCCTTACGGCACACAATCACAGAGTGACTAGTTGATCTCACTCAGTATAGAGCGCCAGTGAAGGTGTTAACTACTGTATTATAGCTAAGACAGTTATAGTACAGTAGTTTAACACGTTGAGTGCGGCAGTCGCCTTACGGCACACAATCACAGTGCGACTAGTTGATCTCACTCAGTATAGAGCGCCAGTGAAGGTGTTAACTACATGTATTATAGCTAAGACAGTTATAATACAGTAGTTTAACACGTTGACTGCGGCAGTCGCCTTACGGCACACAATCACAGTGCGACTAGTTGATCTCACTCACTATAGAGCGCCAGTGAAGGTGTTAACTACATGTATTATAGCTAAGACAGTTATAGTACAGTAGTTTAACACATTGAGAGCGGCAATCGCCTTACGGCACACAATCATAGTGCGACTAGTTGATCTCACTCAGTATAGAGCGCCAGTGAAGGTGTTAACTACATGTATTATAGCTAAGACAGTTATAGTACAGTAGTTTAACACGTTGAGTGCGGCAGTCGCCTTACGGCACACAATCACAGAGCGACTAGTTGATCTCACTCAGTATAGAGCGCCAGTGAAGGTGTTAACTACTGTATTATAGCTGAGACAGTTATAGTACAGTAGTTTAACACGTTGAGTGCGGCAGTCGCCTTACGGCACATAATCATAGTGCGACTAGTTGATCTCACTAAGTATAGAGTGCCAGTGAAGGTGTTAACTACATGTATTATAGCTAAGACAGTTATAGTACAGTAGTTTAACACGTTGAGTGCGGCAGTCGCCTTACAGCACACAATCACAGTGCGACTAGTTGATCTCACTCAGTATAGAGCGCCAGTGAAGGTGTTAACTACATGTATTATAGCTAAGACAGTTATAGTACAGTAGTTTAACACGTTGAGTGCGGCAGACGCCTTACGGCACACAATCACAGTGCGACTAGTTGATCTCACTCAGTATAGAGCGCCAGTGAAGGTGTTAACTACTGTATTATAGCTAAGACAGTTATAGTACAGTAATTTAACACGTTGAGTGCGGCAGTCGCCTTACGGCACACAATCACAGTGCGACTAGTTGATCTCACTCAGTATAGAGCGCCAGTGAAGGTGTTAACTACATGTATTATAGCTAAGACAGTTATAGTACAGTAGTTTAACACGTTGAGTGCGGCAGACGCCTTACGGCACACAATCACAGTGCGACTAGTTGATCTCACTCAGTATAGAGCGCCAGTGAAGGTGTTAACTACATGTATTATAGCTAAGACAGTTATAGTACAGTAGTTTAACACGTTGAGTGCGGCAGACGCCTTACGGCACACAATCACAGTGCGACTAGTTGATCTCACTCAGTATAGAGCGCCAGTGAAGGTGTTAACTACATGTATTATAGCTAAGACAGTTATAGTACAGTAGTTTAACACGTTGAGTGCGGCAGACGCCTTACGGCACACAATCACAGAGCGACTAGTTGATCTCACTCAGTATAGAGCACCAGTGAAGGTGTTAACTACTGTATTATAGCTAAGACAGTTATAATACAGTAGTTTAACACGTTGACTGCGGCAGTCGCCTTACGGCACACAATCACAGTGCGACTAGTTGATCTCACTCAGTATAGAGCGCCAGTGAAGGTGTTAACTACATGTATTATAGCTAAGACAGTTATAGTACAGTAGTTTAACACGTTGACTGCGGCAGTCGCCTTACGGCACACAATCACAGAGCGACTAGTTGATCTCACTCAGTATAGAGCACCAGTGAAGGTGTTAACTACTGTATTATAGCTAAGACAGTTATAGTACAGTAGTTTAACACGTTGACTGCGGCAGTCGCCTTACGGCACACAATCAGAGTGCGACTAGTTGATCTCACTCAGTATAGAGCGCCAGTGAAGGTGTTATCTACATGTATTATAGCTAAGACAGTTATAGTACAGTAATTTAACACGTTGATTGCGGCAGTCAACTTACGGCACATAATCACACTGCAAATAGTTGATATAATTCAGTATAGAGCACAAGTGAAGGTGTTAACTACATGAATTATAAAAGAATGTTATTGTACAATAGTTTAACACGTTGACTGCAGCAGTCGCCTTACGGCACACAATTACAGTGCAAATAGTTGATCACACTCAGTATAAAGCTGTAGTAAAGGTGTTAACTACATGAATAATAAAAGAAAGTTATTGTACAGTAGTGTAACACATTAACTGCGGCAGTCGCTTTACAGCTCACAATCACAGTGCGAATAGTTGATCTCACTCAGTATAGTGCCGCAGTAAAAGTGTTAATCACAAAATGCAAAAATATTTTAATCTATTGGGAGTATTTAAGAGAAGTAATAAGAAATGGACCCATAAGTATTAAACTAGTTGCAATTTACGATAAAGATATTTTTAAAACTACAAAATACCTCCTGTGAAAAGTGCAAGTACAAGTTTAATACTTTAACGAAAAATCACATTCAAAAACATCATTGAATGGAAAAGTAAACAAAGACAGAGGGAAATAAAGTGCAAAACACTAAAAAAAATTACCTATGAAATGTAGGCAAGCAGGAATAGAACTAAATCAAATTGAAAAATTTCAAGCAAGAAGAGGTTAAAAAGAGATTTGTACATATTATTATGACATTAATATCACATGAAGATTAGTTATATACATTTTTTTAAACATCAAGTAAAAGAAAGTAACTTTTTTTTTTACTTTTAAAACGCAAAATAGGTGAATTAAATACAACATTTTAAGAATTATACTGAAAAATTATTTATTTATAAAAATAATTACAATATATTGCTGTAAATAATTTTAACATTTTGTTATATAACAACCATGTTGTTTATTAATACCTCCTTAAGTTATTTTTAAATAGCTTTAATGAACATAAACATAATAATTAAAATAATATTTGAATAAAGTACAACAACCAACTGACATCACAGTTAATAGCCTAATAAATAATAAATTAGGATATCACAATGTTTAGGCAGTTTATTTTGTGTAGTTGAAAAACAAAGGATGCGAGTTCTCGTCCTTAGAGCGATGCTCTCGGAAACCTGAACAGAAATAACCTAAAGTCAGTTCATTTGTTTTAGTTTATATAGGCAGTGGAGAGGGTAAAAATATTTTTCTATTATAATGAAACGGTACAATATATGCTATTCTTTTATTTAGTTTAATATATTCAGGTTAAAATTATAAATATCAGTCACAATTAACCTTGTTGATACTACCAAATTTTATATTACATTTTTAGTGCAAAGCTCTATGACACCAAAATAAAAAAAATCTTAATTATTGAGGTTAGCATTTTATTGCATACTTTTATAAAGTACAAATTAATTATGAAAATAATTATTTTTATGTCTTTAGATTAAAAAATAATTAAAAAATTATCAGACTTGTGTTGTCATTTAATGTTACACTATGTCTTTCTGTTTCTTTGACATCATAAAAGTAATTAAAACATGTATAGTAAACAAGTGATTAAACTTTTATAATGACTTTTTTATAACCTTAAAATACATACTGAACACAGTACATACTAATATTATAAAAAGTAATTAACTGCTACAAATAAAAATAAATGCTGCATGTTCACAGACAAGAAAAAAGATTACCTCATAACAGCATAATAATAATTATGTTTGCATAGAGAATGTGTGTTTCAATAGCGAATTAAAACAAGAAACCGCATGAACAGAGAAAAATATGAGCAAGCTATGAAATTCGCTATTTCTGAAAGAGTTGAAATATTTTCAAAAAAAACGTAAGTGCCAATTTATAAGAAAACAATTAAAAATAACACAATGGAATTAGTTTATTGAGGCAAAGAAGCTAACAAACTGTGCTTATGATAAGTTCAAGATAACTCTATTACATTTATGCATATTTAAGTTCATTAAGTCTAGAAATATATAAAACAGTTTATTATTGAAATTCAGAGAATTTGGTATATTACAAATATATTGAAAGATTATATATATATTTTCTGAACTGACACGCAAGAGTATGATGCAAATTAAATTAACATGCACCTACAACTACATCTGATTTAATATTGGGTAGACTCATAGTAGTTACGAGTTTTTCTCCAGGATTATGTATAAAATGGCACTGTGGTCAACTTTTGTAACTAAGAGTGAAATGTTTGTACCACTGTAGCCTGATTATTAAATTTTTGATTAAAATGCATGTTAACTATAATGCCTCACATATATTTGTTACAAACTTATTAAAAGACCCAACAACTTTTATGGAAATAAATATTTTTTAATATTATGCTAAGAGCATTTTTTAAATAACGGCTCAAAATACAACAAATACCACTGTTATTTTGCCAAGGATTCATTTTTATAATATAATTATCAATGTTTTCATCATCACTATGGATATCATTTGCAAATTAATTACAAATCATCAGAAATATTAGCAATGTATAATAAATATGTAGCACTAATTATCACCCTATTCATCGTCACAATGGACAGAGGGTAAAAACTGGCAAAAACCTTAAAATTCAAACTATCCTGATAGTGATTTTGTGTATTGTTTCGTATTAAAAGTATATCATGGCACCAAAATACAAGATATAAATTTACCTGTAGCTGTACATCTCTGTTAGATTACAGTGAGAAGAATAATATTTTACTTCACTCTTTAAAAAAAATCAATATAAGTGTAACTGTCCTAGTTTATTGTATTTATAACATACATTGGCCGTTATGGAATGGCACTTTTACCAGTAATATTGACTGTTAAACAATTGTTTGGATATAATATGAAGCCTATTTTAGTGGTTTTTAACTCATTTCCACTGCAATACAAGTATACTCAGTCCAATCTTGGAGCCTGAAATCTGAAGTACGAGTTATTAGGGTTTTAAATAATGTGTTATTTCAATAAGTCTTTTTCAAAGCAGTATTAAAATGTAATAATACAATATGTTTATATCATATTAATTCATTAAAAAAAAAACAAATTCGCAACTGACTTGTTATTTTTATCAGCCAACATCGTGACGGGTGTGGCACCAGCTGTCTGCAGTTTGTGATCTTGACTATGCAGTTTACACATGCAATCCGGGCTATTGTTGTTTGTGTAATCTGTGTTTGTGTTATTGTAAAGCAATGGGCATGTCCAAGACGCCAATTTAGAATATGCTATGTTCAAATTGATAACAGTCAGTTAACAAAAAATGTAATGTATTATAATTTGTATAAATACATATGATTGATTCACACCTTATTATAAATAATCTACAAAGTAAAGGATTAACTTGTAAGACTACAAATTTTGATTCTGAAAAAAACTCTTTTTAGGTCGCTACTTTTGAGAATGGTATAATTCTAAATATTTTTGTGTAGGGAATAATATAATTACATGCATATTTAAGGAAAATGTGCTTTAGCCATAATTTCATTTTTTTTCTTCAGTACAAGCTTTTACTTTTAAATTTTATTTTGTAACTTTTTTAATTAAAAATATACTTTATAAAACAATTAAAAAGCTACAATTATTAAATTAAATATATATTTTTATTACTAAAAAGATACAATAAGTAGGACGTTACACTTAAGTTTATTTTATTTTATTAAAGAGTAAAGTAAAATATAATTCTTCTTGTAGTAATCTAAAAGAGATTTACAGCCACAGATAAATGTATATCTTGTATTTTGGTGCCATGACATACTCTAACCATGAAACAATACATGAAATCACTTTTAGTATAGTTTGAATTTTGTGGTTTTTGCCCACTGTGCATTGTGACAAGAGGCTTTAGATGAATAGGTTGATAATTTACTGTTACATAATTTCAACAACAAAATTATAAACAACAATTTAGTTTTTGTATTAAAAAGTTTAATACAAAAACTTTAAAAATAAGCCAGGAAATGTTTTCCAGTAAAAGCCTTTGTTTTGCCACTAAATCCACAAGGTTGAAGAGCACTGCAACCAATGGGCTAATATATGCTTTATAAAATTAAAAGCACCACTTTAAAACCTTTAAAAAATTATGTTGACAGCAAAAGTAATAAATGTAAAAATTATAACCATAGAAAACCGTATATCCAGGGGAAATGTGGTATATCATGTTCCAGCACCAAAAACCTTTGACCCAACAGGGCCCATACTGTTCACAGGGAGCACTTTAATATGACTGTGTAACCTGGCCGGCCAGGCTTGGAAAAACATGCGTAGATAGACCTTTTACCTAGTTTATTAGAATTAGGTATAGGGCCATGTTTCATTCCTCTGCTTCCCGTTATGGCTTCAACATGACAAAAGATATATTTTTTAGTGCTGTATGCCCAGGAGTCACACCAGGGTCTTGATGGGGATGTCTCGCAAAAATGTATACAATGCACTGCAGCAGTGGAAACGGTGTGATAAATATTGATTCATAAAACATATCTCGGAGTTGCAATGTTCATGCATATGAACTGTTAAGAAGTGTTGATCACTGTTTGTCAAGTTTTTCATCACTGAGAAAAGTTCCCTCAAAGAAAAAAGGTAGCATTAGTCAGAAAGATTTTTAGTCTGTTAGAATTGAAGTATCTGTAAAAACACACTTCCTACAATAATGTAACAACGATTAAAAAGTAAAAAGTCAATGAGCCTTAATCATTACATAAGTTTTATTTAATCTAAAACCAATAACTGTTAATTTCATGTCAGTTCTTATTTTACCTCTACAAAAATCTATCTTAAGTTGTGAAGTTTCCAAATTTTCTTAACATGAAAAATTGTGATTCATTTTTGTTTTAACATGTTACCTGTTTTATGTTATTTACTGTTTTACAAAGTAATGATAAATTGCTAAATGTATGTGCTAAGAATGTTATACTGTCTGTTGGTTATTTTTTGTTTTATGATTTTATAATAGTTGTTGTAATGTTTGGTTAATTTTAGAACTAATATTTCTGTATGTTTTATTGTAATTTTCTTACTAACACACCATAACTGACACGTTTTTTATCCCAAATTTTTTAATAATTGAAATTATTAATTTACATACAAAACTGTTGCCTCATTTCACTTGTTTTATTTGTTTCATCTAAAATACATTTTATTCGTTTTGAGCCGGTTCAATACCTATATCTCCCCGGCTCATGTGTGTTTTATATAGTGTGTGTGTGGTTTATTGGCTGCAGAGGCGACTGACCATTTGAAGGCGTTTGGCCTTTCCGGTTCAGAGTGGCGTAAAGACTCTTGAGCCGTACTGTACAAGTTAGGAGTAGCTCCTGTTTAAAAATTAGTTTATTTAAGTGTTTTGTTTATTTGCTGAGCTGATTTACTTCTAACATGTGCGGCTAAGTTTACGGCCCCTCACTGATGAGTAAGTTTTGCCTTCTTTTAAATTTTAGTGATTATTTTCGTTTTTCAAACTGTAAAGGTTAAGAGCACATGGTTTTCCAAATTGTAGTTTTGCTTTTATTAGATTTCAGTACTTCTGGCTGTTAACTAAATTTTAAATTGGCTTTCAAATTAATTCTCTTACACTTTTATTAGTTTTCACCCTTTCTATTCAGCTTAAATTAATTTTCTGTCTCTCAGTGAGGACCAGTCCTAGGCTTATGTTACAGTTCTTTTTTATTCTGCAGCCAATATTGTTTGTAATGTGTCACTTGTTATGTAGTTTTTGTAAACAAACCCAGAGAGACTGCTGAAGGTTCATTTTGCTAAATTTAAGCCTTTCTGAGAGATGTAACGTTCTTCGGGTCTTTTAGCCCATAACTCCCCCTTATAGCCTACTTGGTTAATTTAAGGCCTTCTGCCATCAAATTTTAAATTTAGATTCCTGTTATTAGGCTGCTACTTTTGGCCATCAGTTTTTTTCCTAATCATTAAATTTTTTTTTACCAAGAGTAAAACGCTTAATTTTGTTCTGTGACAGAGGGGATTTTCATACTAACTTTCTTTGGGGTTGTTGTTTTGAGTTGGGAATTTTATTTTAAGTGCAGGATGCCCTTCCCCTGCTTTTCACCAATTTTGAGCCTATTCTGTCAATAAATGCCTGTTTTAAAAATGTTTTAACCAAATTGTTACGTATGGTAGGCTACTGCGTATACCTCGAATAAATTTCTTTATAACTTATTGTTTTAGTCTTTTAAATGGAATATCTTGTTTATTTATTGTTTTCTAATGTTACCAGCTTCTATATTAAGGTTTATTTTGATTTTTATCAGTAATTGATTGGTCTGTGATATTTTGAAATTTTGGTAATTTACTTAACTTAAAATTCTTGATAGATAATTTTTGGCAACTTTACTTTTATTAAAATCTATATTGTTTGGCAACTATTTATTAATAATTATTAACTTTAAAAGGGTACTAGGCTGAAACCTGGTTTCAGGGTCCAAGGGATGAGCTGTTTATCTCCTGTCATCTCTCCATCATGCGTGGTCGCAGAGAACCTTCACTTTGCGCTCTGCTGAGGGACGGCCACCATGATGGACATTTCTCCTAGTCAAAATCTGTGATACCCTGCATTCTTTATTTATTTGTTATTGTTATTGTTGCCATTTATATAGTTTATATTTTGTTATTTAATTTTAAGTTAGTTTTAGATATTATTTAGTTATTTCTTGGATTTCATTAGGAGCCCGCCCTTAGCCGAAGGATACCGGGTGGAATTGGCATTTCTTGTTTCAAATTATGGCGTGTCTAATTTTTTGTATGCAGGTGCACCTGACAAGAATTGTTCGAGGTATATACTACTGCAGGCACTTTTTATTTTTTTATTTATAATATATTTATTTATACTTAATTATATTGACTGGATAGGCCTGTGTTTTCGTAGTAAATGAACCTGAGTATACTGACCACGGTGTTTTTTTTTTTTACCTAGTTTAATTTTGATCCTGCATCCCGTTCGCCACCATGGGCGCGCGTTTCCCTGTTGGTTTGCTGTGGGTGTGCGAGCGGCGATGTAAGGTTTCAGTTTGCTTCTGGTTATATGTGGCAGAACTAAATCACTAATCTCGTTTACTTTCATTTATTTATTGCAATCCATTTATTGCATAACTGAAATTTTCATCTATTTTATACTTTTTGTTTTTTACTATTATAGTACATGTAAGCTATTAATTTTCTCTACGAAAATTTTTATAAAGTATTATATTTTTTTAATAATATTACATTTGAACAAAAATTGGTAATTGTATATAAGTATAAATAAATTTAAAATTTCATGTCAAAATTAAATCAAGTTTATTTACACACACAAACCATAAATATAATAAATGATAATATAATATATTTTTGTCTGTGAATACATTTTCATATATTTATAATTTGCTTTTAATTTTATCATTGCGATAATTTTAAATTAATACTTTTAACTTTATGTTATGGAAACACTGATATTAATATAAAATAACGAGCCGAACTTGCCATGGCACGAGGTTAATTAAGGTATTATGCCTATTGTGTAAAATCAGAGTACTGTATATATGTGTGTGTGTGTGTGTGTGTGTGTGTGTGTGTGTGTGTGTGTGTTTTTAAGTCAGTCAGTGTCACGGCCATGGACCAGAGCAGGCATGTTGCGGCACTGTTGATTGTGGATTCAGGATAATAGGTGCACATAGTCCTCGCCACCTTGTCTTCACCACCTCCTCCTCAGCTCTCTTTTTCTATCTCCCTATCCTAGACATTTTAAAGCCGCTCATATCAATTGCTCAGTCTCTGAGGGGGCATGTCAATGAGTTTAGAGAAATTGTAAGAAAATGTTTGAAATAGATCTAAGAACAATCACAAAATCATGTTTTTAAGTTCAGATGAAATTAACTATGGTTTGATATACCATATTCAGTAATAAGGAAGTCACACTGACATTTATTACATAGACAAATGAAACATATTTGGATAATAAAGATTAAGTAACACAATCTTCTACTCGATCCAAAATAATCTTAGGAGTTCACCTTCACTCAGCAAACAATAAAATATTATCAGTAAATGTCAAGAAATTAACCACTGGTTGTCAATTCCAAAGCAAAAATTTCAGAGCATCATCATTAAACATCCACGATCGGACAAAATAAACTCAATAACAATTGATAACTCTACTTTACGCCAACAAAACCTGCACCCTCTTGTCTGTCACCTCAAACACCACAGAATTCCTCTCATAGATGCTCACCACATACACTCAAAACCTATGCTGCACCTAACTCAACTAAAACATTTAAAGATTATTTGATTGCCATTTAGTTGGAAGGTAAATCCAAGATTCATCTCTTAACAGATGGAAGATACTGTCAGTTCCCTTGTTTCACCAGAGATAATAAATAAATACATAGTCTTTATTTGTTAGTAGATTTCAGTTTACATAACAAATAATCTCATAGTCACAGACAATACATAAACTCTGTTTGTGGTCATTGCACTTTTTCCCAAACCACTATCATACAGCAGTTCAATACCACACTAGGGCAGCTGATCATCACACTTGTAATGTGACCTGGAAGTCTCTGTAGGCTTGAGTGCCACCGTAACGCTTGCTGAGATTCAATCTTAAGCCACCATACCATATTCCCATACAACATGACAGTCAGCCTCACATGCATACCACAGTAACATGGTAGCAGATGTTCCTTTAGCATTGTTAAGATCACAGGAATCAAAAAATGGATGAGAAATAAATTGTTAAGGTGTCAATGAAAACTAATAAATAAAAGTAACAGTACCACAGCAAAAATATCAAACAAATAATGCATACTTTTCAGACATGTCTCATATTCTCTTCATACAACACAATTAATGTTTAAATTGGTAACTGAATGTTAAATACTAATTTTTCATTAGACCTTATTTGTAGCCTTTTATCATATTTATAAACAGGAGTAAAAGAATAATGCATACATTCAATATGATTTGGCAATAGTAACTAATTTTATCTCTTAAAAAACTCATTCGATCATATAAGAGCAGTGGAATGAGCATGGACCCATACTCACATATGTGTAATTACGCACAACATTTTAGTACAGCTTACACTAGCACTATACATTGTACAGTTTTTTAATTAGCAATATTGTTAATTTTATTTTTTCATCTAAAAAAATGTTTTTAAAGCAGAGGGAATTTATTTTTTTTAATTAAGAGTTTGTTTGAAATGTTCATAATTAATTAGCATAACACACAATAAAATAATAACTCTCAAATGTAACTAAGCATGTTTTTAACAAAACCCCAAAGTTTTTAACAATTTAAAATCAAAATTAAGTAATCACATAACTTGAAGTAAAATTCAACACTTTAGCACAAATTAATTGGATTTTATGTGTTTTTAAATTTTAATCATATGCATATTTTTCCAAACTTGGCAATAACAGAGATGGATAGTCAGATCTGACTTACATGGCAGTTAGTGTTAAACTACAAAAAATTTGGGTGTCAAAGGACCCACTTTCTACTTAAAATGGAGATCCAAAGATGTAGGATGCAAAGTAAAATAAACTACCACAAGAACAATCACAACTTTTGATTCATCAAGTGCAAAACACTCTAAAACAATCCACAAGACAAGATATAAAACATCAAGTTCATATACACCAATCACTAACCTTTTTGATGGGTTTGATACAAGCTCTATAATCCTATCTGCCTCTCGCCAGCCTGTCTCTATAGCTCCATGTACTGTTGAGTAATAGTGATCATGTGTGGCTTCTCCTCCAAACAGCACCACCTACACACCATATACATACATACATACATAGAATGTGACAAAATAGTTACATGGTACAACTTTATAGTAATATTACAACTCTGATTTATAACTATGAGGCATCAAATACAAATTAAATGTGTTTTTCAATAGTATATGTAGTTAAGTGACAGAAAATACATGCACTTCATACAAACTAATGTTCTAATATTGTTACTGTTGCAGGATCTAAGCTTTGTTTTGAAATAAAAGATACGTCTAATGTATTTTTTGAAACATTAATTGTGTTACCTAATCAGAAAAAATAAATAAATCATAAATCATTTGATCAGATTAACAGATTTATATTAACTAAGTCAATGTAGCATATAACAATTTAAAAGTACAGTAGAATGCTGATTATCCTAAACAATTAGTGTACGAAATTGTTCAGATAATAGATTTTTTTCGATAATCACACACTTCTGAAAAATAGCCTAGATTTTTGTTGAGGGTAGAGAGACGGGTGGGACGCAAATATATACACCATGTGACAGGTCAAATTACGACATTTGAATATTCGCGGGGAATTGGCAGACTGTGACGTCAGTGAATCGGCAGACTGTGACGTCAGTGAATCACATGTTGTCGGAATTGAGATTTATTTAATTAATAACGGAGAAATATATTAAACTTTATACGGGAACAAATTTAATTAATTAAAATGAGTTATACATAACCAAAATTTTTGTTTTACAAAAGTACTAAATAAAATTATGCAGAAAAGCCAATTGTGGGATAAAATGACTTGCGTATTGATGACGTCAGAAAGCACATGTTGCTAAAAATTTTAATAAAAAAGCTTTAGAAAAATAATAAAAGAAAATAGAAAGACTTAAATTGATCAATTATAGTGAACGTGATAAATTTCGACAATTATAAGAAAAGAATCAAATTATATTCAATCGTGAAGACGCTGATTTGAACGGGAGAGGGGATGAACATTGTGTGAACCGGTATGCGTAGTTTTATACGGAGAATCCTTCTTCTCTGTCTGGACTTGAAGCAGTAAGGACGTCTACTCGTATAGATGAAATTTGAAACTGTACAATAGTGCATTGAAGTTGTAATTAGGGATGGGATGTTGTGTTAGTGAACAAAAATCAAAGCAAAGTGAGTAGAATTAGACAGTATAATATAAAATAAATTGACGTCAAAGTCATTTGCTTTGTCTTTCATTGAGTATCCCATCTACAAAGAAATGTGGTAAGTAAGATAATAAGCTTTAAATTAAAGAATATTACTTTCAAAACTTATTTGATTCAAAGTGATTGATAAGAACAGTGAATATTTTGTGAACTTTATTATGATATAAACAATCATATTGATCAGAACTTTCAATAGAGTAATATTAAGTTTGAACCATTATTCAACCTACTTAAAAAACTTGAGATAATATAGACCCAGTGCTAGTGATATATATAACGTGTAGCCTACTTTCATTATTACAAACTACACTTTCAACAACACCACAGACATTGAAGTTTGATCGTTATTTAAATATCAACTTGGAATAATATGAGTTAGCCAACACGAAGCAAGTCGCATAACCAATGAGGGGCAGCACACTTTGAATACCGATTGTGAGAAAATTGGGACAACAAACGGGGACCTGGAACGTAGCAGAATCGCACAGCCAACGTGGGGACCGTAGCAAAATGGCGCCCAACGTGGGGCCCGTAGCAACCATTGGACTATAAATACATATAAAGTAGGGCTTGCACGTGCAGTACATAACTTTTTTGCTTTAGTGAATAATACATAATAAAAACAAATTTAACTAAAATAAAATAGTTGAACTTGTTTGTTTGCGATCTTACTATTTGCCGCCAAATCTAGTTGGGCTTTTAAAGATAGCAGCTAGGCTTGATCCACTTGCACCTTCTTTTTAATTGTTCTATAACTAAAATATTGTCAGAAAGACTAAGCAGAACATGTTTGTTTTACCGGCATTGTTAGATGTCACACAGCACAACAAACAACAGCACGGACAGTTAAAACACTGACATCAGTGATGCAATGTAAGGTTAGATGTACAGGTGGACACAGGAGAGCTGCGCCACTCGCTTCTACAGGCTACCTGTGTTTTTAATTTACCATCTGATCATTCGTTGAATATCATTGCAGGAATTTTGAATTTATACTATCATCTGAAGCACATTCGGCTAACTGATGTTTCACATGACCGGCTTTCCTACAATCAGAGCTCCATTGTATAAAAAGGAAACAATCATTATCTATTAAAATTATAGATATAATATTACGCAAACACAATATATTATATCATGTTTAAATGCCCATCACCAATTCATTATGACCTCTTCCGTTCTTACAAAAACCCATTATAATTACATTTAAAATTTAGTTTACTTATTAATAAATTATCATTATGTAATGTTTTTACAATAAAGTATCTCTCTATATCATTTCTATCATTGGAGTGCAAGAACAATGACGTTTTAGAGGCTAATTTTTGGTCCAGACGGCTTGTAAAAAAGCATAATTATAGAAATCTACCTAATTGACACTGCTGAATAATAGTATTGTTTATTTTTCTCAAAAATAAAAGAATTTATAGAACAATAAAGCACTGCATATGTTACTTTATAACATGTATATACAACCAAATCCAAATTGTAAACCAATAAAAGAGCCATACCGGTCGGCCATTCAGCAGACAAAGTGGTGAGGCAAGATCAGCTGCAGTAACATTTGTTGAGTCACTGGTCACTGAGCGGAAACTATAAGAACCTCGAAAGTGAGGGTTGCTGTGCCACTGAGATCTAATCAACAGAGAGAATAATATAACACTTCTTTGTAATTTCACTATAAATTCTTATTTTAGTTAAAAAATAAAATTACAAATTCTTTTCAAATATTACAGCATAGCCTTTAAAAATTATTTACAATTTTTGTTTTAATGATTGAAAAGTGTTCTGTTCCCATCCAGACCACAGTGGATCAAAGGTAAAGTCCATGAAATTCATTGATTGTTTTTAGAGTTTGGGACTACGTGGGTGAATCAAGTAATCGCCTAGTCTAATGCAAGCACAGCACTTTCATACTGTACAAGGAATGGGCAGAAATAAAATAAATTGATAAGTAGAGACAACCACATACCCACTATAAGAGAGAGACAGCCAAGCTTTCATGAATTACAAAAATATTCACTACATGTAACTTTGTGACATGTGAGATCCTCAACTTGGTTATGACCCGAGATGCAATTCAGAGATAGCCAATACATGTGATTTGTTGAGGTCTATGTAACTTCACTCAAGTATGCAAAGAATAAAATAACAATTAATATTTTTCTGGTAATGTTTTTTTTTGTAGGCTATAGTAAAAATGTTAACTATGAGATTACAATAATAAAACTCACTATTATTTTTTTCATACAAAAAATAAAAACTATATTTTTGCATGGTAATATGTTGATAGTTCAAAATATCCAATAATAAATAATTACAAGCTTATACACGTAATTCTGATCATAGGTGAATTATGTTGTAATTTTTACATTGTTTATTATTTTATTATTGTAATTCACTAAACTTGAAACACTTTTAAAGGTAAAGTAACAGATACAGTAGAATCCTCAGTGCGTTCATTACATCACTGGCATTTGTATTATATTTATTTACATTTCATGAAAAATAAATACCTTAATTAACTAGTTTAACAGAATAACTATATTTTCCTTTCCTATTATTATAAGAAATGTAAAAAACTGCCTCATAGTAAAAAAATAACCCAAATAAATAACAGGTGATACAAAAAAAAGAACAATAATCAGGTGATACTCTTCAAAAATGAAAAATTAGATCAGCTAATGTAGAAGATAGAAGACATTCTATCAATATCTAAAAGAAATACGATGAACAAGATTTAACAGTACACATAGACAGCACACAACTAACCAAACAATAACCAACTGGTTTTCACAATAGCCAACATCACAAAACCAGCGCATGTGTTAATATGGGTTAATGGATTAATAAAAATATGAATCAGGTACAAGATTAAAAACCTAATTCTATTCCAAATCTAATTCCAAGGACTTTTATTGTTTGGTTTGTTGAGACACAAATATTTATGTATAAACATAAATAGCCTTACACTAAGGCAGGAAAACTGGGTGTAGAGAATCTAATCCAGTGTACCTGACCACACAATCTGGAGCAGGAATGTTGTAACGGCTGCCAAGGAATCTGAGCAGCAGCTCATGACAACCTTCCTGTACTTGCAGGTCAGAACACTGTTCCATGTGGCGAGCTGCCTGACCTACGATCCACCCACACAGCACCTGAGGCTGACCGTCTACGCTGTAGAACCCAAACACCTCAGTTAGCCAGTTGGGCACAGCCTGCAACAGTTCTACAACTGAACCTCCTTAGCTGCTACCCATTTAAGCAAAATATAAACAATAATGGGTTCCAAATAGAAACATAATGGATATAAACAGGAAAAGGATTAGAATACAAGAAGAAATTTAAAAGGAGTATGCACAAGTACCAAACAATCCCTTTAAATTAACCCAAATTTTACATGTGTAATTTGTATAAAGGTATGTCTCACAGAGCCTTGTTGCACCTAGAGAAAGTCATGTGACTGGTTCCAAGAACCCAGTTTGTGATTACCCTTATGTCTTGATGATAAAATGCATTGGAGTGTTAACTGAACGTCAGACAACAGATATTCATATCTGCTCTATTCATAATTCTCAGCTGGTTATTAATCAGAACACCATTCTTCTGCTGTACGCTGGTGCATTTAATGGATTTTTCCGTGTACAAAGGATGGATGATATTGTAATTCTTGATATCTGCACACAAACTCTGTTCCTATGTCGAATTACATGCTATATGTTACATCTGAACATTGTTTACAGCGACAGTACGATGACTTTTGTTGAGATTTCAATTTTATGTATTTTGTTATGATTGTTTTTTTCCGTTTTCTGTGATTTGGAAAATTTCTTGTTTTTTTCTATAAACATATTTATTTATAAAAATTATCTTTTAAGTCTTTAAAAATTCTGTTTCCATTTTTTACTTCCTACAATAACTTCAGGAATCCCAGTTCAAATAGAACTTTCAGTTAATTTACATTAGCTTTTCAAAAGCTAATTAGGCACTAGGGGGAATAATACAAATTTATATCCAGCGCTCTAAGGATTAAACAAAAAAAGTTGATTGTATATATTTAAAAAATTGTGCACACATGTGTGTATTAGATACGTAAGTGCAACATTATGTAACAGTTTACAAAAAACAGCTATATCACACAAAAATAATCCTTGAGAAAAATCAGTGTTTCAAAATTTAATTATTAAAAAGTTCAAGCAAAAAAATTAAATTGACACTTTGTTTTTTTTACCCAGTAATCTGTGCTCAATATTATTGAATCATAAAATAATGTGGTAATTATAGTGACATTTGTAACAGTATCTGTTTTTTATTATCTCTTTATCAGTGTAATTTAGATAAGCTGAATGTGTCTGCAGTTATTTTAAATGAACACTCATGGGTTTTACTTATTCATTAAACAACATAAGTTATAATCTAGAAAATTGTAATCCATTTAATATTAATTACCTCAGAAATTGTAGAAACATCATCCTTCCTCCACAACAAACTGAAGCCTCCACAATCCGTAGGCCACCACCGATAGGGGAACTTCAGGAATATTTTGTCTACTGTACCAAAACCTAACCCCTGAAATGATATAAATCAATAAGAATTTGCTTTAGGCCTCCTATTTTATATATTTTTATTCAAAGGGTTTAAATGGGATGTATAGTAATTCATTTATGTGTTAATTTTGAAATGGTTTAACCCTTCAGTGTCTGCAGTAATGCATGTAGCTCATTTATTACTAAGTGGATGGTTTGAATTGTACGTTGTCTTGTAAAAATAAACTACATTACCAATATTTTGAGACAATACATTACTTAATCTTACATGATGGTATATCACATAATTTATAAATATAAAATTGTAAAAACTAATATAAATATATATATATATATATATATATATATATATATATATATATATATATATATATATATACTTCCTGGAATCATTCCAGTTGTTATATAGATATAACAAAGTATAATAGAAAATTTATAATTAAAATTGACATTTATTTTAATAGTTCCTGTCCAACTTTGGTATACGAATGTCCAATTATATTTAACCATAAATAATATTTTAACCAATAAATAAATCATTCCCATTTCTGTAAATTCATTATGAAAAAAAGATTAGTGTCACTAATATGCTCAATCTGGTGATACTTCTGAGATCATTGTATAAAACAACTGGAGATTCAAATTAGCAATCCAACAACAGATGCCCCTTCTTCTTCAAAAGATTTTGCAACACATGTTTTCTAGAGATTGATTTGACAGAAGCCACTAATGTAACCTAAAGGACTTCAAAAGAAAAATGATATAACTCAAAACTTTCCTAGAAATGATGACCCAAAAGAAAACATCTCCATAAGTAAGACTGTTCCATTTAATTTATTAATAACATTTTCCTTTTCTAACTAACATTTCAACTAATTACCAATAAATTACTAAAATTTAACAAATTTCAATACTTGGCATATAATCGTGATACTACTGTGTCATCTGGAAATTGAATTTAGCCACAGAGCAAAATTCAAACCCTTTATATAAGAAGACACATATCACACAATATTTAACTTATTTTAATTATATAAAAACATTGTATAATAAACACACATGTTCATTATTAAAGAAATAAGATTTATTTCATTATTAAATGTATCATCAGAGGTAAGTATAATTATATTGTAACCCTATATTGAAAAGCTAGTCAATGTAGTTTGAAGGTTTACAATAGTCAATGAAAAATTAAAAATCTTTATTACGCTAGTGCATATTAGTTGTTTTATAATGTAATATTTACATTTTGAGTGCTAGTAACATAACACTTTTTTTATATGAAAATGTCTCAATGGTGATCACCATTCCAAAGAATCATACCACATATCTAAATAATCATCAATAAAAATAACTTCAACAAAGAGTATATCATAAGATTATCAAAAGGTTGCAGCCTATGATAAAACCTCCTTCACACATCTTTATATGAAGACTTGAATCACTTCTTTAACCAGTTTAAATTAAACATGTATCTTGACTGAAGATGGCCTCCAACAGCTATAAAAAATATCTCAATATCAGTACCATAATTTTAGTTTGAAATGTTTTGACACGGGAGGTACCATAAAACTTGGAAGATAACCATAACTTGCCATTAATTTATTCATTGTAGCTGATTGCATGTATACTTTAGAGTTCCTTTATGTATACAAAGTATATTCAAAAAGTAATGGTAATTTTCATTAACAAAAAGTTATTTATTTGTCAACGTTGATGTTGTCACATTCAAAATAGTCCGCATATGCTATTCTTCTTGGAATTCTCGAAACACTTCTTAAACTAGAACTTTAGGATAGCCTTTATTTCTTTCAGTGATGCACTTTTAATATCGTCTATGCTTGTAAAATGATGGCTCTTAAGATTCCCTTTATTTTCTTTTTAATAAAAAAGGTCACAGAGAGCCATGTCTGGAAAACATGGAGGCTGAGGCATCGTTACAAAATGTTTTTGGCCAAAAATTAATGAACAAGTAATGAAGTGTGAGCAGATACATTGTCATGGTCCAAAAGCCATGAATTGTTTGGCACAAATCCCAGTGGTTTTTTTTTTTTTTTTTTTTTTTTTTCGGATTGCTTCATGCAAACGATGTTGAACTTGAAGGTAGTACTCCTTATTGACTGTTTGACCTTGTGGCAAGAATTCATGATGTTCACTATGCCATTACAATCTAAGAACACTGTGAACATAACCTTCACATTCACTGCATTTTTTAAGCCTTTTTTGGGGTTTGGCTATCCAGAATACTTCTAAACATTTTATTGATATAACAACATTAAATTGTGCCATCAATTTCAATATAGACAATTAATAGCCAATATTCTTTATTTGTATATTCTTAGAGAATTACATTAGCATAAAATATAAAACAAAGTTTGAATAATAATTTATAAGACTACACCCACTGGGTTCTCCAGTTTAGAGATTTCTCAATGTTGTAGAAAGGATGACTCAAAAGTCATCTTCTCAGTTCCTTCTTAAAGTTCAGGCTTCCTTTTGAGATCTGATGTTATCAGGAAGCCTGTTGAATAATTTGGCTCCCATATAAGTAAGTTTTTCTTCAAATAATACTAGCTTATGAACTGAATAATTGAAGCTTGAAGCATTACGAGTGTTGTGAGTATGTATATCACTGCTTCTTGACAAGTTTCTCCTAGTGAATTACTTGACAAGAAGTGATATACACACTTTTAACAATTTTTCTAACTGTATACATTTAATAGCGACATCATTTATTAATGTATTGTAAGAAGCAAAATCTGAAAATATAAAAGATTTCTTAGGTGTTTACTAAATATATAAGGAACCGCCAAACTTGTTGAGGGCTATAAAATTAATTTTAGAATATTGTATTGCTGTAATTTTCATCTAATTAATACTTTATCATGATCAAATTTTGTAAACCAATTTTTAATGAAAATCGATTGTGCATTATAATCAGAAAAATCTGTGCTAATGACAGAAATATTAATTTTTTCAGTATTTGATATGGTATTATAAATGCCAGTTAATGATGTCCCTGTAACATGTGTAGATCAATTTATGGAACATTTCAAGTTAAAAGTTTCTAATAAGTTTCTGAAACCTTTAACCTGGTTTATTCATTTTTAAGATATTTATATCATTGCCCCCAATTACAATAAGTTTAGATTTGTTTTAGTATAAAATAATGTATAATAACTGTCTAGCTATAATACATGTAGTTAACACCTTCACTACAGCTCTATTCTGTGTGATCTTAATATGGTGGAGCACCACACCACGTGCACTATGGCGTCTTTCACAGGCTACTAGTAATATTCAATATAGTTAATTACGAATATTCCATTAGCGTTTTTAATTACCTTTAATACATTTTACCACATATGTTTTTAAGATCTTTGGACTAAAGATAATCTAGAACAATTTTACATATCACAGTTTGCCTTGATTTAAACATCTAAAACTATACAACTTGACCTATATCTAATTTTAAAATGTTCAATGAACTCATCCAATACTCAAAAATTAAAAAAAAAATGCTTACCCAAATAATCTGTATAGTAATATTAAACAATGCTTACCATTATTGGGAATTGTTATAGTTTTGCTTTGCTTCTTTATTTATATCTTTAAAACTACTTCTTAATTTATGCTTACATGTTTTCCACCAACTCCTTGAGAGGCTGTTTCCGGACTATGTCCTCATCTTGAGGTGTGACAGTGCTTTAAATCACTAGCAACCCTCCCATGTTAAAAACGCTTAAGGTGTATGCTGAATTTAAATATTCAAACTGTAATATCATAATAACATGATTTATTTTGGTCACCGAAGTGAGTGGAATTGATAATGCCAGAGCAATTAAAAACAGTTAAGCAACACTACATACCTGAATTGCATTAATTTTTTTGAGGGGAAGAGTAGGCATAAAGAGACTTGAAACTTGCTCCTTTAAAACACCAAGAGACAGTGTCAGTAACACATGGTCACCAAAAAGCGTTTGTCCGTCTGTGCACAGCACTTCCACTGGTTGTCGGTCCCACATAATTCTCTTCACTGTTTTGTTGAATATTATTTTTTCATTTATTTTTCTGCTATTGTTTCCCTGAAGTAAAGCAAAAAAGAAAAGTTTCATAAATAATAAAAATATTGTCCAAATATTCCATACGTATCCAAATATTTCCAAAATATTGCTGAAAAAATTCCAGATCTATTACAGCAATTTTGTAACTTTTGACCATATTTTTATTTAAAAACCAGATAGGTTTTTTATACAGTGTAAAATCTAATCGTATAGTTAGAAAAAAAATTGCATATATTGTTAATTTATGTATAACAAAATTTGCATATATTGTTAATCTATATATATAAAAATGAAACTGTTCGTGTGTAACAGCATCACTCACAAACGGCTGGACGGATTCGCCTAATTTTTTTAAAAATTTGTTCGTCTTGATCTGTAGAAGGTTATAGGATACTTTTTATCCCTTTCCCGATTCAGGATTCCGCCCCACTGGTTACAGAAATACCCGTAAGAAATGCATTGCAGCAAACATATGTTATTAAGTGAAAGAGTCTTTTCAAATTTTTAATCAGCTGTTCTTTGTAAACATATATAATGCGACAAAAAATATATTTATATATAAATTTCTTTACACTTATAGTTTTAAAGCATAGAGTAAGCTTAAGAGAAACGACAAATTTTGTTTATGAATGTTTGTGTGTTTGTCCTTTATAGACTCAGAAACTATTGGACCGATCACTATGAAAATTTGTATTTTTCTATGTAGAAGGTTTATACGCAATGCCCATTGATGTAACTAACCACCAGGCTGTACTGCAAGATATAAAAGTTATCAAAGCGCCTGCACATTATAAACTGCAATTACAACACAGTAGTTACGTATATAAAAATATCCAAACACTATTTGAAGGCAAAGAAATATACGGGCAAAGCTTAAGAGACGCGTGCGAAGCCGCGGGAAACAGCTAGTTTATTATAAAACAAAATGTTAAGTTTCCTCATAACAATTATATTTAAAAAATACAAAACAATTGATACTACTTAGGAAATGCACTAAAACTTTGCATATAAAGGTAGCAAAATTCAATTTAATATTTAGAATACTCTAAATCATACAATGTTTTCTGTAAATCAATGTCTTTATGTTTATCTTATACATAACCTAAACTTATGTGATTCTCAAGTTATAAAATTTATTACTTAGACATGAACAACTAAACATTTATAATGAATTATTTTGAAAGAGAAAATGTTAATCAATGTCAAATAATTAAAATTGTATTCTTTTTTTAATAATTTGGATTCTTTATATATAAATTTCTCAAAGACATTTCAAAATTATATTTGAAAAATTACTTATTCAATGTGTCCATGGAACTAATATTATGATCTTACCATTAACAGATTAAAAATATTAGTGTATCCTCCAGTTTTCCAAGTCGTCAGAAGATTTCCCTCACACTCATGGTATTCCACGGTTCCCTTAGCAGAAGTCTCAAACCATGAATCTGACCCGTCTAGTGAGTTCTGAAATCTCTGATACCAGTCCAAGAAACTCTGCACAGCATCACAGTCTAATTCCAATTTGGTCATTTTCAATTTTTCTCTAATCCTGTGAAATAAGAAGATACTATTGGAAGATGGCTGGATGAAAATGAGAAAATATAGGTTACCCTTAAATGCAAACAAGCTCGTGGAATTATGTTAAACTTACTATCATCATAGAATTGGTAATAAAGGATCAAAGAAAAATAAAGTTTGGCCAGAGAGAACAAAAGTGCTAGCCAACTGTTTATTTGAGGTTGTTCATCTGGATGTCAAAAAATACATAAAACTTATGTACAGATTCAGTGTCACTAAAACTGTCACCATATTTCCTGAGGAATGAAAAAGTTTAATTATTTTTAAGAACATTAACTATAAAACTGAACTTAGGGCATGGCGTTGATTTAAGAAACTCAAAACAAGTAGTTGGCATTATGTTTTTGGCAATAGTAACATAATATACAAAATACATAACATAATAATATATAATACATATAATAAAAACTAGTTTAATCGTAATTTACCTAGACATGTCACAAACAACCTCTTTTCAGTTCCAATGTTGGGTAACCTATCTTGAGTGGTTCAAGATGGCGCCAACTAACAAGAATACGAATTGTGGAGCTTGCCCTAAAAAGGTCACTAATAATACTGGTGGCATTTTATGTGAAGGAATCTGTAACAAGTGGTTCCACTTTGAGTGTGCAGGCAAATCTAAAAGTGAATATTCATATTCTAAAGGCGAGAAATCGAATTTTATGTGTGAAAACTGTGAGCGGCAGCTGGACAAGCGTGACTGTATCGTAAGTACGCCACCTGTTGTAAACGGTAGTGCTAAGGAAAACGAAAATTATAGTGTTTGTAAATGTTTCGAATTTATTAAAATTTTGACTGATCAAATTTCTGATCTAACTAAAAATCACCTTGAGCTTAGAAATCAACTGAACATTGTGCAGGCCGAGAATGTAAACCTAACCTCGATTGTGAATAATCATGCAGAAGCCATTGGTGAAATTTTTACGAGTAAACAAAATAGTGTTTCTTATGCGAGTGTCGTAAAATCTACCCGGACAAATATTGACTCATCGTTACTGACGAAAAGTGCTAATCGAGATTATAGTAACGGTAATACAAGTGAGGTTAGGAATGACAGGCATAATTTGACTCCATCAGTCGACTTTGATTGTCGTTCTCAAGACCAAAATAATTCAGTGCTGCCGCCCAATACCTCTGATGAAGGCAGTGAATTGGCTGGGATTGACGGAATCGAGATGGCAGTTGTGCCTACAAGTCTCAGGAGTAAGGAAAGGAAAGCAAGGCTGCATGTAAAACTCCAATCGCCGTCCGTCTTGCATTCTGAAGCAGACGATACTTCTGCTCTCACATACTCGGATCGGGAAAGAGTTGAATTTGAAAATGAGGCTGTCAATAGTGGGTTTGTTGAGGTACAACACAGAAAACGCAATCCCACACAACCTCAGCGAAATGTTATGAACAGGAACAACAAATTTCTGACGGGCCGTGCGGTAGTTAATAATCAAAAACTTAAGGCGGTTGAAAAACTTAGACATATTTTTGTTTCACGTTTTCCAGAAAATGCGGAAAGTGAAGACATAAGACAATATGTCAGTGACAGTGCGAAGGGAAAGTGTGAGGTAACAAAACTGAAGAACAGGTTGCCAGGATATAGTTCTTTTAAAGTAGGAGTTCCTCTGTCTCTTTGGAAAACAGTGTTTGATGCAGATTTTTGGCCTATGGGGATCTATGTGAACCGGTTCAAATATCAAAAGTCTTTTGTGAACATGCCTACTGAGACTATTAGTGATGCGAGGGAACATTTTTTAATCCAGTCCAAATCATCGGGAATTCAGACTTAGATTTAATATCAGGCATATCCCATTTTTCAATTATGCACTGGAACGTACAAGGGATCGTGGACAAGACCGATGAAATTAGTTTAATACTGAGAAAGTTCAATATTGCTGTTGTTGGTATCTGTGAACACTGGCTTACTCGAGACGACTTACATAATGTGGTGTTGTCTGGTTTTAAACTGGCAAGTGTCTACAGTAGACCGTCTTCAGGTAGGCCTAGAGGTGGTACTGCTATTTATATTGCGGAGGAGTTGAAATTTGATGAACTCGTGTATCTTGTTGAACTTTCGATTTCCCATGTTTGTGAGGTTGCTGCAGTCCTCATTCATGAAGTCAATGTTATTTGTTTGGAGATTTACCGTGTACCTGATAGTAATAATTTTGATATGTTTATTGAATGTTTGTTTAATGTATTGAATGTTGTATGTCTTAGAAATAAGTCTAATGCGTCTGTTATGCTATGTGGTGACTTCAATGTTGATTTGTTGGTTGATAGTGTTAATAGATCTATATTTGTTAACCTGTTAATGAGTTTTAACTTAGTTTATACTGTGGCGGATGTTACCAGACCTAGTCTATTTGGTAATATGGGTACCTGCATTGATAATATTGCCACCACAATTCACCAAGACAGGATAGTGTCTGCATGTGTTGAGCCAACGGTTGTATCAGATCATTATTCGGTTATTTTACAAATGCAACTAAACACCAAAGATAATATACAGTTAAATACTTGTAAGCGCTCTCACTTGACAAGACCTATTGACGAAATTAATGTTTTATATTTTATAACCTTACTTAGAAAAATAAACTGGTTTGCTCTGTATACTCTGGGTACAGTAAATGACAAGTTTGAATATTTTTTTAGTGTATTCTTGAACATTGTAGACACGGTTTTTCCAACTAAGTTTGTGAGTAATAAAAGGAATAAGCCTCTGAGGCCTAGGTGGTATACCCAGAATCTTTCTGATCTCAAAGAACAATGCCTTACTATCTACAACCTTTTTAAAGACACTGGTCAAGCTCGCTATAGAGAATCGTATAGACAACTAAGAATAATTTACAGACATGAAATTTCATCGGCTAAAAAAGCATATTATTGCAACAGAGTTATTCAGGCCAATAATAAACCTAAAGCCATATGGTCTGTTATTAAGGATGGCATGAGTACGAATGAAAGGCCTATATGTGATACACATAAACTTGGATTAAAATGTGATGAGTTCAATTATTTCTTTTTAAATAATGTTGAATCTATTGTACAGAATATACCTGGGTCTCGTCATGATGTTACATACTATCTTAATAAGTTAAGTCATAACCAAGGCTGTGATGTTTTTTCTGTTGGTAATGTAAGTGTAGATGAGGTATATAGTGCCATCCTCTCTCTTAGTAATAGTGTTAGTTTAGATGTATATTGTCTTAATTCACAAATATTAAAACTTGCTGCACCGTATATTGCAGAGGTTATGCCTATTTGTTTAATCAATGTATTGATAACTCAGTGTTCCCTTTACATTTGAAGTTATCAAAAGTAGTTCCTTTGTTTAAAAAAGGTGTAAAAACTGATTATTGTAACTATCGGCCAGTGTCCATAATACCTGTTATTGGAAAGGTGTTTGAATTGTTGTTGAATAGAAAAATAGGTGGCTATTTTGAAAAACATAAGCTATTTTCTGATGATCAGTTTGGATTTAGGCCTAATAGAGGCACATGTAATGCTATTGTTAAATTTATGAAAAATTGTATGAATGGCCTAGATGTAAAAAATAAGGTTTTAGGTAATTTCTATGACATGTCGAAGGCCTTCGATACTATATCACATAGTGTATTATTAGATAAGTTAAAATATTATGGTTTCGATAAATCTGCTTTGAACTTAATTAGATCTTACCTATCAGAAAGGCATCAGTCAGTCTACTATAATAATAATTTTTCTTCTTATTTACCTGTACAGCTAGGGGTCCCGCAGGGCTCAATTTTGGGGCCTACCATGTTTATAATTTACATCAATGATCTATCATCAGCCTTTACAAATGATTATGTAAGTGCCTACATGTATGCTGATGATTTAGCTGTTCAAATTAATTGTAAATATGCTAGTGTAGCTAATCACCTCCTTATGACTTCTAACTCCATAATCGAAGATTGGACAGCTGCCAACTCATTAATGTTTGAATAATGATAAAACTCAGAGTATTGAATTCAGCTTTAAAACAAGAAATGAGGACAGTGTTAGGTTTTTAGGCCTGTTCGTGCAATCTAATGTTAAGTGGAACATTCATGTTGAAACTCTATGTAAAAAGGTTTCTAAAGGTATTTTTATGCTTAGAAAACTTAAATCTTTTGTAAGCATAGATGTGTTGAAAGCTGTTTACTTTGCCCATATTCAAAGTCATTTATCTTATGGAATTATTGTGTGGGGGCATTTTGGTAATGTAAGAAGACTATTTTTATTACAGAAGAGAGCAGTTAGAGTAATGTTTAATGTTAGTAGTAGGACGCACTGTAAGCCACTGTTTAAGCAACTTGGTATTTTAACTATTATTTCTTTATACATTTTAGACTGTTTATTATATATCAAAACTAATTTAGATACAATTCCTACAAATAATTCTATTCATAGTCATTTTACCAGACAAAACAATTTCCTTAGAGTAAATCAGTGCAATTTTCAAACAACTATAAACAGTTTTTGTGAATTTGGTCTGAGGCTTTATAATATGCTACCATACAATGTTAAATTGCTCAATGTAAAACATTTTAAAAATGAAATTAGATCTATTTTATGTGATATTTGTGTATACAATGTCGAAGAATTTGTTAATTTCTTAAAAACAAAACAAAAAAATGTTTAGGTAGATGTTTGTGTATGTGAACATATTTTAAATTAGTATTTTATAGCATGCTGTATACAAATGATGCTTATGACACTATTCTCTGTATTATTTGTACAGTTTATGAATAAAGAATCTTTTGACTTTTGACTTTGACTTAAACTGTTCAACATACTGGTTTAATTCACGACTTAGTGAGGCTGCGTGGCACAATTGGTAGGACTGCCAGTTTTTTATACCAGCGATGCTTAAAACATTTCATAGACTTTATGTTAACGTTTTATTGTATCCCAAATGGTTCTTGCGATAAAAATTAAATGTAAATCACATAAGAATTTTTAAATTGCCAAGAACTGAGGTAACAATGCAGAAGGAAGTTCAGACTTAGTACAAAAGTTAAGCTAATATCTTTAATAAGGTCATTTGCCAGCTTGCTACACCATTTCATTCCAATATGATAGTCTTTCAAATAAAAAAAGAATTCACAACTCAATTACTTAGGAACATAGACAAAATGAATCAGTTGTTGTGTAATGCACATAACATTTCCAAAACACTTTTTTACAAACAATATTTTGTATCTTCGATTTTTGAGGTAAGTAGGCCACATGTAAATCCCATGAATGTAAAAAAGTATTAATATTTCAGCTGTCACAAAATCTCCACGCTACTTCCAATTGATTTCTGCATTGTATTCTTGATGGAAGTGAGTAGGTTTTAATGGAAAAGACATTTTTCATACTTCCACATTAAGGAAGATTCTTTAAAAACTACTAGATGATTCAAAATTTATATGATGATTTTCCTTTAATGCGTGTTCAACTAATTTAGATTTTTCAATGTTTTCTTTTTTCAAACAAACAACAGGAAACCAAGAATGTGATATATAAAATTGACTGTGGATGCAACAAGACGTATATTGGCCAAACATTAAGAACTGTGGAAATTAGGCTAAAAGAACATATTTATAATTATAAAATGTTTTTAAAAGAATCTTCCTGGACTAAAAGAAATAAAATTGAAAGTGCATGTATGACGATTTTAAAAGATAATTGTATTTCCCAACCTTTCGTAAATTTCAGTGATATTTTTATACTATTAGTATAAGAAATCCATTCCAAAATTATGAATTGCAAACCATATTTTTCTACATAATTCTTTTATAATTCATTAGTTTTTGGTATTTACAGTTAGTTTTAAATTTTATTCTATTTTATAATATATTTTTTTTCTATTTTACACATATGTTTTTTCTGTAAACAATATCAAACTGATGATGCCTTGACCGGCGAAAGCGCTTTTTAAATAAATTTAATGTGGAAGTATGAAAAATGTCTTTTCCATTAAAACTTCCAATTGAGCCAGAAGAACTATTTGTTTTCTTTACAATTTAACTATATTGCTTTAACAATATTTCATTTTTATCTTATATCTCTGATCCATTTTTGGTAGTTAATTTCCATGTGATGTTTAACTTTTAAATGTCTAGTGAAGATTTTCAGGTTAACTCTAGTAAATGTTGCTGTTGTTTCAAAACTCTTGAGGCAACAGTACCGTACATGTATTATCAGGCAGCTGGTATTAAATTGGAATGATATTTGTGTGTATTGTAGTTGGCTCTAATATCATTGTCCAACTAGCAAAATAAGTGGCTATGATAACTTATACCTGCCAGTATGGAAGGTTACCACCACCATTTATAAGATTTAATTAAAAATGAAACTTGACTAAGCCCATCTGAACATTGTCTTCACTTACTGTTTGTGAATGTAGTCACCAAGGCTGCCATTGAAGCTGGACAGACTCTCCTCGTCGTGCACCACTTCTCTACACAAATCAAACAGGCTAGATGTTGCCTCGTTTCCTAGCGAAGTGCCATCGGACAGAACACACCCAGAACTCATGATGTCATAGAAGTTGTCACACAACAAACCTGCCTTTGAACCCAAACTGTACACTACATTGTTCTGCTCGCCATGGACCCATTGTGCTCCTACCTCTACCGTATTAGCTCCTGCAAACCGATCAGATATAGCGTACATCAGCATTGCAATTAATTTATACTTCCTACTACAAATTAAACAATTGTACTTATATTTTAAAGTGAATGACCAAAAACGTGCGTGATCTAATTACATGAAAATGGATCATGTGTGCATGTATTCCTACTGGATGTAAAGATATCTTTAATAAATGCATACTGAGAGAAAAAAGTACTAAATAATACAGTTTAGCTGGCTACTTACTACTTAATTTTTATTTCTCTTGCTCAAGGTACTAAACTTATTAAAATTAGAGTATATCATTTGTGACAAATAAAAATATTACATTTATATTTTTAAATAAACATAACTAATCGTGATAACATAAACTTAGGAAATAAATGTAATCACATTAAACCTCATTACCTGATTATATAAACAATAGAAAAAATGTCAAATTTTTTGCTTTTATTGTATTGCAAAAAATTTACTCCTTAAACATAAAGATAAAAGAAATTGAACTGTGACATTATTCTGGTGTCCCCACATTATGAATGTTAGGAATGTAATTAGACATTAATTGAAGGTTTTTTTTTAGAATTTATCAACTTTTAGAAACTCTTGTTTATAAGGCTCAACTGCTGATTCATAAAAAAATAGCAATAAAAAGTAATAAAACGCTTATTCTAATATCAGATAACATTTCAAAACACAAATACAGTCACAGTGCAGTACAACCTCACTGTGTCACTATCATTAACTAAACAGTACAAAATTTATCAACTTTACAAATGCTAACTACCATAAATTATGAAAACAATAAGAAAAAAATTTATCACCAAAATATCACACAAACTTCCTCTATTATATGTATACTATTCAAAAATGGGAAAACAATGTTACAATGCTAAATACTCTGTCGTTATGAGCTGGGATCACAAATTAACGGCTATGTCTGCCTTTGCCTACTCGCCGGATTACTGGGATTACTTTGGCGCAGGGCCGCACTATAAAGGGACTACTGTAATTATAAAATAAATGTATATGTTAACTAAATGTAACAAATTTGAAGTTCCTACTTTTTACAGAAGTGAAGTAATGAAAGTTTACGTGAAAATTATAGTCGATAATCAGTAATTATGTTAATAGCTAATTAGCAATTAAATAAACGTTATGACTCACAAGCTGAAAAACCTCAGCTTTGATGTTTTGTGAAATTTGTTTGTTTAACTAAAAGGACCTCGAGTTACAATCTATTTAGCTTAATAATTATGCAGTATTAAGAATAAGTTGACAGTTGTCTATTACAGCCATCGACCTTAAATGGTTAGTATCAAAATATCAAAATAAAAATACAGAGAATTGGATTTATTTCTAAAAATATTCTTCTGGAATTAAATTTCTTCAATATCTTGTTCAGTACAAGAACGTCATCGAATCATAACACAAAAATTACTTAGTTCTTTTTGCTCTCAGTATTTATTTATTAATGATAACTCTTAGGGTGCTGGATATAAATTTATATTATACTTTATTTCCCCCTAGCATGTAATCAGCTTTCCAAAAACTAATATTAATTAGCTTAAAGTCGTATTTCAATTAAGCTTTCTGAGTTATTGTTGGGAGTAAAAAAGAACCTTTAAAAGACATGTTTTCCAAATAAATATGTGCATAAATAAGACATACATTTTCTAACTCGTAGTAAACAGATAAAGCAATTATAATAAAAAAAACACACAAAACTGAAATCTCAATTAAAGTCATCCTACAGTTGCTGTAAACAATGTTCAGATGTAACATATTGCACTGCATTTGACATAGGAACAGAGCCTGTGCTGTCATCCTCCATCTACAGAAAAATTCATCAAATGCACCACTGTATAGTGGAAAAATGGCATTCCGTCGCTATGACAACCAGTTTTAGACTCATAACAGGTGGCCAAGAATTACGAATATAGTGCATCTGTTGTCTAAACAGACATTCAGTTAATATTCAAACGCATTTTATCACCAGTTTTACGAACTACTGTGCGCGATCGGGGACAAAAACTTCAGTAACAGGATTTGTCATCATACGTTGGGAGTCATCTTAACAGCACAGGATTTCCCGTAATGTGAGTGGGAATGGTTAACTTTGTATCCAGTGTGAATACATACACACATAATCTAATACAATGTATCTAGATCACTTCTGTCACATGGACTTAAAAATGTACCAAAGTAAATTTATTTGTACACTTAAAATGAAAAATTGCACCATCTTTGAAACACATATTGTACAGAGTCAACATTCATCTACAAGGTCTTGAAAAACTTCTATCAATACTGACAAAGTCTAGTTCGGCAAAATACAATAGTGAAGACATAATCTAAGGGCAGTGAGTGTTGAGGAGGCAACTAAAGAAGTAGCATTATGGAGCTACATTCTTTATGCCAGTATAAAAAAGGAACATCTGAACCCTCTTCAGCTTGATGAGACAGTAGGTATATTGTTCGTACCACTGTTTTTGTCACACATTGTTAGAAGGCATACATAATCCTTAGCCACCATTCTGAACACTGATGGTTATCCACTCCCAAACCTTTGTCCATCAGGATTACTGAGTTTAACACACAAATTACTGTGTTAGTTCAACATAAAATTACTGCAATATCTATATTTTTAAGGGAAAACTGTGTAATAAAACATAAATAAGGCAGGACATGTATTTTTCGATTTAAAAAAAATGTTACTACAGTATTGAAATCCGTGTTCAATTTGAACTTCTAACAGCACCAAATCTAAGGTTTCATTAAACTCAATCTTACCAAACTCTGAAGTGAAAATACGGCCACCAATTCGATTTTCTGCTTCGAGAATAGTTATGTTGTTTACATTATTGGCTATTAGTCGAGAAGCAGCAGCAATGCCTGCTGCTCCTGCCCCAATAATTAATATCTTTGGATGATGCATTCTGAAACAAAATAAAATCATGTACTACAATGTATGAGTCAGATGAACATGTAATGACTGTTTAACATTTAAAGCATTAAAACCTTTAAAGTGATTTAAAATAGTACTTATGTTCATGAATACCAATAGAAAAAGGAGCATCATGGCTGTTCCAGCATGTCAATTACAGGCTAATACAATAATCTTTTTCAGTGTTTTTATAATGTTTACTACCAATTTTTTACATTTGGGTAGTTATTGACATTGGATTCCCCATTAAAATGGAGTTTTTATTGTGCTTCTAAATTAAAAATAAAATTATACATTTTCATAAAATGTTCATGAGGATTTTTTTAAACAACCATTATTTTATTATATTAAATAATTTAAATTATAATTTAAATTTGCTAATAACTGTTTTGGCAATTTTCACTAAAAACATCAGTAATCATTCTAAATTTGAGTTTTTTCACTTAGGCTATAATTGGTTTCTCAGTAAAAAGAAGAACATAGTAAAAATACATACACATATACATAGAGAGATAAAAAACTAAACACTTAGGACATTAATAAAATTTCCTTTCATATGCATATTTAATCACCATTATTTACGAACAAACTATTGTAGTATTGTAGTTGTATCTCACTATAAAAAATTACAAAATATTAATCACAGAATAAAATAATATATGGTATAGGCAAGAAAATATAAATGAACTTACATATATGAAGGCATTTAAAATTAATACAGAATAGAAAATCAGAAGTCTGAGGGAATGAAAGAGATGATTAATAAGAAGCCAAAGATGATGGGTCTATCCATTCAACCTGTACAATCATCAGGATTACATTTAGATTATATATAAAATAAAACTAGAAGTACACTAATATTTTCTGTAACAGGTTACTCAATCACCTCACAAGTAATAAAAAGTAAAAATCGTAAACTAATTGTAATTGTAATTCACAAGCAATAAATTTAAATAGAAAGTGTTAGTGCTATATGAACCTGAAAAACTATGACTTTTTTATAGTAGAGTGTAGTGACAAAATATACAATAGGGGAGAGGGGGGTACCTTTGAACTGGGGGCACATTTGAACAAGTTTAAATTTCCCGCCATTTGATGAGCTAACTGCCTGATTTTTTTTTCTACTCTCTTCTTCTCATCTGTATGACCTAGTACACCTGTTTCCCTCCATTTCTTTTAACCTTTGTATTCAGTGCCAGATAGGTTAGGTTTTTAGCCACATTTTGTAAACTTTTGAGTTCTTGAGTTGTAAGACTGTCAGCGGAAGAAAGAATTGAAGAATTGACCAACCTTATATTCTAAGGTAAGTACATTTATTGAGCAATTTTTTGAATATAATAACATAAGATAATCTGTTCAACTAACTAAGAAAAAAATCAGTTTCTTCTACTGTGACATGTGGGGTACATTTGAACAAACATTGGGGGGTACATTTGAACATTCTAAAATTATTCATAAAAGTTACTGGTTTTGTAAAAAAAGGTAAAATATAAGAAAGCCGAATTTTTTAGGTTATTTATTAGCATTTGTACAAGTTTAAACAATTTATTTATTTTATTTTTTACTGGAAATTATAAATATTAAGAGAATTGTTTTAAACCTAGAACATATAATGGTAGGCTATCATCATCAAGATAGAATAAGCATGAGGCCTATTTTTTGTATTAGTTCCATGTTTATATTTTTAAATCTAGTACTTTTCTTACATTAAAAACACACAAGTTGTCTTACGTCTTAAATCTCTTCATTAAAAAAAATTTGATATCAGCAGCCTAATATATTGAAACAAACCTAATTTGATCTTACATTGTAGGCCTTGGCCTACTAAAACAATAAATTACTAACTTACATTATGTTTAGGTAATAACTCACTTTGTATTGTTTCAGGTTACAATGGTTAAGAAACTACATCAAGAAAAAAGTGGGCCCAGAGATAAATGAGCGAGATGTGGAGGAAGCTGTTAAGCTTGTTTTGGAAAAAAAACGTCCCAATTACGTCAAGCAGCAGAATCGTTTGGCTTGGTTCATACCATGTTATTCTATCGAATAAAAAAAGCAAAGGCTCTTCTAAAGACAAATTTACCATACTGAGCACACTGATTATCCGAGTCCCTTCAGCACCCGCACCCCTTTTAACATTTAATAGCAAGTACACTTCTAACCAAGTATTTTCAGCTCAAGAAGAAAAAATGCTAGAAGAATATATTATTACATGTTCTGCGATGAACTATGGTCTCACGTACAAAATCATTAGAGCTCTTGCATTTCAGTATGCAGAAAAATTGGGCCGATGTCCAAAAAAAATGGGAAGATAATTAAAACAGCTGGTTTAGATTGGTTGAAAGGTTTTATGAAAAGACATAAAGATTTATCACTGAGAAAACCTGAAAAACACAAGCTTAGCTAGAACATTAGGTTTCAATCGGAAAAACATTGAAGAATTTCAAAAAAACTTAGATGATGTTTACAAAAAACACAAATTTTCTCCGAGTGACATTTACAATCTTGATGAAACTGGGATTAAAAAACTGTCGTGCAAGCCCCAAATGCTGTAGCTAAAAAAGGCACTAAACAAGTAGGCCAAGTTGTCTGGAGAAAGAGGCAGCCTTATTACAATGGTTGCTACTGTTAATGCGGCAGGCAATACCATTCCTCCAGTTTTCATATTTCCCCGAGCTAGACTACATGACAGTTTAATGGTAGGTGCTATCAGTGGAAGCTTAGGACTTGTTAACTCCCCTACTAGTGGGTGGATCACTAATGCTTTGTTCCTCAAAGTGCTGGAGCACTTTGTGAAGTACAGCCACTGCTCAAAAGAATCACCAGTTTTGTTGATTCTCGACAACCACGAATCCCATTGCACTCTGGATGCAATATTATACGCAAGAGATAATGGTATTTGTATTGTGACAATACCTCCTCATTGTAGCATCGTGTCCAACCTCTAGATGTTTCAATTTTAGGACCATTTAAACAAAACTTAGCCACAGTTTCAAAATAACTGGCTAACAAAACAACCCCGGATCTAAACTCTCAATTCATGATTTAGCTGGGTTGGCATCAAAAGCTTTTAATTTAGCATTTACAAGGAAGAATATCTTAAAAGGATTTGAGGAGTGTGGAATATGGCCATATTCTACAACTGTGTTTACTGATGAAGATTTCCCATTTTCTGAAGCGATGATAACCTCTAGTACGCCTACACCTGACACTACGAAATCTTCTAATCTAGGACGCAAAAAATGAAAATTACAGCCAAGGTACATCTAATGCTAGACCTACAGGTTCAACATCAATTGAAAATGAAAGCCTAAATGATGGGATTTTAAACAAAACCGTAGCAGTGTCTCCTAGTCCAGAGGTTGTTAGGCCTTATCCCCAGCTGCAGGCAAAATCTTCAGTAGAATGTAAAAAAGGAAGAGAACCAGGAAAATCGAAAATAATTACGGCCACTCCAGAAAAAATTCGGTTGGAAGAAGAAATCAAAAGAAAGCTTTTAGAAAAACAGAAAAAAGAAGAACTAAGGAAGCAGCGTGACATAAAGGCAAAAAGAAAATTAGATTTACCAGAAAAAAACAAAAAAATCAGGACATAACAAAAGAAGAAAAACAAATAAGCATAAATCTATTTCATACGAGTCTGACTGTGACGATCCTGACCCAATTTATATGGAAAGTGGAGAATCAGACTGGGTGGAGAAGCTCTGAAGAAGATGACAACTTCGATAGGCCTAACCTGTCTAAACAAGTAAAAATATGTCCGATGCTTGAAAAATACTATGCTGTATTTTATGATATAAGTTGGTATTTAGGAAGGGTGGTTGATTTCCCGGATGAAGGATTTTCTAAAATTAAGTTTTTGAAAGAAGGACTTGGAGATTCATATGAGTGGCCAAAACATGATGATGTTCAAGTGATAGAAAATAAATATCTTTTTTACTGGCCAGTACCTTTGATTGGAAATGGACCCTTTCTCATCGACGACAAGTGGTAAAAGGAGAATTCGATCAAAATACTCAATGTTAAAAAAGTAGAAGTTGAACCTAAATTTTGTTTACACAATCTGTAATGTACCCTTTGATTAGTGCACACACTATGAATAAAATGTTTTTGTGTATTTCCTTAGTTTTTCTTTACTAATTATCCAATGTTCAAATCACCCCGTCCTTGTTCAAACCTACCCCAGGCTTGTTCAAATGTACCCCTTAGTGGGGTACATTTGAACAACATGCAGTGAACTTTAATTTTTTTTTTTTTAGCCTAGATATTTTGAAGATTATTAACATTAATTTAAGTAATTTGTTGCATAATAGTCTAAAGATCAATGTCCCCATGCTTGTTTATCAAAATAATTAATTTAAAAAAAAAAAATACAAAAATATTTTTTCAAAAAGTGTTCAAAGGTACCCCCCTTTCCCCTATGTCAAGCAAAACTGTTTGTGACTAGCTTTCCTTTGTAGAGAAGTTTGTTTTATTTGTCTAGATGATAAGTTTGACAGTCAGGAGAAGTTGGATGGTTTTGCTGAAGCAGTAGAAGTAGGTAAATAAAAATAAGTAAAAGAAAGTAAAACCGTAGGGAATGGGTTGAAGGCACTTGGGTGGTAGATTTAATAGAAACTCTACCTGAAGGAAAAAGAAGAGGTATCAATGCAAACTCAAGAGACAATAAGAGAGACACAGGAACTCTAATATCTCTGACACTGAAACATGTCAAATCAGAAACCACAATATTCATGGACTAATGGAGGTTTTACTTTGGTTTAAACAATTATGGGTCTGTACATTTTATAGTAAATCATTACCAAAACCTCATTGACCATTGACCGGTGCAAATAATCAAAAACTTTAAAGTTCTTGGGAAGCAGTCAATTGATTTTGTTCAGATTTGTTCGTTTAACTCTTACAACATTTGAAAATAAGGCCCTTGCTCAGGCCACCTTCTGTGATTTGAGCAGGACCTTTGACCGTGTGGACTAAAATGACATCCTCTTAAAGTTGGACTTATATGACTTTCATAGAATTTCTCTTAACTTTTTAAAATCTTACTTCACTGGTCGAAGTCAGAAGGTATGTATTAATGGCAACTGGTCACAAGAAATTAAAATCAAATGTAGAGTCCCTCAAGGGTCTGTACTTGGTTGCTTTTCTTGATGATCATTTTTGATGAATGATCTTCCTAGCTCAGTTACTGCCACTGGTATTTTATATGCAGATGACACTACCTTTTTTAATATTAGTGAGAGCTTAGATGATCTAAAACTTTTGTCAGAGAATACAATGAAAAAAGCTTCCCTTTGGTTTAAATCTAATGGTTTTCTTCTTAATGAGTCAAAAACTCAAAAAATATATTTTAGTTTAAAATTTAATTACAATAACTATCTTGACCTAACGATCTAGCAGGGATCACTTCTGGTTGGTTTATACCTTCCAGTTAAACCCACCACTGGGCACAGCAAAAACCGATGTGTCACTTCAACCTGGGCAACCTTATGGATGTCCAGGAGCGGCAGGCACATCACTAACCGCATATGTCGAGATTCTGGGGTTCATGGACAATTCAATAGGTCTAGTCTACTGTGGCAGATGACTGTTGGAGTTGGTGGGGTATGTTCCCTAACCTCACCAAGGGTATGCCACCCCCTGCCTATTTTGACTGGGGCCTATCTTGGCAATAACTTATCAAACTCTGTAAAATTCTTAGGAATATATATATATTGATCAACATCTAACCTGGGGACCACATATTGATAACATTTCAACAAAACTATCCAGAGTTGTTGATTTGCTGCGGCGTCTCACTTGCTGTCTCCCTGAAAAGTACGTTCATACTGCGTATTTCGCATACTTTCAGTCAATCATGAGATGTGGTCTGCTCCTATAGGGAAACTGTAGTAAAATAGACAGCATTTTATTGTTGCAAAAAAAGCTGTTAGAGTAATAGTTAAGGCTAGTGTACATTGTTACATGTACTTTTGATTTGGCCATCTGGCAGCAAATAGACATTATTAATACTTGTAGAAGTCTTACGGTAATAATTATGATTTGATTTGAATTTCAAAGGCAGTTGATCACTGCTATCTTGGGCAAGCTATAAATACTGTACAGTTTTTTCTAATAAGAACATAGGCCAAAGTTAGTTTTGTTATTTTTTAATTTTAATTGTTCAATTTATTTAATTAAAAATTGTAATGTATTTTTCTTGTTGATGTATTATAAATTCTTGTTACATGCTATTATTATAGGTGTAAGTAAAACAGACAGTACTTATGGAAAAATCAATATTTTTTATTTATTAATAATAATACATTTTAAAATTTTAATAGATTTCAAGAGTTTAGTATTTTTAATGAATAACTGAACACATTATGTACCCGGTCAGCAGATACACCTCGGGCATTCATAAAGCGAGTTGTGTGCCCGATAGAGTATACGTTGCTTTGGATTTCTTTATTGCGTTTTTATTGTTTGCTTGTCTTAGTGGTTTATTTAATTCGATCCTGCACTTCAATAAATACCTCAGACTATTATGTACCCCGTTAAGTGCACGATTCTTTAATTTTTAATGTGAATTAAGTTACGGAGAAACATGAAAAACATATTAAAATATTTTTTATGCAAGAAGCTTGTATTTTTTTTGTTATGTTTACGTTTCACATAAAAAAGATTACAGTTTATTGCCATAATTTTTTTTTTTTAATTCAACGGCAAATAAAAAAGTCCGGAATTAAGCCGTTGCCATGAACATGTTAATGAATATTATTTTAGTTTTTGTAAACAATAACTAGTTATGGTATTATTAGTAATAAATTGTAATTGCCTACCACTTTTTTTACACCAATGAGAAAATATTTCTCCATTGTACATTAATTACCAACAAAACTGAGTTTTAATCACAAAAATAATGCAAATGGTAAAAACTATGACTTTTAACACTTAATTTTGAGTTTTAGGGATATAAAACATATCTAAACAAAAACAATGAGACGATGTACATAATATTTGGCTTAATTCAGCACTGATATCCATAAAGAATGGCATCAACATGACTGCATTTCAGATTACATGGCGTCACAGCTAATCAAATATGGAACTGGTAAACACAGAACGCAAGTCATAGACAGTGAAATAAAAACTTGAATAGCTGTAATATATGTGTCTGAGAGTTACACACATGAAATTTCATGAGAAAATTCCGACGAAGGGTGAAATAATAATAAAACCATGAATCAGTAACATCCCATAAAAAAAGAATTGAATAGCGGTATATTATGTGTTTTGAGTTAGGCTACATATGCAAAATTTCATTTTAAAATTCCAACTTATGTTGTAATAAATAAACACATGAGTCAGTACCATACGGAAATGGTACAGATGGCATTTTTCAGAGGAAGGAATCGGTACCAATGGTACTGTCCAGCAGATTCAGGATTTGTGAACAGTTTGTTTGTTTTATAGTTTTAATTCCAAACAGAAAATAGCCTGTAGCATAGTCAACCACAGAAAATTTTAATTCTGCCACTTAAGGCTTGAGAATAGGCTTGAACACCTTTCTAGTGTTCAAAACATTTATATAGAAAATTTCTAGATTAAATTTTTAAAGTTTCTAGTAATGTCAATTCACAACCTAACTGAAAAATAAACACATTTTTATTAGTTAATTTGAGTTGATAATGCATAAATAAGTAATGACAATTAAACATGAAATTCTTAAATATAACCTCCAAATTAATTACAAAAAAAGTTATACTAAATGTTCAATTTTATGATAACCTAGCTTACCTCGCAAAATCATTGAATAAAAAATTAAAATTTTGAATATGCTTTTGTTTTTTCAAAATTAACTCATTTTATACAAATAAAATATACTATTCTTTATAATAATTTTCTCGAAACTTATTGCATTATCCACATAACCTAATCATTTTGTTTTTTTTTCTTTCTTGTTTGCTAAATACAGGCTTTGCATATTATCCATGATATCTTGAAGTTATTCTTTGTAGTTATAGTGAGAACTGGGTTGAGAGTGCTGCCTTTTGTTTCTTGAGCTTGGTATTTATATCAGAACCCACACGTATTTTGTCTTCATTTCTACATCTGGTATCTACATTTAATAATTGATTTGATACCAGTTAGTAGCCATGTTTTTACTTTAACTTTTATTCCTCAAATAATTTATTACGAAAAAAGTAATTTTCAAATCATTTTAATCTATATACAAATATTGAATTTGTAATTTCAAATCTTTATTTTGTATTTGTTGGAAATTTTAAGATATTCCAAGAGATGGTAATGATCTGGTAGAAGGAGGATTGCTAAATGAGGTGAAATTGCAAACGATTCTTTACTCAATGTTTAAACGTATTTTTACGTTCTATGCCCGATATATCAATAATTGTCTCCTTAACGCTAATCCAACATTTTTTAGTTAGGACTCTAACAATTTCATCTGACGTAATCGCGGTGCGTTGCAAACATTGGCGAAGAGTGTGGTTAACTATGAATTCGCTGATGACTAGTCAACATTTATATAATTTGAAAAAAAAGCAAATTCCTTCTTCTACACTATCATTAACAGTATATCCTATATCGCCAGCGCCTCTGATTTACTGTAATTAATAATCAATTCTACTCCCCCTATCCCTTCCACTATCAGCATAGTCGAGTCCCACTGTATTATGAAGACCAACTCATCTCTTAGCCGAGAGCACTTGTTCGGATTCACTCGGTTGCATTTAAACTTGGAATGATCAATTTTGGACCTATGTCTTATCACATTACGTTTTATTTACTTTTACGTTTAATAGTTAGTGGTTTTGCTGTAGTTTCATCACAGAATTTTGATTGTGATTAGTTAGCATATTAACTGAGACTGTGTGGTGTAGCAACGGCCGAGACAAAATTATGTAATATAATAAATTGTACTATTAAAACAAAAATCTTTTAATTCGTAACCATAAAGAAAAATGTTATTCATTAATTGTTAATATATTTTTAAATATCGTTTTCAATGCAACGTTTAAATATAATAGTATATATAGTTTACTTAGTTATTTGTTTACTGGATTGAAATAAACAAATTTTCGTATAATCTTTCTGTGCTGCAGAATAACTGTGCCACATAATTACAATGGAATTGTATATAACATTAGTTCTATATCCCTGTGTGTAGATGGGAGAGTGTCTTTGGGATCAGTCTTGGGTCCTGTTCTGTTCATATTTTTTTACTAATGACAAGCCTTATTATCTACCTACTGTTTCATTTTAATGTATGTTGAAGACACTACACTTCTATTTGCTGGAAATTCTACAGAAGACTAGCTATTTGCTCATTACAGCACTAAATATAGCTTACCAGTACTGCCACTTGAATTATCTAGGGTAGTTAACATGGCCAAGACCAAGCTTTTGGCAGGAGAAGTGGTAAGATTGCAGCTCTGCCAGAAGTTGACATAAAATCGCATATAAGATTTCTTGGATTGACAGTAGATGAGTCTCTCTCTCTTGGACACATCATGTGATTACCTGTGTAAAGAGTTAAACTCTGGCCTCTTTGTTACCAAATAAATTCACGAAATCAGTGATTTAAACACATAAAAAACAACTTATTATGCCCTTTTTGAGTCCCATCTAAGATATGGAATCCCTATCTTTGGCCACCAACTCACAAAGACTCCTTCTAATCCAGAAGAAAGTACCCTAAAAAGCCTGAGATCCAAGAACAACATTACTGTCGTGGAGGATTCAAGGGATCGTATTATGACAATTATAGCCATGCACATCCAGGAAATGATCCTGTTTGCTGAAAGGAATAAACTATCTAAGGGAGCAAACATAAACCTCTAACACTCAACACGGTAGCAATTGCATCCTGTCTGCCCACCATATCTAAATATATATGAAGAAGTCGTCATAAGTGGGACGCAATCTGTATAACTTACTAACACCAGAGATCAAGACACAGAAGAGAAAGAATCTGAAGTCTGTGCTGAACAGAGGGTTGGTGACGAGACCGCTCTACACGCTAGAAGTTTTACACTGGAACGAACAATGATACACAAACATGGACAGTTTTTACATTGTACCTTTATTTACAATGCAGAATTTTGATACCAATACATTTTTCTATAAAATTGTTAATAAAGTAGTTTTGACTTTGACTCATTACGTTCTTCGGGAGGACAACAACCATTGTTGCACACCAATGGTTGTGTGGTTGCACGATGAAATACAACTCCACTTGAGAAAACTAGTTTCACTTTTAACGTTCTATAACTTTATTATTTGTCATTTCTATCTATTGAAACCTAATATTGTTTTGTTCAGAAGGACGATAGCAATAGGTATCAACCTGAAACTCGTATTTTGCCATGCTGGCTCCTAACTTCACAATTACCAAATTAGCTATTAACTTTGCTTCTACTATCTGTATTACACTACTGATCAAGCACTGTAAAATGATATTTTATAACATTTAAACGTAAACAGATGTTTCAACCAATTTGTCGAACTTTAGGTGAAGGTGTTAACGGCTGTTTAGTGTCAGTTACATTTGGATTATAACGTTTAAATACTACCATAGTTTTCGGGATTCAAAATATTCCAGGTAACTTTTCTAATCTTTCTCTTCATGTGATTCTTCCTCAGATTTCAACGAATATTTTACAAAACCGAATTAGTTTAATAATTGGTAACCTGCTTCACACGCTTGGTATAATGTCTTGTACGAGTACTTTAGTTTTGGTTGCTTTAAATGTTAATAAAATAATTATCATTTTGAGCATTAGTGGGTAACAGTATTGTAAAATTTAGCGTTTTACTAAACACATTTTATATTGAAGTTGTATACATTACTGATATTCACTTAAAAGAGTATAATTATATTGAACAGAATTAAACAAAGTGAAAGTTAGAGACCATCCTTAGTTAACAAAATAAATATTGATCATAACTTAATAATCTACTTCTAATTATTCCTAACTATCATTCTCACTCCCACATCTCATCCTATTAAGAAAACTGCAACACTGTAATACGAGGCGTGTTCAGAAAGTAAGTACCATTTCATTCTACTGCCGCCGTAAGGCTCCAATCGGTGTTCCGCGTATGCGCACTAGTCGTCCTTGTTCACTGGTTATCGACTCACACCGTTTTAGTCGTTAACGTTGTGTTTTCAGTTTTCTCTGGATTTTGAAAATGTTTAAAACCGTTATTGATCCTGCCGAGAGTGAGATTCGTTGTGTAATAAGATTTTTGAAAGCAAGGAATGTGAAACTGACTGAAATTTACCGTCAACTTCAAGATGTTTACGGGGAGGACATGATGAGTGAAGGAATGGGGAGAAGGTTGGGTTAGAATTTTCAATGGCGGTCGAACAAATGTGCATAATAAGAATCGGAGCGGTCGGCCTTCTCTCGTCACCAATGTTCTGGTAAGGGCAGTTGACGAAAAAATCCAAGGGAACAGACGTTTCACTATGACAACGCTATCTGACGTTTTTAACAAATTTCACGCACTCTTTTGTACAAAATTATTACGGACCGCTTAGGTTACCTCATGCTGTGTTCCCTACGGGTTCCATAAATTCTCACTGACGTGCACAAAACCAAGAAACTCGGAAGTGCTTTGACTTTTCTCACACTGTACAGTGATAATGGTAAGGATTGTTTAAACAAAATTGTGACAGGTGATGAAACTTGGGTACGTCATGTCACACCAGAATCCAAACAATGGCGACAAACGTAATCCCCGGATAACCAAACATTCAAGATGACAATATCTGCACAAAAGATCACGTGCACTGACTTTTGTTTGCACTGACATATGGATCGGAAGATGTTTTTCTGATTGATTTTCTCCCAAGAGGTGAAACCATTAATACGGCAAGGTTTAGGGAAACCTTAAGAAAACTAAGGCGGGCAATTCAAAACAAATGGAGAGGAATGCTCACTCAGTAACGGAATTGTGTTGCCTTATGACAATGCTCGGCCCCATTACCGCTGGTGACACTCAAACATTGGTTTGACAATTTAGTTGGGGGCAGTTCAATCACCTGCCCTACAGCCCGGACTTGGCACTGTCTGATTACCACTTGTTCCTGCACATGCCGGAAGCGCGAGCTAGGGGGGCAACGCTTTAAAACCGACGATGAAAAGAAAACTGCCGTGTAGTCGTGGCTACATTCGTTGGCGGGAACCTTTTACGAATAAGGTATAGACAGATTGATCACCCGCTACGAAACGTGTTTGAACATCGGCGGAAACTATGTCAAAAATATTTTAAGGTTTGGGCTTTCATGTTGAAGTAAAATTGTTTTACTTGTTTTTTTTACGGTACTTACTTTCTGAACACGCCTTGTATTCTATTGATACAGTAATCAGCCATTGACTTGCCCAAATAACACCAATAAGGTCTTTGAACATATTAACACATTTTTAGCACTTCAATGCCATTATAATTTAATTGATCACTCATAGGTTTAGCATCACTTTAGCTTTATTAGGCATCAACAAGAAGAAAGTATTACAACTACCCATAATTCTCCGCAATGGCCAAATTCATCAACATTTATATTATATGTATGTTGTTTTATTGTACCAATATACTTTCATTGCTGGAAGAAAGTAGTTGTTGCTGGTCTCCAGCTTATTCAGTATATATTTAGATACAAAGTGGACTCTTGAACCTCATAGCCAGGCAATACCACCTGGCCAGTGGCGGTTTTTCCATTTGAGCACATGAGCACGTGAGCTCCCTAGGGTAAAAAATATAATTAAAATACTTTCTTATTGAATCCACAACATAAATAACATTCAGTTAATACGGAGTAAACGAATTATTAACAACAATGACGCGTTAAAAACGCGAAGCGAATCGAGCAGAGACGCGCGGACAGTGCAGGTGCGGTGAGCTGCCTGGCATCTAAGCGGGGATAGGCGAGGGGCATGCGGGGGGAAGCGGTGGAAGGAGGGTCTCATATAACAGCGTGAGTGCACGAGCCAGTAGTGCGACAGCTAGTCGCAGCTGATGTATACATAACCTCGTTTCGTTTGCGTCTCCGCTGTGTGAATGTCGTAATGACCGCTGTTTGTGAATATGTGTCTCTTTTGTGTTTGTGTTTTGTTACAGAGATTTGTATGTGAGTGTTTTGTAATATTTTATTATTCATTTGATTATTATGGCAGTGACAGTAACTGAACTTAAAGAACTTAGGTTTTCTAACTTATCTCTCGAAAAAAAGGTTGAAATTAAAGTAAGTGGAAAACCGATCCCCCAACTTAACATTGTTCACATAACCAAAAGTAAGAATAGAGACTTTAAGAGGGGAATTCAATCAAAACGTATATACCAGAACCCGTGGATTTGCGGATATGAACAAAGCAATAGATTTTATTGCCTCCCCTGTTTACTTTTTTCGAAGCAAAACTGGTGAATCTAACTGGGTAAAATATGGGGTTGCTGATCTTTCCCATTTGCAATCAAAAATCAGAAAACATGAATGTTCTCAGTCACACTTAAAACTCAGTTTGGAATTTAATATTTTGGGCAAGTTAGACATTCGAACAGCAGCTAGACTGTGCTTACAGGGAAAATATTAAAAAGCACAACAAACAGGTTACTAAAAATCGTTATGTGCTTTCCAAACTAATTGATTGTATTATTTTTATGGGGCGTTTGAGTTAGCACACTCAGAGGCCATCGTGAGCAAGATGATTCTTCAAATCCTGGCGTTTTTAGGGGACTAGTAAATTTCTCAGCAGAATTTTATGCTTCATTGAAAGAACATCTGGACAATGCAACAGTGTTTAAAGGTACATCTAAAAGTATCCAAAACGAATTGCTTGATTGCATGCTTGACGTTTTGCCAGGACAACATAAAACAAGAGATAAAAACTACTAGGTTTTTATCGTTGATCGCTGATGAAACTACTGACATTTCATCAACATTTCAATTAGTCATAGTTTTCTGCTATGTCTTGCCTGATGGCCAACCTGTAGAACGATTTTGGCAGTTTGTTTCAACCCACTGGTCACGATGCTGACTCAATAGCTAGATGTATTAAAAGTGCAATACAAAGTGTTGTAGACGATCCAAGCAAACTTATATCACAAAAGCTATGATGGCGCTAGTGTAATGAGTGGACATCATGCAGGGGTACAGACTCTTGTTAAGCAAATGTATCCCCACGCAGTTTATGTTCATCGCTATGCATACCAACTGAATTTGGTAGTTGGACAGGCTACAAGCCAAAACCAACAAGTGAGAATTTTTTTTTCAAATTTGAGTGATTTGACCAACTTCTTTAGCAATTCTCCACAAAGAGTTGCAGTTTTAGACACAATAGTTGGCAGAAGAATCCCTCGTGCTTCCGCAACTAGATGGAACTTCAAGAGCCGTACGGTCAACACTGTGTATGAATACAGAGAAGATTTAATTGCTTGCATGGAGGAAATAGAGGCCTCATCACATCAAGCAATCACTATCACCAAAGCAGGGGCAATCAGACGTATGTTAGAAGATCCCAACTTTATATTTTGGCTCGCAGTGTTCCATAAAATCATGCCCCATGTTGACATTTTGTATAATCAACTACAGCTTACATACACCGATGCTGTGCGAACAAAGAAAAATGTCGAAACATTTATTGAATGCATCGAAAAAGAAAGGCAAAACATGGATAGTGTCAAAATTGATGTTGATCAACTACCTATGCCTGTGAAAAGAGCCCGAACGTGATGAAAATATTCATGTGACGAGGACAATTGCCGCAAAAGAGGTGTGTGATGTTATTTCCAATCAAATAAAAGAGAGATACTCTTTTTTGACACACTCACCATTCAGCGGTTTCTCTGTTTGATTCAAAAAAGTTCATGCACTATGAGAAAACGTTTTCCCATTCAACTTTTGGAAGAAACAGTGCAGGTGTATTCATTTTTACACAAAGAACGATTGAAAACAGAACTTTCAGTGATCTACAAACGAAAAGATTTTTCAAGTCATGAACGGGACTGTGCCGTTGTTACAGTTCGTTATTGAGAATGGCTTACAGACTTCATTTTCAGAAACTCACAAACTTTTGACCATTGTTTCTACCATCCCTATGACTACTGCGGAGGCGGAAACGGTGCTTTTTCGACCTTAAAACGCATCAAGACATTTTGAGAAGTACCATGGGGCAAGAAAGACTAACAGCATTGGCTATGTTGTCTGTGGAAAAGGGTATGATCAGGAGTATACCTAACTTTTAATGAGCGTGTAATCGATGTTTTTGCTAGGCAAAAAGAAAGAAGGATGGACTTCAACTTTAAAAACTGTACATGAACTAATCATCTTACAAAGAGTGTTTTTGGAGAAAAACTGTGTATAAAAATGCTGAACTATGATTTCATGAAACATTTAGTTAATTTTCAATTAGCCCTATTTAACCTATTTTCAAAGTTACTTATAACCTTACATTTTTCTTTGTATCAATAAAAATAAGATTGTATTTACATTCTCTTTCTTTTATTTGCATTTTCATAAACATTTTGTTAGCCAAATAAACCAATAAATCAGTTATATTTGCTAACTACTTTCTGGGCTATAAGCAATTATTAAAATGCAAGTAGTCAAATATGTTGCAAATTTTAAGGAGTTTCTTTTTACGAATTATTCATTCCACAGCACGAAATAACTCACAGTCTTGTACACCTTTAACAAACAAATCAATTTGGTGTTATAAAGAGCCTAAAAGGACTGAAATATTTTGTTTACTATTATATTTGAGACGATTAACTATGTTGGCGACGTAAGTTAATTATCTAATCCTACTGTTATTTTCTTGTGTGCACCCCCAGTGACCACTTATCAGGAGCCGCCACTGCACCTGGCAGCAACACAACCCAAGGGAATAATATTTCTATATTTGTTTTGTTGGAAGAAAGTAGTTTGTTGCTGGTCTCCAGCTTATTCAGTATATATTTTAGATACAAAGTGGACTCTTGAACCTCATAGCCAGGCAATACCACCTGGCAGCAACACAACCCAAGGGAATAATATTTTCTATTTGTTTTGTTGGAAGAAAGTTGTTGTTGCTGGTCTCCAGCTTATTCAGTATATATTTAGATACAAAGTGGACTCTTGAACCTCATAGCCAGGCAATACCACCTGGCAGCAACACAACCCAAGGGAATAATATTTTCTATTTGTTTTGTTGGAAGAAAGTAGTTGTTGCTGGTCTCCAGCTTATTCAGTATATATTTAGATACAAAGTGGACTCTTGAACCTCATAGCCAGGCAATACCACCTGGCAGCAACACAACCCAAGGGAATAATATTTTCTATTTGTTTTGTTGGAAGAAAGTAGTTGTTGCTGGTCTCCAGCTTATTCAGTATATATTTAGATACAAAGTGGACTCTTGAACCTCATAGCCAGGCAATACCACCTGGCAACACATCCCAAGGGAATAATACTTTCTATTTGTTTTGTTGGAAGAGAGTTGTTGTAGCAGGTCTCCAGCTTACTCAGTATATATTTAGATAAAAAGTGGACTCTTGAACCCCATAGCTGCAATGGGATTTTCTGCCTCTGTAATCATTCATTAACAACATTGTTTTGTTATCGAGTATAAGATGATCTATCAAATAATTTTGTTTCATAACAATTTGAATACCTACACTCTGAAATTATAAAACTTGTTCAAAATTAATCGATTCCAGTAGTTGATCAGCTATTTGGGTAAAATAAAACACACACTGTAGCAACTGTTGATTTAATAACTTCTTTACACAAAAGCTATTGAAAAATTTCCATCGAGTTACAGCAAAATTTAAGTACATAATGCATTCTTCCCAAACTATACTGATGAGATTATAGTGGTATACACAAATGTAGTGTTATGCTAGCTAACCATAAAAAGTTATAATATGGTGCCTACCATCATAGTTTTATGCACAATTATTTCCATTGTGTTTACTATTTTTAGTAAATACAAAATGACTGAAACATTGAATAAATAAATATTTTTAAGAGTTTTGTGGACTTTAATAAAATAGGTTAACCACAGTATAAGGCAGTTAAAAAGCCTTTGTAGGCAGTGTTTTAACACACTAATATGTTAAGTACAGTAGATTTCTATAAACAATTTACTAACAAAAATATTGAACTCACAGTTGAGAGCCTGTTACAGGAACACGACAAAACAATTGTAGTTAGAAACAATCAAAATAAAATTTTTAAATAATAAATTAATTGAAATAACACTAAATAATTATGATAATTATTGATTGTTTTTGCTACATGTAGGAGAATAAAGTCTGACCTAATTAACTAACCTAACTAACTGACCTAATTAACTTAGATTCAGTAGGCTCTAGCATACTGAATCTAAGTCAGTGCTTCCAGTTAAGTTTCCAATGGAGCTGTCAGAAATAAGGTAGTTTGAAGTGAAAACATCTAAAATTGTTGTGGCTTTTGTTCATATATGATTATTTATATTGTATTATTTATTTATGATAGCGCTGATCTCATTTATACAATTTTTCTTACAAGAAAGTAACATAAGAACAACCAAATATTTTGTTCTTAAATAAAAAATAAATTCTGTAACTTGATGGATTTTGAAAATGGCTTTTCCTTGAAACACAAAAATGAAAAATGTTCTGGTGCCTCACTATGACTGGGTAAAAAACACCAGTTACAACTCATTCTCCCAAAACGAAAGTTCTATATTTGAATAAAGCTGAAGTGACCATTTCATACATCACTGGAAACTGTATATACCCTGTGGTTGGTTTAATACATGTAATGTAATTACAAATAAGTGTATCCCCCCCCCCCACCCCCCCCCCCCCCCACCCCCCCCCCCCCCCACCCCCCCCCCCCCCCACCCCCCCCCCCCCCCACCCCCCCCCCCCCCCACCCCCCCCACCAATTCAGGAACAGCTTATTTCAAAGATACAAGTGGTAAGAAAGAAAAATAGTTCCTGTACATGCCCTGTAAGGTGCATTGGGATCTGTGCTATTTATGTATCAACATGTTTACTTGAATTAAGAGTTTTGAACTTAAACTTGAAAATAAGCTGACCAGTTTCCCCTCACTACTAATCAGTTGTCTGAGAAACAATAACTGTGGTTGATCATATTATTATTGACAACCATTTTATGAGACAATAACATTTTGTCAGCACTAAAACTGACTACAAATCACCTTAATAATTTTGAAATTATAATAAAACTCAACTTATGCAAACCTAAATCGGATTGAAACCTAACTAAAGATTCATGGCTAGCCTAAATAACTGATTATTGAGCAGCTGTATGTATATAGTTAGGTATTTAACTTGACAGGACTTGTTACCTGTTTGAAGCAAGGAGAAGGATTACGCAGCTGTTCCAGCATGGCCCACTTGACTGTCGCTTGGCAGATATTGGAGTTATATTCTCTGGAGCTCTGGTTTCCGGCCTGCGTACCTCGTGACCTCTCGTAACCTGGCTCGTTGAAATAAGGCTCTGGCACTAGGATCAGTGACTGTATTGATACTAGTACCTGCACAGCATAGATACACATGATTATTGATTTATTCTATTCAGTACAAAATGTGATTTATCTCTTCATATGACAAAGTATACATCCAACCCAATTTGAAACAAACTTTTAACAAAATGCATTTCTAACTCTTGAATGTGATTTATTGTAGTATAAATCACAAGATTATTGACGGTCATTACAGATATTTCTGATAACCAATTTTAAAATCATGTAATAAAATTAAAAATTAACAATATCCAATATTAAAATAATATGGTATTTACACAACAAATCGGCTCCTTCAACCAGTTGCTCATAATTTCTTATTTCTGCTTGTATTATAGTGAATAATCAGATGTCTTGTACAGTTACTACAATAATACAGCTGGATTGTTATAAAATAGACCACATGATCGTAATTTATGAGCTAATAACAATATTATTGGTTATATGCGAAACTTGTGTAAAGAATTTTCATTTATATTTGAATAATGAAAATAGTTGAATTAGTTACGACTTTGCAAAATCAAAGTAGAACTTGTAGTATAACTTTTAGACGATGTTGCTAGTTGTGGATTTTCTATTGTGGACATATCATATATAATAAAACTGAAGTATCCTAGTTTAAAAAGTTTTAACTCAGAATTAAAATATCTTTTATGGACCTCTAGAAATATATAAACTAATACATATAATTTAGGTGCATAAACACTTAAACATGTCTTTAATTTACTATTACTTTATAAAAAAAATTTGACCTGAGCAATTACAAAAAATAAAACTTTTCATAGTATAAAATTTTATACAGCCTATATATCAGTTTTGTACCATACTCAAATAAACGCACAAACACAAACGCGCAACACACGCACGTCATATGCAATAATTCCAAAAAAACTTAGCAATATAACCAAATTTAAGTTATAGCTGTCATGAAAAACATTCAATGGTATTTAATTTAGGAGAATCATTTTCAATTGGGGATAGAGTTGCTGACTCGCCTGTAGGAAACTGGAGGTGTGAGCGTTCCATTTCTCCTCCGGGCGACCATGCCAGGTGTTGAGAACGCTGAGACACACTTTGCCGTCATTGTATAGGTTAGGATTGAAGCGTATCGTGTGGTGGCCTGTTGTCTCTAGGTTAATTAGCATAGGGGAGTTGGGGTAGTCGGGTGGGAAGTACACATCTAGCTCGAAGCAACCGTTGGCATACGGTGTCTCCGCTGGTCCGGTTATCAACACCTAAACAACCATAATTACGTAAAAGTGCATCTTAATGATATTTCTCAATAAAATATAGATTCAATACATAAATAAACATAATCAAAACTCTCATAACTATTTATGACAAAGAAAGTATGGTACCTTCATAATGTCTAATCGGTCGGCGTCGCACCGGACAAACACAGAACTGCTGAATGACAGTGGTAGTGACGTGGACAGAGTGACTGTTTCCTGAGCCAGCCGTTTAACTCGTGCTGGGTGACTCCGATCACCTCCCGCTCGCACGTTCGACTCAAAGTGGTAAGACACAACAAACTGGAACCCATTGCCGTCACTAGCTTCTGTGATCATCTCGTACGTCTCAAACTGCAATGGCTTCATCACTTCCAGGTACCTAACAGTACAATTTAGAGTCTCAATGCAATCACATAGTTTACCAATCAATAAAAGAACTAGTTTTTAGCTTGACTCTTAGATATGTTTTGTACAGTAACCAAATTGCTAATGTAATTAACTCTTTAAACATTATTTGTGAGCAGTGAATTTTTTTGTCAAGTGTGATTTCAATGTTATATTTCTTCAAACAAAAAAACTTGTGTCCTACAAATACACCTTACAATGGTGTTACATTTTTTAACCAGTAGTACTGGCAGTAGTAACAAGAAGGGAGTGTATAATGTCTCTGATAAGATACACGCTAGGCCCCAAGAGAAATGGGGTAAGGGAGTCATGAGTGTGTTATGAAGAGAGTGTCAAAAATGAAGAAGATGGGAGTAGAGGATGGAAGGAGATACATAAGTGGAAAGCAGACTTGGTGAAATAGAACACAAGTTTACTGAGCAAGGTTAAACTTAAAAATATAACTGAGTAAAACAGTACAGATGTCAAAAAAGATAATTACTCAAGAAACTAAATTTTTCATGAATTCTGTCATCACTAAAAAAATGAGAACATTGCAGACTTAGTTAAATTATAGTTCAGTAATTAGTAAATGAAACCTAATAAAGTATGTTTTATTCTTGAGAATAACATACTACACAAAAAAAAAAACGAATTGATATACCACTGGATATTACTCTTTCATAATGATGACAATATAATATTTGATTACCTTTCCTCCAGGGATTTCTTAGATGGCAGTTCTAGATCATGTCCATGTCCACTCTCAGAGTCCGATTCACTGTCATATACCAGCCTGTCTGTGGCCGACTGGAACAGATTAAAAGAGCATGAGCATCATTTATGAAGGAGACATCGTTTAACAATAAAAGTAAGAGGATTATCTGTTATATAACATTAGAGAACCATTGATGATAAAATGCGGTGAGTATAGACTGTGTCAGTTTACACGGTTGAATGGTCTTTACACGTTACACAATAATATCTTAATACCTGTTATATTGTTATATCTGTATAATACCACTGAAATATAACATGCTCAGATACCCTCTGTGTCTTTGGCAACAATGTTAATTGGTTTTCAAATGGATCTAAGTACTCTTCACATGCAAGACATACACAAAATACAGATTATCAGTCTTTACATGTGTAGCATACAAAAAGTCTATTTAATTTTTGAAATAAAATTTTTATAATTTAAATGTGATGAACAAGTTTTGTTTTAAAGATGCCTTATATTGATAGGAGTACACCACAGCATGTGTTGCATCAGACTTTGTTTATAGCTTATTTTATTCTTGAGATGTTCTTCGGACAGACGGGCAGTCAGAGAGGAAAGAAATTTGTACAGCCTCCAGGAAAACAGGAGAGAAAATATGTCACCCTAATAAGTGATTGATTTCAATGATGCTCAGTCACATCCCATAGACAGACATGCAACTTCATTGAACTAATTATTGTTAATACAGGAATGAAGTTTTAAGAAAAACTGTTTGAGTCTACAGATAAAACCGTTCTTAAGATATCTTGTGGATAATAAAGCTATATATAGGCTCAGTCAAACACAATGGTGAGACATGCACCATCATCAAACTCTATCTTGTCTGCATACAAATAGACAGATATAACAGAGTATCAAAGGATCCAATATACAGTAACAAAAGTGTTACCAACCAATTCACGAAATATATTATTATTATTATTAGCATCTTACTAGATGCTAGAATAATTAATATATTCCTATGTGGTTATATGTATCTAGGAGTTGTTCTAAACAATAAGCATGGAATTTTCACAGAGAAAACATTATAACCACGACAATAAAAGCTCTTGTAAAAAAAGACTTGATATAAATGGAGATTAAAACCCAAGATGATATATTGGATCTATAGAGCCATCAAAAAATCACTGGTCACATATGCAGCTCTTGTGTGGTGGCCGAAGTAGAGTAAAACACAAGCTGAGGCTAGTAAGTGTTAGTATTACCAGGGCAATGAGGTCCTGTGGCACTGAAAGTGGTCATAAGATTCACTACTCTGGGAATAATTGCAATGAAGTTACTGGCTATAAAGTTTATAATGCCTACTCCCTCAGAAGGACACATAATAAACAAAGAACCTTTAGATGCGGAAATATTAACAAACCGTGTCAAAGTGTGTTTTGAAGTTTTATACTGTTGGTTCACACCTGGACTCAAGGCCAGGGTTTTGTGTGTATGGGACAGGAGGCCAGACTGGTGGATTTTCTTTTAGGAAAATTTACCATATTTTTCCAACCAGAAGTCATGGCAATTGAGTCTTGCGCCAAAAGCCTCATACGAGATGAACCCATGTCACACAGGGCACCATGTCATAAAGGCATTTCTAGGAATGAAACAATGGACACCCTTGCCAAGATAGTCTTTCAAAGCCAGGTAAGGCATTAGCTAGGCTGTGTAGTAGCCTTCTCCTCCTTCTCAAGCTCTTGTAAATGCCTGGGAAACCAGGATCAGACCTGAGACTTAGAAAACAGGAAATAATTTGGGGCTTATGTGTTGATCCCAAAGGACGTTAGAGAATATAAGCCCACAAATCTAATTGGTTTTAACAGAAGTCTCAAATTAAAGGGTTAAAGACAAGTAAGTAAGGCACAAAGGTTCAACAACTCTAATTTTGATTATTTAAATTCATTTTTATCTATTTAATCAGACATTCTAGTACCAATAAACAAATTCAAAACAACTCTCAACATTTTGAGGGCTGCGATCAAATTTTTAATTTTTGCAAAGATATAAAATGCCTGCACAAAGTCTACCTTAATGCACATATGTCCATCACCACTGCCTTTTCTTGTTGCTAACACGCATACATGTAGTATTCAACATACTTGCAGCTTAAAAGATCTAATACGTTCCACAAATTACAACCCAAATTGCAACAAACCTGAACCAGGTTGGCAGTCTCTTGTATATCTGGGATGAGTAAGGCCAATCCTTCATCTGACTCAAGTCCACCACCACCGGTATCGTCATGTTGCTGCTTACTCGAACTGCCTGAAACTCGTACCACCTTCTTCTGACTCTGACTCTTGGGTTTGTTTATCCTGAAAAATGATCCAATTTAATCTATTAGCAATTAAAGTTAAAACTTTCAAACAATAATCAAAGATTGTAAAGGATTATTACTTAACAGATTTTTATTGAACATTAATAGCATACAACCAACCTTAATAAAGATTAAAAAACTTCAAATGATACAAAACATTTCATAGAACAGGAATCTTTGCCAAGTAGTGCCTTTTTAATCATCAGAATAATCTTTATTCAACTATTTCATACAGTGAGCAAGAATAGTGTCATAATACTTAAAAAACAGTGAATTTGGTATAAATAGCAATAACAGGGCAATATATTATTTTTTAAGAGATCTAAAAACTACAAACAGACACTGGACTCTCAGAAAAAACAGTGTATATATATATATATATATATATATATATATATATATATATATATATATATATAATTTAACACTTATTTAGAGAAATTATTGCACAATTATTGGTTTCATAAAATTCGGAGAAAGAATAAAATAGTAAATTTATTAAATGATCTATCACATCTAGATCTGATCAAAAGTTTTACTTTGAACATTTTAGTTTTTATAGAAGAATTGCAAAATATGTTGAGTTACAGTCACATTATTTTTTGTCTTGTGTTATATTGATGAGTATAATATTTAATTCAATATCATTCGCTCGAGTTTTTACAAATAATATGGTTTTATAAATTATGCACTGTCATGCTTTTTAATTATGGAATTTATTTTTCATGAAATCATTCCAATTTAATTTTACAAGAATGCATATTACTTCGATCTGAACAACCAACATTAGTGTAAATGTTTTACTGATGTAGACAAAAATACTGAAAATAATGATGATTTTCAGTAGAATTAATGTAAGTGAGAATAGAGTTGGAAAGTTAGAGACTGATAATATTTCATGAATAGTTAACTTCATAAGTGTGCAGACTCGCATTTTCTTCCAAGACTAATCTACAGTAACTCTGACTCTACTTGTAAATCACTAAGGTGGCATCTTACTTCAATCTTGATGCGTATGTGTCTACAACGTTTTTCATTTTGAGTAGTAGACATACTGCAGACAGCTGCAGGGTGGCCTGTCTTGATCTCGGCAAGAGCAGTGACACCAACTGGCTGTTCTGGGCAATGGCACGCAACAGCTGTAGCACACTGCGATAGAGAGGAATATGCCTCGCCATATCTAGCACTGCAATACAAATATACACATCTCTGTTTATGTTATTCCTTACTTCTTTTTTTAATAGCTCACATTTCAGTTTTACAGTCCTCCCTGATCTCTTCTGCATTTTGTTTATTTACATTGGAAAATTGTGATATCATTAGTAGTTCTATTGTTTAATACAGCCCATCAGGTTTCCAATGTATTGGTTTAGGCCATCTCCAGATGGACTACAAGGGGCCTGACAGAAGAGGACAAGGCCACTGTTTTAACCCTTCCCACACCGTAGACAGATATATCAAAATGGTACACTTTGACCAAAACGCCAAACACGAGTATTTTCGATATTATACATTGTGTTTCTTGGAGTGTTTTTTAGTACACAAAAGACCTTTGAAATGGCAGGTCCCTTGCCTGTCACAGGCACAGCTGATAAAGAAGTATTTATACACAACCTTCACTCCGCGGCAGGGGGAGGGAAGTGCCCTTTGCAGTTCACCCACCTGCTTGTCTGTTCTGTGTGTCCTACAGAGCCATAATCAAATATATCCTGTCTGCCCCGATGATAAGATGACAGACCTTATCTTTGGAACCTTAGATAAGGAAATGCTCTAATAACCTACCAACATATTTATTTCACTAATATAAACAGGATATTTTATTGACGTCATCATATTATTTAAACAATCCAATTTAATTAATATTCTAAATTGATCTCAAATTTCTAATCTCCTTATACTGTATATAGTGCTCTGTGCTAGTGTTTGATTTACTGGCTAGCAATTAACAGCTAATGTGTATCAACAATGATGATGAATAAACTGTTTCTTATTTCATAAATTTCTTTTTCAGACATGAACATGAGCTGATTTCAAGATGCTGATTAATTCTTTTACGAGCACTGTCTCAATTTAAAATTTGCACCTAAAGGAGTTTTGAACATTATGTCAGGGCATGTGATGGTGGACTGCCAAGTAAGACTGATATGAGCAATTTCCAGGTGTATACTTACTGTACTATCTTTTAATTGCAATTCTGTTTGTCCTTCAATATGTTTAATTATTTTATGTGTTATAATGGCAGAAGAATGTCAGTGACAAATCGCTAATGTTGCATGTAATCAAGTTACAGCACAAAATGCGTTCATTCTCAATGTTGAAGGAAAAAAAAACATTTTCAAAAAGTAATTTTCATTTAAAAGCCTGCTTATGTTAAAGAGAATGAACTAACAAAAATACTTGCTCATGTTTTGGAAGATTTAATTAATGTTTATAGTTTGTTTAGCTGTATATACAAGATGTGAGCAATGATGTATTAAACCAAAATACTAAAGGCTTATAAAATAAACACAAATTAATACAATAAGAAACACATTACACAGTTACAGTATAGTGCAGACATGTTGAGCATGTTTTTTCTAGACTTAAACTAAACATGATGCTGATTAATTCTTTTATGACCACTGTCTTAATTTAAAATTGAGTACTTGTTTTTTATTGCCTATTTTAACACTAGAAAACTAACAAGTGGTTGAAGAGACTATAAATTGGTGAGACATTTCTATTATATAAAGATTACAATTTTACAAATTTAGATTTTAATAGTTTTAGTTATTAGTTAGTAGTAACTAGTTTTACTACAGACCTATTATAATTTAAATACCAAGATTCAATTTGAACAGCCTACTCACTTCAAGAATCTAGTTTTATAATATATTTAATAATCTGATTTAATTCATTGTAAAAGAGTAAACTGTGTGCAGACGTTTACCTACTTCAATTGTTAAAGTCTAATTTGGAATAATAAATTAATTATATACAGATTGTCTTTATATGAAAAATAATACTCAATTTTTTAAATTGGAGCTTTATTTAAATTATAAGAAAATTCATCAAAAACCAATGGAAGACTCTGCTCCAAAGAAAGTCATGTAGAGTGTCTGTTTATTATGACACTCAAGTCCTTACGACAGCCTAATTGTCAAGTAGATGGAAACTAATCTAGACCTAACATCATAGCTATCATTATCATGGTTTTATAATCACAGAACACTCTAGAAAAGAGAAAATATAAGATGCAATTTTGTAAGAGATAAGAACTAACTCAAAATAGAAAGGTTACTGAAATCATTCAAAGTCTATTAATCAAGTTAATTACACAAGACTTAGGCTCCTACCAGAGTCGTTTCGCAGGTAGGAAGAGAGAGCAGGCAGCAGGCAAGACTGTTGTAGCAGATCATGTATACAAGGTGGTAGTGGCTGGAGTAGAGGCTTGGTAACGGAGTCACTATCTTCATCTGAGCTATCAGCTGTTACTAGACCGCCAGGGTTGATGTAGCTTGACAATACCTGGAAACAAGCAAAACAGCTCACATCAAACTTTAAATATACCTAAGACAAAACGACAGTTGGTCTTGTTATTTGGTATTGTTACTTGTAAAAATGATGGAGTACTTGTACTACCATAGGGATTGCAACTCTTAAAGATAAAACGTTTTCAATGCTCAAATGGATCTAAGATACATAAACCATGTTAGTATTTTCAATATTATTATAGCCTTGAACTGCGTATAGACAATTAATATTAATGCATACCTTTGTAATAGTTGCATTAGTAGATAGAGATAGGTGAAATTTTGTGATGCCAGAAGATAACTTGTTATAAAGTTACAGCTATAGTAGCATATATGACTACTTTTTTATATGCTTGACGAAAGTATGAGTTAATATTAAGAAACCATTTTATAATACAATTTTTTTTGAATTTATGTACAAATAAAACAAAATACTCAAGTACATATTTTTATTATTTAAAACATTTTCTCTGGTTTATACAAAAAAATTATATATAATACTTATTACTTAACATTAAGCACACATTTTTCTTCAATATCTGAAAAATATTGTGCAAAGACAAAAAACCCCATGTATCATTCTGGGAGTTTCTTATTATCAGTCGGAGAGTTAAGCCTGAAGAATGAAGGATAAAGAAATGAGATTATTTCATACAATACATTTAATTGTGATGTGATAGACACCACAAACATAAATAGTTCAGCTGAGGAATGTAAAGCTGATTGTTCTGTTGTTTTTCTTTTACAGAAATGTCATACTAGTCACACATAATAGCGTCATAAACACTACTTGGTCAAATCTAGTATTTTCCAATCAGATTATGAATATTATAAGAAAACTGCAGATTCTCAAATACTGAACCCTAATAGCTTTTTTGGCTAAGGTTTGATTTTTTTTTTAAATCATACCCAAACCCATTTTTACCATTCTTTAGGAGACCTCCCAATTACACAAACAATAATCCAAAAATTTTAAACACATTTGCAGAGATTCATACTGTATTTTAACAACTCTACCTTTCAGTTCCACCTGTGAAATTATACAATGGGCTTCTGGAATATATGTCTTTTATCTGCAAAACATATGAGCATTTATAATTGTATTACAGTATTTATAAAAAGTACTTTAAACTTAAATAACAAAATATTCAAGCAATTTCTAGCTGCAATACAATTATAGTGTATGAACAAGCAAATTGTTAATAGAGGGCATTTTTATACAACTACACAAATTAAGGTAAAATAGTTAGCGATCACCTGTCTGTTTACCAACGGGCAGCTGATGTTCCCACATTGGAGCAGATGCATGAATACAGATATAAATACTATATACTAAAAGATATAGCAATTACTATAAGTTAAATATTATTTACTGAACTATGATAATTTATTAGTTCATTATCTAAATATGGCTTTTTATACTTATAATACGACCAAAACACGTTTAAATAATCGGTAATTTGCGTATTATCAACCAGCTGCCATCCGTAAATAGACAATATGATCAAGTACCTGCAGTAAGACAGTGACATGCTGCTCCTCGCTTCGTTGTCGAGATAAGGCTTGTTCCACATTCCAGCTCTGAGTGGTGCTACCAGTGCCAAATCCTGTTCCTTTTGCCCAGTACAGGTGCGACTTGTCATCAGACTTGCTACCTGGCTGTGTTGCAGTCTTCGCCTGTCAAACAATATTTAAAATATCCAAAACAATATATTTGCGATTGAAATTAAATAAAAATAGGCTTCTCTTGTAATAGTAAAATTAATTTTATTGCTCAATTTTACATGAATATAGGACAACTTAAAGAAAAAGTATGTGTAGCCGTCAGGTGAATGAAACCAATACAACCAGTATTAAAGGACCCAACAGAGCATAATGAAAGACATCACAGAGATCAATATTGTTCTATTTACTCCAAAATCAATAGCTATTCCTTGGATTAAGAAAAACCTATATACCAAATTCAGGTCTCTACGTCCTTTCTATCAAGAGTTATTGCAAAGATGGACAGAATATCCTTTGACATTTTAACCCCAAAAATCATAGTTATTCCTTAGAACAAGAGAAAATTATGTACCAAGTTTCAAGTATCTAGAGTTTTTCGAAAAAAGAGATAGCACACAGACAGAAATACAGACTGCCCTTTGTTCTTTTGAAACCCAAAATCAAAGAGTTCCAAGAGTTATTGTACTTAGAGATGAATTAATAACACTATTAAAAAAAGCTCTGCTGGGTCCTTAAATCATTATTATAGTACATCATTTATTTAGTAACAAGTAACAAAACCTGAAAAAGATAACATTTTAATGTTGCATTTTCACAAGTTAGTTTAATTTTATCGTGCTTAGGTGTTTTCTGAAAGAAACACTTTCCCAAAACGAGGAATTTCTAATTGATTATCTCTCAAACATCAATATGCATAGAAAACTTTGTATGTATGACAATATAATAAAATTAATCAGATTTTGAAAGCTTTCATTCATGTGCTAATAATGAAATTTTAGGTGTAAGTTTTGACTTAGTTTATATAATTTTGTTGTAATTTATTATTTTTCTTGGCTTATTGTGCTGTTTCTATGAGACATACCGTACTAGTCAGGGTGGGCAGAGTGGAATCACTAGGCTGGTGAGTGAACACAGCCAAACACGCCAGCAGCAGGTGCAGTGCTCCTTGGTCCAGTGCTGTACGTCGTAGCAACACTCCATCGTCTGTACTGAGAGGAGTTGACTCCAGCAGTTGCCGTAAGACCTCAAATGGTAATGTTGGCAGTGAACTGCACGCCGGATTGCTCATAATGTCTCCTACAACCAGTTCTTCAATAAAGCTATCTACAATTATTATAATAAATTCTTTATTTCATTTTACAATATCTCCAGTTTTTCTACATAATCTTTTTAGTGATAAAGAATATTTTATTCTTTATTTTTATTCCACTGTCTACATTTTAGTACATAATACTGACCTTAGGAGTAATAAATTGAATTCAAATCTATTTCTTACATGTATATTACGCAACAGTGGATTGAGATTAGTGGTGTGTAAGCAGATTTATGAACATCATCCAGACAAGCCTAGCTTCTGGTTTAAAAGAAAACAAGAAGAACAAAACTAAACAAATGAGATCACATTAGTTTCTTCGAGCCATATAACAATTTTCCTGATCTATTACTGACCTCCCTCGCCATCATCCGATACTCCTAGCACCAGTCGCAACAGACACTGAGCCTTCCGCTTGTCCTTGAGTAGTACCTCCGCATAGCCAGGCAGTCTTAGGAATAATCCAAATGCTGCCAGAGAGTGTAGTGGCACGCTAGGTATATTGGTACCTCCCTCACTGTGTTTACCCCCAGCACCTTGTCCGGACATGTATGGTGCCACTAGGCTCTCCTCCACATCCTGCAGGCAAATACAACTCTTCAATCAACAATAGGAGTGTGAACAATACAGCCAATACCGATGGGAAAGCTGGTTCATACAAGAAACTTTCCTCAAATAACAAACAACTTATTGGTTCCAAATAATATTTTTTGTTTTGTAACATAATGTTTAGATTAAATTGTTATATATTTTTAACTTATTATTTCATATGATTTTAAACAGTAAAACATGTTAATTTTTTAATAATTTATTCAAATATTTTATTACATCAAAATAATAATGAAAATAAAACTTGTTAACAAAAACGTTCCAAGATTCTAAACTAGCTAATAAAGTGAAATTTATCTGAAAGTTAATAATATAAAAAATAAATATAACAGGATAATAAAATCTGATTTCTATGTGAACTGATTTTCTTATAGCTTGTTTAAATGCGCTGGGGTCTATAGCATTCCTAATCAGTGCTAAATAACTGATCTTGTGCCAGAGTCTAACCACATCCGATAAAGCTGCTGCAGTATAAAATAAAACAAATTCTTTATTTTGTTCATTTTTTATGGAGAGTTAATAAACCCTGATTTGTAGTTGATCTCATTTCATACCAGTAAGAAAAATACTTGGTAACATTCTATGAAAGAAAAGAAATTTTAATTAGATGATAGATACACATTTAAACTTCAAATTAACCGATAACTCGTTCACTATGGATTTATACTAAATGTTATTGAGTAGAGCTCCTAAGCCTGTAGTAGTAACACATTTACCACACTCATATGTAAAAGTAGTGAAGAATAGTTGACCTAGGTTGAGTTAACATGCATTAATTTTTTTTTGAAATTTTGACAGTTGTTCCCATTATTTTCTTTTTTTAACATCATGTAACTAAAGTGCTTTAAGGTTATTATTAGGCAATATACAGGTTGGAGCAGAAGAAACGCATGTTTTTCACTATTAAATGACTGGGACAGGGTTTGATAAAAATAATAAAAACAAGCGTTAAGTGAGAGATTTTGTAATGCATTTTTAAAATATACATACTTTAATTAGGTTCGAAAAATAATGTCTTGAAGATGACATCCTTCTTACTGGATACAAATTTGGATCCTCTCCTGAAAGTTACACATGGCTCTCTCCAATATTTCATTCAGCACGGTTTCAATTTCCTGACGAATGGAATTCTTCTGGTCACCGATTGTATACTTTTGATTTTAAATATCCCCAAAAAAAGCACACATCGACAAATCGGGTGATCAAGGGGACCAGTAAACATCGCCATATCTCGAAATAACATGTCCTGGGAACATTTGTCGAACCACTTGCATGGATGCTCTTGCAGTGTGAGCTATGGAACCTTCCTGCTGAAACCATATTTCTCTCATATTCACTTGCCACCTTTCAAGTTCTGGATGAAAAAAGATGTTTAACATTTCAACATAGCCCGCTGATGTCACAGTAATTGCAGTTCCTTCCTATTACAAAAAATAGGGTGCAACAATCCCCATCTTTGAAATGTAGCATCACACTGATGATACTTTTAAACTGTGTTATGTCTTTGGTGTAATTAATTTTGTTCGATCATCAAGTAAGATGCGGTGAAGTAAACGACGTGATATGCCTGGCGCTACAGCCTGTCGTCTAGCCGATCGTTTCGGACTAGCAAGAACTACTGTTCTCACTTGGTCTACATTTTCCGGAATATGAACTGAATGGGGAAGACTAGATGGTTTCTTTTTCACCACAGATCCAGCTCTTCTAAGCGCTGCAACCCATCGGAGTACAGTATTTCGATAAGGCATTGCACCTTGAAGTCCAACTCTAAAATTTAGACAGAAAAGGCGTCGCACAGTGACTACGGAATCATTGTTTCTTAAGTACAGCTCGACAAAGAACACACAATTCTTTACGCTCCAACACTCCATAGGACTAAAACTGCATTGAAAGGGCAGTCTGCCAACTTTCATTCAAGGTCAATACCCCCTGTTGTCACTACATACTAGCGGTTTAATAAAAATGCGTTTCCTCTACTTCACCCTGTATAAATTAATGTTTTGACTAAAACAGGGGTATCTATATACCACATAACCAACAATTCCAATGATACAGACATATCGGTTTGCCACATGCAAAGAATTAATTATTTGATTTTCACAAATTCTATTGTTATCTAATGCATGTAATAGATACATAGATTATTTCTGTCCAACCTGATTCAGAACTTTTACAAGATAAACAGTTTCAATTAAAACATAGAGTATTTCAAATTATAAATACAATTACTTAATTTATAATTTACTGTAATTATATATTGATTTTTAAATTGATTTCAAGAGTTGTGATGCTGTGACAATCTAAATGTTGAATATAAAAATGACATACTTCATAGATGTCATCACTGGCTTCAACCTTGACCCAGTCAGCATCCACCTGGTCTGATGTTGTCGGAGGAGGTGGAGGGGCTGTTGAGGATCGGAAGTACATCAGCGTTTCTGGGTATACCAGTGGCAAGTGTTCTGCAAGAAGAGCCAATCCACCCTGTTGAGTGAATACCTGCAGAGGACTGGGGAATGATGGATTGGATAATAGTGCCTCACTGCTTTCCTGCGCCTCTGAAACAAAATTGTAGATCAGCACTTGGCTGGATTTTAAAGTGTTTTTTATAGCGACATAGGCCAAACCGCCAAAATGCTGTGTTTCTAAATTCTCTGTAAACTATTTTTACTACACAACTCTGAATCTATTTAAGTTCATTGTTAAAGGTGTACACTGAGTGTAATCAATTAATACATGACCAGAGAGTTAGGCATTAATAAGTCAGTGTAACGCAAGGTATAAAGACATGAGAATATTATTTTTTCTATGGTTAAGACAAGCGTACCTTTATTCACAAATAGTAAACGTAATATACATGAATACTGTAAAATACAAATATAATATCCAAAATTGTATGTTTTATAATATTTCTCTTAGGTGTACAGAACCAACATGTTTTATTTTGACTTCCAGGTAATATAGTAAGACCTAAGGGTTTCTTATCTAACAATGAATGCTATCAGATGGTTAGATGTTTAAAAAAGTATACTATTCAACGTGCCAGAAACTAGAACACAATGGATCAAACCGGACATCAAAACATTTATCCTATCCCTAAAACTTAGTGTGTAGGAGAGAAAGTGTTTAAGAAAGAGCTTTTTCTTTTTCATGTAAATATAGGAAGTGAAATGTGAACTTACCTTTACTAAGGGGTTCATTAATGGTTAACTCTATACAAGGAGAGCTGAGAGAGACACCTCTGTGGTCCAGAACTGTCAGCAGCTGTGACAATGTCAAGGCTCCTGGCAAGTTCACTCCTGGCAACTCTGCATGCTGTAGATATTCCGTTGTCACTGCCATGTCTGCTGTCATACAAACATAAATTCTTTCTTATTTATCACAATTAAGAATTAACATAAAGTTTAGATTAAACAATCTATTGTAAAAATATATTTAAAATATATTCCTAATTTACACAGATTTTGTCTATGTACCTAAAAGTGATGTGCTGGTGGTAGTATGGGACTTCTTGCCATAAACCTTGTCTTTGAGCATGGAGGCAGTGACATTCTTGGCATCCTTGATCCGCTTGTCCTTGGCCGTGACCCCAGCCGCCACAAACAACTGTTCCGAAACCTCAGACCACATTGACTCCCGTGTGTTCTCCTTGTTGGCCAGGCTCTCACTGGATCTTGTCTCCGAGCTTGAGACACCATTCACTGCAACACATTATACTTTGATAGTATAGAAAATATATTGTCTATTGTCTATAATTACAGTAAAACTGTTGGAACAAATATTCAAAATACCACAAGAAAGTATAATACAGGGTCTTCAAAAGAGAATGCTGGGATTTTGAAAGGCCGTTTACTTACAAACTATTCAAGATAGCTAAATGATTTAAATGTCAAATTGAAGTTGAAATAACTAAGTTTTGTTTTCCGTGTAGTAGCATTCTGGGAGGAAATGTTAACCTCAGCATATGCAGAACAGCTGCGCGGCAGCAGTCTGCCACTGTGACTGACACGCCTAGCACCAGTCACAAGTACAATGTTGACAGTGTAATAGAAGGCACAGTGTTCTGGTGGTACGCAGAACTTCATTTGTTAGTGTGCGTTATTGGTTTCTAGTTACATATTGAGGTCAAAATTCACCAGATGATAAAGCAATTCATTGCTGTTTGATAATATGTAACTATAATCTTTATATCAGCAATCTGAGACTTAGGTGGCTGGTATCATGACTATCATTCACACTCAAGTCAAAAAAATTGTTAACACAATATAATATTGAGATTCAAGTTTTGGATTACCATATGTTGATAGACGATAACACTTCATAACGTTACCAAGATTTTAATTGTGTTAGCAATGTATTGATAAATTGTCAACAGGAAAATTTAGATGATACACCATACAAGTGATGCATAACCAAGCACTGATGCAGAAACAAATTGTTAGTACCAAAAGTTTGGTAATTAGGTCAATGCTTAGTCTTTAAATAACTGTATCATGTACTCAGTGAAAAACAACAGTGAGAAAGTGTAATATCAAACAGATTTCACAAGAACAAATAAAAATATTAAGAATAAAGACAACTTAACAGTCAACATTGTTATTTATTAATCTCTAATAAAAATATACTAATTCATGTTTCCAATAATTAACAAAGTAAAATATTTTAAAATGTATTGGGCATTATGGATAAAAAAGATTATCAGGATAAAAGACAGGAGTTGGTTGTAGGGAAAATACCTTGTGCTTTACCCCACAACTGAGTAAAACTTTCAATTCTTTTGAAATCATATGAAATTATATAATCATTTGAAGATTATATAATTAGAGGAGATGTCTCATTTTGAAGACCCAATCAATACTTATCTAGGACTTTTTAATTTTTCTTGTGAAGTAGATACTTTTTGATGAATATTTAGAAAACAAAATAGAAAAAAGTTTGAGAGTTATTTTGAATAGCCAATAAAAACCCTTAAAAAACATAAAAGCGTATGTTTATACGTGTATATGTGTGTATAATTCTACTTGAATGCACATCAAAACAATTTGATCAACAACATTAAACTTACAATATAACAAAGATATTAAATGCCATCAATAATAAAATTTAAGATTCAAGGAAAAAAGTGTTTTAAAAAAATGTGTTATATCTGGAAGCTATTTTCATAATCCTTGACTAAAATTATTTCTAAAACTTTGATTAAAATTATATCAATAACAAATTCTAGTATTGATTTGGAATTCATTTCCAATTAAATTTAATTTGACATTGTTCAGATTCAACGGTATAGTTAAGACATTTAAATGTCAATCTAGCTCAGGTTTAGCCCTGGAACTCGACATAATTTTTTTCAATATGGCATGCACCTATTGAGATTTTGTATGGTTATTTTTTTTATTGTTATCACTGTTTATCTATTTTTCAAGATACAGACATTAAAAAAAATATTAGTGCTTTTAGAAATAAATCGACTCATCTCGAACAATGAGAGTCAAACTCTCCAGTGCCGTAAAATTATGTGGAAAATAATGTTCTTAAACATATTTCTTTTAATTTAATTAGTATTAGTATTTAATTAGTATGCTATACAAAATTTTATTTATTTAAATTATCCAGATTTAGTTAAATATTATTTTATTTTGTCCCAAAAACCATTATTGAGGCTTTATTAATTTATGAACTGTTACAAATTAATCTCTATATCAACATGTGGTGAAATTTTTCACAAATGGGTGAATGTTCCAAGAATTTTAAAAATCAATTCAATTAGATATTGGCATACAGAACAAAATTGAAACATTATAAAATTTACAAATTACATTATCTGAACTTCAACAAGTAATCCGCACTCATTTTTCTATTAAAATTACGTTTATGAATACTTATACAAAGGATCTGCCAAACTATTTACTTTATAAAAGTATTTTCATGAAATTAGGATTTGATATATGAAAATATTCTTTATAAATGGAAATGTTAATCTTCATATCTATAAACATATACTCAACACAAGTGTTCAGTATAGTTGTTTACTCACTTGCGACCTGCCGGACAATCTCGTGGCACATGGTGTGTACACTGAGATACAGGAGATGGTTTGCGTTCTCCACTCCATAGCGAGGGTGAGTGGGACCTGTGGGGACTGGACCTTGCAGCACCGTGTGTCCTCGCACCACCACAGGTATCTTCTCACTCTCTAGCAGTAACTGTAGTATCAGTCTTCGCGTTACACCCGATATTCCCAATTCTCCTGCAAAAATTCAGTATCTTATCTGTAATTTTTACGTTAGAAAAACTATATTTTGTATAGATCAAAAAATGTATTGTTTAATAAATATGCTCATCCAAACTGCGAAACTCGAATTGTGTGCTCAGCACTTACTCGAGTTTACAAACTAAAAATGATATCTGAATTAAGCTAATACATGTCTAGCTATTCTTTGATCACCAGTTACCAAACAATATATCCTAAACAATTGATCAGTCTGTCATTCTTTTTAAGTACTAACCATTAGTTTGTACTTTAATGAACAAGAATGTACTAAGAACAAAATGATGAGGTACAGAAGTAAAATAAGCTTTTGTTCACATAGGATCAGTCCATCAGTATTTCTTTTACAATAGTAGTGCTTAATTTAACTTAAAATTGCAGAAAACCCGAGTGCTACAAAGAAAATAATTAAAACAAATTATTTTGCATTGCCAACTAATCCCCTAAATACACAGAAAGTTATAATGAGGGTGTTGTGACTCTTATATTGCCCATTTGAGGTTACTACAATTTACTGAGAGCATTTTTAATGCCAAATTATTTCAGACCGATCAAATATGAGTGAAAGAAATATTTATTGTGTATGATAGATCCTAGTTATTTGAAATAATGATTCACAATCTAGAATCTGGTCAAATGTTCAGGGAAAATCACCCATACAAGTTATTTCTCTGAAGATATTGATTCAATTACTGAAATATTAAAAGAATTTAATATATTTCATATTGCACATATTTCGTTTACATATATATATATATATATATATATATATATATATATATATATATATATAAAACAGTCTACTTAAAAAGCTACACAAGGAGCCATGAGAAATGTTAAATTAGAAAACAAAACCAAAATTTCTTTAAAGCTCTGCAATCAAAGTACCTAACGTTTTATTGCAAGACATATTTACTACGCAATTTAATTTATATGTATTACATAATTTAAGTTCATTATACAAAAATGATTTCTAGATTACCATGGGTTCTTTGTTGACTAATAACATCACAGAGGACATTGGCCAACAGTTTCTGATTGGTGGGATGGCCCCAGCAGCAACGAGACAGGAACTTGACTGTGGCAGACTCCAGACTTGACAGTGACTCACTCATCATCTCACACCTGCAACATTCACCTGCCACTATTTTATCTTTTTATACAACATTGTAATGAACTTTGGTGAGTTCCAAAGTATTTAACTAATATTCCAAATATGGAATTCCTGGAGTAGTCCAGTGGGTAGCTACTCTGACTCTACTATTAGAATAAAAATATTTAGCTCTATAATTCTCTCAGTAGATGATACAATTTTATTTGATACTAATTTCAATATTAATGAGCTTAAGATATTAGTGCAAAGCAAATTAAATAAGGCTTCAGGTTAAATTAAAATAAGGATTAGTTTAAAACAATGGTTTTCATGTTAATGAAGACAAAATCCAAAATATAATTTTTGCCAATGTATGTATATTCATTGTATCTACTTACGAAAATATAAATAAAGATTTTTGAATTCTAACTATTATTGTTGTTATGCAGTTTATTTCTGAGGTTTGTAAACTTAAAAACTTTTTTTATATCAAGTTGAATATTTATCATACGTTCTAAAAATCTCAAATATTAGGTGTGGTTACATTTTGATCAGATGTTTCTTTTTTTTAATAAAGTATTAATGCATTTTGAGAATTGAAAGTAGTTTTTTGAATTTATGTTTATTGTTTTTGGTTCTTGTTTACCCTAGAAGTCATGGTATGTTTTTCTTGTACACATCATGTACACTTAGAAAATGTATAATAGGTGCGAAAAGAGCACATGGGTTTTCGTGGTATTAAACATGCATTTATGTTTAAGATATCACCATGATTTAGGTATCATTGGATTCAGGAAATTGCAGTGTAAATTGCAAAAATGAGGCAGCAGTGAAAGTGTTAAAGAATACAATGTGTACAATTATATTAAATTTAAATTAACACTTTTAGAATAATACATTTTTCAAAAATATGAAAGAAACAAGGCATTTACAACTAACAAATTGTATAAGACATTAAATTTGGAGAATTCTTTCATACTGGTGATAAAACAATTATTAACACATTGAGAAATGCCATATTAAGCTGTGACCAAGCTACATCCTACATCTTGATTATTTCTCTGTATTGAACTGTGGACAGTTCATTCATCGCTCTGTTCTTTGTTTAACCCTGGAACTGGCAAACGCCCGATATCGGGCGTTTTAGTTGCATCCTAGATGGCAGCGCCCGATATCGGGCGTTTTAATACGTCTTTTATATCTCAATATTACGTACTTAAAACACGATCAAAGAGTATCGGTATTGATACCAATCGAAAGAGGAAGGTTCAATTTATGTAAATAATACACTAATAAATAATTTTATTGTTTCGTTACATGTCCAAACAAAATTACGTAACTCTGAACTGTGAGTTATCTCTGAACTGTTTGTTTCCATTGTCCCGCTTACCGCGCTAGTTGCGCGTGCAGCGATGAGTCAACTGGTTCATTCGGCTATTGTTATTTCGTCAGCTGCATGGTGTTCTGTCTGGTTTATTATTTGTTTGAGTTTGTTGTAATGATGGTTGTGTATGTGACACAATAATAGTAAGTTTGTGTGCGTGTTTACGTAATGGATCGTAATTTCCGCGATCGTTCAAGTGACATTCGAGAATTTGTTGTACATTGATACCAATCGAAAGAGGAAGGTTCAATTTATGTAAATAATACACTAATAAATAATTTTATCATTTCGCTACACACGTCCATACGTTTTATAATCTCTGAACTGTGTGTTTACATTCTCCCGCGTACCGCGCTAGTTGCGCGCGCAACGATGAGTCAACTGGTTCGTTCGGCTATTGTTATTGTCAGCTGCATGGTGTTCTGTCTGGTTTATTGTTTTTTTTGAGTTTGTTGTAATGATGGTTGTGTATATAACACAATAATAGTAAATTTTTTTGTGCGTGATTACGTAATGGATCGTAATTTCCGCGATTGTTCAAGTGACATTCGAGAACTACTTGAACATGAAATAAGCAACGATGAGGATTCCGATTTAGACATTCAATCAGAACATAATTAAAAAAATATATAATAAAAATTAAAAAAAGAAAATTAATATAAACTAATAGTTACAAGATTGTATTAATCCAAGTGGGCTTTGAAGTTCTTACTTTTGTTGGTAAGTAGCACTTTCGAATGTCAGTGTATGATTTTTGTATCATTTACCACATGTAAAAATAAATACCTTATAAACTATGTGTTGTTTTATATTTACTCAGAATTAAATGCTCTTCCTTTTCTATATTTTGGATTTTGCATATAATTAACAACAACAATTTTACAAATCAAAATCTTTGAACTAACTTTTCTTTTTTCTAACAAATTTTTTTTTTTCATGAAGAGTTAGAGTAAGGGTATTTTTTTGTTTTAATTATATTATGTGAAAAATGTTCCTTGAACAATGCTGAATAAAGAAATATATAATATGACATAGGTACTTTATAGTAAACATGTAATAATAAAATAAATATGAGGCAATGTATGAAGTACTAAAACACTCTGCCACTGAGAGAAATATGACTGCCAGTTCCAGGGTTAAAAAGTATTATTGATGATGGTTTGAAAGGAAAACAGAATTTCAGATATTTGCCACATTATGTGGAGAATCACAAACCATGGAAAGCTATGAGAACCTCAGGTATATGCTTGAATATTTTGATGCACAACTTGTTCTGTTTTCTAACTTCTTAACTTTGTAGAGTTTATTCTTATATATTGATTTGTGCTTACTTAAGTATTCTTGATTATTTGTGATATACTGTATAGGTTTTTACATCTAATAAAAAGGATGGATTCCAACTCCCCAGGAGTGTTATGATTCCTTAAAAATTCAACCATGTACAGAGTGTATTCTGATCTTATCTTTGCAAAGGTTACTGACCTGGGAGTTGTAGAAGGCCTGCTGCAGAGGACTGTGAGAAGTGGAAGCCAAAACTCAGAACCTTCATTAGAACCCAGCCAGTCTCTCATGATGCCTTCAGAGCAGACTTCAGCAAAGAACTGCAGGATTGTTGATACCACCTCCAACTGAACCATGGGACTGCTGCTTTTTCCCATTTTCTACCAAATAACATGTTATCACTCACTTTTGGTACTTATCATGACACAATTAAGTCAACTCCTCTTTGTACAAGTCATTTAAAAAGATAAAGGGAGATCCAAGATCATAGTTGCATACAGTCAGTGAAAACTTGGTATACACACTGCACTAGCTGAAAACTAATACTGAACAAAATTAGTTTAAATAATAAATAAAGCATGTATTTATAGATCAATATAAGTTTGAAGTTATTTAAATGTACTGTACTTTCCAGATTAACACGAGTAAAATGTAAAAAGTAAAGTTGTTAAAATGTCTTGTTATAGAATAGCATAACTTACACAAATGTGTATGAAAAATTTATTCAATATTTGTTCTTCATTGATGAATGGACATTCAACAGTAATGCAACACATGGAATTATTAACTCTATATCTTCAAAACATGGCATGATTATACCTACATTAATTTGCATTAAAGTACATTTGTATTAATAAATTAATAGTACTTTTTTAGGCTATTCAATTAAAAATAATATTACTTTCCAATCAATTACCTCTCAATAGAAACACATGTGTAATAATACAGATTAAACTCATCATGCTAATTTTAAAAGATATTTTTCCATCTACTTCTTTCTGATAGCTAAGCTTTTAAAAATTCAGTCTATTGTATGTGAAATATATAAAGTTAGTCAGATTATAATACACATACAAGATATTAAAATATATATTACACATGAAAATTTAAAAAAAAATAGGATATATAATCATTAAAAAAAAAAAATTTTTACCTTTAATAACATGGTTACGACCACTTGCTTTGTCTGAGTCAGTCAATCGTGATTGGCTTGTCTGCTTGCTACACCTCCTTTCTGAATGTTTCTTTGAACAAAATTCTGTAAGGAAAAAAAATCACATATTAGAGCTTTATATATAATATACAAAAACATTTAGGAGACTTAAAAAAAAAAAAAAAAAAAAAAAAAAAAATCCAATTACATCCATATATATTTTTGAATATATTACATCCATTAAATGTGCATAGATGTAGTTTGAGCTAAAGAGGAATATGCAGAAAATGGTTAAGATGAAGGGGACATGATGGCGCAGCTAAATAACAATTCTGATGATTAAATGGCCCTGGGAGTTATTTTTTTTATTTTTCCATATCACATTTTGATTTTTTGAAATATTTCAACTACTGTACATATATAACCATGTTAGAAAATATTGTGATTTTCTTAAGAATATTTGACGAAGTTTGTATAGTTTATATCTGCGTTTGTGCATTTGAGCATGTCTATTTTGTGGACAACAGCTGATGATCGGCAATAAACAAATTATGGATTGCTAAAACATGTCTAATCTCACTTTATGTATGAAAAACCAGATTATATAAATAACCAAAATAACAAGCTATTGTGGTTTTATAAAATATGATTGACCTGTATTTTCTTGACATGTTCTTTTAAAACAGCACATCTGCTGCATGTATGCACTGATAAAAGACACTCGACAGATAAGAACCAGACAATTGCTAAACTTGACTTTTAGTCATTCTCTGTGTTTGAAAACCTGTATGTCAATAACCACTATAATAAAAAATCATGGTTTTATAAATTATTTTTGGCTTGCAACTTGTATGTTCTATATTTATGTCACTGTGTGTGCATGGATGTCAGCTGCTAGACGATAAAAAAAAACAAAAAACAAGATGTTCGGTGAAGTTTTTTCATGTTGTAATTTGTGGGTTTTCTTACTCCTGGGATTCCTGACTTTGGGTGTTACAACGATCTAGTAAGATTTGTTTACTTTAACCTAGATTCTAGTTATGTGTTAGGATAGTTTCCTTTGAAAATTGTTTCTAGTAAATGTACATCTCATAAAACTAAATGGTATAATGCTGATCTTAGACGTCTGAAAGATCAGTGTTTGTTTATATACAAACCATTAAATACACTGGTCTAGTATGTTATAAAGGACTGTTTTAATTATTTAAGGTGCAAGTAAAGGAGATCTGTTAGGGAGGCATCTAGACTGTATAGCTGTAATCGAGTTGTTAATGCTAAGAACAACCCCAAAGTAATGTGGTCAATTGTAGGAGAATTCAAGGAAAAATGTTACGCCTAAATGTATTAATAGTAAAAGAAATATTACCTCTCCTGGGTTTTATTGATTTTTTTCACTAGTAGTGTAAGTAGTATTGTTGGTAATGTTCCTAACTCAAATCAGTGTATGTCTTTTTATTTAGATAAGGTCAAGCAAAGTTTACCTCAAGCGCTCAATCTTTCTTTGAAATGTGTGAGCTTTAGGCAAGTCTACAATGCTATCAATTCCTTGAGCTGTAGTAAGAGTCTGGATGTTTATTTCCTGAACTCTGGTCTACTAAAAATTGCTGCACTTCATATCTGAGATATTAGCCTATTTATTTAACTGTTGTATTGAAAGTGGTGTTTTCCCTCAATGTTTGACATTAGTTAAGGTCATACCAATTTACAAGAAGAGCTCTGTGTCTGACTACAAAAATTATCAACCTGTATCGATAATACCTTATATCTAAGGTATTTGTGATTATTATTATAAATAATCAAATTGTTGAATATTAAAAAAAAATTTTTAAACTGATTGTCAGTTTGGCTTTAGGTCTAAGAAAGGGTACTAGTCTAGCCATTTCTGAATATTTGAGGAGCTGTATTTATGGTCTGGACAGTAAGAATACAATATGATTGGTGCCTTTTATGACATGTCAAAAGACAAGAAGAATAAACACCCTCTGGTCAGTAGTAGGTGGTTAGTAGATGAATGCAGACGTACTGTGACCTGTATTCTGTAGTTCAGTTTTTATAATTAGTGTTGTGTATAGTTTTTTTTTTATGAAGTGCATGTTTTTAGAGTTAGTGAAGTTGACAAACAACATGGTGGTTGTGATTCCTGACTTGGTTGTGTCACAACGCTTTGGTGTGATTTGTTTATTTTAACCTAGTTTGTAATTATGTATTAGGTTAGTTATACCTGAAGAAGAGATCAGATTGCAGATCTCGAAACGTAGTGTTACTGATTTCTTGTTTCACTGGACGATGGCAAATGCCCGGAAAAATCCTGTTTCCTTTATAGGCTAAGATATGTTGTAAGTACAGACATCCTCATTACTGTCTACTATGCCTACCTACATAGTTTTTATCTTATGAATTATTGTATGAAGCAATGATTGTAACACAAAAAAAATTATTAATTTTACAAAAAACATGCTACTAAGATTATAGCTAATGTAGACATAAGGACCCACTGTATACCTTTATTTAAAAAGTATGGTATTCTTACAGTACCTGCACTGTATATTTTAGATTGCCTATTGTATACAAAAAGAAATTTACATGCCATACCTACAAATAGATCTGTTCATAACCATACAACTAGAAACTCAAATTCTCTTAGAATATCTCAATGTAGTCTTAAAACCACTTTAAGTTGTATTTCTGGAACAGGCATTAAACTTTACAACTCTCTACCATCTCGTCTTAAATCTCTTGAAATTAATTTTGTTTCAAGAAAAGTGTAAAAAAGCTTTGATTAATATCAGCCCATATGACATCAGTGATTATTTTGCTATAATTGGATAGACACTTTTTATTAGGCCTAGGCAATGTATATCATAGATGATTGTTTATGCTGAATTTGTTTCTGACACTGTTACATTGTACATATGTTCTGGGAAAAAGAATTTGATTTAGTTATTCAACTGAGGAAGATCAGACTGCAGATCTTAAAACATAGTGTTACTGATTATTGTAACACTGAAGGATGAAAAATGTTTAGAAAAATCCTGTTTCCTTCAACTTTAAAATGGGTTGGTAATCTTGTTCCAAAACTTTGAGAATATCAGACATTGGTTTAGTGATAGTTTATTCATATCTAATGTGGGCTAAGAATATTATTAGAATTTGTATTTATTTACTTTTCTATTGGTTTCAAATTTTATCTAATAATGTACAATAATCCAATTATTAAATAAAAAAGCTAATTAAATGCAATAAAAAAGGAATACAACAAAGATATTTAACAAATATCAAAGTATTTAATTAGGTTTTTATAAATTAGATATTTTGGTTACAGCAAACATTAAGTTTATTATTTCACCAGTTCTTACAATCCAACCAATCTCAAAAGTTATTATTATTCATTATAATAGTTATAAAATCTTAAAGAATATTTAATTTACAAAGCACTAAAAATGGTTAAATAATTAAATGTACTTTGTCAACAGAACGAATGTTTAACAGTGTAAGACAACAATGAAAGACTGCAATGTTTTTTACCTAGGATAGCCTGTGTGAGTAGGTTAGGCAGGCCAGAGTCTAGCAGCTGTAAGGTTGCTGGAGGAGACTGACATGCGACCGCCACTGTCATGAGCTGACTGTCAGACAACTGTAGGGACTGGAGGTCTTGCAACACCAGATGGTCGTACCATTCAGACTCTTTCTTATTGTCATCTGTCTGTCTGCCGCTCTCACCGTCTTTCCTATAACATTACACTTAAATAGTAGGACTGAGTCTACCATCGTACTTTATAGACTTTTTTTTGTTTTTGTTGGTTTGCTTACAACAAGAAGCTGATATGTTCTCACTGCAATCGATATTCTGTGACATGATATTCAGGAGGGGTTAGATTGGGAGTAGGTACTGAGATCTCGTTATTGAGATCCTAAGAGGAAGGTAGCGGGCTCTATATCTCAGTCATGTCCCTTTGAAAGGAGAGGCTAGCTCTGTTCAAAGCGAGTAGGGAACAGTACTCCCTCGTGTTTAGGCTAGCAATCCACTACAAAAACAGACATCACCTACAGTAAATAAACCTATCAATCAACCCCTTTATTGCAATACCTCTTGGAGTTAGTTATGAGCCATTCCTGGACATCCATGGGATTGCTCAGATTCAGTGTACATGTAAGAAAGGACTATATACGAAGTATGGCTATTAAATAACGGGACTGATATTGTAAAAAAATGTATTTTCATTTTAAACATAATTACTTATTATCACCTTTAATATACACCCCTTCTCTATCCCTGCAACGCTCCATGCGAATTTTCCATTGTTGGAAACAATGCTGAAAGTCATCTTCTGTAAACTCTTTCAGGGAGTCTTGCCGCTTTTTCTTGAACAGCTTCTACGGATTAAAATCCCGTACCTTTCAATGCAGATTTCACCTTAGGGAAAAGATAAAAGTCGCATGGTGCTAGGTCTGGCGAGTAAGGTGGATGTTCTAACACTGGGATGCTGTACTTGGTCAGGAACCGCTTGACAGATAACGCGGAATGAGCTGGCGCATTGTCTTGGTGCAAAATCCATGATTTGTCCTTCCATATTTCGGGTTGTTTTTTTCTTACTCTTTCACGTAGTTTATTAAGTACCTCGAGATAGTAATGTTGATTAATTGTTTGTCCTTCAGGAACCCAGTGAAGGTACACAATCCCACGAATGTCGAAAAAAACAATCATCATTGCTTTAAATTTTGACTTGCTCATTCTTGCTTTTTTGGCTCTCGGTGAAGTTGAGGTCTTCCAATGCATGGATTGGCGCTTCGTTTCCGGATCATAAGTAAAAAACCACGATTCATCACATGTTATTATTCTTTCCAATAAATTTGGGTCATTTTCAATGGCATTCAAAGTGTCAGTACAAACATTTTTACGAGCTGCTTGTTGATCAATCGAAAGAATTTTTGGTACCATTTTTGCACACACTTTTCGCATGTTCAAATTGTCATGTAAAATTTGCCGTACAAATTCTTTATCAATGCCTACAGATTCAGCAACTGCACGAATGCTTAATGGTCGTTCAGACTGAATCAAATTAGCAACTTTTTCGACATTGTCTTCCGTTTTTGATGTTGAAGGACGACCTGGCCGCGGATCATCTTCCACGTCTTGTCGACCATCTTGAAAACGCTTAAACCATTCAAAAACACGAGTCCGCGATAAACATTCACTGACATACACTTCTTTTAGTAAATTATAGGTTTCGGTAGCGGTTTTTTCCAAGTTTAACGTGAAATTTAATAACAATTCGTTGCTATATTATTACGCTAACCATTTTTCCGACAAAACAAAATAACAACACTTATATAAATGAAGGTTATGACACAACGATGTTGTTTACAGAAACGAGACTAACTGCATTCTGAAGAGGAAGTCTCAAACTACACAGCTGTTGGTCATTGTTGGTTGGCGCATGCGCACTCGTTCCACTGCAGCATCAGTCCCGTTATTTAATAGCCATACCTCGTAGTCATAGTTTCACCTTTAAAAATAATAAGAATTTTTGTTTCATTTCAGATGTAAGTGAGACATTGGTTTTTTCTGTACCTGGTTTTTCCACTCAAGAATTCTGACTGCCTACTTTCTGAACAGCAAAAATTACTCAAATGGAAAAAAGTTTAGATATTTCAAGTTACAGAAAAGGACATTTTAGTGATCAAATGAAATGTCCTACGTAGGCGTGACAAGGACAAGCCTGCACTGCTAACCTTGGCAATAGACTGTGACATTGCAAACAAACTTGAAAAAGAGGGTTCCTGGAGAGGCTAAAAGTTTCAAAAAATTCAGCTACGGTTAAAGAAGAAATCCCAAAGGTTTAATTGGGAGATGTCAGAGAGGAAGAGGGGGGAAAAAAAGAAGTCTCGGCCGTCTTCAAAAGAAAAGGCTATTACTGAGGTGATGGAAGTAGAAGAAAAAGTGAAAGAAATAGTCTCAGTCAATCCCGGGACAGAGAGGTCCACTCCAAAAGCAATAGTTGGATGTAGTTTATTTGGAAGCCATTAAAACTTTTTGGGATATTATTGTTTTAAGTGAAAAATGACTTGATGAGAATGGAGTGGGGATGGAGCTTGAGGGATATAAGTGATATAACACGTTGAAAGGCACCAATCGGAATGATGGTGGTGTGTTAAGTTTATGTGGTGTGAGGGTGCAAGAGAAGGAGCTGGGCAGTGTGCATGGCCTACTGTGCGACTTTACTTATAATAACAAACAATTCAACCTGCTGGTGGTGTACAGAACTCAATATAACGATCTAGACAACTTTACTGCCGCTGTCATAGAACACTACTCTCACCTGACTAAAACTAAAACATATAAAATTATTGGTGATTAACACATTAACATTTTGATACCTAACAACAAAACTGAAAGATACTTGGATGTATTGTATGAATGTGGGTTTATGTGTGACATATACAATTCAACTAGATAGGGAGGGGTCAGTCAGACTTGTCTTGAATATATTTTTATTAAACACGATAATTTTAACAGTTTACACACAGCGGTGATCGAGACTAGTATTACTGACCACTATTGTACTGCCCTGAGTATTAACATGCCAAGACAAAACCATAAAGACTCCTGGTGAAACTACCTTTATGGACAAAAAGTTATTTAGTAATTACTTAGAGAACTGCAACTAGACCTGTGTCACAAATATTACTGAGGTCAATGTCTGTTCAAAGTTATTTTTCCAAATTTTAAACAGATTTACTGAATAGTCGAAGAGAACTCTTACAAATGAGGAGCATAAATAAAAAAAATTACCCAATTAAAATAAACCTATCAATCAACTCCTTTATTGCAATACCTATTAATAATATATGAACAACAACAATTCTGTCATATATTTTTATCTATTTCCCATGCTATTTATGCAGTAATATACGATAGCAAATTTTAGTTGCTTTTTTTACGTATCAAAAACTATTTAACTTTAAAATTTTTATTTAATTTTTTAATGGTTAAAACGCATACGCTGTGATTATACTGAAAGTATTATAACGTCTTATTACAGATTTTAATGTTCAAAACTGTACGGGATTGTCTTTATATTTGTATGCATGCATGCACGCATGTGCGTGGTGTATAGCTGTAGTATGTGTGTGGGTGTATATATTTGAGTTTGTGGTGTTGGTTGGCCAGCGGGGCAGCTGAAGGTTGCAGGGTAAGGTTAGATTGGGGGATGATGACTGGAGGGAGGGGGGCAGAGGGCCTCATGCATTATCCTGACATTAGTCTGTCGGTTTTACTCCTTAAAAGTTGTCTGTTTACTTATCTTTAGATTACCTACATCCACCGATAAGAATGATTACATATTGTGTCAATTTTAAAACCTTATACTGTATTTTCTTCTAGACCATTAGGAACTTTATCTATACTTATATGCTTTTTCCCAGTTATGGCAATTTTTTTAAGTTTTATGTGAACAATATTTTTAAACATCTTATTTCCCTAAGGAACTTATTTCTAATTAATGGGACACTCTCATGCACATGTGCTATGCACTCATGTGAGGAAATATTTCCACTAATATTTAGAGTACATATAAATATTTAATTTTTTCCAAAGTTAAGATTTTTTATATGAATAAAGTAATTTTATGTTATAAATGGAAAATTGTGCTCCTATGATATATATTTGTAACATAATGGAAATAAAGATGTTTTATTATTTGATTTGATTTGAGAAATAGTAGTAGTGGATGAGGTTAAAACCACCTAGAAAAGGGACGATCAGTTTCTTCTAAGAGGAAAAAAGGTTTTACAGCTCTCAAACCATGTAAAAAAAAGTGACAGGAATATACCACGTAAAGGAGGTGAGGAAAGACATCCACATGAGAAACCTAAGAGTATAGAAACACCACCATACAAAGGCTGCTACTGCTATCTTAGGAAGGAGGTTAATCTCAACAGGCCTGGATATCGTCCTAATCCGGGAACCTTGGGCCAACAAAGAATTAACAATTCAGGTTTTTAACCTAACGCATGATCAAACTGTTAAAAACCTAAGAGCATGTGTTATGCCATCAAAAAAATGAATTTACATCTTGTTACAGAATTACTAACTAGACACTTAAATTGCAGTGGCAGCAGAAGTTGCCAACGAACAAGGGAAAAGAGAGGTGAAGATTGCTTTATAGTATTTCCCAAATCCATCAACAACCTGTCAACCAAAAAAAGGAAAAAGACTATTGGAACACTGCAGAAGAGGGAGAAAAATACTGATCCTCGGGTGTGATTGCAACACCCACCACATATTCTGGGGTAGTTCACACTTTTAACTATTAATCTTTGAACACAAGGATGATGTGAAATAATATATGTTATTTAGAGAAACGCAAGAAATTCAATTTATTTTGTTGGACTGGACTGGAGTCATTGCTGAATTTAACAAATGCTAACTTATACAGTCAACATAGCATCTTGCGGTGAAATGAATACAAATTACATAGAATACCTGTCATCAGAGATAGAGTCGGTGGGTCCCGTTGCACTGATGGGCACCAAGGCCCCCATCTGCTTCAGCAGTGTGGGAAACAGCACAGGCTTAATGTAGCACATGGCACACAAAACTGTGTCCACTGCTCGCTTCAATGCAGAGCGTGACTCCAACCTCAATGTCCACTGGTACACCAAGCTGCCACACACATTCATTGACTAATATATTCAACACACCGATTTAACAGATCTAAAGGTTTTAATTTAGATTAAAACCATTGTATAAAAGGGATTAATAAATTCAAACTTGAATCCTGGAACAGAACCAAGCTCGTGGTGCTTCAAGCAAACTTAAGGCTTGTTGATACTACTATTAGAAATTATCCCCACTACATAGTATGTCACACAGCAGTAGTATTATCAGCAATGAAATATTTGATTACAATTTTTTTTAAATTACAGATTTTAGAAAAATACTGCCTTATATAGTTTGTTTTAAAAACTCTTAGACGCTGTACCTAAGTAATAACAATTAATATATAAAACAGTTAGTTACTTATTTATGCAAGAATGCTATTTATTACATTAAATTAGAGCAACAACTGATTTAAAATATCACTCAACAGTTAATAATTGAAATACATTGGTATAGTTTGTACACATTTTAAAAACTAACAATCTTCAAATATGCTAAAATCATTGCTGTCCAACATAAGAAAATAAAGACTAAAGTATGAAATTACTGAAAAGTTGCACTCTTATTCCAATTAGTCCATTCATATTAATTTGTCTTGTCAATCAACTGGAAAGGGTTTACAAAGAATTAAAAAAAAGTTCTCTAGCGTAATTAGGAGAGTCACAATCATAATGAAAATGCAGCTTATCAAAGTTATTGAAAACTTTATACAACCATATTTTGTAAACCAGGTGAAAATTTTGAAAATATTGTCTCATTTTCTTTAGCTTGTATGATTGATTAGTATGTCTATAGGGATTTTTATTCAGCCAAGGGCAAATAGCGTTGAGTTAAAGCTTGTTTACTGCTGACTTACGTCAAATGTTTAAGTTAATAGTAAAAACATTACATTATTTTGGGTCTCATTGAGATATGAATTATGATTTTTAATATATAATAAAATATTCTTCAAATTCAGGCATGAAAGAAATTTTATCTGTGAAAAGTTTCAAAGGATTTGTTGAAGCTAAATACCTAAAAAGTTGGTCAGTGACCATATGGGAGAAGTCAGGGTTGGCCCAGAGGATGGCAGCCACACACTGAACATAGGTAGATGAAGCCATCTGAGCCTCTGAGGCAGTCACTGTCAGCCATGATAGTATAGCCTTTACCCTCTCAGCAGCATGTTCGTCCCGAGTGGTGCATAGTAGGTAGAGGAGTTCCACCACAGAGTCTACTGCATTATTCAATCCTCCTGCAGCATAAACATAAACAGCAATATTCAGGTAACTTTTCAAAATTTTCCAACAGGATGAAACTTAAACCTTTTTAATATTGGGTAATGTTTTATGTTTATATAAAAATTCATATAAAACTGAAATATAAGGAATATGGATAATCTTGTACATAATTTTACTCAGACAGAAATTTAAAATGTGTCTAAATAAAAAAAAGTTATATTGAAACACACACATATTAAATTTTTAAACTTATATTTAATGAATTTTGCAAGGGAAAATTATAAAAAGAGAGGGTGACTGTACCTTGAACACATATTATTGATAAGAAAACAACAAATCTAAAAGAACGACTTAATGTTAAATTTTAAGTTGTCTCAAAAACGAACACCGAATATTCAATTATCTTGAGTGCTGTAATAGTTATGAAGTAAGCCATCTTAATCAGTTAACATGAGTCACAGAAGTTTATAATAATTTAAAGTAATTAATAGTTTATAAGATAAATTTCATAGATTAGGCCTAGAAACAAAAACGTTTCACAAAAAAATATTCTTTTAACTTAATTTTTCTTATAGCAAAGAAAAGATTCACCTCTAATGGTTACAAACATAGCAATAAATTTACAGATCACAAATATACAACACACGGTTTTTATGTAAGTATTATTTAAAATTCCATCTCTGCAGCGTTGTGGTCAGTGTCTCGTGTTTGTATAATGTCTATCTTCATCTGTTTTCGTTTAAAAGATGGCGAAAAGAATGTTCATGATGAGAACATATTATCATAATATGGTTTTCATTTCAGAACAAAAATTTGACCAGATTTTAGAAGTCAAGACTGACAGCGTAAGATTCCAGACGCTGTACAAAAAGGGAGGTGAACTGGAGATAAACTTAACATTGACAATATAACATATGTTAGATTGTTGACAAAGAATAACCCATGTACAAGACTGTGTAGAAACTGCGTTTCCAAAGATACCTATCTAAATCACATCACTACATAAAAATTGAGCACTAAAACAACTTATATACTAAATCTTGAGAAAAACATCTAAATTAAGCTATTTGCTATTATCAGAATGTAGTTTACAGCCTAGCCAGGTCATCCACCACTAAGAGACTAAATCCGGCCACACACTATCCAACTTCATTGGATGACAAACTGAGCTGAGGTAGGATTTGATAGCGTGTGGTGGCACGTGAATTGCACAGCAGTGAGTTGGCTGAATCTGTAGTGTGACATACCGGATGTTATTAGATTTGCTTGCTAGTTGGGACGCACAAATTTTTGATCAGGATTCTCCTTATATTTATTATTGAAAATGGTCGGTCGCACAAATTCCCAACACAGTATATAAGCTGATGGTTGGACAACAATCAGATGTGTTGAATTCCTAGTACACACTATCTAACCGATATTGTACCAATCTTTCTAGAGACACGGTCAGTTCATTTTTCCGTCTCTATTTGTATATTTTGTGTAGCAATTATTTGTAACAGATTTGTGAAATTAACTGAAATAATGGACAAGAAAACATTTGACTGTTGAAAGATTATAAGAAGTTGCTGCAGAGTTTATTAAAAAAAAAACAAAAAATGGGAAATGTTGGGCAGTGACAACAGCAGAGTGATCTGCTGTTTTTATGTCTGGTTAAGCTCCACCATATGACCTCTGACAGTTTTTGGCTGAGTTGTTTTTCTGCTGCCAATCTTACTAGAGATCAGTTATTCAAGAAGACGTGTCTTCTGATCGTAATTAATATGTTATCACTTTTTGTTTCTAATAGTTGGTGATTTGGTGTATTGTCTTTGTTTGTCATGGTTAAATTACTACTACTACACGTTTCTTCCTGATTTTGTGAACCCCGGTAGGTTCGGGTACTGTTAGAAGTTTCCTGTTTCTAAAGCAACATGTTGGTGTTGGAGTAACTTGTGGAGAATATAAGTTATATATATATATATATATATATATATATATATATAAAATTTTGATCTTTGTATTGCAGTGCATTTTATAATGTCATCTTGTACCTTTACTTTAGTTACTCAATTTTCTCTGGCCACTAAAATTAGGTCCTTGTTAAACTTGTGACTCTATAGTGCTCATTTTACAATATAAATTTTCTTTAAAATCTAAGTTTCTGTGAGACTATTAACTGGTACACATGTTTTGTTTGGTTTTTGAAAATTTAAATAACTTTATGTAATATTTGTCCAGTACACCCTTAACCTACGTTACATTACAACTCTTGCCCTCCTCTAAATTTTGTTAACTAGGTCTAGAGAATTGTTACACTGTTATAGTGTATCAAACTGGGGCCTCAGAGAACAACTACCTATGTGGCCTTACACTGTTTGACTAGTGTCTCTTACCCAGGATGGGAATCTCTACTGCCATGAATAGAGAGTGATAGTGCAGAGTGAAAGTGACTACAGACAAGTTTGAACCCATTTATCACTAAAGCTTAATTTTGAACATAATCGAGCACAGAATCAACAAAACCATGGGTCTTTAAAAGATTAAAATATAATTCACACTAGGTATACTTTAAGTTTGTGCCACATGTATGTCTTGTTAAATTTATTATTATACTACCATACCCTTTTACTTATAACTGTTGTCAGGGTAGGAACACCAACTTATCATTATCAACCTTTTTATTTTAACTACAATTAGGAGCTCCATGGGTTGGGTGTAATTGGTTTCATTTGTGATTAGTAACACAACCTTGTGCTTGCAGGTACCCACAAAGCCTAAAAGCTCGAATCTCGAAATTTTCTAAAACTTTGTCCTCCCACCCAATTAAAATTTATCTCTGTTACTGTTTTTGTACTGCAGACTAAGTTTAGGTCGACCTGATCGTTACTTACTTTCTCTTATGTATGTCCGTTGATTTTTTAATGAACCTTAACATGTATTTGCCAATACCTTTTTTTTAATGCACATAGTAGCCTTTTTACCATATTGATTATAATTTAACCCCTTTAATGCCAGAGATAAAATCAAATCCATGTTATAAAATGCCAAGTTATTTTTTCGTGACTATGCGAAAAGTGCCAGAGGGTTTTGGACAAAAACGCAAGGTTTTAGAAGAAAACGTGTATAACATTTATTTTTTATCATAAAAAGCTTCTGTTTACTTCTTTTTAAAGGTAAATGTACTAGGTATCAGAAACTATTAAACATTAAAATTTTTATTTTATTTTTAAAATAAAATAAAAATTAAATGCAACATTTCCACGGAAACAATAAAAATCAATTTTGGGATGAAATAATTATTATAACAAAATTTTATTTTGAGATTTCTTTACTTTCATGATAAATAGAATTTTATAACAACCCAAAATCATGTGTAATAACTTAATATTGTACCGTAAACAAAATTTTTATAAATAGTTAATTGCCAGAGATTATTATTACTAATATCAAGGTTTCATAAAAAAATTCACTAAAATTTATTTTTAAAAATTTAAAGCTTTTTTTGAATTCTTTTTAAAGGTGAATAAATTTTCATTAAAAAATATGTAACAATAAGATTTTGATATAATTTAAAGAAATAAAAAATCATTTTAAACAGTGGCTTTTCAACGGAAACAAAATAAAAATCCAGTTTAAGGTAAAATAACTAATTTAAGAAAAAATTATCTTTAAATTTTAATAGTTTTATGATAAAGAGCAAACACCTTAACTCAGGTGTCATAACCTAATATTTAGCAATAAACACAATTATTAAAATTATTCAAGCGCTAGAGGTTTGTTTTGCTAAAAAACGCAGGGTTTTGGAAAATATTCAGTTAAAGTTTAGTTTTCACTACAAAAATCTTTTTTAAATTCTTTTTAAAACCTTAATACTTTAATGATAAAAGCCATTTAAAACAATGCACAATCATGTGTAATATAACAATAATTACTAAAACGAAACTCAAGACAAACATAACCGTATTCAGGTAATTTTCAAACAAACTCCACAACACTGTCTTCATGGACACTCGGAAGTGACTGTCAACACTTTTTTGTATTAATTTTAATATATAATATAGCTTGGAAACATTTTAAATTAATAAAAACACACAATTATGTAACATCAAAAACGCTCCGCTATTCATCTCGACACCATGATCTTTTTCCAGCTGAGAAAGTGGGTCAAAATAATAGTTTGAAAGGTTAGTTTAGTTAATGTATTGGCATTTTGTATGATATTATTCAGTATGGGATAAGTTATAGAGGTACTACAAATGAAATAGAAATTGCCTCGTTCCGAGACTCCGGCACTCTTCGCGTAGGAACGTGTCGTCTCGGAGCGAGACTCTCGGCACTCAAGCGTGTTTTTTAAATCGTCTCGTAGCGAGATCCCTGGCACTCAAAGGGTTAAATACTTCCAAATTACTAAAAATGTCATTTTAATTTAAAATCTCTGTACAAAATCTTACATCATGTATGTTATGTTGCTTATATGTTTGAATTTGTACTAATAGTAAAACCTTAAACAGTTGTGATAAATTTACGAGTTGTGCTTTTAACTTAAAAAAGTGTTAAAAAAGTAATAAATTCAACATGTGATTTGAATTTTCTAAATGATTTTGGGCTAAAAACAAAAATGTATATTTGTTATATTTCTCAACCAAAGTGAAGTAGTTGATGAATTAAGAAAAAAAATTATATACAAATAACTGTATAACGACTGAAAAAACAAACTAAAGTTTACATCAAAAGAAATAAATATTTAAATATATACTGAAAAATATGATTTTACTCTTAATATTATATGTCATATTAAAAGAAAGTGATATATTACTATTTTATTACAACTACAACATGTTGCACCAAACTATGAACAACTTGAACTGACTGTGTTTTTACACCAGGTCCACTTTATAGGTTGTGCCTTTTGAAACAGCTGTGTTACGACCACTACTAACAGAAAACAATTTCAAAAGGTAGTCAAACAATATTACAGACCTTAGGCTTACGTTTGGTATAAATAACATAACTAAAACATGTTTTATATTATATGTATAAATAAAATAAGATTAGTCTCTTTTCTCACTGCTTTAAACATTTGTTTATTCTTTTTCAAATAGAGACAATTTGAAAAAAATGTTGCATGAAAAACATCAACTGACCATAGTTGCTCTAAAAATGGTACTTTTAAATGGTGCTTATCTCAAGTTTCACAAAAAATGTTAACTGCTATGGAATTTTTCAAACTTACTGAATTTTGTGATGCAATGGGTTAATTGCCATAAATCTTGACTTATACAAATTATTGTAGTTTTTCTTTTACTACTTGAATGCCAAAGTTCAGAAATCTTTTCATTGATATGACATGTTAAGATGCAGCCTAGTCTTGAAGTTAAAGTAAAATAGTATAGGATCGTCAGAAGATGATAGCCACTTTTAAGGTTAAACAATTACTATGACAGGAAGGCTAAACATAACTGAAACTCAAAACATCTCACTATTCACATTTATTACTTTAAAATGTATCAACAAACAATTCCAATTTCATGTATAAATTTAGAAAGTTATTATTATACCTGTGGACTCAAGCAGAAAAATGAATGAGGATTTCAAGTTTTCTGGATGAAACCGCAACCTATCCTCCATGATAGCAGAGTTGATAACTACATCTTACTCACGTTTGCCCGCTTGACTGCTATACACTGTCAAGGATACACTGACCATGCGAATGACTAATACACTGCATGCAGACTGAGGAGTTGTTGATAAACACATTCATCAACTAAGACTGAGAACACTGATAAGGACTGATAATCTAAACAAAACAAACAAACTGTTTGGAACTCTGGACTGCAGATTGTGAAAGGGGTTCTTAGAAAGAAGTAAGTGTTAATTTACTTTATCCTGGTTACTATTTAGACTACCAGCATTTATTGTCCCAAGTACAAAACATGTATTAATTTCTTATATTTATACTGCTTAAAAAATGGATACAATTAAGTTTTTTCTACATCATAGAATGAAACTATGGCATCAACCATCCATATGGGCTGGAATAGGGATATAAGCTCTACAAGAACCACATCAAGTTTTTAAACTTTCCACTATCCTACAATGGTGAAATTTTACACACATGAACTGCCGACACCGAAATAACTTAGAACAGAAGTAGATTATAATAGCCAGAAGAAGTCTCTTGTTACTGAAGAAGACTTTTCAGATCTGTACTAGAAACATTTTCTTGATCAGCGCAACAATGCAAACATTATTACGCCACCAGAAATACCTTAGATCAAAAGTAGAAGAAAATTGCAGGAAGTAGACTTTCCAGACCTATGTATGTATTATACAGTGTCTATAAATTACTCAATCGAACTTTACCATTTGATTTGTGAGGTAACAAATATTTAAGGAATGTCATACAACGTTCCTATCTTTCTTAGTTTACTGTGTGTGTCTCTGTTTGTGTTTTATTGGAGAAAAAATTATCTTAAAAACGAGAAATTCATGAAAAGTTAATAAAAATAGTGAAATATGATATAGCTTTAGATGAAAATGTTTATACCAAGTTTATTTTGCTACTAATAATATCTGAATAGTAAAGATTTAACAAGCGCATTCCCTCATTACAAATACACTAATCAATAACTTTGCTAGGCCACAGAATATTTTAGTAAAAAAAGTTTTAAATAATTTTTAAAAATTTATCTAACTTTTTTGGCTTATCTATATTTTGTAATCCTCCCTGAAAAAATTGATATGCAATATATTACATTTGGAGTAGGTTATTCAGTATAAATACTAGTTTAATGAAACCATTACATATAAATAAAAAATACTATTGCATTTCATGAAACAGCCATTGCCAGTTCTAGGGTTAATTGGTTTTCTTTTGTGAATTTACTAAATCAGCTCATTTTACAAAATTAAAAGATTGTGTATCCAACTAATTTAATTTTTGAAGTTGTATTTGGTTACAATAAATAAACAAATAAAACAAAAGACTGTAAACTAAACAACATAGATATATATTTTATATGAGATTTCTTTCTTATTTTACCTGATAATTCAAATCGTGAAGTTTGATAAAGTAATTAATTTATGGACACACTTTATTTTCATGATTAAGGCAAGAATGCAAACATTAAAATATAGAACCGGCAATAGCTTAGACCAGAACTATATGAAAATATGGGGTACTAAAACCTAAGATGACAAAGTCATTCATTGGATCTACGAAGTCATATTAAAACAAATGGTCACACATATGCAGTTCTTGTGTAGTGGCTGAAAGTAGAAAAAAAATACAGAAGCTTGCGGCAAATGTGCAATCAGTACTATAAAACTGAAAATAAATTAGACCAAAAGTAGAATACAATAGCTGGAAGTAAACGCTTCATGAATGAAGACTTTTTAAAAACTATGTATGTATAATTTCTTCATCAGCGAAAATACAAACACTACTATAACACCAGATACGCAATAGAACAGTAGTAAATTACAGTGGCCAGAAATAGACTAGTAACATGCGATCGCCTGTTTTTTGACTGAAAAAGACTTTTCATATATACATATAAACACATGTATATATTTTCTTAATCTAGGCAACAATGCAAACGCTATTAGAGCACAGAGAATAATTTAGATCAGAAGATTACAAGTGCTGAAAGTAAATATTTTTTTATTAAGTACAGATACAAAGGGGAATTTCCATTTTGAGAGAATGACTTTTGTGACACTTGTTTTTGCAAAGTAATTTTTTTGTATGAGTGTTAACATTTTTCCAGTTCAATATTAAAATTCTATACACTTTCACACAAAAAATATATAATACATGTACTTTTGCAAAAAATACTTAATTTTGTAACAGTTTAGAATTTTGTACAATTTAAACTAAAACAAAAGCAATCATTTCTTACACAGACTGGCCACTCAAAACCTCCTTTCAAATTCCCGGCTGAAATTTTCCTATTCTCTAGTCTATTATCAAGCCAAATAAACAACTGTAATACTGTATTTAACCTTTACGCCGAGTGCAAAAGTGAACATTTATAGAGAATATGTTTATGTACAACGTATAGATAAACTAAAAATTAGCGATTGCCTGTTTTCCGCTGAGCAGCTACTGTCCACACATAGAACCAGCAGACTATGGACTTGACAAATATAGGCATAGAGATACTAACATCAATTTAAATATTATTTATAAATCACGGTATCTTGTTACTATGTTTCTAAATAATCTTTATACACAAAGAACTACAAAAACACGTTTCACCAATCTGTAATTTGCGTACTGCCAATTATTTTTGTTCATGAATAGATGGAGCACTCTCGACGATGCATCAAAATAAATATAAAACATACTAATTGTAGCTCAAATATTATTTTTTAAACTACAGTGTTTTGTTAACCCTTTAAGGACCGGACCCTAAAATGGATGTTGCCCAATACTGTAATACCTGCTGTGTGGACTAGCTCCCAAAACTGTTCAGTTGTCAGTCATGCTTTTTTGAAGTGGTTTAAGAGAAAAATCATAACAAATGTATTTATTGGCATATGATTATGTATTTGGTGTCAAAATGTACATTTTAAATCAGCCTAAGTATATAAAACTCCAAATCGTCTTATATGACCCTCCTTTTTTGCATGTATAAAAAAATAAAAATAAAACAACAAAATTATTTAATAATTTTTTAGTTTATTATGTTTTACTGAAAAAACCAAAGAGTTTTTAACCGTGGGAAACAAATTTATTTTACAGAGAATATTGTTTTCTACATGTGTACCAAATTTTAACTTATTTGAAATACAAATAATACAATCAAACAAAATTTATCATGTTGCTACAAAAGCAATAAAAAAGTTGTTATTCGGAAATATCAGTACAGCATCGAAAATATAAAAATAATTTAAGTAATACAAATTCTTATTTTAGTTTACAATATAGTGAAGATCAAAATAGGCATAAGTCAATAAAATGTACTGTTTACAATAGCATAAAGTAAAAAAATATATACACTATGTACAAACAATTTTCTCAGTACTTTGGGATTATACCGACCACACCAGTATGAGGAACACAAAAATATAAATTTATAGAAACAAACATTATAGAACGAAAAAACAACTCTTTAATTACAAACTTACAATGATTATCAATTGTTAATGGGTTTTCTGTGATGCCCAGAATGCAGCAATATCAAGGATGAGTGAGTCCGCCTTCAGCCGCAACTGCTGACCGCCACATGTATTCAGCTAGGTATTAGTCAAGATGGTGTCGTGCTGTTCCTTTTTGTTTTTTATTATGCCATTTAGCTGAACCCCACATTCGCTGAACCTGTTGAGTATTAGCAACGGTTTCCGGGTCGCGGCATACCAGCTGAACGGGCGGCGAGACTCTGCAGTCACGTTATCTACTAGACTGCTCGACTTTGACCTCTGTCTGAGGATGGGGAGGGGTTTGCGATAAGACAATTCCTGTTTTATATTGATGAAATATTGTTCTACGCTAATCTAGTAATCAGTAGAAGCAAAATGTCAAATAACGATTCATGTCTGGGTGTGGTCGGTATAATCCCAAAGTACCCAATTTTCACTCGGAGCACTATTTACACACATGTTTGCCAAAGCAAAGAGAATGACAGCCCTCTTTGCACCAACTGCAAATCTAGATTTTTTTTCTTGATTGCTTGTACTATTGACCAGATCTTGAAGGTTGTAGAATAGGGTTATATGTGGGATCTGCGTCCGAGTCATCATCAAATGGAATTGAAGAATCAGACGAATCTATCTCCCTATCTATTTCCCTATCAAGTTCACTTGTTTTCAAGTTCTTATAAGCCATTTTCATCACAATTCAGTAAAAAAATAATTCGTACGAAAGCAAACATTACTACATCGAAAACACAGAACAACAAACGGACAGAACGTAAACGTCTAGACAGCTGGTGCCCGGCGGCGAGGCGAGCCACTACGCAGTACGCAGTGATCAGCTGACAGCGCTATTGTACTGCTGCTGTGTAATATTTTGTAGTTCATTCAAAACAATATTTTTAATATCCTTAATACTTTTAACAAAGTGTATATGGTTTAAAGTATATAATAAAATTATATTTTAAATGCTAACATTATTATATTACTTATTAAAAATACCGAAATTCCGGCGTCCAGAAATCGACCGCCTGGTCCTATTAGCGTGATTTACGAACGTCCAGAAATCGACCGTTTGGGGTCCAAAGTGTTAATTTGGGATGTGTTAATTGCTTTAAATGATCATCCTTTTTCAGGCATGACTAAAAAATTATCTATGCGGATGATACAACTGCTTTTATGTTCTAACTAGCTTGGATGAACTTAGAATACGATATGAAAATACAATGAGGAATTGTGCAGCATGAGTTCAATCAATTAGATTTCCTTTAAATAATGAAAAGTTCTAAAATAAAGTTAAAAAACAGTTTGTAGGAGTAATTACTGGCACTAGAATTTAAATGATTGTAATCCTCTATCAACTTAAACAAGAACACATAGAACTTAAAGTACAACAAACTAGAGTCAAACCTCCATATAACAAATTCATTTATATAACAAATTTTTTTAAATCCCCTACAAGCCTCCATAAGAATCAATGCAAATTTCACCTCTACATAACGAATAAAGCATACTCACAACCTTCATATAACGAATTTTTAGTAATCCAGGTATACCACGGTATAGTGAATTTTTTGTTGTTAGAACCTCTTGTGGCGAAATTCACCTCTATATAACGAATGTTCCACGACTCACCTTGTTATAACGAATATAAACAAACGTTTACAGGACAACAAACAAACAATCGTGTCTCGACATGAAAGCTTAGTCACAGCCACTCCGGTCTGAACTGCTAGACGAGTTTATTCAGTTGTTGTGGAAAGTTTGGATTGTGCGGTGCTTCGGAATTAAGTTACAGTAGTTTAGTGACGATGGACGCCAACAACAAAAAGAAACGGCGCGCTATAAGCGTATAGTGTAAACGAAAAATTATCAAATGCGTTGAAGACAATCCAACAAAAAAAAATTGGACAACGCGAAAGAATTTGGCATTTTGCCCAGCACTTTAGATACAATTTTAAAAAAGAAAGAGAAGTTCGATGACGGAAGTGTACTGTGTTCCAAAATCAGAAAGATAAGATTGTGTGAGCTGAAGGACGTAGAGAAGTGTGTGGTTAAATGGTTGAAGCAGTGCGAGACAAAAATATTGCAATAAGTGGACCTATACTTCAAGAAAAAGCCCAACAGTCTGCTTTTGAACTGGGACACGAGAACTTCCGAGCAAGCAATGGATGGTTGCAAAACTTTAAAAAACAAAATGAACTTATTTTTCGAAAATGTGCGGTGAAAGTGCAAAAGTCGATGAAGGTGTTTGTACTGAGTAGAAAGATAATCTTCCCGAGCTAACCGAGGGATATGCACCAGAAAACATCTATAACGCAGATGAAACAGGATTGTTTTTCAAATGTTTACCTGTTTGACAAAATATTGTCATTTAAGGGTGATAAATGCCATGGTGGAAAAAATAGTAAACATCGTTTAACAGTTATGCTGGGAGCAAACTGAACAGGGACTCATAAATTAAAGTCTTTAGTAATTGGAAAAGCGAAAAAACCACGTTGTTTTAAAAACGTGAATGAACTTCCTACAGACTACATGGCAAATACAAAGGCTTGGATGAATTGTGACGCTTTCAGGGCATGGCTTCAAAGTGTTAACAAAGATATGAATAAGAAAAAGAAGAAAATTCTCATCTTCATTGATAACTGCACGGCTCATGGAGACATTCCTAGGCTAACATTAAGGTAGAGTATTTTCCTCCAAACTGCAACCGCTTGACCAGGACATTATCCGAAGTTTTAAAGTAAATTATAGAAAAGAGGTCGTACAACAGTTCCTTAGAGATATGGAAAACCGTTTACCTACAAATATAAATATCTTGGACGCCATGTGGATGGTTACAAAAGCATGGAGTAAAGTTACAGAAACTACAATTTGTAATAGTTTCAAGAAGAGTGGATTCCCTGTCACAACTCAGGACAATTCAGACCAGCCTCCTACAGAAGAAATCGACACTGTGGAGGGTTTGGAAACAGTCAAAGAAGCATTAGAGCTAGAGAAGGATGCAGAGTTCGAGGACTTTGTTACTTTTGATGACGACGTGGCTGTGTGTGGGGAGTTGACGGACGCTGACATCATTTCTTCTGTGACCTGTGTTCCAGACAAAAATGTGGCTGCAGAAGATGACGATAACGATGAACCAGATTGTGTAATGCCCAACCCTAATTTAAAAGAGGCTCGTGAAACCATTGGTGTTCTAAAGTGTCTTTTTCTTAAAAAGGGTGGTTTGAGTGAAAGTGTGGTAAAATCTATAACTGAATTGGATTGCTCAATGCTCATTAGATATTATCAACGTCACATCACGTAAGCAGACTACTATTACTGTCTTTTTCTCTAACAAACAGGGCGAAAACAGCATCAATAATGATGCCATTGAAACACAAAATGTAGATTAGGCCATTTAAATTTTAACAATCTGTAATTTTTAGTTTAACCCTTTGAGTGCCGGAGCATCGCTGTCAGCGATCCCGCATTATATGCAAGAAATGCCAGAATCGCTGTAAGACACTTCTGCAGTAACGCTTATATTTTATATAATATTTATCTAAATTGGCTCAATGACTATACATATCCATTCCAAAGGCTTCAACGTAACTTTTGATGTAGGTTTTGTAGCATTCTGGTTAGATTCTGATTTTTAGTTGTAAAGTTTTAGTTGTAAAGTGAGCGCATCAGCCGAGTTAAGAATTGACCGCTACGCGGACGAGCCGTCATGTGTTTTGTTAGCGCTGCTGTTTATATCACAAATGATATTGAAAGTTTTTAAATTTAAATGGGTTTGTAGTGTTAGTATCTTCAAATTATTTCGTTTGTGTATGTTGTTCTAGTCTGTGTGTAAGTAAAACAATACCGCGAGTTACGGCGATCGTAAGCAGCTAGTACTCTACTAAATACGTTTGTATAGTTTTTAAGTTTTTTGTGTTTGTTCAGTGATATTTATAAACAATGAGTCGTAAAAACATTGCTGACAATGAAGACCTAGTATTGCACGCATTAGATTTAAGCATTATCAGTGTAGAAAATACACAGAGTGTTAGGTTAGGTTATACAATTTCTAGTTTTGTACTGGTTCATATTTTCATATTTATTTTCCAAACTTTATAAGTATAAAAAAATGTTTATATGTCTTTTTGTAAAGAATTAAATGGAGTATAAGATAGAATAACTAAAAGTGAAAAAAATAAAATATTTCAATAACACCAAGTTGTGTCAAAATAAAAAACCTAAATGTTTTTGCTCATAAAGTTTTTGTTAATGATTTTTTTTATTTGTATAAAAACGTTAAATAAGTGATCAATGTATTATATGTATAAAGAAAATATATTTATCTAAAAAAAAAAAAAACAAAAACTCAAGACATTATACCAATAAATAAATTTGTTACGATTTTTTAACCAGACCCTTGCAGAATCATGTATTTTCGCTCGGCATTTTATGCATACCATATAGCAAAACGCTGCGGCACTCAAAGGGTTAATAATACTGTACAGTACAAGTACTGTATTTTTCACTATCGGTAGCGTAAGATTTTTAAGTTTTGTTCAGGTCATGTTTGATTTTTAATTTTCTTTTAATGTGTTTTCAAATTACATAGCTACTGTATTACGGTTTTTCTGTTTACATACTGTATTCTTAATTAAAAAAATAAAAATAAAGTTTCATTGTTCCAAATTAAATGCATTTTTATTTAGTTTTACACATTATTTAAATACAGTACAGCATACGATTTGTACATGTTGCGAAATTGTACCTAACCTAACCTCAATACAACAAACCTCATTATAACAAAATACTCGATATAACGAATTTTCTGTCTGGTCCCTTGAGGTTTGTTATATCGAGGTTTGACTGTATTACAAATTTATGCTTGCTTGACAGTAACTAGTGAATGCACTATCATAATTCACATATTTTAATCTTTATTTTAATATTCATACTTATAATACATACAATAAGAATAACGTTTCTATAGGTTATAATGGACTCAGAAAGACACTAAACACTCATTTTATTCTATTATTTAAATTATACAATAAATTAGGCCCTATAATTAACAGTTAGCCTAGACATATATTTTTGTCTATGTTTTATTCCTGGCTTTTGAAAAATTCTGTTTGAATCAATACAAGATTTTTACAAGCGTTATTAGGTATGAAAAAATAGTTTCATTTCATAGTAATATATCTGCATATTATGTATAATATGAAAATATAAGCTACATTATGTTATATAGACTTGTTTCTATTTTCATATCTTTAAATTGTGCAGTACATTTATTAGCAATATTTTAAAATTATATACTTTCTTAGAATTAATTGGGGTAGTATTTTGGGGTAATATGACTTACCAACATATGCTAAATGTATCTTTGTCAGGTTTATGACAATAAACTTGAAATATTGTTGATTTAAAACCAATGCTGTTTGACCGTATTTGTAAGATGCAATAAGACAGAATTGAATACATTAATTAACCCTACATCGGGCGCTAAACGGAGTTTTCTTCCGTGTATTTGTTATTATTAAAAATAGTACTACTTTTCTGATGTTGGCAGTCGTTTCCCGCAGTGTACTTCACGAGCATCTTTCGGGGAAGTGAAACAATAGCCTCCCCCTTATCTTTGTCAAAATCTGTCAGTATGAGGTCTACTTCCGTGCGAGACTGGACGATTCCTCCGTGAGCGCCCGATGTTGTGTTTGTAGTGCTTGGACGAAATCTCTGTGAGCGCCTTATAGTGTTTAGTTTTTATGGAGTAATAATCCGTGTGCGCCTAAATGTGTAACCTGTGATGGTATCTTTTTAAGTTTTACAATATATTTTATTTGAATTTTTTGAAATGGAGAATGAAGACGAGAGACTTGTCAGTACAGTACCCGTGTGCTAGGGGTGCTAGGGAACATTTCAGTACTGTTTATGGAGTAAACATTGTCGTTATAAGAACTAGAAGGAAAATGTTTTGAAACTTTGTGTAGTGTTTAAAACAATTTTAGTAAAGAATACATTTTTATTTCAGAGTAATAATTGACATTACAATTGTATAATATCTCAAGAATTGAAGTAAGTTGTTTTTGTAAGAAGCTAAAAACTAAGTTAATTTCCATATATTATTGCAGTAGGTTAAACATTTTACAATTAATTTGCATTATTCCTTAAAATAAATCATGTTGTTATTATACAATAACATTTTTTAAGATTTTGAATTTCTTATTTGGAAAATTCATTATATAAGAGAGTAATTTTTATTTAATTTCTAAAAATGAATATATTACATTGTAATTAAATCAGTATGAATATTTAAACAAATAAAAACAGTTTAAACGACTATGATATCCATTATTCGCTAACCTGGAGGAAACCTCCGTGAGCGCCTCATGGTGTTTCTAATTTTAAGCGCCTGATGGGGCGTTAATAAGTAAGACATGTTAAAAAGATTTATATTAGGCTTCATCTTAAGAGAGGTTCCAGGGTTAACACGTTCAATCCTGGTGACGCCACGGTGGCGTCGTGCGTATGTCACACCGCCAGTACCGACGACGCCATGGTGGCGTCAAGTACAGGGGTATTTTTAAGCCGCCGAATGAATTACTAATTATTAAATAATCGTCATTCTCGCTATATTAGATGTTTATTTAGATGTCGAAGAATACCAAATCGACCTTGGTTTCCAGGAATCAGTCTTCAAAGTATTGATTAATTTTTATAATTTTTACAACTTGAGTAACAGCTGATTTCTAGTCAGACGCGATTCCCGCCAGTTTCTCACATGTTTATATTATTTTTGCTGTCTCGGCTTCCCGCTGTTTTCTCACTTTCACTGTTGCTATTCGAGAGATGAGTGAGTTTGAGATTATGAAACATAATTCTTACTTGGTTGTGTATTATTATTAGTGAAGTGAATAGTTTACGTTTTCTGTAACCATGGACCCTTCACCGTCTACACTATCTACTAGGAAAACCATTTCTGACGATGCATTGAATAGTATATTGAATGGTAGCCTAAGCTCGGAGAGTACTGAAGACGAAAACATTGTGAGTGATTTTGACATTGACTTTCCCGACGATCAATTTCGTTCTTCAACACCACTGCCAGACAACGCCGGCGGGTCTGATTCTTCTAGGTCACCGTCGCTGCAAACTAAGTCTACTACGTCTGTGAGTACTGTTGCCTCTACTTCCGGGTTACTCAGTGTAACCCCCCCAACACAGCTAAATGATATAGATCAACAGTTTGCTGCTTCTCAGCCACATGATTTACCAAGCCCACAAAATACTGCACAAAGGCGTACTAGGCGCATGGTTGTCCCTGCTGTTCAGTGGACTAATGATAATTCCTCAATGAAAAACTTTGATTATGTTTCTAAACAAGCACTAAAAATACAAATGCAACATAATGCAGAACCTTTAGATTTTTTTTAGACTTTTTATAAATGACGAGTTTCTTGACTTGCTTACAACTGAAATAAATGCTCAAGCTCAGTACATAATGGCAACTACCGATCAAAGACTTCACTCTTCAATAAAACTTTGGAGCGATGTTGACCAGGAGGAAGTAAAAATATATTTGGGCCTATTGTTATATATGGGTGCTCTTCAGTGCCCTAGAATGAATGAGAGACTATTGGAAGACTCATAGACTTTACAACATTCCATGTTTCAAGCAGTATATGAGCCGAAATAGGTTTTTGCTTATTATGCAATGCTTGCATTTTGCTCGCAATCCGTTTGGTGAAGAGCCAGTACCAGATGACCGACTTTACAAAATTAGGCCGGTTGTAGATCTTTAACAACACTATGAAAGCTATTTATGAACCAGGGCGGGAACTGTGCATTGATGAGTCTATGGTGTTATGGCGGGGAAGACTAATTTTCCGCCAGTACATCAAGAACAAAAGACATAAATATGGTATAAAGCTATATGTACTGACAGAACCAAATGGACTTGTCATCAACTTTGCTGTGTATGCCGGAGTCAATGATTTTGACCTTGGAGGTGTCGGTCATTCAAAAACTGTGGTCTTGCATCTTATGCAAGATAGGCTTGACTTAGGTCATGCGGTATACGTGGACAATTATTATAATAGCTTTGACTTGTCTAAAGAGCTACTTGACCGGAAAACCTAGACTACAGGAACCCTCAGAGCTAAACACAAAAATACACCTTCCGAGGTTGTAGAGACCAAGCTCGTACGTGGGGAGGTAACATGCTACTACGCTGATGGAGTTGCAATTGGTAAATGGCATGACAAAAGAGATGTAAGTTTTATTTCAACAGAGCATGTTCTTGACATGGAAGAGTGTAAGAATAAACGAGGTGAAACTACAATGAAACCCACAGCTATAGTTGAATACAACAAGTACATGAAAGGAGTTGATCGTCAAGATCAGATGCTGGCTTATTACCCCGTCACACGAAAAACCACACGATGGTACAAAAAACTTGGCATTCTCATCATTGAAATGATGGTGGTGAATTCGTACATGATGTTCAAGAGCCATTCTGGATTACAGCGTCTGTCTCTGTATGACTATCACTTGTGTGTGGTTGAACGACTACTACCACCTGATTGTGTCTCTTCAAATCGAGGAATGAGAGTAGACATCCAACCAACTCCAGGAATGCATTTTGCATCTAAGATGCCTGCTGCTCCTAGTGGAAGGACCCTATGAAAGAGATGCTGTTTGTGTCTACGAAAAGGGAAGAGGAAAGACACGATCTTCTACTGTACCAAATGTCCGGGACAGCCTGGTCTGTGCTTGGGAGCTTGTTTTGTGCAGTTTCACAGTGTGACGTGAACGAATACGTGAACTTCTTCTAAATAGCAATACATAACATATTCAAGTATTCAATATATTCCAATTGTGTGTTTTTAGAGTTATTACAAAACAGTGAATTGTAGCAATGCGCCTTTCATTCATCTCAATAATCTGTTATTGTAAGGTATTTGATTTGATTTGATTGATTTCAGTCACCAAACAATGGTATAAGCAGATATTTTATAAGTAATATATAAAAAAAACAATAGTTATGTTTTACACAATGTATTCAGCGTACTTGAAATATTGCCTAATAATTATACGTTTTACTGCCAATCCTAAATCTTTTTCAGGTATTACTTTCATAACTTTTATGACGCCACTTTGGCATCATAAACTTTTAATGTAAAATAATGTTTTACCGATAAAAATTGTGATATTTATTGATATTGTTAGTAAATAAAAGCCAGTACATATTGTCACAAGTTTCAAGCCACAACTATTTGGTAAGTATGATGCAAGTCAAAACCATTAGTACCGATGACGTCACGGTGGCATCATAGTACTTTTTACGCAAAAAGTATAATTTAATGTACAAAAATAATGTTATTTATCAGAGTTATTATAATATAAAAGCCTGTATGTATTGTATCAAGAATTTAAACGGAAATATTTGGTCAGTGTAACACGTGGCAACACCATTAGTACCGATGACGCCACGGTGGCGTCAAAGCATTTGATACACCAAAAAGGCGTTTTTTTTTTCTTTTAGTGATTATATTCCATATTTGTAATGCTACACGAATACAATAAGCTTAAAAAATAAGTTTGGGATTCCAAGTGCTATACCCGGAAAAAGGGCTGGGCTTGAACGTGTTAAGAATATCACAAATTGGTTTGATGATCATTTTACTCCAATTAACCTTATGCTAAAAAGATATTTCACATTCAAAATTCAAACTGGTGATGAAATATGGACTAGCATAAACTATAGAATGGTGAACTTATATTTCATTAAAAAGTTTGGCAATATTACAATGCTCAAATGCTGATATAATTTCTAACTTGGGCGAGAATACAAGTGAGATAACACCTTCACCCTAAATAATATTTCAAATCATCCCTATGGGTGCTATATCATTTAACACATAGTGCTTAAATCTTATTTACATATATAAATGACCAAAAATCTTTTTTTAACAGATAAAACTGCAGTGTTATATAAATGTATATTTGACATACCTTGATGAGAGCCATTGGTGAGCAGGGTGGTGATGGTCTGCAGGCCCAGGTCTGGGTGATGATAGCCAAGCATGTACAAGATGTGCTGCAGACAAGGAGTGTAGACTGCGGCGGCAGGGACCAGCAGCAGACCACAGCAAGCACGTAGCAGTCCTGGCACCTTGGTAGTAGCAGCAACCACGTTGGCCCGCAGTTGTGGCTCCACACACACACTCAGGCAGTGGTGCACCAGCCGCACCCACACCAAGCTGTACAGTTCAATATTTATGCACAAGAGAATTGAGTTTTCCTCTTTTGAATAAAGGTTTGTTTACAATATAAAGTATGCAGTGTTATATTGCATGGAGGAAAAATGTGGCTTCATCATTACTTTCTTAATACTAACACTGTTTATGTAAAAAATACAATGTATGAATGGAGAAATCAGCAGATATAAATTGCTAACCTAGAGTCGACAGTGGGTTCCTCGTCTTCCAGACTGAGGTGTGAGTTGTCACTAAATGTGGTGTTCCCCAGCAGGCGTATCTGAGACAGGCCGATGTTGGGGGAATCCCGTGGCTTGTACAGTCTCAGCAGGACTGTCGTTACCACCTCAGGCCTGGGAAGTTGCAGCCGGATGAATGTTAGGCCACTTGAATCCAGAGGCAGTCCGATCGGCACCAAGGGGCTTCGGCCATCCCTTGAGATCTCCAGTCCCACCCCACTAGGGCAAGCTATAAAATAATGGACACTAGAAAATACCTCCACTTGTACAGTGCGTTCAGCATTAGGTTTTGTTGGTGAATTCAAGAGAACTCGCAACTCATGATGTAACATGGCAAAGCATGTTAATTGAGAGATGAAAAGCAGTCTGAATCATGAACAGACACGTTCTACTCCCCCCACAAAAAAAATCATGCAAGAAAATATCTCCAAACTCTGTTAGGCAGAAAGATCTTGGCAACTTTTTTCTGGCACAATAAGGGTACGATTCTGATTAATTTCCTTACAGAAGGTATTTTGAAACACTGCTGAAACTACGGTGAGCGATACAAAACAAACTTTGGGAACAATGCACGTCCACACACAGTCAATTGTAACCAACACCACTATGATGATCTTGGATGAAAGGTGTTCATTTTATAATCCTCTATACAGCCCAGATCTAGCAACTTATCGTCTTGGTATTGATGATGAACTTCACAACGGTATTACCCAGTGCTTAACCCTCCAACTGATGACCGACAGCATAAACATTTATCAATACCGCTTGTGAACTGATAAAGACGGCACTGCTGTCGGGTCAACTTTCTGCTATTATTACACGAAAACCGTTTAAGTTATAAAGACATAACTTGCACAAGTTGAATCCTTTATTCACCAATATCAGTTTATTTTATATAGTTTATATTCGCAATATTACTCGTTGTCAGCTGATATCGATCCAAATGCCCTACGGCATACAGCTGATGGCCGAACGCTGCACGGCCTTGACGTTCTTTATTGCTACAATTTATTTGTAAGGAAAATAACAAAAGAATTAAGAGCCTATCTAAAACAGTTTTAATTTAATGGATGTTTTAGTAAATCAGGGTTCCCACTCAATCTAAATACTCAAATTCACGGCTAATTCACGGTTAAAAAAAATTAAAATTCAAGGTCGGAAAGTTTTCATAAACAACGTTACCGGTACAAACAAAATCGTGTTGGAGAGGGGCGAAGTTGAGACGTAAACACTACAGACGCGGCAGAGCAGTAAAATACAATATAAAACTTCTTCCCATTTGACTAACGATGTCATTGGTCGTGCAGGAATTGACGGAAACGTCTAAAAAGAACGAAATAAACAATAGGCTTCGGTTACGATGCAAGCAATGAGCGGCGAGCAGCCCGATTTTATGTGCGATTGGCTACATAATGAATATAACAAGGCATATTATTTTTACAAAACATCATCATAACAGTCATCAAAGCAAAGCAATGACAAAGACAAATTTCAATATAATTAGCATGCACATAGCTCATAATTTTCTTTAACTTACAAGTTTGTTGAAATCTGAAGAGAACTTTGTTGACACAGGTTAGACAAGATGCAGGGTGACAGGATTCGTACTTTGGCTAAGGCTAACTCATTTGAGTCCATGAAGTACACTTGCGTGATTATTAAATTATTTTCTTGTTTAAACACATTATTATTATTATTTCGATCGATTACTTCCACAGGAAAATTTTCACATAATCACAGGTTCACATTTTAATTAGTACATAAGAAAAGGCAATTTTATTGAAATTAAAATAACATATAAACGTTAAATGTATAAAAATTATATACAACTTGTTATAAGAAAAGTTATTTTGGTACCAGTTGTTATACAAAAAAAATTATATTTGTACACATAAAATAAAGAAATTGATAAAAATGTCTAGAATAAAAGTGAATTACGATTTGCACTTTTTGCTAAGTTCCTGTATCTTATCGTCTAACTCAGCTGCCCTTTTCCTGGCGTCGGACAAAACCTGGAATTTTTGTGCTTCCAATTCTTTTTTTTCTATTGCAGCTTGCTTCCTCTCTTTCTCAGAATTAATTTTGTCTTTCATTTTCTTCTCGTTGTTTTGCCAAGTGCTCCGAGTAGTGGGCGTGGGAATTTTTGGCAGCATGAACTAATTCATTAGTGATTTCCATTGCCTCCAATCCTCCTGCTGCTGATACGCCGTCACAAACTTTTCTCAACGCGACTTAACTCTCCTCCTTCAAGTTTTCAACTATACACTGTTTGTTGACAGAGAGAAGCCTCTTTCAACAGAAGAATTTCCGTGAGAAAGTGTCAGAATGAGTTGAATGAAAAGCTTTAAATCTTTATATCAATTCTCACAATAAGAAATAAGATTGGGGAGTGCCGAGCTGGGGAAACAAATCTTTCATGTTGAGACATGAAACCAGCTGTTGTCCGAGGATGGGGGAGTGGAGTACACGATATACCCCTCCCCTTCCACTCTCATTGACAGTAGACAACAAAGGTTTATTTTTACCATAACATCGCTGCACCACATTACATTAAATGAACCTTGTACGATATATTTTTCATCTGCATGACATTATTAATAGCGTTAACGTAGTCGTATGGAACCCGACAAAATTATACTTGGACGGACTTCCTCGATTTGTAGTTTTTGTAGTAATAAAGCTTAAACAGTACAAAAGTTACTTGACGTTTTGTTGTTTCCTGGTTAGAAAAATTGCAATGGTTTTTTTTTCTAACGTTTTTATAACATGACGTTTCATTTGTAATATTTTACTAATACATTATACAATTTAAACACACATTCACCATAAAAGATTTAAACCGTGTACACTCGTAATATCCATGCAGCTTAGGAATCATAAAAAATATTATTGATAAGGAAAACGCATATCACTACCGTTTAATATCTAAGAGATGAATGAAAATAAAATTTGTTTTTCTCAAACGACCTTACTGGTAATTAAAACAGTTATATAGGCCTATAAAGTTATGGTCTCGCTGCGTTAATTGATATATGTCGTATAAGTTCTGCTCCGTCACATTATTATACTATTTATTTACGCAAGACCCTAAATTAATTCAATTTATTGTCCACCATAAATTAAAATTTTTTATAATTATTACATTGTGTTAACAGTCATTACACACAACGATAATAGATATCGTACTGAATAGCATTTTTCTCATTAATATTTAATAAAATAAGGGATTTAATAGAATGAAATTAAGTTAAAATGTAATTTAAATTCCTTACATTAGATTAAGGATTTGTATACTTTTTTTATTTTATGAAAACAATAATAGACTATATCTGATACAATAAAACTCCAATACGAAAAGTGTTTACATTAAACGACAATCTATCAAGTAATTAAATTGTGTTTATTAATCTCGCGTTCAATCAGAGAATTGCCTTGTTTACAGCCGCGTAGCGTAGCCAAGGCCCGGAACCTGGCGACAGACAAAGACAGGCCTCACGTGATTTGAGCCGGAAGCGTCATCTCCCACCGGCCCTTCCTTTTCTTCATTTGTTTATAAAACCATATTATCAGCAAAATCGCTCAGATAGCAGCACCTGTCAAACTTCGTGGTCTATCCCCTACATTGCGTGCTACTTTTTACTTTGCAATAGCGAAGGTCAACTTTCCCATATGATCGTCTGACGACGACCCGTGTTGATTTTATTTATTCAAAAGTTGTAGAGATTTTCACGGTATGTAAACAAAATTCACGGCTTATTTAAGGTTTTTTCACGGTGAACGAAATTCACGGCTTATTCCCGGTTTCACGGTTTTCACGGTCGGGTGGGGACCCTGTAAATGTTACAAAATTGCTGAAGTAGGTTTGCATTTTTCAGCAGTACCTTGAGAGATCTCTGGCATTTTTTAGAATTATAACAGAGAGGTATTCTTGGGTTACTTTTTATATTACCAGACAGTCTGTAAAGTTTTAAAAATGACAAATAGGATTGGTAGCAATTCTGTTTAAATCATACTAAGTTAAAAAAAATATTAAAATTCGAAATTCAAGAACCGATTTAAAAAAATTCAGAATTGTATTCAAGACTCGACAAAACTCCGAATTTGCCCAACATTACTTCTAAACATAAACCTAAATAACATATACACAGTAAAATATAACCTATTGAAAAACAAACAAATGAATAATGCAGGATGAATTTAATTCTTAAATAAATAGGCTATATAAAATAGTTTTATTCACCATATAGTTTTTACCATAAACACTTCACAGACTGATATTTTTATCGAAACTACTAATTACAGCATCATGAACGCTATTTTCAGTTCACATTGTGATTAGTTAAAATTATAATAACAATAATATTTAAATATTTTATAATATTATTAATGTACAAATAAATATATAATTTTGTTATTCAATATAATTAATAAACATTGCAATCAACAGAATGAATCTATCATCCTTTTATTATTAAACCACAATTTTCAATAACAGGAAATAATGAAGGCATTTAGTTACAACTACTGAGATGGGGAACTACGCATGTCTGTCCGAGCTATAATATAATTGCTAAATGAGGTAAGAAGTTAGTGTATTAAATGTTCGTAAGAGCTATAAAATAAAATATCAGAAGGCATATATGTTCCAACTGTACTGACTGGCAAGAGAGGTAAGGTGTGGCTGCAGGTGAACCTCTCGCAATAGAACAGCGCACGGCAATGTCAAGGTCAGCTCCACCCAGCTCTCGTTGGGGTAAAAGTGGTAGCTCCAGGCAGGGGCCCTAGCCCGGCGGTGTGGCGGGGCACTCTGGATCAGTACATCCGCCGGCTGTGCTGTTGAATTACTTGAACTGATGGTGCCTGCACAGAGGAAAATAGTTATACTGTTTACTATTACAACAAATTAACGTAACTGCCAAAGGTGATAAAACAAAAAACCACTTTTTGGGGTCATTAACTCTTTTAAGTGCCGAGTTTCCAATGGTGCTGTCACCCCGTACTGCTCCACATCTTTATTTACCAAACTGCTGCCAGAATCTCCTGATTCGTCATTTCAGATCGTGGTTATTAATTGAGTTTACATACCGATCCCCATCATTCTCAGAAAAGTTACAAACTGCCCTATGAAAACAAATATGAACGCATCTGGACAAATCTAAAATTGATAACACTTCCTTATCATTATTACAAATAATATCTGCCATACTAACTGAACTACAAAAATTAAAATAACAAAAATTACAGTAGAAAATTCAAAAACACTATATAAAAATATGTTCTGTTTCCAACGCCCAAAACTTCACCAAGAGCTTTCATGATAGTGTCCCTAGTTGAACATCAGAGTGTAGCAGCAATTAAACAGCACTACTGTGATTTGTAATAGTTACACTACTAGAGGCCAATGTGTATTATCTTATAGATGCCAGACATTATGTAGAGAAGCAGTTGTTTGGCATGTGGTAACACGGGCATGGCAGTTAAATGCAAAGTGGGATCACTGTGTTAAACACGGCTGTGGCAGTTAAGGGTTTAAATAAATAAACACTAGTCAACAAGTTTTAGTTGTTAGGTAAGTTTTAATATATTTCCAATTTTAACTATAATTTTTTATCTTTCTTAGTCTTCAGATTTTACTATGGTATGTTTTTCTTCAAAACTTAAGCATGTTCCTTTCCCCGACATATTATATTTATTAGTACGGTTGATATAAAAAAATAATCATTCTCATTTTCTGTGCATACTGAAAAGTAATGCACAGTTGATACAAGATCACATACATTTTTAATATGACTTACAAAAGTAAAATAGTTTAAAATTGTTGTGCCATATTTATGGAAATACAATTTCTATCAATACATTGGTCTGCTTGTTTATGTTAACTCCTAAGATTTCTAGTTTTGATTTTTCTACATACATAATTATCACTTTATTTAATCATCACCTTATTTAAAAATTTAGTACACAGGCATATAAATGTTCTGTAAACATCCATAAAGGATTGTTTAAGGAAGTAGATGAATAATTAATAAAGTTTCTTTAATATTTAATTTCTTTTCATGTTATTTTTAGCATATTGTATTGTTCCATGTGTTATAATGTATTTTGTTTAAAATTTTCAAATAATGTAGGCTTTAAACACTCTATAATATTGTATTATACACTATTATTATTAACTAGCTTGTACCTTCTTCATGAAATGTTATACTTGTTAATGATTTAACCCTGATCAATGTCCATTTTATTCTAAACCAAATAATTGCACTCACCCAAAGGTGCAAAATTTAGCAACCCTGAAGCAATGTCTGCGGCCTTCTTGGTGGTGGGTGCCTGGGGCAGAAGCAGCGATGGTGCCTGACTCAGATGTTGCATGACAATAGATACAGTGCTGGGCTGGCAGTTAACTAGGCCATGGTTTGCTCGCACTAGGTTATCACACACCACCTCCAGTGCACCCAAGGCCACAAACTGTTGTAGAGCTTCTGGCCCATCGATCACACATAGCAGTAGTGACAGCAGTGGCTCAGAGAAACCACCTTCATCTGAAATGTTCAACAGAATTAGAACAGACCGTGAATTAACATACACATGTAACAATATAGGTTATTAAAGTTTATTGGTATTATTTAGAATCATTAGCTTGTTTTACCTAAAACTTTCAGGTGTGTGTAGAGTTTGTGTTCTTAGGACCAAGGGTGGTTTACACCATTAACATTACAGATTAACACGTTGCAGATTGATTCTTTAGCAGCTTGTGTCCCAGAATGTTGTAAACAGCTGAGAAAACAATAGATCAGTTGCTATACATAGTGGATAGTAAATTCAGCTGATTATTCAACTCCTACATTGTTTGCAACTGCAATCTACAGAATATTAACAGTTTTGAGTTTGAAAAAATTAAAGAAATATCATTGTTAAAAACATGCAGTAAATAGTGATGATATTTGTACGGTCTACAAGGCATTATTAGAACTATCAGGAGGTAGAATTAAAAGCAAATCGCCTGTGCAACTTGAAACGGTTTCATCAGTGATCCGCAATGGCTTAAATTAAGACAATAACAGTATTTTTGTCAAGTGAAATATAAATGTATATAGTTTTATTAATTAATTAAGTGGTTGAGAGGACTTTATAGTCCTAACTTCGCCTCTAATAAAGAACGTTTTCATTTCATTTTAAATCTCGAGAATGAAATGAGCTATTTATTTTACATTTAGCATGTACCTCAGTGAATCCTGTTACAAAACACATGGTGTGGTGTATTCCTACCTAGTATGAGGAATAACTAGACGGACCTACTCCAGGTATCGTTTTTAGGAAATTCAAAATAAAAGTGCTGTTTATCATTGTAGTATTTTCTTATTTCATATGATTATATAAAAACATAGTTTAAAACTGTACAGAAATATTCCCCATTGTAAGATTATTTTTAATGTTTTTAATAAAAACTGTATAAATTTCATTTGAAAAATATAAAAGGTAAGCATTTTTATATAATGAAGAAGTGAATTTTATTACAATAGTTAATATTTTTAATAGACTTATTGCATATCAATTTAGTAAAAACTTATAAAGTTATGAACATTTTCCTGAAAATCAAATAAATTTACAATTTGAATCTGTTGTTTTTAGATTACCCGTCAATTAAATGGAAGTGAAAAATCCCAACCCAAAAATAATGTCTTGTTCTAAATAGTGATGACATCAAGTATAAATCCCAACACACATTGTATGGAACTGAACAGATTTTAAGAAAATGGATATCTACTAAGAATGGCAATATAATTAGGAACACACCAATTGTTTCTTGAATACACTTTGCGATCATAACTAGGTGCTTTTTACTGGTTTTGTGATTATGGGTGTACTTCCGGTTTGAATAAATGAATTATATTTCTGGTACAGTAGTTAAGTTTGTCTTAATGTTCAAATAAAAAAATTGTATACACATGTAAGTATGAGAAGTGTCTAAAAAACATCTACTTCCATCCCTTGTAATCCATTTCTAGTCTAGGGGTGGAGTGGAAAATCTCAGTTTTTGGGTTATACATTTTATTACTGACAGGATTAACTTTCACAATACATAGAACTTTCCAGCTTAATTTTCAGTATATTAGCTCTCATGCTAAACTCTTCACTATAAATCAACTGTTCAGAAGACAATGTGTCAATAAACCTAAGTGAATGTATGTCCTCCAACACACACAAAGAAAATAACACAACAGTGCAGAAGGACAGGCCCAATTTACTGTTTCACAGTTAATACCCCTTCTATATCTTTAAAAACATGTCTTATCTGGGAAATGAAATGAAATAAACACTAATATTTCACTATTACTAATAGGTTCCTTAACAAGATGAGTGAAGAAGACATTCGTACATCTATTGTGTACCGGTAATAGTGATTATTTTAATTACAACTGCCTCCAGAGTTAGTTCTATTGTTTTATACCTAGATGCCAAAATATAAGTGATAGTGGAATAGACTTACTAGTGGAGATGTATGCGAAGACTGGTTTGAGGACAAAGGCCGGTGATGTAGCCTTGCGTGCGATGGTGGACAGGAGCTGGAACACGGCTTGGCTGACGGAGGAGGGCTCCTGGGTGTCGGTTGGTAGCGCAGTATGCGACATGCCCAGCGACCGCAGCAGACAATGCATTGTCCGCTCCTGCTGCGTCACTGAACACAAGGCACTGCAATTAATAAAAGTGGGAGGGGTAAAGGTGAAAGTAATAGTGATTATTGAAAAAATGGAAATCAGGGACAAAATGTAAGAGGGGAATTAGAATTATGAAAAAATACAGTACAAGATAAGTATTTTATGAAGAAAAACAATCCAATTTCATAAGCAATATTCCCACCAAAGAATTTTTTTTCATTAACTCATTCGTGACTGAATAAATCAATATAATTTTTGGACTACAGAACTGGATATTTTCCATGCTTTCGTGTAAGAACAGGTGCACTTTGCATAACACTTACTGTATAACATGCTATGAATATTATAAATTTACTCTAGTTATTCCTTGTTATTGTATGAACACAAAATGTTAGTTTTTTAAATATAAATATATCATTTACAAATTTTTTATTATACTTCTTTAGAAGTTGGTTTGGGTGTGAAACACCTCAAAACATGTTTCCAGATGAAGTGGAACATGACACTTTTTACATTGGTACACTGTTTCACTTCTTTTCCCCTGTGAAGCACAAACTTTACATTTTCTTGAGGGCCTGGCTTTGGTGGTTGGAGGTATCTTTTCAATAAAATACCCCCAAAACTTTCCTTGAAGGCACAGTGGTGATTCTCCACAAGCGGTAAGCCTACCAAAGGGTTACTTGAGCCCAACAGGTTTCGTCACAGAAGTGATTGAACACATCTGATTCAGTGCAGTTTTCTCTTAACTGCCTTGAAATGATAGGATTTATTCCATGATTGCCGGTAAAACGCATTGTACTAACAGTATTTGGTCCAACACTTCATGCAAAATCACAGGCCTAGCCGGTGGGTTATCGTCACTTTCATTATCACTGCTGTCAACGTTTGTACCATCAGACATTTCATTATTTTCATGTATCATGTCATCTTGTTCACTGTCACTTTCCTCATCACCACTTCATCTAAAACATTAGCAACGTAAGCCGCAAAATCATCCGAATTTACGAACACATCATTCCGGTCGCGAGTCGCCATCTTGACTGTTTACAAACGAAAGAAAGCTGTTTTGCCAAGATGATTTGAGGCAATATCAGATGATTTTCAGCAACGAAGAAGAAGAAAAACATAGAATAGAATATTTGAGAACAAAATATGCAGCAAATGTTAATGCCTCTGCGATCTATCAGCAATATATTCAACTACGTCGATGTCGTGTCTAGCGGCCGTCTTGTCTTTAGTCGTTGGGCCGCGCGAAGTGAAGGACGGAAACTGCCCGTCCAATGTCTTGAATGGGTTAAACATTTATTTTTCAACAACCTATTAATAGCAAAGGGAGGAAAGTGATTTTTATTTATTGAAGTGTTTTATTTATTGTAATTTACTGTTACTAGTAATACAGCATACTAGTGATATTGGACCCAAATCTCAAATCCATAATTGATGTTCTACTATTTCCAAAAATGTTTGTAGATCAATGATATTGCAGGGATTGATTGTTACCCTCTCCCTTACATTGCGAAACGCGTCTCATTATATTGGCTCCACAGCACCCACCAACCCAATAACTTTGTTTGCTTTGTAACTTGTGTAGTTGTATAAATATGTCCTCCGCTGGATTATCGATGAGGGACAGATTTCCAAGAATCCCGAATAATTTAGCAAAGTATGTGGTCACCACCACTTTGCGTACAGCGTATCCAACATAATAGTCAAAAATGATTATTTGAGGAAAGAAAAAAGTTTATAATGGACTGTGGTCAAAAAGAAAATTGTGTAAGTGGGAAAATGAGGGGTTATTTTGCACTGAACAGATGCTTTTAGTATGAGGTTATAATAGGGTTTCACTATATTCTATAACTCTGTTTTATAAATCATCAAATGTAGAAGGCAGAAAATACGATACAATTCTTAAAATAGATCATTTCCCTGAAACTCCCCATAGAAGAGAATGGTATTCTTGGGTTCATTTTTGTTTTATTGGACAGTCTCAAAGATTTAAGAATGGCAGAAATTAGTTTCTACCATGCTTTTATTTAAATACAGCTTTAACTAAAAAACCCTACCGGTATTAAAATTTGAAATTCAAGAATCTATTTTTCTGATTCGGAATCAGATTAGAAATTAGAAAATGTTTGTTTCAGCTATCACTAATTGAACTCATGCAAATTTGTTGTAAAAATATTCCATAATTTTAACTAAAAACAAACTATGTTACATAGAATTATTTAAAAAAATACAACACTCATTAAAAAATACATCATACTGGTGTGCAATTGAAGCATCGAAAACATCAGTCATTACCAATATTAATCAACTTAATTAATATACAAAAGAACAGTATGTTATCAACGTTGTTCACACACATTATTATTTCATAAAAACAATAATTTACAAATGTATTTAATAACATAAAATACATTTTTAGTAATCTAGCTTTATTTACTTACTAATTAGATAAATTATAAAAAATCTAACAAATAGAATAGAGAGGTTTATTTATATAACAATGTTTAATATTCCTTTACATTGTTCAAAACATTCTACATTATTTAAGTTTTATAGTAAATTATTTAAATATCTTATATCATCATAACTGGGTTTTTTATCATACAGTTTTAATTTGTACAAATTAAAAGAATTACAATATGTATTGCTAGTTACTGCTAAGACCCAATGTATACAGATTGTTACATTTCTTTTAAGTATTAGTAGGCTATCGATATTATAATGATCCATCATTTTATGATTCACTAACTTAAACTGCAGAGAAACTTTTACTATTATTATTGTTTATGAATATTCTACTAAACAAGTTATAAAAATACATGGATGTATTGTATTATTAAATATATTTGTTTAGTTTAATTCTAAGATTTGTCCACCATGGTCCAATTGTGTATTAATTTATGTTTACTTACCCATATCGGCGACACAGGGCACCTTGTTACTAGCAGCCTTATGTTCATCAGTCTGGCTAGTAGCGCTGGGCTGAGGAGCTTCCAATGGTATCTGCACAAGACTGGTAGCCAACTTCACTACACTGGTCACCAACAGGTCCCAGGCCATCGGTTTGGTCTTGGCCCCACTTCCAACACCACCACTACCTCCACTACCACTGCCACTACTACCACTGCTGATGCTGCTGCCGTTGTTGCTAGCTGAGCTCACCGCATTGAGACTGCACTCCATTATGCTGCGCCACCGCACTCCCTCCCCACTCAGCATGTAAGAGTGGACGAGTAGTGCTATACATGACACCAACAAATCCATGAGAAAATTTTAAAATCATACAAAATAAATTAAGTTTTCTATAGTAGTAAATTTTTTACAAATCTCACATTAAGAACAATAAAATAGCCATCTTAAAGGTTTAATATTGCAACTGATACTCTTTTACTTTCTGTAGAGATTTTCTCTGTAATATTGATATACAAAAATTTAAAATAAGCTATTGATACCACCTATGGTATCCTTTAATATTGTTTTTTTAACTTAAATTATACTAAATTCATTTAATAAAATATATGACCTAAATTTCTTCTGTAAGAAATATCAACTAAATTCTTGTACAGAATGTGTACTGACCAACAGCATTGAGAATGCTCACTGCTGTGTTTACGTCCGTGTTGGTGAAGTCCAGATGTAGCATCAGTTGCACCAACTTGGCCTGGGCATCAAGTGGTCCCTGTTGAAGGGCTATGGCTCCAGTAGGTTGCACTAGTTTGTCGAAGACTTGGAGTAATAGTAGTTTGAAGTGGCAACCCAGTTGGCTTGTGTTGGAGACCACGTCACAACGCATCTCCAACCTTACTAGCATCTCATGGAGGCACTGGCACACAGTCACTCCAGCCTGAACATGTGAGGTGTTAGTCATTAAAATAGCTGATGTCTTTACAACCAAGCCAATAAACACATCAGTTGTATTACTTTGTGAAGCAATACTATACATATTGTTCTTTAATCCATTGCATACTGAATTGAATGATGAAACATGTGCTAGTGAATGTGAATTAATTTGTTCATCAGCAGCAAAAGTAAGCAGCACTGTATCTAACCACCCGGCGTTTCAGCTGATCCTTTAAGTTCTACAATCTATAGAATATTTACAAACAGGTTTGAGAACTAAACATAGAAAATTTAGTAGGCTAATCAGTCTACAAGACATTTTTTGAATAGTTAGGTATTACGATTTGAGCTCGTCACCTCAGTCGCTAGCCGCTAGCCTCAGCTATTGCATGACAAGAATTTCATTATTGATCTGCAATGGGTTAATATGAATAATGATACTTTCAAACAAATTCATATCAACCAGCATCTTTTACTAAAGATAAATGAAATGAAAAATGTCTTTATTGGAGGCGAAGTTAGGACTATAAAGTCCTCTCTACCACTTAACCTTGTAAAAAATTAAACTAACATACATATACATGTATAACTAAACATAAATATATTAATTAACCTTATACGTAATCAGGCCAACCAAAAAAAAAAAAAAAAAAATGTTAAATGTGTGTTTTAAATGTTATAGTACATACAGATATAAAAAATATATTCTATCTGACAACTTTAGTTGAAACAAACTATTAAAGAGAAACCCAATATCTAGATCTCTCCCAGGTTCAGAAATAATTCATATTTAAGGACACAAGAAATAGGAGTAACACTTACACATCCTTTGATCTGTGCGCTGGAGAAAAAAGATAGAAGAAGTTGGGAGAAGTTGGCATCACTGACGATGGCACTGGCCATACGCTGGAGACTTGAGTCTAGAGAGTTGTCACTGTGGCTGGACGGCAGGTTGGAGACGAGCGTCAGAGTCTGAAATGCGAGACACCAGCAACGTACTGACACTGCTGCTCTGCTGTAACATTACATGAGTATTAGTGCTACTCAGGTTTTTACTTGGGTGAGTGATCTTAAGATGTCAAAAATATCAATGAGGATATGCACATGGAAGAAGCTGGGTTTACTTTTCTGACACTCCAAAAGATAAGAACGACCACTGAAAGCTTTAGGCTTGGGACAGTATTTACTTCCTCATTAAATTATATATCCTCATTTAACAAAAAGGTATTTCACAAGGCTATGGAAGAGTAGCCCGTCTAACTTCCTACAGTAGAATACAGATTCTGACTCATACTACAAAAAAGAACTGAACAAATGTACAAAGTCCCCTTCAATAAATGAGAAAAGGAAAGAGCTGAAGGTGAGTGAAACAATGAAAATACACCTTTTATAGTGCACACACTAATAAAAGAAACTCAATACAAAATCAGGATCATCCTCAATTTACAATTCAAAGGCCAGCATACTGTATAAAAGAAAAACTAAAAACACCTGGCCCATATAAAACTGTAAATCAGATCACTACCACATAAAATGTCAGAATATTTTAACAGAACATTCAAAGTATATAAAAAAGCTAGAAAAGCTAAAACCACTTAGTACCCTAAAACCCACAATCATAATGTTTACAGAACATGGCTTAAACCCTAAAAACCTAGCACTAACAAAAACTGATGGCTACACACTGGTAATTAACTACAGTATAGAAGACCATTGACTGGGAGGAGTTGCAATGTACATTAAATCCTAATCAGACTTAAAGCTGAACAAGTTAATGTGTCTGACCACTGTGTGGAATTTGTGTGTGAAGCTGCATTGAGAAGATTTAGCATGAAGAACAGTTCTTACTACATGCTTGGTATCTATCAACCACCTAGTGGACCAGTGAAACAAGCCATTGAAATAATGTCTAATATACTCAACTTCATGCAAGCTGAATCTAAGTCCTTGGTGATAATGGGCCTGATAATTGAGATGATCTACTCTGCTATGGTACCAGAAGACTCCCTCTGTCGGATAACCAATACTTTCAAGACCTCCATAGATTGCATGTGTACAAATATACCTGAAGAGTCTATTAATAATACAATCATTGAAGCTGGAATTTCAGATCATACAGGTCAAGTTTGCAGCATTCGTCAAGGAATGGAAAATAGTAAATAACATTCAAGTTCCCTTAGAAGAAACTACAGTCCACAGTACCTTAATTGCTTAAGGGATGAGCTAGCTAGGTAAGATTGGTACCATGCGCTTAATGCTTGTAATGCTGAAAAAGCTTATAAACAATTTTTGACAGCTGTAACAAGAGCACTTGACTATGCATGCACAAAGAAAAGAAATAGATTAAAAGCACAGTAAATTAAAAATAATCTATGATGAAGAAAACAATAAGCTAAAAAATGGATATCTTAGAGCTTTTTACAAATGTGACATGACAGGTAGTACTAGCAACAAGGAGTAAACAACAAATATAAAGAGAAATCATGATATTAAACTCAGAAATCTCGAACATGACATCAATCAGGCACATATAACCAACTCGAGCAACAAATCAAAAGCTCTCTGGAAATTATCAACTTCAAAGGAGTACTGAGCAAACACAGGATACTTCTCTTCACTTGAAGGTGAATGGCAAGAAGGAGGATGATACAGAGCTCATTGCTGATCATTTCAACATTTATTTTTAACAAATAGCCGAGACAACTCTTCAGGAAAACAGAAACCAGCTGAAAATGTAATTCTGGTTCATCCAAACAATTTTCAAGCTTACACAAAAGTACACAACATTCAATTTTACTTGTACTGATGGGAAAGAAGTCGTAGAAGCAATAAACTCACTAAAACCAGAGTTATATTTTGGACTAGATGAATTCTCAGCTAAAGCAGCAGGTAGCCCCTCTAACAAGTATAATTAACAAATCATTTAGTCTGGGCCAATGCCCATCTGTACTGAAAATATCCAAAATCTACCCAAGCATCTAAAGATCCAAAAAACTATTAACCTACATGACTCTTATCCACATTTTTCAAAATAATTGACAAAATTACAATGAGAAAAATGCTGCAAAACCTTGAAATTAACAATCAAGAACTGGCATGGATTTCTCAAGGGGAATTCAACTGTTAGTGCCATTAAAAGCTTGGTTGGATTTATTACAAATCAATTAGAAGAAAACAACATGTCTCAGCTGTTTTACTGGACTACAGCAAAGCATTTGACTGTTTAACCCTTCATAAGCTGAAAGCAAGTTGTATAAAATTGCTCTAATGCTGAATAAAAAAATAATAATTTTTCATTTTTTCAAAGTTATATTTTTTTAGGTTTATTGGTCTTGATATATGCCTGATGAATAATAATAATATAACTGATGAAAACACATGATAGTTTTTGTATTTCTTTTATTTGATTTACATATGAGTACATATATATATATATATGAATGAATGAATGAAAAATTTCTTTATTGTTATCAGTTGTACATTTTACATACAGTAGATCTTAAACTAAAATCAATAATAAAGCCCGAGGTAACAAAATACCTGTTCGGGAATTACACTAGTACACATAAAGAAACAGCAACTTGAAAAAAAAAGACTGCCCTACCAGATCCTCGTAATGATACACTCTATAACAACTATAACTAGATTAACTTCTAAAAAAAGTAACATAAAACGGAAATATATGTGAAATGTTGATCAGATTTTCAAGTAAATTATAATATAAAGTTACAATTTAAAAGTGTAATGATCATACTATAGTGTTGTAAAACCTGTCTACATCTTCTTCCAATAACAAAACATGCCGAAGCATTTTAACAAACTTATTTTTGATTTTACATTTTCTTAAATATTCTGGTAAACAATAAAAAACTTTGGTCCTAAAAAACGATAGAATTTTTTAAACAAGGTTAGATGGGGTCTCGGAACTTGAACGTTTATTCTTCTCTGACTATAATGTGAATTTGCATTGTAAAAACTGCTGCTTTGATTATAAAATGATTTTAATACTTTATAGATATACAGATTTTTTATCGGTAACACATTTAAATCTCTAAAAATTGGAGCTGAACTCTCCATTTTATTCTTAAATTTTATTATTCTTATGAAATGTTTTTGCAGAGTAACAATTGGTTTCAGGGTTGTAATATAAGTTCCCCCCCAAATTTCTAAACCGTATTCAATTTTAGAATTTATAAAGGCAAAATAAACTTGTTTAAGCAATCCTGTATAGCATACCGTTCTAAGAGAATAAAAAAGTCTAACATACTTCACTAGTTTAGACTTAACTTCAGCTATATGCTATTATATATATATATATATATATATATATATATATATATATATATATATATATATATATACATGTAAATGTACACTTTTATGAAAGTAGCAAAAGTTAGCACAGCAGTAATTTATATTATTTATACAAAATTAGTAGATAATGAAGGGAACAAATCCATGACAAATATGGAATATATAAAGAACACAAAATGGTACAAAAATAAGAAAGGCACACTAATATTGGACTTGTGTGTGGTAAATCTCAAAACACTCATCTGGGTGGAGGGCAGGCTTGGCCTCACATGTTTTACATAGATATATAGTTTATCACATTATAGATTACAGATATGGATAACCTCGCACAACAGACAGCTAAAGCAGTATAGCAGGTTATAAACAATAAACAACAATATACAGCGGCCGTCGGCAGCTGACTGTCAAGCACGAGTATTTCTGCTTGAGCGTACAGCTTGCTCTCTGGCGATGGCACAGACTGACAAAGCAAACAAAAGCTTCCATTGTGATTGGTCCCAGCTGTTTTGATGAGTCACGCTTCACATTGCGTCATATTAGAACACCAAATATTCACTCTCAAGCATTCTCGCAGCAATTTGTAGAACTAACGTAAATATATTGCGTTGTCAGGGGATTCCGCGATCTATTCCACTTACAACGTTTCGAGTTAGATTTACTTGGTGGAATATTCCGCTTTACAGCATACGAAAGGTTAAGACATAAATTGATACTGGAAAAACTTGCTGCACTAGCATTTCAAGACAGAGCCAGAGATTGGGTATCCAGCTATTTAGAAGGACATAGACAAATTGATGAATTTCAGACAACCAAACAGCAGTAGAAACAGTATTGTCAGATCCAAGCCACTACCAGTGAAAAGAGGTGTGCCTCAGGGGTCAGTCCTGGGTCCTTTCATGTATGATCTTTTTAATAAATCACAGAACTGCGGATACATAATGTATGCAGGCAATACCACCTTGTTTAAAAAAATGAAAAACACGACATTACACACTCAATAGATAAAGCACTCCATAACAACTTAGCAATAAACCCATAGAAGACAACACAAGTCAATTTTAGACTCAAACGTGAAGAAATACAAAAAAATTCTCAACATCTCTAAAGAACAGCAAAATAAATTTCTGGGCTTAACAAGAGATGCTGACCTTTCCTGGACCGCTCATGTTGACGTATTACGTAAGAAACTTAGCTCTGGATTCTATGTGGTTTGTAGAATGAAATGGATAAGAGGGCTGGTGGTAGCAAAGACAGCATATCATGCTTTAGTGGAATCCCACATTAGACATGGCCTGATTGTGTGAGGAAGAACCTCTGAGTACAATCAGAACATTTTCCATCATTATATAGAACAACTTTATTTTTGTTACACACAAAACGTTCAAATCATGAACAAACTTAAATCGGTATAAAGATCCCAGAGTATGATCAAACTTTCCTTATTAAATATGCTTTTATTCTTAGACATACTAATGATTCAGAATCAGAAAAATCTTTATTTGGTTGTTACACAAGGTGTACATGAATGGCGTCACTTGATTGAGAAAGTAAACAGTTAAGTTTACTAAATATACTTTACATTAGTATCTAAATAAATCTAATACAATATTGTGAATTGTATAACATTCAGAAAAGGAGTAAGATAGGTCAGTCAGACAGCTTTTAAGTTTATTTTAAAATTATTTATCATTTTCTATTAATTTTATATTGCTTGGTAGCAAATTAAAACATTTAGCTCCTATGTATATTGGTTTTTTACAGAAAGAAATATAAGCTATAATGGGCTACTGCCATATTATTTCTGTTCCTCGTATTATAACTGTGGTTCTCACCACTTTTGCCTAAGGTATGAGCACGATTTTTCACTGACATTACGGTTTCATAAATATATGCACTGTAAACTGTTATGATACCCAGTTGAGGAAAGTGATTCGTCACAGTTTCATTCTATTAAAGTTTTAAAATAACGCAATTTTTTTTTTATTACTAAAATAGAATCTACATTTTTTATTGACATGGATCCATATGAGATACCAAATATAATATGTGAAAATATATCTTTTTAGAGTTTCTTTTGAGTATAATTTTGACATTCTGCAAACGTCATATAAACCAGAGTTAATTTTTGAAACTATTTTTTCTGAACGATTATTCCATATCAGCAAACTGTCTAACGTTAAACCCAAAAACTTTACTTCTTCCCTAACTAAAGCCAGTTCATCTATTTCTGTACGAGGATTAATTTTATTTCTGCATTTTTTAATATAAAATTCCATATAGCTTGTTTTTGTTGATTTAATTTTAAATGGTTTTCTAAAAAAAAAAACTTATTTATTTTTGATAGGCTGAAAAAAGCAAACACCTCTATTTCCTCTTTAGATGATGTACTAATACTTAAAGTGGCATCACCAGTGTATAAACATAATTTATCTAGCTCTGGAATTCCTTTTAGGTAGCAGAAAAATAAAAGTGGCCCCAAAAAGGATCCTTCAGGAATCCCGTAATAAGTTTGTTTTGACGTAGAATTATATTTACTAGTTAAATTATTCTTGTTGTTTAGATTATGTATTTCCACAAACTGCTGTCTGTTTTGCATATATGACTTTAGCCAGTTGTACTCCTTCCCATGAATACCAAACTGGGACAACATAGTTTGCAACTTAGTATTACTAACACTGTAAAATACTTTATGGAGGTATATATAGTCCTATTACCTTATTCCCTCTATCCACAGAATCATTCACCAACTCAATGAAATCAGTGGCAGCTGTAACTACAGATTTACTTTAACTAGACCCATGTTGTAAGCCACCAAGTAAATTGTTTCTTTCTAAATACTCAACCAGCTGGTTAGACATTGCATGTTCAAACATTTTGGATATAACTGGGAGCAATGCAAGTGATCGATAATTTGCTGCATCAAACTGATTGCCTTTTTTAAATAGAGGTTTTATTTTTGTAATTTTTAGTTTTCAGGAAACAGCCCTGAGAGGAAAGATAAATTAACTATATAAAGCAGTGGGTCAGTTACAAATTCTATTGCATATATGAATACTGGCAGTGGTATGTCATCATATCCAATGCTGTAACTACTTTTCAGACTACTGATGATTTTAATAATATCATCTCTATCAATTAGTTTTGCACTGAAATTTAATATCTAAAAAATCTTGAAAAGCATTAAAACTAAGATTTTTTTCACATGTGTTAAATTTTGTTGTTGTTAAATGTTTCTAAACTTAATGCTAGATTAAAATCTCTTATATTTTTGTCAGATAATACCCTGGAATACTTGAATGAATAATTTTTTTGTTACATTGAGTTAGATAGATAATCAAGTATAGTAACTAACTGGCCATCACGATCTGACAGCTTTGCATTCACACACTCAACTTGAATCTGTGATTGCTTGAGATTGGTTATAATATTGTCTATTACTGACTGAATAGTGCTGGTTGACCTAATGGGGAAGTCTATTAAGTATTTCATATTATATTGTTTTAGTAGGTGCTTTACATTTGTCACATAAGAATTATTTGTCAAGGTGTTGATGTTAATATCTCCATACATAACTATATACCTGTATCTATTGGCTAGAATGCTAAAAACCAAATTCCAATTTTCCAGGAATATATTCACTGATTCAGAATGTGATTCACCTGGCCAGGACAGAGATCAGTCCCGAGATGGCTGCTGGACTGAGCGCAACGGTGGGGACAATGGAAGAATCGAATGCACGGCTGTCACTGGGCTCCAATGGGTTGTCCAAGTTTAGGGTCAGCCATAGCTGTAACACCAGTTCTAGGCTGCTGCCACTTTCCTGTCACAACAGTCAACCTTGTTATTCTCAACATCCAAAAGGCTCAAAAGTAACTTCACCGTTTGTAAGACATTTCATTTAGACACAGTCTTGATTTTAAATTGATTTGTGTTTGAAATCTATCAAAATAAAATTTAGTGAACGACTGCATAAAATCATTTCAAGAAGCATGTAAAAGTTCTGATACATTAAGTTAAAGATACATGAAATTTATGAGGTAAATCAAGTAGTGTGTGTCAAAGCCGAATCTCAAATCCACTGAATCTTCAACACAGATTCAAATTCGAGAATTGATTAGAGGATTTGTCATTCAAATCTGTGGATATCTGCTGTGTTATTTGTACTTTATGTATAAAAATCTGTAGATAAGTAACCTAATTAAGACATTGCTGCAAATCTGCTGCGTCTATTTGTGGATAACCGCTGATCAGTAGTATGCATATTACGAATTGTTAAAACGTTTCTGTTGTATTTTCTTTACGAAAAACCATAGATGCATAACAAAAGCAACAAGTTATTGTGTTTTTGTAAGTAATATCTCATTTTCAATGTCTGTTTTCCATGTTTATGTTTGTGCAATTCAATGCACCTGCTGCACATATGTGTGTCAGCAGCTAATTTTTGTTCATTTCAGTTTTTCTAGTTTTATAAATATTTCTTTTATAAAATATACTATGTTTAACCCTCCGACTGGCCTTCGAATTTTCCTTAAAACGCTGAGCCATTTTTCTTTGTTTTGCAAGCTTTCTTTCTAAAATTTGTAAAAAATAGTTTTTTACTACAAACTTAACTGAATTTTATTTTATTTTGTTCGCAACGAATAATGTAATACAATGATGATAAGTAACTAGGGTTAATATTTTAATGTTTTACGGTGAGTGAGGAAACGGTTTTTGTTTTTTTTTTTTATGTCAAAAACAGGAAGGGGTGTGCCTGAAAAATATTCTAAAGTACACCAATTTCAAATTCCAAGATAGCCCTAAACGTAAAAAATTTAGTCTAGTTTCAGAAAAGGTATAGTTTTGTAGGAGTCTTTGGGTAAATAAATTAGTTTTAGCACAAAAACTGAAAGTAGTACAAGAAGCATTGGTTTCGTGATCAAAAACACGTACATTTGTAAAAATGTTTATAATTAGTTATAAACTGTAAACCTAATTATATTAGGTATAATTTTATTAAAAATAAACTAGAGAACACTGTAATAATAAATATTGGGAGAAACCTAAGGTTTTTATTTTTTATGATTAGTAGAAACCAAAATTGTTATAATAAGTTTCTAAACAAGGAATATTCACATGATAAAAACATTTACTATGATAATGTTAGGGGTAAAATGTTAGGGATAAACTTAGAGGTCAAATTTAGAATAGTTCACACACACACACACACACACACACGCACACGCGCACACGCACGCACACACACACACACACACACACATTTTTCATATATATATATGAAAAATTAAAAATAATCCTGTAATTTGCAAAGGTTATATGTTACAAAACGTATGTCACTTTTTGTTTACATTACAAGGTTTGAAATCTATCCAATTCTTCAGGTTTAAAAAATCTCATTTTACACAAACATACAACAAGAAATTTTAAAATAAAAAAGTGTGGAAATGAACTTCTGATACTCAAACGTTCACATAATACATAACCGGTACACCAACAATATGAAGTCCGGACTGAAGAGAATGAACCCAAGCAATATCACTGCACAGAAGCAAGAGCACAAACAACACCAGTGGAAATATAAGACTTCCGAGAAAAACAATGCCAGTATTTCGTAGCATTATACTTTTCATAACATATAATGATGGTAATAGTCTAAAATCCTATTATCATTTAAATTCCCTGCTTTACCTTAGATGTGAGATCCAAGAAGATTTTGTCAAAGCAGAGCCGAAGCATGTCAACACTGGAGGGCAGGTCCTGAGGTCCAGAAGACTGCCAAGGTGATGTCAGACTCTCCTCCCACTTTGGTTGGGCAGGCTGGCTCTGGTTGGGACTGGACGATGATAGGTTCTGGAAGTAAACCATTCTTCAGTTTCATTGTTTAAAAAAGGATTATTTATTAGGATAAAATAATATATACGAGGGCTCAAAAAGTATCGAACCTTCTGTCCTCCCGCTTAAAAGAATGAAGTGCTAGCAACCAAGCTTAATGGGGATGTGTGAGACTTTCATACGTGTGCATGCAGTGCTTCGTATCATGCCAAAGCTTTAGTCGCCGGCAGTAAGCCTAGTAGTGTAGACCTCTCTGTTGTGCTCGGAGGTTTTTCACAAGTTATAAAATGACAGAAAAACTTGAGCAGCGTTACTGCATTAAATTTTGCCAAAATCTGGGTGATTCACCAGTGGAAACAATTTGTAAGATTCAACAGGCTTTTGGGGGGTCTGCCTTGAGCAGTACTTGAATAAAAGAGTCGTACAATCAATTCAAAAATGGTCAAACATTAGTTAAAGTGAATCGCATCAGGCACACCATTGACAAGCCGGAATGAGAATGGTATTGAAAAAGGGCAAAATTTAGTCATCGAGGATTGTCATCTTACAGTCCGTTGACGTAGCAGTAGAAATTGGAGTCAGCATTGGGTCAGTACATTGGATTTTAACCAAGGATTTGAAAATGAGAAGAATGTCCACAAATTTGTTTCAAAGTGCAACGGAGCAAAAACAACTTCACCTTGAAATTGCACAACACATGCTGGAAGTGCAAACGGTAATCCTGACTTCCTGAACACAGAGATCACTGGTGATGAATCCTGGATTTATTGATACGACCCAAAAACCAAGATGCAATCATCGCAGTGCAAACACGTGACATCTCCGTGAAAAAAAAAGGCACAGCAAGTTCACAGCCAAGTGAAAATCCCAGAGCATGTGTTTTAATTTCAAAACATATAACAGCTTTCCCTGTTACAGAACTAATTTCAAAAGACATGGTGCCGGTGCCTGTGAAAGTAGCCACAACAAGGGGAAGCCTACTTCGTCAGCCCTTCAACAAACTGCCCACCAGTGGAAATAGAAACTGCGGCACTGAGGAGAGAGAGGTGTAACCCTCATTCTCGGCTGTGACTGTAATGCTCATCACACCTTCTGGGGAAGCACTAACATAAACCGAAGAGGTGAGGAACTCCTGCAGTTTATGTTCTGTAATGAGTTAGTTCTACAAAAAAAAAAAGGGTTTAGTCCCACTTTTGTTACAAGAACTAGACAAGAAGTTCTGGATATAACCTTATCTAAAGGACTCAAAAATATAAACATAGTAAGGTGGCACGTTTCATAGCAGGCCTCACTTTCGGACCACTGCCTCGTTAGGTTTGACATACAGGCGGGAGTTAAGGTGAACGTGACCCACAGTGTTCCTAAATCCACCAATTGGAGGGGATACCGAGTGTCCCTAGCCGAAGAGTTGGAGGAAATAAACCCTACCAGAAAAATGAACTTGAATTGGAAAGGTCTGCTTAACTAGTTGAACAAGCTATCATAAAGGCGTATGAGAAAACTGCCCTTTCAACAAAATAGACCAACAAAAAATGTGGCTTGGTGGACTGGGAGGTTAGAAACACTTAAAAACAAAACTCGGAAATTATTAAAATTGAAAAAAAGGACAGATGACTAATGAATATAAAAAGAAAGTTAGGAAAAATAAATGAAGAACCTGGAGTAATTTTTGCAAAATCATTAATAGCCTATCAGAGGCTTCATAAAACTCCATCTGATCACTCAAACCTAATGGTGTCCTTAAAGCGAACATGAAGGAAACTTTAGAGCTGCTGTTGGAAACTTTCTAGGCGGTCACTTGATTCAAAATAAAGATTCTTATTGTCTAGTTGGGGAGAGATCTGGTTGGACAGTAGCAAGTCCAGACAGCGGTCAAAAAGAATATTCACATCTGAAAGAATTAAATGGGCAATAAGATTCTTTAAGCCATTTACACCTCATGGATGAGAGGCTGACTTAGAAGCCACATATTGAGAACACAATATCTAAAGCGACAAATGCCTTTGGTACCTGCAAGATACTCTTTGGATTTAAATAGGGTTTGAAACCCAAAATGATTTATTGGATATAAGAAACCATTATAAAACCAATGGTCACATATGGTGCATTAGTGTGGTGGCCGAAAGTAGAACAAAAAAACAACTGCCAAGAGGCTACAGTCTAGACTAGCTTGTGTAAGCATCACAAGAGCGATGAGCTCCTGTCCAACTCTGGCACTTGTGGCGATCCTAGGATACACTCCTCTGGGGCAGGAGGTGATGAGGACAGCTGCTCTAAGCGCAATGAAGCTTCTAGGTACAAAGATAATAAAGACTACCTCCTTAGAAGGTCATATGAAAAAGGTCATGTTGACAGTTTTCTTTGACTCCGGTGAAGTAATGCATCATGAGTACGCACCACACGGCCAAACCTTCACAAAAGAATAATATCTTGAGGTTCTTCGTGGCCTACGTGAATCTGTGAGCAACTAATACTTGGCAGCTCCATCATGACGATGCACCTGTCCACTCTGCACATCTAATTCAGAGTTTTCTCACTAAAAATAACACATCTCTGGTTCGCCAAGCTCTGTACCCCCCTAATGTGGCTCCCTGTGACTTCTGGCTATTTCCTAAGCTGAAAATGCCCATGAAAAGAACTCGATTTCAAGAAAGAGAAAAAATTTAACAGAATACTATTAATTTGGCTTTTGCTTTATTTATTTGTTAACTCGTTCTTTGCCCTTGCTTAACTAGCAAGTCTTATGTTAGTCTTAACATAAAAAACAATATATCCAACATAGAAAAGGTTTTGGTGCATGTTAGGTTTGAATTTTGAAAGATTTGGAATAAATTGGGTAGGTTTTACTTGAGTTCAAGTCCAGTCCTCTAGTAAATGTCTATTCTGTTCTTTTACAAAAATCGAGATTCACCAATTTAACACAAATAATAAAATTTATGTATTTAATAACTCAAATGTTGATTAACTTTGTGTTTTTAATAAATTTCTTGATGAAAAAAGGTTCTTCTCAGTCTCATATTAAGTCATGATTCAAAAGAATAAATTCAATTATTGTAAAGTCACAAGCTGATCTAAATTCACTTTATTGTTGTAAACTTACTTTGCATATCAATCTCCTTGTTTTTTATATTAAGATTTAATGTATTCTGTGGTATTTGGTCTAAATAAATTGCTTTATTTTTGTTTATTTCTACCTTATATGTATGATAATTTGCCTTATGTTAATTTTAACTCTAAAATAGGTTGCTAGTTTATCTTAATTTTAAAATCTATTGACTTATATTATTTTTATTGTAAGTTATCAAAATTGTATGGGTGTATGTTCTTCTTCTTGTATGGATTCCTGTGTGTGTGTACATATGTGGTATAAACTCCTTTAGCTATTTATTAATCTTTTATAAACAAACAAAATGTTATTTATTAATCTTTTATAAACAAACAAAATAATGTGAACTATTAACTTTTCAAAACAAAACTGTAATAATACGAAGGCCGAGCTTATCAGCATTGAAAAATATGCCTTCCAGAAATGTTTTGAACAGTGGCAGAAGCGCTGGGAGAAGTGTGTGCATCACTACTTTGAAGGGGATTAGAAGTTTGTAGCTCTAGTTCAATAAATGCACTTAAGCCCTCATAAACATATAATCATAGTAATGGAAATGAAAAAAAGGCTTGTAGTAATAGTAATATTAAATACATTTTTCAAGACATAAAGTTTATAATTTAATAATATATTGTTTACAATTTGTTCACCAATTATACTGACCTGAAGGGGACCAGCTATGGGCGCACCCACACTCATGGGCAGATTGTATGCTCCATGTGCAGTCATCCTTCGTAGTGTGACTTCGGCATTACTGTCCACTCCATACTCAAGACGAGAGTCCAAGGCTGTTGAGACACTGCAAAAATACGCTTTTATATTGAAGCAACAGTTATTAGGAAAATACAAGGGCTATCCAGAAAGTAGATTACGTTTCGCTTTATAGCCGCTATAGTGGCCATTTTGATGTCAGGGTGTTTCTCTGTTCAGTGGCTATCCAGCTGTGATAGTGACAGGTTACTGTTGCTCCTTGTTGTTTTACAATAGGAGTTTCAAAAATGTGACACAACTGAAAATCCCACGGGTTGTTCATTGCAGTCGGTAATACGGTTTTTGTTTGCTAAGCACAATAAACCGACTGGGATTTATTGCCAGCTCTGTGAAGTTTAGGGGAGCAATGTGACTACTGAAGATGGAGTGCATCAGTGGTGCATTAGGTTTAAAACTGGAACTAATGTGCATGATGATAAAAGAAGTGGACAGCCATGCATTGCGACTGATGACATGTCTCTAAAGTTGATGAGAAGATTAAGAGGATCGCCAATTCACAATAAACGAAAACTCACATAGTTTTCTTCCTATGTCAAGGAGGTTGGTACACAGTCGTTAGGATACCGTAAATTCTGTGCAAGATGGCTACCAACCACACACGGCAAATTGAAATCGAGAAGTCCTCGATGTTTTTAAGTCAGGTCATGTTTCCACATTCGCCTTACAGTCTGGACCTTGCACACAGCAACTACTACCTGTTTTCAGCAATGAGAACCTATCTTGCGACACATTGCTTTGATGACCACATTGGAACTGTGGGAGGGTGTCTGAGCAACCAAGGTAATTCACATCTGGTGGAAGAATCGATAGAGGCAGCCATGTTTATGTGACTACAGCTCAGCAGCACAAACTGGCCACTTGAACTTGATAGTGACAAATTTTGTAGTGGGGAAGATACGTAATTGACTACTACGCACACTGCATACCTGCCACATGTCTAGCCATCAAGACATGAGGTTGGAAGTTGAAAAAATAATAGCTCTCGTAGTCTGCAAGACTGTGTTATGTTGCAAACAAATGAGCCTTAATGAAAAGAATATTCCTGATTACATAACAACAAAATTATGTGCTCTGGGATTGTGTATACAAATATTTTATTGATATTAATGAGACAAAGCTAGTGTCAACACCTTCATGTTTTGTCACACAACTTAAGTAAGATTATAATGTGAATATGAACGTAGACAGTAAATTTCTTATTAGGTGGATTTTTCTAACTACTCACGTCGAAGCAATGCCAACAGGGACCCTGACTACAGGAGCTTTCTTATTTCGTCCTCTCTCCAAGATGTCATCCAGTAGATCCTCTAGCTCACTGTCATCCGACTCCAGTAATGATGGCAAAGGAAAGCTTGAGTTGATCTTGATCTTGATTGTAGGCATTCCTTGAATAAATAAAAATATCATTAGACTAAATAAGGCTTTAGAAATTTTTAATCTCTAGGACACTTATGTATTAAACAACCTGACCTATTCTTGGAAACATCCTATCACTAGAGAAGCACCACCTGCGAAAGCTCCTGGTATGTGAAATACTCTTATCTCTAAAAATTCCCAACCTTCTGAAGCCTCCAGTCTCTCAAAAAAGTAAAACTAAGTTGAAAAATAAATAATTTGTTTGAGGATTATTATTTTATAAGTAGGGATGGATCAATTTTAATACTTTATATCTCAATTCTTAGCTGTATCGCAGATTTTAAATACTGTGGTTCTTTTCACTCATTCCAATATCAATATTTTTAAAGTACTTTATTACAAGACAATGAATAAAAACAATTAAGGGTATTTGAAATATGCTTTGAAAGTCACAATTCAACAATAACTGGTGACGTTTTGAAACTGAATTTTGAATCCACAAAATATTTAAATAAATCTATTTGTAAACGACAGCTGATAGGCAGTTAACAAATTACCAACTGCTAAAATGTGTTATTGTACTTTCAGTACGAAAAAATATTTATAGATCATGAAATTATCCTAGTTTTATAAATAATATTTTGTTTACAGTTTGTATTTTATATGTTTATTTTCATGCATCACTCCAAATCTGCTACGTCTATTTACAGTCCAATTTTGTGAGGGCAAAAGCCTGGTTTTAAAATGAGAATTTAGATAGGGGAGGAAGCAGGTTTACATGTAACAAATTGGAAAGATATCCTCTTTTTCTTCGCAGAATAGGAAGAAGAGGTGAAGGTAAGCCTGCTCTTGCTATCCTATCTAATACTTTAGTTATTACTTATTAATAATATTTTGTTATTATTTTCATACACGAATCAGTATCAAATTTAGAATTGGGAATTGAGATTAAAGTTTTGTATAGGTATCGGAATTGAATTTCTTTGATATTGGCCCATAACTTTTTATACACAAAAAATTCAATCAGTATCAGAATACCAATGAAAAAGCCAAACGAACGAGTAAGGTCAATAATTTTACTAAGAATTGAGCAATTTATTCTTGAATTGGGAATCGAACATTTTAATTTTTTTATTCTACAGAGAATTGTACTAACAATCAAGCAATTCTGGAACTGAGAATCAAAAGTTAACATTTATTGGTTGTATGCAACTGATTGAACCAACATAAGTACATTGTATACACAACTTGTAAGATAAATAATTAATATAAATACGACACTGTAATACAAATATTTGGATTAAGTAAAACAAGGTGTGGTTAGAAAGAAACTGGATTAGTGTTGTTGTAGCCACAGAATAAATGCAATACAGCTAAACATCATATGGCTAGTTGAGTAATTACCCCCTCAGTTAAAGTTTTGTTGCTTGGTTGGAAAAGTATTGATTGTCCAGAAAATCACAGTGAGTAAACATCAAATTTCTTTTCAAACTTGGATAATCTGCAAGTGGAACATTAAAAATGTTACAACAAGTGAATGGTGATGATTATCACAAACACAAGTGTTTGAATGAGTGGTTTATATTATTTAAAGATGGCTGTGAAAACACAAGAGATGACACATGTACTGGCAGAACATTGTCAGCAAAGTGACGCTAACATTGCAAAACCTTCTTATAAAACGTTATTACAATGATGAATCATGGCTTTTTTTACATATGATCCCAAAATAAGTTGCATTGAAAATCAACTGATTCTCCAGAGCAAAATCAAGAAGAAGAATGACAAAATCAAAATTTAATGCATTGATGATTGTTATTTTTGATATCAAATGGAATGTGCACATTATTGGGTACCAGAGGGCTAAAAAGTGGATCAACACTACTACATTGTGTCCTGACAACCTTTATCAATTGTACATATTTGTAAGTAGATTTTTTTGTCAGCCTCAATTTGGTTTTATCCAGCCATACCTTGTATTTCATGATGTTGTCACCTTATTGTTTTTCTAAAGGCGTAATCTATTCAACTAACGAACAAACAACATTTAACTAAAAAAAATTGTTCAATGTAAAGTAAAGATTACCAGGAGAGGCTGCATCATCTGGTTCTGGTATCTCTTCATCTACCTCAGTGATGCTACTGGAAGCTTGAGACTCTTCATCTCTATTGACATCTGGTTCAGGCTCCTCCTCTATGGGGTTAGGCTCAGGACTCAATCTCTTGTTACGAGCTCCTCCTGAACAATCATAAAATAACTTCTTAAAATAGCTGCAATAGTAAGGGCATAACCCTTGGAATATTAATTCCATACTCATCTGCAATAATACATGTTTTGACATAAAAATATAATTTTACTTATTATATATTAACTTAAAATTATTCTTAGTAAAATCGAGTCATGTTTGATATTGTTTTATAACATACAATTTGTCTGGAGTTCTCAGATTATTTAAATCTTTCAGTCCAAAATCGGTTGAGTCCTACTAAGTTTAATTAATCCTGACCCATTTTGATAGAATTACACTAAAAATAATTTAGTTTTACACAAACACTGAACAGTTTGTTACCTTCCAATATATCCTGTAGCAGACAAGTGATGGCATGACAGGCCCAGGGACTTGATTGAGGCTGATGACTCCAAACAGCAAGTCTGACGAGTTGGGCTAGTTGCTGCTCACTCAAAACTTCGCCTAGCAGCAGGCTGGGTCTTGTCCACAGAGCTACCCGAGCTAGCACCTGCTCGACAACATACAAATAAGTGTACAGTAATACAATTAAAAATACAATTACCATAAGAAGCACTCTCAATTTAAGGATATATGTCTTCAGACTTTTGTCAGGTTAACCTTGGACTGCCGTGACTAATCCGATTTCTTAACCATTTCTTCCTTCCCCTTTTAATTTACTTTATAACTATTTGTTAATCGGTCTAGCTTTAATTTTTTTCATTTCTCACCCTGTCCTGTTTTACTTTTAACACAAATTTTTCTTGAAAGGAATCTTTTTTCAGTTGTCTTAGTTAGCTCTTTTCTTTGGTTTTTATAACTTACCCCTTTGTGAAATCCAGTCTTTATAGCTTCGTCTGTCTGTGCGAAATAACTCGATAGGAAAGTCCTACAGACTTGAAATTTGATACACAGGTTCCTCTTGATCCAAGAAAGAACCCTGTTGATTTTGAAGTGTAAAGGTCAAAGGGCTGACTCTTTTTCTATCTAACCATCTATGCTGATAAATCTTGATAAAAATAGTTCAAGAGACTTGAACCTTTGTACATGAGTTCTTCGTGATCCAAAAAAGAACCTTGATGGCTTTAAAGCCAAAAGGTCAAAGGGCGGTTCGTCGGCCTTTCTGCCCATCTGTGTGATGACACTTGATCAAAAGGTACTAGAGATTTGAAACTTGGGAATTATGATCCTCTTGGTCCAAAATAAACCACTATTGATTTTGGGGTCAAAAAGTAAAACGACGTCCATCTGTGTGCTAGCTCTTTCATTGTTCTGCCAGGTTCTTTGATACTCTGTTGTATGAGTTTCTTCTATCCAAAACTGTAGGACTATACTTAAAATGAAGAAAGTCTATAAACCAATAATTTTAGCACTTATGATACTCTGCCACCTACCTTACAAGTGAGCAGAAATGTATCAAGATTGCATGTGAAGTCCATGTGTAGTAGTAGGGCTGCAAGAGCTCTGGCTACAGGTAGACAGTGAGAGCGAGGTAGACACATAACATTGTTGTCGCTAGTCCGAGGTTTGCTGCAGGACGCAGCCACATCCTCCGTGACTCTTCGACACTCTGAAGACTCCTTGTTTGCCTGTACCCAAGACTCATGTTATTTCTAAAGTACTAAAGAGCTTCATAGACCAACAAGCAACTAAACATAATAGTTGTAAAATACTAGATCACCTTAGAGGAAGAAGCCTGTTGTCTTACAGACTTCTTGAGGAATTGTTCTTGGTGTTTGAGTGCAGACTCTAACTTATATGACAGCTTTGCTGCTTGACTCGATAAAGCTGATAATGCCTGGAACAAACAATTCCTGTAATACAAGACATTTAACAGTAAATCTATTATAAGACATTAAAAATGTGGTAATTCACTATTAATTCCACAGTTATTTGGCATTTGGATTATAAAATAAATAAAGCTCACAAGAAACTGGAGTGCATAATACATCATTCTTAGAAACATCTAGTTCTGGAATTGAACTTCTAAAGGTGGAACCAGTAACAATTACCAAAATTAAAAGGCAAACATACACGTGACAAAGACAATGATTCATTGAAATTTTTAATTCACTCTTAAATTCATATTTTTAACATCAAATGTGTTACTCTGATCATACTACTATGGAAATTTTACATCAATGTCGCAAAGGCTGCAAGCTATACACACTGGATGAATATAAAATTTTTTAAGTGATCCATTTAATCAATTCATTTTGAATGAGAAGCTATAGTTCAGCTTCCATTATTTGTTTAACACAATAATCAATCGTAACAGTCCCTCACCAATACGTGTGTTAGGCCTATCACATTTTGTGTTTCATTATTTATTTGTTGTGTTTTGTGCTGTGCTTTTTTAATTTTAATTTTGTATTTTACTCTGACGACTCCAGATGGATCATCACTTTATATTAATATTACTTACTGAAGCCAGAAGATGACTTATTAGAAGTTGAATCTAGAATAGCGTTTATGACGACTATTTGAACTGTTAGACAAACATATGTGTAAATATGTATGTATGTGTGCACAGGTTCAGATGAATAGCTATATTTTAAGAACTCCGTAAGACATTTACATTCTACTTTAACTTAAAGATTATAATATGAGCTACTAGAATGTAATTCATCTGCACAAAAATATGGGCATATATTTGTGTCAGTTTTGTATCAATTTAAAATGTTTAAAAAATTATAAACCAACTCTAGTCATGATAAAACATATTAATATATAAACATAATATATTTTATAGAAGAAATATTTATACAACTACAATAATTTATTGTGCAGAAAGCATAAATTAGTAATTGTCTTTGTTTCCCGTTGAGCAGCTGATATCCGCGCACAGACGCAGCAGACATGCTGCATTGCACAAACATAAACATAGAAAATACAAACTGAAGACAAAATAACATATTATTGACAGATAATACTACAAAATGTTGAGTAGGATATCTATCTACGGGTCTTCTTACACAAAGTACAGCGATCAATAATTTGAATAATGTCAATCAGTTGTTGCCTATAAATAGACACAGCAGAACCGCAAACATACATGTATATATAAACTGAACTGTACACAAAATATTATGTTCAAAACTAGTATAATTTGTTAATTAGGTTAACTATATAAGATTTTTAAAAAACAAAATAAACTTGTTTTAGCGATTGGTAAATTGTGTATTGCTGATTAGCAGATAACGCAGTGAGTCACCACAGATTCAACTGTTGATTCCTATCAATAGAGTCTTGAAACTGAATCTTTGTTGAAGATTCTGAGGTTTTGAGATCCAGTATTCGGATTCAACATCTCACTAATATAAATAGTTTATATACAGTTCTGGGCTATAACATGAAAAATGCCTTTAATTAATGCAGCTGAAGCAACCACTATTATATGAAATTTTGGAGTTGTAGGGAATTTTATATCTTCAAAAAACTAAATTTTAGGGAAAAAAGCGTCATCAAGAATAGTATTATTTTAACACTTATATCATTATCATCTACAGACAAAGCACTCCAATACTGTCTTCAAAATGACTTAGCTATCAATCCATCCAAAACCACACATATCAATTTTAGCAGAAGACATGAACAAATACCAGATATTCCCAATATTTCAACGGAACAAAAGACAAAACTACTGGAGCTTACAATTGATGCTGACCTTTCCTGGGGAGATCATATTAATGCACTGACCAAGAAACTCTCATCTGGGATATTTTGTAGTCAAAAGAATGATGTGGATGGGAGGCCCGGAATTAGCCAAAACAGCCTACTACGCGATGGTAGAATCTCACATTAGATATGGATTAATTTCTTGGGGCTCAACATCCGAGGCCAACCTTAGCAAAATCCTGATCCTCCAGAAAAAAGCTATTAGAACACTTGCAGGCCTAGACCCTACAGAAAGCTGCAGAGAAGCGTTCAAGTCACTTAAGATCTTAACCGTCACATCACTCTACATACTTGCAGTTGTCATCTACACCAATCAGCTGGACCTTCCAAGAAATGAAGACATACATTCATACAACACTAGGAGAGCAGCCGACTACAGTCTTCCTATTCACCACACAACAACATTTAGCAGAAAACCTTCATACATTGGCCGCAAAATCATCAACTCATTGCCACAAAACCTTAAGGACAAGAGAGGAAACCAGTTAAAAAATTAACTTCAGAACTGGCTAGTGGAGCGACCCTTATACTCGACCAAGGAATTTTTTGACCTTTTATAAGATGACAAAACATTACACAAAATTAATAAATAAATAGATACATAAAATTGTAAAGCAAGATTACCACATGTTGACGCCATTGTATTTCTTAAAGAAATTGCAAATAAAGAATATTGTCTATTGTCTATAAAGTATCTAAAAAATACATTTTACTTTGGTGTAGGTTCATATCATAGGAATAGTAAAAAAACATTTTTTTTTAAATTATCTACAGCAATATCCTGTTTGTATTTAAAACATTAAAAACCGGGATCCCTTGGTTTTGGAACACTCTGTAATATATGTAAGACATTATTTTTAGTCTATGTAGTGGGGAAATCATTTAAACCAAGCCATTTGAATACAGTAAATCGTTTGGTCGCAAATCGTTTGAGACGGGTAGTCTGAAACACCCTGTATAAATAATAATTACAAAAAATATTTGGAATGAATTTTACTCTACAATTTCCTTGTCAATTCACATTTCTGATTTAATAGGTTTTTGAGCTTTCATTTGTTTGTCAGAAAGCAGGAGTCTAAATCTACATACTTACTAACAATAAAACAGACAAACAATGAAATTACATTTAAGGAGTTAAAAGTTTTATAACATTCCAAAATATAACAGTAACATCAATCATGTTAAATAAAAACTAATTAAAATAAATGAGATGATTACGGAGATGATGATGATGCAGTGTGTACCTTTGTCTTTACCATGTGGGGCAGGCCACTGACCTGAGTGGACGCATGGAACGCCTTCTTGGCCACTTCAAGGTCCTCTAGCTGCTGCTTATGGTGCATCAGCTTCTTCTGCAACTTGCGCCGATAGCCACGATTTGCACTGCATCGGTTCACAGCACTCATCCTGCGCTGCATTGACAGCTCTCCTTGCAGAAAGTCCCACCGACCTCCAGTACCTGGCAAATTAGGACATGTAGCAGTGTTAGCACTGATCATCATTTTCAGATTTTTTCATTATTCTTGGATATATTTTTTTTAACTAAAATTTATTATCAACGATAGTTGACTTGAAAGGATAACAGGGTTTCAGACATTTACCATCATTATATGTAGCAAGAATAAATGGAACAAGTTTCAAGCATTAGAATCTACCCTCTTCTAAAAGAATAAATACGTAGGGAAGCAAATATAAATCAATGTACAGTAATAAAAAAAAGGGTATAATAGAACAAGTTGCAGGGTAAAAAATTGTAACATGTACCTGAGATTAATAGCTGTGTGAAGAATCACAAGCCATAAAACCTCATACAAGTGCATTATACGAAAAACTATACACACTAAAGAGGCTGAGAGGAAAAATCAATATTGCACTAGTGATGATCAAATAAAAAAAAAATATATTTTGGCAAGTACACCATACATTTTTTGTGTTTACTTCCTTATGAATTCAAGAGGTTATTGGCGCCTGAAGAAGTTGTACATTTGAGTCCTTAAAAGTTAGTGTTATAGCGATGTCAACTGTACAAAATCTTGGATATATTATTAAAAATTCAAAATGATAAAAACTGAGATGTATTTAATATTACAAGGTAGGTAGGTGTATACCACACCACATATCACAATAGGCTTTGCTGAGTTTGCATGCACAATTTCAAATCTGTAGCTTACTTCATTCTTGATATCTTGCAGACAAATAGACGGGCACACAATCTTACAAAAAAAGAAGTTGACACAAAAATTATACATCGTAATCTCATTCTTGTAGGAATTAAGTTTCATGAATAATTAGATGTCTGCATATGGAATATGTGTAATATGAATTCTTATGGGTGTATTGAGAATGTTTATAAATTTATTTATTCTGCAATTTTCTTGTTGCCATTATTATGGTAACCCGTAAGACAAATGTAATATTTACCAACCTTCAGCTAAAGTACATAGAGTGACCATCCTCCAACTAAGTTTTCCCCATATAGAAATGAAGCTTTATGCAAAATTTCAAGTCTATAGGTTAGTGTATTTTCAAGATATGCAGACGGACAAACAGACAGAAATGAAATTTCTCCAGCTCCACGAGTGATAGGTTTTGCTAAAGCTCAGCCAATTACTGGATGAGTCTACATTAATTATCATGAGTCTTGTATCATTTTGTAAGAAATCCTCTGTTTATATTTATATTTTTGACCTTTTTATTGTGAACTATAAATAGTTAACACCAGAGTGTAGGAATATTATATTATTTCTACTATATTACCTCTGGTGCCCACACTGTTTCCACCTATACTGTGCTTCTAATTGCATGTACTGTGTTAAGTTTATTCCTAAACTGTGGTTCTAATTGTGTGTACTGTGTTAAAATAAGTGTATTTTAATATTTTCAATGTAAGGTATAAGGTTACTGCCAAATTTGAGTAAAACTACTGATAGTATTACGCTTTTTTCAGAAATTTACAGAATAATCTAAAGTTTTTGGAGGTAAAAACTGGTTATTAGTTACACAGTTTAGTATGTTAGAAAAGGTAACAAAATATCCAACACAAATAAAACACCATACAGATATAAATTTTGTTGCGAGTCATTAGCATCTCACATTGACACAAAGATGTTAAAATGTCATATGAGCTGTAGAAATTATGAACTATTTTATTTGAACATTACAATTTAGAAAAAGATTAACACAACATGAAGAACACTAATGCATATTTCAGAGTAGTTGAAAATAACTAATAATTGAACACCGATCTGACAAATAAACCTTACATAAACAGTTGCTTAACAAGTACATTAGTGGAATGGAGTCAGAAATGGGGTACAAACCGGAGTCCTTGTCAGATTTGATCTTGTCATGCAACTCATCCGTGGAGGATGTGGTGGCAGTGGCAGTAGTGTCAAGGCATTGGGAGAGAAACAACAGCAACCACCCGACCAAGGACAGGTCCATGTGGGCACCCAGGAACCCTGGAGCCGGACTATTTACTGCAAGAGGAGTCAGCTGCTGCAGCAGAGTCTTTAGTACAGAATCAATCACTGTGCTGCGCTTGGCGCCCCCACTCAGAGACTTACGGCCCAGGTACACCAGCAAGATAAACACTCTGCAACATCATCAGTATGCTTTTCAGTGAAAAATAAATAAAACAAGAGAATATAAAAGTTGCTTTATCATATTTCCATCCCATTTTACATTTTTATTTATTAATAAAACTGTATTTCTACTAACAAACAAATGATTCATTACAATTAACACAAATAAAATATTTATTGAAGAAAATCAAAACTGTTTCTTGCAAAAACCAAATTTATTTCTTTTATTTTGAAATAAATTTGAACCATTAGCTTGTATTATCACATCCATGGGTCCTACAAAATTGTTTTACAATATTCAGATAATCATTCCAATTTCATAAAATGAAGTTATATTTGAAATTTGAATTTTTAAAAACCTACCTATCAATACTGAAGTATGAAGGTATTTCCATGCTTTAACTATATAATGTATTTTTAAGCAATCAACTTTCAAAACCCAAACATTCATACTTAATAACTGTACATTTTCAAAACTAATTCAGAGATTTCAACCCATTTGGTGCCAAATAAAAATCAGTGGTCACTCTAAAGAATGCTGTGGTAATTAGCAATGGTATTAATCAAGGATGCAACGCCTATTTTGAGCATTTTGCATATTTTTAAATGATTATAAAAACTATGAAGAGAAAGATAATTTGCTAAACCTTATTTGAGTAAAAGCTCATTTTTCAACCTAAATGGGCGTTAAAAATTAAAAAAATGCTTAAATTTTTTTGGTTCCACTTTGCAAAGGTACTTAACCCTCCGGCTGGCAACGTCGTAAATTACGACTCATTTTTTCCCGCCGTGAACTGGCAGAGTCGTAATATACGACTCATTAAACATCGTCTACTAATTACGTCATATTTCCGATAATTACCGCTCGAATCGCATAAAAGTTATATCACTTTAATCACAAGATCCCAAGCCTTCTAATAATGTATTCACTTTTATATATATATATATATATATATATATATATATATGAATATTTGTTCTTTTACTGGCCACTAAAAGCTCCCGACTACTTCCGCGTGACGCGACTCAGCAACTGTTAGTGCTTGTATATAGTCTTGTTTTTTTTCAATTGTAATTTCATTTGTAAATAAAAGTGTTTATAACTATGTATTTTCTTTTTGTGCATAAGTAAGTGAACATTATGCATATTTTAGATTTTTAAATAAAATTAATTTTGAGTTTTTTTTTTAATGGCTTAATATAAAAAAGTGTTTTTTGAAAAAAAAAGTTTTGAGTTCTGACCATCAAACATCCACCATTATTTAGGCAAGTCAAATTATAATTATGTTTATATTGTACAACATATTCTGCAGAGTAATTTAATGTATAACACTTTTGTGTTTTTTCCAATAATTAATTGTACAGGATAAAAAATTAAAAACTCTGCACGAAGCTTAAAAACAGGGTGCCAGTCAAGGCTCAAATGCGCGCCAGCCGGAGGGTTAAATAAAATTATTTTCTTGAAATAACAAATCTGATTTAACCCTTTGAGTGCCAGAGCATAGCTGTCAGCGATCTCGCATTACATGCAAGAAATGCCAGAATCGCTGTTAGCGACTTCTGCAGTAACGCTTATATTTTATATAGTATTTATCTAAATTGGCTCAATGACTATGCATATGCATTCCAAAGGCTTCAACGTAACTTTTGATGTAGGTTTTGTTGTATTCCGGCTCGATTCTGATTTTTACGGCGGTTGTAAAGTGAGCGTGTCAGTCGAGTTTAGAATCGACCGCTACGCGGACAAGCTGTCACATGTTTTGTTTGCGCTGCTGTTTATTTCACAAATGATATTGAAAGTTTTTAAGTGTACATGGGTTTGTGGTGTTAGTATCTTTAAATTATTTCATTTGTGTATGTTGTTCTAATCTGTGTGTAAGTAGAACAATGACTTGACCTTGAGTTATGGCGATCGTAAGCAGTTAGTACTTTACTAAATACGTTTGTATAGTTTTTATGTTTTTTGTGTTTGTTCAGTGATATTTATAAACAATGAGTTGTAAAAACATTGCTGACAATGAAGACCTAGTATTGCAGGCATTAGATTTAAGCATTAGCAGTGTAGACAATACACAGAGTGTTAGGTTAGGTTAGAAAATTTCTAGTTTTGTAGTGGTTCAGATTTTCATATCTATTTTCCAAACTTTATTTATAAGTATACAAAAATTGTTATATGTCTTTTTGTAAAGAATTAAATGGAGTATAAGATAGAATAACTAAAAGCGAAAAAATAAAATATTCAATAACACAAGTTGTGTCAAAATAAAAAACAAAATGTTTGTGCTCATAAAGTTTTTGTTAATGATTTTTTTTATTTGTATAAAAACGTTAAATAAGTGATCAATGTATTATATGTATAAAGAAAATATATTTATCTAAAAAAAAACCAAAAACCCAAGACATTATACCAATAAATAAATTTGTTATGAATTTTTAACCAGACCCTTGCAGAATCAGGCATTTTCGCTCGGCATTTTATGCATACCATATAGCAAAACGCTGCGGCACTCAAAGGGTTAATAGATAGATATACTAAAACTGTATCATTAAAAAATTTCAAGTTTACATTCTGAGACTACAGAATAACTATTTTTTTAATACTAGTATACAACATTTTGTAGTAATTGATGACACATTAGCTTAAAACAATAACAAACACCTCAATGTTCTTACCACTACTGTGTGTGTGTTTGTTTCAATAATATATACTATAATACGAATAAATAAATATAAAATAATATTAGTGTAAACCATCAGAGAAATAAACTGATATTATGTTGGTTAGTATATGTTATTACCAATCTGCTTGGTTAACCCTCCGACTGATGACCGACGGCACAGCCGTCTATTTATACCGCTTGTGAACTGATAAAGGCGGCACAGCCGTCGGTCAACTTTCCGTTGTTATTGCGCGAAAACCACAAAGGTTATACAAAAGTAATTTACACCAGTTTGATTTCTATGCTCATATTTAATAATTCATTTGATATAGTTTACGTCCATATTATTACTCGTTGTCAGCTGTTTTCAAACCAAAGGCCGATCGGCACGCGGCTGCTGACCGGCAACGCAGCTGGTGACTCATCGCGGGGCGTGGCGCATTGTTCGGCATTTCGGTATTTGATTCATATATATTATACCACTAAAATACTGATTCTCCTATGTCTAGAGAAGACTTTGTAGACAGCATAATATCAAATTTAGCTATCCAGGAAGATGCAACACTCAATCCAAATGAAATGGGGGATGGAAGCCATTTACTTGCGCATTTACCTGGTAAAAATGAAAGAATTTGTGTTGTTTGCGCTGATGATCCCGGTGTAAAAAGGAAGAAAAGTGTATTCTGGTGTCCCAATTGTAACTGTGGTATTCACCCTACGTGTTACCATAAGTTGGAGCACTTCACTAGGCCTACACATTCAGGGAGGAGGAAGAGGACCTACTCTAGTGAAGATGACTAAAAAAAGCAGTTGTACATTTTTTCAGTTTTTGAAAGAAAAACATGTTTTGTGTTGTAAATATGTGTATATATGTCATAAAGACGTTTGTTCATTATAATATGGTGTATAATTCTTACATTTGGAGTGTCTTGATATCTTTAGAAGTAACAAAGCTACAAAGCTAAAAAATATTTCTTTCAATTAACATTTTCAGTGTTATGAGTAAATAAAAAAAAAATATGCTAAATTAAGTGAATACTTTTATTACTGTAAATTATTCTATGGTTAATAACAAAAAAAATTATATATAACACTTATAACTTTTAATTTATTAAACATTTTTAGTAAATTTCTTAAAAATATGCTACACACGGGCAAATTCTAGCTTATCATTCTGGGAGTTTCTTATTATCAGCCGGAGGGTTAATGGATTAAGAATAAATGACTGAGCATCACATGTATTTTAGTAATCGACTGTTTTTAAATAATCAAAAATACTCTCAGAAGATAAAAATTGAAACTTTGGAACCTTATGGTCGCAAGTATTTAAAACGTACAAAAGGCACCTGAGATGCATCTGAAGTGCAAGATTTTTCAATCTATACACTGAGTATGTAAATTAAATTCTGCAAAATGAAATTCTTTTAAAAATTTATATATAACAAAAGTAATGCATTACATTATAATTCAACAAATTAGGTAGTATAAAAGGTAACCTATAATTCTTTTACGTATTAAAATTATGGAAAAAATTAATATAATGACAACAGTTTTCCAGAGCATTACTAAAGTATATAGAGAAGTTGGCACCATTCGATCACTTTTTGAATGTCTATATATGGGGAATCGGCATAAAGAGGTTAATGTGAATATTTCCAGGTCAGTACCTGTCTTGGGGGAAGATATTAGTCTGGCGGGAGCTGTAGAGGGAGGTGAGAGTGGAGACTAGGAAATCGCCCCACCATGGCTGCAGTCCACACATCCGCACCAGCAGCGTGCAGGCAGAGAGCTGCATCCGTGTATCCTCAGCCACACACAGCCAGTTAAACAACTGCTCACACAATGGCTGGTCGAATTTTTGATACAGGGAGTAAAGTGCAGTCTGCAAATACAAGGATCAGTAATGCAGATGTCAATTCCACATATCCTTAGAATTATTAAATTATTGAGAATAGATTTTATTTATTTATTTACTTATTCTTAAGCATCACATTACATCATAATTTTAAGACAGATGATTTGTCATGAAACTTAGAAGACAAAACTATATTAAAATATAGATTAAAATGAAATAACAATAAATGTAATAAATGCAACAACAGTTCAAAAATTATACACTAAAAAATAATAAATTATATTAAGGGCTATGTATTTAATAATTTTGTTTGTTGGGCTGAACAATATAATAGAACATTAAATTAAAATATTCAAATACAAACAATAAATAAAACAACAATTTAAACATACTGCTCTAATAATTATATATGTATGTATAAGCAACTTTTACACTTTCGGCCCCATGTACAGAGGTGAACATTCAAACAAAGTTAGGCTATGCTGTACAGGTTTTATGACATGTTTATGTCTTATTTTATAGCTGTGACCATTTGATTCTTCATGAATTTGTCAAGTTTTGAATGTTTTTGTATATTTAGGTGATCTTAAAGAAAAAATTATGAAAGAAAGTATTTTTGTTAAATTTTAAATATGTGACTAAAGACACCACAGGAACTGGCCTATTAATTTGAGCATATTTGCTTATATAATGTATTGTTCCATAATACCTGTGAATATAATACTCTTTTAACACAGATAATTTTTTGTTAAAAAAACCAATGTTCTTGTTTTCAACGACAAAGTAGTAAACAACTCCACTCATTAAACATGCAGCACTCACTTTTAATGTTTCTATTTTTTGACAAAGACATAACTGGCCGAACTAAATATTACAACAAAAAACAAAAACAGAAACTGGGATGTATTTTGGAGACAACTGGTCTAGGGAGCATCTTAAGCCTAGTCGTCTAACAGATGGAGGGTTATAAAAGTAAAATTTGGTTCTGTATTTATTATTAAAAAAAATGTAACAGGGCGACCAGTCAAAGCATCTTTTCAAATACCTGGGTTTTCTCCAGTTTTCCCGGTTGAAAATTTCCAACTCAACTTCTATTTTCAAACAACTTTAATACTGTATTTAACCCTTACTCCGAGTACAACAGTGACGGTTAGTCATCAACAACTGTATTTACAAAAAAAGGGCCCAAAACTGCGATGCTCTAGCAAATTTTGTCGCTAGCGATATGTGAGAAATTCAGTGACGATTTATCGCTATCACCAATTTTAAGCTCCTTAGTTTATATCTCTGTGTCTTTTGATGTACCAACATAACATACCCTCATAAGATCTTTCCTTAGGGGGCCATGTCCTATCAACATTCCTAATACTAGTCTTATATCCTCCTTATTCTGATCTAAGAGAGCTTTAAGAGAGCCTACCCTTTAACGTAAGGAGAGATAAACATTTTGGATGGTCTTAATCCTGACGCTCTACTCCAATTAATGTTTCTTATCCTCTTTTCCCAATCTTTGACCAGAGCTTTACTGTTGGAGAAGACTATCCCGCAACCTGGCTCCGGCCCCACCATTATGGATTCCGCTCCCTTTTTGGCGAGGGTCTGCTTTTTCATTACCATGAGAATGCCTTCATGACCCGGTCCCTACCGAGTGTTACCCTGTTATTTGTTGCCAGCCCAGCTAGAGCATTCTTACATTCCCAGACTGGTTTTGAATCAAACGAACAGGTATCAAGTGCCTTTAGTGCAGCCTGACTGTCAGAGTATTAAGTATTTTAATCCTTTGGAGTCTATTGCCATGACCTCCACCTGAAAAACCGTGGCACTTCCTAGGGGCACAGACAGCCATGTCAACTCCTGGTCAGTGTATTCCATATCCTGCCCTAGAATCGAGGCGTGAACCATCTGTGTAGAACTTCAGGACTCCTTTTGTAGGGTAGGCCTCCTTTTTAATCCATTTCTCCCTACTTTCGATAGAGACCGTATATGGGTTGTCAAAGGAGTATTTCTTAACCATTACATCTGACACATTGGTTAGCATTTCAGCCTCAGGAAATTCCTACAATATCTTCATGTGGCCTTCTAAGTAAGGCAGTAGCATTTATTACCTTTGTTCCTAGAAGCTTCATTACACTTAGAGTGGCTGTTCTCATCACCTCCTGCCCTAGACGATTGTATCCTAGGACCACTTCAATTGGTAGTGTTGGGCAGGAGCTCATCACTCTCATGATGCTTAAGCAAGCTAGCCTTTGAAGACTCTGTAGCCTTTTAGCAGCTGTTGTTTGTTCTACTTTCGGTCACCACATTAAGGCAGCATATGTGACCATTGGTTTTATTATGGTTTTGTAAATCCAATATATCATTCTGGTTTTCAGTCCCCATTTAAATCCAAAAAGTCTCTTACAGACCCCAAGGGCCATTGTCGCTTTGGATATTCTGTTTTCAATATGGGAGTTCCAAGTGAGCTTCTCATCCAGGATTAAACCCAGGTATTTCACTTCTTTTGATTGGAATATGCTGATTCCCTCCAGGACAGGTTGTGTAAGCTGGAACTTTCTTTTTCTGGTAAAGGTTATCATATTTGTTTTAGATGGGTTGATCCGTAGACCTTCCCCATAACACCAGTTGCTTATAAGGTTTAGTTCTTTTTGATTAGGCGATCAATGTTTGGAGATTAATCAGTTCTTGATTCAAGGAGCTGTCACATTATATCTTGATTTTATCAATTCTTGGACGTGGAAAAATTGTCTTTGAAATTTTCCCGGTTCTCAGAAAGATTTCCGACTTATTCCCGGTTTTCTCCCCGGTCTGTTAAATTCCCAGCTTATTCCCTGATTCCCAGTTTTCCCAGTCAGGTGGTCACCCTGTTTAATTTTGATCTTAATCCAACTATATTGAATTTTTTCATTCCCCATATTCGATTTATATTGTGAAAATTAAACAAAAATTAAAATTAAAGAAAGGTAAAACAGAAGTATTTTAATTTCTCAAATTTGTAAAATTTACAGAATTTCAACCACTGATGTCGCAATTAAACACACAACTAATTGAATATGGTGTTTCATTCAAATGGAGCTGTTAACTAAAACCAACCTAAGACTGACAAAAAATCATTGGAACAGTTTCTACGACTGCAACGACTTGACACATCTGTTGGCTGAATCGAAGTTGTTAAAATAAAATTGTATCTTTGTGATACTTATGAATAATTTACTTTGTAACTTACCCTAAATGAAAGAAATAAAATGTAACAGAATCAAATGTTACTGAAATCAATGTTTGTAGTTCAAAAGGTAAAATAAGATATCAATTACAACTAATAATACAATAACATCAACATGTTATTTTATTTTAGAATATCTTTAGAAAATAATTCAAATTTAATGGAATAAAATATTAGGTTGGGATTTTTGATTTTTAATTAGACATAAATTAATACAATTAAATCTTGTTTTTACACTCAGAAATGTGTGCAAACTTTTTTACAACTATTATTATGCAATTTAGTTTATATTATCACTAATCTAAATTTTAAATTATAAAACTATAAATTATTAGATTTGAGTATTTTTAACATTTTAATCCTGGAACTAATAACTAAAAAACTCAACTTTTCATGTCTTAAAAAAATACCAGTAAACAAACAATAAATATATAAAAGTTAGGATTATATTACCTTTGGTACAAAGCCAACATCATAGGCCAAGTAAAGTAGCAGGTCTAGGAGGTTCTCACCCAGAACCCTGAGCTTGTCAGTGCATGCTAATGAGAGATTGTTCTTTGGGTCAGTGGTTTCTTTGTGAGCACCCAGTCGCCTCATTACACTTCGCACACTGTTCAGTTGATGTTGATATGTCACACATTCCTGCAATAACAATAACAATAGGTTTATTGCTATAAAGCTTACACAAACATCGACACAAGTCATGTATAAAATATAAAAACTAGCAGAAGTACAGATAAGAAATCTTTGACCCAAAACACAAAGTTGCCAAACAGTCACACCACAATTTAAATATTACTTTAAAAGATAAATAAATAAATAACAGAAATATAACAAAATATTCAAACAGGTATATTAAAATAAATAAATAACAAGTAAAGCGCAGAATCAAAAATTAAATAACAGAATTATATAACATTGGTAAATTTAAAAATATAGTCTGTATGAATAAAAAACATATGAGATTAACATTTAAAACCTAATTGTTAAACTAAATAGGTTATATCTATACAAACTAACAGTTCCACAGTCAAAAATTCTTTTAAAGAATAAAATGGATGTACTAAAAACCAAGAATAACATTTTTTTATTTACATTTATCACAACTTTATTAAGAGATAATTAAAGGTCTTAAAAAGTTATTGACCTTCAAAGTGATTACTGTGTGACTATGATAGTTTTATTCAGTCTATAAAGAATATATGGATACATTTTCTATACCAAAATATATCCCAATCTTAAAACTTAACTGGAAAGAAAATCACTTTACAACTAGTATTATTACAAAACTTTAAGTTTTATTTTGACCTTTAAAAAGTTTAATGATGTAAAATAACATTTATTGATTTATTTGGATAGCATTTTACAAATGTGGTAATGTCAATAATATGACTTATCTACATTGTAAAGTTAAAAGTTTTTTTAACTTATAAAAACTAATAGTCCGCTTGACTTATAAGAATACATAATCAATAACTCAATATTCATGGGCCTAATTAACTCAAAAAAATCCTTAGTTGTTGTTCAACACACATAAAACATAGATTAGATTTGAAAATTAATTTATTTTATACAAATCCAGTTATTTAGTGAATAAGATTGTTACCTGATAGGCTGTGGTAATCTTTAGTGTTGTGGGTTTGAGCATCTCTGAAGTGCGCCGCAGACAGTGGTGCATGTGTGAGACGTTAGCTATCTCAGCAGTCAGCAGAGGGGATAACAGGTCCTGAAGCTTGGAGCAGGCCAAGGAGTAACGACATTGAATGTCTTTCAAACAGAGCATTCAGCACTCCCAGCTGGTTCTGAGTCAACATCAGGCAATAGTCACTTGGGAATTCAGTAGTTTTAAATCACAGTTACCCTAATCTATTCATTTTATAACCACGCAAATTCAATATTTGACTGTAAAGTATGCTGCCACTAGTCAAAATTTACAAGGATTAATACTTAGAGCACAGAATACGAGGGGGTACCAAAAAAAAACCGGAATTATTTTATAAAAATTATATATTATCAAATTTTTTACAATACGACCTTATCTCCTTCAAAATAATCTCCATTACAACTAATACACTTGTCCCAACGGTATTTCCATTGATCAAAACATTTTTTGTAGTCATCTTTAGAAATGGCTGCAAGCTCGAGCTTCGTTTTTTTCTTAACCTCTTCAACGCTGTCAAATCGTTGACCTTTCAAGCCTCTTTTCATGTGTGGAAATAAAAAAAAGTCGCATGGAGCGAGGTCAGGCGAGTAAGGTGCGTGGGGCAGCGGAACCATGCCGTTTTTGGCTAAAAACTGCCTAACTCAGATGGCTGTGTGTGCCGGTGCGTTGTCGTGGTGGAAGAACCAGTCTCCAGTCTGCCACAAATCGGGTCTTTTCTGGTGAACACTGTTGCGCAATCTTCTTAAAATCTCCAAATAAAATGTTTGGTTGACAGTCTGACCTGGAGGAACAAACTCAGAATGAACAATGCCTTTAGCATCAAAAAAGCAAATCAACATGGTTTTGATGTTTGATTTGACTTGCCGACATTTTTTTGGACAAGGTGAAGATGGCGACTTCCATTGGCTTGACTGTTGCTTCGTTTCTGGGTCATAACCATAGCACCATGACTCATCACCAGTAATTACCTTTTCCAGAAAATCGGGATCATTTTCGAGATGTTCGTTCAGAAGGCGGCAAGTTTCAACTCGATGTGCCTTTTGATGGTCAGTCAGAAGTCGAGGAACAAATTTGGCAGCAACCCTTTTCAGTCCTAAATCTCCTGTTAAAATTCGCTGAACCGAGCTCCAAGTTAACCCACTACTCTCTGATAGTTCCTCAATTGTCTGTCGACGGTCGGTGAGCACAAGTTCACGAATTTTCTCAACATTTTCGTCCGTTCGAGAAGTTGATGGACGTCCAGAACGAGGTTTGTCTTCAATCGACATGTCGCCATTTTTAAATCGAGCAAACCACTCGTAGACCTGAGTTTTCCCCATAGCATCATCTTTGTAAGCTGTATTCAACATTAAAATAGTTACTTTTGGGTACCCCCTCGTACATATTTTACAAAAAAAAAAAAAAAAAAAAAAAAAAAAATTGTTTTGTGACATAATAACAAACGTTCACTAGCTACATAAAAAAAAACATTTTCTGTTTAATAAGGATAATATTTGTTTTAGTACGTTTATAAAAATCAAGAATATTAAACAATTTTTAACTAATCCTTTAAATAGTACAAAAATTTATAATTTGAATAAAAATTTGTTTATAAGGATACATTCAAAAAAATTTTAGGTTACAACAATAATCATGATAAATAGAAATTTCAAATAAACAAATGATTACAACTACAGTTTAAATCGATAAAATAGTTAATTTACGGTAATTCCAAAAATTTAGATTGACATAGTTATTTTAGAAATTTGAACAAAAAACATAATTGTTTATAAATAAATGGTAAAATTTTTACAATTTGTTAAATCAACCAGTAAATCCCAAACAATCTGTCATTAATGTAGGTATTATTTAATAGTAAACATTAAACTTCAGGAAATTTTGATTTACTAGCCCAACAGTTATGGGATATTGGAATTTGATTAGCATTTGTATAATAAAAGAATAATATTTTTTATTCATGTATTTAAGTATATATTTAACATATGTATTGTCAGTAAAACATCTTAGAGTTTTTAATATAATTCGATATATATATATTATTTCTGACTAAACGTTGAACATTATGATCTTGTTAGTCTAAGAAATAAAATAAGAAAGGGGATCAATCATATAAATTCCCCTTTTATATTGTCACTACTGAAAATTGTAAACATTTTTAGCAATAATAATATTATAAAATTTCATTTGTGTTTAATCTGTATAATTAAATTTTTTAACAATAAAAATGTATCATTAATTGTTCACAAAAAAGGAAAATTTTTTATTAACAATTTATTATATGATCGTATGGAAAGTTTTATTCAAATACATAAAAATTTTCTGTAACGATGTTAATATACTAAACAAAATATTTTCTTAGACAATAGCTCATGAATATAACTATAATATATATTTAATCAAACAGATTATGAACCGAGCAAATAATAAACAATGCATGTGTGTAGGTACCTATTTTATTCGATATTCATAGTTCTGGAGAATTATATAAAGTAATCTGGTGTGTATCATTCCTATTGAACAAGATGTTAAGTCATATGATGAAACAACATTACAGCTATAAAATCTATACTTACTAATTGTCGTATAGTAAATGTATTTTGATTTTTAAGAAAGACAAACTCTTTAGAATTAGAATTACTTTTAAAACTTTGTAATATTTCACAACAGTTTCTTAAAAATGACAAAATGATATGTGTAGCAAGTTTTTTGGAACAATAAACATTGAAATATTCTGTCATGATAATGGAGTTTAAAAGATCAAAAATAACAAAAGTGTCTTATTATGTAAAGTTATAAATTTCTAATTTTTTATATATGCTTCAAAAATTAAATTTGAGTGTTATTTAATCTGAAGGCAACAATAAGGTCATCCCAAAAATAATTAGGCATTACTTTTTACACAACGATATTGACATCCAAATAAATTGTTTCGTAAAATGTAATAATGGCATGTTCAAGCTAGAATCTCAGAATGATGTAAATTGTATAGTTAACATCTTATATATTGTCAGTGATATAAGAAACTAATTAAAAAGATTTCGATTCTCTACATGTGTTTATCATAACATAAAAATAGATTTAAACAAATAACGATTTAAGAGTCACTCAATTACAATATAGATAACTTTGGATGTCTCTGTTTCAAGATAACGTTTATAACTGTAAAAAATTTACAGACTGGATAAATTATATAAAGTTTTATGACTAAATAGTAAATAGTCTAAAACACTTTGCTTGTATTCATAAAAACATCATAGTATAAGTTTATTGGTATTATAAAATAAATAATTAAAAATATTTGTATGTAACAAATATCTTTATAAAAAATGTGTATTAAAAATAAATGTAAAGTTGTAATTTTTAAATGTTAATGAATTAATTATAAATGATAGTAAAGAATGAATATCAATACAATTTACAGAATGTATTAATGTTTGATTTTCTATCTACAGCAAGTACGCAGTACATCAATGAATTTATTTTTACATAAAAGGGTGTTTTTTATAAATTTTTCTGTTTGAGACTGTTAAAACCAAGTACTAAAACTGGAGAAGTTTTGCTATGGAGTTCACTTGTATTAATAGGTTTCTACTTTGTTTTAAAAATTACGATGTGTTCTAGAATGTTTGATAATAATTGTAATCGATTAGTTGGTAATGTATTAATCTAAGTAAATGTACAACTAGTACACCATTAATTTTTTAATTCTACAAGAAATTTAGACATGTATCGTTTGATAAATTTGACTTTGTAATCATTGAAATAGATTTTCAATAAGAAATTCAAATACTCTAAATATTTTAAGAACGGCAAAAATGAGGTGTTTTGACAATGCATAAAGCAGTTGCTAATTAAATTTCATGTACAATGTAAACATATAAATTTCATAAATTCATTAAACTTGAATAAAATTTCTATTCTAGGATCTCAGTCTATGTTCTTATAAGGAATACATAAAAAGCATAGACATTTTTTCTGCAGAGTATCCTTTTTGAATTCAAATCCAAAGATTGTACATGAACATATTTCATTGTTATAAAAATTTTAATTAGGAAAGTGCAGTTAAAATTAAAGTGGACTTAGTTGAAATGTTTCATTAAACGAAATCTTACAGATCTATTTGACTTTAAACAAAAGTATTTAATTTAACTTAAAATGTGATTAGAATATACATAAGTTTCAGCTTACATGAAATTATATCTGTCAGGGACATGTCTATCTACTGGTTAGCTCAAAATCAACGCCTGTATATCTTTTTAGAGTTGGAATCTAAATTAATTTTGTTATAATGATTCCACAAAATTAGAATCCATAATATGTTGTATATTCTTAAATAATAAGTCTTAGACTTGAAGTTAAAAGAATTGTTATATATATATGTAACTATAATGTTTAAAATAACGGCAATTCAATTAAATAAGTATAGAAAATTTACTATATTCGCTAATTATAGATCTTTATTTTATGCAAATACTAATAAATAAATTTTAAAGTAGCTGAGTAACATTAGTACTTATGCTAAGAGTGTACGTAATTAGAAATCTGTAATTGGTTTAAATATGAGCTGTTTGTACATAACATTGGCATTATAGGCATGAGTTAACTGAGTTTGCTTACCAATAGTTTAATAGTCATCTAGTTATAATACAAGTTAGGATTATTTGCATAATTGTTTTCACGTAAACTTATTTATAACTCTATAAAATAAATAAAAAAGGGGAATATCATTTAAATTTAATGACGAGTAATTATTATTCAAGATTTTTCAAGTCATTTAAATTGACTCGATAATTTGTTTTAGTATCATTAACCTACAGATTATTTTTGCTATTTGAACACGTTTTGCAATTATTTTGATTTACAATCAAAGTTGTAGAAATCTTATTGAAATTTATACTTTTATATTACAATTTCACTGTACATAAGTAAATTTGTAATCACTGATTTAGTAATTAGTAGTATTTTTTAATAATTTTAAAAAAAATCTAACTTATGTTTACTTTATAATGAAGTAAAAACCTGTAGTATTAAAATTGAGTTAATAAACATTTTAGTTAAATATGAATGTACATTAACATTACCTAATATGAACTAAGTGGTTTGATGAAATAGTGAAATTTATTATGATGATGCTCTTGTGTAAAATGTAAACATGAAAAAGATCGAATCCTATATATCTGCTGCATTTTTTCAACTTCAGATCTGATATATACATTACTTGTATTCATTACATCGTAATAAAAACTTAAATTAAGAGTATGATTAGGACATGTGTAAACCTAAATATAAGATACACGCAAAGAATTGGACCTGAATGCTTCCTTTAATTACTTACCAATATAAATCTTAAGTTGCCCATTTGGATAGAATTAAAATTTAGTTATATGACTCAGTAATGTACTTAAATTTAACAATTGCAGCTCAACTGGAACATGCAATGAGACATAATAAGTAATCAAGAAATTAAGTTGCTATTCTACAAATTATTTTAATTTTACTTGCATAATTTATGCAATGGTATTATTAATCATTTTAGGGTATGTAGAATTTTACAATTTCAATGTTATTAAAAGCATTAAATTATAATCATTCATATATTATCTAAATATCATTTGTTAAGTTAATAATAACAATAATAAATTCCATTTTTAAATATAAATAATATTTAATAGTATAAAGTAAATAAATTAAATATTAATTATTGAAAATACAGGCAATAATTAATTAGAAATAATTTTAAATATACATATAGAGAATACTTGCTAAAATTGCTGTAAGTTGTAAACTGAATTAATTTAAATTATATAGTTAGAAATTCCGAATTTAATTTGATAATTTATAAAGAGTTATAAATACAAATATTATAAATATTATTATCATATAGATTTTATTTTAACAATATAGCTAATTAAAACTCGTAATTCTTTTTTTAAGATAGTGGAAATTTGTTAAGAAATTAAAAGTAGTTATATAGTGTGAACATTCTTGAGAAATAATGATCATGAAATCATAGAGCTTTTATCTCAAGATTAAAACTGACCGGCCGACTTTCACACAAGTAATTGTTTTAGACATTTATGTTCATTAAAAATTTATAATTATATATTATTAGTTACATACATCATTATTAGATATCATAATTAATCAAGTATGTTTATCAATTAGCATTAATAATTGAAGTATAAATACTTTAATTATTAAGCAATATTAAACTCATTGTCATTTTAATTTTAAATATTAGAATTTTAAAAACAATTATTTTTATTTATTATAAAAAAATATTTATATTTACAAATTTGTTATTAATATATAGATAAAAAAAAGTTAAATTTTGAATTAAAAATTTACTTTATGTCAATATATAGATTTTAAATTAAAATATAAAAGATTAATCTTTTTATAAAATAATGTATAGATTAGTACATATTATAGATATAATTAGATTCAATAGAGTTTTCTTAAGAAATACCTAACATTATAAAACTTTTTCTAAACGAATTTTTTTTTAAAAAAAATATATAATAATATAGATTACTATTGACTAATCTGCATTTAAAAGATTTACCCAGTTCAATTACGAACAAGGTATATATTAAATACACACAACTTTCTGCATTAATTGTAAGTATTTCAATATAAAATTTAAAAATTTAATTAATACATATATAATTTAAAGTTTATACAAATGTCATCACAATTGAATAATAATAAAACAATAAATATCTAAAATTATTAATAATATTTTATATAGAGAATTATAGAATTAAATGTGTTATATTGTTAATCCTAGCACTTTAAAGTGTATCGATTGATTAAAGTATACACTTAATTAGCTTTCATTTAAGTGAAAACATAAACTATATACATCATAATTATTAGAATGTCAAATCTCATAATTTTTTTGCATAAGATTACACAAAACTCACAATTCACTACTAAATAATTTGGTTAATAAACTTTAGAAAAAGCATGACGTGATATTCGAAGTCATGGCAATTTCTTGCCAAATGTAAGACTTTATGCAACAAACGTGATTTTCTTGCTTCTTTAAAATGTTGATTAAGTATACATGAAGATACAATGTCATTTAAGTTAAGATTTGAATTAGTTCATTAATATGTTAATTTATTGTTGTTAACATTGTTATGGGTTAAGATTGATTAGTTTTAGAAACTTTTTTAATTGTCTTCGTCCATGTCAACCTTATTTCTAATCTATAGTAAAGAACATGTTACAGAATAAGTTTCTATTTTTAAATATATATGTTTATAATAAGCTCCGAAATTTTTTTTATTTAAATTTATATTAAATAAATTATTTCAATTTAAGTTACTAAAAACGGTTTACAGATTTTTAAATAATTTCAATTTAAAATAAATTAACTTTATATTTTAATATTTATGAATATTAGTTTAATAATTTATAATTAATGAGTATATGAATTATTAAAGTAAAACTGAGCTTGTTTCATTTAAAATAAATTTTGGTTTAATACTAGTGAAATGAAAATCAGTATTATTCAAGTTCAAAATTTTAAATTATCAATTTTGAGTTAATAGTTAAATAATAATTAATATTTAATTAAATAGTTATTAAAAACTATGTTAAAATTAATGGAAACTTGTTTAATGATAAATAACTTTTATTTAAAATTAATCATTTATCAATAAATGACAATTTATTTTTTAAAATATTAATATCATTATTTATTAAACAAATTATTTGCAATAAAAAAATTTAAAAAATTTTAAACTTCTAACACTTTATTTTTAAATAAATTTCAGTAAATTGATTATACTTTACCATCCAAAATTTTTGGATAGGACTGTGTATAATTCGGATTGTTAACGTGTCTAAATTGGTTTGGTCATCTACCAACTGGGAAATAATGATTTATTTAGTAAATTTATTCAATTATTAGTTTTTTGAACTTTGTAATTAAATTTCATTGTGCAAATTCTAGAATAACAAGTATAAAAAATGTGAATTATTTATTTTAAATTTATAAAAATTAAATTATTATTTATTTAAAATTAATAATAATAATTATAGATTAATAATATAAAACTCTTTATTTCTTAAAAATTAAATTATCAAAAAATTTAATTTTTTTGATAAGCATCTAACAAACTTTATTAATAAACGTTTCATTTTTAGATATTAACGTTCCAGTTATATCTAAGCTAGTATTAACTGACATGATTTGCTAAAGTACTTATTCAAAATTATTAGTAAAAGTTTTAAAATTAACACTCCACTGGATATTTTAATTACTAAAATTGAATTTAACTTAGTTCATATTCCAAGTCATATTTATTACTAATAGATCATTGAATACAAATTAACATATATAATAAAACCAATATATAGAAATTTTTTTTATTTAAGTAATAGCTCGAATTTATTTAACTGAATACAACTATGAAATGTAAACATTTTTGTATAAAACTTTAATAGTTAAGAAATCAAGTTTTTATTTCTTACTAAAATATTTGATAATTCGTTTAAAGTAATTTTACATAAATTTTTAACTAGTAAAATTAATCTTAATACTGCAATTAGTTTAACTTTCTTTTACTAAATAAGTATTAGCAATTTAAATTTACAAACTTTTTTTTTATAATATATTAAAGAAAATTATTATAATTGTTTATAAAATAACTGTATAAATTGAAAATTTTAATTTAAAAATTTTATGAAGATTAATACAAAAGTTTTTTATACATAAGATAAACTATATAAATTATACTTTAAAAGTAAGTAAGAAGAACTTTGAAAGCTACACAATTAATGTTTACAAAAAATTGCATCGACTCATAAATTTAAAGAATGTATTAAAACATAGTAATAATTTTATAATGTTTTAAATATGACAGAATTTTAACATGAACAGTCTTTAAATCAAAATAATGGTTAATATCACGAATTGGATTAATGATAATTTCTTTAAACTTAGAATATAAAATTTCCTCCAACTAGGCTTTGTTAAAATAAATTTAATTTAAATATAATAAATTATTTAGATAGCAATAACATTATAAATATGATTAAGTTAAATTAAATCATTAATAACAATTAATAAATATTTTCCAATAAAGAACTAAATTTCGAAATACAAAATATTTTGATAAATGTTTAAAATAATTATTACAACAAAAACATTCAATTCTTATAACGTTAAAATATGATAGAAAGGATATTCATATTTTAAAACTCAGCATATGAATAAAAAATTTAAATTTAAATTCATTTTAATATAAATCAAAGTGAATAAAATACAACATAAATTTAAATTATAAAATTTTTTATTTTAAAATTAATAAAATTTTTAATAATAAAATTATTTTTTAAAATAAATTTTTTAAAATTTTATATAATTTGAAGGAAATTAAGCTTAAAAATTTTATGATCGTTGGCATATTTAATTTTGCTAAAATTTTTAGTTTCAAACCCGGATGAAGTATAATTTCCCTTTTAACACTCAAATAATTTTTTCCTTTAACTTGGAAATTTCAATTTTTAATAGCCTATAATTTTTGAAATAAAATATAAATAATAAAATTTATGCCCTTAAAAATTAGAAATATTGTGGACACATTTTAAAATAAAAATTTATAAAAATTTATATAAAAAAATAAAAATATATAATTAAACTGAAACTATAATGAAGATTGAATAAAAAAAGTTAAAACCCAAATTAATTTGTAATAATTTCTTTTACTAAAGCATTTTGAATCCGATCCTTTGTGCCTAATAAATTGATTAAAAAACATATTAAAAGGATAAATCTTTTATTAAAAAATTTTATAAATTTTTTTTATAAAGTATTACTTATCTTTAAAATTTCTTAAGTTATATTTAGTAAGAGGATTAAAATTTTAGAAAATTAAAATTTTGGGAAACACATTTGAACAACTATAATAATATGTTTTGTTGCATGTAAAACAACTTTAAATTTGACAAACTATTTTTCAATAAATTTCCAATTGTATTGGTTTAATTTAAAAGCCTTCACCTTGGTTCCACTATCCCTATTAGGGTGACTTACATAATTACTTATTTGTTAACTTTTAAATTTTAATTTCAAGAAGTGCATAGGATTCTAAAAATTTCCAAATATTTGAAACCACTTATATTTTAATATATAAAATCTATAATAATAAGTATGAAAAAATGTATTATTTACGTAAAACAAACATTTATCTTTTGACTAGTACCAATAATGATACTTTTGAGTATATCTTTTTTAGATATAATATCGATAAAACATAAGTCACATTAAAAGATCCGATATCGGGCAATGCCAGATTCAGGGTTAAGAGTCTTGAGCCTTACAAAAATATTTTTATGGCTTGTAATTTGAGAAATATTTATCTATAGACCTGAATCCATTTTCTCCAGCTTCGTTCCATCGCTGGTAGCGTGGCAGGTGAAGACAAAATGGATCTAACCCCCCGGGACCCCCAGGTGTACAACAACCAAGTTCTAAGCGTAAAACCCAGAGCCAGTTTTGATTTCAGACTTTGAGAATGACAATATGGACGATGTGGGTACCACCCAGATTTCGGAATTTTGGAGGATCCTGTTTAAACAAGACCAACCCACCCAATGGAGAGCTCCCCCAAACCGGGATTGGAATGAAAGGGGGTACCCTTTCCTAAACAGGAAGGAATTTTGGGTTCCTTTAGCCAGATGACAAATCTCTAAAGTTTTTTCACACTGCTTGTGGTTATAGTTTTTTTTAGAGGGAATTGTTAAGGCAACGTACGCACTTGAGTTTTTTTTTGGGGGCCCCATAATGTACCCGGCTCTGGGTTTTTGGTAAGGGGAAAGCCCTTTATCTATTAAAGATTTGTTGGTTTTTCTTGGTTTTTTTTACAGGGTTGGGCGTTATACAGATGCCCCCCAACTCCAAAAAATATTGGAAAACAATAAGTTGTTTTTTTCCCTTGTTTCCCAAATTCCAGGGCACAAGACCCAACTTTTGATTATTTTACTTTGCTTAAATTTAGAAAGCCATCCTGATCCATCAATCGCTCATCAAAAAGTCCAGTTCCTTATTGATTAATTCAATGAAACATGAAGTCTGTGTACTCCCCCAAAACAAAATGTGTTTTATTGATGAAGGCAGGGGACTTTGGCGTGGCCCAACTGTATTTCCTTTCAATACATAAAGGGAAAAAAGCCCACAAAAAAGGAATCAAACTATACAGTCCGTGCAACCCCCCATTGTTTGATAAAGTTTTTTTATGTATTTTTGGTGTACTTGATGTTTTTGGGTTTGCAAGGAAAAATGCGGCTAACATTGTACTAAAACTAATGCAAGGAAAACTAAATTGCGGAAACACCCTTTTAAACAGGGACAATTATTATAAATAGTTTTTCTCTCCCCCTTTCCACTCTTTAGAGAAGAAATACGTGCAGCACAGATTGGATAGAAAGTACATTTCAACGGGTTTTGGGTCACTCATTGTCCACGCTACCCCAAAAGTGTATTGGTAGCTAAAGGGGAGGGATAAAATTTTCCACAGAACACATTAATAAAATATTGACTTAAAATCAACAGCAACCAACTTGAAAGGAAAAGCCTCTGCCAATCGTGAAAAAATAATCGCTTTATAAAGGGTTTTGCCCCGAAGTACCAATGGGGTTTTATTATCCCTGTGAGAGGAAATCCATACACTGGTACAAGAAGATTTTTTATTCACGTGTTGCAGATGCTAATGATAAACGCCCACTAAACCAAATTCAACGAAAAGCGAATTTCTTGTAATGAACAAAAAATTATTTTCATCTAGCAGGTTTTTGACTGTCCCCCCAACCGAAACCCCCCCCCCCACCTCCAAAGCCAAATTGGGAAAAGGAAGAGTGTTAACCACGTACCTTTCCCAAAATAGAAGAAAACAAAACTTGGGGAAAAAAATTAAGAAATAAAAAAATGCTGAGTGTGTAGTGCACAAAGGGGAAATTTTGAAACAGAGGGATGAAAAATTTTTTTAGTGTGATGAACAACCTGGTTTTTGTGTGCCTTATTGTTTTGACCAATAAGACAAACAATGAATAATGACAAACAAAAAGGGACTGGGGAGATGGTGTTTTTTTTTTTTTTTTTTTTTCAAAAAAAGAGATAAAAAATTTCCGTTTTTCACCACATATTTATAAATAATAAACATTTTTTGGGGTGGTTGGGGTTAGGATGTATATACACTTTTTGTATCAATTTTTTATTTTAGAAACTTATTTCTTCTTTTTTCTTACATTTTTATAAAGTTATCTACTACAATATTTTTTGCATCATTTCAAAAAACATTTAAATATATTTTGTTTAATTACTCCCCACATACTTATAAATAAAAACTGAATTTGAGTGGTTAGTAGAGATGTAAGAACTTTTTTCATATTTATATAAACTTTTACATTTTTTTTTGGTTTACACATTTACATAAAATATTGTTTAGTTTGTCTAAAACGAATAAAATACAGTTCATTTAGCTACGATGTATTCATTTGGAATATTCCCACTCCCATAAAAGAGCATTCCCTAGTATGAGCATAAATAGTTACCAACTGGAAAGGGAAGACTTCACCAGGACTGGGGGTAACCACAGTTACCCTTTCCCAATATGGTAAAGTGATAATTTTTTAACGATAAGTAATTTTTCATATATTTCTATCATATTTCATCCAAAAGAAAGTAACAATATATTAAACAAATTTCAGCATATATAGGGATTTTTAGCAGCCATGTTGTTAAAGAGAATGTTGCGCTGCTCTTAAGATTGGCTATTGATTAGCATAAGTTAAAACTTTCACTGCTACCTCCTATTTTTGATACCTTCCTTACACTGCCGCATGTTTCAATGTTTTTTAAACAAATATAACTTGTAATCAAACCAAATGTTTTTTTCTGATATTCAGGATAACTGCCAACATCATTTCATAGATCATAATCCATAGAGTTTTGAAATAATGACATGGAAATAGCGAATGACTATCAATTCCAAATTTCCAAATACGTTCAAATGCATTTTTATTACTGTAATAGTCGGCACTGTCAAAGACGTCAAAATGCGCGACGTGTCAAATGACTTTATTGCCAGTAAAAGTGTTAAAAGAGCATCTTGTATACAATGTATTTGATCATTAATTACATGGCTTATACTAAAAAAAAACAGATATTTACGTAAAATAATCTCTTGAGACCAAAACACCTGTACAAAAAATGTATCTATCTGAAATATTTTAAATTGATAAAATTATACTTATCTTATAATCATTGATGTCATTTCATACTCTTTACAAAATTACAGATTTTTTAAATAGATTGACAATAAAGTCTTATATAAGTGTGAAGTACAAAAAAAGATTGAAATAACTAAAAACAGTTGTGTCAAGGTCTTTAGTGATACCAACTTTAAAATTGATAAAGTAGTCTAATGGACAACTGAATTATCTTTTAAAAGCTTGTAAATAAAGTTAAAATGATCTTTTTCCAAAGGGCTAATCAATTGGATTTTGGCGGTTTTAGCCTAAAAACCTTTGGGCGGTCCAAACTATGGGGTATTGGCATCCAAAATCTCCTTTCTGAATTATTGTTATCAGCAGCAAATCAGCAAAATCAACTTACAGTTTTAAGATAAACTGACTAGTTTAGAAGGTTTAAAATACCAAAGGTTCCATACTGCAAATAAATCTATATTTCTTAAAAATATCATGGTTGAATTTCATAGTATGTGAAACTTATTTAATTTTAATCCTTAGCATCCCTCTTTGATGTGCGCCTCCTATAGTTTAGAGTTTGACTGTGTTAATTGATATTGTCCGTTAACAAAATATCACTAAGCATTAATTATGTCAGAGTTGTATACAGAGTGGAGCAAACCACTTGTCCACAGTGTATAAAAAGGCTGAAAGGAGAGAAACCTACCTTTTTCATTTTAAAGAAAACTCCCATATTGATCCCAAAGAATTCAGGAAAATAATTATTAACATGTAAAAAAACCCAAAATGACACTTTTTAGAGGGGGAAAAAGGGGAGGGATAATTTTTTTTAAAAATTTTTTTTTAAACAAGAAGCTAATTTTTAAGTAAACTAGCTCTATTCACTCACCATTTTGAAAAAGTTTGTATTAGAAATTTATTATGCTTCTTGTACATAGAGTGGTCCAAAAAAGTCAAAATTGTACAGTGTCACTGTTTTTCTTACTGTTACCTTGTTAAAATTTTTAGCAAATCAAAATTTTTATCCAAGATTATCAAAGAAACAGAAGTACTTTTATAAAATACCTTACAGTTGTTACTTTTCACACATTTTTTAATTTTTTTTTAAAAAGTTACAAGTTAGAATATTTTAAATTTGTAAAACTTAAAAAAATGTAAATAGAAAGGAATGACTTTCATTAGACCTATCAGCTTTTTTTTAATTAAAATGTGTTGTATTTAAAGTTGGTTTTCATCTTGGATGGTTGAGAAATGGCGCCAAAAATACTAATTTTCACGTTTTTTTTGCGTTACAGCATTTTGAATGCCTGCATTTGCCATCAGTAGATGACATTTAGTACAGTACGCGCGCTGAAGGTTTTGGCTCCGAGTCAAACCCAGCAGACTATGGCGGGGACGGGTGGATTGCCCGATATAACAACTGGTTCTGCAGACATCCGCCAATGTTTGGCCCGCTGCAGTCTGAATATTTATTGTCCCTGTTCTCAGGATTCTTTATACATCAGTGTTTCCCTATTTATTCATCTGTCATAAAATTAGTGTATAAACATACACCCCAAAACACTTTCTATTCGAATATAATACAATGAAATTCAACATAATTTTATTAAAGTTTAAACTTTTAGTTTATCACAGATCACCACTATGGCCTAAAGTGTTTTTTTTTTTTTTTTTTTTTTTTTTTAGAAATAAACTATTTCAAAGTGATTCAATGTTAAACTTTCAAATGGGATTGCCGTGTTGCATTTACGTGAATGGGCCATAAACTGTAGGGCAGCGGGGTCGGCGATACATTCCACTTCAGACTAAGTTACGGCTAACCTAAACTATGTATCTGAAAAAAGTTAAATCTAAAATTAAATTCAGTTCATTCAGAAAAACTTTCCCACTGGTGAAAGTTTCCTGACCAAATTAAAAAAATTCCCACATACAAACTTTTTTGTATCACAATTTTTTCACAGTTAATTTTTAAAAAAATTTTTTTGAAGAAAAGTAATAAAAGATTGAAACTTAATACACCATTAGCATTGGCAACACAGGAAAATGATCTGCGAAGTTTTAGAATTTTATTTGTACAGGAAGTTGGTCAACCCCTAAGTTGATTGTGAGCGAGAATTAAACATTGCCGCCGTGACGGATCAGGGAGTCAATGTTTTTATTAGTTAGTGGACAACACAGGGCCGAACCTTTAGGCGCGTACTTACTGTATTGGGCTCTATACGAGGTTGCCAAAAAAAGTACCCAAACCCGCTGACCATAGGCGGCGCGGGTAACCGACTGGTCGAACCGGTTATTGGAGGGGAGGGGCAAGCCTACTCCTTCCTATATTAGGCATTGAATATGATCGGGGTCACTCATGAGTCACAGCGCTTTCCGAAAAGTACTGCCGGTTGTGTGCGTCGCATTTAAATATGACGTGTTGGCAGCGCATTTGCATAACATTTTGCTAAAAATTTGGGCCCATTCAGCACAGAGACGATTACTTGATACGAAAGTTTTGGTGACGTGTCTATGGGCGATACACAAATAAAAGAGGGGTTTGGGCAGTAAAAAATGGCCACAATCATGGAGAGTGATACCGATCTGGAAGGCTTTCAACGGCCAGAAACGCAAAAAATGTTGAACGTGTTCGTGCAGCAATTAATGAAAACCGTTGATTGGCTGTCCGAGAGTTTTTGGGGAGATTTGGGAATACAAAATCGTCAGTTTGTAACTTTTTTTAACGAAGATTTAAAAATTGAACCGTTTTTCGGCAAAATTTTTTACTGGGTGCTGACGAAGCCCAAAAAGGACTGTCGACTTGAAATCGCACGGAAATCTGGATTTGATAAAAAGTGACCCGGGGCTATTTAAAAAAGTTATACGGGTGATGAGTCATGGGTTTTGGCTACGACCCTGAAACAAAGGCCAATCTTCACAGGGGAAAACTCGCGAAAAGCAATGGCCAAAAAAACAAGACAATGCTGAGAGATTTTTTTGACCAGGACGGCTTTGTTCATCACGAAAATCCCCAAGAGCCGAGAGTGAATAAGGAGTATTATCTTGAGGCCCTAGGCAGCTACGAGATACAGTGCGAAGGAAACAACCTGAACAGGGGACAAGCCTGACGGGGATCCTGCCCCACGAAAACGCGCCAGTCTTCCCTAAACCTTTATTCAGCTTTTTTTTGGTCAAACACGACATAAACCAACTACGACAGCCCCCCTACAGCCCTGACAAGTCCTTGTGACTTCAGGCTATTTCTAAAAAATTAAAAAATTGCTTTGAAAGGAAAAAGATTTGACGATGTTGAACAAATAAACAAAAAGCGACGAAGGGCCTGTTTTGCCATTCCGCAAAAAGAATTTAAGGAGTGTTTCCGGGAAATGGGGGGGCTTGGAATAAGGTGTGGCTTGTGGAGGGGATTGCATTTTTATCCATGTTAACACACACTTTACAAGTGGAGCAGACAGAACACTAAATGGCTGCATTCTAGATCACATGAGTGGACCACAGCGACATTTGTCCATTGCACAACCAAGGCCTGTTTCACATCTTAATAATATACCACAAACATTTCGAGTAAAATATTTTTGAATGTATAAAAATATTATTAATGCTAATGTAAATGACCCACAAGAGTCCAATTGCACTGGATTTATGCGATTTCTCTGGTTAAACACGTAGAGAAATGAAGTCAAACCTTTCATGTTGAGCAGATTTCTGAGGTCATCGACAAGGAGTTGAGGAGCAGGAGTACTCTGAGAGCTAGTCCCAAGGCTGCTCCCACTCCACACACAACCCTCACCCTGTGAGTAGGCCACTGAAGTGTATGCCAGGGGAGTGGAAGACCACTTAGCAGGTACAGGAGGCTCCTGGTCAAACAGTTCTGCTTCCAATGGTGTGCCATACAGACCAAACCTACAACAAATAATATTTCTTATAATACAAACCTTTTAAAAATATATACTTTAAAAAGAGTATTGAATAAAAAGAACAACATATTTAATCTATCACATAGGTAACATAAATTAACCTTTTCTGGAATTTTTAACTACAGGGTTGAATTAATGGCCGCTGTATCACAACAGATCACTTCTTAACATTTTTATGATTTGAAAAATCAAACAAAAATATTAAACATCATACACTTGCATCAATAGTTGTAAGACATTCATTTCTCTATGATGTGGGATTACTATACATATTATTAAAGATATAATAATTTGGAAATTCATATAATAATGATTGTTGTCTTGTATATATTAATATTGTACACTAAACCTAATTTATAATATTAATAACATGAAACTGAGATTTACACTTACTCCTATTGAATCTCAACACTTTTTTCTGATGGTGTTCCAAAAAGGATTAATTTCTAATTTGTAGTCAGGAATAATATGTCATATACAACTCCTAGGTAGCAGCACAATGCAGAAAAAACGTTTGACAAAGAGTAAGAACGTTAGTGCTAATGGTGTTTTATGAGAAGTTTAAAGACTGCCGTATAATAACACACAAGCAGAGCCCCCCCCCCCACCCCCCCCCCCCCCCACCCCCCCCCCCCCCCACCCCCCCCCCCCCCCACCCCCCCCCCCCCCCACCCCCCCCCCCCCCCACCCCCCCCACACACCGCGGACCTGCTATGTGTCTGGCAGTCATGGCATAAGATCGGAGGTTGAAAAAAATTATCCTCATACTCCTATACAGCAGTAATCAGCTTCTTAATTTTTTTGACTAGGTACCATAATAGAGATATATTTATAGCAAGTTTTGGCATTACTCATATCAGTGTAAATTGTGTGTAACTTACTATCTGGTGTAAATAAAAGGAATGATTCAAATAATCCAAAAATCAAATATTTAAAATAGTCTTTTATCTCATAAAATCATACATCTATAAATGATTTAAAACCTAAAACATTTAAATAGGCCAAGTGATTTGGTATGTCATGTACAATCAGAATGTTAATAGTATGTTTGTACAGAACTTACATAACAGAACAGAAGAATTCAAGATTTTGTAAACCCTTATCTCCAAATGACTAAAACTAATGTAACATTTTTAAACTTCTGATAGTAATCAAAGTGATTCATCTAACCAAAAATTCAGTAATATTTACTTCTTTTACATAACATTACATTATTTTGAATGGTATTAGTGTCTTATCATTCTCCACAAATATATGGCCACTTTATAATAATACAACCATAAATGTATCATTACTTGAGTGAGTTATCTTTAATTAGATAAAGATGTGTATTCTCGCATTAGTTTAAATCAATTCAATTCACATTTAAATTCTTTAGTGTCACAATTTACATACTATATCTAATACCTTTAATCAAGTAATTCTTGTATATGTATATACAGGGTGTGTTACATAAAGTCCTGCACAGGTATAATATTTTCTGAACGATAACAGATAAATCAACAAGATTTGGTACATCAACACTACACCTAAAAGTCTACTTTTTGAAGGAACTATCAGTTTTCTGTAATATCATGGGGACGTCCCGCAAGGAGTCAGAAGGAAATCTTAAATAGGAGCATAGGTCAATATGCACATCATTTTAAAGGGCTTATCTAGCAGAGTTTAATGCTGCAAACCGCATTGATTATTGATGATTGATCCAGTACAAAATGGCGGCTGTTCAAAGGTTTTATTTAAAAAAGATGTTTACTTACCAAATGTTTTCAGAGTAAATGTTCAAATTGTTCACCTCCGGTTATTTGACAGTTGGAAAGACACACATAAAAACTATTAACAGAATTAATTTTGCAGGGCAACTTGAGGAATCGTCTGACATTCTTGAAGTATTCTTTGTCTCAGTTCATTTAAATTTTGATGCTTTGTTTTGTAGACGTTGTCCTTAAGGTAACCCCAAACAAAATAGCCTAATGGAGACAGATCTGGTGAACGCGCTGGCCATTCTACAGTCCCTCGCCTTCCGATCCACCGTTGCCAAAAAACAGTGTTTAAATAGGCTCTTACGTCGATGCCGTTGTGTGGGGGTGCTCCGTCCTGTTGAAACCAGATATTCTGGAAATTTTCTCCAAACATGTTTCGAAGTGCTGGTATAATTTCATTTTCCAGCAAACGTTGGTATGATATTGCATTTAAATTTCCTTCAATAAAGAAAGGACCTACCAACTGGGTACCTATCACACCAAGCTAGACATTCACCTTTAGTGGATACTGAGTATGTGCCTCCTGCATCCAGTGAGGATTTTCGCTACTCCAGTAGCGGCAATAGTGCCTGTTTACGCTTCCATTCAGCATAAATGAACACTCGTCTGAAAACACAATATTGTTTACATCAATTTCGTTGCGATCTATTTTGGCCATCATAGTTTCAAAAAATTCTATACATTGATCAAAATCATCTTCGTTGAGTTCTTGCACCAAATGAACTTTATAAGGCTTAAAGTTAGACCCTTTCAGAATTTTTTAACAGACATAACAGATATGTCATGAGTTTGTGCTGCTGAGCGTAGGGACTCTTGCGGGTTCTCAATAAATTACTGCAATACATCTAAAGAGTTGTCTTCGGTTGTCGCAGTAGTAGCGGCCTTCCTGACCTATGACGATTGGAAACACTTCCTGTTTCCATAAAGCGTTGAACAGTTCTCCCTACAGTTGTTCTAGAAATTGATTGCCTCTCGTGAAAGTAGTCATTAAATAAATGGCATGCTTCCTCGTGTAATCGTCTGTTGTTTTCCCAACCAACCATCATAAGAAGTGTTATACGTTCACGTTCGTCAAGCGACATAGTGTAGTTGAAGAACTACAAGCAATACGACAAACTCTTTTGTACTAAAGCGCACTGATAGAAAGGTTGGACAGCACTACTAAAACAAGAAAACTACAATAGCCTACTATGAATAGATTTGCTAATAGGAAAGTCCAAACTGCAACCCAAAGATAAGAGCTTTCTAATTGTTACTGTTTTTCAAGTTTTCCCTGTTATCAATAATTAGGACCAAATTTGTAACCCTTGAGGATAACTAACATCATAATTCACTTCTGTACAACTGACAAGCATAACGTAGTATTTAGCTGCAGTATTCGTTTGGTTGCAATTTTGCTTTACTAGGGTTATGGCTACTAATAAAATGTAACCAAGTAAAACCTTTGAGCAGCCGCCATTTTGTACTGGATCAATCTTTTTGAGTGCTGTTTGCGGCATTAAACTCTGCTAGATAAGCCCCTTAAAATGATGTGCATATTGACCTATGCTCCTATTTAAGATTTCCTTCTGACTCCTTGCGGGATGTCCCCATGATATTACAGAAAACTGATAGTTCCTTCAAAAAGTAGATTTTTAGGTGTAGTGTTGATGTACCAAATCTTGTTGATTTATCTGTTATCCTTCAGAAAAATATTATACCTGTGACCTGTGCAGGACTTTATGTACACCCTGTATATATATATATATATATATATAAAATCTGAATCTCTGAAATGGCTCCAACGATTTTCATGAAATTTAGTGTGCAGGGGGTGATAAATCGATCTAGCTAGGTTTTTTTAGAAAATGTTGTTTTATCCATGTTTTCAATCAATCTCAATCAATCAAAAACTGCTACAAAATCCATATTCTTTGTTTACATTCTGTAATAAATGACATCTGACGTATCATAACAAGAGTAGTAAGCCAATCCTCACAACTGATGTTTCATCAGAAATGCACAAACACAAAATATAAATTTTTGTATAAATTAATGAAGGTTCAAACCAAAAGGAAATTTTGATTGTAATATAAGGTGATGAATAATTTCACTCCTTTTAAATTAAATCTACTTCGTATCATTCGTCCCACACATATTGCTAAAGTCAAATGCCTCCAAACCTTAACTAACATACTAGCAGAGAGGTTTCATGATTTAGATTTTTCGACGTCTACAAGATTTGCGGCAGCTTGTAGCAACTGAAATTAAGGAACAATGAGAGCGATCTCTGCAAGATATGTAGCTGCGTGCGGCACGTGTACCTACCAAAAATGATGAGGAACGAGAATACCAATTCGAAAAACAAACACTTCGTAGGGCTGTAGAACTTAATAATTATTTACCGACATAAAAATGTACCATTACTGCAGCTGTGCATTGCATTTTCCTTAGGTACAGGTTTCTAATCACATAAATAGATATTCTTTTAGTGACTGTTGTTTGCATGGACGAATTTTAATGGAGCAACCAAAATTTTAAAATGAGTTAGTACATCTTTTTTTAAACCGTCAACAGTATTCAGAAGAGTTTCATAAAAAAATAAGAAACAAACACATCTCTTGCTCTAGCATCCTTTAATGCAAAAGATGACAGAACAATAAATAGCCATGGCATTTATAGTTTTATTGTTCGCGGACAAATATATCATAAAATGAATCCCAAAACACGATTTACCAGTAATATACCGAGCTAAGCTCGGTTTTCTGATGTTGTCCTTTTAAACCAGCACAGCTGGAAGAAACAGGTGACATTGTTAAGGTATAAAATAGAACTTGATATTGCCATCTTTAAATATTTCTTTTGGATTTTGAAGATATCTTCCAGTCTATTAGAACTTCCCCAAACTTCAATGCCATATTGCGTGACTGAAGCAAACATAGCGTGATATGATTTATGTTTCGATTTAAGTCAACGACATTTCTTAAGGTTGGCATCGGGAAACAAGCAGCTTTCCTCCAAAAATGTAAAAATATTCTGTAATTTAGATCTGAGTCTTTGTGGATTCCTAAAAAATTGCTGATTTCAAATTTCAATTTCAATTTCAAAGCGTTGACTCTCTAACTTGATGTTCAAAAATTCAAGACGGTTCTGGCTTTGAGACAAAGTGCTCAACTAATTGAGTTTTAGTAGAAAACAATTTTAAATTAATTGCAGTACACCATCTTGATTATTCGAAAAGAGTCTTCAATCGACATATGTAGGCCAGTACTAAAAGTAGATTTAAAAATTGCTGTTGTATCATCTGCATGTAATATTAAACTAGAATTTGCTGGGAGATCATTAACATAATATATCAAAAACATTACAGGACCCAGAATTGATCCTTGTGGAACCCCATAATTAAATAATTTCCATTCTGGCTTTATTAACGTATTATTTTTTTATACAACCATATGGCGGAATCGAGACGAAAAGTAAGAATTTATCCAGTGCCAACTAGAGAAAGAAAGTTTATATAGAGAATTTTATCCAAGAGGATTTTCATGTACCAACACAGTCAAAGGCCCTTGTTGAGTCGCAGAAACACAGCAGCTGTGCCCCATGACTTGTCCAAGCCCTCCGCCACTTTACACACAAATCTGAAATAGCCTGAACTGTGTTCATCCAGTTCTAAAACCATATTGCTCATTTGAAAATATATTATTGTGGTCAAGATGAGATATTGTTTGATCTGACACTATTTTTTAAACACTTTGGAAAGAAAGGCAAAATTTATACTGGCCTGTAATTTTCTGGGTTTTGCTTACTTCCATTCTTGAAAATAGGTGTTATTTCTGCATATTTTAGTTGGTAAGGAACATAACCAGCCTTAAATGATCTATTCATTATGATACAAAGGAGTGAAGTGAATCCACAGCTTGTTCCATCAAATCCCAACCTGATGACTTTTTGGTTTTTAGTTTTTTAATTGTATTACATAGTATGTGAACTGAAACAGTTTTAATGTTAAATTGAACAGGGTTTTGAATTATACACCTACTTAAGTGATTGTTTTACTTCTGGGTTCAGCTTAATCTCCCTAGAAATGTTGACGAACTTGTTATTAAAATAAAAAGAAATGTGCTGTCCCTCAGATATTATGTCATTATTAAATGACAGTTCAGACAGTTTTTGTTAGCTAATGGCTACCTAGTTCAGATTTAAAAATTGACCATGTTCCCTTTCTTTTATTTTATTAGGATTTTATAAACTTACATTTAACTAGTTTCTTACCTTTATTATAAACAGATCTAAATATTTTTCTATTGTTTTTAAAGTATTGTAGAATATTAATCAGAAGTTTTTTTTTTTCATTTTGTTAAGTTGTTTCTTTCTTGTGCTAGAAATTTTAATGTCTTAAGTTATCCATGTTGTTTTCAGTTTTGTTGTTAATCTTTTTAGAATATTTGTTTTTTTAAGGAAACAATTTTCAAAGGTAAATTTAAAGGGCTTGATCCTCTTTCTCATTTTTACAAGATTTGTTAGTCTCCATTATTGCAAGAAAGAGAGCCTGATAACCTGATATCTTTTGGTCACAATCAAGTTTTTTGTAATCGGTTAATTATTGATTGCTGAGGGCATTATCAATACCTATTATAGAAAAAGAAGTTATTCTTGTGGGCTCTAGAAATCATTCAATATACCCATGAAATTTAAAAACGTCTCCCTGAGGTTAGGTACTATATTACTGTCAAGTAAATCTATATTTACTTACATAGTACTGTAATTAGTCTTACTTCTAATACTTTTGAATTCCTTTTCTAATAAAACAAATAAAGATTTGAGTTTATTTAAAAATCATGGAAAATCTCTTTAATATTATTAGGTACTCACTCTATGAATTGTATAATGAATGAATTTGAATCAGTTAGTTCTATACTTGATCCTTCAAAAATGTAATCCTTAAAAAGTACTCAAATAACTTCTTTCAACAAAATTTAAGTTATTTCTCAACATAGACGAAGTACCATCACCTTGGCCATATTTTCTTCAATAATATTTTGCTATCTTCAAATTAGGTATATTATTTAGAATAGTAATTTGATCAGGCTGTAACCAACGTTCATTTAAACAATGACACCAATGTCAGGATTTTAAAGAAAGATTTCAAAGTCTCTTATTTTATAAGATATCCCTCCTTCTGTGTTTAAATACATAAACCAAGAAAGATTGGTGTTTAAAAGTGCTGATATGTTTGTCTGGGACTTATTTCTTACCATATTTATATTTTTTGGAAGATTATTGTAATTTAACACAACATTAGTATCATTTTACATACATTATTCATTGTGATAAAAAAATTGGTATCATTTTTGTCATTTATTTGACAGTTCAACTCTCCTTCACCAATCACACTTCTTTTTATTGATTTGGCTAGGTTTAACTTGCCCCGTTTGTTAAAATGGAGACCATACTGTATATAATTGAATCTAGAAAAACCAGTTATATCAACAAAACTATGTATTTTAGACCCAAGAATCTTCTGAAGCTGTCCAGAAAATAGCAAGGTATGACTTTTATTACACACATCAATACTTATAAACAAAAATTTAAAGTTTGCTTGGATGCTTTATCGTGGATGCTTGATAAATGGTGCCAAAATTATTAATTTTTATGATGTTTTGTTGCATTACATTGTTTTGAACCCCTGTGTTTGCCGTAGGTTCTTACTGAATTAATTTTTGTAACCTTTTTAACACTTTTTCTCTGTTAGATGCTGTAATTTAAGTAATTATTATTCCTACATTTATCTAGATTCTAACTATTTCAGTCCAACAATTATGTTATTCAAAGAAAGTCATACCTTGTAATTTGAATTTAATTAATGTTTACAAGTTTAAAATATCGTAACTTGTAAACCTTGTATCTTTTTTTTAATTGGAAATGTACTGAAAGTGACAACTGTAACATATTTTCAGAAAGAGTACTTCTTTAGTAACTTTGGATAAAATTTGGATTTGCTAAAATTTTTAACAATAAAGAATATCTCTAAAACCGTTCAACTTTATCATTTTGGACCAACCTGTATACAAAAAGTGAAAAAAATGTAAACTTTTTTTCAAAATGCTCAGTGAGTGAACTAGAGACCTTTAAAATGAAGTACGGCTAGACCTACCTTTACATTATTGAAAATCTTTCAAAAATGATTCCTACAATTCCAAAGTGCCAGCTTTGGGTATTTTTTGGTGTAAGAATTATTTTCCTGAAATATGGGTGTTATAGTTTAAAACAAAAAAGTAGATTTTTCTATTCAGCTACTATATATTGTGGACATGTGACCTGCCATAATATGTATACATTCAAAGGTCTGAGAAGGCTATTTTTGTCAAAAGAAAACTAGGATGGGTTTTATGATAGTCTTTAAATTTATAGTAAAAATTAGATAGTAACTTTGTCTTTGATATCATCATCACAGTACTGACACTGCATAATTGATATTTCCTAAAGTGTACAATTAAAAGTATATTTTTACTAAAACTTTTAATTTTCTTATCTGGATAAATTTTATAAAGGATTGAAATAATAAGTACTGATGCTATCAAGCTAACTCTATGCTTTCAAGACTATAAATATAATCATATTTACAATGGTTGTCAAATTAATTACACATAGTATGATTGTGCTGTCATAAAACAGTGCTTACACAGAAGAGTATATTACTTAACAAACTCTTTCAATTATTAACAATCGTTTACAGTAATTCAACTTTAGAGACCAGTAAGGTATAGCCTGGAGAGATTTTCTAAATAGGAATATGCCTATATGTTGTTAACCAGGGGGACCGATTTTGATGAAATTTTGTGTGTGTGTTGAAGGGGATTCGAGAATAGTTTAGATTCATGATTTGGTCCGATTTAAATAGTTTATTTAATTAATTTTTTATTTATAAATTGTTGTTGATGTTAGTGTTTTATATTGGATCCAGCAGATTACGCTATGACACATAATACAAAGTGAACTGATACTTTCAGCTGTTAACACTTTCAGCTGAAGTTCATCAAAGTGGCAGAAACATTTGTTTACATTGAAATTTTAGACGAGCTCCTCACGTGTTAGATTTAATGGGGTGATCAACCGAGGCGGAGAGAAAGAGTGGGGATGGAGGGGCCCCTCCTGCCAACTACAGATAGCCCGTGTGAGGAGCTCGTGTCAGTTTTGGATCCATCAGTATAAACATAAACATAAACCTAAATGTGATAGTGACATTTTTTCTAACCACAATTGTTTTAGAGTTTCTTTACTCGTATTCTTTTTACTTACTTCTAAATTTGTTAATCTAGTATCGCCTTTTATACTATTTTCTTCCATAAATAAAGGTAATTCAAAATCCCAGTCATTTTTAAATCCTTCAGTTTCCATGATGTTAGGCATCATTTCAGTTACATTATTAAATGACTTTGGTAAATCTTAAGACCAGCGGCACGTAATTTCACCCGAAAAAAGTAGTCCCGATTATCGCCGTAGCCGTTTACTCCCCCCCCAAAAAAATTTTTGAAAAAATAAAATTTGAAAAACCTGACTGACAATGTATTTATTTGTTTTTTTGGTGTTATTATTTCGTAGGGCAGTAGTCCAGGTACTACTTCTAGTATAAAACTCGTCTTATCTTATCAGTCATAAACGCGCGCCGGTTACCTTTTGCCTGTAATGAAACCTGCGTTAGTTCTGTCTGAGTTTTGTGTGTGTGTAAGCAGTCATGGCGTGATCTGGGCTTGGACTTTGCAAGCTCGAGTTAATTTTTTTTCTAAAAGAGCAAGCAGCGCAAAGCGCTGCGCAGCGGGCAAGCATCGCGTGATCTGAGTTTTGAATACGCAAGCTAGGGTCTTTTTAGCGTGTGACAAAAACCATCGCACGCCATTTCAATAACTTCACTAATTATTCCTTTCCTTGTCCATGTGGGTTTGTTTGTTTACGTCTGGCGGTCAATCGAAGCCGTCCTATAGGTCACGTGACCCTCTCGGCCAATCGGAAACTTTCCTGTTTGTCACGTGACTACTGTCAACTCATCAAAACGACCATGGTCGGCCATTGTTTTTAGTTTGATAGTCGTAAATCTTGTTATTTATGTGTTTTGTATTGCCAACATTTTACTGCTGAAAAACTGGTTGTTATATGTTAAGATTTACCATGACTTTATAAATAAGGGTAACTTTTTGGAGTTATAAAGAAAGTTCAATATTAATATAATTAATTCGATATAATTTCTATGTTTTGCAGATATGTTCGTGTAAAGTGTCTTTGGAGTTATAAAGAAAGTTCTATATTAATATAATTAATTCGATATAATTTCTATGTTTTGCAGATATGTTCGGATATAAAACGACTCATTAATTCGGATATAAAACGACTCATTAATTGGTAAGATAATAGAAATCAGAACCGTTCCGAACTGAGGTCGCTATTAGCCGCATGTACAGAGTTTGTCAGGAATTCTCGGGATTTATCGGTACTGCTCGGCTCTGCTCGGCTCTGTCCCCACTCTTTCTCTCCGCCTCGGTTGATCACCCCATTAAATCTAACACGTGAGGAGCTCGTAAATTTTAGTAACTATCAAATTACTGTAAACTGCTTGATCAGTAGTGTAATGCAGATTGCAGAGACGAAGTTATTATCTAATTTTAAATTTTGATTGTAGTACAGTCATTGAAGCATTATTGGTCCGAATTTTTTTACTGTGAAACCGAATTGCATACAATTTTGGAATTAGGTTCATTTTACCCTTAACTTCAAAAGTGAAAATGATTTGAACTCCGCAACCACCCTGGGGGTGGTTGCCACCCCTTCTCGGGGGTGAATTCTTTTTTTTCTAAATAACCTCGGATATCGATAGAAGGCCTACTTTTAAGCAAAAAATCATCTATAAAGTTTTTCGAAAAATCCAATAATTTTCAAGTTATTGGCAATCGAAAATTCGTAATTTGCTCCACGTTTTTCATTGGTTTTTGCAAATATCTCCAAAAATATACGTTTTATCGAAAACTTTTATAAAGAACAAAAATTGTAGCAGGTAAAATAATGAATAATTTGGTTTTTTATAAAGTATTCTAAGTGAAGTATTAAGCTAGATATTAAATATCAAAGCTGTTTTTTATTTTGTCTGAAATTTAATCGATGTGGTCAATGCCATCTAGCGGCGAGCAGATGCATTTTAGTCATTCTAATAAAAAAGGGTTTTGTAATGCTTGAAATAAGCTTTAAAATGAGCACTATTAAAAGTCTTTTGCACGTAAAATAAGTGAGCTGTATTGCAAATAAGGGGAGCATCTAATGTTTTTTCTTTTAAATCAATAGGTTTCAAAAGTTCCATTTCCACCAAAATTAAAATTAATCATATTCCACCTAGAATTAACTTTATTATGAAGAGTGTGATAGATTGTATAAGTTTGGCTGCTTCTGGACACATATTTTTCAAAAAAGTCACGATTAAAAAAAATTTCAAATTTCAAAAAAAACCACCTTTTTTCATATCTCAAAAATGACGACAGATACGTATAAATGTGCAGGGATACAAAATTTTGGTATTTTTCTGAAAAACAATTTGGTTTTATTGTTTGTTCTGTCAAACAAAAATTGACGGAGATATGATTGTTTAAAGAGCGCTTGGCAGCGCAATCACAGCCTCTCTTAAGCCCTTTAACCCTTCACCGTTTGAGAAAAAGTTTTTTAATATATATTGCAATGAAGGATCTTGCAGCTCTCTTAATTACCTTTACAATGGTTTTTTATAAATTGTGATAGCACGAAAATTTAAGGAGTTATGGTCCAAAAACGTATCATATTTTTTTCTACTTAGTAACTGAAAATTTCGAAGTGTGAATATTTGGAGCAATGTGAAAGTACGCAGTATAATAGAGACCCAAAACTATTGTAATGTGTATATATATACATAATATGGCTCATATATTTTGGAAACGTAGGCATGAATACATACCAACGTTCTTATATGTATGTATATAACACATTTGAGTGAATTTTATATACTTTGTAAATATTTTACTCAATAATGCAATTTTTTACTATAAATTAAATTATTTTTAAATATGTAATCATATATATTTACTGTTTTAATTTAGGGGTAGTTTTAAGGGTAGAAAAGCTTAAGAATGTGATAATCATTTTCGATAGTGTGAAATAATATTTAAATCCTTTTCATTTTATAAAAAAAATTTAACAATTTTTTATCAAGGGGTAGTTTTTAAGGTTTGAGAGGGGGTTAAAAATTTGATAATTATTATAGAGAATATAAAATATTACTTACTCTATACTTACATCTTTTTATGTCATCCCAAAGTATCTTTTTTTTTGTGATTTTTTCAATTTAGGGGTTGTTTGCGAGGGTTGTAAGATTTTCAAGGGGTTGAAAATTATTTTAATATGAAGTAATTGTGTTAGAAAACACTTTAAAATTTCACCACCTACTATTAGACATGTTTTCTAGCGATAAAATGGCTCAATGTCAATTTTTCCATTAAGGGGTTGTTTACACCCCTTAAAAATAATAGGCGGAGTTCAGATTATTTTCACTTTTGAATTTAAGGGTAAGATGAGCCTAATTCCAAAATTTCATGCAAATCGGTTCACAGTAAAAAAATTCGGAGGTAAGACCGTATTTTTCGCTTCAATGACTGCGCTATTGTGCCAATGATCAATAATCCATCTAATGCCATGGAAATGCTATTTATATGCTGTTATAAAAACTACCTCATTAAATAAAGCTGTGAATGTTTGCACATAAAGTATTTGAATCTGGTTAGCTCCTTTAACATTGTGTCTGGCATTTTTACTGTAGTTATTGAAAAGCAAATGGGGATAACACACTCTTGCCCTTATACTAGAAGCATATACCCCTTATACATATTTATTGATCAGTAAAAATATAAAAATCACTTAATCACCAAAATTTAATCTAAGTTGAATTCCGAAATCAACATATGAGACCATTGTTTTGGTTAGTGCAACAATCAATTGTGGAACTGTAAATAGATTAGACCGGGGGTGAATTTAAACAACCAGCACAGACTCATATTGACCGCAGCAACTTTTTAGTTGGACGATACACTTTCGTCATTGGGATAAAAAGGCTAACTCTTATTGTTACTGAAATCATCGGAGCACTTCAATAAATTATCATGGAATGTTGGAGGGAATATGAATTTTATAAAAAAACTGTTTCGCTTTATGACTTCAGGACCCCAAAACACTGTTCTTTAAACTTAAATCTAAAATGGATCAGGAGATTGGAATAGCTTTGAGTGACTATCGATTATCTCAGGAGTGTTTATTATGTTATAGATAAAGAATACATGAATATACTGTCCGAGTTTTCAACAGAAAAATGCGTGCAAAGCCGCGGGTAACTGCTAGTTTTAAATAAAAATAATATATCATTTAAAATACCTAAGTGTAAAATGTTATTGAACAAAATAATCTTTCAATTTTGTTTAATGATTAAACTGGAATGTCTAGATGGTTATGAAACTTTCAGGGTTTTTAATGGATACAATCAAGCTGTTGTAAGATTTGAAGTATTGCCACTAAAGTTTCAAGAATTTATTGAGACCATAACTCATCAGTATTTTTTATCAATCCCTGTGTCTTGGTGTTGGTTTAAGTTCATACTTCTGCAGTCTACAAGTATAGAAACATTACAATGAGTATATAGTTTCTTACAAAAGTGTGACTATCATTTTTCAACAGTAAACTGTTTTATTTTAAAACAATATGTCCTACAAAGATGCAACCCAAACTTTATACTTATATGGGTGTCAATATTGTATTTTTTATTTATTAACCAAACTTGATTATAGTGTAGATTTAAGGCAGTGTTTAAAAAAAAGATTTCAGGTTGTACCAGACTCTTACTGTTAACCACTATGTACTAAATTAGAGGCTTATAATTAATTGTAAGAATGCCATCTTGAATGAGTATACAATATATCTCATATTTTCATCAATATAGTTCCTTACCATCCTCATCCTGTCCTAACATGTCTGAGTTGCAGCAGAAATCTGCAACTTCTACACATAAAGCTACTTAGCTGAAGGGACGAACCACAGTCGAAACAGGTATACCATTACTAGCATTCTTGACATATTGATGATGATTTGCCTTTTTTCACAATAATTTGGCTCTTCAGCTAAAGAGTTGTTCGTGTATTTGCAGCAGATTTCTACTGCAACATAGGTTGTGGATGGTAAGAAAATAACATTACCTTTGCTTTTGTACCGCATTTTGCGAAATCTCAAACTTTGTCTATAGACAGTTTTTTGAGATATTCGTAATACAGTTCCCTCTCTAAATCCATAAATTCTTGAACAACCTTGATTATTCTGTAATAGCAAGAAAACCCCTAGTTAATGATGTTTTCAAAACATATCTAATCACACTGCCTATTCTCCTTGGTGTAAGTTACTAATGAGCATCGCGTATCATTTATCAGCAAGGTATTTAAGACTGGAGATGGATGATGATTTGGCATGGTGGTGCCTCTTCCATTGTATTGATTATTGGAGTGAGGTTAATTCTTCAGCTCTTCCTAATGCTCTTAAAATTCTAGATACAGTACATCATTGTCACCGGTGCATTCCATTCTAGCCCTGTAGCTAGTCTGATGGCTGAGTTAAGAGAACCGCTTCTGTCTCAAAGGAGAGAACTACTGTTGGTATACTTTCGGTTTGCTCTAATTCAAGACCTTCCAGTTCCGCATATGATCTAATTTTCGAAAATAAATTGAAAGAAAATGGTATAAAAACAAATGCTTCAAAACCTTTTGGTATAAGAGTAAATGCCATGCTAATTAAATTAGGAAACCATGACATTCAGCCAACTGCATTGATGTACCTCCGTGGACAATTAACAGCCCGACTATCATAGCATCCTACACAACTTTAAGAAACAAAACTTATCTGGAAGTATTTTAAGTAGTATGTTTAGCAAAGAACTGAACAAATGGAGGTCTTGCAACATTATAATAATATATGTACAAACAGAACAAAGAGCGAGGCTGGCACTAGTTGTGCCTTTGTGACCACAAGATCTGTTTACGGATTTTGTCTCCCTCCTGCGTCCTCAGCATACCTGGCTGAATTGACAGCCATTGAAAAAGCATTAAAAATTGTGTGCCAAAGTACGGGGAGGCTCCATTACTATGCAGTCTACAGGCTATTAGAGACATATCTCCCAAACATGTTCTAGTGAGTAATATAAAAAAACGCATTAAATGACTTTGCGAGAAGAAATATCAAAGTAGTACTCATGTGGGTGTCAATGAGTTAGCTGACCGAGTTACAAGAGATGCTGTGAAACTCACACAATTTACAAAAAGCTTGTAGCATCAGATATAAAATCCATCATAAACAAGTTACTAAGAGACAAGTGGAAAAAGATCTTGGGTAGGCATGACAGAAAATAAATTAAGAGACATTAAGGAGACAGTAGTGCCATAGGGAGTCTGAATCGCATCAGCCACAGGGAAGAAATAGTTTTATGTTTCCTCAGGATTAGACTTACTCTGCTCACTCATGGATTTCTAATAAACCATGAAATTCTTGTCTCTCTTAAGATGTTTCTTTAACAATTAAACATGTCTTGATTGAGGGTAACTTAACATCTTAGCAGAAAAGGATTCATAATCTGTTAGTATTATTATACTATCACTTTTTTACTATATTCAACAATTTTCTTGTCTGATTTGTTATTGTTATGATTTTATTGGTATTGTAATTTATTTTGCCATTTGTTATAAGTTTCTGTATATATTTTTACTTTTCTTATACGTAGTCATTTTATAAACTTTATCTCCAGGCCAGGTGCATTAAATTCATCCAACAGATCCAGACATTTTTGTATCCAGCAACACAATTCATCTGTATTCAGTGGCTGTCAAATTTATCATTTAACCTCTTTTCTGCTACTAATCTAACTGGCATAGTAAAATTCAATATATTCAAAAAACACATCAATAAAATCATTAAATTTATCATCTATATTTTCCAAAGAATAAATATTACTCTGGTTCACTCTATTTAATACAGAGAAAAATTGTGGATAATTTAATTTATTTACAGCTCTGGTGTGGTCTTGAAATTCATCAGTTTTTTTTACCACTAAATAGTAATCTGGCTGTCAACTTAACTGCTTCATGGTCTGATTCTCGAGAGGAAATAACCATCCTGTTCTCTGTGAGCAAATATACTTGACAATATTGTCTATGCAAGTTCCCTTTTTAACAATTCTACTTTGCCTCATATTAGGCCTAGTTATTTCTCAGGATGCTAAATTAAGATGAAAATCATAAAATATTTTACTGATTTCTTTTTTTTGATTGCATTTACTTGGTAAATATTTACATGAGAAAAGCTACATTAAAATTAGCATATAAAATAATATCAACATTCAGTTTAGTAAGTATGACTAGAATTCCGACAAAAATATTTTTTATTTGATCTAGAAATAAAAAATTAAACAAATGTATTTACTACAAATATATGTTCTAATGATAAATTAAAGCATTCTTTAAGGTTTTCATACAATCTAACGTACAGTATTTCAAAATGTTAGTAAATATTTACCAAAATAATTTTTCAATTACGTTTGATGAACTGGAATAGATCAATGATTATGGGAATTTCCACAGTTTTTACTGGATACGATCAAGCTGTTGTAAGATTTGAAGTAATTGCCACTGACATTTCAAGAATTTATTGAGACTATAAATCATCAATGGTTTTTATCAATTTCTCTGTTTGGCCATTGGTTCAGTTCATTTGTCTGCTGCAGTCTACAAGTAAGTATAGAACCGTTTCAATGAGTTTGTAGTTCTTAAAAAAGTGTGACTATCACGATTCAATAGTAACTGATTTATTTTAAAACAATGTGTCCTACAAAGATTCACTCAAACGTACATATATGATTGCCAATAATTCTTTTCAGTTTCTGCTATTATCTAATAAACACCTTTTTTATTATTATAATACAAAAATACATTGCTTAAATTAAACCACTTTTCATTACTTGACTTGATCAAGCTGAAATTTTGCATATAAACTCAAATCTTGTGACATATTTATTTTTTTGAACTTAGGATGATTAAACTACATGGGCCCTGCCCCACTGACCTTTAAATTTGAATAAGTCTCCATAAGAATTGCATTGTAGAATAATAGTCTGAATTTTAGTCACATGTTCAAAGTGAAACTTTCCATCACTACAAGTTTTATTAATAATCTGTTTAAATATACTAGCTGGTGTGTGAACAAAAGCTGATGTAAACATTAATTAATGATTTTACTGTTCTGATTGAAATATATTTGTGAGGAGAAGCTTGCAAATGAAACAGAAGACAAGAGTTTATGCTTGGATAAAAGTAAAATGCTCTTACATAACTAATCACAAAAAGAACGAGATTTTCGATTATATGCTTATCACGAGGACACAGTAGCAAGCTCACAAGAAATTTAACAAAGTAGAAAATGGTTTAAAAAACATACTTTCTTTATTAACCAAAAATTCTTCATAGTGTGGAAATAAAATAGTGTTTTTAAAAAAATATGTCAGGTTATGCTAGATTATCACTGTAAGGAAAAAATATAACTGCTGTATTTAAAAAAAGTAATATTGTTTGTACAATTACAACAACAATATAACTTTTTTTAAATATAGCAGTATATATATATATATATATATATATATATATATATAATATATAATAAGCAATATATCAATATATATTTTAAATATTTTAGAGCTTTTTGGGGAATTCTTACCCCCATATCCCTCTTTTGCTATGCCAATGATTTGTTAGGTACAATGTTCTAAAAAATATAAACATCATATACTATAGTCTCTTTTTTTTGCTCATTATATTCTTGTAATATCTTGTTAGTACATATATGTTATAATTTAGGTATCCTAAAATTGAAAAATATAATGTTACCAATAATAATAATGTTTAACACGATATTATTGTAATACTATAACATATTATATATAGTGTACTTGTCTGAATTGTGTTGCAGTGGCAAGCAGTACTGAAAGCAAGAAAAAGGTAAATAACATGTTAGAAAAAGATATCGTTATGATTAACCTGTATAGCTTATTTTTACTGATGAAATTAAGGAGTATAAAAGGTTTAATCAAAAAGATCCTGACACTTAAGTATAGGCTCTTTCTAATGATATTGTAAGCAGCTTTCTGCAATTAGCAATAACACTGGTGAAATAACAAGCCATCTGCTGCTTCTGTTCATTGTTAAACTGGTATATCAATAACTGCAGATCATTTCAGACAAGGGGGTTAAACATAAAGCAGTGAACAAATGTGAATCGTATTTTCCAGGGACATAATAACATGGTTTATGAAGTACAATATTGTTGATGAATTTCTTATAGAAAATGTGGCAGGTTCTGAGATATGGTGCTTCTTTCCTGCCATATCAGTCAAACTGCCTTAAAGAAAGTTAATGAAATCCTCTGAGTTAACAAAAACATATTTGAAAAACAACTTGCAATTTTCTTGGCAGAACTTTAGATAACTATAGTATAGGAGCTAGCAACGTTTTCGAGAAAGAATTTCAGGTCAGCTGAAATTTTTGATATGCTGTCTTTCTTGCTCTTTCGGTTGGAGTCCGGGCTATCTGGCTGGCGGTAGTGGTTGCGTTTATTAATGCGCATCTTACTTGCACAGGTAAAAATCCTGGAGCGCTTCGGTAAATGGACAACATGGCGTCAGTCCTAAAGTCACATGTTTGTTTTGTGTTTGTGTTATTTGTGATGTTTATTTATTAATTTCGCTACAATCGCCAGTGGTAAAATGAAATGTGTTTCTGTAATTAAAAAAAGCACTTCAAACTGTCTCTCTCCAACCACCTGTCTCATTTATTTCAGTAGGCAGTTCAATGTCACGGTACCTTTTAATTTATATTTTAAATGTATATTCAAAACTTCCTGGCACTTCTTCAGTTTATCAACCACGAAAAGAATGATTTTATCTTTATGTCCTTTACAGAAAACACATTTCATTTTACCACTGGCAATTGTAGCGAAATTAAAAAATTAAACATCACAAATAACACGAACACAAAAACAAACATTGACTTTAAGACTGACGCCATGTTGTCCATTTGCCGAAGCGCTCCAGGATTTTTTACCTGTGCAGGTAAGATGCGCATTAATAAACGCAACCACTACCGCCAGCCAGCAGATAGCCCGGACTCCAACTGAAAGAGCAAGAAAAACAGCATATCAAAAATTTCAGCTGACCTGAAATTCTTGTTTTAGAAACGTTGCTAGCTCCCGTACTACTAGGTGTGTTTACCATTAGTGCTGCCAACTGCAGGAAAAGATTATTATAAGATAATTATACCTCCATTTAACCCCATAGATAACAATGTTAGGAACTGTTTGACTCCATCATGTTCATGTAATTAACTTTTAGGCTTACTAGAATTAAGGTCTCATACATTTAAAAGGCAGTAATTTTAATCTATACTCGTTATAAGAATTCGATATATCGAGAATTTTGATGTAATGAGGTTCGATATATCAAGTCTGGGGCAGGCTTCATTATAAAGAGGTCCACAACAACTACAGTAATAATGTAGGCTTGATTATGAATACTTTATCAGGAAATGTGTAGTATGAAATTATAACAAGTTTTGCAGATAAATTAAAATGCATTAATTTTAACGAAACATACAGTATTGCAGAATAAATGGGAGCATGAAATAATAATTCAAAATGTTTTTTAAAGTACAAGATATTTGTTATCACACTTTTACACAAAATGCACAGTATGAAAATCTAAAGCTAAATGTTAAAATCTAATTTAAGTTAACAAAATCAACTGAAATTCGGTTGAATCACGGTAACGTCCATATGAAAAAGAAGGTGATGTCGTGATTCACCACTGCCAACAACAGAAAACTAAGGAGATGGTGGGTTTTTTAAGTATCTACATGAAAAATACGATGCTATTACTTTGGTTTGTTGCACCGATATACTGAAAACTTTGATATATAGAGGTCAACAGTAGACCAAAATTAAGGAAAAAAAATTCAATGTATTGAGGTTGTTTACATTAAAACCTCTGATATATATAGGTAAAATTAACATTGAAGTAAACAGTATATTTAAGGGGAATGAAAAAAACTTTGATTTATCAAGGAATTTGATATATTGAGGTTCGATATATCCAGGTTCCACTGTATTAATGATTGTTTTAACTTTTATACATTACAAATTTGTAGTACCTATTTTCAATGTTATAGTAAAAGTTACTTTTTTAACATTGTTTATTATAGTTATGAGGTATTCACATGTAACGCTTAACACTGTCAAAATAGAAGGTCATTGACCAGAATTAACTCACATTACAGTTATATAACATCCATCCATTGGATATGTAAGTGTTTAGCTTTATAATTATAATGAATGAAAAGTTGTATAGAAATATATGTCCTCCAGAACAACAAAACAAATCCTGTATGGAACCTGTTAGGAAGTGACAGTATTTTCTATTTAACAATGGAGGAATCAGATGTTATTTTGTCCTCAAGAAATTATATCTCAGAAAGCTCCTTAAAATGTATTGACTTAGCTGGTTTATGTGGACAGAACAGTGTTGAACTCTGTCTTATCCTCTTTCTCTAACAACAGTCAATGGCTAAGTTGGATGAATGGTGCATTTAAGATATACTGAACTCAGCAGTCAATCCATTTAAATTGGTAAATCCTGACAAAAAAGGGAGCTGGCTTTGGATAGTATGAGGAATCAATCCTGCAAAACAAAGGTAGACTTTTTATTGAAGGAAGGGCTCTTCTTATTGGAAAACAAATTCTGTAAATCGCTTGAATTTACCAAACCTTTACAATTGGGTTTTTTTTATGTTTTAAACCAATTTTAAAAAAAAAAGAAAATTTTTTTCAACAAACCAAAAACCCCTATTCATTCAAACCCAAAATTTTTTTCTCTCCCCCACCTTTTCCCTCCACTTTGGCCCCCAAAAACCCTCCCATCTTTCCAAAACCTTTGGAACAAAAACAAAATCAAAAAATAAATTCCAAAAAAATGAAATTGGGAAGAACAAATTTTGGGGCATTTATTTTTCTGTTCCCCCCCCACCCCCCCCCCCCCCCACCCCCCCCCCCCCCCACCCCCCCCCCCCCCCACCCCCCCCCCCCCCCACCCCCCCCCCCCCCCACCCCCCCCCCATGTATCTTTGTGATACTTATGAATAATTTACTTTGTAACTTACCCTAAATGAAAGAAATAAAATGTAACAGAATCAAATGTTACTGAAATCAATGTTTGTAGTTCAAAAGGTAAAATAAGATATCAATTACAACTAATAATACAATAACATCAACATGTTATTTTATTTTAGAATATCTTTAGAAAATAATTCAAATTTAATGGAATAAAATATTAGGTTGGGATTTTTGATTTTTAATTAGACATAAATTAATACAATTAAATCTTGTTTTTACACTCAGAAATGTGTGCAAACTTTTTTACAACTATTATTATGCAATTTAGTTTATATTATCACTAATCTAAATTTTAAATTATAAAACTATAAATTATTAGATTTGAGTATTTTTAACATTTTAATCCTGGAACTAATAACTAAAAAACTCAACTTTTCATGTCTTAAAAAATACCAGTAAACAAACAATAAATATATAAAAGTTAGGATTATATTACCTTTGGTACAAAGCCAACATCATAGGCCAAGTAAAGTAGCAGGTCTAGGAGGTTCTCACCCAGAACCCTGAGCTTGTCAGTGCATGCTAATGAGAGATTGTTCTTTGGGTCAGTGGTTTCTTTGTGAGCACCCAGTCGCCTCATTACACTTCGCACACTGTTCAGTTGATGTTGATATGTCACACATTCCTGCAATAACAATAACAATAGGTTTATTGCTATAAAGCTTACACAAACATCGACACAAGTCATGTATAAAATATAAAAACTAGCAGAAGTACAGATAAGAAATCTTTGACCCAAAACACAAAGTTGCCAAACAGTCACACCACAATTTAAATATTACTTTAAAAGATAAATAAATAAATAACAGAAATATAACAAAATATTCAAACAGGTATATTAAAATAAATAAATAACAAGTAAAGCGCAGAATCAAAAATTAAATAACAGAATTATATAACATTGGTAAATTTAAAAATATAGTCTGTATGAATAAAAAACATATGAGATTAACATTTAAAACCTAATTGTTAAACTAAATAGGTTATATCTATACAAACTAACAGTTCCACAGTCAAAAATTCTTTTAAAGAATAAAATGGATGTACTAAAAACCAAGAATAACATTTTTTTTATTTACATTTATCACAACTTTATTAAGAGATAATTAAAGGTCTTAAAAAGTTATTGACCTTCAAAGTGATTACTGTGTGACTATGATAGTTTTATTCAGTCTATAAAGAATATATGGATACATTTTCTATACCAAAATATATAACTGGAAAGAAAATCACTTTACAACTAGTATTATTACAAAACTTTAAGTTTTATTTTGACCTTTAAAAAGTTTAATGATGTAAAATAACATTTATTGATTTATTTGGATAGCATTTTACAAATGTGGTAATGTCAATAATATGACTTATCTACATTGTAAAGTTAAAAGTTTTTTTAACTTATAAAAACTAATAGTCCGCTTGACTTATAAGAATACATAATCAATAACTCAATATTCATGGGCCTAATTAACTCAAAAAAATCCTTAGTTGTTGTTCAACACACATAAAACATAGATTAGATTTGAAAATTAATTTATTTTATACAAATCCAGTTATTTAGTGAATAAGATTGTTACCTGATAGGCTGTGGTAATCTTTAGTGTTGTGGGTTTGAGCATCTCTGAAGTGCGCCGCAGACAGTGGTGCATGTGTGAGACGTTAGCTATCTCAGCAGTCAGCAGAGGGGATAACAGGTCCTGAAGCTTGGAGCAGGCCAAGGAGTAACGACATTGAATGTCTTCAAACAGAGCATTCAGCACTCCCAGCTGGTTCTGAGTCAACATCAGGCAATAGTCACTTGGGAATTCAGTAGTTTTAAATCACAGTTACCCTAATCTATTCATTTTATAACCACGCAAATTCAATATTTGACTGTAAAGTATGCTGCCACTAGTCAAAATTTACAAGGATTAATACTTAGAGCACAGAATACGAGGGGGTACCAAAAAAAAACCGGAATTATTTTATAAAAATTATATATTATCAAATTTTTTACAATACGACCTTATCTCCTTCAAAATAATCTCCATTACAACTAATACACTTGTCCCAACGGTATTTCCATTGATCAAAACATTTTTTGTAGTCATCTTTAGAAATGGCTGCAAGCTCGAGCTTCGTTTTTTTCTTAACCTCTTCAACGCTGTCAAATCGTTGACCTTTCAAGCCTCTTTTCATGTGTGGAAATAAAAAAAAGTCGCATGGAGCGAGGTCAGGCGAGTAAGGTGCGTGGGGCAGCGGAACCATGCCGTTTTTGGCTAAAAACTGCCTAACTCAGATGGCTGTGTGTGCCGGTGCGTTGTCGTGGTGGAAGAACCAGTCTCCAGTCTGCCACAAATCGGGTCTTTTCTGGTGAACACTGTTGCGCAATCTTCTTAAAATCTCCAAATAAAATGTTTGGTTGACAGTCTGACCTGGAGGAACAAACTCAGAATGAACAATGCCTTTAGCATCAAAAAAGCAAATCAACATGGTTTTGATGTTTGATTTGACTTGCCGACATTTTTTTGGACAAGGTGAAGATGGCGACTTCCATTGGCTTGACTGTTGCTTCGTTTCTGGGTCATAACCATAGCACCATGACTCATCACCAGTAATTACCTTTTCCAGAAAATCGGGATCATTTTCGAGATGTTCGTTCAGAAGGCGGCAAGTTTCAACTCGATGTGCCTTTTGATGGTCAGTCAGAAGTCGAGGAACAAATTTGGCAGCAACCCTTTTCAGTCCTAAATCTCCTGTTAAAATTCGCTGAACCGAGCTCCAAGTTAACCCACTACTCTCTGATAGTTCCTCAATTGTCTGTCGACGGTCGGTGAGCACAAGTTCACGAATTTTCTCAACATTTTCGTCCGTTCGAGAAGTTGATGGACGTCCAGAACGAGGTTTGTCTTCAATCGACATGTCGCCATTTTTAAATCGAGCAAACCACTCGTAGACCTGAGTTTTCCCCATAGCATCATCTTTGTAA